>NC_142623.1:3125000-4375000 GCF_059453375.1 Lepisosteus platostomus | reverse complement strand
TCAAAACAGAATCTTTTGAGCTCCTTCTGTACAATCATTATAACACTTAATGGCCACACAATATTGTAACATTTGCAGGTCAATATGGAAAGATTATACAGATGGATACCTAAAGACCATTGGCATATTTTTTCAATTTTCTCATGGTGCTTGTGATGGCCAGGGTTAAATTTCCATTTAGGTTACTGTATATGTTTATACATTTATTGCTTTTTTTTCCTATTGCTTGTGGGGCTATGCAGTACGTTCTCACCCAGGAGAAGACTCAAACTCTAATAAGGTTCAAATCCCTGTTCAGGATTTCTCTTGCCCCTGCGGTCAGTGTGAGCAGAATGTCTGGGAAAAGACTGATAACTGTGAGACCATGTTTTCCCTTTCCAAGTCCTTTCAAGCTGCGTCAGTATCACATTTCTCTATGAAACAGCACCCTGCTTATTTTTCTTAACGCACATTCTTTGGGAATGGGTCTCCATACCATAATTCAAGAAGAAGTAAGAAATCCACCACAATTACAAAAACAAGTACCAACAGTAGGAATTACGATCTCACAGCTCTTAGTCTAATGACGATGCTGTTAATCAATCTTTCACAGGTGTGATTATATTCCAAATCTATTTTTTTTTCAACTCTGCTACGGATTTTTAAGACCTTCATTTTACTTCTTTTCCGTCACAAAATACATGAAAAATGTTTCATTTCTCTAGCACGGCTTCTCATACTACAGTTTACATCCTGCAATACTGAGATTCAGGTGTACAGATTTGTCACAGGATTAAGAAGGAGTTAACATGAAGGCATAATTCAACAGGTAGCCTGTATATACATGAGTATGAAAAATAATGTGCATCTGTTTTAGAAAAAGACTACAAGGAAGGATTACTTACTCAATCTCTTTGGTCATGGCTTCGTCCAGATGAGACCGTTTAGATTCCTTAAGACAGACAACTTGTAAGAGCAGCTAGTCAGATGAAACAGTCATGTCCTGGAAGAGCAGTGTTTGATTTATGCTCACCTGGGTGTTGAGGTTTTTTTTGTGCTGACAGGTAAATTTGCCCCAGACATGTCTGATTGGCTGAGAGCTTGAAACAGGTGCCTGCAGACAGGTCTATGACAGGACAGGTGTAGCTTTCTTAACCCTTTCTCTACTGGATGGCCAATCACTGGGAGACAATTAGGATACTTTGCAGGACAATTGTGGGCTGTGACTCCTTGCATCACATTAGCCAGTTGTTAAAGACAGCTTTTTTGATTCACAGCATTACCTAGATCTCATTTAGAATAAGACTCAGAAAAGCTGGAGTCTACATTAACATATGAATGAAATGCATTTGTTTTTTTCCCTTTTTGAAAAGGTAGGCACATTTATACGGCAGTTTCTGTTCCCTGGTTGCTGTGTCTTTCTCAAAAAGCGTGAAAGGTGTAAATGCTTCTGGATTGGATTAAATGCTCCTGTCTGAGAACTGATACTCGGTATCAATGGTTCCTAATTGGGAGATGATACTCAGGATCACACATGCAAAAAAAGTGTACTTTCTAACTTTCAGTACTTTCTGATTTATTTATTAGTATTTGCTTTCCTCTTGCTTTAGTATCCCTTTAACAGGAGCACAGCACTGATTCTCTTTTTACTTCATATTGTCAATGTACCATATCAAGGAATTGAGTTGAAATTGCAAAAATACTTTCTTGCTAATTTCAGGACTTTAAGTTTCAATAACAGAAAGCAGTGGTGTGAAACATTTCTCAATCAGTTTAGCAAAATATAGATTTTTTCAGCTATAATACAAAGCAATTATTAAACCTGTATTTCATGAGCTACAGTATAAGAGAACACCAGTATTATATCCTATTTTTCAATAATTTTAGTCATAATAGTTAAAGCCTGAATTGCATTTCTAATAGTTCAGGTGGGGTAGCTGCGTCAGCATGGATAGGCTGCAAAGGAACAAGTAACAAGCTTTGTTTCATATTATTTTATGCTTGTGGTAATATTATGAAGGAACAACTAATGGATTTATTTCATGCTGAAAAGAGAAGAAAGTAAGCACAGTGTTTTGGCCATGGAGCCTTCTTCTCTTTTCAGTATGGAATAAACCCATTACTTGTTCCTTCATAATATTACCTCAATAATTAAATAATATGAAACAAAGCTTTAACTAGAATTTACCATTGAGGAAGACCCTCATCTGTCTTCAGTAAACCGTATATTTTGCATACTAAATGAAAATAACTTATTACTCCTATAACAAAAACTCCCTAAGCATTTGTCCTGTTTGCACAGCCTATAGACTGTATACTGTTCAACCTGCTGGTATGTTGCTATATAATAATCTACTACTTTGCCATTGTCTTAAGTTTCTGTTTGCTCCAATGTTTCCTGCCAGATTTTCTGCCTCATTTGTGCAGATGCAATTCATTGTATTATATTGCTATTTTCTTTCTCATCTGACCTCATCTGAATAAAAGGTTTACTGCAGACAGACAAGTTTCATAGTATTTCAGATAACAATATGAATATCTCATTTGATTTCCACTTACGAGCTTACAAGAGAATGTATGGCGCTGAAGAGTTAAAACTGAAATTGATTTTCAGGGTAAATAAGCCATATCGTGTATGGAGTCAACACAAACTGGCCTTCTGTAGCTCATAGACAAACACAACATGAGTGATCTTTTGTAGTATTAAGTGCACATTTCTATAATAATTTACTGAATTTCTATTACACCACCAGTTATGGGAACTAAGTCCTTGTACTCTTAGAAACTGCTCTGCTTAATGAGCCAAACTGCTGTGGAAAGAAAGTAGAAGTGCTTTAAAAAAATAGAAGAGACAGTTGAAAAGAAAACAAATAATCCTTTCCCGCCAATCAAAAGTGGAGAATTGTTTCACTCAAAATGAACGAGCAGCAGAAGGCTGGCAAGCTCAGTCACCGGCCTTCTCTCCGCACCTCCCCAAAACACATCGGTTCAGTCAGCACCTGTGGCCTCTCCGATTCCAGCTGTCCACTTCAGTGACTCCCACGGCGCTGATCGGGACGGAGTCTGATTCTCGGTTTGGTAAGGTTCTTATTCACTACACTTATTCACTGAAAACATGAAACACATACCAGCTGGGGATCTACATTACTGCTCTGTCCCATACTATATCGGATCCCAGCGACTGTCACGAATTTCCTTTGCTTTCATTCTCTCTTGCAGCATTTCCATTGCCCATTTGAGAGGACCTGCACTGGATTGTAATTTTGATTACATCTGCTACGACCTTGTCCTTCTGGAACAGCTCTTACTGCAACATTTTATCGACAGGGTACCTCCCTACGTGTCTGCTACTTAAATAAGAAAAATGACCAATGTCCCCAACACACACACAGAATAATAGATTTTTTTCTTGCTTCCAAGTCTATAACCTGACCAGATTGCCCTGAGCTTCTCCTTGAAACCTGAGGTCTGATTTGCTTTTCTGCTCTGTGACGATGATGCCTTTGGACACTCTCTGATCAGTTTTTCTGATAAGGGCTTTTAAATCAGCACCTCAGGCTATGTTCACCTTCAGTAGATGTTGCTAGAGGGGCCTATAGAGAAAACTCCCTTTGTGAAAACCTGTGGAGTACATCCAAAATATATAACTAAACATTGCACTCCAAAATCTCTAATCAAAAACATTGTTAAATATTAGCACTACATCAGCTGTAACTGCACGATTTCACTATTATAATTTTCAGTGCAGTTTCCAGGGTAAAACTGCTCAAATTTGGTTGAAATCCTATGAACAATGTATTAAATTATAATGCGCTGTAATTTTCAGATGGGCTTGGCTGTGCAAGATCTGCTGGAAATGAGGCACAAAACACAAGCATGTTCATGAATCCACACAAATACATTTCCATTCACCTCGCACAACATATCCAAAAGCTTACGATTGGATATGTTACGATTTTGAATTGCTGTCATTTTAGTGTTAAATGCTGTTTCGCAAGTTATTTGTGATGCTGGCAATCATCTCATGTTGAAACCAGATCCAGCTAGCCTGGCATGACCCAAAACTGGAAGCAACGCACAATATGTAACACAACTCAAGAAATGTCCTTAGCTCATAGGACCATGTCTCTGCCATACAGTGCCTTAACCCCACTCTCTCTGTAAAGACTGATTTTTTTCTGCTCGTTTTCTTCGAAAGGGTAGAGTACCCTGCCCCGTGCTGAGCAAACCCCAGTAGTCATGCCAAGATTCATGGTTTACGATGTCACCTGAAACCCCTTACATGTATGCCTTGGCATCTACTGCATTGAGTTTATCTTCTCTATTTGGTAAAGGATACATGCCAGGGCGCCCACAGACAGAGATGTGATGTGTCTACGGAGTAAGGTGGCAGAGCATCAAAGAAAGCAGCATGCTATTTCTAAAGAAGACACCATTATCCTTGCAATACAATTCACTATTAATCTCTGCATTGCGAATATTGGGATCCTTTATCACTGTATATCTCATCAAAACTGATTTCTATGTAAAATGCTTAATACTGAGAAGTTTCCTTCAATTACAAATAAATAGGATTGAATTAAGATAATTAGTTTAATTTGATGCAAATAAATACTGTGAATAATCTCACCCTGTTGCAACACGGGATTTTATCCGGACAAAACCTTTGATAATGTTGACATATTCCTTATCTGATGTGTAAGAGAGCAGGTTCCACGTAGAAAAGCAAAAACTTTTTTTTTCCAAAAGGCATTATATTATTGTCTAATACATAGAGATATTGAATATAAATGTGGATATTTCTCACATGCCATATATTCTGCATTGCAAATCTGAAAATCTTGCCCCTTGACTCTTGTGTGTGATTTGTATCGAGGGTCCTAGATGAAGTTAGACCTTATCACCCTCATAATGAAAGAACAATGAAAGAAATTACATATTTGTTTCAAAACTCAGCTGATATGGTTTGACACCCTAGGCACTGGGCAATTCCAGTAAAGCTCTTCTGAGAAAAAAAAAACTCCCAGGTTACATTTGACAGCACGCTGACACGAAACGTCAAAAAAATCAACCCTCGTGATCACAGGATGGCAACACCCTGAAGTGATCTCCCTTGTGGTTTTGAAGACATTTATTTTTTCCCCTGTGAGTTTACCACACCATCCATTATTTTGTGATATTCCCACTTTCTCTGTTTCAGGCTTGCAAAGAGACCATTTTGGGCGGAGCGGTGGCACAGCAGCTATGGATCTGCGCCTGTGTCTGGAAGGTTGCCGGCTCAAATCCCACAGCTGGCAGAGGAATCCTACTCCGTTGGACCCCTGAGCAAGGCCCTTAAAACCAGCTGACAAATTCCTAATGCAAGAAACTGTATATGGCCAATAAAGTGATCCTAAGTCTCCGCTGGTCTTCACTGTCTGGCAGTGAGCAGCCGGAGACCATCCCCACCATTGACACCTGTTTGTCTGCAGTGTCATTGTGCCCTTGGAATGCAAATGGGAGGCACAATGAGATGGTTAACTGCTCTGCTAGGTTGGGGGCCTTTTGAAAAATATATTAATCTCCATGAAAGTACTCCAACCCACCTAAACCATTAGCATTTTCAGTGCTCTACCACAGTACTTTATTTGTTTGCAAATGTCTCACCAGAAGCACATATTAAGAGAATCAGTGTGCAAAGTGCCTGTTCTGGGAACTGTAAATGGATAGCAGGTGTTAATGGTAGCCCTTAAAGGGGTAAATACTCAGATAGAAACTACAATATTGGGGTTATATTCCTATTGTTGTCACCTGTTTGTTTTCAGAGCAAATAGAAGCACTACAAAATGGGGGATACATTGACAGTCTAGGTGAGGCTGAAGAAACCTATCTGTGGCATTAAGCAATTCATTATCATTTACGTTACAGAAGCAGTGTGTTCAGAGACTGTTGTCTCCATGGATCATCAGCTCTCTAAGGGCTAAGTAGCAGGAAAAAAGAAATCTGAAAGAGGAATCGGTGTCTTTACTTCTAATTCTTCTGCTCCCGTTTTCTTTACAAACTCCCAAGGCTCAACATAGGGTTTCCCTTTTTAGGTCTGTCCTGTAGAGCACTGATATAAAAGCAAGAAACCCAGTTTTTTTTTTTACCTTGTAGAAAATCCTGGCATGTAGAGCAACAGGGTGGAAACATGTTCCAACAAAGTGCAGCTTTGACAGTAAATCTAACTCATAGTATCACTATGGCAAAATCATGGGGCACCTGACTTGGTAAACATTTACATGTTTTCTTTACCAGAATTGAAAAAAAAATGTTCTTAGCCAGAGATGAACACGCATAGCCGACCTGAAGTGTTAAGGTGTTCCAAAACAAGAATTTCAGTTTCTGCTAAACTGCCCTACGCGGTATCTACAGACATTAGAAATGATTAATTGTAACTCACTGTGTACTGGAGCTTTGTTAGAGTTCTGCATGTATCCTAATGTGCCTGGATATGCTAATTCGAGTGCTGATAATATGTGGATTATGCTTTAGCTGTTCACTTTTCCCCTAAGCTAAGGTGTTGCCAGTTTTCATTTGACATTAAAGGTTTTACCTTTCTCAGGGAGAAGAGGTTTCACAAATGGCTTGGCTGTAGTGATTAAATTCCTAGTGCCTGCACTTCTATGACATCTTAACCACAGAATGACAAATGTGACAAAAGTGACTTGCAGGGTATTTAACCATTAACGAGGTAACTTGTATCACTTGTAGGGTGATATTGCCTTTTTGTCTTATATTGTAAGGAGAAGCATCTGCTTAATTTCTCCCCCATTTATTAAAAACTGTTTGCTTGGCCTTTTATTTTAAAGGTATGCAAATACATGGGAGTCCTATTAGTGCACCGTCTTCTTTCTAACCAGAGCACTATGATTACAAAGTAAAATGTGACATACATTGAACATGTTCTCCATCCCCCTGATAATCCATTTAAAAGCACAGATTCCTCTGTGGGCTGGGCAGAGAGCTGCAGATTGACAAAATCTGTCATGCCTGTCTTTAAGAAGACAGAGCGGAGCACCTGTTGTAATAGTTCAGCCAGTCTGACACAATGCCTGTATGTTTGAAATGAGCCAGTACAGAACACTACGACATTTGGAGCCTGGCCTTTGCCTCTTAAGGGTTGCTGAAACTGGTCTCTGACAGGTGTTTGTCCTCTGTTAGAGAGTGGTCTGGGAGTCCAGAGCCAGAGTTTGTTTAGAGAGATAATTCTTGAGAAAAGGGAAAGACACGTTCCCGCCCCACCTGTACTTCCAGGAGTGCTGTGGGATTGTAGAGGAATGTGCAGAATTTGAAGTGACTTCAAAGAAGCCCATTCAACATGTTCTGCTAGAAAAAGGATCTCTACCGCTTTACATAGGCTGTCTCCGCTCCAGGTTCCTGGTTTTAAATCAGGGTTTTGCAATACCCCTCAGGCCTCTGAAAACAATGCCAAGTAAACCTTCCAAAATTGTTGTTCTTCCAGCTAAGATAAAACATGGGTTGGAAATAAAGGAGCACTGGAGGAATAGCCTGTGTTGAGTGCTATATATTTGCATTCTTCCTCTGGCTAAATGTTGTGGATCTGATTGGCGGCGCCTTGAAAGAGCTTGTGCTAATTAGGGTAGGCTTAATAGAATAGGACAAAAACAAAGCATTCATATCCTGGTTTTCAAGAAACATAGCCCATGTGTTATCCTGTGCAGGTGCCCCAGTCTATCAAATAAAGGGTGTTTATACTGAAAGCTCAGAAGAAAGACAAACTCAAACATCTTCCATCAATCAGCTATGCGCTAAGGTATATACAGTAAATGTGAGACTTTAGACTTCCTATCCCAGTGTTCCTAGTGCAAACACCTCTCCACCAACCCCACTGCCAATAGTGCTATCCTCTGGCTCGTGATAAAGGGTGTACCAAGTACCAGTCACATGAGCTCAGGGCAACAGTGTGAATAAATTGTTATGGTTCCAGACTTGTAACTAGAGGGTTGTGGGCCAAAATCCTGGGTACAACACTTGTGTTGTACTCTTGGGCAAGATTCGTCACCGATTTGTTCTATAACAGGGTATTTATACTTTTACAACAGGGTAAGTGTTCTATATAAGGTATAAAATACCATACTGTATAAAAGGGTAGAAATATAAGTTCCTTTGGATACAATTGTTAGCCAAACAAATTAATAACTGTCTGTATCTCTAGAATCTGTTATAATTGTCTCTGTAAATTCCCTTTTATGAAAGCGAAAGGTTTAATAATTACTACGAAAACTATTTGGATCTAGGCATAGATACTATTTACACACATAACAGAACTTTCTTCATTTCTTTTGGTATTTGTGTGTTATATCATTCATTGACACCAGAAAGTACAAGGCTTTCTAGAGAGAAAAGGCTTTCCAAGTAGCTTGGTCTTTCTCAATATCAGAAGTCATTGTGTTTTGGACCAATATGTTGGAAGACCTTGTTCAAAGATCATTAATGCTGATATGAGTTTTTTGTAGCAGATTCTTTTTAGGATGAGGACAGAAGCACATGTGATTTATCTCTGTAGGTTACAATTACCACATACTTGCTTCAGGGCTGGTCTGCAGCTAGTTCTAGTTCTATTACATCCATTACATTTGTAAGAGTTTTTTTAAAGGCAGCTTACAGATGTTGCCAGTATATATTATCAGCAGCCAGGTAAGCATTGCTGGCCAAGAGACACTCTATTTTTTAACTTTTATTATAAATTTTAGTTCTGTAAAGCACCAAGTATGACTTTGTTAAGATGCCAGATTTAATATTTAAACTTTAATTCATTCAATTAAAAAAACTGCAGCAATTTGGAACTTAAGTTCTAAGATACAATACGATAAATACAATATTTACTCTAGTAAAGTTTAAAAAATCATGTTAAATGTTAAAGTCGTGTTATAAAATATCTGACAGCCCAAAACGTCTTCAGAATCTCAAGACGGAATCATCGGAGCGTAAGACATCTTGAAAAATTAAAACAAATGTAAGGGAAGGAAATAACTAAAAATGCTCAACTGAAACTACTTTCAGCGAAAGGGACTGGAAAAGAGGGATTAGGAAATCAGAGGAGCCGACTGTCTGTGCCCGAACATAAGATGTCATTTCAATACTGCAGCTGTGATACAGGTGGGGATTCTTGTAAAGATAATAATGTCGTTTTTAAAGCACATAACATCTCCAGACTTATAATCAGCATGATAAATCTGCTATCAGTGGTAACCTTGCTGCAGGCCTTCTCATTTCTCTATGGATGGGTTGCAATATTCCCGTGGGATCGTAAGGTGGGAACGTTTTCCAGGGTCCGTTGCCTCATTAGGCACAACTAAACATTGAACATGTACAGACCACCACCTCAGAGCCAGTGGCATGCAGGCTCCGGGGGTCTGGAACAGCCTTCCCAAGTGCTGCTCCGGATTTGCACATCTACAGTTTCACTCCCAGAGTGCGCTCAGCAGGTTTGGTCTTGTCAACGCCGTTTCCAAAGCAAAGAAACGGGGGAAAAAAAGCAATCGAGAATCCAAAGGGAGAGGGAAACAGAAAGCCAGCACTCCCTTTGTGGATTGTAGGCTGTTACTCACGTATGGTCCTTATCGTACTGTTCTTAAGCCTTTTTAAACAATAGGCATGCACAGAGGGGACAGAAAGACAGATGGACTGACAGCCACAAAGATGGATTAGACAGATAAGAAGTGAAAACGTCACTGGAAAAATGGGCTTAAAGATTAAAATCAAACACGCTAGGCACGGAGAGAAGAAATATTATAATTATATATATATACTGTACATGTACTTAACCATTCAACACCTTAAACAAAGTTCGGTAATTTTAGATAATTATAGCAAAAACAAATCAGTTTCTCGATGGATGTTGCTCAACAGGTCACCAGATTTTATCACCTACATTAACAGTATCTTTTATACCCAACTTAGGTCCCCCATGTCAAAACCTGCGCTGAATAACTCCACATGTGAGGCAGTTCCATACCCTTGAGGACAAAGCCAGCCTGCTGTTATATCGATTAAGCCACTGTAAGAGACCACCAATTAGTTTGCCCCCTCTTCAATATGAAAGGGGGTCACCTCCAACTGGTTTGACTCGTATCTAGAGCAAGCAAAGAGCCATGATTGCAGGGTGCTGAAAATATGAAGGGAACAACAACAAAGAAAGACTTTAAAAGTGCCTGCTGTTCATTTGCTGCTCAGGTTTCCCTCTCTGTTTTCTTAGCATGTTTTAGTCTCTAAGGCGTCCAATATTGACAGGGATAAAGCTGTCACAAGCTAACCATGACCGCATTTGCATTAGGTCTCAAGCCAACCATAGAAAAGGCCATTGTCTTGGCAGTGCTGCTGTCGCCTGCTGCAAGCCTTTGTAAGACAACAGCAGACACACGCACACACCCTGCTGCACACACACACACGCACCCACATGTATTCAAATACATCCTGTGCTATTGAAATCTGAACACCAAGCAACTGTTTACCATTCATTCCTGCTTTATGATTTATCAAGAAAAATCACAGCTTTGTTATTCTCCCTGACCAAGCTGGCATCAACCCCCAGAGTTCAAAAGTGCTGCTACAGTTCATTGTTCTTTCCTTTTCTGGGATCTGCTTTTTTTTCTTTTTCTGCCCAAAGGCAATTTTTTTTTTTTTGGGTTTCACTCCCTTCCACCTGCTGGTCTCACTATCTGATGAAGGGAGAGAGAAAGAGAAAGCACAAGGAAATGTGACATTTTAAATCAAAAGCCAGCCATTCTGTTGTTGAGCAAGCTGCGCTCTGTATTCTGCTGAAATGTTTACTCCAGTTTTAATGAAAGACATTTTGGGTATGGGTAAATTGTATCAATTTATTCTTACAGTAACTAAAAGATTTTGTTCAGTCCCAGTCCAGCAATAGACAACATAAAAAAGAAAAAAATGTAATTCTTACTTTGTCTTTTCCTAATCCCTTTTTTAAAAATCCTGAGGGTTAGCTATACCTAAAGTTAGAAATACTGCGGAAATTCCTGACTGACATATTGACCTTTGAAACTCTTCCTGACAATACACTTGTATTGGCTCCACAGCCAGAAAGTAGTGTTTCTTTTCTTTACCTTTTAGCATGGACTGGACCTTCATATGCTAATAGTTTTGCTCAGGGAGCTCCCACCTAAAGTGTGGTATAAGGTATAATTCCTGCAGAACCTTTCATGGGTCCAAATACACGCCAATTGCCAGAGCGCTGTATTATACTGCGAAACTGGCAACTTGAGTTTCTCTCTCCAGATTGGAGCTCATTGTATATCCACCCCTCAAATAAACAATCCAGGTGAGCACATGAAGTTTATTTTTGTGTTCTGCATGTGTCATAGTTCCAGTTTGAATGGGGCGTTCACACGTTAAGAATGATTTCTCCGTACGCAATGAGAGCAGATTCTCCCCTGGAGGGGGAAAAGGTTTTGAAACCCTCCCTGTCTTCATCCCCTGCCTTAAAAGCAAGCAGGACCCCTGTAGGAACTGGAGACCCCCCTTACTGTGCTTACAGGCCTCTGCGTATGGGAAGGTTCTGGAGAGCTGCAGGGGTCTATTTCATTGCCAACCCTGTACAATGGAGGTGGAAGTGTGGATCAGCACTGAAGACCTCTGGTGGTGGAACTGGAAGGTTGTGGAATGCGGTCCCAGATGGAAACTGGTGTACTACTCTTGAGCACGATTCTGCACTCACGCTCTCAAGTAAAATACACAGATGTACAGTACAAATGAGTACATGTGCAAGTAGCTAACAATGAACATTTCGGCCAAATTAATACAGAAACAGAAATAACAGCCTTTTTTACGTGTGACTACACAAGTAAATGACTTGCGACTACTTTTACTAGTGACTACTTGCAAAATCCTCAAAGGCTTTGGCAAGGTCACCCCAGAGCGTGGGCTTTGAAAAATGGAAATACAAACCAGAGGGCCTAGGTATGCGACAGTGTTTTTAAAACTGAGAACAGGAGGACTTTCTTTACCCAAAGAGTTGTGGGAGACGTGGCCTGGCTTCCCAGCAATGTTCCCTCTAATTTCTAATGATGATATGCGCGCAAATAATTCACGTTGTGCATTTTTTTTTCTCCCAGTGACAAAAACTTGTGCGCACTACATGGAGTGTATATAAACTTGTAAACCTGAAATTATTTTTGGTTAATATTTCTCGCAACGGAACACACAGCAAATTATGACTTTTCGGATTGGCGGTTTCTACCATTCCGTCAAGCCGTTCCACTTGAAATGAACTGGCAATTCTTTTGCTCTTAACGCCCTTCTCCTCTGTCGACATAGTGAATCGATATTTTTATTTTTTTAAATAAAATAAACTTTTAAGTGAGTAACACAAACCTGAAAACAGTTAGTCTACGTTTCTACGATATCAACGTTCAACGATGCACACTGTGCAAACCAGAAAAGGAAAAGGCCGTTTATGGTGAAGCGCAGAGATCCTAAAGACCGGGACAGGGACTCGACGAGTCCAGTCGTGGAGAATGAGTGTCGAGCGAGCCTGAGCGGTGAGGTACGGTACGAGACTACGGGAGCATAGATATCGATGATACCGACGATCGAGTAACAGTAATAATGCACACAGCCAAGCCGCAGCCGGTCTCAATATGGTCAATTTCGCACTTTTCAGTTGACGACCGTGTTTGTTTCATTATTTTATATTTTTTTGGAATTGTTTTGTGAGCGCAGTTCAATCTGCTTTGTGCGCTGATATCAGAACCTGTGTGCCCGTGCTCAGGCGCACAGTTCAGAGGGAACATGACATGATACCCCAGCTTCCTTCAGGAAACAGCTCCTTGACTCCTAAATAAGCCAAACACCCTACTATGGTTTTTGACGATTAGGAAATTATTAATTGTTCATTAGAATTAGTTGAGTGATTTCATCACATGTATTTTCCAAGGCTTAATCTGTGTTGTTGGAAAGTTCCTCTGAGACAGGAAACTCTCACACAAAGTCCACGATTGTCTTTTAAAGACACAATCCACTGAGAAGGATTATTCTGATAATTATTGATGAATTATTGGCATTATTTATTATTATTCTGATGCTATTTTAAATAAGAAAATATGGTGAATATAAAGGGAAATCAACTGCAGAAAATGTTCTGCACCAAACAAAAAAAAAGGTGCAATCCACTTATATTAAAGTTATGAACTAATATTATGCAATGAAGTAATTGCATATTCTGTTTTTTAACATTGTGTGGAGGAACTAATTTTATTTTTTAAAAAGGTTTCATATTTTTTGCCTCTGTTTCTGGTGGGAATGAAGTTGATGACTCGTGCTCCTTTCAATCCTCCCTCCCCTGTCCTGCAAACGGAAAATAATTTATGAAGAATTATCCCATTAATCCCACAAGATCATGTGAGGAAGACTTTCACAGTCCTTGAAAGGAGACGTGGGGTGAGGTCACTTCGTTTTGAAAGAGAATGCATGGTGTCAGCAGCCACTGGTATTGTTGCTGGATTTAATAAAATACAGGTAACCACGGTGAAGAAGGAAAACTTCACATGCCTTTATTGAAGACACCACCATTTTCAAACAATGCCTTAATCGCCTGTCTGTACCTTGCCCTCTCCTCCAGCAGTGTGTCTCTAATTGCACTGGCAGATGCAGGGATGGGGATAGAAGTTCCCTCTGCAGTGCTGTGGGGGCAGAATTCCGCAGAAGCACAAAGCAATGGAATGAGAGGTCAAATGAGGCTCTTCACCAGGACAGGGTGTTTTCGTCTTAACATGGCTGGAAAGCAAAAATTCTGCTGAATGATTGCTTGAACAAACTTAATGTTTTACCACTGTGTGGCGTTAATATGCTTATTGGAACCACTTTGGGTGCAAAAAACATAGAACTCTGAAAAATATATTTTTTTTAATTCCGTTTGAACAAGTGAGTTACTTGTTCAAGTGGTTACAGTGCAAACAATGAGAAAATGACACCGCAAAACAAAACCAGAGGAAACAGGTGGAAACCGTGTGGCAGTGCATTTAAACCCATGAACAGGAGGCACTTCTTTACTCAAAGGGTAGTGAGAGTGTGGAACAAGCTACCCAGCCATATTGTTGAAGCCCATACCCTGTCTCCCTTCAGGAAACAGCTGGATGTTTCTTAAAAAAAAAGCAGAAAAGATTAAAGCACTGGAAATACCTGTGAGAGACAAGACAGCAATATGGGAATTCATTGTTCTGTATGGTATGTGCTGGAAATGCTGTATGCATATATATATAGATGCAGCACTTCAATGAGAACAGAAGACATGTACATGAGTCCACATCCTAAATTTATCTCTTTTAATCTACTTGTACAATTTCAGATACACCCATGAAATATGTCTCTGTTGCCTTGGTAATTAAACCATGATTACTTAGTCAGCATGAAAAAATGAGTCGATGAGTCATTTCATTGAGCATTTGGGTGGGTCCATTTGGATAATAGCTTCTTTTCAGTAGTTGTTGGACAGATTTATAGTCAGGTTCTGGCAAATGCCTTTTTTCCCCTTTAAGACATATAGAAAGCAGTGCAAATGAGGCGGATCCTTTCCTTAAAAAAAATAATCTGAATTCCATCCTTTTGGTTTTACAGGTTTGATAAGACCCCACGCATGGTGACGTATGATCATGAAAACTTGCACCCTATTCTTATTTGTTGTCACCCTTGAATCAATTTGAAATATTTGGAAATATGCACAGAGACAAGTCTGGACAAGAGAAGGATTTTGGATGTCGTCCTCAATGTGATTGCATTCCACCTGAAAAACATATACAAGGCATACAGTCTGTTCACCAATAGTTTCTGGTCTGTTCAAGTGTGACATGTGTTACCGGTGTTCAAGTCACAATAAGTGCTTTACATTTGCTTATTTTGAATTTCACAGGGAGATAATCATGTCTAGGTTATGATGCATTAGACTGCTTGTAAAGACGTTTTGTGTACAAGAGCCAGAATTACCTTATAAGGAGTTATGCATGAACTTAATATGGAATTGAGTAGCTGAAAGCTGAATTGTGAGTCATTACGTATGTGCTATTCCTCATGAAACTTTTCCTATGTCTACTGTATGTGGTGTTTTTCCATGCTTTCACTGGGGTATATCTGGCTTCACTGTCCTTTCACTGTTGTATCCCAGGCAACCATTATAAGGGACTAACTGAGGTGAAGGAATAACAAATGTGTCTTTGAAAATTGTGTTTTCTTGTGAAATGTGAATTTGGCGCTGATTTGTACATCTGTACGTACAGGGTAGCTAATATCTCTAAAATGTCAAATGTAACCTATATAACCACATTATGTATATGCAGCTCATCCGTGCACAGAATCACTTGAAAAAACAACATGATTCTTCGTGTGATGCCTGATCAAAATTTTCCTTGATCAATTTTGTTGGTATTTTGAGTCTTTTACTCCGCTTTTAATAAATATATATATATTTTACATTTTGGCTATTGGTTTATAAGATTTGATTCTATGGCAGATCATAGACCCCTGCCGGCCCTGTTCTCACTGGACTCTACTATTCCACTGTTACTTTCCTCTGCTGCCTCAGGAAGATCCTGGCTCCCATCCTGCCACTGCGGGGACACTGTCCTCTTCAAGGAGAACGAGTCAGAATGAGTTCTTCCACAGAAGAAAACCGGGATCTGTATGTCTGAGGATCCCATCCGGCTCTTTCTTGAAAAGAAAAAAACAGGACAGAATCCTTTTCAACAACAGGGTCTAGGCAACTTGTTACAGACACCCGCCTTCTTTTGTGTAAAGACGTGTTTTCCATCCTTGGCCTACAGGGCTTCTCAAGATATAGTTACAAGGTCTTAAGAACTGTAACAGGTACCTGCAACGTTTTACAATTAAAAAACAGAGAAGAGTGTCTAAATTTCAAGGCACCGGGATTTCATCTAGAACGTTTCCTTTCTGGTCCCATGACTCCAGTGCAGTCATCTTCTGAAGAAAGAAGCTGGTTTGCCTAGCTTGTTTAATTGTGCTGCCTGAAACACAGGGACACGGCAGTGGAGAGCAAGTGTTCAACTGAATTCTCCATTCACGTTCACAGGGTTTCAAAACAAACATATTTCTTTCCTCATGTTTTCTCTTCTTTCTTTATTTGCAAAAGCAACGTCAAGCCTACTGACACTCCAGGGCCACGTTTGTACACTATGTCCCACGGAGAGTGCTTTCTCAGCACCCGCCCTGTGTGTCAGAAAGATGACAGGAAATGCCCCTGTAAGGAATAATAGTGGAATATATAGAATTAATCAGGAGGAAGCAGTCTATGTGTTTGTAAGTGGCTAGTCCAGTCACATACTGTACTGAGTGCATTTTATTTATATTAAATATGCTCTCTTATTCTCTATGAGTTTTTATTTCTGAATGTAGTACACAAGCAGAGGACTTTTACAGGAGAAGTTTTTTATTTCCAGCTCAACCTCAGAAATACACATGTCATGGTTGAGAAAGGGACTAGTCAAGCACATCTTTCACTTTCACAGAAGTTACAAATATGGGGTGGTCTCAGAAAAAACAGGAAAGTTTAAGTGTGGACAAGTTACTATTTTAAGAACTTGTGTGTGTTGGTGCCTCAAGCTTTTTTTTTTTTAGTGAAGTTGTTCTACAAACATTTTAATAGTTTTAAATATTTATTTTTCATATTTCGCTTGCACTTTTAAATTGGTGTTTTTTTAAACCATTCATCACAGCCATGAAAAGACAAGACTGCTTTCACTTTAACTAAAGCAGTGGAGAAGGGACCTTAATTTTGAAACAGGGAATGCTGCACATGTCCATTATTAAGTCTTTTGTGAATTTACTTTACTGGAATTTTAGCTTCACTAATTTTTGGACCAAGAGTTTTTGTTTTTATGGCTTACAAACTCAAACCCACAACAGCACTTCCTTTCCCTCACCTACAGATGGGTTTCTTTACCTGAGGTGACAGCTTGTCTGCTGTTTGCAAGGAATGCTGCTCCTGTGCGTGACTGGCTTGGAGATTGTAACACCTCGGGAGCCCCACTGGAAAATTACAAGAGTCATGATGACAGATCATCCTATAGAGGCATGTGCACTGGTGTCTTGTGCCAGGCAAAGTGATTTTCACAACCTAAAGGATGCCTTGCACGTTTCTTCCACGAATATCTTTCTCAATAAAAATGCTAAATCTTTCAGGGTACTCGGCACACAAAACAAAATAGCCTCAGAGAACAGATAATGAACATACAATCTTGCAGGGGCCTTGATCAAATATACCTGTGCTCATTCTTCCTCCACATCATTCTGTGTTATTATGCAAACCGTAATAATAGGTCTCTGTCTTTGTTTAGTAGATGAAACTATCTTACAATATCACCTAGGTGGCTGTGTCAGCATGCATAGGCTGCAAAGGAAAAGTGTAGGTTTATTCCCCGCTGAAAAGAGAAGAGAACAGGTGTCAGCTGTGTCTCCGTTCTTTTCAGCATGGAATAAACCTACACTTCTTCCTTTGTGTCTTACAATATGAGCAAAATACCAAATGTACAGTAGCACTGCAGGGATTTCAAAACAACTCATCTCTATTACAGGACTGGGACTGAAATCCTAGGCACTTTCTTTCTAACACTTAAGACTGGGACTTTAAGACTGGCAGGAGAATCCATGAGTTATATTGCTTTTCCCTTCTTTGGCTAAACTGAGGGGGTTTCTCATGTAGCAAGTGTAACGAACAGTTCTTTCCGGACCCTATGCGGACGACACAATCCGACAAAGTGGGGGAACACTGGGGAAACGTCATGCAGGAAAACGGGGCTGAAGACAGGGGGGCGTGTCCAAGGTGCGCTGGTGCACGGGGGAGGTGTGGCCGAGGCGAACAATCCGAGAGTAATCCATAGAGTATCCAAAAACACACGAGAAAGTCCAAAACCAGGAGATCCATCAGAGGAAGGAATTAAAAACCACGAAGGCCGGGTCGGAACCGGCGGACGAGGAACAGGAACAGGAACAGGAACAGGAACAGGAACAGGAACAGGAACAGGAACCGAAGTTAAAACCTTAACGGGACCAGGCGCTTCCTGGTCCCGGACTCGCACGATATGGAAATCAGATGCAGAGCCCGGAAGAGCGTCAGCGCCTGGCTTTTAAGGTGGGCAGGGAATGGGAAACAGGTGCAGAGAATGAAGTCTTTAGTGAAAGGGCTGGAGCACCCTTAAGGAGGGGGGACTATAGTCGTGACAGCAAGACCTACAAGAAGAGCCCAGGCTGAGGCTCTCCCTGTCAAGAAGGCTAACATGACCAAGAATTGCTAATTTGCTGTGGGTGGCCTTTAATCCCGCTGTTTGAATGGAGGGGTGTCCAGCGCTGACTTCTCCAAGCCCTTGTGCACCTGTAATGTCTGGCTTTAGCCAAACCCAACTGATGCATTCCTTTGCCTGTCTCCATGGCTTGACCACTACATCTGATAGCAAGATGCACGCACCTCTGTGCACCCCTTTTTAGCAAGACATTTCCACAGTTTCTAGCACCCTCTCACCCGGATTAGCTGACAGTTTGCTGTCACATTGAGAGGCTGATCAGGTGACTTGGCTTCCATAGTTGCAAAACTGATTGTTCCCAGAAACACTACTCCCTCCACAGTGACATCTTCACTGCGCCTTTGCCCTGGAGTGGAATGTGTTTTTTTCTGGGTGTAATTGCTGCTTGGCATATTTCTTGGAGTGTACAGTACCACATAGTTGCATTTATATTTGGATGGTCTTTTCCATTTGTCATCAGCGTAGCATTTCTCATTATTTAATTTCCTTTTATTCGTTATTGATTTATTGATTTATTGAGTATTACAGCTGGGCTGTAATACTCAATCATTGCAGTATTTCCACACTTTAAAAAGTCATGTGCATAAGGATCATGGGTGCCAATCTATGGTGAATGGGCAGTCCAGTATCCCACAGGTATCAGGGAGTCTGTCCTATAGTACTGTGGCTGTAGGGAAGTTGCTGCTAAAGATTTAGTAAACCTGTTTGTTCTTCTGAACAGAAAAAAAAACATTTTCCCACTTATTCTAGAATGTGTTTTGTGGGCAGATGCTAGCGTGACATTTTTTTGCTGAATGTGGTGACTCAGCTTTGTTGAATTTAACTAAATTCTGCTTTTGTTCAGTGCAAAATTCAAGCTTCAAGCTCTCCAGCAATGTTTCTTTGGTTAGTCATGACAGAACTCCATATTTTTCACACTGAAGGCTTCTTCAGTAAAATTGCACGATATCATCATCAAGTTCCCACCTCTGAGGGAAACACAGAGTACACACTGAGAATTTAAATACTCCAGGTAACCTCATTCCATATCCCCTGTATATGGCAGAAATGGCAGAAAACCAGAGCCCCGCATCACATTGCAAATGTGTGTATCGCAGCAATGAATGTTGATGTTATGTAGTCAGTCCTACCTCAGTGAATGTTCCTTAATAGGTGTGAGCCTGGTCAGTACCTGGATGGGAGACCTCCTGGGAAAAACTAAGGTTGCTGCTGGAAGAGGCGTTAGTGGGGCCAGCAGGGGGCGCTAACCCTGCAGCTCATGTGGGTTCTAATGCCCCAGTGTAGTGACGGGGACACTATACTGTAAACAGGCGCCATCCTTCGGATGAGACTTAAAACCGAGGTCCTGACTCTCTGTGGTCATTAAAAATCCCAGGGTGTTTCTCGAAAAGAGTAGGGGTGTACCCCGGCGTCCTGGCCAAATTTCCCATCGGCCTTTATCAATCATGACCTCCTAACAATCCCCCTCTATAAATTGGCTTAATTACTCTGCTCTCCTCCCCACTGATAGCTGATGTGTGGTGAGCGTTCTGGCGCACTATGGCTGCTCATCCAGGTGGGGCTGCACATTGGTGGTGGTGGAGGGGAGTCCCCATTGCCTGTAAAGCACTTTGAGTGGAGTGTCCAGAAAAGCGCTATATAAATGTAAGCAATTATTATTATTATTATTATTATTAATAATAAATAAATGAGGGATTTATGGTGTCCAGGGCAGCCAGCTTCATGAACGATACAGTACATAAATTTCTAGGTAGTGTATTTTTTAGCAAATGAATATAGAAAATGTAGTCATAAAGAAAAGAAAAAACCGTGGAAAGTTAATCTTTCTGTAATTCCAATAGGTACCTCTTCACGAATTTATTCCACAGAACAGCGGCGGTTTCTTAAACTGTGAGGAATGTGTTTTGTTTCTAATCAGTGACTGTGAAAAATAAAGACACAACGCTGAAAAGTGTCGCGTTATAATAATGACATATCACCGTATCATCCATTTTCCGGTTAAGACCCTCGAGGGACTGTTTAATTCGCGGATTTCAAGTTAATTGTGAGAGGAGGGAGTGAGATGCCTTTGAAATACAAGTTTTTGCGCCCTCTCCTGGACTTGCGCGGAATTGTTTTAACATGCTCTGCAGCATGTTACGAAACGCGTTTTTGCTGTAGTCAGAACATCACCTTAAAGTCAAAATCCATCTAAGAATAATGTATAACTACGAGTAATAATTTAACATATTAAAAAACAATCTCCCTATTAACATAGCTCTGCATAACGTTAGCTCAGACCGCAGTCCTTCTTTGCAGTGCTAATTTCAATTAGGAGAAAGTAGTATCCCCAATGGCAATTTAACAGCAGCATACAATATAAACTAAACACAAAAACAATACACGTCAACATTAAGAATAGAATCGGCTTTTGTGCAAGGTTATGGCTATAGGTATAAATGAGAACTTGAGTCTAACTTTTTTTAAATTGAGAAGCCTGTTCCTGTGTTCTGATGGGAGTAATCGACATTCTTTAAACAAACGGCGTGAAGGGTCCTCTAGGATTGAATATATCATGTCGTGTCATTTCCCAAACCGCTGTATACCCTACGGTGTCGCGGGAAGCCGGAGCCTACGGTACACCCTGGACGGGACACCAGTCCATCGCAGGGCAAGTGCAAGCCAACCAACTCGAGAAATGCCCGGGGATCTTTAATGACCACTGAGAGTCAGGACCTCGGTTTAACGTCCATCCAAAAGACGACGCCCACTACAATATAGTGTCCCCGTCACTATACCGGGGCATTAGGACCCACACAGACCGCAGGGTCCCCTACTGGTCCCACTAACACCTCTTCCAGCAGCAACCATAGCTTCCCAGGAAGGCTCCCATCCAGGTACTGACCAGGCTCAACCCCAGCATTGAATATGCTTAATTCAATTTATTCAAGACTCGTAATCGATAGACCCGGGCCTGTTCAGAAATATCAGCGCTAGTGACTGACTCTCTGACATAATTTGACTCCCTTTGTTTTTACTCCTCAGATTAAGCTTGCCAAACCAGCGCATCAGTGCAAAAGTGAAAGCAGATTCAATAAAAATACTAATAAAAACGTATAAGATTTTTAAAGAAAACAAATAAGCTTTCTTATGAAAATGCTGTTGCCCAATTACTGATGTCCACAGTGGCTGCGAAGGGAAAACGAGTTTTTTCTGTCTATAGGTACTGAGACCACAAGCCTCGGTATTCAGATCTGGAATTTGTTAATATTGTAGCAAAATATGTATTGATTTAATTCCCCTCGTCTCAGCTCTCTTCTGTCTCGATTTCTTCAGCGAAATGTCTGCAACAGAGATTGATTCGATGAAAATATATTCGTGCATTTTAGTTTTCGTGCTAACGCTGCGTTGTGAACGTTCGTTTTCCAGCTAAATACTGGATTGTTGCATGTAAGTAATTGAAGTGATTTTTTGCACAAAACTAATAGATTTCTTCCTCATACAGTAAATGGAACTCGCTCGACTACGCTTGATGCTGTGGTCTTCTGCAATAGTAACTCGTTAGTCCCACGCCTCGCGTGAAGATGGGAGGTTTGATACAGAACAGCCGAAGGCTCTCTGCAGCTGTTGTGACACAAGACAATGGCATGCGAGTTTTTATTTTTAATGTTCCTGTCACGCTATGGTTGACTGACGTTCTCTTATTAATTCTAACCATTGTTTCCTGTTAGTAAAACAAAAATGAAATGATTGCTCAAAAGATTTAAATATAGAAGCAACACTAACAACAAGTACGCAATATCAGACAAGCCAGTTAGGAATCAATTTTGATTTAAGGAGATTTTGATACTCGAGATGTTTTTTTTTTATTAAAAATAAACCTGTGGCTGATGGAAATGGATGGTGCACATTTACAAAATCAGAACTAAGATGTTTAGCTAATATCAAACTAGTGCCTCGGAGAGGTTGTGAAAGAATAAACTGCGACCAATTGAATACATGAAATAACAAGAAATAATCCGACTTTATGATTTTGTTTTTAATTTTCACTACCGTACTATAAATTGTACTGGCTCTTAAACTCTTAAGATATTTAAATATAAAAAAGAACTTTGTTGAAATAGTAAATATGGATCGTTTAATAATACAAAAATAGAAATAGATATGCATCCATATTTACGTCTTTTTTGCCGGATCTGACATAAATCTCCCAAAAGACACATTTTACAAGTTAAAGGTTTTTAAGCACAGCACGTTTGCGCCATCTACCGAATGCATGATGTACTGCAAAACAATAATGTACATGTGCAGCATATTGTTAAAACATCTTTCTTTCACCTCAGAAACATCGCTAGACTACGTCCCTAAACTCTGGAGCTCTCTCCCCAAGGATATCAGTGAGTCACCTTCTCTAAACTCCTTCAGATCCAGACTCAACACCTTCTTCTTTAGAAGGGCCTTTACTGAACTTGTTCCATTTTTTACCCCTCTGCTCCTACTGTATTTAGTACCACCATCTAGTGTCTGCTGTGCGCCTTCACATCGGCTTTATCTTGAGTATTTTTTAAAAATGTTTACTTGCTGTTGTTGTCATTCTGTAAAGCGCTCCCCGTCACTATACCGGGGCTATATGAGAAGCCACCTTTAAAGGCGCTACAAACAATTAAGTGTATTATTATTATTATTATTATTATTATTATTATTATTATTATAACTTATTGACACCGTGGCGGGGACACTATACTGTAGTGGGCGCCGTCTTTTGGATGGACGTTAAACCGAGGTCCTGACTCTCAGTGGTCATTAAAGATCCCCGGGCATTTCTCGATAAGAGTAGGGAGTTATCCCGGTGTCCGGGCCAAATTCCCCCCTCGGCCTTTACCGGGGCCTCCAGATTGTCCTTGCCCTGCGATGGACTGGTGTCCTGTCCAGGGTGTACCCTGCCTTGCGCTCGCTGCCTGCCGGGTAGGCTCCGGCGTCCCGCGACACCGTAGGATATACAGCGGTTTGGGAAATGACACGACATGACAAGTAAAACCGCTGGAAAAGAAGCAACACAGTAAAAAACGTTCGAGCCGGGAGCGACAGCCTCAGAGTAGCACGTAGAAGCTGAATGAACTCCACGCAGAAAAGAGAAAACTGAAGATTTTCTCTCCTCAGTCTCTTTCAAAAGTGCCCCTTACACCCGAAGATCGCTCAGCTGCTGGAACCTTGTTTTCGCCGACTCAATAAAAGAAATGCTTTCAGTTTTGCATGAGAAAATGGCTGCGTTGTAAATAGTGCCTCGCAGCTCCTGGGTTCCAGACCGGCCTGGGATCCTTCGGTGTGGAACCCGCATGTTCTTTTCGGGTCGACGTGGAAAATTCCCCGGGTGCTGAGGTTTCCCCTCCCACCTATATCTTGTAAATGCTGCTGCGACCTTCGCCCGTACAATCGGATGTTTTGTTCCTAGATGCTTGAAACGCCTCAAAAAGACCGATGCAGGCGCTGCAATGATACTCGACACCAGGAACCGGTAATGTGCGTCATCATGCCCCGGACAAAACTGATGGTGAACCTGCCCATTCGGATCATGCGTTTTAAAGGAAACATGTGGGAGGGGGTGATAATATTATTGTTAACGCTTAAAGGCGTCGTGTAATTTTGCAATTCAGCTGAGACCTGATGAGTTCTCGCCCAAGCCGCGACCGAACTAAATGCAAGAGGAGGTCCGCGGCGGCTCGTTCTCTTTCCTGTTTATTTCTACGACGGAGGGCTGTTAAGACACACCTCCTCCGCTCACGCCCGGGCGAACCGCGTTTGATGCGGAGTAACTGCGACAGCCGGCGGCGAGTAACCGGCTTGGGGAGCCTGGAGCTCAGCAGCGCTCCCCGGCTGTGAGCTCTGACGTGCCGGCACCGCGGACGTCAGCCGGCGGCCGGCTCCTGATTGGCTGAGCGCACCCCGAGCTCCGCAGACAGCCGCCGCACCTGCCCGGCAGTGATGACGGCATAGACCGGCTCCCCCCGTCTGCCGCTGCGCCTGGTGGGTCCTTCCTGTAACCTGTGGCAGGTAGGAGGTGAGCTGAGCTGAGCAACGTTTCAAAGATGGCGTGAGGTTCTGCGGTACTGAGGACACCTCTCGGTGGCTGTCTTTTTGTAGGCTGCGGGTCAGCAAAGCTAAACGGAAGATGCCCTCGGTGCCGATGTACGTGTGTTGTCAGGACAGCTGCTGAAGAAGAAGAAGAAATAGAAATAAAAAATGGAAGTGGCACACGACGCCGACGTCATACTCAAGCAAGTACAAACTTTCCAGGATTCTGGGAAGGAATCCTCTTACACGGTAGGCACAGTTTTATCAGCTCCGGCCAGAATTGAGTGACCGTTGATGAGTACTGAGTAATGCGTAATTTCACCTTTCGGTAGGGTGCCAGTGTTGCGTGTTGATGCTTGCTGTAATAGTCGTGTTCAAACAGGGAGGAAACGGCACAGGCATCGCCGTGCAGTCGTGACAATACGCGTACACTAGCTCCTGCAATGAAACTGCTTAAATGCCTTCGGAAATAATGGCGAGCGCGGACTGGCGGGTTGCTTTGCAAGATATTGTACCGGCTATGTGCAGACGCCGCGCTGTGTATCTGAGGAAATGGCTGGTTAAAAAAAAAAACAGATTCATGCAAGTGTACGCAGCAGCCCCGCCGCTGTTATGTCACGTTGTATTTTTAAATACAGACACAGTTCACAGAATAACTGTAGGCGACGTGTTTAGCTGATAAAGTGCAACTGACAACTCGTTTTTCCTCAATATAAAATTAAAAATCAAACTGGAATTAGAAGGCTTATCCTCCATCTTCAGCTGTATGCCCATAATTGTATATACAGTGTATATATAGATCAGGCAGCGCGTTTTGTTCTGGACATTTTCTGATTGGTTAATTGTCCTGGATGAGGTTCTTTTTGCTTGTCAGGACAGAACACAGTGTTTTCCCCATCTTAATTCTTGTGACTGCCGAACCAGTGGGACGACCTATTAAAGATTTGGATTGAAAAAGAGCCAGGATTTGCTTATCTCTGTTGCCGTCATTGCTATCGTGCACCATCCTGAGTTTCAGGAAATGTTACCCTACTTTGCTGAAAGTCTGAGCACTGCCAGTTTACTGTGTGCAATAAATGTACAGCTCCATGTCCCTGTGAAGGACTTGTAGCCTGGAAGTACTTGTTTACACTCCCTGATGTTATTGAAAATGACGGGAGTTCACACCGGAGCCACACCTCCTTCCTGTCAGTTAACAATGTTGTGAGATTCAGTGGTGCAGCCAAGACAATGCTGTATTAATTGGCAGTGAACTCAATAATGATGTCTTGGGCGAACAATATTTATGGTATTGTTTATAACGGTTCAGTGAAACAGCTCAGTACTGGGATATGTGTGTGTTAGAGAGCTTGGTAAGGTAATCAGGGCATGCTATGTGAAAAGGATGTCTTTGTTAGGGAAAAAAAAAGCTCTGCCTATATTTCATCTTTACTGGCAAGCAAAGGCTTTGTTGCTGCGTGTGAGTTCGGAACGGAAATGATATGAAACGAAACATCCGTTGCCTCTTTCGGCTAATGTTACGAATATCTGTGCTATTACTGTATAGGTCTTTAACCCTCTGAAGGCTTTATAATTGTAATGCATCAAATTGTAATATAACTGTAATGCATGCATGTTTTTTCTGTATTTATCTTGTGTTTGAAGGTATTAAGCCACTGTTTTTGCTATGTGATTTGCAGGAGAATCTCATTGGAACGTTGCTAGCTATATTCGGAAACCTCCTCATCAGTATTTCACTGAGTGTGCAGGTGAGTGTTCATTTGTCAGGCTCTGGTGCTTTAAAGCAATGAATCAGTGAGGGTGTGTCAAGTCTCTGAATGCTGATGTTCTTCTGTAAAATACCAGAGTTACATGTAACATTTGAGACTTGTGTTATTGAACACCAGCAACACAGCAGGAAGTTTATTTGCACACTGTTTCGTCACTGGACATGTAACCTGAGGCAGGTGTATCTGATTAGGACAGTACCTCTGTCCAGGAATTTCACTGGAAGGCCTCTTTTTTTTGTAGAATCCTGTTGACTGCATTCAATTGCTGTCAATTCTCAAAAAAGCCTCCTTTATATTAGTGGGTGAAAGTGTTTTTCCATCCGAGTTTTTCTCCCTCTGCAGAAATACGCCCACGTGCATCTTGCTGGGACAAAGGAGCCACAGCCTTTTTACCACACCAAGACATGGTGGCTTGGACTGGTGCTCTCGTTCCTCGGAGAAGTGGGCATCTTCGTGGCATACGCCTTCGCTCCAGTCTCGCTGGTGGCGCCTCTCAACGCTGTGTCTGTCATAGGTATAAGATCACTTTATTGGCCATATACAATGTCATGCATTAGGAATTTGTCTTTTCGCAGACCCTCTCCATGAGCACGCAGACAGGGAAAGAAGCTTGGGGTCAGAGCGCAGGGTCAGCCATTTATATGGCTTCTGGAGCAGTTGGGGTTCAGGGCCTTGCTCAGGGGCCCAACGGAGTAGGATTCCTCTGCCGGCTGCGTGATTTGAACCGGCAACCTTCCAGCCACAGGCGCAGATCTTAGCCACAGAGCCAGTTCAAGTTCAAGTTTATTGTCATTACACTCATATACATGGTATATGGTATAACGAAATGCTATTTAGCTAGCTCTCGGACATAAGTAGTACAAAGAGAAAAAAAAACAACAACAATACAATTGTGTAGCAAAAGAAAGATCGAGACAACAGACGATGTGCAAAAAAAAAACAACAACAGGCAATGTGCAAAAAAAAAACAACAACAGGCAATGTGCAAAAAAACAACAACAGGCAATGTGCAAAAAACGACAACGGGCAATGTGCAAAACAACAAAAAGGTAACAGGTTATGTGCAAAAATATGCATCAACAGAATAAAATAAAGGGATAGAAATGATGGGGAGTGAGCTTTTGACATGTATGGTAGAGGTGCTCCGCTCCTATCGTATCGTACAGTACCCATCACTCCAAGCACCGTGTAGGGTGGGGCATTGCTGCTCGTTTAACATGACGGGACGAAAAGGACGATCAGAAACTTCCACATTTTTTGTCTTCAGCATCTGATTTTTGTTTCGCTTTGCTTTTTTTTCTTTTTGCAATGTCTTCTTGTATGTCTATTTACTGCGATGTTCTGTGGTAAAACTGTTTGTTAAAGCTTTCTTTGTCTGGTTGCAGAAGTTCGTTCCCTTGTGCCATTTTAAAAGTGGCGCCAGGAGCACAGGAGGATGCCAGGCAGAAACAATTTCATTTTCACCACGCCTGTCTCCTGTGTGTCGATCTTTAGGGTTCACACCGACTGTACTGTTCTGAGCGCTACCGCTGAACTGTGCTCTTTCTTTCCACAGCAAGTTCGATTTTAGGATTCATCTTTCTTAGGGAGAAATGGAAATTCAAGGAATTTCTAAGTAAGTAATGTCTTCAGTAAACAATTTTAAACTTTTCACTTTCAAACTGCATGGATATACCTGCTGCTGTTTCTTCCCCTGTAGCCATCTTTACTCCCTCTGTTCAGCAGCAGTTAGTGAAATTTCTCTTTGATCTCTACAGTGACAGTGGCTTTAAAAGATTCAAGCTCAGCCAGAAACGATGGCCCTATATTGTAGGGCTGCGAATTCATCTGGTGCCAAGCTACTTGAAAACTATTTTCACAATATGAGAGACAATTATAACGGGGAAAAAAGATGCATCATTTATGTATTATTATACAAAACTTTAATCTGTTTCTGTTAAACACCTTAAGTGTCTTTTATATTAGATATTTTTCAAAATTGTAGTTTTACTTAAATAGTGAGTGAATTAATCTGGGTTCTCTTCTGAATTTGGGTGTCATCATGCTTGCTTTTGATTGAAAAATCACAATTTACAAACAAGACATTTTAAAATGTTTATTGTTCTTATTATGGTATTAGAATAACACTCTGCTTGTGTTTTGTAATGAATCTTAAACATTTCTAAACCCTAACTGCTGAAATTTAAATATGTCCTTACCCCGCTCCTGCTAATTATTAAAAATACAGGGACAGGAAGAAGTTAAGAATACATCAGTGACACAGCATTGTGACACATGAAGGAGGCACAGAAAGCATTTTATAAGCTGATAAAGTCTGTCAGCCATTCATTAGCATTAACCTCATTCTTTTACAGTTGGCATTACTAACCAGCATGAAAACTTCTTTCTTACTCTCTCCTGTGTCTCCACCCCCTGTAGGACGCTATATCTTATCCTTTTTAGGCTGTGCCTTGACAGTGGTGGGGACCTACCTGTTTGTAACATTTGGGCCCAACACTCATGAGAAACTGACTGCAGATAATATAATAAAGCATGTCATAGGCTGGCCATTCCTTTTGTATTTGGTAAGCATGTTTTCTCTTCAGTTTCCTTTTTTTTTTAAAGTCAAACTTTGAACAGCTGTGCTTCAGATAGACAAAATGCCATTTCCACATAAAATGTGGAAATTCACCGGTGAGTTTATGCTATCTATAATCTTTATGTAAACTGTGTTTTATTTACGTTCAGTCACAACAGACATTTGCTCTGTTTCTGAAACCTTAATCCTTTTGCTGTGTACAATTGAAGAATTATACAAATTACAAATGTTAGACAAATAGTAACACAACTGTAAACTATTTCAGGAGTAGAAGTAGCTCATTTCGTTACGTGTCAGAGAAGGTTTAACAATTAAAATATGCCATCCCTACATTATTTTGTGATTTTCAGTTTCTTTATCAACAGTCGTACTTTCAAATATAAGAAAACATCTGTACTTTATCTGATTCTGTGTAAACAGGACTTTCTGTGTCAGGACGTCATGGTCAGGGTGTTAGAATTTCAGCCATAAGCTTTCCCATTCAGACATGGTCAAATATGAAAATGTAGGTCCTTTAAGTGTTTATGCTACAGAGACATTACTGAATGAAAGAATATTTGATGTTCATGGTTAAATACAGTTGTTTTAAAACTGACCAAATCGAATATCGGTCAATTTTCTTTGTTGATGTCTTTATTCTAGCTTCTGGAAATCATCGCTTTCTGCTTCCTGTTATTTTTTTACAAGCAAAGGAAAGCAGTTTTCCTTGTAGTTATTCTCCTGCTGGTAGCATTGCTAGGTATGTATGACTATTTTCTACATTTTTAATTGTACATTTGTGATTGCAAAAAAAAGTGGTCAACTGCATTTTAAAGACAATCTTAAAACCAGTATGCTGTCGGAAAGAGCAAAAGTCATCTGCTGAGGAAATTTCGACATCCAACACTCATGCTGTATTGTGTAATTTGCAAAGGGTTACATTTAATAGCTAGTGAACCGTTGCTCTTTCCCCAGGCTCCATGACCGTTATTACAGTTAAGGCAGTGTCTGGCATGATTGTTCTCACAGCACAAGGAAGCATGCAACTGAACTACCCCATCTTCTACGTCATGCTTGTGTGCATGGTGACGACGGCTGTATTTCAGGCAACGTAAGTTAACCAAGCATCCATTTGGAACAAGCAAGGCAGTCGGTTGTCCCCTGCAGCTGCGAATACACTGAGAAGTTTGAATGCCTTGTGCCGAAATTCAAGGAATTTGCCTTTTGCTTTTAGATCTGGATGAGCCAATGTTGAAGCTCTTCTATATTAGGGCATCACAAACATCTGACTTTAAGCCTTTTAGTTTGGACATTAAGGTTCGGAGATGCTTATAAACCCTGCTGGACTGAGGACATTCAATATTCAAGGCCTTCTGCAAATCCAGCATGTCCTGTTCTCTGTTTTCATACCGCCTCTGTCTTTCAGATTCCTGACTCAAGCCTCACATCTATACGAATCCTCACTGATTGCCAGTGTGAATTATATTTTGTCAACGTCTTTTTCTGTCTCGGCTGGTAAGGAAAATCATTTTTATCTGTAGTGCAAAGACTAACCGTAGAGAGGTATTGTGGCTCAGTGGTTAGCATTGCAAGCTCACCGCACAGGGCCCTGGGTTCAGTTCCAGACCTGGGGCGCTGTCTGCCTGGAGTTAGTATGTTTTACTCGTGTTTGTGGGATTTGTCTCCGGGTGCTCCAGTTTCCTTCCACAGCCCTGGAGCATACTGGTAGGTTAATTGGCTTCTGGGTAAATTAGCCCTGGTGTGATGTGTGTTGCTTTGTGCCTGCTCTCTGAGTGACTGGCACAACATACAGGGTGTGTCCTGCCTTGAGCCCGTTGCTTGCTGGGAATGACAGCTAGAAAACGGATGAGTCTGAAGACATTTTTATTTCCTCCACGTCCTAGCTCTCATTTTTGGAGGAAGGTGTTTCGAAACATTAGGGGCCTAAGTAAATGTATATAAATAAATGTGTATATATGTCCTATATAGTTCCACAGGTGGCCACTCCTTTTGTGCATAGTAGCTTCAGCATTTGCAAGATTTTATGATTTCTGACTGTGGCCTTCATACTGTAGTAGTGGCTTATGGAGCTGTTTGTATGAAACATATATAATTTAGTTCTGGGAAGCTTGGCTCTTGTTTAGCATGCATGCCAGTGTCAGATAACTGTTATATACCAGTGGTCAGCTTTGGCACTTTCAAAGCAGCTACAGCTAGTCCTTAATTATTGAAGTAAGAATCTATACTAACATAGCATCTATGTTAATTGAGCAATATAGGAAGATTTGAGCAATTAATTTATTGGAAAGTCCTTTTATTGGCATAGAATGGAAGTTTGAGTACTCCTGGTGTATTGTTGTTTTAATTAACTGCACCTCTTTAATTTTTTGAGTCATTTAATAAAGGTCTTGGCCTCTTTGTGAAAAACAGCTGCTTGCCTTAAATCAAAATCTCAAAAATGTTTTGATTCCTGCGACTTAAATGAGAGAATTCATGTTTTGATTGTTTGTTTTTTTTTTTACTGATTTTTCTCTTTCTGCTTTAGGAGCAATATTTTACTTGGAATTTAACCATGAAGATGTACTGCACATTTGCATGTTTTTGTTAGGGTATGTACAGTATAAATCATATCCTTCTCTAGTGTAATGTTTAGCAGAAGGGAGCAGAAGCTTTTAGTGTGTGTGTGTGGTGTCAAATATGATAATACTTAGTGTTTTTGTCTAAATAACTTGGGGAAAATGTTTACATTTATGTATACAAGGTGTGCACATTTCCTTAAGAAGCAGCCTTCCTCGCACCTGAAGAAGGCTCCACGTCCGAAACGTTGTTTTCTTTCTTCTCTTTTCAGCATGGAAATAAACCTGTATGTTTCCTTAGATTACCGAGGAAGAGGCAGAGTGAATGAGATGAGATCTCCAGGCTTTAGTCCCTTGCTGTTGTAGTCCAATTCAGTAGTCCTGCTGCTTTTGTTGAAACCCATTGGCAAAGTCTGACTTGTGCGTTTATGTCGAATCATGTTACTGAGGATCTATGTTACTGAGATGATGCATTGCGAACCTGTGCTCATCAGAAAATGCCTTTTATCATCTTTGCAGATGCTTAATTGCCTTTTTAGGCGTCTTCTTAATCACCAGGAACAGGAAGAAGTCGAAGGCTTTTGAACCCTATGTGACAATGGATGTCATGCAAGGTAAATGCATGGGAGCCTCCTCAGTGCAGGACTCACACCATCGTTTTAATGATTACAGATTAATTCACATAAGTCTAGAGTATATAATGTTTCAATGTATACTTATATACTAATGATGTGAATTAACAAATGTAAAAGGCTCCGCAGCCTTTTATTTTTAAATCTAAATTAAAATGCAATAAAATGGTAACAATGTTTTTTTGACAATAAGTCCTAAGCAGTAACAATATAATTGTGTGATTTATAGGAGAAATTTAGTAACATTTTTTCAGAGGCTTGCATATCTAGTCACACTTTCTTATATCTGAAATTCCCTTGTTAGCTTTTAGAGTTAGCAAGATTCTTTTCACAACTTAAAGGTGAGAATTTGTTTCTAATGAGCTAGTCTCCAGCTCAGCGATATCCTCATGGTCTTTTGGCACAGCTGTTGGCAGAGATCATTTCTCCTATAGCTCAGCTGTACTGTGCCTTACCTGCAGCTGTGGCAGTGCACTAACCTGGAACCAGTGGGGACAAATTGTGCAGCTTGGATTTACATCATAATTGCAGAAGTGTGTGCTGTGGAGGCAGACAGGGCTTTGCATAAAGACAGTTAGGAGACCCTGTGTGGTAAACCAACATCTCTGGTTCATGGCATTAAGGTGATTTAAATTCTCTCTATGATACAGGCAGGAAATAAGATTTAATTTAAAGCCGTGGCAATCGTCTAGTAGTATTGAATTTAGGATTAAGACAACATTAAAAGATTAAGATCTAATCTTATAAAAAATGTAGTCAGATGGTCTTCAGGTTATGTTTTAGCCCAGTTTTCATGACATCTGTTTAACATTCTCCATCTTCTGCTTGCTTGCTGAGATGTGTTTAACCATATGGCATGACTTTATCATGACTCACTAACACTTCCTCTGTCAGCTGAACATGATACACACTAGACACAGTCAGCCATAATTAACTGCATCTCGCCAAACTGCCCATGCCTTTAATCCTTTAGCCAGTACTTTATTTTATTGGGAACAAACCTGAAAATCCCACTGGACAGCAATATTTTAGAGTAGTCAATAAAACCTAAACCCTCATAATTTGGGGAGCTGGAGCTCTCGGCAAAAACCCATGAGGAGTTTTCCAGAACACTGGGGGGGAACATACTAACTCCACATGGACAGGTGCCCCAAGTTGGAACTTAACTCACAAGCCTGGAGCTGTGATCAGAAGTAAATCAAATAATCTGATGTTTCATTTCTTTGCTTCCTGAAGTACAATATGGAGTCCTAGGCTTTTTAGCTTACAGATATTTTTTTTCCCCTGATTGCAGGCCTCCCAACTATACATGATAAGGGACGGGCAATTCAACCTGACTACAATGGCTCTTTCTCCTATGGTGCCCTGGTGAACAATGACAATGTCACTCCTGCCACTCTCCCTGTCCTGCAGGAGCAGCTCAGGTCTGCTGCAGTTCCATACAGGGTGTCTGACCTCAAAAAGGAATGAGATATGAGGTTGTATCCCAGATCTTCTCAAATTCAGATCAAGGACAGTCTCAGACTGAACAGTCTCAGTTTTGCTTGGTTGTCGTATTAGAACAGTCTCCTCACTACAGTATATATTGCTATTAGCTCCTGGTTTCTGGAATTCCAGATTGGCAGTATTGATGCCAAGCAACTCTGTCCTGCTGGTTAGAATGCACAAGAAACTGAATGTGCCTTAGCAATCACCCATCAAGATGCAAGGCATCCTCCTTTGTTAAAATCATGTAGTTGAAGTAAACTGTTATGCAGTATGAGAGATGTTTGTGCACCTGGTCTCTAAGAGCTGACCTGGTAAACGGTGGGGTTGGTTTAAACCAGTAACTGAAAACTGGTGCAAGTTACTTCATTACTCGGCAGACTTTCCGGCTCATTCTTTTTTATCCCGGAAGAGGTTAGACATACAGAAAACATGCTGGGAGTCAATACATGTAAGTGGTAAAGTTTAATTCAGTCACTTATAGTTCAATACTGCTGTAAGTTTTGTGTGTGCGTAATTGGCTTATCTCTGACCCATTTCCAGCTCAGCTGTTAAATGACTCGTGTGCGAAGCACGGAACTGGATTCTCTTAAATTATTTATTGTTGTCATTTTAAAGACTTTACTTATGAATTGATAAGAATTTATGATTTGTTGTTCTGTTTGTTGACTGCTAATGTAACATAAAATGTATAGTATGTATAATGTTATGATGCTCATGTGTCCAACGTAATGCCTTAACTTCTTTGAGCTGTTGACAACATGGACCCCCCTGTTTTGTTCTTTATTTATTCCGCCATAATTAAAATATTGCGATTTTACTGATTTATCCATGCTTTGGGCTTATGTAACGGTAATAAAACCAAAATGCAAGTATTTTGTCTTCCAAATGATATTTCCATTAAGATTTAAGAAACCTTAATTATTTTAATTGATAGTTTATAATATGACATTTGTTACAGTGCGTAGTGTTGAGCCGTTGACCTTGTAGTCCTTACAGAGGATAAAAAAAAACAAAATTGCAATGGAAGTCAATTTCAGCTTTCTCATAAAAAGGGAAATTTTGCTCTTGGTGTCCAATAAATGTTTATTTTTGTTATATCCGTATTCCTCCTTCCTGTGGTTTTATTTTTATCCTTATTTCACTTACGTAATTATGCTTGTGGCAGGATACCCTGAGGACTGTTTAAATGGAACTACTGTATCACCGAAATCTAGTTATAATAAAATAATGTGAGCAATAATATTAGAAGACCTGTGGAGCTGGGACAAATTTAGTACTAATGCAGTAAAACTGTAAGCTAACACAAATCTCATCTACAGATCATATCTTCACCAAATGGTAATCTTATGAGATTGTTAGTTTAATATGGAGCCTGATCTCTTCGGATCTCAGAATTTCGACCAGGCTGATTCCTGGTCTACTGGGTAGACCTCCACGGAAAAACAGGTTACTGAAAAGAGACAGCATGGTGAGAGGGGACACTATGCTGTGAAGGTTGCCATCCTTTTGAAAACATGGTAAATGGAGGTCAACTCTGTGGTCACTAAAAATCCCACAGCTCTGTTTGAAAGAATATGTGTGTTAGCCACATCTTAGATGAATTCCACTCTGAGCTTCGACAGCCTGGCCTGCCTAATGTTTTGCATTAGTTCAGTTGTTGGAACAATTTTTCATGTCGCCAGCTGATCTGCTGTGCAGTGGGTCTGCTGGCTCCCACCCAGGTGGGAGCTGTATGATGGATGAAGTGGGTCCCTTCCTATCTGTGAAAAAGTGCTTTGGAATGAAAAGTGCTACATAAAAGAAATATATTCCTATTATATCCAAGTAAGTTTTTTTAGCGTATCTTTCTTCTGTGCTTTCTGTTGTTATTTCAAGGTATATTTCAAGGAGAGTGGATATCAGAGGAATTATTTTTATTTCATTATATGCACATGGTTCTTTTGGACGAGACCCTAGAATGGGGAAAAAAAAAACATGACTTGAGTAATTAAAAAAACAGTAAAAAAGCTATGCCTTCAAGTTTTGATTAGACAACAGGGTCACTGCACAAAGTGTCTTGCAGGGGTAAAACTGGATGGAATAATATATTGAAAAGTTGTGTGCTGCAGGTTTTATTTCTTGTTAAGATTGTGTCGATGAAATTTGAATTTTGTCACATTATCAGAGGTGAAACTACAGTAGGTTTATGGTTGCTTAATTTTGCTTCGTTTTTTTAACACAATAGTAGGAAACATTTTTAATAAACTGGATGCCAGTTCATTACGACTAAGGAAGTGACACCAATAATGATATACTGTATTGATACAAGCTACTATAATTTAAATAATTACTTCTAATTGGCTTCTTTACATTCTATTTTCAGGATATATAGGGATAGAAAGTGCTGATTCTGTTTTCATACACATTTCAGTGATTCTATGAAAAAATGAATCATCATCTGAAGGCTTTGCGCTATGATTCCTCTTCAGCCTCTGAAACAAACAAAAAAAAAAAGGCAGCAGTTTGAAACTGACAGTATTTGTCATGTTAGTCATTTTCTAATTAAATAAGATGTCACAAATGGTGAGGTGATGTTACTGCAGAAACAAGATCATGATGACACTTAACTCAAAAGCTTTTTTAATAGTATTTCTCATGGGAGTTACTTTAGATGCGAAAAACATTACTCGGTCTCTACAGAAATCAAAGAGAGAACTTATTGAATTATCAATTGCAATGTGAGCCGTAGGGGTCTGGACAGTTACCGGTACTGTTACACAATTTGTATTCACAGCAGGGGAGTGGTAAGAGGAGCTGTGGGAGTTTCGTGCTACATAATGTGAATACAGGTCAAGGTGAAGCTCCGTAGAAGTTTAATCACCTACTAGTCAATAGAAAGTCTAGTTTCATTATTAATGCAGAATAATTGGTCTGCATTGCCTTCCTGGATTTTCTTTTATGAATGAATTAAGAATTGTTCATCATTTTAGTTGTACCCACAGGATGTGAGGAATGTTTGTGTTTTTCACCTCTCGGCATACAGTGACGAGCCCCGTCTCACACAGAAGAGAAAGAGGAGGTGCAGTAAGACTCCTCTGACCCACCTGAGCTCCTCGTCACTCGTCTTTTAACACATCGCAGGCAGCACAGCCTGGCTTGGTGTATACCTAGTGGCCAAGTACTGCTTGAACCCCCATATCACATGGACCCAGGCTTGATCCCCAATATCAATAGGCTCAGGCTTGAACCCCAGTATCACAAGAACCTAGACTTTGATCCCAGTATCACAGAGTACATCAGTTGGAAGATTTGAGCTCTCCTCCCACACCCAGACTCCTGTCGTGACTGCTTGTTACTTACTGTCTGTCCCCGGTGAGCGCTCGCCTTCACTGCAGGAAGGATTACTCCTCTCTGTGGAGAAAACACGGAGCAGTTGTGCATGTCGTACAGTATATCAAAATCAGATCCCAAAAGCTACTCCTTCAGGAAAAAATTCCATATCCTGTAGACATGCACAGATTTCTTTCTGAAATCACTGCTTTATGAAACGGCAGCAATCTTATTTTTTATCTGGCAATTCAAAACATGATATAAATATTAATAGAGTTACTGGGAATGTTCAGAACCTGTTGAAAGGGGATAAAAGAGGGTTTTTATAGGTTTTACAAGTATCAGTCTGAGTCACCTGACAGATGATTCCCAATGGAAGATGCTTCTGAATTCAGATATCTCACAGCGTATCCTCAGCTAAAACGTGGTGCTGGGGTAAGATCTTTTCTATTTTTACTATAACTCGCTTTTTGTCTCCCAAAGGGTTCTACAGTGTGTGTTTTCATTGCTTATCTTACCTTCTACTCTCTCTGCTTCAGATTCAGGATGAGATGTAGGTTCCTCGCTCTGTTCTTCATCTGAAAAAAAAAGGCTTTATATTTTAGCTATTGAGAACGTAAGAGTGGTTACATAGAAGAGACAATTCGTCCCATTTAGCTCCTATGGTTATAGATTGTTACTTCATCCATGGGTCTCATCCTATATTTAATTTTGTCATTGTTCCTTTAAATTTGCATTTGAATCTTCTAATAGCATTGTATTATTCCAGAGAGGAAAGCGGATACTGTACATATTAAAGTGTGGTGGCTCTTTTTGGAACAAGTCCTAGAAATAAGCAGAACAGAGCTCTAATTTTAAATCCAGTGTGTACACATCGTACAGACAGGAATCCAGTGTGTACACACTGTACAGACAGAAATGGCAAAAGTCATGTCCCTGTGCTTTTATTTGGAATACTGCACCATGCTGATAGCCTGTAAGAAGGATGAATGGACACTTGAGAAAATTGGTATTATAAATCAAAGTGATTTTACTACGGAATATTTGACAACTGTGAAAGATTGGGGCTCATTTTTTTGAAGGGTGGCTTAGGGTTCTGTTTACACAGCTTAACTCTTCATTCCAAATCACCAGCTGACCTGAGCTGAACCTCTGGTGACAGCTTTGAGGTTTATTAGTGTTGGCCTTTGAACTGGGTGACACATCTAATACTCATTGGTAGCATGAGATGATTGTCCTACATAAATCAGAGTTTAGGAATGTCTGCATTCCAATTTCAGTAACTTGTGAAATGGAAGTATCCATTAGGTTTTTAATATATTAATGCAAACCGTGGACTATACATAACTACTTGTGCCTCTTAAGTAGCACCAATTCTTGACCTTCAAGAATTTAAGAACAGCTACAACTTTGAAGAGGACTTCCACAACATAGTTGGGTAGCTTGTTCCAGACACCTTCAGCTTATGAACTAACAGGGTTGTGGATCTCTGGGATTCAGTTTGAAGAGTTATTCCTTTGCAAACTGTAAATGTATCTTTCTTTAGTTTAAACCTTGATGTGTCAAGGCTATACTGGTTTGCTTTGTTAGTTGATATTTTAGGGTTTATTTAGCAAGTAATGGAAAGTACAGTGGCGCAGTGGTTAATATGGCTGCCTTGCAGTGCTGGGGCCCTGGGCCCAGTTCCTGGAGTCCTCTCTGTGTGGAGTTGGTACATGCTTCCTGTGTTTGTGTGGGTTTCCTCTAGGTGTTCCGATTTCTTCCCACAGTCCAAAGACGTGCTGAAAGGTTGACTGGCATCTGGGAAAACCGGCCTTGGTATGAGTGTATCTTTGTCTGTGTGTGGCCTGCAATGGGCTTCAATTCCTAAAGAACAGGCAATATCTTCTGTGCTTCCTTTATCAAAAGCCATTTTAAACTGATATATTGCCAACTTAACGGCAGCCAGAATCCTGACCAGATCTAGTGCAAGTGTTCACATTACCCCTATCCTCAGAGTCCTTACACTGGCTTCCTGTCAAATTCCGTGTGGACTTTAAAATCCTCATGCTCACCTATAAGGCTCTGCATGGCTTGGCACCTCAGTACCTGTCTGAACTATTATCGCCCTACTCCTCATCTCGCAACCTTCACTCTTCCTATTCTGGTCTCCTAACTGTCCCCCATTAAGGATTAAGAACCCATCTACATTGTATGTGTGACAGGGCCTTCTCCTGTTCTGCCCCCAAGCTCTGGAACTCTCCGCCCAAGGATATCAGAGAGTCACCCTCTCTAAACTCCTTCAAACCCAGACTCAAACCTTCTTCTTTAAAAGAGTCTTTACTTAACTGATTCCATTCTTTACCCCTCTGCTCCTACTATACTTAGTACCACCATCTACTGTCTCCTCTGTGTATTGTAATTGTGTTCTATCTTGTGTATCCTTTTTATTTATTGTTGTTGTCATTCTGTAAAGCGCTTTGAGAAGCCACCTTTAAAGGCGCTATATAAAATAAAGTTTATTATTTTATTATATTAATAAAGGAACTATGGATCTTCTACAGAGCATGGTCCGTAACCCTACGTTTTCATTCAAATATTTCTGTGTGTGCATGTTAGTGTCTCTCTGACCCCTGTGACAGACTGGCGTCCTGTCCAGGGTGTACCCTGCCTTGCACCCACTGCTGGCCAGGCCAGACTCCGGCACCCACCCAGCCCCGAACTGGGTAAAGCAGTTCGAAGATGGATGGATTAGTAAGTAAGACGGTCTTCTGTAGTTGCGTTGCCCCCTAACTGTGAGAGCCGAAAATGAGTGTTCTTGTGCACAGGCCATACTCGTAGTGGCAGCTAGGTCCAGGACTTCTTCAAACTGGGAAACTGGAGTTTTATTTCTCTCTACAATTAAAAAGGAGAAAAAAAGAGATTCTATAGAAGCATCATCGCAGACTTTGTTCAGAGATTTTTATTGAACCTGAAAAGCTAAATAATTCTAAGCAGATGAAGAGTCGACCTGTTAAATAGAATTTAAATGAAGCACATGGGAAGAGTACATCAGAACTGTATGATTTTGAATTAACCAGTACTTTTTAAGATGGAAGAATCTTCATTTTGCCTGACAATAATATCACAAAATGACAAATGAACATCTTCTGGGCTGGAAATACAGGGTGTCCAACCATGTTGCTGAAACCAGTACAGCACAAAGCCACTGGAATTGATCCTTGGATCAATTAAATACTATCAAATGGGCTGAATGGCTCCTCTCATTCGTAACCTGTCTTATGTTTTTATGGTGGTACAGTACTTGACCCAGCACTGAGGAAAGCTATCGAATAAGACTGACTTCTATGAATGCACACTAGTCAGTGTAAAGACGCAGATATTAGGCATAGCTTCTAAACTACTACAGTCTCATCAAAAATGAATGTGAGTTCTGAAAACAGGATTTTTAAATTCAGAATAATAAGTTTGCCTCACTCTCCTTACTGCTGTTTTAGAATATAGTTAGTCAAAAGAACCATCAAATACTCCATAATCAGATTCATTAACGACCTTCTGAATTAGGTTAATACATGACAGATTTGGAATGCCAATGTTTTGTTTCCCATTCAAACCACAGTGGAAACTAGTTACACATTACTCAGGTTTTGCAGTACTGTTTCATATGAACTGCACCTTTATTTCCTTTTCAAATTTCATCTGCTGCCTGCCTAAGAATCTACCTATCTAATGTATGCCTTTCACTTTAGTTTTACTTTTCAAGATACCTTGAATGCAGATGAATTAATTTTAATATTAACTTCATTTGATCACAGACATCTGCAATAATTAAAGATGGCTGTGTTGGTATCGTACTTTTCCGCTCCGGTTTTGAGGGCTGCAGAAATATGCCCATATTTGTTGGTCGGAGCAGAGAAGATGGATAGAGACAGAAAACTGCTAATTGAAAAACAAGGAATGTGACTTTAGAATGTAAGAGCATTAAACACGTGAAGGCATCTTCATTTAAAAACTAAAACTTCCCAAATTAGAAAAGACCTAAACATTTCAAAACATTTCTTTAATTAAATGTTGAAATACATAAAGAAAACCTTACCTGGTGTGTCTTTTGGGGCGTTTGTTGGAGGATTCTGTGTTTTGACTTCTGTGCTGGTTGTGCATCCCATCTTTGATAACAAGAATATACCCCAAACTCTGGCTAGAGCTGTCTGATTCCTGTATGAACTGATCCCTTTTCCTTCCACTGCTGGTTATTAATCATTTTATTTACACTGCCTTTTATCACAGCTTCCTGTCACTTGTCTGCCATAGTAACACCTTGTGTGGGATGTTTCCCTGCAGAGCCCGGCTATGGTTTTGAAATCTGGAGATAATTCAACAAAGTTAATCTTTCGGTTAAGCAAAAGTTAATGATTTAACTCTCATTACCCATGGCAGAACTAATGCCCAAAGAGCTGATCCCAACATAGTTCTTGTTCACAGGCTTCTTAGTCGCTAACTCTAATTGTTAGTACTTGAAATCTTTATCTTTTGTGAATTTCTCCAGAGAAGACAAAGACCAAGGTACAAAAGCTTTCAAAAGTGCTGAAGAATTCAGTAAGCTTCTGTGTTGTAAAATCATTTTAGATGTTCAAAATAGGCATATTGCTTTCCTGTCCAGCAACATTTTAGAGTCATCAATTTGGAAAAAAACACACAGCTTTTTGCGAACCCACAAATGTGTGTGTGCTTGTCTCCAGGAAGTTTGTAATACTGACTCCCTGTCCCTTTCGGATTTTTTTTTGCTCTGCTCTAGTTCCCCTAATGTATATACAACAAATGTGTTTACACAAGAAACACAGCACTAACAATATTATCAGAACCGCAGCAGAGCCAGCAATGGAACACTTCTTATTGTATGGTGCTTGTAAGCCAAACTAAATTAGATTATTGGATTTGGGAGGAAAACAGGAAAACTTGAATGCCCGTTGCTTAACTGGTCCTGTAGTACTACAAATTTTAGCCTCCCTTCACACTGTGCTGTGTCGGCAAATAAAATCATATCAGTGCACAGTTCAGGCGGCTCTGAATGTTCTTTGTAAATTACAGTGACGGATGAGCGTGACTGCTGCCGTGGCAACAGATGCCCTCTTTTGAACAAGTTCCTACTTGTGGAGCAAAAAACGAGGCAATGTCAGAGGAGGGGCAGACACCAGGTTACACTTCACCTTGCATTTACAAGGCATTTGGTAAGTAATAACCTTTTAAGAACGTGCTTAAATATGCTAGAATACTTACTGTAAATCTGGAAGGTTTCTTCTCATAAAAAATAAGAATGACCTCTAGTTAAACACATTTTATTGAGACACTTTGAAGTGTATGGTATTGTAAATTAATCGGAAAGACTCACAAGCTCAGCAGGTGTGAGCCTGGTCAGTACCTGGATGGGAGATGTCCTGGGAAAGATAAGGTTGCTGCTGGGAGAGGTGTTAGTGGGGCCAGCAGGGGGAGCTCACCCTGTGGTCTGTGTGGGTCCTAATGCCCCAGCATAGTGACGGGGACACTACACTGTAAAAAGGCACCATCCTTTGGGTGTGATGTAAAAACGAGGTCCTCACTCTCTGTGGTCATTAAAAATCCCAGGGCGTTTCTTGAAATGAGTAGGGTATAATTTCCATCTTTGAACTGGCTTAATCACTGTTCTCCTCCCCACTGAGAGCTGGTGTGTGGGGAGCGTACTGGCGCACTATGGCTGCCGTCGCATCATCCAGGTGGGGCTGCACATTGGTGGTGGTGGAGGGGAGTCCCCATTACCTGTAAATCCCTCTGAGTGGAGTGTCCAGAAAAGCCCTATAAAAGTGTAAGGATTTATTATTATTCCTTCATAAGATAAAATTTGCGCTGTAGATTGCACGGCACACAGGGGACTCTTAAAGCATATTTTGGATGTTATCAGGATTAAGAATGGCCTTTTCATTTTCATTTTGGAGGCGCAGTCTATTTTCTCTTATCTACTCTAGTTAACCTCGTATGTTTTTTTAATTTCTTTGTACGACGTTTCATTTTTAATTTTCTTTTCGCGTCGGGTACTTGTTAGACCTGCCACTGCCATGGGAACCCGTGTCGTGCAGGAAGCAGCTCCTTTGAAGAACCGTCCGAAGCCCCCAGTTTTGTTTTGTTTTTTTTTGTTACTAAAACGAAATTCGCGACGTCTGAAAACTGAAAGACGCCGAATGGAAACAGCCACGAATGGGCCGCATTCATTTTTTTTGTTGCTGTCCTCGCCGAGCGCCAGGAGGTGCTTCTGGCCGAGCTGTCGCCGCCGGCACGGCGAATCCTCCCAGGTGAGCCGTGTTTACCCGGCGCTCGCCACCAGTCTTGACGCGCAGCCTCCCCGACCCCGTCCGCCGCCGTGCCGATTGGTCACCCAGCGAGAGGGGCGGCAGGCCATTGGTCCTGTCCTGCAGCCCTCTGATGAAGGTGTAGGGTGCACCCACCTGCAGCCGGAGCGGTCACGGGGTGGGGAGGGGAGGGGAAGGGGGGGGTGATGCACGGGCGATTGAGCGATATAACTTCCAGCTGTGAAAATACAGCTGCGGGCGCACCAAAACAGCCCGAGGATTGCGCTGCCTCTGTGTGCCGCGCTGTGCGTTTGTTTTGCGCTTAATCCAAGAGCAGCGGAAACTCGGCGGACTGTTAACGCGGGTGGCTTTGTGGTGAGTGAGGCGATCCGCCCGTTGTCGATTTGGAGTTGACCCGAGCGGTCCTCTTGATCCGCGGAGAGCGTGATTTGGAGGTGGCAGGAAGACGCGCCGGCTACGCTGGGGCTGCGTGATGTAACCGCGCTCGGTTGTCATTTTGACATTGAGCCGGTGTGACGCGAGGTCCGTGTGTGTCGCTGGGCTCTGGTGTCCCACACGCACGGCTATTTTTAAGTCTATTTCGTTGTTAGCCCATCATATTTTTAGGTGCATGAAACGGCGGCTCTTACAACGCTACTACGAATCTTCTCCGACCAGTGTTGTGAACAGTCTCGGTATACTTAAGTACGGGGTGGCCCAGATAACAACGGTATACTTTGTTAAGAGGAACAAATCTGTGCTTCTTAGATTGTGTTGCAACGTTTATGAATAATAATAAAACAACTTTCTACGATAAGTTCCACGATCAGACGCCGCTGGTGTATTAATTAAAAAAGATATGGTGTATTAATGAAAAAATATATGGTCTTGAAAGTCGAACGTTTTAATTGTTTGAAATGTAGACGCCACATGAGAGTAAAGTTCTTTTAAAGAAATGTTCCTTAAATATAACATCACGGTGTATTTACCTCATCTGCACTTCACCGCTTTTTTCGAATGATGTCGCTGCGGGGCGACAAATTATGGTTTAGAGTGGAGGTCGTTCACAGTGCTGTTTCTGTTTATACCTGACTTATGTTTGTATTCACACTTCAAAACTATGCGGTATTTGTCTGTGAAAATAGTAATAACACTGTTATGTAAGAGGACGGTAGTCACAAATGTGGTTATTTTCTTTATGTCTTTGCAATGGTTGTCACAACACTTGATTGTCGTCTAGGAAAATATGTATTTTTTCTCTGTTTCAATCAATCTAACAATATTACAATAATTACCTGCATAAAAAATGCCTTCCTGCTTTGTGCAACACGTGTTAGACAGACGTTATTGTCGTAAATATCTAAAAAAGTCATTTTTATTCCTTGATTGTTACCTATGTGGTATGTTCTGTTTCTTATATCTATTATTGCATCTACTGTACGGGGTGGAGCACGGGTATACAAAAGATCAGTGCAATCTTAGTTTTAAACACCCTGCGTTTAAATAACACTTTAGCAGAAGGAGCATACAATTCTTGTTCCAGTGATTTCCTTCCCTGCTTCTTCCTTTCAATTCTTTCTCAAACAATTAAAAAAACAAGGGACCGCAACAACAACAATATTAATGTTTGAGTAGCGGGCTGCGTCAGCGTGCGTAGGCTGCAAAAGAACAGGTAAAGGCTTAGGACAGAGGGGAACCAGCAGAAAATAATCATGAATAATAATAGCTGTGATTTATAAAGCGCCTTTCGAAACCTAACCGCATCGTACATGGTGATGCAGAAACAGACGAAGATGTGTGTCGGATGTTGCACCGACAGGGCAGCTGCTGAGTGTCCACTCTTTGTCCCCTCAGCACGCGCAGTGTCCGGCCCACTTCCATCCCACCATGCTGAGAGACGGCGGGAAGGCCTGGAGCGACCCGGAGGAGGAGGAGGAGGAGGAGGAGGAAGAGGAGATGATCTTCGGGGAGAACGACGAGGACGCGGAGGAGATGATGGACCTCAGCGACCTGCCCACGTCCCTGTTCGCCTGCAGCGTCCACGAGGCCGCGTTCGAGGAGGACCTGCACCGGGTGAGCACTGAAGCTCCAAGGGGCAGGGTGTCCTGGTCGTGTCATTGTGTGCCACCCAGTGGAGAAGCGATCCCAGTAACAGTTAACCCAGCGGCACTACACGGCCTCCAACCCCTGACCTGCGCTCAGAGTGAGTGCCTGTATTGATAGATAGATACTTTATTGATCCCGTGAGGGAAATTGCAGTGCAACAGCAGCTGAACACAGACAACACTGCCACAGTGTAACGAATGATACAATAATAATAATACAATACATACAATTGATCCAGCCATGTGTAATATGGATTTTCTTTACCCTGCATTATTTGTTTTTAAGTGTGCGTTGCCTTGATCAGAGGCATGGGATCAATAATTTAATATTGCTGGCACCGCTCAAAAGGGTACAATAAAGCAATTGTCAGGTTGTCGATATGAAAAATAGCAGGCGCGTGCACTGAGGTTTCTGAAGCAATGAAGAGCAGTGAGTCTGGAAACCAGAATTCTCCACAAGAGCCAGAACCCTGCTATAGGTGACCTCAATCCTAATGTACTGTGGAAATGTGCACCTGCTGTATGGTCCAGTAAATGCTAGCCGTGCACTCAGGCTAACAGTGACAAGAGTGGTCTCGCATCTCTTTCAGTGTGGGCCGATTCCTGCTCAGATCTCCTCTCCTGTGTTATGTTCCTCATCAAACAGCACCAGAGCATTGACATGCTAATGATCATCATTTGTAAGGATCACCGTTTTGTCATCTCTGTCGTTACTTTCATAATGGAAAGATTTGGCTTGCACTGTAGCGAATACAACCTCTCTCTTTTATGCATTTTGATCCACTTACTTTTTTCAGCCTCCCAACTGGCAACTCTTTGGGGCCTAACGAAAAGAACAAGTAAGCGGGTATTCCGTTACCCATGCATTTTCACTTCCGAAAAAGAGAATTCAAGTTAATCACCTGTAGATTTTAAATGTGCAATTCCCACGCATCTCCATTTGATCAGATTATCTGCCCACTGCATCTTCAGTTGCTGGTGTTGTGTTTCACTGACGTCGTTTTAATAAAAACGCTCCCCTCTCTTAACCTACCCCTCCACGGCCTAGTTTACCTTCGTGTGATTAATCAGTGAAGAAAGCGTGGCTGAATGAGGCTTCGGAAAACAAGTCCCACGAGTTGTCTTATGACTTTAATTTCATGTGTATCGTATAATGCATCTATCTGTCCATTTCATCCTCCTGTTAAAAATCCAATAATCTGCTTGGATCCCATGTCTAAAGGTTTTTATTGAGGTGACAGATTTTTTTGTGGCAGAGCTCAAGTCTAAAGTAATTCGGTGTCTGTCTGACCTTCCTTTTCACGTTCTCGTCACTCTGCACATTGCCCAGTCAGCTTGGCTTTGTTCTGTTCAGAGGGCTGTTTTCTTTACAGAGCAGGTGTGCCAATTTAAGACAAAGCTCTCAACGTCTATCTCAGATGGAAAGTGCATTAGTGGAAACAGTGTTTAGTAGAACACCCCGTTCTTTTATCTTAAGTATAATGGCTGCTACTCAGCTCTCAGCATCACCCTCATAACCTGAAAATATACCATTACCTCCTGTTTTTCTCAATTTCTAGATTGAATGCTTTTACAAAGGTCGCCCCTTTTTTTCCGCAAGATCTTTTATTTTTACAGTGTTTGAAATTTCAAGATCAAGTGGAGCACTCTTAGGGAACATGGCTGGTTAAAGTACATTCCGTACCATTTTTGGACTTTGCATAGGCATTGTGCTCGTGTGAGAGCAACAGGTTGGAAAACGGAAATCAAACTTTCTGAAAGGAAAGGTTTCAAACTTTCCGTTCTATTTGTGCTATATTTATTTGTGGATTTTGTTGCTTTTGGTACATCAAAAGGGGAGGTGATGAGGCATGAGAGCAAGTTGTGCAGATCTGACTCTCTACACAATGGTTTAAGGTCAGGTGCGTGGCAGTGTGGTAAAATTACTGCCAACATCTCCCTGCATCAGTATCCTGCAGTCATGCAAGAGGGATGCAACAAAACCTTCATTATTGCGATATTGAAAAGCTCTACTTTATAATTGTGCTGATTAAATCTTTAATGCACCTCTTCATTTTCAATGTCCACATTAGACAAATTAAGGTGGGTACGTTTTATAATGGTAAGGATACTTATTAAAGTAATGATGTGCCAGAAGGATGTTAAGTTATAGGGCCGCATGGTGGTGCTGTGGCCTGCATTGCTGCCTTGTCATGCTGGGGCCCTGGGTTCAATTCCTGACCTGGGGTGCTGTCTTCGTGGAGTTTGTATGTTCTCCCTGTGTTTGTGTGGGTTTCCTCCAGGTGCTCTGGTTTCTTCCTACAGTCCAAAAACATGGTGGTAGGTTAAGTGGCTTCTGGGAAAATGATTGCTTGCCAGGATAGACTCCAGCTCCCCTGCGATCCTGAACTGGATAAAGCACTAACAGGATGGTTGGATGGTAAGTAATAGCTACTAGGGTTTGAACTGGGAAGCTTCTCTCAGCAGTGCTTTGGCCTTAACTACGGCCCCATTTAGCCCGCTGAATGGAGCCATGGGCAGGCTGAGTGTACAGTCTGGTTATTTACTATTTTACTGGGAGAGCTGGGGTCAAGCAGCCTGACCATATTGTTGAAGTTGATGCCCTGTCTTTTTTGAGAAATGTCTGGACAAGATTGTGAGCTCAATTAGATGAACAAACAAGCTAGATGGCCCAAATGGACTCCTATTATTTGCAAACTTTCTTGCGTTAAATGCTTAGCAGAAGCAGGGTGATGTAGGTATATATAGTAGAACCTAAAAGTTAATGAGTCTAAAAGCCGTACAGATTAAGTGTCCCTCTTCCTTTTCTCAAAGATCACTGTTACGTCATTTTTTGGAAAATGTAACTTTTTCCTGGTTACAGTCCTTGACCGTGTGTCGCTGACACCTTGTCTTTTTTTGCAGTCCATCATTGCTGCCTCAGACTCCCTTTGGATGTTTTGTTTTCTTGTCCTTCCTTTCCGATCTCTTGGGTATCTTCTTCTGATCTCACGGTGGGCTCTCCTGCGCTGTGATCCAGAACGTATTTAAAATTTCCATTTGCTAAATTTTCCAGTCAGTCTGCCAGGAGCTTAGGTTTAGTTCATGGAGCATAAAGAAATGCAGTTCTTAACTGCAACAAATGAATGGTTATTACCAGGAAAGGGAGAATATTGTTTAGCAGCAGATGCACTGGCGTGTTATTGATGGATACACCCCTGAAGCTGGTTGAGTCCATAATGAAAGGCAGAGGCTAGACGTTCATCCCTCCATCCATTTTCTGACTGCTCAGTTCAGTACGGGATCATGGGGAGGACGGAAATCTAATTGGGCAAGCAGTGGGCACAAGGCAGGAAACATCCTGGATGGGACGCCAGTCCATTGCAGGGCACACACGGACACAGCTGTGCACATCAGAGCCAATGTGATAGAAGCCAGTTAATTTGCCAGTATGACTTTGGACTGTGGGAGGAATCCGGAGGACTTGGAAACCCAGGGAGAGACCTATAAACTCCATGCGGAGAGCACCCCGTGCCTCCTTGGCTGGAAGGGAGAGGGGGTACTGCTTTCTTGATTGTTCTCCAGGCTGGACTTTTGACAGGATAAATGATGGCAATTTAGTTCTCATGCAGTAGTCCACCTAACTCAAGTGACTCGCAGTCAGTCATGAATGATCAGTTCATTAAAATAACAACAACAAGAACAATTTATATAACTGAAAAATAAAAGTAATATCTTTTTTATTTCTAAGAAAGTGCATTGAGAGTGATCAGATCCTTTTTATGCTCCCTATATTTCTAAAAATATGACATCTGAAGATTAGCAAGAAAAAGCTCTTAATCTTTAAAGCGGGGCACGAGAGCCTGTACCGGAACACTTTTTAGTTTGGTGAACTATTCAGCATGCTTCCTACTCTAACAGCAACGTTGAAATGATGAAACATTAGCAGAGTGTTATAGTTATAGTGATGTGTGGTTGGGGCGGCTCTTTGCATTCAGTCAGCGCACTGAGTCATGAAAAGATGCCAGAGTGCTTTACTACACCTCATCAATGTCAAGTTCTTTTTTTTCTCTCCTAGAAAGTAGCAGGTTTTTTTTCTGCTCTTACGAGCTCATCTGTTATTTACTGAATGGAGTCTTTAATACCCTGAAGCAATCAGCTGCCCACACAGCACTTTCACAACAATTGTTTTTTTATTCTCTCTCTCTCTCTCTCAAAAATAAAAAGTACACACAGTCCCAGAAAATATTCCACAGTACAGATCTTGCGTGCCTATTTACAGTATAAATCTCACCATCTCAGCTATGTCTGTCAGTCTGTGGTTCTAGTTGATTTTCTTCATGCTCAGTCTCTTTCCTGTTCAGAATGTTGCTTCGGCCTATAGGCTGTGACCTGGTTTGACAGTCCAAGCACAACAATAGGCACAAATCCAGAGCAGTAGTCTTACACACACGAGTCCAGTGGGGATGGAACGGAGGGTCACAGAAGTTGTAACAGGACAGCTTTTCTACTGCTTGGTTCCCTTAAAGAAATGTAGCTAAATAGAATATTTTACTAGATTATACTATATAACAAAGCTGACCTATTGTAGAAAGATGTAAATTGTGTTTTTAATTTGCTGGCCCACTAGATTAGGGCTCGTGGAGCTGTCTTCCTGCTGCATTGTAACTCATTTTCACGAAATGCAGAGTGTATTACAGAATCCAGATCTTTTAATTAGTGAATGATTAAATGAAGTAAATAAAAAGTGGCAGAAATAGACACTTGATTAAAAAACAAACAAACAAACAAACAAACAGCCCTGGGCTTGCCAGATAAGACACAAGAGATGTGTCATCCCTGTACAACGTACTGTGAACATTGCTCCTCTGCATGCAAAATATAGGAACTGCAGCATTCTGTGAATTTCCCTGGTTTAGCCTGCCTGGATGCCTGCTTTATAAATAGAATGGCCTAGATTACAACAACTGCAGTGGCGACAGGAAGCTGCCTTGAGCACTGCTACGGCTTTGTTGTGTAGACGGGACTGTGATGGCACAGGCATTCTGCCAAAGTTACCCTTCCTTTGCTGGATTAGCCTGGTATTGACAGAAATGACCACAGTCACAAGCTGACTGATTCAGCGTTCTCCCCCCATTCCAAAACATAAGCGTGCACTCTTCCCAAATGAGTCTGGTTGGTGGAGGAGTATGGTGTACATTTATGCTGTGTCGCCTGAGATGAAGGCAGAGAACACAGACAAAGTGGACTTTTTTATTACATTATTTTAGTATTTTATTAGACGCACTTCTCTCCTTTATAATAATGTTTTCATGGAAAACAAATCGCAGCCACGTTATCGGGGAACCGAACGTTGTGCAGTTACATGGATAAAGGTCTTTTTATCACAAAGTTTGAAATTTCCGCTCTGTTTTATTCGTCTGAGAGACACAGAAGAAATACTGCCTCTTGTCTGCAGCAGCTTCTGTCTCGGGCTGCAGTCCATCATTGAGCTCCAGAAATTTCCTGCTTGAGTCTTGTACAAGACCCCAGTGCCTGTGTCCAAAAATAACCCCTTTTCAGTGGCTTAGGTGTGCTGCCTTCATGAAGCTTCAAAAGAAAGAATACTTTCTTCATTCTTGTTCTAAAGGTTTCCTGCGCTATTCCTTGTATGACCGAATATGGGGCAAAGTTATAAAGGGTGTCTGTTGGGCCAGTGATATGGCATAATGCATATCCCCCTGTAACCTTTTAATAGTGCAAGGAGCTCCTCAGAAGGAGCTTGACTTACAGTTTCTGGTGGAATAATGGATAAACCTGTCCAATTTTGAGGATTTCCAGAGTTAACTGAGCACAGGTGTTGTCAACAATGTCATGGCACACTGGAATGAGGGGACTGTTATTTCAGATCAGGTGATTGTGTTGAAAACTGGGGATTTCAACAGAAGAATAGAAAAAAGAAGAGGCATTTTGAATGTGAATATTGAGTCTAAGAGAAGTTCAAGGCCTCTTTTGGTAGTTGGTGGGGTGGAATAGCCACACATCCTACAAGTTTGTTAGGATTGCTCATAAACAGAGATGGTTCTTTGTTTTCACAAGTGCTGCTGGTGTGACATTTTGGAAGTTATTGAAAATCTTTAGTGGCATTGAAACACTGGAACCTTACATTTACAGTAGAGTAGAAGCACAAACTCTTCTATATGCTAGAGGCCAAGCCAGGAAGAGTCAAGCTGTGGAGACCAGTGCTGGGGTATGCGAAAAGATGAATTCCTAATGCAAGAAATTGTATAGGGCTAATAAAGAAACATTATACATTATTATTATATCTTATAGTAAAAACATAGGAACAAGCTGTAGGTCTCAGTGTAAGCAAGGTAAATGCATGGTAAAGTACATAATTATTGTGGTATTGTGGCATGCAAAGCAGATGTGTGGTATTAGCATGGTAAAGCTCCGAAATGCCCTGGTTAACTTTTATGAGATGTCAGGCTTGAAACATTAGCCCCGCTGGATAATGAAATGAGTTAGCTATGGGTTAGTTATGAGTTAATTCCAGCCGGAGAACACAAATCACTTCTGATATGAAAATCTTTAGAAAGATTGGCTGCTCTTGTCCTTTAAAGGCTTTTTTAAAGAAAACTTGTTTTACACCACTTTTCTAGTCCTGTCTGTCCAGTACCTTTAATAAGCATTAAAAACACAGTACACTAAGGGATGAAGTGTTCTATACGTAACCTGTATACGACAAAACATCTTCTTTAAAGGGTTTGATCTTCTAAACTTCTCTGCTGTTGGACATCTTATCTAGTTCTTGCTTTTTACGCCTGTGCCCTTTCATCCTGGCCATTTTCAGAATGGAACATGTGTAGTCTCTGCAGGGTATATGCGTGGTGAACATTTGATTAATTGCACAGGGTTTTGTTCTGTTGTAAGAGAATTATCAGTTCCAGAAACCTTGTAGAATTTATTCAAATGAAACACTGTTCTCTCCTAACAGAAAATTGCTTGTTTTAACGCTGAGGTAACATTCTAGCATATAGAGGAAATGTGCAATTGGTCAGAAAAGCAAGTGGCATGCTTGTTGCCACCCCAAAACAAATGTTTGATAGACACCTAACTTTAGCCTGTGCTTTCAAAGTGACCTAATTAGCCAACCCAGTTTAAATCAGTGTATGGTATATGCTTTGTACATAACAGCACCACAAGCATGGAAGACATTTCTTTGCCTTGGTATTTAAAAACTGCACTTGCTTGCCTGCAAGCCTGCCTGTGCTCTCAGTCTTTAGAACATTATGCATTGTCTTTTGCCCCAATTGAAGCACAGTGTGAGTGTTTCTAATACTATATATAAAAGTTTTTTTGTGGGTCCATGTGGTTACAGGTCTCACAGTGTAAGAAAGGTTGACATCAGTTTTTAGGTGAGATCAGTTTTATGATGATATCACTTCCCACACCTTTAAGAAGGTTTGGACCCCCACACTCAGGGTTTGGTTTTCTGTAGTGTCAGGTGTGGGCTGGATAAGAATCGAGCACCCCAGGGTTTTGACTGCAAATGCATGTTGAACCGGGGCCCGACTGCATAATAACATTACAAACCAGAGGAGGCCTTTCTTTCATCCAGCTCATTTTGATGCCAGTATGTGTGTCATCTGAGGATGTCAGCTCACTGTTTCTTTGAAGGAAACTATGGTATCGGCTTCAGCAAGGTACCTGAGTAGCTTTTTCCAGGCCCCCACAATCCATTGTGTAAAAAGAAAGGGTCTCCTGTTCACATGTTGTGATTGTAGCTACCCATAGTTCCTGCTTGTCTCCTCTGGCATGTGTTTTGCAGTATACTGCATTGTGTGCTACAGTACGCGAAGTGCCATGCTTTGTTTTTTCCATTAGGGATGAGGTTTTAAGTGCGGTCGACCATTGTGAACTTTGAGCATTTGGAAGCATTTAAGGGTTCTCGACTGTGGTGGTGGACACTTAAATACACTGGACATTTCAAGCGTCAAATCCTAATTTGTAGAGTGCGCTAAAGACAAATCCATCATAGTGGACTGTATATAGCTGTGGTAATGTTTCTTATTGACAAAAAGCTTTTTGTGACAGGTTGATCGATAAACATAATTAGTCAGGTGATTATAAAGAAACCTGATGAACCATGCAGTTATCATTTTCATTTGCTATTTTTCAAAACTGCTTTTACATGAGATATTTTGTTAAAATTAAAAACACTGGGGACCTTGGACTGCCTTTAGGAGTGTAGCCGGATTTGTCTGTTTAGGCTTCTGTGATAGTGGCTCATGCTTGCTTTCTGCTTTCATCTGTTGTACATTGAAACAACGTGTAAGCTCATCTGTCAAGCTGTATGCTGTAGTGAACTCCCTTGCCTCCTGTTTTTTGTTGCAGTGCAGCAAAACATTTTGATAAAGGCAGAGTAATCAAGTAAGAATTAATGATGTTACTGCTTTCCTTTTTTGTTTTTTTTAGTCATTCAGACTCATAGCTGTGGTTTAGCGCACTCGAAGGTAAAGAAAGCAGGGTTTTATGACCAACATACAATTCTAAAAATAGGAACTGAGAAAAAAAGAAGATAATCCTTACCTTTGTCTCTGATACATTTTGCATCACTGCATTTCGTTGTTCATGAATGGAAAATGATCCGCTTCCTTTTGTATCGCCTCGCGCTGTGTTGTAAGCCGTCTCCCAGCCCATGTGTTCCACATTAAGGCTTTCGAAATAGATGTTAAACCTGGACTTTGGCTTAAGGAGTCTTATTTCCTGCAGATGCAAATTACACAACAGTAACAGGCTGTGCTGTGTGGCCTGTCCAGGTGTGTTATGCAATGCTTGAAAACCGGTTGAAGGTCTGCCCCCCTGAGTTTCTATGAAATGAAGACAAATGAAGCATTGTGGTGCCCTTCCAAAATGAGCCTTACTTTTCACATGCTGATCTCTCAAGAGTGATTCAGCGAGACAGTGATTAGATGTGGGGCAGGAGCAGTTCAATAATTACTGTCATTTTGTTCAATTTGTAAGTGTATGTGTTTAGAATGCTTTTCCAAGTGTGGCCTAGATTTTCAGCAGGGGGGAGAACTTGCCCAAAGGAATATTGTTTACTAATGACTGTTTACAGTAGAATTATTTTTCGTTGTACCGATTGCATATTGCGGATTATGACAAGATGGCAGGTTTTGCTTTTTCGGAGGATTTTTCATCCAGTCCAGAGAAAACCCTCCATCACATTTTGGCAGGTGGATCAAAGTTTTGATTTAATCCAGTCCGTAGGGGTTCATTGTTCCTCTACCGGAGGGTTGCTTCTTCTGAAGTGCTTGGAGTAAGAATGAATACCACTGAGGGACAGCGTGTTGTTTTTCTTTCATTAACATAGATTACGTTAATTAAATGTGGGAGATGGACTCTTATGATAGAAACATCGAGGAATTGGATATCTTTTGCAGAAGTTCTTCTACATCCCCTGGAGTTCATTGTGATTAAGTTGTTCGCTCATCGGCTATTGCTCCGATTTACATAAAAGAATGCAAAGACTGTTCCTTAATGCCAGCAGGCATTGATTAGCAGCTGTACAGGAACTGTGTCCCGCAGTTTCTAATGGATTATCAGCAATGACTCCTTAAAACCAAAATGGACTCTGTGTTAACAAATCAGCCCCTTTGAGTGCTGTGAATGCCTTTCTTGCACAGATTATATAAATCCTGGTGTGCAGTTGCCAAGCAGATTTACAGTGCAGTTTTGGAATAATTAAGGAAAAAGAACAAAGCTTAGGCTTTTTGGATATCTGGGAGCTGTGCATGTATTGTGTGCATGGCCCATTTTATAAGGAGGAATGGGATCTTGTGATCTGATGATGCCACGTTGGTTTTGCAGGGCATCTGCAGGAACAGTGGGCCTTAAAGAAACAGTATTAGGAGAGTCTGAGTGCCATGTGTGAAGGTTGCATTTTAGACCCAACCCAAAGATTAAGGTGTAATGGCCCGGCTCTAACCCAAGGAATTCTAGGCCTTTGAAAACCAGTGGACACGCTGAATGGAGGATGCACTGGTATTCAGGCAGACCAGAGAACATGCTGTACACGCTGTAAGCGGCCGTGCAGCACACAGGATAATGGAGGAGGTTTTCGAGCTGGTGGTCAGGTCTGGTGTCTGGTCTGAAGGGTCAGGCTGTCCAGCTGTGGAATGCTGGAGTAGCACAGACAGACAGGTTTGTGTGAAGATCACTGAGACTCTCAGGGCCATTACCCAGTGACAGAGCACCTGAAAGAGGACAGGACACGGCTTAAGTATCCAGCACCAATAAAGTAATTGCCCGTTAAGTGGGAGCAGGTAGCAGTGACAAGCATCCATATCATGTTCTCACGGCAGCGTGGGGACCGGGGGCTGTGAGCAGGGGCCAGAGACTAAGTGTTACATTAGGATGACAGGATGCTGAGTGTGTAGTCTTACTGCACCTGTTTTTACAGGTGTTTACAGGTAAGGATGGGAGTTTGTTAAAGGCCTAAAAGCTGTCCACCTGAGAAAAACGTGTGGCTTTTGGGCACAAGGGCATCATGTATTTACTAAAAACATAGAAACAGCCAATACTCCACCTGCCTGCTAATGGAAAAACCAGTTATCCTGGTGAGGCACCCGGCAAGCCACAGCCCTGTCGTGTAGATACAGAGCTCAAGGCAGCACCGGGAGGATGAGACCATTCTCTTGCCTGAATGGGAGATAGAAAGAAGGTCAGTTTGGAGTGGCCAGTCAGGTCTCGCCAGCACTATGCAATCTCTGCACAGACACAGGAATCTGGCGAGAGTGGCCAGTCTCGGACCCAGGACCTAGGAGCGGTGAGGTAACACACTAGTCCCCATGCCTCCTTTCCACCCTGGCATGATGGAATGCCTTCAGATGCATTCTTTATTCTGCATGACAACATGGCAGCCGTTATCTATATTCCTATCCACTTGTGAACCTTTGAAAAAAGTTTAATTTGAGTCAGTCATGCTTGATTCCATGCATCACGGTACCCGATGGAGCTCATTAAAATAACTGAAATACAGGATACTGAAAACAGTTTTTTTTCCTACTTCTTGCACAATCATTAAATCCTTTGAATTTGATGACTTGCATGATATTATGTGACAAAGAAAATTTACATTTCCAGTTAATCACACAGCTTGAGACTTTATCTTTTAATTAGTTTCGTCAAAAGACAATATATTCTAGGTTGATAAAAGCAGGCTATCAACAAAGAAATGAAGTATAGTAGCCTTTTTGTTGTTCCCTCACTTTGAATGTCCAAAATTAATTGAATGATATCATGCCTGGAGTGATTTCATTCAGCATTAATTGACTAGAGGCTAAATGTACTTTGTGTGAGCAATAGCCTATTCACGGTATGCTAGAGATCTTTTGAAGACGTTTCCATCAAAGGAAGAATCATTCCAAGCCTCACCTGTCCTGATGTGGTGAATTGTGTGCCTGTCATGAGTGCTAGTAGCACCTAACAGTTGACCAGACTCATGTTTCAGCTTTTTTTACACAAATTATCTCAACCTGGTCTTGTTCCTACAGTATATTAAACACCAAATTCAGATAGCAGCTGGTTCAGACAATTATATCTGGAGTCGTTCCTGATGTTTTCAGAATTGTAGTTAAAAACCAGCTGGAAAATAAAGCTGGAAACTTCATTAATTTAAATGCTGTTACAAGTCTTTAAACCTGGTTTTGTGATTATTGGTAAACATTTTCCTTTTTTGTTACATAAAAAACATTGGAGGTAGTCTTGCTGTATGTTTTTTCAAGATGCAGTTCGCAGGTATCGTAATGCTGTGTTGTTGAATGGGCAGTTTTGCCCACAGGAAGCCCTTTGTATCAGCAGAGAAGCAGGTTTTAAGTTTTTATTGTCTGCAGTGCATGGTGTTGTTCCGCAAGTACTAGCACAGTGGGATTAGTCAAGAGCAGCACTGCAAATTAGCAGGCAGCGAATGACGTCAGTGCTGGGTCTGAACGCTCTCTGGTTGGTGCATCTAAAAGCAGGCTGTCTGTGAAGCACAGAGAGCATACAGCCACAGAGCTCCTTCTCACAAGTCTAGTTGTATTACCAGTGCTTCCAAAAGCACTTTACAGCTAGCAGAGCTATTGGAGTTACAGAATTAATCTTTTGCTTAAAACTAGAACAAATAGGTTTCAATATCCTCTTTTCTTGATCTAGAAGGGAATGCCATCTCTTAATATGAAACTGGAAGTCCTGGCTGTGATTGCGTGTGAGGTAGACTCAGAGGTGTTTACATCCGACAAAATGCAGGTACAGTAATGCTCTGTTGTTTATTTTAATTTCTACTTGCTGCCTGAAAAGATGTTTATATTCTGTACACGAAGCAGTCAGGACAAGCTCCTGTGCAGGGTATTGTGTTGACTCTCTTGTCTTCTGATTCATGGACTTTGTGAATGAATCCACAGTAGATGGAATCGTGATGACAGATGTGCTTCTCTTCTGAGGAGGAAGGAAAATGCCGTAATACGGTGCTGTGTACATTCATGCCTATTTATTATTGATAACCCAAGCTAGTTAGGATCAGATATCTCCCTGTGAATATGTGAACCATTCAATTCTGGAAGTCAACTACCTCTGTAAAAGAGTGGAGTGATGAATGGAAATGAATCACAGCGGAATACCGAGAGGCAGTTTGATATGCAGTGCCAATTCCCTGCAAGAACATTGCAGGTAGCTTTGTTCCTAATGGTCGCGGGGCAGGATTCAATAAAAAACAGGAAGCAGTAACCTCTGGCAGATGAGAGTGCCAGTACTTATTCTGCCACTGCACTGCAGATAGCTTTCTTGGAGACAACAGATTCGACTGTTTAAGTATTCCAATGCAAATTTCCCAGTGCCATCTAGGCATAGCCATTGCACTGTACCTGATGGTGCACACCCCAAACCAAGAAAAATAATCTGGAAGAGAGCGGAGAGGCATCTTTCAGATCTCCGCTGTTGCGGAGAGATGTTATCAAAGTAATTGGAGCGCTGCAATGTCGTCTTCTCCTATGTGCTAGTTCAGTCATAAATGATAGAGTATATGTTGGTAAGCAGTACAGTTAGGTCACCTTTAAACAACATTTGCACCCTCTGAAATGTGAACAAGTTAGAGCTTTGGGTTTCTGGCTAGATTCGACTCTTGAGATTTTGTGGCAATGCAGTACAAATTGATTTTACTTCCTTTTTTTCCCAGATCATTAACATACAGTCAAAGATCTTTGCGTAAGATCTTTGACTGCAGGTATTGATATTGACTCTCCCAAAAGGCAAATTTGATTAGGATTTTTAGTTTTCCTTTGTGTATTTGAATGTTGTGTGGTTTACTAACATATTGTATTGTAGCTCTTTTGCCATGGCTGCACGGAGCTGTAATTATTTTTTCAGTGCCCATACCCTGGTCCAACACAGTAAATGTTATAGTGCTGTTAGCCACAATGCTTCCCCGCTGGTCTGAATCGATCCACAACGGTGCTGTCATGACCAGCCATTGAGCCTTCATTATTAGTAGTATTGTCTGTTAGTGGAAAGTGTGAGTCACGGCGGACTGGAGCTTCTCCCGAAATCATCGGGGTGGGAGGTGGAACTAAGAGCTCATGACCCTGTCCACTGGGCGAAACCGCCAGTCCATTCCCTGGCCACAGGCAAAGACAAAATCACAGACAAAAATCAGTCCTAGCCAGCGTGTTCTTGAGCGACAACTGAAGCACCCGGGGAAAACCCACACCAGCGTGAGGGCAACATGCAGACTCCACACAGACACACCCAAGACCAGATCCCGAACCCAGGACCGCATTGATCGGGAGGATCCGAAACATATTGACTACTTTTTAACTGATGTAACCGATGGCGGTTTCATCTCTCTGAAGTGAGTGATGTTACCTTTTGACATGAGCTTGCACAGTATGAGGTATTGTGGTTGGCTGTGTTAAAAAGGGGCCTTTGTTTCCGTGCTGGAGAATTGATCCTTCCCTGCCCAGCCGGTGATTGTAAATGATGATGTGCATTGTACATTGTTTTATACCTGCTGCTCTTGCTGCCTGCAGTTTTTCCATACTGCAGTTATGAGCAGCATGGATAGGAATATACTGTCTATACTATATCGGGACTGACCAGTGTTAACTCAACATCGTACCTCTGTTGTCTCTTGCCCTTCTGAGTGGGTCTGGGAAAACACTTTGTCAAACACGGCATCTCCTAAGTATTGAGTGACAGAATGAGAATCGCAAGAAAAGAGCAAAATAAATCCTCCAGGAGAATTTGCACCTTGAATGCTCTGGTTGGGTGGTTATTTCATTTGAACGCACCAGCATGGGCGAGGTTGAGGCCGAGGCCTTGCGAGCCTTTCTCTGGAGCACACGCCTGCCAGAGCTAATCCCCTGATTTCAGTGCTCTGCAGCCCCTTTGCCACTGCTCCATGTCTGGGCTGTAAGATTCCAAATGGGATTTTCTGGCTGTTCTGTCAGCTGAACATACCGTATGAATGAATGAATGAATGAAAGTATGAACCTCTAGCCCTGCAGTACTGTGGTACTGGCTTGGTAGTAAGTGGGCCTGTAGGCAGAGTTAAAAAGACCTCTGGTGACAACATTGCGTCAGTACGAGTGCACAAGAGAGAAGGAGGATCCCAGCTGATAGTGGTGTAGATTTAGATGAAGAAAGAGAAGTTTGGCCCTGGTCTCCTGAAGATTTGTTTGCAGAGTCCGGTGTTCAAGAAGGACATCTGAAATAAAACGGTACGTGTGGGAATTCATTCGGAATTGGCAATAAGAGGCATGAACTCCGAAGCAATGCCTTGGGGGGGGGGATAAAGCAGGATTGCAAATGAAATTTGTTTCTTTGACGTCCTGCACCCTGGATCGAGTACCGCAGGGGAAAGATTCCCGACCTGTGATGACCGACCCCCAGCGGGTACAGGTCTGGCACTTGCTAGGCTCAGGTGTGCCAGTGGAAACGGGGTACCCACGCCTGTTGAGTGTAATTAAAACTCACAAGTGCCTCATATGATCCAGGTGGCACTGTTGCACACTGTGCCGGGGATACTCTGACCAACCCCAGCCCACCACACCCCCAGCAGCAGGTGGCAGATTGTGCTCCACCTCACTGTCAGTTAAGGGCATAGTCAAGGCTGGAATAGGCCATGTTGGACCTAGAGGTCTCAGTTTGCACTCTGGGCAATGCCTTTAGTGGCAGAGGCATTCAGAAATCCCTCTTGACAGGTAACCAGAAAGACATTAAAGACATAAGCTGCTGCAGCATGTTTGTTGAGAAATCACTGTCCACCCCCAACAACTTGCACATTGTATTATAAGAGTTTTGCCGGTGATATTCACTCTTGGAGGTGGAGTGCTGTGAATTGTGCTTCCCTCTGCATCTATCGTCACATCGTGAAGGTTGCGGACCTGTAATTCCTTTTGTTGGAACATTGTCTGCTTCATGCGTAGTTGTCCTTTCCAACTTTTGTTAAGCACTTCCTGTTTTTTTCATCATGTCATGATTAATATTGAGAAATTGTGTGGAATCTGACCTGCTGTCAGAAATTAATTTATGTATACTGAAATTGTGTTCAGTATTAATTTATGTATACTGTATACTGGTGGCTGTTCAGAAAACAGACCAGTTGGTTCATTTTTAATTCTGTGCTCTCTTTTTCTGCACTTGTACCTGTGTTTGGTATATGTGCTGGCTGATATGAATATAAACGGAAAGAACAAAGTCTCCAGTCGATCCAGAATAACCTAAATAAGCATTTTTGAAGTCGAAAAGCTGGCAATCTATTCCTCCAGACGTTATTCAGTCATACTGATGTCAGTCTTACACCCTGTAATTTATTTTTCCCTGCCCCAGCCTTACTTTTGAGACAATAATACCTTGCGTGAAGCTGATAATGACAAGTGGTGAGATATAAGCTAGTTTAATACCACTGCTGTGATAACCGCAGACCTGTCCATAGCTGCAGGTAGCCATTTTGGAATGACACATGCTATTTAACAGCTCTCTCGTCCAGCTAAATCTATAGCAGCTCTGCCATTTCTTTCTTATTTTAGGCTTAAGAAGCCAGGCTTAAAATTGCTTTGGAAATGTTTTGATGTTCTTGGAATCTAAGTGAATGACACCCTAAGTGAAGCCTCATTCATTTAGAAACATCCATAAACATTTTATGTGTGCATTGGCTGGCCTTAGGCTTTAAGATGAGCCCTTATACACATGGCACTGGAAATCAGTGTGTCAGATCAGGACACAACACTGCAGTGGGTCAGATTTACATTGTGAAATATAGTTCACTTTTTTATTTTATTCACAGGGTGTGGTTTGTGTTTCTTAGGGGCCGTGTTGCTGCTGTAGTACAGGTTGCCCACAGTCTGACACAGACATTTTTGGTGCTCATCTGGCCCCCATGTGCTGTGTTTAGCACAACCTCTGGCAAATTTCATTAGGAAGACTTGGAACACCGTGTGTTTGTGTGTGTGTGTGTGTGTGGTACTTAATCTGTACATGTGAAATAAGAAATGTAAGTAAACTCTAGAAAACAAGCAGCTAAGTTGATGCTGTACAAGTCAGGGTTAGGCTTATCTCAGACCTGCTGTTTCTGAAGCGCCTTAGAAAGACTGCAGTTGCCCACCTAGGGCTGGCCTTGTGGATTGAGCTTCAGCTTGATGCCTCTGTGTGGCTCACCAGCTCCCAAGTAAGCAAGGCCACCAGCCAAGCTCTCTTTTCAGACTGCGGGTGATGTAAGCACTGATGCCATCGATTGTTCAAGGACCGTCCAGTCTGCTCTGGGATTCTGTACTCTGTCTCAGCTGAAGCTCTCATTCAACTAAATGATCCTGCTTCCACCATTACAACCTATGAAAGTCTAGGAATAAGAGGAGGCCATTAGACCTCACTAGCCAGCCCCTGAGGTCCGGGCGGGTTGATAATTTCAGACCCTCTCGCTTGACCAGAAGTGTGACATTCGTTAAGCCCAGTGTCTACTAGGAGGACTAGGAGGCACTCAAGGTTATCTTGTGCAAACTGGGTTGCATTGGCCCTTGAGAAGATTATTAATATGAATGTTCTAATTATGAGAGTCAGTGAGCAGGACAATACTGCCACACAAAAAAGCAGTTTTGCCTTATTGTTTTTTTTCCACTACACTATATATGTTCATTGTAGTCTTTACCTGCTAGGGGTTTATATATGAGCCAGTATGTTTTGATTAAATGAGCACAGATAAATGTGTGGTTGACACAATTAATTATTTTTCTGCATCTCCAGAGCAACTTTTCTGAAGAGCCTTTGATCAAAAGGATCAGCCAAATACATACTGATTATTTTAGTCTTATTTGATTCATTAACCTTATTACATATAAATCACCATGATGGACATAAGCCCCCGGTTGATTTATTTTGTTGTATTTTGCTTTCAGAGCTAAATTTTTAATGTGGTTTTAACCTTGCACTTCCACGTCTCTGTCTGAGGCTTATGCAATATTCATTTGATTCATGTCAAGCACATCAGGAAGCAGAGCACCACTTTTCCAGTTTTTTAATGACGTATTCCCTAAACTCATCACTTTCGGCTGCACAGGAACGCCAATTACATGCGCACTCGCACACGCATGAAGACCAGGCCATTGCTGTTGCAGCTACATTCTGCCCAGTCTGTGGAAAGTGGGCTTGCTCAGCAGAGTCGCAGATTTCTGACTTTCTTATTTTGGAATTTGCTGTCAGACTGAAGAGGAGCCTGACGAAGGAGGTGCTGCACTGTCATCCTGTGCAAGAGAACATTTTCATTTTTCCTGGTTCAGTTTTCTCTAGTGTCAAAACTGACTGAACACCCACTCTTCAGTACTGTGATTTTCACCATCTGCTGTGGTCAACCTGCAAAAAATTAAGTGCAAGAAAGAAACATTGCAGTTATACCCACTTTATCGTTCATTTTTAAGCTAGGAGCTTTTCAAACAATGCTCATCATTTTGGAATGTCCATCCATCCATTTTCTGACTACATAATCCTATACAGGGTTGTGGAGGAGCTGGAGCCTATCCCAACAAACAACAGGCACAAGACAGAATCCGCCCTGGACAGGTCACCAGTCTATCACAGGGCACACACATATCTGTACATATTTGAATGGAAATGTGGGCTTATGGACGCTGCTCTGAATAAAAACCATAATACTATTTCAGACTCTGCAATATATAGTATAAAAGGAAACACAGGAGAAGGTACCTATAAACAGCCTATTAAGGAGTTGCACAACATTGTGTGGATAGGATTAGCTTAAGAAAGTATTACGGATTGCCACAAACCACCTGTCTGACTGAAAACATTAGTTCCAAATTGAAATAACAGGATTAATAACCCACATGCTGTGCAGAGATTATCGACTCAGGAGTGTTTACATCCCAAATATTAGTCTGCATTATTTAAGATCCTTAAAATACTGTAATTAACTAGTGGTGTGGACTGGGTTGAGATGGACTACAGAAACACATGCCTGGGTCTCTATAATAGGTGCGAACTCTGTTATGTTATATGTGCTTCACTCTGCTTTTATTCAACACTTTGGCGTGAACAAGAGTTGTGGAAACGCCTAGTTCCCTACATTCTGACACAAAATCTCAGAACATTACCAATTATGTTAAAATGAATGGAAGTTATGATGAGACAATAATTTTAGCTTCTTTCGGAAAAATCCTGGCAGCTTCAGTCGGCACAATTTTAGGAAAACGGTAGCCTGTGCCATGCCTGTTTGGCCCCATGAGCAGCTCTTAGACTTAGGGTGTTTAAGTACAGTTTTTATTAAAACACAGGCCATGTTAATCTTGGTATTGATAAAGGAGCTGTAAGGTCTGCCTAAATGACATCAGCATTGTTGGGTCAAATTAATTTGAACTTTTTTCCATGATCCGTGATCTTATGACACCAGCAAATGAGTTCCTGCACACACAGTACGTGCAATATTGCATTTGTGGGGCATACTCATTACCTCGATCTCATACTCTTCTTCTGTTCTATTTATAATTCAACAATAATGCCCACCACCGCTTATTGTACTGTGCCTGTTTTAAAGTCATGCGTCGGTGTAATGGAAATTGCAGTATAAATAGAGACCATTGTTATTAAATGGATCGTAAAAGGTTGCTATTTGTTCTGTCTTTATTTATTTAACTTTATTGCGTGATAGGTTAATCTAATGATATTTCCATTAACATGAAGCTTTCCTATGGTAGGTTGTGTGTCGGGGTGGGTCTGGCTGACTGGTCAATCAGTGGATCAGAGAGAATCTGGCTCAGCAGTCTTTTGTTACCTCTGATCAAATCTGCTGAAAGTGTGAATGAGCACAGAGAAAGTAATTAAAAGCACACTTTGAACAGATACATGTTCATAATTATTTTCAGCTAATTTTGTGCTTAGTCCCAAGTGGCACAGGTCCCATAGAGTGTGCAGTTTTTAATTTTTTACTCAAGTTCCATAAATGATGAACGAGTGTACTTTGACTAAAATCTTGTCTCTCTCCAGGGAGAACATTTTAGCTTGATCTTGTACCGACTTAATGAGCCTGGCTTCAACGTGCATGATATGTGCTTTAGTATAGGCTGACCTTAACTCACATTTTCAAATATTCTGAGGCATTCTGCACCTTAATTGAGTCAGTTTACTGCATCTGCTAATAACCCTGTTGCTAGGATGAATAAGTGCTTAATTAAGTAAGAAGAATAATCACTGATTAATATAGTTCAATAATATTATGTAAACTAAATGTTCTGGTAAATAACATTACTTTTATCTCCACCTTTATTTGTACATTTATAAAAATCGGAAAGGCAGAAAAATCTGCCTTACAATGTATTTTCAGTTTTTTCCCCCCTGTTTAGGACTGTGTGTGCGATCACAGAGCTGAGATCCAACATGATGCTTTGTTGAATAGTCATGGCATACACAGAGACCTTTATTGTTGTGAACAATTTGTGGCTAAATTGTTTAGTAGCCTGAACTGTACTAATGCTGTACAGGAAAAAAAAGCCTTCATATTTTCTTCAACAAGAAACAGAACAGGCATTATAAATCACAAATTTAACTCCTATGGTGTGGTGACCAGCCTTTTAATACATTTGTTTGTGTGGGAAGTTATTCAGGATCTTTCGTTCAGAATTCAGATTTTCTGTTTCGTTTTCTTCCATGCGAACTGTGATCTCTTGCTGCTGTGTGCGCGTGCGTCTCTTCCCTTTATACCCCCTCTGTGAATTTCATTTTCTCTGCTGAATCACCTGAAGCAAGGCTGCTAACAGATACACTCCTTCAGTACAACAAACTTAATCCGCCTTTTGCATAATGCGGGGGTTGTGACAGAGTAGTGTGAGAATAGAACGAAAAAGAGTTTTAATCCATTCTTGAATAACATTACCCAGGGAGAACTGTTCAACAGTTTGCCTAATCTTGCAAGTGGGCATCATCTATCATATTTTCCTACTCTACATTAAACATTTTCCATCTGGATTTAAGTAGAGAACAGCGAGTAGGTTTTTGTTTTGATCACTAGAAATGTGTTTGATTTAAAGCAAAAAAAAACAACAACAGTCGATACTGTAAAAATGGGATAGGATAGTTATGAATGATGAAGGATTTTCTTTATTATTATCATTGAATGGGCAACAGGCAAAAATCTCAAAACCGTAAGCACCACAGTACTATAGGATCACCAGAATTTAAACAAATATTAGAAAATGTAAAAGAAAAATATACATTTAGTGCATTTGTGTTAAAAAATGTGAGTTGCAAGATGGGTAATTGCCTCAGTTGCTGGAAAAAAAGTCTCAGGCCATCCTCTCCTGATTTTTGATGGTTCTCATAATTTTCTGTCCACTGACATCAAGTCACTTAAGTCATATGGGGAAGCACAAGAAATTGTCTGTTATCGCATTGCACTGCCCCTTATTTTCCTTGACAAAGGGGTCTGTGATGGTTCCTGTCCTGCACTCATCCCTGTAATCATACAAAGGACTCCAAAACCAGGAAATCCTCAGCAATTGTATTGACCTTTCAAATTTCACGTCGTAAAATTTAACGGCTGTTTACGGATTTATCAGGAGGTGGGTTCCTCTCCATATCTGGAAAGCTGGAAAAATTGTCGCTTTATTTTCTTATCACTGGTACCCCCCATCTCTAATTTGTGTTGCGGCTCACGAAGTTCAACAAGCCTCTTGAACAGGAGAAACGATCGGAACCTCGTGTTTCGAGGAGAAAAGAGATCTCAAGAGAGGCTTCCAAAAATGGCGGGCAGCATAATGTCTAAGAAGGGGGGGGGGAATGTAATTAGCGCTCCAGTAGCTGCTCCGTTTTCTTTTTTTATTGTGTACTGGATGATTTCTGGCTCTGTGTACCTAGTACCTGTGGTAAAAGAGCTACTTAATGCCACATAAAAATGATTACTAGTTCAGAGCTGCGTCTTCTGGGAGAACCGAGTTCCAGAAGCTCGCGGTTGCAATTAGCGTTGTATTTACTGCCGTCATGGGAAACAAATCAATTTCCACTGTGTTTTATATAGAAAACAAGCAAAAGAAACAATCAACCGTCATTGAGGTGAAAATATGGCTATATTGGCCTCCGACGAACAGTGTTAACGATTTTACACTTTCTTATCCTACAGTGTGCTTTTAAGTAATAAAATAATAACTGTGGAAATGATCACTCGTAGAACCACGGAGACGTGAATGTATGTTGATAGACGCACTTCATTTGTATTGTTTTAAAATAACCTCTGATTTAAATGCAGAAAATCCTTAAGTCGGCATGTTTCATTAACGGCTTGCTCAGAGGTTCAGGAGAGTGTGTAAGGAGCGTATTGGAGGGAGAAAAACAATGGAAAACTCTTACATTTCACCTAGAAATAGCCCGTTACCGTCAGTCGTATCGGCTGCCCAACGAGACGGATCGCGTCACTGCTTGTGTAGCGACAATTATGCACATCCTAAACTTGTGCACTTTAAAAGCCCAATTCAGACTCTACTCCCACCTTTTGCCCATCAACTTCAAAACCACAAAAATCAAAGGCTGACATCAGACGGCGTTCAAGTGTGTCATTCCGAAGTGTTTTGCATTCGTTACAGTTTGGCAGAAACGATAAAACAAAACAGATGAGGTGTTTGTTCGAAGGCGCAGGCTCTAACCTGCATCCTCTTCCAAAGCAGATTTCTTCTCTGAAGTGTTTTTGTGAGCCATCACTCTACATTACTGGTGCGTGTCCTAGTCATCATTATAGATCTAAACATCTGGCCTCCGCGGTGTCATTGTTTTAACCTCATGTTCATGCTTTCCACTTCAGGGAGTTGAAATGTGGCGTAAAGTTTGCTCTGCGATCTAACAACTGCTTAATCTAAAGGTTCCGACAGGCGCAGTACTGTACTATAAGGTTTACAAAGTTGCCACTGCGAGAGCAGCCGGTGTTTCTTCGCCTCTGCCTCTGCAACACGATCTCTCGCTCCGGAAGTCCACCTAAACACCATGACATAAATAAGTAAGTGCGTGCGGTTAGGTTACAGATTTGTTTTGTAAAATAAAGGAAGCCCATGAACCCTGTAGAGCTACTGGTTTTGAAGCTACCTGCTTCACGTTCAGTAGAAAATGTTGATTTTTGTTTTTCAAAAGCTTTTTTTCCCCCCCCCAAAAGACTGCACCTCGGAGCAGGATCACAGCATCAGAATTACCCTTTGGTTCATGTGCACTTTGCTTTTCGAGAACACTTATGGGACGTTCATTTTTTGTGCATTTTGTTATTTCTAAGAGTCTCTCTATATTGAAAGTCTGGACTGGTGTTTTTGTGTCGCAATATTACTTGACAGGCTTGGTACCTTCAACTCTGGTTCCATCTGAAGTGTAGCACCTGGATTCTGTTTTTTTGGTAGTATGCTGTGTTGAAACCAGAACTCTGCTTTCTGTTGCATTGCAGTTAATAGTGTGAGAGTCCTGCTGGGCACAGCTATTGGGTAATTCTGGTTTCCTGATATCTCTTTATTCATTTGTTGGATTTATTAACATTCTGTAAGATGCAGAATCTGCTACTTTACACACTGTCATATTCATTTTAAAAGGGAAAAGAGATATTCCCAACAATGAAAGCAGGTAGGGTATCTGAGTTTACTTGACAAATTCCAAGCAAGTAGAAAAACAGGTAATCCTGTTGGAATATGATTGTGTAAAAAGTTATTTTAATATCCATCCATTTTCTAACACCAGGAACCTATTCTGGCAAGCAGTGGACACAAGGCAGGGTATACCCTGGATTGGACACCAGTCCATCGTATAGCAAACACACAGATACAAACACACACACTGACACATACAATTGTATCAGGACCAGTTTTTCTAGGGAATAACTAACATACAGGTATGTCTTTGGATTGTGGGAGGAAACTCATGGGAATATGGGGAGGACATGCAAACTCCACTCAGATAGCTCCCCAAGTCCAGAACTGAACATCAGCCCCAGTGCTAGAGGCAGCAGTGTTTATCACTGCACCACCATGCTACCTGCAATCATATTGAATTTGGTTAAAGTATCGATCCTAATAACTTTATTTCTCTTTGTCTAATTGATTAGGCTCTAACAATAAGAATTCAGGCAACTGAAGGGACAGCAGTTTGCTTGTCCTTTCAACGTGTTCCTTACTGAGAAAACAAATACTGTGAACTGAACGTTTCTGCTCATGTTGATTAATTTCCTGGCAATCGCTTGGTGTTGGAAGCAAAGAGTCTCTTATTTTTTTTCCTCATTGATTAAGTGTTACTTAGAAAAGTATTTTTGGCTTCTAGAATTGTGCTTATCTAGTGAACAACAGTATGTTACTAATTCAGCAAAACCCCCCAGTGAAAATGAAAAAAAGCACTCATGAACAATTGCGTCAGTCCAGGTTTTTGAGATGCTGTTCAGATCTGATTTGTTTGACGCAGACAGTCAAACAATTTTGGTGTGCTACTGGTAGTTGAAAGAGGCTGTGCATAATGTAGTGTTTTATCAGCAGAGAGCTGGTGAGGTTTTGTCATATTCACTTCATTTAAAAAATGAAATGGCCTGTGTAAAATAAATAGCTAGTAACATCTGTGATTGCACTGGTCTCTTGCTTTGATTTCAGTCTCCTTTACAAATCACACAAGTGCTGTGCAATTTTCATCCTGTTCGGTTATAGATTAGAGTATGAATATGCAGATACAGGAGGAAAGGTGTGCAAAAAACTATTGTGAGAAGTGTTAGTAGTTCTTTGTTTTAATAGCAACTGGAGAAATTCTCAAATTCTCCTGTCAGGTGACAAGCTGCAGACTCATAACTGGAGCAATGTGAGTGGAGTACTGTACCTTGCTTAAAGATATTAGGGCAGAGTTTCACAGGGTTGGAATCCATGCACCTCCAACATGGAGCTATCTTCAAGGATGAGATTGTGAAGTTCTGTAGATGCTTATCGGCAGATGCTAATCACTTTTAAAAACCTGTGCATTAAAAAGCAGAGAGTCTACTGAGGGTTAGAGTAAGAGTGAAGTGTCCACTTTATGCAGTTTGTTAAGAGCTGTATGTACAAGCATAAAGGGATTCAAGCTCAGGGCTCTGTTGAGTCATTTTAGCAGTCAAGGCAGCTGCTAACAGTGAACTTGGAGCCTGGCTTCTCACAATATGACCCAACAGGAGGAGATGAGGAGGGGGGTCTTTGTACAGGAAATTGAACGCAGTGGGGCCCTGGGAGAGTAGTCGTCTTGCACTGCAAAGCAGTATTTTTTTTTTAAAAAGCGATTTGCTGAAATTTTGCACAGCAGACTCCAGTCTGACTTTTAAGAGCTGTAACTGCAGCAGAATTCAACCACAAAGCTGTCCTCTTTGTAGTCCTTGGCAAAATCGAGAAGACCTACAAATATGAAATAAAATAAAGAAAGTAAAACTTGCTAAATAATAAAACTCTGGCTACTAAACCCAAATAAAATTTCGAAAAGCATAAAATGAGAGATGTTTCTATTTCCTATACTGTATAATCCAGGCAAATTTAAATGCCTGTAAATTAATTCAATGGTTTAATTTGTCAGTTGCAAGGCAAGAGAGTACATTATTTCAACCAGCACATTATCATATAATCACATATAAACATTTGAAGTGTCCAATTAGTATCGGACAATTTGTACAGAATGTTTTTTTTTCCTGAAGTGTCACAGAATACTGTGAAGTTTTATATTGTTTTAACCCTTCACTGCAATGAGGCTTCATTTCAGACAAGAGACCCAGATCAACCAAAATGAAATAAATATAGCTGTCACTGAAAAAACAAACCATCAGCAGAACCTCAGTTCAGTGTTCTTCTTCTCATGAGAACTGCTAGGACTTAGGACTCCATTCATTACTTGTGAATGAATTTGTACAAAACCTGTTGTATCATGTGAATGTATTATATCTGTTCTTTTCTTCATGGGGACAAATGTAATTTAGAAACATGCTGCAGTCCGCAGAGTCAGTAAGAGAAATACTCCCCTTCCCAAAGAGTACTGTCAGCAATCTGAAACCAGATAAGGATCGAAGAAGAGCAACCTGTATCTGAAAAAAAAAAATCAAAAAGTGACCAATAAAAAAACAATATAACTGATTGGCATGGAAAAAGTCAGTGAACATTTAATTGTCAAAAATATCACACCTACAAATACCTGTTGGAGAAAAAAGCTATTTTGAACTAACATTTTTATCCTGCCATGGATTTTTTCTAAACTCCAGTTCTCGTGCAGCTAGGTAATTGTTTCATTTTTTATGCTTCTCTCTCCCTGCGGTTAGTTTCTCTCAAAGTGCCTCTCCAAAAAGTGAACCTGTAGCACACTTTACTTGCAATATGTACAATAACTCCATTCACCACAGAGGAACATGACCCATACTGGAGAGAGTGGATTTTAATCATATCTGGAAACCTGTATTACCGGCGTAAATATCCATGCCAGCTGAGTTGTGCACCTTAGTTAGCAGCCTGAGATTGGATGCTCTTAAAATTCCACTGTTTTTGGCTTGGATTGAACCAAATTAGCTAAATGTATCAAATGTTTTCCTGTCATTTTTTTACCTTTATTTTCATGTGATTCACAATAACTGAAAATAAGCTTCATAACTAAATATGTGTTAACAATATGAGTTGTATTTTAGGCTATTAAATTCACTGCAAGTGTGGCAAAGTGGTTAACATTATTGCCTCACAGAATCTGGGTCCTGGATGTAATTCTTGGGGTACCATCTATGGGGAGTTTATACAGTGCCTTGCGAAAGTATTCGGCCCCCTTGAACTTTTCAACCTTTTGCCACATTTCAGGCTTCAAACATAAAGATATAATTTTTTTATTTTATGTGAAGAATCACCAACAAGTGGGACACAATTGTGAAGTGGAACGAAATCTATTGGATTTTTGAAACTTTTTTAACTAATAAAAAAATGAAAAGTGGGGCGTGCAAAATTATTCGGCCCCCTTGCGTTAATACTTTGTAGAGCCACCTTTTGCTGCGATTACAGCTGCAAGTCGCTTGGGGTATGTCTCTATCAGTTTTGCACATCGAGAGACTGAAATTCTTGCCCATTCTTCCTTGCAAAACAGCTCGAGCTCAGTGAGGTTGGAAGGAGAGCGTTTGTGAACAGCAGTTTTCAGCTCTTTCCACAGATTCTCGATTGGATTCAGGTCTGGACTTTGACTTGGCCATTCAAACACCTGGATACGTTTATTTGTGAACCATTCCTTTGTAGATTTTGCTGTATGTTTGGGATCATTGTCTTGTTGGAAGATAAATCTCCGTCCCAGTTTCAGGTCTTTTGCAGACTCCAACAGGTTTTCATCCAGAATGGTCCTGTATTTGGCTGCATCCATCTTCCCCTCAATTTTAACCATCTTCCCTGTCCCTGCTGAAGAAAAGCAGGCCCAAACCATGATGCTGCCACCACCATGTTTCACAGTGGGGATGGTGTGTTGAGGGTGATGAGCTGTGTTGCTTTTACGCCAAACATATCGTTTTGCATTGTGGCCAAAAAGTTCGATTTTGGTTTCATCTGACCAGAGCACCTTCTTCCACATGTTTGGGGTGTCTCCCAGGTGGCTTGTGGCAAACTTTAGACGAGACTCTTTATGGATATCTTTGAGAAATGGCTTTCTTCTTGCCACTCTTCCATAAAGGCCAGATTTGTGCAGTGTAAGACTGATTGTTGTCCTATGGACAGACTCTCCCACCTCAGCTGTAGTTCTCTGCAGTTCATCCAGAGTGATCATGGGCCTCTTGGCTGCATCTCTGATCAGTCTTCTCCTTGTCTGAGCTGAAAGTTTAGAGGGACGGCCAGGTCTTGGTAGATTTGCAGTGGTCTGATACTCCTTCCATTTCAAGATGATCGCTTGCACAGTGCTCCTTGGGATGTTTGAAGCTTGGGAAATCTTTTTGTATCCAAATCCGGCTTTAAACTTCTCCACAACAGTATTACGGACCTGCCTGGTGTGTTCCTTGGTCTTCATGATGCTCTCTGCGCTTTCAACAGAACCTTGAGACTATCACAGAGCAGGTGCATTTATACAGAGACTTGATTACACACAGGTGGATTCTATTTATCACCATCAGTCATTTAGGACAACATTGGATCATTCAGAGATCCTCGCTGAACTTCTGGAGTGAGTTTGCTGCACTGAAAGTAAAGGGGCCGAATAATTTTGCACGCCCCACTTTTCATTTTTTTATTAGTTAAAAAAGTTTCAAAAATCCAATAGATTTCGTTCCACTTCACAATTGTGTCCCACTTGTTGGTGATTCTTCACATAAAATAAAAAATTTATATCTTTATGTTTGAAGCCTGAAATGTGGCAAAAGGTTGAAAAGTTCAAGGGGGCCGAATACTTTCGCAAGGCACTGTATGTTCTCATTGAGTTTTTGTGGGTTTCCTGCAAATGGTCCGGTATCCTGCCTCAGTCCACAGACATAGTGGTAGGCTAATTGGCTTCTGGGAAACTTTGTCATGATGCGAGTGTGTGTATGTCTGAGTCTGTGGGTGTTCTGTGATGGACCAGCATCCAGGGTGTATCCTGCCTTGTGCCCATTGCTTGCTGGGATAGACTCCAGCTTCCCTGCATCCCTAAATTGGATGAATTGGTTAGAAAATGGATGGATGGAAATTCGCCTCTACAAAATCTGGGTGGTAATGTCAGCATAGTTTTTTTTAAAAAGGATGAATTGCAGAATTGGTTCACATTGAAAACCTCTTCAGAAAAGCACACAGTACCCCAGACTTGCAGGTATTTCAGTGACAGGAGAGAGAGCGTCCTGATTTGACACTGTTACTCTTGTCAAAAAGCTTAAGCATCTCAATGCAGCTTGGTCTTTTCCAATAGCCAGATCAGTAAAGAGACTTTGTTCTTTTGTGTTTTAAAAATTAATATTTCCAGATTTTAAAATCTGAGCGAAGATGTATTGTATCAGGGAACAGAAAAGAGTAAGAAGGGATGAAGAATAAGCTTGTTCCCAACCTGTCTAAACTTCCTGTCTGTAGTTATCCTGGATTATGTCACAGTGTTGCTTAGCTACTGTCTTTGCAAGCCTTAACTGCCAGCAGGAAGGAACTGTAATCGATGAGGCCAGTGGATTGTCCACTCACAGCAAATACAGAACCAGCACTCTCCTGCTCAGGAGGCTCACAACTCTTTTGACACCCAGCCATTTGCTGATTAGTCCCCGAAGGGCTTTTGGTATCACGTTGTTCTGAAAGGGATACACAGGCTTTTAATTATTCAGCTTTACTGTTTGTTTTTCAGTTCCAGGATAATATTTTGTTTCCAAAGTACAGTACTTCATCTCAGTAATTGAAAGCACTCTAGAATTAATAGGCTAATGAAGCACTTAGTTGTATAATCAGCCTTCCAATACTTAACTTTACTTGGACCACTTTCCCTGGTTCTGTCCTTTTTTAGACATACAGTAGATCATTCTTATCTGAGCGTTAGTTGACATTTATAGTCTAAAAGTGTTTGGTAATGGACAATGCATAGCATTTTGATCTATCATTACATTTTAAGTATTGACAGTGGAGCGATCCTGTCTTTCCTACAGCGAAGAGAATCGGTTTTTAATTTACCTTCTGGCATGTGACGTGCTTTGGAGAAAGGCCGTTCCCATTAAAACCACAATCATTTCAGGTATGTATTAATGTGGAAGAGCCAGTGCCAGCAATGTGCATCTCCTTCATCTCTTTGTGTTGGATCCATGAGAAAAAAGCACATATTTAATTATACAGACAGATACCCATTCCCATCCACGATAGTGGCATGGGGACAGGTACGCGAGACTCCATCACCACTCCTTGCCTTGTTGTTGTTGATGGTCCTGGAGTCCAGTAGGTGGCTTGATTGCTGGCAGGAGGAACACAGATTACATCATTCTGGCACTGAGCGTCTCCCTCAGCCTACCCTGTAAGCAGATAGAGGTCATATTTGATTACCCACAGTGCCATTCTGCTCTGTGTATCGCTGGCGATTACCGTAATTGGCTCCCCCGCTACCAAAGGTTTAAATGTGCTGCCTTTTCATGTTTGCTGTATAGCTATGATACAGTGGAAAATGTATGATGCCAAAACCGGTACTTTTCAGCTCCGAAAATGCATGAACGAACTGTTTAATTGCAGGGGAGATTAGTTTGTTGTAACCTGAAACCAGTCATTGTGTGAAAATAAGTGTCGAGATTTGCACAGTATCATTAAATAATTTCAGTCCTCTCCAGTGGTCCTTATAATTTAAGCATCTTTTCCGACAAAAACATACGATTAGTAATGTTCAATGCAGAAAGTGCTCCTCATCCAAACATTCCTGAGCACAAAAGATTTGTTTATTTGTTTAGAGGTTTATGCAAAAATAATTATCCTGTTTACCTTCTTAACAGGATCAGACACTTGGAAGTTTTGTTACACCAGGTATTTTGTTTGTACAACTTCTTTGCTTTCAGCGGTATGAGGATAACCTTCAAGCTAAAATCAGACTTGTTTATTGTCCTATCCTCCTACTTTCATGCCCTTTCCTCTCTTTTAATTGAGCAGAATCTTTTTGATTGTCGTTTTTTAGCTTCGAATCATTGTTCATTTTTGTTCCGTTTTGTTTCAGGAAAGGTTTGAGGCCCTGTTCCGGATATATGACGAGCAGGCATCGTTCCAGATGTTCAAGAGCTTCAGGAGAGTGCGGATCAACTTCACCTCCCCTGAGGCAGCAGCCAGAGCCCGGATTGAGCTCCATGAGTCCGAGTTCAATGGAAAGAAACTCAAACTGTACTTTGCTCAGGTACGATGCCGCATGCAGACAGCATTAGTCTCTGCCGTGGTAGATGTTTGCAATTGAGCAAAGCCCGAGATGGCAAATTAATAACTTTGAAGCATGTGAAGCGATGTTACCAGCTTCGAGTCTCATCTCAACAAATCCCAGACCTCCTCAGCCCTCCCAAGGAACACTAGGGAACCGCTACAAGTTTCCACTGGAAACCTGCACCCTGAAATGATGATGGGGGACGTTGTGTGGTACGAGGTACTATCCTCTAGATGAGTTTACTGAAACCTTGTAGCTGGTGTCCTGGCTTAATTCCTCTCTGGGCCAGTGTAACCTGCTTTATGTTCGCTCTTAATTGGCAAATCTGCTGTGCATAAGCCATGAGGGGGCTCCACGTCAGTAGTGGATGAATTGGTTCCCCACTGGTCTGTAGAGAGCTTTGGGGTTCCTCTTGGATGAACACCTAAGAGAAAATGCAAGGAACCGTCCACGTGTGACCTGCTAGTCCGCTTGTGAATGAAAGTTTTCCATGTGACATCAACTTTGCCGCTTTTCCCGATGCTGTTCCAGTCCTAACTCACACAGATTTCATTGGAGCCTTCTCATCTGTGATCTGAGCCTTTTGGTGTGGTTTTGGTCTTTGGATGAGGGTCCAGTTGATGGAGGGGGTGGAGTGGGGGGTGTCCTAAAAATCAAAGCAGATCACGTTTCCAAAAAAGCCACGTCTTTTCGCGGAGTGGGCAGTACGCAGACAGAATGGGGAAGGGATGCAGATCACTTTCCTTTTTGGGGGGTATGAGCTAGGTTAGATGGACACAACCATATAGTACAGCAGAGCAAAGGATTTTGAGCGTCTCTCTCGCCTGTGTCCGTGTGTGTGTGTCTAGGTGCAGAACTCTGGCGAGGAGACGGACAAGTCCTATCTGGCCCCCCCACAGCCGGTTAAGCAGTTCCTCATCTCCCCCCCGGCCTCCCCCCCAGTTGGCTGGAGTCAAAGCGAGGACGCCACACCGGTCATCAACTACGATCTGCTGTGTGCTGTTGCCAAGCTGGGCCCAGGTACGTCCCTTCGCAGGGCTGACAGAGGGGCGCCACGGTCACCCCAAGAATTTCCTGTCACGGACGTCCAAAGGGACTAACCGTGGGAAGCAGGAGAGCGGAAAAAGACCCATATGCGTAGCGGCGAGACGGGAAAAAGGCCCGGGCTCATTAGTGCAAAGAGTTCAGGAATGCCGTATAGAAACCTATGCCCTCAGGGAGCGGACGTGGGGCGCCCTGGTGCTAGGCGGGTCTCAGGACATCCGAACGTCAATGCCCAAGGGAAATATATAGCCCAAGGGAAAGAGAGGGACAGGAAGGACAGCAGACCGGAAACTAGGGACAGGACAGAGAAGGAGCGCCCCCTGGCTGCAGAGGGCGTGACATTTCCACAGCTTTCCCATGGCTACATCACACCCCTACTGTCCTTTTCCTTGGGTTCCCATAGCTTTTATTCCTCTTCCATGTTCTCCTGTGTCTCCTTACACTCATCCAGGCTTTTAATCGGAGACATGACAGTCCCCTTTTGTGAGATTTCTGTAGCAGCACTCATCAAGGTTGATTTTTATAGCTGCAGGAAGCTATATCTGTTCATGCAGTTTCAGTGCTACTAAAACATAGTTTTGCTACAGATAATTACAGATCACCCATCATGTAGAGTCATAACTAATTATCACGAATAAACATTTTAAAATAACCAAGCACTGAAGTTAATTACTATAATATCTCTTCTGTTTGTGAAATGAAATAACTTTGCTGGCTGTCAGTTTTCCACTGTTGTCTGCAGATCTACAGCTGCATGATTTAAGTAACAGCTTGTATGTGTAACAAGCTTGTTTAGTGTATTTGCTTACTTTTTAGGTAGAGTTTACTATCCTTTTTGTTCATCCTAGCAAGTGGTGGTTCTTGATTCGGAAGAACTAAAGGCGCAACTGTATATGTTCAGGAAACACTGGACTGTCCCCATGAATGCTCTATACTGTGGCAGTGGAGTGGTTTGAAGCACAACTGTTCTAATGTGGTGCAGGGAGGCATGGACTCGAGCCTGCTGGCTGGCGACAGCAGCTCAAGTAACCTTTCAAAAATACCACACATCAAAGGGGCTAATTGAAACCTGCTTCCCCTCAGTGTTGCGCAACACAAAACTCTACTGATCTCATTAGAGGAAGGTAGGGCTTCGGCCTGTATTTATTTTAAGACTGCTACTCATATTAGATGATCAGATTAACTTAAATGTAACAAAGGCAGAGAAACAGTGGAGAGGGGGAAGGGGTGGGAAATTTCAATTAATTGATCTCTTACTGCTTGTTCTCCCCCTTTTTAAAGGAAGCAAGTCAACTTAAATATAAAAGGCACTGGGAATATAAATTAAGTTTCTCTTTCTAGTATTAGTCCTATTATGAAACCATAGGGATAGCGAGATGTGTAATGTGAGTAGTATGTGTTTTTGGCAAGAAAAGCAGGGTGCTTGGACAGAGACCCGTTCAGCATTCTGCATTCAGACACTCAGACACCTGTGATGTGCCTCCTGCTTGAAGACAACGGAACACATTAATTGCAGTTGATGTCTCAATTATTTAAAACACTTACTTGGTACGAGACATGAACTACAAACTGAGCTGAATATCTCCCCTTGTTTGTAACCTTTCTTATGTTCTTACGGTCTCAGTATTTGCTGGGTGATTTATCGTGTTTTTTTCATTCATTCCTTTCAACTGGTGACGCATCACACAACACCACCACCACCTCCCTCCCCACACACTTGCTCGTAAAGTCTGCATCTTAAATTGCTTTTACACATCTGACAAGGCCTTTCAGTGCCTGCACAATTATTGTAAAAGCACCAATAAAAGAAGGAAGGAAGAGATCTTCATTACAAGCACATAGGAGCCCCAAATTATTGTAAAGTCTGGAAAAACAAAATCTGTATTGCATTTCACTGAAGATGGTTCCAGGGCTTGTCAGGTTTTGAAAAATTACAGTAGTTTTAGTTTTACTTCTACAAATACCAGCAACATACCTTTCAAGTGTCTTTGTTTATAATTAGGCTCCTCAGTGTCAGTGTCTAAAAATGTTTTGTATATTATTGTTCAAAAGAGTGCGAAGGGCATATTCTGCATTAACTAGATGTGAAAACGATTTTGAATCTCATCGCAGTAGTTTTTGAGTGGCACACTTGTGCCCTCTGGTGTGTGTTGTAGAAAGCAGCATTTCTCCGAAAGGTCACGGAGAGGAAGTCTTGTTTAGAAAAACCTCTCATCACGTTTCCTCGGCTCATCTCGTCTCCTTGGCAACCCCGATACAATCTTTTTTTAATATATTACAAACTCAGAGGATTATAAGGTGCAGGGAGGCTGTATCTCAAGATAAATTCTTGCCTGAGAATCGTTCTTCTAAAATAGCATCAGACAGATTTAGTAATTCCCCTCTTGAAAGCGACTTTTTTTCTCAGGTTTGGAGAAAGGCAGCGTCACAAAAAGCAAATGGTACAAGCCAGCCAGCCAGCCGTGAACATTATTGAATCAAATGCAGTTTATCAGACATACTGTTTACTATTAAAAACACAATACTTATTTCTGGTCTGGATTGATAGACCCTTTATTGCTAAATGTCCTTGAAATGAACAAGCCAGATTCAGTGTAATCAGTCATTGCATTAATCTTGGTATTATCGCAGCTGACAGCACCAGTCACCAGGAAGTGTGAGTGAAGTCTTACTTCAGAATAATGGCCATCTGTGGTTGTGTGACATCTTTGTAAGTCTGGTCCTGCTGCTCAATTCAAGATTCGGGTCCCAGTGTAGTATTTTTGTGCCTGGGATGCACTGTAAAGCACCTTAACCTCTTCATGGGTTTCTAGCTTTGCTGCCTTGCAGTGCTGGGCCCTGAGTTCAGTTCCCGGGGTGCTGTCTAACTGGGGTTTATGTGGTATGTTCACCCCATGTTCGTGTGTCTTTCCTGTGGGCAGTGTGAGTGTGTGTCTGCACACCCTGTGATGGACTGGCTCTGTTGCTCGCTGGGATAGACTCTGGCTCTCCGTGACCCTGAAGTGGAAGAAGCGATTAGAAAATGGATGGATGATGAGATAGAACAAGACAGAAGGGAGTAGATTCAGAAAAAAATAGATACAGAGAGGTTCACAAAACTCTGTTAGTGGATTGTACAGTTTCCGTTGTCCTCTGCATCGCAGTTCCGTTCCTTGCGTGAGGCGTGAATCCGTCCTGCTAGTGATTTCTTTTCTCTTCCCGGGGTTTTTTTTAACCTGTGCTCTTTCTCCAGGAGAGAAGTACGAGCTCCACGCTGGCACCGAGTCCACCCCCAGCGTGGTGGTGCACGTCTGTGAGAGCGAGACCGAGGAAGAGGAGGAGGCCAAGCCCAAGCAAAAGATAATCCAGACGAGACGCCCAGAAGCCCCTCCCAAGCTGTTCAACTAAAAGCTGTGAAGCTCGTCCTTCGTTTAAGTTTCAATAACGTTTAGCAAAGGAGCACGCAGAGGTGGCAGGTCTGTACTGGTGCTTCACGCACACTTTGTATAGAGAGAGACCTGCTCGCTGACACGAAGCAGGTGAATCTTGAGAAAGACAAAACTCATGTGTTCATTTCAAGCACTGTGGCTTCTCGCTGGCTTTTCTTCAGTTCGTTTTTTTTTTTCATTCTTATTATTCTTATTCATGGACCAGTATGAGAATTGCGATAACCATAATCAGGTGCAGATCCAGAGACTTTGTTTCACCAGGGTCTGCTGCTTGCGTCCATATCGGCTGACCTGTCGCGCTGCAGACCTTCGGACAGAAATAGGATGCACTTTACGTTACACGTAAACCGGACAAGAAGCTCAGAAGAAAGTTGACTGCATAGCAACGGCTTGTCCTGTTTGGAGGATCAAGCGTTGTGAGGGTTGTTTTTTTCAAAGGAGAGTTGTTTACTGAAATATGTGTTCTCCCCCTGCACTTGATACCGTAAGCTGTTTGCACACATGCATGCTGATGTAGTGGTCGCTGTTTATTTTTTTTACTTGTCCTAGAAACCAAAACAAACATATCTAGAATTTGTGGTGTTTTTTTTTTGTGTCAGACAAAGCTAGATTTCATGCAACATCGAAAGTGGGGTCCCATTTGTATAGCAGCTGTTCCAGCTGGTGAGGGTGATGGACAGCTTTAGGAAGCCTTGAATCCGGCTTTGGTTTGTGTTAACCCTGAGCAAGGCGAAAAACATTGACTTGTAAAAGCGAAATAACACATCATTCAGAGGGAACTAGACAATAAAAACAGGAAGATCATAGGTCTTAGGACAGATTATAGCAAATCTGTTTTGTTCACAATGTCCCAAAACAAAAGAAAGCTCAAGGGAAAAAAGGATCATTGAGCTTCTAATCATTGTCAGATAAGAATACTTAATAAATGTCTTTAGGACAACTGTTGTTTTGTGCTATTGGTCAGTTAAAGCCATTAAATTTTCATTGTGTTTTAGACTTGCTTCATATACACTGCATGGCTGCTAGCGTTTTTCAAAATGCCACAACAGGGCCATTATTGTGAATGGAAACCCATGGTAACTGAATGCCTTCTAATTGTAAGTATTTTGAGCTGTCAGAGAGCTTTGAAGAGAACATCTGGATCTTTGGCTGTATAGTGTTGAATAGCTAATAAATCTTCTCACTCTGCATTTATTATAAACTAGAAGTCTCGTTTGCATCCAGAAGCATTTTGTTTTTGCAGCATTTAGGAAATATTTAATTACTGTTGTGTTGTATGGTAACATTGCCAAAAACTAAGACAAAAACATCAAACTGGCTGTGGTGTTCCCTGCCTTGAGCCTGTTGCTTGCCGGCAAATCAAACTGCTGAATTAGACTTTTTCCTTTAAAATATTTAAAGTCAACGATGTCTGTTTAAAAACTGATTTGGACCAATAAAAATTGTCAACAGATCTAGAAAATACCGACGTTTAACTTTTTGCAACATGCATATTGTGGTTTAATCTTAATAAAGTCTGCCGTGTTGATTTGCATTTTATCAATTGTAATTGCTTACTTGTTCTAAGCATCATGAAAAAATAAGAAAGGTGTTAAAATAATAATTTAAAGTGTAACTTGCTATCTCATTTTAACCCCTTTGCCCTTTTATTATTGTTAAACTGTATGCTTAAGAACAAGTATTTTCATTGCATTGCACTAGAAGAAGCCTTTATGTTCCTTACTACAAACTTCAGTGTGAGGTGACTCTTCACATGTGATACCTGGTAACTTAAAACAGAGAAGTCAGCAGGAAGAAAATACTTTATTGTCCAGCATTTAAATATGAAGTGATGTCACAGTAAAAACACACACAGACTTTATTTGTGCAGTATTTGCCCAACAATATTGGTACTTTAAAAAGGCTTCTGCTTTGCTGCAAACAGCTAATTTGTAATACCACAGTATTCTCGCATACTAAACCTCCAGTAAGTGAAATATATTGTGGAGAAGTGCTCCTTCATCAGTTCCAAAATAAACTGGTGGAGATCAGAACTGATGAGCAGACCTGGAAAGCTGCTTTAACTGGGTATTATTACTGTTGTCATTGTAATGATTATTATGTGATTAGTCTGCATTGTAGCACTTTATTCCCTTTGGCATTGATCGTCTTTTGTTTTTCATAAGATGACACATCCTCGTGGAGGAGTATCATTATGTTGTATTTAAATAAAATGGTCTTTTTCATAATCACCTTATAGCCTTTGCTTTCACAGGCCTAGAAGTGTAGGTGTTAAAGTTTAAATTTCATATACTGTACCAACTGTTAAAAAAGTTTCAGGTATAATATCGATAGTTAAACAGGCTCATGTGCTCTAAGTGTAGCTCTAGGGAGAAATGATATATATACGAAAGGGGGGTATTTTAAAAATGCCTTCAGAATCTTATGACTTTGTGTGTATTTGCACATAAATATGCTATCTGACACGAGCTTTACTTCTATGTCTATGGTTTAAAACCAGTGTATCTTGTTCAATTGTAAGATGTCAACAGGATATGTACTCAGCAAACGCATTGTCAGATGATGGTGTTCGTTTAGCATTTTACTATCGGGATCTTTTGAAACTGGGTGCGTTTTCCATCTCAAAAACTGTTTTAAAAATGTGTACAGAGCATTACGTTATGGTGGCCAATGAACTAAGCTTTTGCTTTTCTAAGGTTTTAGTTAAGGATTTAAATCAATTGAAAGGAATAGTCATTTAAAAAAGAGGGACTTGTGTTTGTCTTGAATCATCACTCAGCAATCACAAGACGTTTGTTGAAAATGGATTCAGTTTTCACTTTCCTTGGAAGTCTATAAATTATCAATAACATCACTGTTGTACTGTTTGGTTGAAATATAAATACTGTGTCTTCTCGTATTGTAGTTGTTCAGAAAAACAGTAGCAATCAAGCAATAATTTATGGTTATAACTGTATTTAATGTGTTGTATGTAATAATTTTCAGGATTGTTTTATTGACTGTTACTTGCTTATATTTGTGTAGAAATATGAATGTAATTTGTTTCACTTAGGAATATATAAAGAATTATTCTTAAACCTGCTTTTTAGTCAGTTTATTTTTTCTTTAATAATTCTCATGTTTACCTTTCTGGAGAAGACTGTAATCTTCACGCTGCAAGGAAACAGTCAATTAAATGACAGAAATATCGTCAGTACAGGAGTATGAAGTTGTGCCTTTGAAGATGATGCTGGCTTCTTTCAGGATACACCTGGCTGAAGTCCTCCAATCAGGATACTCACTTCTTTACACAAAGGGTTGTGGGAGTGTGGAACAGGTTACCTGGCCATGTTCCTAAAGCTCATACCTTGGCTTCCTTCTAGAAACAGATTAGATCCTCAGGTCAGTTAGCTGCTAACAACAAGCCATGCTACATGGACTGCATGCTCTTTTTTTTTTGTAACTGTTGTATGAGTCAGATTGTTGTATGAGTCAGTCAAGCAGGATGCGACTAATTACCACAAGCAGCCAAGGTAAGTGTTTAAAAGAACAGCTATAGGTCATATTCAGCTTTCCATCCTATTTGCAGTCCACATTCATCAGAATGAATACTGAACATCTGATAGGCAGAAACATTTCTCTGGCTCGTGGTAACCTTTCACACGGCCTTTCAAAGGACTGCCAATCCTTGACTGCGGATTTAAACTCTTAAAACTGATGACGCATGACAATAAGGCTTTAATTATTGAATGATATTGATCTGATGGATTTTTGGCCTGTATTTTCAGTACAGCTTCGTTGATCTGTTATTTGTCCCATTTGTGTATTGATTTCTAACATGATGCAGATATACGTGTGCATGCATTTTCTATCTTCCATGTGCTAACAATGTGTGAGCTATCTATGTATTTTATAAATATAATAGTGATTGATTTCATACAGTAAAGTCAGCAGATAAGTGTAATTCTGAATGCACTGTCAGACTATGAATCCCCTTTATTCTCACTAATTTGCTTGATTAGAATCACCTCACATATCGGGTCAACCTTCATAAGCAATTAGCCTACTATTACTATTTCTGATTTACAGAAAATGTATTTCACAATAATGGTGATTAGGCTATTACTAAGACGGGCACATGCACTGAAAAATAAGGGGATTGTTGTGTGATGAACCCTGTTTCTTGCTTATTGACAAGTTTTATCTCCAATTAAGTGTGATCTGTTGGTCTAAAATGGGTGTCAAACTCAAATCCTGTAGGTTTCTGTTTCCCTGTGATCTCTCAGTTACATAGTTGGTCTAATTGTTTAATTAATTGAATACATAATTCTAGTAACTTGGCTCTGAGGTGTACAGTAAGTAAACGTACTTTTCATGAAGTGGGCGTTTTGAGTCATCAGCCATATAAAACATTAAATCCTGTTTATATGTCTGACTAAGAAAATAATTGGGTTGATTGTTGAATTGTTGTAGGAAGAAAAACTAGCATATACAAGGTCATCCAGAATGACACCCCTGATTTAAAAGGTTTTTAAAGGATTGATGTAGCAATCCCCTGAGTACATGCTGTCCCAAACCAGAAACAAAAACAGGATTGGGAAGTTTGCTGCATGGATTATGTTGAAAATAATCTGTTTCTAATGCACATTTTGCTGTAGTTTCATCCTCGACAAGAGAAACATTGATCTCCTGAGGCCTGCTTGTGTCAACCATGGGCTGTATTAAGCAACCTCTGTTGGTGGGCTGTATCCCATTAGTACCCCAGATTAGTCCATCAAGGACTCTCTGGGGAAAGAATGATTAACCTCGCTGCCACTGAGATTTATCACTTCCTTTAAATCAATCTAAAGAACTATCCTGTAATTGACCAGGAGGGAGGGGAGAAGCATGTTGAGCACACAGCTCCATCAGTCCATCACCTCAGCAGGAGGCTGTGACCTGTGATTGGATTTCACCTGGGCATCCTGGCTTTGTGTCGGTTAATGAAAGCACAGAACCACACTGTGTTCTGTGGTTTTGCTATAATTGCTTTGGTGGCCCAGAAAGTGTTGGACCAAGATTTCCCGAAGAGACAAGTCACGGCACCGTACAAGATGTCATCCTTCAGCTGAGAAGTTAAACTGAGGTCTCACTCCTCCACCTGCTCTGCTGTGTCCTCTAACATGTCTAGCACCTTGAAATGAAAAGTACCATAAAATTATAGGAATTATTATAAAAATTGAGTCAGGTACTTGAAAAATAAATACTGGTATATTGTTGCAGACAAAAATCTCAATCTTTTATTTCATTTCTTTGGGTAGAACTGCACTCAGTCCTTTCCAACATGGTTCTACATAATTGATTAAATCCTGGAAATACAGTACACATTTTTAAAACCTTCACGTGCAGGGGAAACTTTGAACCCCAAATGCTGTGTCTAGGACATGAAAGAAGCCAATGAATGCTTAGTAATCATAGTGAATTGATTTTTAGCTGGGAGGTAAGGCAAGACCTGCGATCGACTGGAGTCCCATCCAGCGTGTATCCTGTCTTGCTTGCCAGGCTACCCTGCGTCCCTGCACTGGATAAAGTGGTTCGCAGATGGAGGGATTAAGAAAGACCTCTTACTCTTGCGCACAGAGTACCTCAGGAAATCTGTTCATCAGTTGTCAATATTTGAATTGATAATGTGTAGCTGAGAATGCCAATACTATTGAACGCAAAAGGAGTGATGAGTTAATAGATTACCATTCACTATTATTTACCAAATATTAGTAAGATTAGGGCTCAGTATCGAATCTAAACTTCAACAAATCCACCAATTCAAAATGACAAAACCGACAGTGGCTCTGTTTTCAGGAAGCTTCCCTGTTCAACCTGTTAGAAACCAGTCATGACATACTGCCTCAGTTTAGGTTCAATCATTAATAGCAGACTCAATGTTTTGATTTGATCTGGGCCCTAATTTTACTTTTTATCACCCCATGAAGCACTGTGCAGGTTACTTATTACCATTATCTACAGGAACAAATTAATTGCAGGAGCTGGACAAGGGTGCTGGTATCCTGGCGCCTTATTACGTGAAACGGGAGAGAGTGTTCTTGCTTCGAGGGGCTACTAAATAATTGGTGGATTTCAATTCCAAGCAGGTGTGTGATTTGTCAGCTATACAATATAGCAGTTTCTGCCGCCTGAAGGAATATCTTCCTGCAAGCTCATTCTGATCTCAGAGAGGACTCAAGCCGGAATCATGGGGGCATAAGAAAGAAACACAAACACACACAGCAGGATCAACACGCCAGCTCAGAGTGCTGCTTTGTTTTAAAAGAATTATCAGGCCTTCTGACACCACAGCTATGGTTTCAAAGTGTTTTGTTTTTATATCAACTGAAAGAGCAACCCCATTTCATGGGGTTTCATAGAATGTTCTTTCAGTGTAGCACATGAATTGATCAAGCCAGGCACGTCTGTACTCAGTGTACACATGAGGGAAAACCCACTGTGTTCTCAAACCATGGGGCAATAACAATTCAATCTGGTGCATTTATATTCCAGAATCACACACTTCTCTAATTCTGAGGCTGAGTGATCCATCTTTCTGTCTCGCCTAGTCCAGTCTGTATGCTTGAATTCCTGGCAGCCTTTAGTTCACTTGTGTGCCCTTCTTAGAAGTCAGTGAGGAAGTCAGTCTTTTCTCTGAGCTGCCTGAGGCTTATCATACCTCGTACAAAGCCTACGACAGAGAAAATAATGTAAGTAGCTTTGATACTATTCACAGTTAAAAGCTGTTCTTATATGATTCACTGTGGAAACAGCTGAAACGTCTCGGGGTTTAACGCCAACAGGGGATTTGTACAGAGGCCGTCTCTGTAAGACTGCGATGTGTGCGCGAATATCCATCTGAAAATCGACTTGGTCACCTCCTGAGCTGTCAGTCCCAGTCGTCAGATGCACAAAATAACACCCCAGCTTTCTAAGAGCTGAATTAATTTTTTTAAACACAAGAAGTACTGGTACAGAAGTCTTCCATGACAAAAGGACAGCATTTCCGTGGCAAGATTAGCGAAATGGGCAAGCTTTCAGCAGGAAAAGCGGTCCAACACTCGACGTGAGGAAAAGAAAACGGAATGGTGCTGTAGGTGCAGATCGTATTTGTTCCCGTGCGTATTTCTAGTGGTGTAAGACACTTTCCCGAGGAGATGCATAAAGACATTCACTGTTTTAACAGTGAGATAGCAAAGGAAACGACAGGCGTTGCTCTACAAAAACCTTAAGTTTTAATTAAACTTGCATTTAAGTTACTACTTGCCACTTTACGTCTTCCTTCAAATCACTCAAACAGGTCACTGAGTAATAAAATCTTTGCTGTTTGGCATCCATAAAACACAACCTTTGTGTGAGCGGTGAGCGGAGAAGCAGGGTGACTGCTCGGTCAGTAAGACACGGAGGCAGTGGGCAGGCTCTGTGCATGCTCACAAGCCCATAGGATGACACACTAAACCGAATAGCTGAACGCTTTGATCACCTGTAGCGCAGATCCGAGGCAGCTCAACTAGAAAAACCGGCTCTCGCAGGAATTACAGCACCATGGCGTTCACACATCAAGAGCTTGTACACTTTGATCGGCTCTAGGAGGAGGCTTTGGAGGAATTTCTCTGCCTCTCGCTCCTTCTTAAACCCCAAGTCCGACTATGACTCTGCGGTGGCGGAGGTCGGAGTACTGACCGGAGGAAGACTGAGCTGGAGTTCCAGAGACGGGCAGGAGCTCAGCTACACCTGCGGGGACAGGTAAGGTGAGGAGAGTCGAGTCTGATGCTCACTTATCTCGCAGCTCGTCGTTCTTTTCATGTATTACTGATTATTTCTCAAGTTAGAAACAATGTAGGCTAATGGAAGTTACACAGGTCAGGAAGCTGAAAGTTCAGATATCTCCTTTCCTTCGCTTCTATGAGGGAAACATTTCTTGTGTTTTCTAGTTTAGGTGGTATTATTTAATAATAATAGATTGTAACAATCGATTTTGTATTTAAATATTTCTGTATATAATGTATAATGGCCATTACATATTTAAACTTGTTTATAGGTAATAGTTATGACTTGTTTGGTTTTTTGTTAAACAACAAAAAACAAATACTGCGCTGGTTATAAACTATAAGAATATTTTATATAACAACCTAAACTATTATGAAATAAGTCAAATCTTGTAACAATAATTCTAGTGTCTATTTTGAGGTCATACTTCACAGGAAAAAATCTGATCTCTGCATTATAATTGGGTACTGTCTTAGTAAAGCACGTTGCTCTGTTGAACTTGTGATTCACCAGGTATCGTGAACATGTCTTTAAAACGGGATATCGATCCTGCCGAATTGAGAATTGTCGCTATAATACTACAGAAACAAAATACTGTTACCGAAGAGCATCCATTAATTGGTTGATATTGTGAGACATTTGTAAATGAAATGCGGCGCTTGTAGTACCTGAGATCACCTTGCAGTAAGGCATCTGGCGATCTCTAAATCGTCTGGCTCCATATGCAATTACACGGAGTGAGCTCTCTACTCACGAATAAAGCATCGAATGCTCTAACTCCAGACTGTTTTAAGGATTCACTGCGTGTATGGCTCTGCTCCTGGCCTTGGGACACAGCCTGCGTCCAGACTCCACACAAGGGGCTATTGAGCCTTCTCGCCTGCAGCACCGTGCCTGTAAAATCCGCTGCCCAATTCATTACAGATGCTACGACTGTGGACACTTGCGAAACTCGCTTAAAGGCGAATTATCTTTTTACTTAAGTTTGTTTCCTGATGAGGTACAGGCTCATGTGTAATTTAGTCATTTTCCCGGTTTCTCATTTATCTCTCAGCCCTCTCAGCCTTGAACGTTTTCAAAATACAATTGTAGCCTTTTCCTTATTATTTGAGTCATTAAGTAAGTCATATAAATAAGTTATGTAAGCATTTTGGTTGAAGGCACGCTGTGCTTGCTTTATTCGATGAGACCATTTACAAATGAAAATAAAAATCTGGCTCCATTTCTAAGAAACAACTTAACAGATGTTTTTTTTTAAAGCATCTGCCATCTACATAAGCTTCAATAATATAAGGGAAGTCCTGTGTTAACGTTTATGACATCTATTGAACTTTTAGCTGCAACTTTGAGAGACATGCTGTCCTCTGATGGGCATATCCAGTCGAGTCAATCTAGTCTAGTCTTCATGCCTGAGTGTATCAAATAAGCAGAAATGTGCAATTTGACAGTTCATAACATATTAAGTCGTGGCCATTGACCTGAATGATTTTTTTCTTGTTAAGGGCAAAAATCAGGTCCAGCTGGACAAACACACAAAATGTGATCATGTACTTTAGATTTTCCTTGGTTTTATTCTTGATCTAAAGAATATACTGTAGGGGAAGCTCATTCATTCTTACGTGAGTAAAGGAAGATTTTTTAAAATCATTTTCACAGTCTGAGTGACTAATAACTGACATACCAACCAAACGAGGGTACAGCTCGCAGGTAATTAAGCCGTTGCTGTCCAGTGTTCACTTAATAAATTACTTTGAAATAAATAAAAAAGGGAACTAGCAGCTGCTTTTGTTGTCCTATAAATCCTCTCTTGACATTGGTTGACTGTTCAAATATTGACCTTGGCTCCTGCCGAGCTTGAGATTTTGTTTATGACAGTACCTGTTTCCAGAGTGTTATATTCCAGAGCTCAGAAGAAGTGGGTTAGAGTAAGTGATATCAAGTGTCACTAATGGGCAAAGTGTAGGTAAAAGCATCATTTCAGTTCACGATTGCCTTTAAAAGGCATTTTCCACAAACAACTCATAACAGGGCAGGAGCATCCTTATGATTGGGAGAATCACATGATATGAGAATTTTTCAGAAATGTCATATTCAAAGTTTGCGTAAAATAATTACCAAAGATTTTGTTTTAAAAAAGCAGATGTTTGAATATCATTAATACCATCATGAAAGTTCACTGTTGAATTTGTTTTTTTAAATTCTGATTAGCGTTGTATCTTTTTGAGTCTTTTGTATTGGGGTGATTTTGCTCTGCTATAGATATTAATTCCTTTAGGTGTTCTACGCAGGTACACGAAATATGACATTTAAGTTAACAAAGAAACAGGGAAATTGACTGATGCTTCCTACAGTATATAATGAGGAAGTTAAATGTGGTTACCAAATACTGTAAATGTGGAGAGTCGTCTTTTCTTTCTTAAAATATTCCAAATAATGTCATGTGAAAACAAGATAATAAAGGTGACTCAGGAAAAGTGTACCTGAACAGTGTGTCTTTTGTTCTCCACAAGAGACCCCCTTTTTAAAAATAGCTGCAGTTCTAAAAGAAAGAGTGTTGTAATGGTTTATTTAATGGTTTCTCCAGTGTGTGTCTTTCTGAAGTCTTTATTTCAGGTTGCTAACCCTTTCCCCCCTAGCTGAAATGCTGCTGTATATTTCAGGTATAGCTTGGAGCTGGATCTATAACATTGCATCTGATATTGTATTACTATAGGACTTTGGTGATTTTATGATTCAACAGGTGATCTACAGAGCCCGTGTTTTTATTTTGAACATCACCTTGGTATTGTTGCTGGACTTGAGCAGGATTCGAGTTGGTTACAGCCAAAAGGCATAAGGAAATAAAAGATTGGTTAATAGAAGCCCATTGGCTGGGGTTCATCAAATAGTAGTTTCTTATACCACTAACCTTTTACTAGCCAGAGTTAGGATGGGGATTTTAGCCTGCACTTACCTGTTTAAATGAACTTAAAGCATTATGACAATAAAATAATTTGGGTGTATTTTCTTGGGTGTATTAATATTACTGTATAAACCAAATGGTTCTGCAGTATCTAGTCCAATGAGCTGTTGCCAGAGCACACCTTGTAATTATCTTTGTATGATGCATTTAAGTTTGTGCCCTGCCAGTCATTTTGAAGCATTCTATTGGAACACGCGTGTAGTTCATTTCAGGAATGTGCCACAGGTGAACGCACTGGATAAGAGCAGGCGCTTTGTGTGGGCTGTCTGCTGCACTCCTAAATCAAAACCTCCACAACCGCTGTTGGAAATCAGATGGGTCTCCACTAGATTCTCTTATGGTTCAGTTTTCTATTGAATTCTGCTTCCTCATTTTCTTGTTCTCCTTCCTCATGCTACTTTCCCAACCAAATAAGTTGGTTGGCAGCTACATGGTAGCCCAGCATAGGACAGCTAGACAGAGCAGTGTAAGATGCTTACTTACATCACTATGCAATGGGCCATCTAAAATGAGCGACACAGAAGATTCTTATTTCTGTCTTGCAGCACAATAAGTGTTTTGCTTATGCAACCTTGTGCAGTTATCTTGCATTATTCCCCATCAGTGTGGACAAATGAATTGCTCATGTGAAACTGCAAATTTGCATGTGCACAATCGTGAATAATTTAATTAGCTGGGTGTTGACTGGTGTCTATTGCTAATACATGATCCAGCACGTTTTATTCGGGGGCTCAGGTATCTGGTTATGCTTATGGGATTTTTCTCTCTTTTGGAGCACCTGAGTTCTGCTTAAGGTCCAATAAGTGGGAAAAGGCTTAAGAATCTGAGGTGCTCTCTTTTGGAGAAGCTTTAGGTTTGAACATGTAAAACTTCTGATGAATAGAAAGGCCAATTCTTCCTCTCACCTAATAATCAATACAGAGTTGTTTCTGATGTATTCCTTTGGTTATTTAAAGAGGTACTTCACTGGAGAACAAATTCTGATTTTCAGTGACAACCTGAAGATAATTATGGACATCAACGCTTGTAAAAAGTGATTGGTAATGTCAGTATATGGCATAATTTAGCGCATAAAGCATAGTTTATGAATGTATACCAATAATGAAAATAAAATATAAATGTTAAGAAACTGTCAAAACCAGCCTCTGATAGATAATGGTTCCAGAATATCAGACATACAGTATACTGAATGTGCATACAGCCTGTCTAGAATAATGTTTGCATTTATCATTTATATGTATCAAATTCGTAACAACATGAGGGAGAGCTTTATAAATAACGCTATGGTATTTTCTCTGAAAAGAGGTCTTTATGCACAGTGTAGTTTGATCTTTGACTTAACAATGATCATTTGTTTCTGAACGTTCTCAAAACTGGATAGGGAGCTTATAGCCTAGAAACCTTAATCCCTTTTCTGATTCATATCTGAAACACAATGGACACAGGCCTAAAAAGACTGGTTCTCTGGTTTCTTATCCTGAGAATAGTTTATTTTATCAAAGAGGTCACGCTAAAATGGAACTGATCCCTTCAATTCACCTGTTTTCCACTGCCCATCATTTCTTTGGGTGAAGGCTAAAGCCTTGTTTTAAGAACTGGGCTTAAGAAAATAGCCAAATCACTTTGTGCTTTAAATAGATTATCCTATAATCGTCAAATTTGCAAATTAAAAGCCATAAAATAATATTTAATGAGGCAGGTAAAAACTTTATATATCTGTTATTAAGATGACATGGAATGATGGATCTTCATAGAGCTTTTGAATGAAACATTCCCTTCCTTTTTGTGAATTCACTCTTGTTTTATAATGGTTTATAATAGTATCACACCCGATGAAGGCTCCACAGCCGAAATGTTGTGTCTCCTTTTTTCTCTTTTCAACATGGAATAAACCTTTAACTTGTTCTTTTGTAGCCTACCCATGCTGATGCAGCTACCCACCTGAACTTCTTGTTTTATAATGCCTGTGAAGGTCTTGACACCTTTGAAGTATTTTGTTTAAAGAAACACAGTCAGCATTGTGACTTCCTGAATACATTTAATTTTATTTCATTAACTCAGATTTGTAGACAGGCAACTTACATAGCAAGAAATTTCTTAAAACTATTGAATGGTGTATATCTGTATTTGAGCATTTTTAATTAATTTTGAGTCAAAACAATTAAATACAGCAGATAAAAAGAAAGAATGGGGAGTTCATACAAAATTCAATTTTAAATGGGGGAAAAGCATATGTGAGCATAGTCACAGTTTTTCACTTGTCAGAGTGTATTCTAGCCCTGCATATTGTTATGAGGTCTGCAAATGAATCTCCACCCAACCTTGTAGAATTGATTTTTATTATGTGTCTGAAGATTTATAGCAACTTGGAAACCGTCATTGAACAGGAACAGTCAAGAGCTAAGAAGCAAAGCTACATCAGTCACATCCTAAAGAATATTAGTCACATGTAACCAAAAGTAATTTACCGCTGGGCACTCCCAAAACACATGCAGATAGGAATCAGCCACACCTTGACAGCATCTGTAACAAACAGGGTCAGATGCAATCTTCAAAGATGTGTCTGCTTGTATAGACTATACAAAATGCACTTATGGAGCAAGCACAGGGGTTTTCCTGATGGTCTTCACTGTTGCATTGAACAATATGGGCATTTGTGAAAAACACCAAAATTGTCCAATTGAATCAATTAAAAAAGATCCAACCTTGTTAAATGTTTTCTGTGTTTCAGATTTTCATGGGAACTCCTTAATATTTCCCTGATGACATTCTCTTCTGAAGGTTTACCATATATTTGCTGTTTTCAAATGCTTGTTATACTACAGACTTTGTATAATGGCTTAGAATAGTGTATATTTAGGTATTGGCTGTAATATCACTTCTATTGTCTTTGAAAATGCTTATAACTGTTGAGGTACTTCGATAGTATTATTTATCTAAACCTTTCATTCAAGGAAACCGAGAAACATCATATAGAGTGTCATCGACAAATGGTTTAATAAACTCCAAATGTACAATACCATAGCCCCTAACCGGAAACTCTGAGACTCTAAAGGAATTTGCACTGGGAAATGAAACAATGTAAGGTGCAGATACGTCAGTAATTTGAGGTGTTCGTGGGGCCAGCAGGGGGCGCTCACCCTGCAGTGTGTGGGTCCTAATGCCTCCAGATAAAAAGACTATACTGTAATAAAAAGGTGACGACATCAGGGTGAGGCATAGCACTGAGGTCCTGACTCTTAGTGGTCATTAAAAAATTCCCAGGGTGTTTCTCGAAAAGAGTAGAGGTTTCCTGCTGACCTCAACAGTCATGGCCTCCTAATAATCCCCATCCATTAATTGGCTTTATCGTTCTGTTCTTCTCCCTACAGGTAGCTGGTGTGTGGTGAGAGTATCGGCGCACTCTGGCTGCTGTCGCATCATCCAGGTGGGTCTTCACACTGGAGGTGGTGGAGGGGAGTCCCCATTACCTGTAAAGCATAACTTGAACAGAATAAAGGGGCATTTCCCCACCTCCTCTGACAGAAGGGACCTGAAGCACTTGAATGTATCAGATGCTTCTTTTCCTTTTCATTGACATCAACAGCATTGGCTTTATGCGAAATGTAAAAGATGTGACGTTTTTATCTGTTGTTTTCCATGTCATTACTGCATTCCATCTTGCATTCTTAAAGTTCCTTCTGGCTCTGTCAGATTCTGAAACATACAAAGGCTGTCCGGGATCTCTAGGTGTGCTCGTATGTAATTAGTTGTGAAAGGTTGCAAGTTTAGCTCTTAATGAACAAAGTTTAGAGGAGCAATCTGTTCACAGGTAGCTATATTGTGTAATCTAAAGCACCCTATAACACTACCCCAGGGAAGCTGGTGTCTAAAAAGGCAAGAAAAATAAAATCTGCTTATACTTGAAGCCATCCTCACATGTTTTGGTATATAGAAGGAGCAGGCATAAAGATACTATGTTTCTAGAAGGCAGAACGTTTTTTGAGTTTGATTGTGATTCTGAGCCTGATTTCCTCATTGGGCAAATTGCTTCTACCAAATGCTAATACCAAAATTGCAAATCTATTATACCAGTAATGATTGCCTGCAAGCAAAACAAACACCTCCATTTAACAGAAAACTTTCACTTTGACTGGATTTAAATGTATATTTTTGTCAAGATGGTCTCAGACCAAAGCTTGACTTTAAAAAAACAAAAATGTGCATATATGAACTAACAATCAAAAAATACAACGCACTTTAAAGTCCATCTGCAGTTAAAGCTCCTGTAATATCTATGTGCAGACCTTCTCTGGTGTACCTAAAGAACTACTATGAATATGGTTGTAAAGTGGACACATTAAGTACAGGTGTTACTGTGTAACAGCTGGAATGGCAGGGGTCAAATGGCTTCAATACTCTTTTTCCTTCAAGAGATAATGATTGTTCTGAGAGTTGGGTTTCCTTCAGGTTCCCATGATGGACTGGCCTCCTTCCAGGGTGTATCAGGCATTGTGCCTGTTGCTTGCTGGGATAGGCTCCCCCACAATCCTGAATTGGCCAAAGCAGTTAGAAAGTGGATGGAGGAATGGATTTCATTATTTTTTTCTGCTTGGATGCTTGAAATGTTTCTAATGTCATTCTCCCTCACCACTGTCAGTTGTTAATCACCTCATCTTATGCTTCTTATAACTCTTATGCTACCCTTTAACTAGTTATTTTCAATTCATCTGGGTGAAACTTTCATCCAAAGCAACTTACATTTCTGCTAATTCCAACAGCTGGGTATTTTATTATAGCGCTTTGACTGAAGGACCTCGCTCAAAGTTACGACCACAGTGTCTCACCTGGAATTTGAACACACAACCTTCCAGTTCTGATTCCAGAATCCTTAACAACTCGTTCACAACAGCAAGTCTTGCAAACAATTAAGTAATTAAAAACTGACATCTTAAGCACCCAAAGTTATATGGCATAGTACAGTGTGTAGAGCCACCAAGAATAAATAGGATGTTTTTTCTGACAGGCAAAGGGAATATCATTCTTGTCAATGTAAGTGCGTAATTAAGAGGCCCCAGGTGACCATGCTTCATTCCTGTGACTTAATGTAGGAATGAGTGTGTCTCTTCAAGGAGATGTTTTACTTATTTTCACACAGAGCAGTTCTCCATGTCACGTAGGCTCTGGGGATATTCCTCATCCTGACACATCTTTAAAACCTCTTTAAAAATTAATTTTCGAAACAATTACTGCTACCACTTCTGGCCTAATTAAACATGCTGAGGTGTGCTTCATGAATGCCAGTTTCGCTCCAGTTTCCTCCCACAGTCCATAGCCGTACTAGTAGGTGAATTCTGGGAAGGCCGGTCCTGGTGTGAGTGTGTGAGTGTCTGTGTCTGCTCATGGATGGACTGGCGTCCTGCCCAGGGTGTACTCCACCCTGTCCTGTTGCCTGCCAGGGTAGGCGCCAACTCCCCTGAGGATCCTGTGTTAGATGAAGTGGTTAGAAAATGGATGGCTGGTCTTCCTGTTTAATCTCGCTGATATTTTCTTTGAACCGTGCCCTTGTCTTTGCTCAGGTGCCCTGTCACTCCCCCGGTCTCCTGTTGTGTCCAAAGTTAAAATCTCAACACCTTCCTAAAAGGGAAAATGAGAACTCCCCTGGCTGAGATCTATTTTATTTGATAAAAAAACACAAACGTGGTTCAGTTTTAAATGTTTTCTTTTTCTCCAGGAGGTTCCTGAAGATGCAGGGTACAACAGTACAGCCAGTGCCAAGTGTCACCACAGCTCCCTTGAACACCACCACCATGTCCAGAGAGCAGATTCTCATTCAGAGTAAGACGCCAGCGTTGCATCGCTTGCTTGTTTCTTGTAGGGTTTCCAGAATGGCACAGTTCGGTGAAGGTCTGGGATGTGTTTAATTTGTGACAAAAGCAGCCATTTCCAAAGGACAATGGGAGAAGACAAATACCAGCTGTAGGCCCCACACCATCCTGCATTCCAGCAGTGTTACAGAGGGGTTTACAATCTGGGTCCAGCCAGGTTATTGCCATGATTGGGTGTCTGAGGGACCATTACCAATGGCATTGGAATCACAGAAAATATTATCACTTCTGGCACAATGGCTGCTAATGTTGTCCCTGCCTTGCAGTTACTCCTGAGGCATCACATACAACAGTTATTTCTTACATGTCACATACAGCAGGTGTGTGTTTAAATGCAAGGTAAGGAGTTAAGTAGAAGTGAAGAACTCCTATGGTCCCGTTGTAAATGAGTTTTTGCTCAGCTTACTCCATAACACCAAGTTATTAATGCAAAACACGTTAGGAAGTAGTCGCTCCTGTGTAACGTTTGTCAGTGCCGAGTGTTTCAGCACAATCATTTAGATCCTCTTTGTTAAGTTAACTGTGACTTCAGACACTAAAGTTCATTATGATTTAACCTGTAGAATATTGTAGGATCATTTCTCAAGACACTGTGATCCTACACTTGTAGGTACAAACGACTCATGAGACAAAAATATTCTATTAAAACTGCTGTCTATTTTTTTCAGGTTCGGGGGCTATGATTGCTGTAATTGTCATTGGGATTACTATCATACTTGGAATAATCCTGATCATATTAATGATATATAACAGGTAAAATATTCAGATTATTTAAAAAAAACCTACAGAAATATTTCACCCTACATAACACATTCCATTTACATAAACAATTCCTAACTAATAGCTACTGTATGTAGCCCTGTGCTCTTTTTAGATTCTGACTGGAACTGTTTGATTGCTGAACATTACTATTTTATTACAATTCTGTGCTAAGATTTACAAAGTCTTAATTATACCTAACTTGTGATTTTATGGTGGGTAAAAGCCAAAAATGGACATACAGTTCAAATTAACCCAATTATCAAGTCAATTAGGAGTTCAGTGCGAACTTGTGCTAAAACCTGCATATGTGTGGGGCTTGAGCAACAGGATCAGTAACTCCTGGGGTCTAGAATAAGTACAATATACATCTATTGTGCTCCGTGTGATTTGTCAAACAGACACTCAGTCTGTTTCATTCAATTTATCGGTTTCCCAGTTTCTCTGTTACATTAGACAAAAATTAAAAACTGCAGTAGAAGAAAATTTAGTCGTAACCCGAACCAGAATTGTCTCCTCTTTGTTTTTTCCCACTACAGGAAAACGCATGTCTCACGGGTACTGGGGACAAGGTCTCGCAAGAAGATGTGGTCCTCAACAGCTCAGACCAACCTGCCCATGGGGAATCTGGGCAGCAACAGCTGTGCTTCAGGAAGCCAGTATCGAAATGAAAATGGCATCTCGGAAAACGAATTTAGACTCCCCAGGGTGGAGATGCACCAGAACGTCTTTGTCCTCTATGCCACAGACACCGAGCCTGTTCCGGTGTCTGTGCACAGCTCCTCTTCCTTGGAGAACACATAACATCTCAGCAGCAAAGCTGGTGGAGCCGTGGAACAAGTCTGAAGTCTACTGGAACTGTGCAGTTTACTACGTTCTTAGGATACACACTCATAACTGAACCAGTACTGAGCTGCTCGGTCCTCGGTCCTGTCCTTGAGAGCACTGCATTGGAAAACTCCCATGCTGTTTGGAAGGACGCAAACCAGACACTTAATAGAAGGCAAACAGGTCTTGAAATCTTTAAACCTGTGAGCAACAGGGCTAAAGTGCTGTGATACTCTAGTGTTCACCAGCAGTGTTTCCATGGCTGTGTATCCAAGTGTTGTGCATACTAGTAGTCAATGAGTGTCGGACTCAGAAAGTGGCACCACAGAACTTTTCTAGGTTTTGTGAACTTTATTGTTCTCCTTTCTCTGATCTGTAAAAGCCCTCATTGTTAAAAGGGATGTATGTAGACAGTGTGTGCAGTGTCTCGATTGGACCGCAATGCTACTGAGCTAAACAGTTTCCTTTTTGAAACCCAGAAGGTTTCAGCCCTAAGTTAGACCATGGATCTCCATCCCTGGTGCAGGGTTTTCTGGGTAACGACTGCAGTATGTCACAAACTTTGAAGAACCTAGAATAAATTAACTGTGATCTATTAAGCAAGACACGTGTTAAAAGTATTAACAAGTTAGCAAAGATTGTTTGGGTCAAAAACCTCCGTTCAGCGCTGTTTGGAATCTGGTGTTTTTTTTCCACTCTTAGGTTAAGAAGGAGACCCTAAAAGAAGTTTAGGATTCTGTTGTATCTCTTAGGCTTTGAAAAAAGGTTGGACACACAGGAGTGATTTGTTTCAGAATTATCTGCCTTAACGGAACAAATTACTTGCTTATTTCATCTATAACTTATAATTACCATATTAACATTCCAACAGTCCATCAGAAAACTGCTTATTCTTGTTCAGGGTCACAGCAAACTGGAGTCAATTCTGGAGTCACAGGGCCCAGGGTGGGACAACACCATGAACAGGCCTTCCCAATCCTTAGAAACAGGCGATTTAGGATTAGGGTTAGGTTAATAACCTGTAATATACACTGTATTGGGGCACTCTGGAAGAAGGTTTAAGTCCTTTCATTGAGGTGATGTTTAATCTGAGCCTTTTCAACAAAATCAAGGATTTTATCTCCTTTTTCTCCCCCCCCCCTCTGGCTGAAGCATTCATTCCTGGTTGATGTTTTGTACATTTTTTTTAATTGAAATGACCTTGATTTCCATGTAATAAAGCAAATCATGTCCTCTCTACTGTTTCTCAGACCTGCGTTAGGCAGGTGACAATAGCCTGTAATAAAGTGCTTTAGAGGAAGTTCTGCATCTATATAGACCTTTATGTAGGATTTATGTTTTCAGGTTTTGTAATGAAATGGGAAACGTTTCAACCTGCTTTCCTGGTGAAAGTCTGGTGATCCTGATATTGTAAAAAATGACTTTACTTGCAATGCTTGCCGGTGTTTTGAAGAGGAAGGAAACTCATAGGTACAGTATAAGTAAACCTAAAATGAAAGCACATGGCTATAACTGTAAAAAGAACCTTTATACATCAATACAAGATGTTGCTTTTGATCAACTTGAGCCTGGAGATTTTTCTGACATGGTTATGTATCCAGAACTGCTCTCTGGCATCAAGAAATGTCACTAGACTGAATTATTCAAGATTTACTGTATATGTATATATAATTGAAATCAATGTCTATGCAATGATAGTGTTACATGTTCCTATAACAGGCTGGATTTAATGTTGAGCAATTATGCTTGCTTTCTGCTGGTGTTGGAATAATAAGCCACAGTAAGAAGTTTTGTGTCCTAATTTTTAAGAAGAATAAATAAATGGAGCTTTTATTTAAAGTATGGCGTCCTCTCAGAAAACATATTGCTTTTATAATAAAGAAATTGCGTTATATTGTCATAAAAATTACACTTTACATATGTAACTGTCGTCCTAGAAGGCTTGATATCCCCACTTCCTTTGAAGAGAAACCTTGTCTTGCTTTGCATCAGCTTCCCATGCTATATTCCCGACTATATTGGTATTTCCCTTTTTTGTTTTACTTACATTTGAGAGATTTATCATTTGAACTATTAATCCAGACATCATAGCTCATGTATGATTTAGGGTAGATGCTTGACCTTATGTAAATGAAACTCCCAAAATGGCAGCACATGAGTGAGCCCTGCCCAGCTGGGTGGAGCTTGAGTGGCCAGCAGTTTCCCTGGTTGGTGCACAGGAGTAGCCCATGTGACTTACAGGTTGGCCAATGAGCTTTCAGAGCTGTGACACTCTCCCCTCAAAGCTGGGTCTGAATGAGAAATGGACAGCTCAGGATCAGTGCATGTTTCAGGGAGACAGAGATGGCCTCCTCTCCTCCATGCTAGTACAAAGGGTGGCGGAAATGAGCCATATTGACTAACCATCAGAGATTCCCAACAGGTTGGGGTGGAATATTTCAAATCTAACAAAAAAGAATTCTAGTTATTGGCTAAATTTATAAGAGCTGAGGACTTCCAGTTAATCCTTTATTATTGGGGAAAACTACAATTGTTCAATGTCCAGGTAGGATCTCTGTACTCCACGGACTACAAAAAACATGGCTTTCCAAAATGTATTCTTAACTCCTTTCCCCCCACATTTGTCTTTTTCTAGAAACAAAACATCCTGTCATTTAAAATCATGTGCTGTGTCTGGGTGATGTTAGACAAGTTATACCTGCTATAAAGTATGTGACAAAGCTCTGGATGATTATGTAAATACGGAAACCAATGTAGCATTAAAAGATTATTTTCTGTGGAAAGATTGAAGTCTGATTTAAACTCATGGAGGATTTGAGCAGTGAGGACACCTGGGTAAACATCAGGGGTTTCTGCCAGCATCTGCTGCACTGGAACTGTATGACTGTGGAACCCAGAATGTAGGCACTGACATACACAGAGGGAATCACGATTCATACGTCATCCCTCATCATTGGCATCGTCTTGTGAACCTGTTAATAAAAGATCTACCAAATTTGCGATTAGTTCTGGAGCTCTGCTGCTACACCGTGACTCACACTGCTGCTCCGATCTGTGAGGCTCATGGTCTTCAGGGAAACGGATGAGTCCTCATCCCACTACAACACGATTTGATTGTCAGTTTTGTATATCATGATGCTGGAAAGTAATGCATCATCTTCAGCACATTGACAAGTTTGTAACACACTCAAAGCAGAGTGATTTTGTGTACGGAGCGCAAATAACCTTCACAGACCTGCCTGTTCGTACCTGCGTTGCTATCAGTCTGTTGAGGGTGAACTCATGGGAATATCGACATTTAGTTTTGTAAAAAAAAAATCACGTTTTGGAACATTTTAGTGATATTTGCAGTGAACCTTCATCTGTCAAATAATAACTGTAACGGTGGAGTTATGGAGTCGTTTAGGCGTTCAACTTTAAAACAGCTGATGGCCACGTTTCAGAGCAATTGGCGCTCCTTGATAGGTTTGCCGGGGAGTTTTGGACTCTTGAGAGTTTTGTTTGGATTTGCAAACGACGGTGTTAAATGTGTTGAGGCGCCTTGAACCTGCTGTTTAAAGGTTCCGCGGAGAGCCGAGCTCCAGTGCCTGAGGTGTAAACGCATCAATAAAGTTACGCCGCCTGGTGGTTATTTATGGTCCTACACGAAGGGGGGGGGGGGCTTCTTCCTGCATTGCATTGTGGGAGTCGTGGGCATTTTTCTTTCAGAGACACATTGCACATTTCGGCAGAAGATGGACGCGGGTTTTTTCCGCGTAAGTACATGTCTTCTTTTTGGCTAAAAAAAAAATGGAATTTCGAGTTTATTGTTCTGCTTATTGCAACCTAGGCGTCCCCTCGGCTCGGTTTCCGGAGCCAAAAGCGTGGCTTATCCAGGAGCATTTTTTTTTTCCTTGTGTACTTCATGCGCCATCCCGGAGCAACGACATGCAATGGGAGAATAAAAATGGCGGCTGTATGTGAATTCAACCGGGGATCAAAATCATTCGTTGAAAATGAATTGGAATCTGTATTGTCTCATGTTGTCTTGAGGGTGCAATTAATAAACGCGCACATCGTTTTTGAGGATGTTCTTTCTGTACTTGTTAATCTTTAAAAAAAAAAACCTTCAGAGCCCGTGTAGGGCCTGTGTCGACAAGCAGTCAGCCAGGGTGCAGGGTTCGTTTGAATAGACTATGCCCAGATCCTTCAAACGTTGTGTTCGTGTGGCTGCGGAGAAATGTTGAGTTCAGGAGTTTTTTTTTTTTAATCTTGTGTGCTGGAAAAAAAAAACCCCTCAGCGGCCTATAACGGAGAAGACAAAACGCGATCGGGTATTTAAGCGTCTTGACCTGTGCGGCAACATCTACTGCGTCTTCTGGAGAAAAGACAACTTTCTCTGGCTTCGCCTCGCCGTGCCTGTTCGCTCCTTGGGGACTTAGGTGTTGGGAAGTGACGAGGGAAAGTCACCTTTGAAGTACACGCTCACATGTGGAGGAATATTGCTTGAGAGTTTCCGTCGTGTGATAACCTCGGTTTTTTTTTAAAAAAGCTGCCCTTAACCAAATCTATCACGCCTCACGATGTGTGCGAAATGCTGACAGACCCAGTGAGTTTGGGGAGCTCAAACTTTTTAAAAAAATGCAACTGGGCTCGTCCTTCACTAGTCATTGTCTTATACTGTTACCAGCAGCCTGAAGAGCTTTTCAACTTGATGGCCTTATTCAGAGATCCCTCCCGGAGTTTAGCAGATATTCTGGTTTAGTAAATGATATGGCTGCTACGAAGACTTGTAGGTTTCATTGTAACCTTTTGTTGTTAATAATAATAACAACAACAACAATTTCTTGCATTAGGAATTTGTATTTTCACCTACCCCAGCTTGCTCTCCATGAGACACACAGACAGGGAGAGAAGCTGGAGGTCATAGTGCAGGGTCAGCCGTTGTACAGCACCCCTGGAGCAGTTGGGGCCTTGCTCAGGGGCCCAACGGAGTAGGATTCCTCTGCCGGCTGCGGGATTTGAACCGGCAACCTTCCAGCCACAGGCGCAGATCTTATCCTTTGATGAAATTGTTCATGTGAACCTGTGCTGAAACCTAAAACCAGAGTCTGTCTGTATTTTCTTACCAGGGCACGAGTGCGGAGCAAGACAATCGCTTCAGCAACAAGCAGAAGAAACTTTTGAAACAGCTCAAATTTGCAGAATGTCTCGAGAAGAAGGTATGTGAGCATCTTCTAATTAATTGTTGTTTCAAAATATTCTTAGAGACCCAAAGGATCGTCCTTGGTCACCTGGGGTGTCTACTTGCGATAGGCTTGCAGTTATATATTGTTTTGCAGTTCTGATCAGAAAACAAGATTCAGTTTAGGCTGTGGACACAAGGTGTCCTCCAGTGTTTTTGAGTTTATTTTTGATTTTGTGGTAGGGTGACTGTTTTGTAGATGTGTGGCTAAATGTCAGCTTTCTTTTCAGGTGGATATGACCAAGGTGAACTTGGAAGTCATCAAACCATGGATAACTCAAAGAGTGACAGAGATTTTAGGGTTCGAGGACGATGTCGTCATCGAGTTCATTTTCAACCAGCTGGAGGAAAAGGTAACGCCGTCGAAACAGTTTCTTCTTCCTCAGATTCTTGTTTTGTAAAGCAGTGAACTAGTTCTTATTTTTTTGTGCAAGAGGCGGGTGGGTGGTTGTGAGAACTAGAGAAGAGTATTTTTTCTAGTTGAGAATTCACTTTTTATAATATAAATTTACTGCTCTAGGAGGTTTTGTTCTGACTGCTGAGGTGAAAGGAAATGAAGCTATATGTATTTGAAAGAAATGTTGCTGTTATATGTAACAAAGTGCCTTTGACAGCAGTTTTCTAATGATGATGTGATTTATGATTTAAAAGGCCTGAACCAATATGGATGTTATTCCTTGCGTCTGAAGTATAGCACCATCACCTAATTAGGTCACAGCAGAGTGAGTGTCCAATGTCGCTCTGACCCAACTCCCTTGATGATGCAGTGTGTGTTTGGAGGTGAGTTGTGTAAAGTGACCAAAAATTCCAGTGACGAGCACTTGGACAGATCCTTACACTGCTAAACCACCTACATTTACCTGTGGCTAGATATTTATAGACGGTAGCAGTATACCTTTTTAAAACCTGTATGCAGTATGCCTGAATTGTTTCCGGTTTGCTGTGTTCCAGTTATGATGGCTGATGGCGAAGACAGCCATCCTTTTTTTCCTCCTTCACTGTCGGGCATGGTGCATGGTGTAAAAAGAAATACTGCTATATTTATTGGTGAAAGGAAAAATACTACATTGAAAGTGGCCTGACTGCACTTTTGATGTCAGATTATTTAGACCTGCTGACAAGGTCTTTTTAAAAAAAAAAGTAGCAGTGATATTTATGATTCCTCACGTGTATGCAGACAAACTGATAATGTAGACATTGGCGTTCATTTGCCTAAAGTTGATCTAGCTCCTAGACCCTCTATATCTTGAGTTAATATGCCTTTTGTTTGACCTTTTGACTTTTTGTGTGAAAATAGGCACTGCTTTTTTGGTCCATATTGAGGTATGCTTAAGACTTGTTGATTTGCTTGCCAGGCAGAATAGCTTTTTAAAAAAAAAAGTCAATGCAAACAGTATGTAAAGCCGATTGTTGACATTGGTTCAAAGTGTATTTTTTAAATCAGACGTAGGGTATTTGCCTTTTGTGAATGCTCAATGTTACAGAACACTGCCTTGATAGGGTTTGTGCTAAACTCTCTTGTAATTCTCTGTTGCTGAAATTAAAAGCGAAATTTATTTTTATTTTATTTTTTAGAGTGATTTAAAAAAAAATTCAATTCTCTTGTGGCTGTGTACTCATTATTGCTTGTTCGTCTTTTGCAATTTAGATAAATGATATAACATTAAGCTCAAGGTGGTTGAGTTGCAGTAGGGAGGCGGAAGCAAGCCAAGGGAACATCTCTCTCTGCAGGAGACTTGGCGAGTCCATTTCCAAGGGTTCCACCTGGGGAGAGAAGACGTCAGGACTGTGTACTTGCTTTGTGGCGTTGATGCGCTTGGCTCTGTGGATCTTGTTGCTTGAACGAGAATGACTTTCACGAATTTTACTTTGGGGGAAAAAAAAACAACAACAACTCGCTGGACATTGTAGGGAATAGCTGTGAGGCTCTTGGCTACTTAACCCTTTGAAGACAGTATCCCAGATACGTTAGTTTTGTATCCTGTGGATGAATTGCAAAAGTGTAGCTCAGGGTTTACTTGTTGTCATTATTATGATGTTCCATTGCATGCAGGAACATTGTGTTTAGTCGCCCTTGTATTGTCAACGCAGCTGAGCAGTAAGCCAGAATGTATGTCAAATGAGTTTCCAAAACGAGATTAGCTTTAAAAAAAGGGGAATTTGGTTATTTTTTTTATAAGAGTTAGTGCAATAGAGGTGCTGTAGCACAGTTCTCTAAGTCAACAAAGGGTTAATAGGCCGTATGGACTCTTTACTCCCTGTGAAGGTGAGCAAAAAACAGCTTTTCAGGGTTAGTGATATTAGACAGCTAAAATGGGGCTGGCTTTTATTTTATTTTTTTTCCTTGTTATGGGACCATAGGAAAGGCTATGATTAGGAAGAGATAGAAGGAAGAATTAGCCCACTGTACCTCTTTTTTTTCTTGTTCAGCAACCTGTTTTTTTTTTTCCACCTTGTATCTGTTGCAGAATCCGGACAGTAAAATGATGCAGATTAACCTGACTGGGTTCCTGAATGGAAAGAACGCACGGGAATTCATGAAGGATCTGTGGCCCCTGCTTTTGAGTGCCCAAGAGAACATTGCTGGCATACCCTCTGCCTTCCTGGAGCAGAAGAAAGAGGAGATAAAGCAGAGACAGGTGAAGTGCATGTCAGATGCATGGAAACATGTTCAAACCTTTAGTTCTTGCTGGAGGCATCATTTTTTTACAAGTATAAAAAGGCAGCCGAAAAGCTGTAGGGTAAGATGAGCCTTTCCATCCCCTAAATTTCTAACATTATGACTGGACTCTGAAGTTTTGGCGAAAACATACCTTTTAAAATGTAGGCAATCGAACTTTGCGCTGTGCGCGCAGTCTTTGTACAGACCTGGTCCTAATTCTGTCTTGCGGTTGCAGATTGAACAAGAAAAGCTGGCGTCTCTGAAGAAACAGGATGAGGAAAAGGAGAAGAAGGAAAAGGAGGACAAGGAGAACAGAGAAAGGGACAGATCCAAAAGCCCACGAAGGTATGCGGAGCAGTTCACATGGATATGAGTATTTGAATGGGCTTGAATTCTTCCACTGTGGCGGGGTTAAAGTTTCCAAGCACTTTAGCCTGGAATTTTATCCCGTTTTTAGGTTTTGGTCCTTAATCATATGCTCTAGTGGCTTTTACGTTACTATTAATTTACTCCTGAACAGTTGCAAAAGCCAGTTTCACAGACCCAGAATCCTTTGATACTTCCACGTGTGTTGTGTTAAGAGTCTTTGCGCTGAAATGGGGGAAAGGGGAGAGGGCGCTCCTTGCAGGCGTGCTGAAGAGGGTGTTTGATTTGACCGCAGGAGGAAATCACGGTCCGGCTCCCCCCGGCGGCGCTCCCCGGCGAAGCGCGACCGGAAGCGGAGCCACTCGCGGTCCCCCCGGCGCAGGACGAAGAGCCCCAGCAGCTCGCCGCTGCGGCTGCTCCGAAAGCCGGAGCCGCAGCTACCCGAGCCCGACCAGTCCGAGGCGGTGAAGAAGGACCTGCTTGTACAGGAAGCGTCATCGACGAGGTACTGTCTGACTTCTTGTGTTCCTGCGTTTCGTGCTGTTGACTGCCGGCGGGCCCCTGGTTTTTCGGAATTGAACGCTTTACTAGTTTATTTCGGTCGCGCTTTTGGCTCGGTACTCTGTCAGCCTGACTGAGACCGGCCTTCGCTCTTGGCCCTTTTTTAGTGACGTTGTAAAGGATGTCAAGCCGGACTCCGTGGCGGAGACGAAGGAGGCCTCTCCCGAGAAGCCGTCGAAGAAGGAGGAGAAGCCGAAGCCGAAAGAAAAGGACAAGGACGGCCGGCGGGACAGGAACCGGCACCGGTCGCGCTCCCGCTCGAAATCCCGGTCCCGCTCCCGGTCGCACTCCCGCTCCCGGAGGCGGCCCAGATCCCGCTCCAGGTCGGTGGCCTTCAATCCTCTCGCTTGCCCCCTTCTCGCCATTTCATCGCCGGCGCACCTTCCCGACTGGGCTGGTCCTGAAATTGTGCGCTTTTGATTTAATCGCCCCGTGCTCAAGCGGTTGATATTTGTTCGTACAGGCTGTCATGCTGTGCTCCTGAAACTGGTGAGACAGTTACATGAGTTGCACTCTGCCCTTCCCCGTGGTGTTCATCCCTTTGGCATAGATCAGTACGGATGACTTCTTTCTTGATAACGTCAGACTCATTCCTTAAAGCTAAACTGAGTCTGTCTGTCTCGATTTAGATCCTACTCTCCACGGAGGAGGCCGAGCCCAAGGAGACGCCCCTCGCCTCGCAGGAGAAGCCCTCCCAGACGTCCCCCTCCACCTCCACGTCACAGGAGAAGCAGATCCCCCGTCAGGAGGTGCGTGTGATTTGTCTCACTTCTGCCTTGGGATGCGTTTGTCTGGGACTTCTCTTACTGTAATCGGGGAAAAATCGAAATCTTTTGAATCTTCAAAACAAGTTTTTTTTCTTTCTTTTGCCGGCCACAAGTTATTTCACAATCAAGCTAAATATTTCTTAGACATCACAGTTTACAGTATATTACAGATGAATCCTTCCAAAATTAGTTTCCTGTTCGAGCTTTGTTTTGCCGAACGATACGGGTATTTGTACAGCTTCCCCGGCGGGTCTTGTCTTTCCGTCTGAGACAATGCGAAGAAGAATGTTTTGACGGTCGTGTTTTTCGGCTTGCTTGCAGGCGACGCTCTCCCTCCCCCTCGTCTTCCGGGAGCAGCTCGTCGTCCTCGTCGTCGCGCTCGCGGTCCCCGCAAAAGAAGGCCGTGAAGCGCGTCTCCAACACGCCGCCCCGCAAACCCCGCCGCGGGTCCCCGTCGGCCAGCCCGGCGAGGAGGAGGGTCAGGACGCCCCCGACGGCCAGCTCGCCTCCCAAGAGCCGCCGCTCCCCGTCGCCGCTGCAGTCGGGCCGGGCAAGGAAGGGTCGCGGCTCCCCCTCCCCTTCCAGAGCCTCAGGTAGCGCAGGGGGACTCGCACGAGCTCCCGATGAGGTGGTCTGCGGCTTCTTTTCTCCTGTCATCCTCCAGACATAGTCATTTCTTTAAATAGCTCGACTGGGGTGACGAGAAGAATCTGTAGGAAAACCGCAGTTCTTTCCTATTTGGTCTCCATATTTGCCTCCAAAATACAAGAGGCTTGTATTTTCTGCTTCCAGACTCGAGGCGTTTTTTTAAGGAACAGGTTATTAAGCGATAAGGTGCACCTTCTCTGTGGGCTTAGAATTGGATAGGTCATCCCTTGTGGCATAAGAACACATGGTGAATGAGGCTCTTGGACTCAATTTCCTCTATTGATGTGGAAAGTTGATATCCTTGCACAGGGACAGAAGAAAGTAAGACGTGTATTGCATTGCAAGAACCACTGGCTGACATCCATGGCTTCTGTTTTTGTTAACTTTGCTTCCCTCTGACCTGTCGAAAATATCCTCTGTTCTTCTCAGGTAAACTTTTATAAGATCCAATCCTCAGAAACCTCAAAAAGGACTGGTGAAAAATGCACCTTCTGGGGGGGATTAAGTTCACGCCTGTGCTAGAAATCTTTCTCGTTTAGCCCTAGCTGAATTAGGACGTACAGAATTGAATTGGTTTTCTGATGGGTAGAAAAAATTACATTGTGTAGCAGGCAATAGTGTTCAGAGTGCTGATAAATTCCGTGCTTGCTGGAAAAGCTACAGTGAAAGTATTTTTAAAATTAATTGCTCTCTTGCTTTTTTTTTAAAGCTGGAAAACGTAAACCTGGTACAAAGGTTGAATCGCCATCACCAGCCCCAAAGCCAAGAAGATCAGAGCCTTCGGAATCAGGTTTGTTTGTTTTTTTTTACTGTTGTTGATCACAAATAAATTCAGGTCGTGGGCTTTGTATTAAAATAATTGCTGGTTTCTGCTGATTGTGGCCTGTTCCCCATCGTTTATTTCAGTTTCAGCAGTTCCATGCTAAATTTTTTTGCTTCTCATTGGCTTTAAGTATGAAGTGAAATTCAAACATTCAATCTCTGAAAGCATTGTAGCACTAGTGTGGAATAGATGTGCTCTATGTAAAATAAGATTTATACTGAGTACTGAAGGACATTCCTCTGTTACAGAAGATGATAAAGGTGGGAAGGGGGCTACAGCAGATTCTGTGCAGCAGAGACGTCAGTATCGCAGACAGAATCAGCAGTCTTCATCAGGTTACTTGTTTTTCTTTAAATGTTATTTTCATGCACTAACGTTTTGCAGTAGTACATTGGTAGTGTGCTTGCAGTGTTTGTCAGTTTTTATTTCTTTTACGAACATCTTGTGCTTTTTTTTAACCCATAATGTCCCATTGGCGGTTTTCTTTTTGGTTTACCGTTGCTTTCCCCCCCCTTTGAATTTGGTCTTGGCAGAGACGGGCTCCTCCTCTTCCTCTGAAGACGAAGGCCCCAAAAAGACGGGGGCGCGGAACGGAGAGATCAAGAGGAGGCGCCCTCGCTCGGGCTCCCGCAGCGCCTCCCCGTCGCCCAGGAGGCGGCACAGGGAGGCGTCTCCGAGGTGAGCGGGGTTGAGGGCTCTGTGCCGTCTTCGTGCGGGGAATGACGAAAGTCCGTTAAAAGAAAACGCGTCTGGGCACGCAGAAGCCTAGTGTCAAGACGTTTGTCCAAGGGTTCGTCCAGCCTTTCTCGCTGGTGCCGAGGACGGTGTGGGGTTAAAGTCTCAAGCTTGAAAAGGAACCTTTACCCCCCCCCCACTGCGGTGTCTTTGTTAAATCTTTAGTGGTGATGGCTGGTTTCTGTTCTTTCTTGCTGCCAGGATGCCGCTTGGAAAGAGGTGGCAGTCACCAGTGGCTAAAAGGTTGGTTAGAATATAGTATGCTGTTTCTCTGATTAGCAGCAGCCTTGCGCGCTAGGCTTTCCTCGATGCAAACCCAGTAAATGATTTGCTTCGCCGCACCTCCTTATTCCGTGTTGCATTTGAGTAGCGGTTTACGAAAAGGTGTATTTAGACTCCGTCCGATTTGCACCCGGGAAAAAAATGTTGCGCTGCGAGATGCGTCGGTGGGTGTCTTCGGTCACTGACCTGTTGAACGATGGGCGATTGCTTTCCAGGCGCAGGAGAAGCCCCTCTCCCCCAGGAAGACGCCACCGATCTCCTTCCCCGCCGAGGCGCCGCAGATCTCCATCCCCTCCACCCAGGCGAAGGCAGGTGTTTCCGGCATTCGTGTTTGTCTGAGAACCTCTCTGGGGTCCCCCGTGGATAAGCTTAAGGGCCTGCTGTTTTTGAATTTTTTATATTTGATCCATCTACAAATGTTTGTCATTGTCTCTTATTTCAAAGTCGGCGTTAATCGTGAAATCAGCTGCTCGTGTAGGGAAAAACATAGAGAGCTCTTCAGTTGCACTGCAAAAGAACAGTATGTGGATTTGCGAGTACAACTGTTTGTTTTTTTTTGCTTCTTGATCACTTGTGTTTTGAGGTTTCTTGCAAGGGTGTAAATATGGCTTTTTATTTTTATGGTAAGGCCACAGAATGCTGTCCGATACTTTGCAAAACATGAACTATTGGTGTCATTTTTCTAGTTTTAAGGTGAATCATCTCTATCGTAAAAAAATGTTGCGATAGGTATCAGGGTGTTATTTTTATAGGAGAGGTTTGTTACACCTCACTAACTTGTCAATCTCCGCTTACGTGCCAGTTCACTGTTCCGTGTGATTGATGCGATTTGTTTTATGGTGCTTTTCCAGGTCCCCGACTCCTCCACCTCGCAGGCGCTCCCCCTCTCCCAGGCGGTACTCTCCCCCAATTCAGCGCCGCTACTCTCCGTCTCCGCTCCCACCGAAGCGGAGAGGGTCCGCGTCGCCCCCTGCCCCCAAACGTCGCACGTCTCCTTCCCCGGCCCCCAAGCGGAGGCCCTCCAGGTCGCCCCCTCCTAAGCGCAGGAGCTCCCCGCTGCCGAAGAGGCGCACCCCACCTGCCTCTCCCCCCCGACACAGGAGGAGCCCCCCCCCAGCGGGCCGGCCGAACCGAGACGCTCGCTCCCCTCCTGTCCACGGCAAGCGCCTGTCGCCCTCGCCCGCGGGCCGCGGCCGCGCGCTGCGGGGGTCCCCGAGCCCCCCCCCGCGCCGCATCCCCTCCGGCTCTCCGCCTCCCCCGCCTGTGAGGCGGCAGCAGTCTCCCTCTCCGACTAACAGGCCCATACGGAGGGTGTCTCGAACGCCAGAACCGAAGAAGACAAAGAAGTAATTTTCTCCCGTTGCATAAATGGTTTTGTCCAGTTAGAAAACAGTGTCTTTCAGCTCAAATCGTTTCAGTTATTTTCCTTTAGTCAGGTATGTAGAGAAAAAAGTAAGAGGTTTATTCCCTGCTGAAAAGAGAAGAAAGAAAACAACGTTTCGGCCGTGGAGCCTCCTTCTGTTGACGTACCTTAAGAAGGCTCCACGCCCAAAACGTTGCGTTTTCTTTTTTCTCTTTTCAGCAGGGAATAAACCTTTACTTGTTTCTTTGCGGCCTACACATGTTGATGCAGCTCCCCACCTGAACTACTACAATATGTAGAGAGCCTTCTTTGTGCAGTAAGGGAGTTTAATGGGGTTGGTTGTCTTGTAGCCTTTGCGATAAGAGGCGTACTTTTGTAAATTACTTGAATACGTTTCCGAGGCTGAGCCTTGCTTATTTCTGAAGGGTGTGGATTTCTGGCTTTGCTTTTCATTGTGCGTCTTTTTCCCTTTTTCTCCAAGGGCATCGCCAAGCCCCCTGCCTGTGAGGAGGATGCCCACCAGATCCGTGTCCCGGTCTCCAGAACCAGCTGCCAAAAAGCGCCCACTAGCTCCCTCTGCTTCCCCTTCTCCGTCTCGGTCAGCCAGCGGGTCCCCTCCCCCAGCGGTTAAAAAAGCCAATAGCGCCTCACCAAGTCCATCTCCTGCAAAGGTACAGGCATCTTTTTTTTGTTTTTTTTTCTGTAGTTTCTGTCGTTTAAAAACCCTTTGGATGATAATACACTGAAGTGGATGATTAAACATTTCAAATGACAGACAAATGCCCCTCTCCCCCTTCAGGAAATAGAAATGTGTGGTTCACAGTGCAGTCTTCTACTTTAATTGGTCTGCAAAATACGTTTTCTGACCACTATTGGGGTTAAGTACCTAATTTTATTGAGGCACGTGGGAGATCGTTCATATTCTAACCAAAACGTTAATTTAATTCAGGTCCACAACAGAGATTTTACAGGTTGTGGCGCTTTCCCTAAACTCAGTAGATGTTGTGATGTATCGGACATATTAAGCCGTACGGATTTTGGGGAAAAACCCCGTCTGATTTCTCACCTTGAGGGAGTTCAACACGTCCACTTATTCTCTGTTCGTTTTCTCCAGAACTCTGACCAAGAAGCCGGTGGCAAGAAAAAGAAGAAGAAGAAGGACAAGAAACACAAGAAGGACAAAAAGCACAAGAAGCACAAGAAACACAAGAAGGAGAAGGCAGCCATGGCGGCGGCTGCCGGCCCGGACGCTGCTGTCCCAGAAGCCCATCCCGACTCGGATCCCAAGAAGGTGAGGTGTCTTTGGGAAGAAATGAGAAACGAGAAGGAGGGTGGGATTTTGTACTAAACGAAAACTTGGTCTGGCTTTACATGCCCAACTTTAGGAATCGGAAACGGAATAACTTGCTCGGTGCCCGTTTTTTAAATCGGTATGCTGAAAGCATTTCGTCGTCCTTTGGGTGAAAATGTCTTAAAGCTTCATACCGTACATGTTCAGGTGCTTCATTACACTGGTTTGCGTACGCATTTTCATAATAGGCCCCCCATGGCGCAGAATTCAGCGGCTTGACGTGAAAAATAAAGAATTGGTAGAACAAGTCTCCAAAATGTTCCTTTGGAAACTGGGAAATGACAGAAACGGACCATTTGACTTCAGGTCCTTTGGTCTAGTAGAGTTGGAACACCCTGTCTTTTTAATGTAATCACTACGGTGTTTTTTTAAGGATTCAGACAGTGAAGCAGAAGACAACCTTGATGACTTAGAGAAGCACCTGCGAGAGAAGGCCCTGCGGTCCATGCGGAAGGCTCAGATGTCCCCCTCAGATTCTTGAAGATGCGGAATGCTCTGAATGTCTCGGCATATTTGTTTTTTTAATTTGGTCTTGTTCACATGGTTGAGCTTTAGAACGTACAGTTTGTTGTTTATCCCCCCTTATCTACAGAGTTCTTTTTGTACAGAAAATAGGATGAGGTTTTCATGTAAGAAAAGAGGCCAAAGGTTTACCTGGCACCCCCCCTCTGCTCCTGGTTTTGCTAAGCGAACGGAGACTCAAGCCTGTTAATCCACGACCCTTCCTGATCCTCCCCCCATCCTGCTTCAAGATGAAGGGCATTGAAAAATACAGGAGTTGTCCTGGAATTGGCTTTAAGTGCGAAAAATTACACATTGCCCGCTTCCCAGTTAGAGGAACGAATTTAATTCTGCGTGTATGCAGTACAGCACTGAAAATGACCTAAAACCCCTTTTGATTTGCATGGATCAGACAAGGAACAACCCAGCCTTGGTTAAAAGGTGTCTTCTCTGTAAAACTCATTTGAAATATTAAATTGCACTCCTGTAATGCTATACATTTCCTGTTAAGTGCTGCTTTTATTTTTCCTTCATTTATTTTTTGGCTCCTTAATTGTAGTTTTTTTAAATTCCATGTCATGATTGTGGATTGCATACTGGGGGGATGGTGTACGCAAAATGCATTGCCCGGAAACTAAAGGAAAAAACACTGGATTTGCTTTTTATGATTGTTTTGCTAAAGGCTTTAGTCAAAGGAGAATTTTACTTTGTATACTGCCTCTGGTAAAAACCGAATAGCTCAATGATGGATGTTAGGCTTTAGCTGATGTGGTTGTTCCAACATCCACAATTATTTTCAAACTTTTTGCCTGTGGGAGTTCATTGGATCTGTATTTAAATATACTGCTCTTTTCATCCTTTTGAAATTAGTTTTTTTATATCAACATTGTGGTGTGAATGGATTTTTTTTAAAGTTGTCAATGGACTCTCAAGTCTCTTGAGGATAATATACACAAGTATGATTGATTCTTCAAGCTTGAAACAACCTTTCACTGTGAAGTCATTAAAATGTTTTGTCATAGAACCTTGAAGAACCTAATTCCTTTGTTGTATATCGTAAATTTAATGGATATGGGAGTTCATATAAACATTCATGGCTAACTTCTACATGCAATAATTGGAGAACAGTTTTTCATGCATTTTACATCCCTGAAATTTGTTTTAATTGGAATCTTGCGGTCTTGATTAATGCAATTCTAAGAAATTGGCTACATGTGTGGATTGTTTATAAAATCTCTCCCAACAGAGGGCGCATTTTCACAATTGCATATAATATAAGTTAAACAGGTATAATAAATGGTTATCCCCAGTGAGAGAGTAGTCAAGTTTACTTTTTCATTAAAAAAATTTTTTATAGCAAATATTTGCAGTAAAATGGATTCAGACATTTTGAGTTTCTCAAATAGTTCTGGGGACAGGGATTTCTTGAGCTCTGCAGTTTAACAGGAATACTGTTTTGTAATAGTGTATGTACCAGGAGCAGGATAAGTAAGCAGGTGGATTAAAAGTGACCAGTGTCGATTTTTTTAAAAAAATACATTGTTATAAATAAATAAGATCTCTTGATATTTTTGGTAAATGGACCGCACTGTTCGAGGTCAATAAATGTTTTCGGTGAAAAGTTTTGATTTTGATCTTTTGCATACACCTATATAAGCACTTATATATGATAAATCAAATGGAATTGCTATGTGGATTCCCCGAATGAATTAAATATTTAGTATTATAGGGATGTTGATTTTTTACCCCGTTTTACAGTGGCATATACCTAAAGCTTTCCTTTATGCATGAGACAGCAGTAGTAGTTATGGCTGTCATATTTTGTTATGCCAACTATTAGATTAAATTATATACGAATCATTGTTTGCAGGTGTCGTTAAGAACTGGTGTTTATGTATCCTTTACGAACTCTTTTGCAACTTCACTTGCACAGATCGCAGGAATGTCATCGGTTTTTAGGACTTCTAAAGTGACTTTTCTGTGCCTCTGAATGAATAGTGCATTGTTGCATATTTATGTTTGACCAGAGCAAGCCTGAGTTTTTGCTGTTGAAAAACATCCTGAAGGTAAACATTTTAAAGCTACAATGTGAATCCTAAACACCCAGAGTATTTGTATTTAAGTGTTAAAAGGATGATTATTAAATAGCAGTATGTTTATTCCTTGATTTACAAATCCTCTTGGATTTAGTGTTCAATTTTCAGGTCTTCAGAGCACCCTGTTCCTTTTCCATGTTTATGCCTGTGAACACATGCTGTATTGCTAAAAACCTTAAATCTTGCATGGCTTCTGGTTTATAATACACAAGGGTGGAAATGAATCCTAGTTAAGTTTACCTATTAAAAACAGGAAAAACGTAATCTCTTGGTGGAGATGCAAAAAGCATAATTTGTCAAAGTTTAGATTTCCACATTGAAAGGAACTAGAGCTACATATGATGTAACTGAAATGGCTTTAACAGTTTTTTTTTAATTTTAGCAGTATGGAAAAAGTGGATCTTTAGGGCCATTGTGACACGATGTATTTTTATATGATGTTGGTCAGCATGTTGAAAATGAACCTTTCCTAACAATTACCAACTTTTCAAATGTACAGTGTTTGTTGAAAGTTCAGGAAGAATAAACCTTGATGTTACAAAATTCCAGGTTTTGTATAGCCCTTCTAGATTGATGTATATTCTGTAAAAGCATTAGTCTTGATTTGAAGGAAACTTGATAATTACACTCCACATTACGATTTAAGCTTGTGTCCCTTAACTCGGGTGGGCACATCGAATTTTGACTCAGAAGAGCAATAGCAACAATAACAGCTTAAAAAGATTTGAAGCACTGAAAGTGACTTGATTGACGACACCAGTCATTGTACTTTACAAGACAAATTTGGAGAAATGTTTTCCAAGATAATTGTAATTTTCTTTTTGCGGTAGCTGATTACACAGGTTCTAGCATTGTTTTTTCCCCTTTGTGTGGATATTTAGATTTCTTCCAAGTCAAAACGTCGAGAACATACATCTGTACAGTACTTGTCACATTCTTCAAATAAGTGGCATGTTAAAAGGGGAAGATGTCCTCCAAGTTACCATTATCTCCTGCGTTGATGTGCTCTAGGCAGCCAGTCAAGGTTATAGATAGCAACTCCAGCGTGTTGGTATTTATGAGCCACCTTTGTTAACCTTTTGGGTTTTGATTATTCGGATGCCAAATGCAGTATGAGAAGCTGTGTGGCCAGGTGCTCTACAGTGAATGTCCCTATATGCATGTACTGCTCCAGCTTCTGTGGCCACAAAATACTCATTTCTGATTTCTCTTGTAATTTTTTTAACACTGAACACAAATCAGAGATGCATATTCAGGCGAGGGTCATTTATATTTGCAGCTGGGTGTTAGGGAAGGACTAAGAGTGGCTTGTGATTAAACCAGGGGACTCATCAGAAGGAAATCTGATTTTGACGAATGACCAGTGTGATCTGAAATAATTAATTGCTTACACTTATCCACTCATCCAGGTGGATGCTGCACATTGGTGGTGGTGGAGGGGAGTCCCCATTACCTGTAAAGCGCTTTGAGTGGAGTGTCCAGGAAAGCGCTATATAAGTGTAAGCAATTATTATTATTACTTATATAGCGCTTTTCTGGACACTCCACTCAAAGCGCTTTACAGGTAAAGGGGACTCCCCTCCACCACCACCAATGTGCAGCCCCACCTGGATGATGCGACGGCAGCCATAGTGCGCCAGAACACTCCCCACACACCAGCTCTCAGTGGGGAGGAGAGCAGAGTAATGAAGCCAGTTCATAGATTCTGGATTATTAGGAGGCCATGATTGGTAAGAGCCAACGGGAAATTTGGCCAGGACGCCGGGGTTACACCCCTTCTCTTTTCGAGAAACGCCCTGGGATTTTTAATTACCACAGAGTCAGGACCTCGGTTTTACATCTCATCTGAAGGATGGCGCCTGTTTACAGTATAGTCTCCCCATCACTATACTGGGGCATTAGGATACACAGACCACAGGGTGAGCTCCCCCTGCTGGCCCCACTAACACCTCTTCCAGCAGCAACCGTAGTTTTTCCCAGGAGGTCTCCCATCCAGGTACAGGAAGTGACCGAGTTAGAATTTGTACGATGCAGCCCTGGCAACGGAGGTGTAACCTTTTAGGTGTAAATTGCAAAAACAATTTTTCTGTGTAGAGAAATAATGTAATACTTTTATTACTTCATATTTAAATCTTTAATTTGTTGAGAAGGGATTGGAGTGGTAAGGAAACATACCCAGGCAATCTCTTGTATAGTAGGTTATTTCTCATTATGTCTCACATCTGTCACACAAGGCAAGGCTGCTATTACTCTTTGTTGACTGGATGGGTAAAAAATCATCTGTTTTTATTCTCCTCCTGTGTTTGTCTGAAAACCTTGTGTCTGCTTCCTTTCCTGACCTCTCGTTACTGGTCAGAGTGTTCCTGTAGAACACCGATAAACCACAGAGAAGGAAAATTTAAAGTCACAGGCCTGTCTACAAAACAGATTTTTCTGTCTGCACTGAGCTGTTTTTAGTGTCTTTATAGAAAATAAGTTGCCCGATATCCTTTGTTCTAGGGGACTGAGAAAACGCATTTATTAAATCTTTTAGTATCTAGCTGAGATGTACCCTGAAACATTAAGATCCTGGACCATTTGCTCAAAAGTTTAGTTATCTTTATATACTTTATTTTTTTCAGATAAAGTATTACGGCCTGTAAACAGCTCTCTATTGCTACTGCTGTACAGCATTAAAGAAGCTTAGCACAGTACACTTCTTTTAAGGGTGTACTAATACAAATAATTCAGGGTAATTTTGATGTCATATTTTCATTTTTAGCATATTAGACACATATCACATCACATCCCAGGCATGTCTTGCTCATGGGTATGCTCGTCAATTTGTATGTCGGCACATCAGGATGTCTGCAGTGAGCTCTGCAGTTTTATCCAGCTAACATGGTTTCTTTGACATTTACATTCTAGCCTAAAACGCTAAGATTAAATATGAATTTGTAGTCTTACTAACAAGGTGAATTCTCCCCCCCCCCCCCCGCTCCATTGCTCCAAGAAAACAAAGATGCCTAGGAATTAATTGTTTACACACCTGCCCGAAACCCTAAATTGACTGTTGTTGAAATGAGAGGCAGAAATAGCTGCATAGTGTGGTTTCTGTGAAGATCTGGGAAAATAACAAGGCCTTGGGGACTTCCTCCAGCTGCCTGCCTGCAGTCGAGGGCCTGCTCCCTCTCCTTGTGTTGCATTCCCTGCGCTTCTGTAGCTAACCGATCAATGCCATGATGACTTTGCAGGGAAAAGAAGCAAGGCCCTGATTCGGCAGGGTTGCAAATGCGATTTAATGGAGCTTGAACCCTCTTCAAAGATGCATAACTCGATTTCACTAGAAGCCAGGGCTTGCACAAAATTAAAAAAAGCATCACTTAACATTTCAAGCGTCACCCCTTGACTTAAGGTAATCTTTTCCCCTTCCGCAGTATTTTCTCAAGCACTCCTTCGGTGCGACAACTCCAGTGCTTTCCTTCCGAGTTTCAGCCAGTGGGCATCCCAGCCTCCTCCTCCGGTCTCTCCTTTGAGCACTGAAAAACTAGAAATGAAAAAATAAACTGATGTCTGTAAGATGCAATAGTAAAAACGCAACGCACGGCATGAAAAGGATCATCCGTTTTTTAAGTTTGAAGTTTCACATCCACATAAATTTAAAGTTAGTTTCACAATTAACAATACTTTTTTTTTCCTGAGACGAGGCACGATTTAATATGCCCTATTTTGGATTCTGTTGTTAATCACATTACAGTTCTCTTGTAATGCTTTACACTGTGATACTGTGTTTACTTTTAGATAAGATCATCCAGTATTTTATAGAACAGAAAGCAAAGATTAAATTGCAAACGTCTTATTTTAAACACTAGTTCCACACTTCTATTTTCGTTTTTAATAAGGATTTCCTTTAACCGTGGTAACACTAGAAAGCTGGCTCTATAAGCCCTTGTTATTTCACAAGAGGAAAATTCCCCCTTTTTAATGTGTCAGTTTGTTACATCAAGTCAGATGCTAGTCATCATGCCAGAGCGTGATGAAAACCACTCTTGCCCTGAGTGAAAAAGATATACCGTAAATATACTGTATACACACGTAGGTGTGGCGTTTTAAATAGGTGCCGAGGCTTTAACCTTTACAAGTACAGCATTTCCAAGCGATAAGAAAACCAAACAGCAAGATTTTATGGGCGGTGAACGGTAAACGGTGTCTTTACTCCAGAATAAACAATAATTTAATGAGCGTAATTTTTTTTTTAAAAAGAGCAGACATTAGGTCATGCATTTCCAACTCAATTTCCAAAGAGGAAAAAAAAATTAAACAAAATTAAACAAACAAACCCAGCTTCAGCCTCGCAGATGTTGGGCCAGTCCGGATACTTCTCTTCTGCTAAGATCCCCAAATTCCCAGCGCCATCCCTTCTCCTGCTGGATAGACCCACCCACTTCGTCTGCGCCATGTGTGTGTGTGTGACATCACAGCTTTAAATATTCCCGTTGCCTTTTCTCCCCTAGTTGTGTGTGTGTGTGGGGGGGTGTTCTCTTCTGCAACAGTTTTGTAGCGAGGGGTTTCCGGTGAGCCGGGGGGCGCAGTGTTGTACGCGCAGAGGCGAGGCGACTGCAAGAGCATCTTGAGGGGTTTCCAGTCCCGGGCTGTCCGCCGTGCGCTCTCTCCGGCCAGACTCGGCGCGGCTCAGTCTCACCGCAGTTCTTGGCGACGTTATTGGGTTGGGGGAGGACAAATAAATAAATAAATAAAATACACCGCTGCTGACCGCTGGGCTGAAAGGAAGGGGGAAAAAAACGGAGAACGGAGGAAGGGGGGACAGAAAAAAAAAGTGAGAAGACTGCGTCAAAAAAAAAAAGTAATTTCTGTGGACTGTTGGAAGAGCTTTTGAAACGCGGTCCGCTATGTCGCTATCGGTACCCCAAAACGGAGTGAAGGGGGATAACGAGCCGGTTATCGAGCTCTTTGTAAAGGTAAGTGAAGCCGGAGTGATGCGGGAAACAAAACTTCTTTGTTTTTGGCTCCCTCCCGTCTTATTCAGTTTTATTCCCTCCCGTTTAAACAGCCGTGCTCTGCAGCAAATAAAACTTTGGGCGTTTGAAGTTCGTTTTGAAACGAATAAGAACGTGTAAATACGGCAGATGGACATTTTCCCCCGTATAAACTAGCTGGGTCTGAGTACGAAAAACCGAGATAAAACGACACAATGCTTCTATTCTTTGAAAGTTAGGATTGTTCACAGTAGGGAGGTGGCATTGTGTTGCCTAACCGATACTTCTATTTCATTTACATTTCTGGCGTTTGCGCTGTAGAATAAGGACCGTTAGTTTGCACAGTCCACATTGCACGTTTTTCCTCTGCTTGATCTTGCCAACGCCTAAAGCATGCATAATGGTTTGTGTGTAGAAAGACTGCTAAGAGCAGGTAAAATGTCCAGATTTCTCCAGTAGCACTTGGGACTGCCGTGTATAGGAAGGTTTTCAGCCACAATACATGGGCGTATGCGATGAGTTATCTGCTTTTTATACGCACGGAGAAAACGGGCAAATAGAGACTGCATTCATAACTGTTGTATTAGCTTAAAAAATGCAACATACCTTTGACGCCTAGGCGCAACAGTCTGTACTACTTTTCCAACGCTAAGCTACAGTACGCTGTCTGTATAAATAACGTTATATTTAAGAAACTACTGTATTTGGCAAAACCGTTGTATGGCGTCTGGTATAACGAATGATTAATGATCTCAAACGTAAGCAGTTTTCAACTTTCTTTGGCCTACATACCAAAAACGGAAATATGCTTTACTTTTAAAAAAAATCCATCTAATTTCTGGTCCAGGGTTTCAGCTGGTGACTGGAGTAGGGTGAAGAAGTTCCTTTGTGTTAGAAAACTTCGAAACCGAGAAAGAATAACAGGATACCCTCCCCCTCTCTCAGAAGAAGGCGATCTTTGCTGGGCACATTCGAGAAAAGGCAAAAACGCCACTTTCTTTGCAAACTCCTGGAGGAGCTGAAACTCTGAAACTCCTGGAGTCTCAGAGCCACGTTTTTTTTTAAACTGAACCGAGTCTTTTGAAGGGTTCCGACCAGACTCTACAACGAACAAAATATTTTATCGTCGTACGCGGTTATTAGTTTCACATCGCATATTTTAACGCTTCTCTGAGAGCTGCGTGCGTCGGATCATTATTTTAACATTTGCTCCCAAATGAAATTGCGCTTTCAGCAGAAGTGTGCAGGTTCACGAGTTTGATTGCAGAGGTATGGAACATGAGAGACTCGACTCAGCACACCAGCGAGCCACGATAAACCGGTGTCAAGGAAATTGGGGAAAATACTCACCCATCACACCAGTAAATTGTCCAGATAACAATTTTCCTTAAAGCGTAGGAGCAGCAGAGCTAAAATTGACTTGTATTTTGTTCTGACATATGTTAAGCGAGTGCTTATGCGGTGTTATCATCCTGCCTTGATAGGATGCTGAGGAGATCCCTCTTTACCTTTGAGCAAGAATACCTTTTCCTGTCCGTGGACTTTGCAATTTCTCTTCGTTGTGTCTTTGCTGTAAAAGCCATCAGTGAAAGGCCACAAACAATGTGCAGATAAACAGATTTAAATTGAAGTTCAAGTTCGGGAGCAAGGGCTGAGATACTTTGCACCTCGATAGCACCTGCTGTGCGGTGTCTGATGCCATGACATGCCTCTTTGTGTAATTCAGGGTCGGAGAGAATGTGCCAGGCTATTGCATTTTGAAAATGTTTGTGTGTGTGTGAGAGGGCGGTAACAATGGCTTTTGTCCACTGTCCATCGTGAAAGCAGTAGCTCAGTCTGAGTGAACGGCTCGCTCAGTGCAGTGCCCAAGTCATGCCCGACTGTAGCACATAGTGCTAAAAATAGACTGGTTTGGCTTTATAATGGGTGAATATTGGGCTGGGTTTGGAAGAGTGTGAGGCTGATGCACAGCCCACCGTGAAACATGAGCGAAACAGAAAGGAGAAGGATCTGGATGGTTTTTGGGATGAATGCACATCCTCAACTGTGAGGTACTGGAGTGCCGGACTCTGCAACCCATTTCCTCATGAGCATTGTGTCCAGATTTCTACTTCATCTCGCTGCCAGCCCCCAAATTAAAGAATGAAAAGGAATCCCTTGTGGAATTGTCTTCTCATTAAAAAATAATAAAAGCCACATTATCTGCACCAATGTGCATGGCTGCTAAAATGAAATTCTTCCTCAAACCGCAGGTATTGCTAATTTTTGAGAAGGGATCGGCAGAAATCTAAATTCAGTTTTTCTTTTGAATTCTTAAATTAATCTGTATTGTCCTTTTTTTTTTTAAATAGATCTGCCCATGTCGGTTAATTTCTAAACATACACTGTCTGCTGCAGTTGCGTGCGAGGCCTTTGATAATGTCAAACCTTTCACCCCAGATGACATTCAGAAAAGCATGAACTGCCCCCATTCCCACCCCCCATCACCACCCAGGTCTGACTCCACTGTGGCCTTTGTCTGCTGTGTTAAATACTGAGCTAGTCCAGTTTTCTCTTCTTGTCTTTCTGCAGGCATGGCAGATAATGAACGTTCATGTTTGAGTGTATGAAACTGTTCTAAATACTGCTAGGGGAAATGGGAATCTTATGGATAGCAGCTGTTTTGCATGTTTTGACATTGTAAAAATATAATATGCAAATGTCCCTGTTGTTTCTTGGTATAGAATTACACCTAGGCATTGTGCCCATTATTTAACAATAATAAGTGCCAATTACACTTTGCTTCCTGTTTGATTCAGACATTTGTCCCAGACTTATGAATTGGGACGCCTTGGACTGGGATAGCCCTTTCAGGAGAGATGGAGAGATGTCTTTGTGGATTGTGAAAAGTAGAGGGGACAATGGGTTTGCGTTGCTCTCCTATTCTCTTGTCACTTGCTAGCATGTACAGATCTATTATTGATGACAGGGGATAGTCTTTTCATTGTGCGGCAGAGATGGCTTTAAAAAGAGCAGCACACGCCATCGTGACACTTGAAGACTTGTCTTGGTGTTCCGGTAGTCCCACCTGGCAATGGCTGATAGCATTGTGCTTGAATTTGCTCAGGGTGGTTATTGATATCCTCTATGGCATCGTGTTGTGAGTGCAGATAAGTTGTTTCAGAGGCTTCTAGCATACTGCTTGCAATTGCTAGTTGTTGGGGAGGGGGGGACTGTAAGAGATTATAATAATTATTTGCACTTAAATAGTGGTTTTCTGGACACTCCACTCAGTGCTTTACAGGTAATGGGGACTCCCCTACACCACCGCCAGTGTGCAGCCCCCACCTGGATGATGTAATGAAAGTAATGGAGTAATGCAGATGTATTCGAGAGGTTGTGAATGAGAGAAGGGCATTGGGCTCATCTGGATTTTCTTCCATATTGGTAAAGGAAAAGTTTCTCCATACATGTGTGAAGGAAGTGCAGTTTGGCTGATGATGTAAACTCTTTTACTGTGGAAATGATGACACATGACCATTCATACAGTAGGTGTTGCACCAGGTCCCAAAATAAATTATTACGTCGTTGACCTAATGGCCTATAACACAGGCTTTTCTAGAAAGCTATTTATAGATTCCTTAATCAGATGACCTCATTGGTTAGCTGGAACAAAAGTGAACATGGGGAACTGAGTCATGAAATCATATGAAGTTCCTGGGCTAATAACTCACTCTGTAAATTGTTTTTGAATGTGCCAGGGTTGCTGTGGAAACTGAGGGGTGGCGGTGGTTCACATCGGAGGTGGCGCCTCAGGGCACAGTGAAGGACGGGGTTATAATGAGCGGAATCTTATCCCAGGACAACTATGGCCTGATCACCAAGGGTGGAACCCGCCTTTATCCCGCGATCATTCATAACCACTGTAAACATGAGCAAATGCAGCGAAAAACGATTAAAGGACCTCCTTGAAAAGACAATGCAAAGGGTGTCCATAGGATTAATGTGAGCTTGTGAGCATTAGAAATTCTTAACCTCCTGGGCCTGACCTCTGATATGTGCAGCAGTGCTGAGAAGAAACAACACCTGTCGAGGCTGTCTGATAGTGGAGATGGAGCTCCTTGTCGCTGACCACACCCCTCTTCTCGTGCTGAATCGCGAGAGTGACTGCTGTCAGGTTTAGGTAGCTTGTGTTTTTGAAGTATGTTTTATAACGCCTATATCATTGTCCAAAGTACACGATGCCTGTAAATCCTTCGCAAGGATACTGTAAGCCCCTTGTAATACTGCAATTAAAAAAAACTGCTTAAGGTTTTTATACACAGCACATCTTTGAGGCCTAATTTTTCAAATAGTGCATCTTGAAAATGTTGTATTTTATCTTGCATTTTCATTTTGTTTTGTTTTTTTGCTTTTTGTAAAACACAGGCGTAATGTACTGTATCCTGATTCTTTAGTTATTTGTATTTAAACATGAATAGCAATTAGCAGAAGAGCAAGACCGCTGAACCATGCCCACACCTGGGAAAGGGAACCGTGAAGTGCAAGGTTTTGTATCCCCTCAGACAGATATTTCTGACCCCCTTGTGTTGCACAGCGATATCGTTTGTGATTACTTTTCCTGTCAGAGGTGGCCGAGCTGGAAGTTATTTGCATAGAGACGTGGCCTTACAATGGTATAGTAGAAATGTTGCAAAGCAAGCCCAACCAAAACCATTGAACTGTAATACTCTTTGATAGTGTTTCCTAATACAGTGTACTAGGAATTCCATTTGAGAGTACATGTTGGTTCTTTGATCAGATTTCCACAGTACAGGAATACACAGTTCCCCAGTGTGTGCACTGTGATATTGTCATCGCATTATTATTCAGTTTTACAGACACATTAGCCAATCTTACCCCGGGGCTCTATGTGGTACTAGTAACGCACCTCTGTGTCAGTGACACACTTATAAGCCAAATGCCTTAAAGTTTTGGGTGTTGGACTCGATCTGTTTTCGGGTTTAGCAGGCTGATACTGACTTCTGGAAATGTCAGTGCCAAAGCCATTGTGAATACAGTCACTACAGAAGATTGAGGAAATGATTCTTATACATAAAGGTAATTGTGTGAAGTATTTTTGGCAGTAAATAAAATGTTGTGGTGGAGTGCACACGGGGTGATATGTTTAAAAGAATGGGAGACAATTAAATCATGCACACATAGCCATTTTGCATTATGCCAGATCAGAAAAGGCCTAAAAGGTGTAAAAAACAACAGTACAACAGAAAAACAAATGAACCCTCCGCCGCTTAGTATAGCAGACTCTTCTCTAGAAGACTGCTATTGATTTGAGAATATAACAGTGGCAGACAGTTTATAAAGCCGCAGTACAGGTATGTAGCTCATTTTATGCATTGTTAGTATATGGCATTACTTGCTTAGTTATTGTCCAACCGTTTGAATGTATTTAATGCAGCCTTCATTTCCCCTTTATCTCCTTAACCCCAAACTGTGTAGCTGCAACACATACAGTAACTAAACTCGTACAGACAGTTTGGTGACTGACTTGCTTACAGCCATCACAGTACAAACAGTCCTAACTACTATGGCCCTCCTGTTCCAAAAAGTCATAATTCTGGTTTATTTAGTCAGGGGCTATCTATTGTCAAACCTTCTGTAGTAAGGCCTAACTTCTCCCTGTTGTTGCAAAGGCTGAGGTCGGTTATATAGTTGGTCCGTTTTACCTCGTCACTTCTGATATATGGAATTCAAAATGGTTTGGTACCGATACTCAGCCTGCATCTTCAACACTTGCATTTCACAGGCACACCCCATCATTGCAGGAGAACGGCGAGGCTCATGCCAAGCGTGGCCTGCTTTGGCCTGCCAGTTGCAGTCAAGCTGTTTGGATTATTATTTTTTTGCTCCTGAGGGTGGTGCCCCCTCGCTTCCTCAGTCCGTTACTCTACCTTGTCGCGTTCCGAGGCCCTTCCAGCAGAATCTGCAGGAAGCAAAGATTGCCACCCTGCGCTGGTTACAGTCTGCAGTTGCATTTAGTTATTCTTGTCTCTGCCTCCACAGACCAAAGCTCCTGGCAAAGCAGATGTTATTTTAGACTTGGACGCTTCTGGAACTTTGAGCTGTTTTTAAGCTTTTTGCCAAGGCTGAAGAGAAGGTCTTAACCGCTTAACACTGCACAAGTTTCCTTCTGAGAAAATGGCTGCTTCCAGCTATTGCCTGACATGTCAGGAGTGGCTTATAAAGATCTTAAGCTTCTATTCATAAAAGCTGTATGGGGGATTTGGAAAGAAGCAGACCTCTCTTGTCATACCTTAGCCATTTCCATTTCCCAGGCACAGTGTGACCTTGGTGAACATGCAGAGTCAACAGTCGGCTCTCTGAGGGCTTTTTGAAGAGCTACTTAAATTTTCTGCTCCATCTGTTAGTAACTGACTGCCTGGAAAGGTATTGTACTGCTTGTTCAGTTTCTCAGAAGGTGCTGTGCCTGTGTCTGCATATAGCACTCAAGGGTAGGCATGGCTTTCATCCTGATGTCTGCTTACCATTTTATGAAATGGCAACAGACAAGAGAAGCCTGTATTTCAGAGATGGAAGTGATGTATTTCAGCACTGCAACTCTGCAATGTGATTAGATCTCGTGAACCTGAACTCCAAGTGCATTTTATGATTAAAGCGTCTATATCACGTTTGGCTCTGCTCCAGCTCAGAGCAGTTAAGAAATGGTGTGCTGCTTTGCTTTGCAGAAGAAGAGCTAATTATGCCTCCTTAACATTAAACAGGGTAATTATTTTTTTGTAACTGCAGAAACAAAGGATTATGTGGGATTTCCTTGTTTTTGCTCAAGAAAGGAAGTGTGGATCCTAGTTTCTTAGCCATGACGCCCTGTAAATTGCACAAAGGAAGAACCGCTTTTAAGAGCCTGGATGTCTAACTGCAGATCAAACTGCTGTACGATACTGTGGTTTAGATTTAGTCCTGACGTACATCTGTAGTGGCTAACACTTTCATTTGGCAAAGAACATTACATTTGAAATATAGAGTTGTTATGATTTTGAGTTTGCAAAATCAAAACTAAATTTCATTTGTCATGTATGGCGATTTACCAATTTTTTTCAGGCCTTTCTACAGATACAACATTGTCAGCGTTCTTGTAGAATTCTGTATGAAAGCTTATCTGCCCGCCAGAGCAGCACCCAGAAGCTTGCATTATTAGGAGGTCATAATGACATTATAATGGAAATGCAGACTCTGGAGAAATACTTGCATTAAACACCTGAGAAGACTGGCCACATTCTCTTTGTCCCCGTGGTAAATGCATTTTGGAATTTCCTTTAAACCGAGGTATGCTTTTACATCAAAAAGGTCTCCTCCCAACTCCCAACCACCCCTTGGTGAGATTGACTTGATGGTTTATCAGTCGCTAATTGACGGGGTGAAAACTCACTCTGGTGTGATTAAAACAAGAAAGCGCCAGTTGAATTGAAGCCTTCAATTGCAAAACCTGTGCTGATTAATGGTTTGCTTTTGTGTCTTGCCAATAGAGACTGTCCATAAAGCACTGGTATTTGTAATTTTAAGTTTTAAGTGGCACATGGAACAAAAATGGAGAAATACTGGTCTGCATCCTTTGGAGGAGTGTTAAGGGGCTCTGTAGGGCAGAGGTGCTGGTCATTGAGCAGATGGTAGAACGATCAGTCAGCGATCATTGAGTTTATTAGTGAACCAGTAGGAAATGGGGCTGAGTCTGCAGTTTTGACAGTTACCCACATGGCCAACTATACGCTTCTGTGTGCTGAGAGAGCCTTCCTTTTTTGGCGTCGTTTCATTCTCTGCTCGGCGTTACTCCTCCACAGAAGAGATGGAGATGGAGATGTCAGCAAAATCCTGAAATCTGCATACCAGATCAAAGGTTTTCAGCTGCTCCCCAGAAGCTGGGTTGGTTTGAACCAATGGACAGTCAACAGTGCATGAAAACTAAGTAAATAATTCTTCAGGTGCTCCTCTCATAAGTGTGGTGCTGCTGACCCAGTGTCTAGTTGTTGTATTAACTTGCTGTTTTAACCCCATTTTACCCCTTTTCATAATGCTGTTGAGTGATGTCTGCACACATGGTGACAGTGCACCCTTAAACTTTCTCTAACATCTGAAAGAAATGTCAGGACAGCCAGGGACAATCCTTGTTGAGGGATTACAAACCTCCTTTTGTTCATCCCAGAACTGTGATAGATGGCCTTTTTTCAATTTGAACAGGTATTTGGATGAACCTCTAGAACAGAATGTAGAGTGTGGCTGACCTGCCTTATTAAAACGGCAGAAATGTGTTTCCATTTCCCTTAGCTCGGAAGGTTTTTCTGAGTGAAAGTGACCTCTCTGACTTCTGCAGTAATTATCTGTCAGTCAGCAGATATTATATGTATTATGGTTTTGTAAAATTTCCTTTGACTTTGGAATAAGTTCTGTTTAAATATAACTTATTAGCTCCAGAATCATAGCTTATGATTATAGAGCCCAGCCATATTAATGCCATATGCCTTGACATCATTTGCATAACAGTGATCATAAAAGGGCGAGCACACAAAACTGAACAAGAGGGCTTGTTGCAGACAGCTCTGCACAAGGCTGGTGTTTATAGAGACGTCATGGGAAACGAAGACCATTCTGAGTTTAGCAAGCCTGGCCCCTGGTTCTGCGATTGTGATATTGGAAGTAAGTTCTATGGGAATATCTCAAGGTCAAAGAGTTAACCTGCCACACAGGGAGGAACAGTATTTTTACCTCACCTTCATTGAACGTGCTGCGTCATTGACCTGTGAAAGAAGCAAAAATAATAGTACTAAACGAGGATGTCTGTAAAATATGCTACACCGGATAATAGCAGAATGTTATTTTAATTGTCTGGTGCTGTAGATTTTAAATTGAGTTGGACGTCAGTGGAAACACGCGTGTCTTGGGTTAAATTGCAAATTCAGACTATTCTGGGTGTCTCCTCCAGATGGCTATGTGCTGGAATTTTAACAAAGAGGTGATCATTAGGCGGCGAGATTCCAATTTTAATTTTAGGGACCAGCCCTTCTCCCCTTTTCCAACAGCACAGTTTCTACTGAGCAGGAATTTGCTCTTCAGAAATGTCTCAGCTATTTTCATGTCTTCTGTTTAACTACCTTTGATTTAGCAGATTTTGGAAGTTTGTCACCTGTCTGCCAACTTCACTGAAAGCAGAGAACGACAGCCTTTCTTCAGATTATCCAGTTACTCTTTTATTCTATTTCAGAAGACAGGCAGTTTTTTAATTTAGAATTTCCAATCATTTGTTGTACTCAACTGATTTGTACCTCAGAGTAACCCCAGAAGTTATTTTATGGGAGATGTCCTACTGGGAATTATTACACATAGAAAAACAAATCCATAAATTTACTTCAATTTTTTTTTTTTACAGTTGCAAGGGAAATATACCATTAATGTAGCTTAATAGCTTCATGAAATTGCCTTGTTGTTTTTTTACTGCCTGGCTATAGCTGAGCTGTAGGCTTTGGAAGCTGATGGGGGGATAGAAACAAACTGGTTTTTAATGAGAGTGCAAAAGTCACTTTTTTTTTAGCAAACATTAACATGGGAAATTACGATTACCTCTCACTGGAGCATGATGGGCAACTGTGCACATCGAAACTGGATTTTTCATGGCTGTTGAACTTTTTCCCCATCGTCCCATTTTGTTTTCCTTTCACAAAGGGTTGCTCAGGGGGTGTGGTGTAGCTGTGGCCCATTTAAACCCCCCGCTGCTTAAGTTACTCTGATCACATGTCCTCCGCAAAGCCTCCTGTCCAGCTGGGAGAAGGAGCACGAAGTGTCCTGCTGATCATCACAGACATCTGCTTGGGGAAAATGTGCTTGCAAGTGCCTAATTAGAATTGCTGTTCACTAGGAAGCTAGGTCCCAGTTGCTGTAGTGTGTTTGCAATTGCAGTCCTTCGCCGAGAGCAGCCGGACTTGTTCACTTTGATCTTTGCTTCAGTCACAGGTTGGTCCTGGTACCTCTTCCTCAGTGGGGGAAACTCCCATAAAAAGAATATGAACAGCCCTGAGCTCACTCTTGCGACGCTGCCCAGGGTCGTAAGTATACGTCCAAGGCCAGCCTGACAGTGTTGGAAATCTACAGCCGCCCCAGCCCGTATTCATGTCGTAGAGTGTCATTATATTGCCAGTTTGAACATGGGGGCGCTCCATCTCAATGGCATGTGGATGGGAGTGTTGAAATCCAAGATGGCTGAGATCTGGCCTTGGGCCTGTGTGAAAGGCCACTGAGTGAACTGTATCGATACAGACCTGGTCCCAGGCTGCCTTCAGTGTCTTCATTCAGTGGCTGATTCTTGAAAGAAGTCAGGGTTACAGCTTCAACGACATGGCTGGGCAGCTTGTTCCACACTCCCACCACCCATTGTAATAAAACCCTCCCTGTAGAAGCTGTTGATTATTTGAAGTCCCACACATTGCCATGGTCTGAGCGGTGACTCTGGTATCTTCAGAAGTGCTGTTGTAAATGTGGTCTCTTTTTTTTATTCATTTGCCAAACGCCTGTGTTAAATACTGGAATTATAAGTACTAAGAAGAGTGTCTCATTCTACATACACAGAAAACTCTAAAAGGAATAATGATTTTTTAAAAAAAGTTATTTTAAATACAGTGACTCTGCTCTGAGCAGGAAACTTCTCCATTTAAACGAGTGCGTTAAAAGGTGCTTCAGTGTCTTAATAGTTAACATCAGAGTAGTTTCTCTCTGTGTTTCCAGCTCCTGCCTCAGATGTGGTTGACTTTGATTATAAAAGCCTTGCTTGTTGTGATTCAGTAGAGTGAGTTTTAATAACTCACAAAAGCCCAGATGTCCAGATGTGTGTTCTTTCACTCAGTCTTGTGTGCTATACTCCAGGAATGCAGAGTATCTGGATGAAACCATTCTTGATGGCTCTCAGTTCCCCCGAAAGAACTTAAAACTTAAAACTACTGTATGTCAGAAATGGGAAAACAAACAATTGTCAATAAATCTGTTCTATTTCTTTGGAAGTCACATCTGTAAAACCAAAACTCTGATCCATGTGTTCTCCTATTATCCTGCTTAGCTCCTCGAAGGGACCATGGCTGGTACCTGCGTCATAGAAATAGCCCTCAGTACAGTGGGGAGGATGCTTGAATATATTTAGAAAACCACCCTAATTATGGTATTTAATACTCTGTTGCTGTGTTGCGTGTCGGGGAATTTACATGAATATATTTTAGCCCAGTTCTTGAGGAATTAACATGGTGAATTGCACAGAGGGGAGGAGGGCACACAGCGAGTAAGAGAGAGTGCAGGAGCCGTTCTCGCTGGTGCTGTTTCCAGATGCTTCAAGGAGACAGTAGCGCTTTTCACCTTGAAAATGAATTCATTTCTTTCGAGGCCCGATGTGAGCGGAGTCTTGGCTTTAGCCGCTGTGGAGCGAGAGAGAGAGGGGCCGGGAGAGCGAGACCGAGGCAGCAGTGCCCAGTGGGAGCTGGGAATTCTAGGCCTCTGACTCATTCGCCCGGGTTGTGTGTTACTCAACAGCTTGGCAGCTGGGAGCGCGCTGCTGTGCAGCGTGGCCGTCTCCCCTTCGGAAAAGGAAAGTGAAGCTGTGGCCGCTGCTGTCTCTTCTGTTTGCTGTTCTTCTGGGCACCTCCCTCTCCCGTGTGGGCGAGAGGAGCCTGGTGGTTCTGCCTTAACCATGCAGACAGCTCAGACTGACTCGTCCTTGACCAACACTGGCACCTAGACTGTATTGCCAAATCGGTAAGGAAGCTGTCTGGCTTTGACTGTTTCACAGTCTGCCCATTTATTGGTCGGACAAGTCTATTGCAAGGCTTAATTATATAAATGCTGTCTTATTGGCCTTTGTTTCATGAAACCCGAGCATTCTCGCGTTGCTCAAAATAGTCGGATTTGTCAAAGATATAATAAGCACCTATAATGTTATATTCCTATATAGCAGGATCAGTCCATAAAGTTCAGCTGTGACAGAAGAGATCGAGCCATACTACACCACTCTGTTTATGCAGTATAATGTGATTGTATTAGTCTAGCTTCTGCAACAGCAATATCAATCTATATCCATCAGCTGATAATGCAATCACACCATGCTAGGAAGTAACAGGTTCAATCCGACTCCATCACTTTTAGTCTAAGTATTCAAATACCTGGAAAGCTGGTTAATATTGACACATTTTCCCAAAGGCTTTTAGGATAGAAGGCTAATTTAATGTGTATCCTTATTTGGTTAAACCCAAGAAAGCACCCTGGACACTTTATTTAGAAAAGGGTGGGTCTCTTTTGGTCTATGTTTAGATGTTTCCTCACCAATGTATTATACCCAACATAAAACATGCAGTGGTCATCTGTCATTACTCTACAGGAGTGTCTGTTATCTTGGGAGGCATTGCAGCAGAGCAGCTAGTTTGCTTAGGTCTGATCAAGTGTTTCACAGCAGTTTGTTAGCTTTCATATTTAAATTACAGCGATCGTAAACAATGTTATTTGAGTCCCATGATGTATTTTCACAGCAGTTTGTTAGCTTTCATATTTAAATTACAGCGATCGTAAACAATGTTATTTGAGTCCCATGATGTTCTTGTAATACCCTAAATTAGAATGTAGAAAGAGTTTAAAAACTTCAGAAAAAACAAGGTACAGAGAGCTAGTCTTAAATTCGCTGATAACTGTTGCATGCAATGTTCTTTTTGTGTATGGAGAGACATTTTCATTTCCGTTTTGGAAAATGTAATTGGTAAGCTAATGATAAAAAAGTAAAACTGGCAACACATAGTTTCTTGGCCTTTAAAAACCTGCACTGATATCTTGTACAGTATACAGTATGTATAGAAGCTGCAGAGAAGAGTGTTGATTTTTAAACTCTAGATCTCCGAGTTTTCTTCTGTCCCCGAGCAGATAAATCTCCTGTCTGCACACAGTTTTATGCAGGCTGGCACTCTCACAGCAAGTCCACTTGAAAAACAGCCGTCTTGCACAGCTGACTTCTCTTCCAGGAACTGTTGTTCTCCACACACTTTCACAGCAGCTGACCCAGGTGCGTGGAGCGACAGCTCTCAATGAGAAATGACTCCCTTAGGAACGCCAGACCCAGTTACCGCTGGGTGTGAAGCAACACATTAACAGACATCACTAATGCATGATTTCAGCTAGCAGTCACCTGGGCAGGTTTATATGGTATTACTGATTGCTCTTTAATTAACCTGTTAATAAGACTCATTTGTTTTTAAATGTTAAGTGTAATAAGTAATATAAGATCTCCAATCATACTAGGGAATAGGAACTCTTTAATTATTCAGACTTTTACTTTATATTTAATTTGTGTTATTTTGAAATTAGTTTCTGTAAATTCCCAGGGCTTTCAGCTTTAGGCAGTTTACGTTTCACTGTACTTTTAATTAGGCTTCCCTTTTAAATATTTAGATTAGTGGCAGTTCAGAAATCACTGCTAAAATGGACACTACATGAGATTTTAAATTTAAAGCACTAATGATATTATTACAGCATGCCTTTGTAAACATCTTAAATAGCACTCCTAATATCCAGTTGTACCAACAAATTTAGATCTGATTTTGAAACCTAAATTATCTTCCTTTTTGTAACTCCTCTGTTGAATTGACACAATTACTCTAATTGCTGGAGTAAGCATAGGTGTGGAATACTTCTGGCAGCTGGCTTCTCCTCTATATTCCGTTTCCTAAAATAGTTCCTTTGCATCTTCCAGATCTTTTCCTGGCTGTTTTCTGTTAGCTTGGCCAGAACAACACTATGTGGACTTTGTGATTTGCTTTTTTTCCCATTTATGGTAAATGGATAAGAATACACCATTTCTATGGCATTGTACCATGTTTGAAGCAAAAGTGGTTGAACTATGCAATGTTTTTTTACCTAACAGAGTTAAGCCTTGTCTCCTTACCCTCTTCAAGCGGTTGCGTATGCAAAACCTTCGTTGTTTTAGATGTGTTGGACTGTAGGACCACCTCTTTGAAATTGCGGAGATGTTCTGCTTTTCCTAGTGTTTTTATATAGGTTACAGTGCTAATTAGAGGGGATTCCCTTAATGCTGCATTTGGTGGAACAGATGTAGTGGTAGAGCACAGGCCAGTAGGTGTGTGGTCCAGAACACCCTGCCCTAGCATGCGTGAAGCTTCAACTGGAGACGATCATTTTGTAGCCTTAAGGGTTTTGCAGTGTATACGTGTTCAGGTTTGACGTTCTTGAAACTGAAGTCGCTGCTCTTCTCCCATCTGATATACGGCTCCACCTCTCTGGGAAGAGGAAAAGACTCGCATGCGTTTTGCTCAGTCTGTTCTTTTTGGGAATATCTGGGAACGCGGTGAGCCGTGCTTCTCGACGGACGAAGCGCTGGGACCCCTGGCAGGCGAAACGGGACATTTCTAAAATAGTTTGCATCCCTTGGCTGTGCCGAGAGGCCCTGTGAAGGGGGGTGGTTGTTGTGTTCAGCGCTTGGCGGCTTGGGAAGTTAATGAGAGCTGCCTGGGAGCTGCTCCTTCCCAGGTCTTCATGGAAACGTCCTCTTGGGAAAGAGGCTGTGGCAACAGTCTTTCGGAGCTGCCTGTGAAGACGGACTGCGGGGGAGAGCCTGGGCTGGATTAATAGCCACTTATTCGTACAGGGACATGAGCGAAACCAGGGAAAAATCTCTGCTAGGGTGGTGGTACCCTGATTATCCACTAGTTTAGTACATTGTTTCAAACCTTCCATTCATCTCGGTTGTACCGAGTTCAGAGGTCTCATGGAGTTTGATTTATGATGCAGATACGTAGTGAACAACAGGGAGTCTTGGGAGTGCAGTCTGATCATGTGTGTGCAGCTTTAGAAACTTGTACCATTCGGAGGCACCTTGTATACTGTGGGATTACATATCAATAAGACTCTGCCTTTTGAGTTTTTGATAGTAAAGTCACTGAAACAGGCTAACAGCTAGCCTAGTAGCTCCAGTCGTCTTCAGAATCCTGAAAGCGGAATATTCTTAAAAGTAATTCCAATGGCTTCTGAGGGTAGAATTATAGCGAAAGCTCTGTTGTCTTAAATGGAGGGATTCAACATGTATATGTGTGTTTTAACAAAGCACCGTATAGCCTGTTTCGTATGATATATTTATATTCCCCAGCTCTTTATTTCTAGATATAATCACGTAATCTTCTGAGGTAGTTTAAAATACATCCAATTCGAAAGAGCTAAAAATTTATACTTCCACAATTCCTCTTTTTTTTGGCAAGTAAGCCTTTAACCTTTGGTCACGCAGGACCACTGTTTAACATCTGTGAAGTGCTGCTGGATCAATGATCAACTCACGCCTGTGTGATACAGGAGGAGCCTTGACAATATTCCTACACCGCTCTCTAGAGATCAATGATTGCTGAGCTCAGAGGATTTATTTGGCAATTTCAGCCGTTTATGCTGAAAATGCTTCAGTATAATCTCTTGGGGAGTGGGTGACATAATTTAAAACTTTATTAGCCCTTTGAGTGGAGATGCATGTTCATTTCGCTTTAATAGACTGCAGACAACATACACACGTTGCGTGCAGAAATCGTCATGGGAACAGCAGGCAGAGGCAGCAGAGTGCGAGTCTTCAATTTCCGCTGATGTTGCTCTGCTGGTTTCTAATAAGCAGCCAGTCTTCTCAGGTGAGCTGGCTGAAAGTGGGCAGTTTAACCCTTCATGGGCTGAAGTGAAGCAGCATTTGCACACAGTCTGTCTCTTAGAAAAGTTCAAAAGCATTTCTCGGCTTCACCATTGTCTCCCACAGTCGTCATTCATTACAGTGTTTGAGAAAATGGCATTTGTATGTTATGCATGAGAGATATGCAAAGGTGTCCTGTATATAGGAATAAACAAGTTGATCACTTACATGTTGATAACTTGATTACATACAAGAAACAGTATGTTCGCACTTATTAGAAAGAATACAGGCCTGCACACTTGTAAAATATGGTTTGACCTCTGTTTTAGTTCTGACTGAACAAAATGTGTGCTACATAAATATTTTTGTTATATTCCTCCATTTTAAATGTCATGAAAAGATAAAACAGCAGAGATGTTAGCTCAAGGTCGCTTACGTGCCTGTGGTATTTTCCTCTGTGGTGTTTACTTGTATATCTCTGTCCCAGCGGCATTAACTCCAGTCTGACTGGAACACTGTGAGCTTTCTGTACAGAGCTGTGTTCTCCACAGACACGCTAACTGTCAGTGTATCTGGAGGGCTAAGTTTTTCTAATCAAATAATCGGAGTGTGTCTGAGGTTGCGCTGATTTCTCGAAGCTGCATGGGAAACTGTATACTGTATGTGAGGCATAACCCACAGAAACTCCCGTGATTCATATGGGAGACACCATGCCCTGGGTGATGATTCACACCCAGACTTCAGTCCCCAAGGGTGGGGCAGCATGACCTCCTACACTGGAGACCCTGACTCATCCAGATACATTATGAACCTGGAATGGGGCATCAGACTTCCTTTGGTGAAAGGATTCCTGGGGCGACCAGAGGCACGGGCATTTCTTCAGTGGAGAAAAAAACGGGGGCTTTCATGAAACAGCTCTGACCTCTCGGCACCATCGGCTTAATGATTAATAATAATAATTGCTTACACTTATATAGCGCTTTTCTGGACACTCCACTCAAAGCACTTTACAGGTAGTGGGGACTCCCCTCCACCACCACCAGTGTGCAGCCCCACCTGGATGATGTGACGGCAGCCATAGTGCACCAGTACGCTCCCCACACACAAGCTCTCAGAGGGGAGGAGAGCAGAGTGATGAAGCCAATTCAAGATGGGGATTATTAAGAGGCCATGATTGGGAAGGGCCAATGGGAAATTTGGCCAGGATGATCAATGAACGGGATGTCAGTGAGCTCTGTAGTGGTTTAGATAAGGATGGATTTTTATCCTTCTTTAAAAAGAAGTTTCTGAAAGCAGTAGCTTTATGTGGGTTTTTTTCCTAAAATAAACTTCTTGATGCAATTAGCCGTTTGCACAAACCTATCCAGATATGGTTTTCTAGCTCATGTCAGCTCCAGCTTTTGACAGACATGGTTTATGTTTTTATAAGGCTAAAATTACTTAGATGTGTGCTGTAATTGAAGCGTGGCATAACATTATGTAAACCTGCTCTTGACTAGTAAGAAATGTAGTTTTCATTGGAGATTACATTACAAATGAAACTTTTTCAACAGGCTGGTATAAGAATTGCAGGGCGATGGAACATCAAGCTGAGAAGCAAAGCTTAGTGCTTGAGTGCTCTGCTCTTTTAATCACATTTATCTCATTCTTTGTTAGCTGGTGATTGTGGTCAAAAGTGTTGCACCACAGTGATATGTATTGTATGTTTATATATATATAATATATATATAAAAATAGCCCTGTGAGATGTTTTAGTTTCCTCTCAATGCTAATAAGACTTTGTTTCAGCTTCTTAATCTCATCTTTTTCTTTCGCTGGCTGCTGAAATCCTTCCTCTCTTTGAGAGCTCATTATATTTAGGGAACATAGCAGGGTTTCTGTGTATTTGAATAAAATGCAAAGTCCTTCTCCCCAGGAGCATCTGTGGCATACAAGAATGGAATTTCATCAAATATTAAATATATTTTTCATGGCTCCAAACATACCTTCATGTCACGCTGGTAGCTAATTGTCATTCAGGAGTGCAGACCTTGCAGGCTGTCTGTCAGGATCTGTCCGAAAACATCTGCCTTGGGTATTTGCCTGTCCTCTCAGGCCCAATCAAATAACAAACTGTGCTAGTGAGATTGTCAAATTTGTGGAGCACGTTTCTTGAGATTTACGTCCGAATGACTTCTGCCTTCTGTGAGTGTTGGGAAGATTTCCTTAGACTTTGGTTGTGCTTGATTTTACTATATCATATCCACATATATAAACCAATGTGTAAAGCTTGGATTAAAATACTGCAGTACATTCCCGAAACCTCCTGATTCACTAGTGAATTTAAAACTCACTTAGAGGGATCTTAGGAGATTGCTGGCCTTGGCATCATCAGTAAAAATGCTTAGTGGGCTGTTGTGCAGCAAGCATGCAACAGGTTCTTATTTTTGTATGTACCTTGGTTCAACGTTTAAAAAGAAGCAAAACTTAACTTTCCTTTATGATACAAGTACTCATTGTCCAAGGACTGTTAGCCTCATTTATCATTTACAGACCAAAACACTTGAAGTGAGCTTGGAAACAGTTCAGTGAAGCCATTGAACTGAAGCCTTAGGCGCGTTTCTGAAGAGGCTTTCTACCTTAGTTAAAAGTCACTGTAACTAAAGGCTCCTAACACTGGCAGGCACAGTAAATCCTTGATAATGTATAGCTTGCAGTTGTTGGCAGTGAAGTGTAAGGAGGAGGTAAGGGCGGTCGAAATACCTCTTATCTACTGGTAGTTCTGAAGTCAGTCGGTAAACCTGGAATCTGACCTGACTTCTTTTTTTTTTTAGTGATTTGTATACTTTTTGTAACATTACATGGCTCAACAACTTCCCCTTTGTGCCCCTTTTGGAGATCCTGATGTGTTAGTCATACTTGGAACAGGAAAAGCCATTAACATTACTGGAAATCCACAGAGAAAGAGCTTGCTCCCATTTCACACCATTGAGGGATCATTGTATACTTGTTAGGCTCATAATCTAGACCATAAATGTTATTATATTGACAGTTCATGGGGCTGTACAGAATATCAGTACAGTGTTTTGTGCTTTTTAAACAGCATCTATGAAGGATAACATGAAGCAGTCGGAACAGACAACTTCATAGAGTGCAGTATGTAGATGAAATATTTAAAGAACGGTCTTATTTAGTGAGTTTTTTCAATCTCTGAATGCAGGCTTATGTTTAATTCAGGGCACCATTAAGTTTGTCGTGTGGCAGCACAAATATGATTTATGACAGCAGATCTGTTTGCCCTGCACAAAGGGCAAGACTGCTTTGTTTTAAAGAGACTCTATTTCCCGTCCCACTGCGGTGACCCACATCAGGAACATGGATATTGTTTCCTTGTGAGTGTCAGGGGCACCTTCTCAGCTGGATTGCCGGAGGTCGTACCCGTGTCGGGAATCGCACAGAGACGGCTCTTCCCCCTCGTCAGTGTCATTTTTTTTGTTTGTTTGGCTGTTGAATCCAGGTTCCTCTAAAGAACTTTGATTACTCTGGTTTTCTAAAAACGCTTGCTTAGGAGTTTAAGTCAGTAAGACTAAGCTTCTTGAAGTTCAGTTATAAATCCAGGTCTTGATTATCGTGCCGCATCATTGTTTTTGAGGTTTTGTGATTTCCGATCTGGTGGGTGGTTTGACGTTTTGGTTTAATCCAAGAATGTTAATGTAACTGAAGCAGCAAATACTCTTCGAAGTTCATTAAGAACTAAACTTCGTGGGCGTGTGGTTAATTGTTCAGCTGCTGTGAATATCGTTTGTTAGGCGTTAACCCTGTGAACTTCGGAGGGGAAAGGCGTGATATTAAACGGGGAATTGTCCTCTGTTCGCAGGCGGGGAGCGATGGGGAGAGTATTGGGAACTGCCCCTTCTCTCAGAGGCTCTTCATGATTCTGTGGCTGAAAGGAGTGGTGTTCAACGTCACGACCGTCGACCTGAAGAGGTGAGGCTTCTGTCTTCGTCTCGGCTTCTTATTCAGCAGGGATTTCACCCCCTGGTCTGAGCAGGGAAGCCACCTTGTCACCACATGTTGGGGTTAAATCATGTTAGAAGAGGCAGTATATGGGTCTGAACCTTCCGGCTCTCCCCTTCTTCCATGTGCTGTGATGTCACTGTCGGGGCTTTGCCAGCAGGCCGAGTGGTTCGAGCTTCTCGCGGCCCAGTGTGATGGCCTCTTTCCTAGAGAGGAATGCAGCTGCCGGCCCTCTTCTCTCCTCCTCCTCTGTACTCATGCTGCTGAAGTCATGCCAAGGCTGTGAGGTCATTTCCTGCCATTGTAGCAGCAGGCTGGCTGCTGATTTTAGAACATTACCATTTGTGTTGCTCAACACGGTCTTGGTTGAGGTTTATGTCGTAGTTCTGCTCCCCTGCCGAGTTGTTTTAAAACATAAATTGGACACATTTAGCATTATAACGTTTCATCTTGACATTTTTGCTGTGCTTTTTCATCTAGCAAAAAATATGCAAGGGAATATAGGGACCAAATCCACCTGCCAGGAATATACTGTTAAATCGCTCATTGTAGGAATTTTTATACCATCAACTTAACTCCATTTAACTAAATGTTCTACTCTCTTGGTGATACACAATGTAATATTCACTTGGTCCCAGTATATAGAATATATTCTTCAATGTGCTTTTAACCTTGCTTTTTAAATTGTTGATATCTGATGCAGTTTTATTATCAAAGTGAAAATTTAAAGCAGTTTGGCTGCTTTTCTGGTTAGAAACTGTGAAAAGGAAGTTTGTGCTTGGCTGTTGAGCTTTTAATCGTAACCTGTAATGGCTAAACAGTTTAATGAAAACGGAACACCTAAAGAACAGAGAGAACGTTTTTGAAACAAAGCAGTTTATTTTGAAATTCATAGAACTTGTTGATCCAGCTAAATCTATTGTAAACATTGACTGGAAATTCTAGCTGTTGAAAAGCTTAGCAGTGCTGTCCAGACTAGATTTCACTGGAAATGTCTTGCCTAACGTTTGTATTGTTCTGTGCGAAATTGGCCTGTGCTCTCCTGTTGAATAGTGGCTCTGAGATGTCTGTTGATCAGCATCCAACGCTTAGCTCACAAACTTCTGGCATCGGTCAGGGTGGTACAATGGAGTGTATCGTCCTGCTGTGAGTTCACGGACCACAACTAGGATTTCTCAGTCTGCTCCTGGCATGTGTGTGATCGCACTGGGTTCACCTCAGGAATACAATGACATGCATGTCCATTATTTGCATTTTAGAGTTTGATAAGTAGTATATATTTGTTTTGCCTCATTGATCGCCGAATGTGCTTTCAGAATATCCCACATTTCAAAGTAGATAACTTTCATTTGACTTCTGTTCTTGCTTGCAAAGAGCTCATTGCCAAATGGCGAAAGACAAAATGGTCTCTGCTCTGCTTATCAGTTTATGAGCCTCGTAAGAGGTGGTTTCTTGGAAAATCCCACTCCAGGTCATAGACATTCTTGCCCTCGACGTTTGTCAGTGAGTTCCATGCTCTCCAATGATGCGTGCGGTTGTGCGGTGTTGCAGGAAACCAGCAGACCTGCAGAACCTGGCCCCTGGCACCCACCCGCCCTTCATCACCTTCAACGGAGAGGTGAAGACCGACGTCAACAAGATCGAGGAGTTTCTGGAGGACGTGCTGAGCCCCCCCAGGTGAGCCTCCCTGGAGGAGCCCTTTCAACATCTGCATACCTTCCAGTGCCAAATAAATCATCACACCACTTATTGAAGATCAGGACTCTGTTCTGCGAAAATCCTTCTTTCAGAAATGTTACCTGTGCGCTAGCACAGTACTCGGGAGCTTTGGGGAACGCCTTCAAGCACTCAGTACTAAGATAAAGGAATCTTGCATATCTTATGTGCTTTTGAACAGTGTAAATGTACCTAGGTTAGGTTATACACATTGATATAATGTGCTTGGGTGAATTTACAAAGAAATGCAGCGTTTTTAAAATGGAGAACAAGACTGACTTCATCAATGTTTGGAAGATATTTTTGCAAGAGGTTCTTTGGGTTGCTGACTGTTCTTTCTCGTACTGAAGGGTTTCATCACATGCTTAAAACCCACTGGCAGCTGCTGTGTCCTTCCTTAGTATGATTCTTCAGACTTGGTGTTCTGTATGGAAAGATGCTGATGTGTGAATCTGGTGTTAGGTACATGAAGCTGGCCGCTCGACACCCAGAATCCAACACTGCTGGAATGGACATTTTCGCCAAGTTCTCCGCTTACATCAAGAACTCCAGACCAGATGCCAATGAAGGTGAGCTTCTCTGCACCACCACCACCATGAACCACCATGAACACTGATGAAAACTGGCAGGACACAGCCGCATAGAGGAAAAGTAGACCTAAGAGTTCATTGCATTTGCAAGCAACTTGCCAGATCCCCAGTAATACAGCAACAAAGCAGTGGAATCCTTTCATACTGCTTAAGCAACACCATTGCAAATATACAGCTTTGGAAATAGGCATTCTTTATTTTGCGTGAAATAATTGGATTAAAGGTGGACAAATAATTCTAAGGCCTGTTCGGAATTAAAACTGTAAAAAGCTGACAGGTTTTTAATGAGTTTTTCCTTTAACGTCATGAATTCTGTGTAGTTCCATCAAGTGACATTTAGGAAGAGGCTAGTAGAATTCCAGAGAGAGCAACATGGGGAAACATCGCTTGCACAGAAAATATCACAGGGCCACATGTTTAACAAAAGTTTCTTTGTAAGAAAGCACTCTGTCAAAGAAACGTGCTGCTCCCATGAAAAGCTGGTTTCTGCCCTAGGAAGATATTTATGGAAATGCCTTCCCAGTTTTTCAAATCTGATATATATTTTTTTTAATTTTAAGCACACTAGCCAGTAAACCAGAAAGCGGACAGTGAATGTTTTATCAATTTATTCTGCGGCAATTCTCAACAGTTTGGAGCAGGGCACAGTGTTTTTAATATCCGCAACAGATGGGAATACTGTAACTTTTTTTTGCAAAGCCTGTGGGGTTTTGGTATTGATTATGTGGCTAAGCTCTAGGCATGTTTGAAATGAGAACTTTATTGCTGAAGAAAGCAAGGGATGAAACACTACGAACCTTGTAAGTCTCAGATTGAATTACTCACTGTTGGTAGAAAATTCCAGTTGCTTAGCAACCCCCAGAGGCTTATTAGACCTGCTGGTTTTGAGAGAACAGTGTTCAGCTTTGGCCTGTCTTTGTATTGTTTCATCTGTTGACATTGTGATCCTATGGTACCCTCACATTTTATTTGAAGCTTTGCATTAAAAGAGGATACAGCCACTGATCTAAAGGAATAAACATTAAAAAAGCACATTGTAGTAAACGATCAAAGTGGCAGATCATTTTTCAAAACCACAAATCCTTTTTTGCTTCCCTGGAATCAGCCCAGAGAAGAGCTACCAGCCAGATACATTTCTGGTCTTAAAGGAATGTGCTGCTCTGGAACTTCTCGGTTTTTATCGCAGAGCAAACATGTTCAAAAATCCTTGAAGGATTCAAGTATTCATGAAAAGCCTTTTTCTAGACAAAAGGTTGTAGGAGTCTGGAACAAGCTACCTCGTTTTATTGTTGACAGAAGAGCATCAGTTTCAAGATATGGCTGGATTAGATCCTCAGCTCAATTAGCTAATTATTTGGTAGTAAATAAACTTGATAGAATAAATGGCCTCACATCAAGTTTTTTCTCAGTTTATAATGTATTTTTCACATACTGCCAAGTGAACCCATTTAATACGAATATTTGTGAATAATAGGGATATTATTTTAACCACCACTAATTTGAATTGACTCGCTGAGCTGTTTCATGTACTCCCTGTATTCATTTACTCCCATTTTATCTCTATATGTGAACACAGTACATCAACATAAAACACCACACTACTACCCTGCTACTGTAAGTGAAGTGTCAAATGGAATCAAATCTTTCCTGCTGCCTTCCAGCACTTCCAAAAGACTCCACTGGAATAGCATCTCTCCCATGGTATGTAAGCACTTGGGCGGTGCATTCCAGGGAGTGATAAAGGCGGAATCCTGGCTGACAGTGTCACAGGGTGAGCCTTGAGCCTTAAGCAAATGAAGTCCTGTCACGGTGTTCACTCACAATGAACATTTTGAAGCATGGAGTTTTGTAATAAAACGGTGTGTGTTTTGCTGCTTTGGTTTAAGATGGGATTTTCTTCTATATGATTTTATGAAGATAAATTGTAAATTGACGCTTTTCTAGAAGGCGCTGAACCAAAGCATTAACTGGATATTTGAATAATAGGTGGCATGAATTTCAATAAAAGAGCTCTTATTGAAGGGAGGTAGAAATATACTTTGCAAAGGTTGCATCTGACTTAAAGAGGATTCTGTAAGAGTAGTAGTTCAGGTGTGTAGCTGCGTCAGCATGCGTAGGCTGCAAAGGAACAAGTAATATAGGTTTATTCCCTGCTGAAAAAAAGAAGAAAGAGAACACGACGTTTCGGCCGTGGAGCCTTCTTCAGGTGTGAGCACACCTGAAGAGGGCGGAGACAGTGACGCTGACCGCCATGAGCCTGTTCATTTTAACTGTGGCTAGTGCCTCTGTGTCCAGCAAAACTAGTTTAGGGTGTTAAAAGATTACATTCAAAAAGACAGATTATCATAGGGAAGCTATTAACTAACTTTTGCAAAAGGTCTGACTCGACATTGGCTCATTTTTCTCTTGTCAGGACTGAACACTGCTTAAAACTAAATTGACTCCATATTACTCCGTGTGCAAAGTTTATTCAGCTGTGGTTAGAGCTGTATTCCACATCAATACTTCATGCCGTTGGAGGCTTCCTGTCTGTGATGCGTTTCCAGTATACTGCACTGCCCTCTTGTGGCTGACCAGTCCTTTTTTTTACCCTGTTTTTTTCCCTAGCTGTCTTTCCAACATCTAGTTGGTGTGTTTTTGGTCCAGTGTTCCCCTGGAAAATGTTAAATCTCAGGGAGTCTTTGGCTCCTGGTTGTCCTGGTTGAAAGTGTTCATGTTAATTAACTGTGGCTTTGAATGGTGTGTCTTAATTGAGTAGCTCTGTGGCTATATCTTAATATATATGGCATCTACATCTACATTTCTGTATTTAACTGTGTAGTATAGGATATACAGTGTATAGTAAAGGCCAGCAAGCGTATTTACCATGATATGCAGTCGGCTTGAACAAAGCCTTGCCGGTGTAGAAGACTAGCGAAGGGGCAGTACTGACGACCCGTCCTGTCCTCAGGCCTGGAGCGGGGCCTGCTGAAGACCCTGCAGAAGCTGGACGAGTACCTGACCTCGCCCTTGCCCGACGAGATCGACCACAACAGCATGGAGGACGTCAAGGCGTCGAGCCGCAGGTTCCTGGACGGGGACGAGATGACGCTGGCGGACTGCAACCTGCTTCCCAAGCTGCACATCGTCAAGGTAGCGCCGCCAGCCCGGCCTCCCCATCTGGCAGAGTCCGGTCAGCTTCTTGATTCATCCCGTCTTTGAACTGTATTTCTGGGAGAAAACCTGCCAACCTTACAGGATGCCTGCACAAGCAGCAATTCATTGTCATCTTGCTGAACCGTCCCTCGGGTTGTTTGCAGGGGTGTTCCTGCATTTAATTACGGATGTTAAAGCATTTTGAGAATTGAGGGTTTCATCCAGCATGGAAAGAACGTTATGTTTCAGGTTTAACCATTTAATTCCGGCTAAGTACAATACACGGGGATCCTCAGGTACTTGACAATAACTGATTTTTTTACAAAATTCCTGTCTGACATCTCGCCTCATAAAATGATTTTTTTTATTCACGCAACATCCGTACCAAAAAAAAGGCAAGACCCGTCACAACTCTGATAACTCAATACATGAATGTGTTTATTGAAAAGTTACGGAGTTGGGTTGCTAACCATTTAATTCTCTGGATGTCCTATATTTTTCGTCTTGAAGGTGGTGACGAAGAAATACCGCGGTTTTGAAATCCCCAAGGACATGACGGGCATTTGGAAGTACCTGAGCAACGCCTACACCCGCGAGGAGTTCACCAACACCTGCCCGAGCGACAAGGAGATCGAGATCGCCTACGCGGACGTGGCCAAGAGGCTCACCAAGTAATCAGGCCTGGAGCCCTCCTCTAACCTCAGCACTGGGACTGCTCATGGAGAGAACGCGTCGCATTTATTCAACAGTGTGCGTCTATTCATTTAGAAGCCGTGTCCAAAAAAAAAAATGAACAAAAAGCTGCATGATTTTTTTTTCTCCATTTGCTGTTAAGTCAAAGTCGGAAGGTAACTCAGTTTGCAAGGGGAATGGTGAAGCAATATAAGAGCTGCCAGACGCTGAACCGTTTTCTTATTTCTGCAAGATGGTCCCCTGGCTTGAAAACGGGGATCATCTGCCTTCTCACAGCTTCAGCGACTTTAAAAAAACAAAACAAAAACAAAACGCAGGGATCAGGAGGAGGTTGATTTTGGGAAGCTTTCTTTTAGGGATTTTCAAATGTTGCTTTGTGTTTTTTCTCGATTTCTGTAAATGGCACGTAAGATGAAGAAGTGTAAGTGAAATCTGCTCTATCACATTGGGGTTACAGGGACTGAAGGGGTGTTTGCCCCTGATATTAATGCTTTTGGGGAGTTTTTAGTTGGATTACCAGTCACAGAATAAGAATTATCACAGTTATTATACTGGGGAAAATGTAGTAAAGTAGGTACAAGTTATTACAAGGATAGAGAGCATGAAGATGTTTGACAAAATTTGCATGGCTGCCAATAGGAATAGTGGAAAGATGTAAGACACTGATCTAAGTATCAAAGCGCAGATGAGTTTATAGCTCTTTCGTCTTGAACAGCAAGTGTTCTGTTTGACTGGCATGATGGGCTTGAGGGAATGTTTCTCAGGTCTCCACCGTTTTAAATTCTTAGTCCTTTATCTGGGTATTTTAAAACAAATTGGTCAAACTGTTTCTAAACAAAATCCAATTAATGAAAAACTTGGGTACACGTTTAATAAAAACAGTCATCCAACGGTGAGTTTAGATGAAAAATAGTTCTTTGTAAAAAAAAAAAACAAGTAAGCTTAATTTTTCCTTGGCTTAGCATGCAGGATTCTGATAAATGCAAATGCAGTTGCAAACTTTTGCAAGAAAATGGCATGAAGAAGGTCCAGAAAAGTCAGCCGGGTCTAATAGTTGATGTTCCAGTTTTGTGTGTTTAAAGATTGCAGTGGTTTTACAGTTAATCCTCTTAGAAATTGTTTTCCATTTCGAAAGTTTTTTTTTCTTTTTGGCATTGAATTAAAGAATATGAAGGAAACTGTTGAATCCTGTTGTGCTGGCAGTATTGTCTTGTATTCCTTCACCAAAAAAAGGCTCATTGCCTCATTGTGAGCAGTACAATATGATTTTCAGTCGGGTATATAGGTTTTTTTAACCTTTTCACATGCAAAAACTCTAACATGTATTTGAAAAGTTGACACTACAGATATTTAGGATAATGACTAGTAGTGCAATGATTTTTGACATTTTTTGTGTACCAATTGATTTTACTACATCTAACATTGGGAGTGTCTTGAGAGCAGTGAATGTATACCCAACACCCGGAGAATATTTTTCTAGGACTTTTTTTTTAACCTTTTTAAGATGTGTGTTGTTTTGATCTGATTTTTAAAAAAGGAATTTGTAAATATCTTGAGTGTTCTCATTTTGAAATGTAATTTTTGTCCATGTAGTTAATTTGGAGGAAAATTCTCTCTTCCTGTTTATTTTATTGATAGTAGCACATGTTCAATCTAAACAATTTGAAGTCCATGTGGACAATTCTATAGCTCAAGATCCAGAATTAAGTTCTATTAATCATTGCATTACTATATGTGTGTCAATAACAAACCTGCTGGAGGTGGTGGTATTTAAAAAAAAAGTGAAGTACAAACCAGCAGGGTGCTGAAATCGGCACAGCCTTTGTACATCAGTTAAAACAATTTTACATGTTAAAAACTGGTGCTGCTCATTCATTCTAACCTGGTTACAAAATCAAGTTTGCAACTACAAAATGTAGTTTTTTAAATGCTTTTTTCATAATACAATATTTATTGTAATTATACCCTGCTGTTGCTTTAAACTGCTGTCACAGCTTAAGAAGCAATACACCGATACGAGACTTTCACTAACATCCATAGAATTGTTTGCATTAAAAATCATTTAAAGTGTCATTATTACAGATATAGTACTGTTGATTCCTGCATCTACCATTTTATTTCAGAAAGTATTTATGTAATCATTTAAAGGAACATTTTACCTCCATCGAAATTAAATGCAGTATGACATTAAGAATTGATGACAGGTAATGCTAATTGCTAATGCTGTATTGTCTTCATATAAGACGTTTTGCCGTAATGTGAAATAAGCAATTAAAGACTTCAGATTTTTTCAGCCCTCTATGGAATAAAGCAGTTTTTTATTTTTTTGCTAATTTTGCTTACTAACCTAACAATATTTTTTTTACATATTTATATATACACTTTTTTCCTGGATATTGTTGGAGAAAACGGCTCTGCCAGTTGCAAGTTTTCTGCATTTACTGGTGTTTAGATCCTGTGTCAGTGTATTAACGACAAAAGTTGCAGTAGTACAGTATCTTACCTGCTGCACTGTATATCAAACAACATGCATATATACAAGTAAATTGCTGGGAGCTTACAATAAAACTTATATTTTGACTAGCATTTCTGTGGTTTTATGTCATTGACCTTTTATGGTTTTGCTGGAAGTACCATGAAATCGTGGATCCGTCTGTTCTGTATACAGAACAGTGTAGGACTGCTTTAATTGTATTTAGGAAGGATTTAATTTCTCATTGTAGGTGGTGACCTGGGCGATTTTTTTTCCCATGCTTGATCCAGCTGATTTCAAACACTGTGATGTTGATTATAGTTTATAACAGGTCTTTAAACTTAATTAGACTTCTGCCCATCACAGTACTCTTTTCAGAAAATTCTAACTCGTATTTACTGTGCATTGAGTGCACTATGTATTGCACAGTGACGCAGTGGTCAGCATTGCTGCCTTGCAGCACTGGGGCCCCGAGTTCAGTTCTGAACCTGGGGTTCTGTCTGCGTGGGGCTTGTATGTTTTTGCGAGGGTTTGTTTCTTCTGGTGCTCAAACTTCCTCCCACAGTTCCAGTGGGAGGTAGGTGCTGGTAGGTTAATTGGCTCTGGGAGAATTGGCCTGAATGTTTGCGCCGCTGTGTGCCCTCCGTAGGACTGGTGTCCAGCCCAGGGTGTACCTTGCCTTGCACCTGTGTCTTGCCAGGACAGGCTTTCGCTCCCCTGCAACCTTGAATTGGATGAAGCAGAAAACGACTGGAAGTGTTGGTGTGCAGTTGCACAAAATCCCCACTGGGTGTCACTACAAACTTGCCAGTGAGTTGGAGACGGCCTTGTAATCTGCACCGTTGCGCTGTGAATGAAAAGGCAATTACAGCCTATGACAGTGCTGCTTCTCTTTACATGTGAAAAATAAGGAATTTAAAAATAATGAAAATGCGCATGAACAGCAGTGTCAGGTAGGAGAGGAGCTATTACATGCAGAATCTAATGTTGCATTTATGGTCACTTGGCATATTTGCACAGTTCCAGTTAAGCTGTTTTTCCTAAGGCAAAACACAATTTTTCCCCATACCCAGCATGAGAGATTAAAGACTTCTCCTCTGCAGCGCCAGTGGGCAAAATAACAGATCGCATTTCTTGAAATTATTCTGATTTTGTTTTTCCTGACAGCATTTTCAAATGCCCATGAAATCCCCACACCTAGAGAACCCTCATGAAACCTGGCAAGAGTGTCAAGCCATTTGTTGTCTTTTTAAACTTCTATAACTCCAATGAACATGCAAATGTAAAACTTGGCCCAGATTTTATACTTGTTCAGTGTGATCAGTAAGTCACAAGTTAGGACTGCCATATTTGACAAACATTCAAGATTCCTTTTAAACCCCTTGGCCAATTGGAGCAAAACTGGGTTTATTCAAGTTCTTTTTTTCCAAAGCTTTTTAACGCTGGTTGCTAAAAATCATTGCTGCTTCAACCAGTATCATTCAGGATATTTTTGATGCGTATTGTATCTATGTCTTGCCATATCTGTGATTTGTTACAACACGTACCAATCTCAGATGTGTAGATCTAGAGATGTTCCAGGTTCATGAATCGTCAAGATCAATATCAGCTGATCAGAACTGGCACTTTCCATTGCAAAGGCTTCCGAAACACATCGGCCTCAATGAAGGGATACCTTTCCCTGCCCCCCCAGAGGGCAGGAACCACCTGGGCCTCACTCTGTAGCTTCCCTACACAGCAGATCAGATGGGGAGGTGAGAAAATACTGCTCCAATTTAGTTATGGGGTAAAGGCTGGCGAGATTGTGCACCTCCACACTGGAGTAGCGTTGTAGTAATGCTGTGGGGTATTTTATGATGAAGTGGTCAAGACCTCAGGCTGTTTCATCCTAAGGATGGCACCTCCTGCAGCACAGTGTTGCATGTCAACATGCTGGGGCTTTGTCTAATAGTCTGAATTCTGGTCTGAAGGGAAGAGCACCCCCTACTGGTATGCCATAGGGACTACTGGTCTTCGTTTTCCATTTTGGTAGTGATGGGGCCTAGCCTTGCTTAGTTTCTGGGATCTGACAAGGTCAGGTTAGTACAATGATAATGCTGCTATTGGGAACAAAAAAGAAAACATCTCAAAACTTTGCTTGTATGTGACCTTTGACCTAAAAAAATGCAAAACTCTCACCCCTTACAGACAGCAGATAGGGTCATGGTTATTATGGGACTCATATTGGACCCCATACATCCTGAAAATGTATCATCAAAAAGGTGTCCTTGCCCATGACTTCTACATCTCCTCAAGGTGAAAATGTGTCCCCCAGCCATTGCTCCTTTCAGCTCGATTTCTTCTGATCTGCAATATATTCACATGATTCAACTTTTCCATTGAACGTCTGTGGGTGAAGACAAAGAAGCTTTCTCATGTATTAGATTTTGAAAGTTATTTTGAATTCGCTGCACAAACAAGCCTCCTCTTAAAAGTACGTGTTATTCCATGTGTTTTGTAAGTGAGAAAGGGGGTGTTGTAACAGTGGGGCAAAGCTTTCAGCTTGATTAAAGTATCACATTTCACAGAACAACATGCTTTTTTGTTTCAAGTCTTTCGCAGTTGCGAGGCTTGTGAAGTTTATCCCCCTTCCTAAAATAATTGCTAAAACTCTTCACCTAACTTATCGCACCTATTTTAGAAGATGAAAAGAACCTACAAATTCCTCCTCCCACACATCTTTTATAAGAATGCTATACATTTTTTGTAATAAAACAGTGAAGTAAAAACAACTGAATTTATATCTGAAATACTCAGAAATCTCTGCCTCTTATTAACCTTAACCTTAATGAATGTAGGTTATCCTTCTGCATTTAGCTGTTATAGTCAGCTTTTGCAGTTGAATGTTGTATGTTTCTTCTGCAATCCACTTGCACACAATCCAAAATATAAAATGAGTTAAAGCCAACATTATACGAGTCACTCTGCAAGATCTGAGATGCTTGTAATGTTCTCTGCTGAATGTATCACTTTATCCTGGGCCTCACAATCGAACAATAAGTTTGACGTTGGTGCTCTAACATTGTCGTGTTGAGTGAAAGGTTTATAGCAGGGTTCCCAGTCCTGTGCACACACACACACATCAGCTCATGTTTTTCCATTGGAGTCCTAAATTAAATTATTGAAACTATTATCAGGTCTGTTAAAGGCTGAATTTGAATTCTGCATCTGGTTATAGTTCTTAAACCTGTATGAAGTTGCCTTGTAGCTGTTGTGTTTCTTCAAGTCTCCAAACTTTGCTAAAATAAAAGGAACTTGCGAAGACCCTGGCCGCACAATTTGTTTGTGCAGTTAAGGATTCATGTCAGTCAAGAACTGAGTTGCAACGCAGCAGACCTGCTGGGTGGGTCCCTAGGTTTACAGGACAGGCCACACTCAAGTTGCTTCACTAGATCGGAAAGGAAGGCAATTTTTCTTTTTCTGGCCTCCTGCTTTCCGTTGCACGATTTCTGCCAAGAGGCTGTTTAGCCAAGCCGGTGGCTCTGTTTCGTGCCTGTTATCACATGGGCACAGCTTTTGCTGTTTAAAACATAACCTGCTGGTCACACGCATGGGAGTCCTTGAGACGGGAAAGCAGGCTTTCCTGGCTCTCTGGGATCTCTGTGTAGTTGTTGTTCTTGGAATAGAGGAGGCCAGAAAATGCCTACATGATTCCAGCACTGTAGGCCTTTACATCCCTTAATGGTTTCCATGCCATTTTATCAACTTTTCAAATCTTCGGCAGTGCTGTTTTTTTTTTTAATTTATTAAATATGTTGGCATCTAATGCCTCTTTGGGAAGAAAAAAAAAATCAACGGTGCAGTCTTATGAGCAAACTGTAACTCTTCCGCCTGAACGGGCTCAGATTTCTTTCTGGGACTTGAAAACTGTCACTTTCGTGTTACAGTAATAACCGGCTGAGTTTTACCATGAGCGCTGGAGAAAACCTTTTACATTTTCTTTAAATGGTATTTTTTTAACGTGGATCATTGTTTCTAATTTTTTTTTCCTAGAACCGTAAGTTAAAACCACCTTCCCAGCGAGTACTGCTGCTGTCCTGAGAGCCCTCCCTTCACGTCCGGCACCCTTGTCCTGACAGCGATAATGTGGCAGAAACTGAGCAAGGTGGCAAGACATCATCACAGTCCCCCCCCACCCCCACTGTCTTTTAATCCGACAAGGTGTTGTCGTCATGCTCAGGTGCTGTGATCAAAATCCCCAGCGCGCAGGGCAGGAATTTCAAAGGCGGAGGACACTTTGCCCAAAGGCGAAGGCGGGGTGAGAGCTGGTGTTTGATTGGCCTCTTTCATCTCCCTGGCGAAGTGCTGTGACTTTGCCTGAGGCTGCCGTGTCTACCTTGACAAGATGCCAGCTCATGCGGTGCCCACACAAGGCGTGGCAGTGCCATGCTCTGGGACAGGGGAGAGCGATGTAGGTGGTGTGGTTTCCACTGTTGTGGTGACGCAGCGTTCTGGGTATGTGGGTGACCATGTTTCTACCTGAAATATGAGCCACCGTGGCACAGCGGGTAGCAATTGGGAAACCGCTGTTTTGTGTACCCTAGCCCCACAATAACACACTCTCCTTGATGTGTCTTTTCACACTCTCGATCTCAAACAACCTGCAGCAGATCCTCAGCGCTTGTTTTCAGCGCCACGCCGTAGCGACACGTGGAAGAGTGGGTGCAGTTTCTGAACCAGGGTGCTCCCAGACTGCTTGAACCTATGAAGATCAATCTGGAATGGCAGCAGAGTTTCTGGTAGGCCAGCTAAGTCCTTTGTTCATGTGATATGTCATGCAGTGAGCTTAAGGAGAAAGCAGAGCATGATTGGTTATCTCCTTGTTTATCTTGGCACATCATCTGAGCAAGTGTGAGACCGGCCGTAGTTTGGCTTTGATAACCTTGGCAGGCAAGAAAGACTGGGACTGGCTTTCTGTTAGCACTGCCTAACACATGAATGCTGCCAACACTCTGTATTTCTTGTTGCCAGTGCAAAAACAAACTGGGCACACTGGTTGCAAGTGGAAATGGGAGGCTCATCATGGGCTGTAGCAGTGAGAGGAAGCCTTATTACATCATTAGGATGGCAGCTATAGTGGCTGAATCGTGATGACTCACAGAGTTAGGGTGATGGTGAGTCAACCCTCCCCGCCCCCACACACACCTTCACAATGGAGCTGATGACTAGCGTTTGAACCAAGTGTCATAGGAAGTCTGAGCTTTTATTCCCATCATCCCTGAGTCGAACACATTGCTGAAAATGGGTCTAAACAAGGTCTGTTTTTCAGGGTTGTGACCCTGACTCCAGTCCTCATGTGCGTGTCTGCTTCTGTTCTCTGTGTGTGGTGGTCTCTCTTGTACTACAAGGGTCTCCTGCCTTTTGGTTTCCTGTAGTTGCTGGTGACTTATTTGAAACAAATGATGGCTGAAGTGGCCTGAAGTTTCCCACCCTTCAGATCCTATAAGGCAGGAACATGGAGGTCTTTGCGCCTCCCTGGGTGCAGAGAAGCCTTCAGCCTTTCCCAGTTCATGAAGAAGGTGACTGGGAATGGCTGGGGCCCGCAGTGCTCACGGATGCAGTCTGAGGGCTCTGACTGGGCTGGGGCGTCTCCGATGTTCCCAGATTGGTGTGACAGGGTGTGGCTCGGATGGCTGGTGTCTCAGGAACATCCCGGAGGAAAGTCTGGGAGTTGTTATCTCAGCCTGGATCACAATTAAACCCAGAGGTTTGGGGAGCGTTCCAGATGTGGAAAGGGAACAGCAGGAGGTCACTTCCCCTGGCAGTGTGGTTATAGAATGCCTGGGGGGGGATAGAATCACAGAGCCTCAGCCAGTAACCACACAGCTGGCAGCCTGGTACAGACAGCTGGGGGGGGGGGGGGGCTGGAATAACTGTTCCCCTATCTCACCACACCCAGCAGGAGCCATTGTGGGAGGAAACCAGAGGCTTTTATTTGGGAGCGCAGTTTATTTAACATGTTCATGAATGAGGACCGGTCCCTGAGCAGATCGGTGTTTTTACTCAATACGGGAAAGGGCGTGCCCCATGGACGCCCGGGAATGTGATTCAGAGGGCTGCCCAGTCATGACACCTTTTACTCCAGCTCTGATCTGAGCAGACTGGCAGAGTGCGGCCAGCTCCGTCCTGGTCGGGGCTGATCGGAGAACATTCCATTCCAGAATCGCCTGCTACTCTTCTGGAATGACCTTATTATGTCACTAGGGGGAGCTCTCCCACACTAAGCTGGAGCTCATGCATTTTAAAAGATGAAAGATTGAAGTATTTTCTCCACATGCTTGGGTTTTTATTCTTTACTGCATTTAACTAGAGAGTCTACCTTTATAACATGTAGCTGTTGGCAGTCAAATCGGTCATTGTAAGCTATAAGCGTCGCTGATAAAAGATTCCAACCACAGTTCAATAACTTCATGTACATTTCTTTTTCTTTTTGACACATCACTTCTATATTTTAACAGCAGCACAATGCCTTACACCAAAGAAACATGACCTCTTTAAAGAGTTCACTCTTTTCTGCAATATAATTAACTACCAGTACTGACAATTGTTAGAGCTGTCAGTCATTTGAGGTGCTTATTTCTAAAGGCAGAAAGCATTTACTGAGTCTGACCTTGAGATCGTGGTAATAACACAAATGATTTGTGCTCCTTTCTTTTCCCAGCTTTTTGGATGTTGATGCTCATGTACAGATTGAGTATTTTCTGGGGTTTCATAACCTATGTGTAACAGCTGCAGGGCTCAATCTTATTTCTCAGACTAGCCAAAACACTGATTTGTACATGTTGAGGATGAGTCGCTCTGTTTCACGACTTAAATTGATTATTGATGAAGTAACACAGAGATTGGCTCAGGTTCCTAGCCTGTGGCACCATCCTGAATTCATTTCTTTTAGTCAAAAATATTAGTCCCAGGGGTAACAGCAAGAAGAAGTGCTCTATCCCTGGAGAGGCTGTGCATGAGGACACTGGGGCTGAGAGGTCACTCTGACCCAGGTGTTTGAATTTCCTCTTTCATAGTGGACATTATCAGAGAAGGAACTCATTGGCATTTATTGTCATTTATTTTTATTGTAGTGAGTTTGGCTTGTGCATTGCATGTAACTATTAACTGAATGATTTTTGCTTGCTCAAACACAACGTTGAATGTAACATAAAGTTTTTCTGTTAAATCCCTCCCTTTACTTCAAACAATGGTTAAGTCTTTTTGTTTTCACTAAAGAATACAGAAATAAGACTTTGTTAATAACAGGTTTGCTTCAGATTTCTCTTGAATATCTGGGGCATGACCTTTTGCGATTTTCTGAGATCTGTTACTTAGACATTTTCAAGTAGACTACATTTACTGTGTCTGTCTTACATCCTCCATATCATATTCTGTCTTATACATGCAAAATACAGTACTGAAGTGCCAAAGCCTGCATCCTCTGAACAGTAGTTAGTGCTTTCAGGAGAGCAGTATTTCCTGCATATTGATGTATCTAAGCTGACACTTGAATTGAGAGCACAGGTGCTGTCCTAACATGATCAGTCAGCTAGATTTTGGTGGTGGACAGGAGTTTGTCTTGGGATAGTTTCTTTGATTACGATGGAACATCACAAAGCACAGAACTGAGGCCAGGAGCCTTGGAGGCCTACAAGCTGATGAGAGACCATCTGCAATGCTTTTAGGAGTATAGTTAAAATTCTAAGTGCTTTCTGCGGTTAAGATTCTGTGCTAAAACCTGTAAGCTAGGATTGCAGTGGCTTGGATGGAGAGCAAACAAATGTCTGAAAAATCCCCATGGCCACACTCAATTCTGTCTTTTTCCCCCCTTTCCTCACCCATGAAAATACGGCAAAAGTTCTATTGAAGTGATCTAGCAGGTCCTTTTTCAGAGCCACAGCACAGAGCCCATATCGTACTCTTTGAAGTCTTGGCCTGTCATCCATCTAATGCAAAACTTGCTTTCATGCTATGCCAACTACTGGAAAGCCTATGCTAGTAAAGGGAAATTGTCTGCTATATAGAATATATACATTTATACCGCTACACCCCCCATAGTTACTTTATAATGGCCCACCATCCACTGCATGTAAATGATGGCTCTGGAATCAGTCAATACTGGCCACTTTATTTTCAATAAAGTAGCAGTGTTTCATTTCTGCTTATGGTCCAAGTAGTCAGATTACAAAGATATTGTATGAAATTACGCAATTATAAAAACTTCACTGTGGCATAAAAGAATATTTTCTGTGAACAGAATAAAGAACTTGGTACTTCTTGTGGCATATGCACAGAAATGAAATAGAAAACCGACCGTGGTTTCAAATTGTGTTTCGAATTGGTTTCCTAGTGCTCTTGTCCTAAAATTCAGAGCAATCCTCTACTTTGCCACCTAGTGGACAAAATGGTTGGTGCTATGAAGTGTAGGGCCTCTTTTACTGAAACGCACTTAAATGTTACACAATTTTTCTTCAAATGTAAATGAAAATATTTTTTTCAGTGACATTACGCTCTGGATCTTAAACTGAGGTTTTCAAAGGCATTTGTTATAACTGGACTATTTGATGGTCCAGTTACAAAATATATATACATATATATACAAATATTTCAGGTGGGTAGCTGCGTCAGCATGCGTAGGCTGCAAAGGAACAAGTAATAGGTTTATTCCATGCTGAAAAAAAGAAGAAAGAGAACACAACGTTTCGGCCGTGGAGCCTTCTTCAGGTTGTATATTTGCTATATACAAATATGTACAAAATATAAAATATTTACAAAATATATTTGTATATATTATACACAAATATACAAAATTAATAACCAGCCTTATTGCAGCATCATGAAGCAACACTTCACAAGCAATCAATGCTAAGGGGCTAGAGAAAATGAATTGCACATTAGCTGTGTCAGTGGTTTTTGAGTCCTAGTAGGTTTTATAAACAGAAATCTTCCATCAGCACACATATACTAAGCAGGTAGCAATACATTCTTGAAAATATTTTAACCATTAATTGCATATTATCAGGGCTGTCACATGGTGTTGATGTGTTTCTTCCTGGCTTGGCTTGGCTTATGACCTGCATGGATAAGTCTAGACACCAAGGTGTATGTTTGTTTTATAAACTAATACAAAAAAAAGAATCTAAAACTAATTTTAGCAAAAACTTTTTAAATGCATCCTGCATGTGAAGTGCGCATGAGCACTTACTCTCTGGAGCAACACTCCTTTTTGAGAACATAATGCCGAAGAACATCAGGCTAGTTGTCCCAATTTTCCCGTTACGCTTATTTGCGTGCTAATAGCTGAATGAAATCCTTAGATCAATTAGCTGTTTCCTGAGATTAATTAGTAAACTTCAACAACCCAACTCCTTTGACCTCCTTAACAACACTTAGCAGTTGTCTTCATTAAAGGCTATGTGCCAGAGTTTCATCCAGTGAACTTGACAAGTTTATGAGCTATACCAGAATCTGAATCATTGATAGAAATTAGAAGTCCTGAGATTGACCCTGTGGCACTCCACTAATTTCATCACCTCGGATTGAGCATGTATCCATTATCTGTACTGTTTTTGTACTGAGTAGCCAGGTGTCAATCTAGATGCATGCTTTTCCTTCAGTGCTTCCCACCAGCACGTTGAAGATTTACCTTTTTACCAGGACCTTTATGAAAAGCCTTCTTTGAGGATTGGGGGAATTGACAACAAATTGTCTGGCCATGTTGATGGAGCCGATACCCCAGTTTCTTTCAAGAAACAGCTGGATGAGGTTCACAGATCCATCCCCTACCTAGATTGGAGGAATGAGCTGCTCTTGTGGCAGATGATTTTAATGATTCCAAGCCAAAACGTCACGTGTAAGAATGCTGTTTATTGTGAAGCAAAGGGAGAGTCTGTCCTACAGTACTGGAGGAGTTTTATTCCGGCCATCATTTGGTGGTTCCCTGCTCCTTTTTTTGTTGGTATGAAAAATGGTTTGGAAACTTATTTCTGCTTGGTAATCTAATGCTACGGTATGACTCAAACCACTTTTTTGCCTTGTTAGATCTTCTAAATTTTGAGATATAATTGCCATACTCCAGAAGGCAAATTCTGAAATATACAGTACACTATAATCAGCTGACCCTTCTTTTGGGTTCCACAAGGCACTTGGATGAACTCGCGTCTGAATTTTACTCATCTCTAATAAAGTGTCCCCTTTAATATGTACTGTGTGTTATGAAAACGGTAATTAGATTTTGCTGTTCATCAGAAACAGATTGCGCTCTTTTTTATATTCATACTCGCACAATTGCGAAGACTTACAGACACCAAAAACGGAGTTGCTATTCTAAGAAAGTAGAGACTGCAGGCTCCAAATTTCCAAATGTCCTGATTCTGCAGAACCATCATGGCAGAATTACAGTCTGTTCCCTTCCAACAAAACAGAAGAGCTTCTTTGAACATCTGCCACTCATCTCTTCCTCTAATTGCCCACTGTCTTAAATAAAGGCTGGTCTGGTGACAATTTTTTCTAAGAAAAATTAAAATTTGTGGAGATGGCTCGATGCCTTGGACGAATTCTCTGTGTTTCCACAATCATGGTAGTTATAAGACACTATAAGTAAGAAATCCTCTGAAATCCAATTACTATAGTTAAATTGATTCCTTTGTTAGAGCATCACCGTTTCAATTCAATTAAATGCCCATATCAAGCAAGTTTACATTTTATTGGCCATTCAACCTTCATCAAACATGACATGATCCCAAAACCATGTTATATTAGGTTTGGGCCTGGATGCACCATGATCATTGTAGTATGGGATATTTTGGGACGCAACACCATTTCACAGATTGGTCCTTGTACAAGGCATGGGAGTAGATGCAAGCTGATCAGTTTTATGGCAGTGAGGACAACCCTGGTGCTAGAGTCTCCTCCAAGAAACAGCTGGGTGAACTTCTCAGATCATTAAACTAGAAAGCCCTGTGAACTGAATGACCTCTTCAGCCTTTTGCGCGCTCTATTCTTAATCCAAGTCCCTAGTCTTCGAAGTGTATCTGCACATCTGTGATTAACCTGATCAACGTAAAAATGCCACTGTGATCCTGTAATGTCATCAAACTACCCATCCCCTCCTTTGTGGCACTGCGGTCATGCTGCAAAGTCCTACATGATGCAAGTCTGTACTTTGTCATGGTTTTGTAGTTAGTGTGCTAATTACTGTACACGCATCTCCATGCACTACTGAAAGCTTTTCATCCTTAGTTTTATTTCAACGTCAGAGACAAGAGGACTAGAAACCTACAGGATATGCTATAGGAAGTAAAACACAAATTACAGCTGCAGTCAGGGATTGGATGTTTTAGACATTTGCTCTGTCAGAAGGTCCAGATCTGACCAATGTCAATGTGTTTCCTGCGTTTGCCAACAGTGTTTATACGGGGGAAGGAAAAATAACCCTTCCCAATTCTCAACTCACCTGACGTGCTGGGCCTTAGGTGTTGTTTACATCAGCCTAAACTCTGTGCTCTGCCAGTTCTGAATCACTAAAACGGGAAGAATAGGCAGGTAAATTCGCATTTTAAGCCTTGCTGTGCAAAATGTCACACGTGATACTGTGGATGAAAGCTAGCACCAACAGGTCTCGACCACAATTGTCATTTAATATTTTCTACTCCAAGATCTAGCAATGTGCCTTGAAGGGGGCTGAGTACATCATTTTAAAGACAACTCTTTTTTATTGAGTGTGCGTCACTTGTGTAAACTAAATGAAATACATGATATGTCAAACCTCTCATTAACAGGGACCTGAAATGATAGCCATCCATTTCAGGCAATGATTTTTTGTTTTTTTTTTCATTTATGTGAATTTTAATAACTTGCCCTCCAGCTTCTCAGCTGCTGGTGTCTCTTTATGTAGTTAAATATATCACGTTAGTTCCTGCAGTGAGATTGAGAAGATCTGAAAGATGTAAACTGAAAGAAACCTTTTCTTGTTTAGTCTAGAGATTTGTGACTGATTAATTCTCTTAATTTAACATTGACCCTCTGTGGTTCTAGATTTCACATTAATATTTATTCTTGCTTCTTGTTTCTGTCCGGTTTGATGTTTCATGAAGTGGTTTGTGAGCCTTCCCAAAAACCACTAACTTAAATCAGGTCTTCATTAATCAGTACCCAAATTAGAACCAGAAAACAACTGAGTCCTCTCATCTCTTTAAATTGTAAAGCTCTGCCATGATTCTCCTCTTGTTACTCCACCAAAAAGACGACTTCTTCTGTTTTTTCTCAAACGCTCCCTGTAAAATAAAGAAAGACAATCTCTTTATGTGCAGCATTTTTGTGAAGGCAGTAGTGTTCACAAATACAAAAATGGCAAGAAAATGTGGCACTGTTAGAATTTCCCAACTGAGCTACTGTAACTCAAGCTTTGCAAATGGCAGTCAGAGTCAGTTAAAATATTATAAATTATGTGGAAAAAAACTCACAGATCTCTGTCTCTAATAAGTTTTGAGCTTGGCTCTCCAGTGTTATTCTCATAAAATCATACTCTAAACCAAAGGTAAAACTAAGCTGACTACAAACTGGAGTTGATGGTGGAAAATGTGTTTCAGTTGGAGCTAATACACTAGATATCATTACACAGAGCTGCATTTGAACAAGAAAAGAAGCTCAGGACACAGAACAAAAAAGATTTTTACATGAAAAACTACAAATGAAAATGCAATAGCGTGCGTGTGCTCCTGGAGTGCACATCATGCATTTGTGTATTACGCCTCATGTAAAGTAATATTCCAGTAAGGAATCCTACAAACCACAACTATTTTCATATTTTCTTGGAACTTGGATCATTGGAAGCTGAAAATTAACCCATGCATTGCTGTGCCACAGTTAAGATGTCCATGAAAAAGTTATGCTGAAATATGTATGTCTATTACGTTTGTAGTTGTCTAGAATACATTTGGTATTAAAGGCATCTGTGAAATTTATGGTTTAGAAAGGCAATACCACTTAATCATTCTATATAACTGCTGAAAAATACAGTAATAAGCTTCTCTGAATTTAGCATTAATACCAGCTCGCATTCTGTTGGCAGTTTTCATGATTCACTGGAAATTAGATTTGTGATTTTTCACCATGTCTTTTGTTTTTTTCCTCTTAACTTTTAGGGTTTTGTAGGGATGCAAGAAGTCACGGCTCAGTTCAGCGACTTTTGAAATTGGATTATTACAAAAGACCTGCCAGAGAGCTGAGCAGGATGATACCAGTATTGTCACAGATATAAGCTCTAAAGTTTGAATATTTCTTGGTGTTTTTAGACACTTGATACCAGTGTTTTTATACTGGGGGAGATCACTTTATTGGCCCTGTACAATTTCTTGTATTAGGAATTTGTTCTTTTCACATACCCCAACTTGTTCTCCATGAGACACACACATGGAGACAGGGAGAGAAGCTTGGAGTCAGAGTGCAGGGTCAGCCATTTATACAGCAGCATTTATACTGGAGCAGATGGGGTTTAGGGCCTTGTTCAGGGGCCCAACATAGTAGGATTTCTCTGCCGGCCATGTGATACGAACCTGCAACCTTCCAGCCACAGGTGCAGATCCTTAGCCACAGAGCCACCGTTCCGCCCAAAAGTGTTGCTATCAGGAGTGGGATTTGAACCCACACCTCCCTTCAGAGACCAGAACACCGAAGGGGTTTGGAAAGATACTGTATGAATCCTTGAGTCTGGTGCCTTAGACCACTTTGCCATCCTGACAAGCAGACTCACTCGGTCTGAGCACATGTTTAAACCATAATTTCATGGGTCCAATGGCTTTCTCTCTTTTGTAACTTTTGTTGCACTGTACAGTGCTGTGGAGGAGTGTACAAACTGCCCAAGAAAAACAAAACTATTTTTTTCTGTGGTATACTAGAAAACCTTAAAAGGCCTAATTAAACGATTCTGAGAAAATAGTTCACTGTTGAATGTGAAGTGGGTGCTCTTAAAAGACAAAAAGCCTGTCTGTAAACTGTGGTAATTAAGTGTAACCTAGATATTAGGGATTTCTTCCCTTCCCCCCACATCTACTCTACATCACTTTCTCTCCTTCATCATTCACTGTTGGAAAATCCCCTAATCAGATGAAGAAAACTGAAATGATTTTTTTTCTCTGACAGACGCACCTCCACATTTTATGCATGTACTTGAAAGCAATTACTTAAAAAAACAATTATTTTTAACAGACAGATCCATTGAAAGGAGTTTTTTTTTGCCTCATGGGCAAACATTGGGGGGGGGGGGGGAAACAATTCAAGGTGATGTCTGGGCTTTTTTTTGTACTTGATGTAATATGATAGTACAGTGAGCTGACAAACAAGACAATAAGAGACTGGAAAGTGCCTCTAGGATATGTGAACCTCAGAGGAACCATGGGAACTGGTTACACAGCCTTGAAGCCAGACACTGAGTATGTAAATCAGTTAGAGCCGTCTAGATGTTGGGCAGATAAGACAACCACAGACACATCCCTAATGTTGAGGTATGACTGTAAGCTGCCTTCTTAATAGGGATAATAGAATGATTTAAGGAGGTTCAGACTATTTACCAACAACTTATTCACACCAAGCTGCTTCACTATTGCCAGAAATTTCCACAAACAACCTATTTACACATTCCAACTGACACCTCCGCTACACACACACACAGCAGATTATTATTATTTTTTAAATTAGCTGCTCCTCTTCCATGTATAGTGACGACCTGTGCCATATTTGTTTTCAGGAGGTCTGATTTTTCACCTTATGCAGAGCCTTGGCGTCTAACACTTCAATGCTTTTTCAGTCAAGCCCAGGCGTAAGGCTCATTGTAATTTAGAATACAATTATTTTCACTAACATGAGCTGGAGGCGTGTGTGGAACAGGGATTTTTCTGGTTATACAACCACCTTCAGAGCTGAATGCATTTCAGTTGCTGCTACCTGCCAGGTCATTGTGACTCGAAAGGTTTTGATTTTCTGGTTTTCATGTTCTACACAACAACATTCTCCCTGGGTTGGGAGCCGTCTGTGGATGTTGCTCAAACCTTACATTTCAGAGCCCCCCTCTTTTATTTATTATGATAGAAATAAAGCCATGGCAGGCCAGAAGTCATGGCACATGTGAAGCAGCTCTAAAGCACTACTATTTGTGTCACCTGGGAGAGAAATGGGTGGTTGTTCATTACAGCTAAGGGCAGGCTGGTTAGCATCACGCAGCGAAAACAATTCTCCTTGTCTTTCAAAGAGTTACCCACTCCACAAGAGCCAGTCTAAAATGCGGTTGATGCTAAGTTAATCAAAAATAATTCAAATTCAAAGAGCTTTACTGGCACGACTGCCAAAGGAATAACAATTACTTTATCTACCCTCTAGTCTGTTGTTATCCGAACTGTATCAAATTCACAGCAGAAAAGCTTCCTTTCGCTGCTGCCAGGCTGATGTGCGGTTAGTTGCCTGGGTTTCCAGATGTGTATTAGTCAGAAAAACCAGTAGGCTGGGCGGTGGCTGTCCTTCACGATTTGTGACAATGCTACAAATGTTACATGTTACTCTTTCCTTCCTTGGTTAAACCAAGCTGTGCCTGATGCCAAGATGCACTGTTTTTGCTAGGAATTGTCAGTCCAGAGTTTATCCGTTTGGATATTGGCTGTTGAGCTGGTGATAAGGGGAAATACATCTTTAAAAAGTGACTTGGTACTCTCTGTGATTAAAGACAAACTACTACAGTAGTAGTACTATTGAGACCCATGATGTAGTGCTTTCTTGGTCAATGCTACTTGTTACCTATGCCACCCTTTCTGTTCCAAATCATGTTGAAAAACATCAACAGAATGGCTCTCTTGACTGCATGAGATGAAGATTATAATTACTGCCCTGTAAGTCTTTCCTTTTATGAGCTAGGGGGGCGTTTGTTGCAGCGTCCAAAAATTTAGTAGAGATCTTCATTTCAATGTTTTTAGTTTTTCCTACTTCATAAATGTCCATTGACTTCCGCCCCCTGATACAACACCTTTTTTTAATGCTCAGTTTCATCAGTTCCTACTCACTGTGTCTTGCTGTAGTAATCTGAAGAGCACTTAAAAGTATACTCTGATAGCTTTCCACAGCCTGCCTTCCTACAGTGATCTCAGAAGCCAGACAGACCTCTTGTGCCAGCACGCAGACATTGTCAGATATGTTTTAGAAATTATAGTGTAGCTCCACCTTGTCTTGGCTGGTCTTGGACAGTTTTGCATTTATACTGGGACTCCAAAAAACTCTCTATTTGTGGTATTCTGTGGAGGGTACAGAATAAAGTACAGTGAAAAGACGAGAAAAGTACAAAACATACATTTTGCTTACAATTAGAGACTATTTGGCTTAGCTTGCTCACTTAGTTACTTGTACTTAATTAATTGGAGGATCGCGTCTCTCCAGGTAAAGAAGCACCTTGTGTTCTGATTGGAAGTTCTCATCCAGCAGTTTCTTGGAAGAAGCACAGGGTTTATGGCTCAGTAACGTGTTCCAAACACCCACAACCCTTCTTGTGAAGACATGTCACCTGTTCTCAGTTTAAAAGCATGTGTGCTTAGTAAGCATAGAGAACAATGATTAATCGAGACACAGACTGTGGGAAACTAAGGCAGAGCAAGCTCAGTGCATTGTGGAAGAACAGTAAACTGTGAGCAACAGCAGAGCAGGACCTGAGCAGTGCTAATAATATAGCACTGCTGTTTGTAGGTCTGAAAGAGACCAGCAGAAATTCCTCAGTTTGTGCTCTGCTGTTGTAGCTTTGAGGTGATGTTTGCTATCGTTATCAAAGATTCCAGGTGCCATAGTTTACATTTTTTATTTGTTGACCGACACCTTCATGATCTTCTATTTCTGGCAACAGCGTCTGTTTATTTTAATCATACGATAAGTCCAACACCCAGCGTTCTTTTAGTTAGAGATGTTCATCCAGATTCTTACCTCACGAACCTTTGCCGTGTTGTTCTCGCATTTCGAAATGTGCAGCAAAAAAATGAATTTTTCGCATAGTTTTGAATTCGGGGCTCTGTGAAACACTTTTGGGCACATAAAGAGCTGCCAGTGTGAATATCCTGCGAAGCACACAGTAATTCTGAGACACACGAATCTCCCTGCTTTCTCACATCACGAATGCAACCGCTAAATTGCTTGTGAAACCGAGCAGCAGTGGCCCACAAAAGCAAAGAGGAGCTGGTAAGAATTTTAAAAAAAAAGTGTAAAATGAAATTAAGCAAGTGTGAAAGAAATGTAAATTTTGGTGGTTTGTTGTTTTAACAGTGCTTGTGCCACATACAGTAAGGTATAGGAGTTCTGGCTTCTAAAACACAACAAAGCACTCTTACCGTGAAATACGGCACACTCTGTCTTCTTTCTCTGAAGTTTATCGCAGTAATAGGCAGGGACAGGCAATGGTCGGCTACTGTCATGCATCAGCACACCGCTTTTGAAGTTGATGTGAAAGAGCCGAAATTGTATTTAGAAATGTTTTTTTTTTCCTGGTGAAATCTGCTTTACGCCTTTACTGTATTTCCTTCTCACCTTGCAGCCTGATTAAAAGAATGTCACGGCACAGAGCAGCAGAGCTGCAAATCGGCTGATGATGAATGGAGTTGAAGGTGGTATTTATCAAAGTCATCTCTCACATTAATCATTGCCAGTCAACTTTTCTAATCTGAAACAGACCCTTGCCTTCTTTTTTTGGGGAGGGGCGTAGGGGGTTGTGGCATCTGTGTCCACTGTTTCTGAAAAACAGCGATACTGTACATGTGAACCACTGGAAGCGAGCTTTCACTTCTGACACAGGAAAAACAGTCTGCAGGGAGCCAACATCCACTCCATTCCCAGCCTGTCCGCGCTGAGGACCATGTGGGTGTGGGGAGTGGGAGCGCTTCCCTTCTCGGGCTCTCTGATCTGAAGGCCGCTATCGGGAGGAATATAGGTTAAAATGCTGGCAGCAAATTTCCCATGGCTCTGTCGGAGCTCGTCCACAGGAACACAAAGATGCAGTCGCGGCTGGTTTTCTTTGCCATTTTTCTGGCCACTTCAAGAACTTTGAGCATATGATCCAAAAACTCACTTCTGATACAACCCCACCCCTCACCTCTGTGGTGTTAGTTACCTTTTGATCAGTGTTTGTGCTGAAACTGACCAGTCTTTTCTCAGCATCTAATGTACACACCGTATGAAACATCCTTCTATATCTTACATAGAGCATTACCACTGGATAGGGTTCTCAGATCTCTTCAGATGATTAATGGCTCAGAACCCGGTGACAGCCTGAATAAAGATAGCTTTGAAAGGGATTCGATTAAGTAGAGTTTTGAAATTAAGGGAAAATGAAAACAAAGGGTAGCTGCCAAAGAGTGAGAAATTGCGCTAGCTTGTCATGAGACACTCTTCCCAACTCCAGTCCAGCTATTTTGATCTTAATTAACCACCAGCCCGGGAACATGCTCAATAGTATAAAATCCCACCCTGGATTTTGACATTTGCAAGGATATGTGAATTGTACTGAGCAGTACAGATTTTCAAATCATTAGTAACGTGTTTTAGTTTAGTTTGAGTGTGAGTTTTAGCTATGAGCACTGCAGATGAGGCTGTGTGATTCAGTTTTCCTGGTGTACCTTGCTTTCAGTGCGTTAGAAGCACAAAGTGGCCTTTATTCTTGTTGTAACTGCGCTCACACATCCTTAGCCTCATTTTACTCAGTAACCGGAAGGAGGCTTGATCAGTTCATTTCCAGTGCAGGTCCGGCCCTGAGCCACAGGCCTTGCTGGTTCCAGCCTGCCAGCAGCCCGGACAACTTACGGTTTCAGGAACCTGTGGGTGTGCTGTATGCTTAGAGCTTCCCAGCCCTGAAAGTTCCCTGAAACATCAGGCTCAGAAGTCACTTGCTTTCAGAAACAGTTACTAGACTGTAAGCAAAAGGATCAATAAAATGTCAAGTTATTTATATAAATAACCACAGTATATATTGCTTCTACACATCTAATCATTCAGATGTATAGAGTGAAGAAGGTCTTTTTCCAGGTATTATAGTTCCAATCCTAAATGTGTTGCATTAAACTCATACGATTGTCCTTTGCTTTGAGGTTTGGTGGCACACGCCCTGCCCTGACCACCACATGTGGTGCACAGCTGTCTATCCTTAAATGGGATGCCCAACAACAGCGGAGAACCAGGACGATATCTCTAAGTCTCTGTAGTTGGCAGGAAGAAGAAGGAACAATCTTCCTTTCCCTTGTAAGTGTAGACCGATGTCAAAGTCCCCCTCCAGCCACGCAGAGAAAGTGGGAATCGCAGGCATTTCCATGAAAATATGGGGTATACATTTCCACATCTAGCAAGGCAGGCACTGTGGACAATACTATTTCATGCTGTGAGGAGGGGGCTCTTTTTAGTTTTGGATGGAGAAAAATATCCTCAGAAGAGGAAACGAACTATTCAGTGATTTCTATATAAAGAATTAGGCTTTGTGAAGCAAACAATATTAGGGAACATCCTTTATTATACAGTAAGTGTAATACAGTTGTCTTGTATCTGGGGTAAGCCATCATGTTTGTCCCTTTCTTCTCACGCTTTGTAGAAGAGCTTTCTTTCCAAGAACAGAGTGCCGTTAGAATGTCTTGGGTCATTTTGTACAGGGTGTAATCATGACAAGACCAGCACAAAAACCCAATGTTCCCTTTCAGAGAAACCCTGAAAATGGCAGAGAAGGATAGTCATGCTGTGAGTCATAATTAAGTGATAAAATTGATTAAATTAAGTGAAGTAAATTAAGTCATAACTTGTCATTGTGTCAGAAGCGTTTTATTTGCTATCTGACGTGTACCATTCAGAAACTGGTACACTGATGAGAATTTGGAGGCGTGACTGATGGTGAGGATTGGTGAGGGTGAGGCGGTGATTGTTCATTAATGCACAAGTGAAGACCAGGCTGCCTGTAGGGGTTCCAGCCCTCCAGAGAAAATGGCAAAACTAACATGCACCCGGACACTTGACTCCGGAGATCCAGTCCCACATCTTCATATGTATCTGATAATTCATTACACAATTATGATTGAAATTTTTGTGGTGTCAAACTCTTTCTTTGTCCAAGACCTAAAGATGTCAATGAAATATTTAGATTAGCTTGTTGGTTCTGAGCTACAAATTGATTGACCCATCACCTGCTTTAAAGGATATTATTTTTTTCCTTGTCTTATGGCACCCCATTTCCTGCTTATCATGGATGCATGATTTTCTTTGGGCAGCTGTGCAGTCTAGAAAATGAGTTAAAATAAATGAAACAAACAAGGTAATAATTTCCCATTAAAACATCACATCCTGTGAATACCAGGGTTTACAGGATAATACTTCAGGGTTCACCTTTCCCGGAAATTCAACGTGCCCTGAAGTTTCGGAAAAAAGTCTAATGAAAAACAGATTTGTTGTCTTGTGTTTTTCTTAAATTCAGATTCCAAAAGATCATTTAGAAAATTGACAATATTTAAACTTATTCACACCTGAACTCTGTAAACAGAACTCAGTCTGTGTAAAATGCACCAGGTGATTATTTCCCTCGTATATTGTTCATGAGTCACATTTCTTGGACTGAAAATGAGCTGTGATCACATGTTAAATGATACACCTCTGATTATTTTGGCTGAGACTGGAAAAAAGGTTTGCTTTTGTTCAAACCTTTTCTCTGTACGGGAGCCTCACAATACAGCCTGCAGAGTCTGTTTGTTCTTGGATACCTTGGGTCATTGTGACACAAAGCCCACCTGTAGAACCCTTAGTTATTTAGTTATTAAAATAGTTGGCTGCAGGATTTAGCAGTTTTCTTTTTTGGCCAATATTCAAGTGTACACTGCATTTCAAAAACATTGTTCTATCTCAAAGATGTATACTCCGATAACACTGGAATGTAACTGTTTGCTTCTTGACTGCCTTGCCTTTGAAAGCTGGCCCAGCCCTGTTATGCTCGAGCCATTGTGTGACTCAGAGTGTTAACTCTGCACCCTGTCACAGGTACTGAAGAATCACGTGGATTAAGTATGCAAAACATTATATGCAAAACAAATTGCTGGGGAAAGGTGTCAGGCTTGTTCCACTTCCAAGAGAAAGTTTTGCAAATTCTAATGTTGAAAATCTTTTGATGGATCTAGCAGAGTTAAGATAATAAAAAATATTGAATCAGTGGCAAAAAAGGGAGGGAAAGGACTTGATTTTTTTTTAAAGTGTGGTTTTCAAGACAACCGAAGAATTGGTTGCTGTGCCAGGTAAAAGCTGCCTCATCCTGTGAGCCATTGTTCACGTAGCAAATTCCATACCTTACCCTCTCTCTTCCCGACTGTGTTTTATCTAATAGTGAAGCTATAAGACTTCATGACATACTGTAGCATGAGGGAAAAAAGCAATAAAAACCCAGATCCAGAGGATCCCAAAGCATATTTCATTTAGCAAGGGGACTCACTTCATCCACCACTAAAGTACTGCACCCATGTGGGGGATCTATCTGCACCAGCAGCCTCTCTGCACAGCAGATCAGGTGGAGAAAAACTGCTGCTGACCAGGATCACAGCAAGATCCTAGGGTCTCACAGTCATGCAGGTGGGCTTTAGGGAAGGGTTACACCAGTTGAGTTGATTATTTTAAAGACACAGAGAACACATTTCATCGTTCCATAACCTGGCCTGAGAAAGCAGCCTGGTCCTGGATTTCAGATTGCACATGTCATAATTCCGTGGCAATGAAGCATGTGAAAACGCTGGTGATGTGCAAAGTGGGCTGCAACATATGGTGAATGAATAAGCAGTTTCAATTGTATATGTGGCATGTAACATTGAGACAGGAGGGGGTCCCCTGGCAATCTGAAATCCAGAAACAGGTTGCTTTCTTAGGCCAGGCTGCTGAGGTCTGTCTTTGCATGTTTAGCCATCAGCAATAGTTTTATGTCATGATTCTTTGGGTTTTGACCATTAGAGACTCTGTTATCTTAAAGCCTGCTGGTTTCTAACCCCCAGCTGACATTCTGTGCCTTAAATCACTCCTTTTGACTCACAGGATGTCATGTATTTCTATATTCCAGGTGAATGCTGTTGAAGTCTTCTGATATTCTGCCGAAATGACGTTAAAATCAATATAGCAAGGCTCCTTACATTTGTACAGTTGGAATCTGTTTCAATTTGATTATTCAGCTAAATGGACCTGGATTCACAAATTCTGAGAATTGTAGACAATGAAACGACAAAGGAAAGCAAGCCCGGAAAATTTAATACTCCCGCCACACAGAATCTTTGAATTTGCTCTCATATAGAGTTTCATTCTTCCTCAAGTAAGCGCTATTTACTGTGGCAAATCAACGTCCAGTGCCAAAAGTAAATCCCTTCAATCATCTTTATGTGAACGAGTTTTAGCCAAGAGCAAAGATGTGCGGACCGGCGATGAATTTCAGTACAGAATGTCTTTCTGAGTTCTGGGAATTGGCAAAATGAAGGAGAGTCTCCATAGATTTAATCTCTGCATGAGAAATCACCTTGGTTCTGTGTTCCTTGGTACTCTCTCAGAATGTCTCTCTCAGTTATAGATAGCAAGCCTTGCAGTTTTAGTGTGAGAAATATTGCATCACAGTTACTCACGGACCAAGCTCCCTATTTTTCCACACTGTGAGAACCTTGGCTTTTATACGAGAGTCTTTTTCCCACCACAAATTTAGTTAAAAAATAGAATTTGTAGGCATTGAAATCAAACTAGTTAGGGCTCACTCAGCCCTTCTCATGATTTGAGAGGGGAAGGTCAGGTCACAATGGGGTCAAATAAGAACTCTAAAATAATTATAATGGATTTCCTACACAGGTAGAAAACTAACATGGAGTGTCTGCCCATGTTTTGTATTCATGAGAAAACTCTGAGTTTTGGGAAACTCGTGCTCTTCCAGGGAACTGAAACGTTTTTGTTTTCAGTTTTTGTCCCCAGATATTTCTTCTGCACACTTTCATGTTTTCCAAGCCTGAGATGCATTCCATTCCGTGTTCCAGTTCATTGTATCGATGTGATGAAGAGAGCTAATTCTGCAAAACGTCAATTACTTTTCAAAACATTTGTGCAAGAATTCAAACTGGCTGTCGTTGCTTTTTTTTAAAAAAAAAAACAACCAAAGAAACTGTTTTAAAAGTTAACAGAGGGAAGAAAAAATGTTTTGGCATTGAGCAAGGCTTCTCAGATTTCCTCTGATATTTGGGCACTTTGAAAGTATAAAATGTAAAAGTGGTTCTGTTTAAAAAATATTTTGTGAAAATCTCAGAAACTTCAGTTTGATAGCTACATTGTTGAAGATCATTATAATATAGTGTTACCCCAAAACACATTTAACTGATGGATGTGTATACAGTTACAACATCAGGAGAGCATGAGTCTGGGGCGACACTACAGAGCGAAGAAAAACAACAATAACCGAAAAAAGATGAGGACATTTCGAGTATCCAGAGGAGAACAGATGCCAGATGGTAGAGTCTCTTTGCCATTGCGACACGTGGATGATTTCACCATATTTAAAGATGTGCTTATTGGACAAAATCCTATAGACACAAACTGTGTTAACGCACAGATAGAATTGGGACTTCCTATCCCATCTTTCTTTCAATGTTACAAGGATTTGTTGAGCTAATCCATGATTTTGTACTGTATATGTCTGCATTTTGCCAATCAGAGAGTATTAAATTATTCCTTCTTATTTTGGAACATTGTTTTCTTCAGGCTTTTTATTTGCTCTGTTCAGCAGGACAGTCCAGCACCTAGTCACATATAATTAAATGAATGTTGCTGTTATTTTTCCCTTCCTTTCCTATCTTAGTTTATTTTTATGCAGGATTTGGCTTCCTCTGACACATGATATTGACATTTTGTTACTTAATCTATTGTTACCTGTAACTCTCCGAGATACCTGTCTTTCATTTTAAGCAAATGCAAAAAGTTTAAGATGGAAAATGGCTAGTCAGCTTTTTTTGTTTTGTTTGTTTTTTCTGCAGTGTCCTCACTGGTTTATCACACAGTGATGTGTTGTAAACGTCCACATCTGGTTCTGTAGATCTCTGAGCAAGGACTGATTGAAAAGATCTGAACAAATACCACACATTTAAAGTCCATCTTTTTCTGGGCAAATCTCATATGCAAATTATTTATTGGCAGTGTTTTATGGAGTTTAGGTATAACAAATGTAGCTTTCATCACTTTAAATTTGGTATAAATAAATCAGAAAAGTAGTTTGATATTCAGCAGGCCTGTAAACAGGAACATTGATGTCAACAGGGGTCCTGTGTGTGCAGTGATGCCTTTGTTGTTCAGCCAAGACTGCCCCTAATAAATGCAACACAGACCTTAACGGTAATATGGGAAAGAGGTTTCATTGCTGTATTCACTGGGAAAGGAAAGAGAGGTCAGGTTACATCTTCTAAACCACCTGGGTGGGAGGAGTATCTGTGTTGGTGGGGTTGGGAACTCGACTGCACACCACACTTGGATAGTGTTAAGCCTGACCCTCAGGACTGTCGCATGAAAAGGGCTGGTTTTCTTCATGGCGTTTTTCTCCACTTGTTCCATTTCATTCTGATTTTGTCCGCCTCTCATGTGGAGCTGTTCCTTGGTTTCTTCCAACTAGATTGTAACTGGTGTTTTGACTGGATGCAGAGGCAAAATATTTTAAGAAAAGGCTGCAAAGGGGTGAGACCATTTCAGCTCGCCAACGGCCGTCTGTGGCCACCCTACTTTTGGCCATTTGCTGTGTTGAAGAAGTACATCCCAGTGGATGGCATCCCAGTTAAATGGCAGCACCATGAGCATTTTGAATACTGTGGTGTCCTGCTTGTTCTCAGCCTTGTGACACTCTCGGTACGTCAGTCAGGAATTATAACCGGTGATGTTTTGGTGGTTTTTGAAAGGCGCGTCCTTCATTGAATTTGCCCCCTTCGCAGTGCTGGGGGTGGGGCTGGGGTGGGATTGTAGAGTTTGACTCACCAATGGGCTTCAGAGAGCTGTGTGGTGCTGTAGTGCTTCCTCCAGCACGACCCGCTGGGATTGTTGGAGCTGCCTGGTTCAAGCACACAGCCACCTAGAAGAAAACAGAGGCGTGAAAAGCAGTCAGGAACAAGCGATAGCTGACGGTTTGGATTGGACTTGAAGCTCCTGCAATGTTATCTGACAAAATTATACTTCGACATAATATTCGGTTTAATTGTGTTGCATAAAATAGCTTACTATATTAAAGACAATATGGTATTGTTAGTAAAGGGAAAATACTTGTGTAATAATTGAGGTGAGGATATGTGTAGTGCTATATAAAAAATGTGCTGGACAACAGGATCTCCTGTTTATATATTTTTTTTTTCACAGGGAGACAATGTGATCTAAAAGGCCAAGCTATTTTTGAACAAATAACCAGCTCGCAGAGATGGCATCAATTCTCTTAAACTGGCTGTGCCGTTACACTGCAAAGATTGCTTTCGACTTCAATGGTTAATTGTGTGGGCTGTCCTCATCTGGGCCAAATTGGCCATATCAACACCACATACATACTCGTTATATAAAAATAGCACAGTGGAAAGAAACTGGTTTTACAAGCAGGGACTTGCCACTGAACATTAATATTGACGCCATGGTGTTGATTTTATGAGTTTTAAAATGTTTTCCCCTCTCTGGGCTACACAGGTGCTGACAGCTCCGTTCTGCCTGCTACTGGGGGAATTAGGGCATTCACTAGACGGTGAGGAGCGAAGTCTGCATGTGGTCACTTCTACTTGTAATAATAGAAAATCACACGTAACTGTAGAAAGAGCACATTTGTAGCAGACGTTTGAGTAGGGAGCTGCGTCAGGTAAAGGTTTATTCCATGCTGAAAGGAAAAGAAAAGAGCCACAGTGTTTTGGCTGTGGAGCCTTCTTCGGGTGTGAGGGAGAGAGGGAAACTTGCAGACAAATGGAGCGTGGGAGAATAAAAGAAAAGGCAGGTAAGAAAGGGTGGGGAGCAGGGGAGAATGAATATCGACTCTCAAGGCCAGTGGAGCGCCGTGCAGAGAAGGAAGGCAGGTGTAGTGAGAGAAGGGGACAAGGAGCCCAGGGAGGAGGAGGAGGGATGCCGAAGAGATCTAGAAAAGATTTAGTGGAAGTCACAGTGGGTCACAGCAGAAGCTGGTTAAAGAACTTCGAGTAGGTAGCTGCGTCAGCCTGTGTAGGCTGTCTGATATTGTCCTGTCCTGTCTTGGTCCTCATGAGCACAACTCTCTTTTAAAGTCATTCAGATTGCCAGTCTATCCCAGTCGGGGAACGGGTCTTGTGCTTTCTGAGATTTCCATATTTACCCAGATCGGCGATTGCCTGACCCGAGGCAGTCATGTGCCTGATCACATTAGCTTTGCCCACAGAAAGCTTAGCATCTCTCTGCTGTGTTTGACAAAGATGACTTTTGGACAGCCAGTGTACTGGATCATACAGTAAGTTTTTCAAACAGAGATCACATATGCCTCTGCTGGTCAAAACTAAATTGTTTTCAGCCTTTTGACTTAAAAAAAAGTACTGTGTACTATTGCACAGTGTTTTGTGTTTTTTCAAAAGTGCTTATCTGTATTTTTATACATCAGAAAGCTTGAACAGGTTGGTAGTTATCCTTGGTAGATATAAGATATGCTTAAAAGTTATATTTAGACAAATGTCAGGTGAACACAGTGCCCTGATTCAGGTTAGTACACATACTGAACCAATGGGACCATTGAGCACGTATTGCTATCGGCAATGCATTGTACACTAGAGGGCACTAACTCCACTGGTGTCCATCAGACAGTGCCTTCCTAGGTATAAAATCTGATGGGCACTGGTATTGTCCAGGAGAATCACCCCACTTGTATGTGGACCAAATTTAAGTTCCCCTTGGGGTACAGTTTTCACGTTTTAGGAGTCTATATAGGCTAACTGTATAATAGTCCTGTATGCACTTTTTTATGTGAAGTGGGCACAGGGCACATGAAGTGGGCACAGGTTTCACAATGGACTGATTGCTGATTCGACTGCAAGACATTCCAGTTCAACCCAGGAGCAGCACTTCTCCGAAGAATCTCTTGCAGGAGTGCAAGACCTCCCAAAGAGCCACTACGAGCTGCATCTCTTCCTCTCTCTTCTTGGTTTGTGTGGAATAAAGCGACAAAGTGCAGCCCAGCCTGTCAGCAACACTTCTTCCCCGGAAGGAGCCCATTGGTCACTAATGAAACAGGCTTTTACTTCTCCCCAGCATGTGACTGCAGAGCAAATTCTGTCACAAAGTAAGGGCAGTTTTTTACTTGTGTGCAGTACACATAGCCTAGGACTGGTGCACTGTCCTGTCTACTGAACCATCTCCTCTAGTTTTTTAATCCCTTATCCTTATCCTGGTGTGTATGCGAAGACTTTCCTTCCCAAGAGAATGTGCCCTACGTGCATCCTAACTGAGTCTGTCTGTTGTGCCATTTAATATGTGCATAATGAACAAAACTGAGCGAGGCTCTTATCCTGACAATAAACTGTTTATCTTGTTCCGTGCTTGGAAGACCGTCTCTTCTGTTGCTAAATTAAACAATCCTCAAGGGTTTCTTTTTTTATTGGAAAATCCACAGGAAGTTGTTTTATGTTCTTACAAAACCAAACTTAATTCATGTTTTTTTTCTCCTTCGTGAAAAAAACCCCAGCAGCAAATGAAGAGAAGACTAAAATAATTTTTGTGCTTTTGTTCGCCGAATGTTCTTGATTACCAGAAAACAGTATGACATTGACCCTAACTAGTCATGTTTTATTTTCTTTCAGGACTAATTGACCAATCCTTTCAGAGATCCAAAGTAATGTGGCGTTTTATTACATTCCTAAAACAACTGTATAGAGTCCTGAAATCCTGAACAGTGTTCTACAAAAGCAGTTTCACATTAATTCTGTAGGAATGAGAATCTAGTCTAGTATATACTATGGATTGGACATAAAAATGTCAAGTCTCTTCTCTCTCAGAACCTCAGAACAACATGCTGAGCCTCTTCAATATCAAACACCTTTAAATCCGGGTACGAATGTGTGCATGGATCTTTAACCAGGGACCCTCTTGAAGAAGGATTTTCTCAAACTAGTAAGTGCAGGATTGAGAATAACCAGCAGGAACCTGCACTTGAAATAATGTTTAATTGTGAAATATTCTGTCTGTATTTAAACACGCATGAGCAGTCTAGACAAAAGAAAGCAACAAAGTGTTTCTCACACGTCTGAACCGGAATAGACCTCTAAATATTGTACGCCACAGGAGCTTTTTAAAGAAGCCGCGTTCTTCTGCTTCTGCACGGAGAACTCTATTCCCCACTAAAGCTGCTTCTGCTGCAGGTTTGTAGAGGTTACCCCCAGTTGCTCCTCTTGGCAAGAAACCCCTCTTTGACAGGCTGTGATCATGGCCGAAAGAGCCCACAGTCCTACACAACTGAACCAGTTTGAGAACTTTGGCCATGGAGCTTCTCCTTTGTCTTAAAAAGAGAGGTATGCTTTTGAGGCTGAAAGCTGAGCAAAGCTTTATTTTTTTTGTTTGTCCTTATGACAAAGGCTTAACAGTTGTTGTAGACACTAATCTATTGTTCTGTATTGTCTTCTCTTCAGCATTAGCATTAAGTAGGGGGAAAAAAGTTAAAATGATCTTGCATGACTAGAAATGACTAAAATCCAGGCTTTCTGTCTCTCTCAAACCAAGGTGCCCAAGGCTATGACGCACTACATTTTTTGTTGCACTGTATATGTACACATTTTACACAAGTTAATCCAACATCCGTGAGTTTTAAAGGAATAACCAATCCCTGTGGAGTAAGAGAGCTTTATGTGGCATAAAGTGTTACAATCATGTGCCCCTGGCATTCCCTTCCCCCTCAACATCTTAAAAGGAATACTTAAGAAACAGTAGAAACAAGTTTTTTTTTTAAATTGTGAGATAATACTCCACTGTCTGAAACCTAGCAAAAGCTTAGGCTAAGTCTGGAAAATTCTGAAGTATGCTAGATGAATCAGCAAGCGCAGACCAGTCTTAAATACAAAACAAGACTTTATTTCTAAGAAAGAAAATATATTTAAACACAGAAGTAGCCAAATAAAGTGGAAAACGAGTTTGGGTTTCTTTCAATTTATTCCTTCAGAGACACATTTAAGACATGTTAATGATCATGTCATGACTGAGAAAACAAACAAAAGCAGTCTTACAGCATGAGCTCAAATAGTTTTAATTATGTTGCTTTAAAAACTACATCATTCACACAATGCATGTATCACAAGCATTTAATATCAGGAGTTTGTATATTACATCGACGAAATAGCAATTTACATAGAACAAATTTAAATAAACAAACACGATTTTGATGCTTTTAGCATAAGGTAATAGCAAAAACCAGACAAAATGAAGATAAGGAAGTTTTCTTTCTTTAAAAGAAAAAAAATCTATTGTGCTTTCAACCATTTCCAGCTGCAGAGAAGGCAGTTGATATATTCTGATTGGTCATTATTTGCAGCCAATCTAGCTTTCCACCAAATAAAAGGCTATGAAATGTTTCTGTTTCCTCTACTAGAGGACAAACACAAAAGCATTCATTGTGCATGTCTCAAGGCAGAAAAAAAGAAATGGGATTAAAATTTAGCTTAAATTTACATTGTTGTTGCACTGCTTCGTCCTCATAATCCATAATAAGGAAAAGCTTCACTCTTTGCATATCTCAAAGATGGGAATGGCTGTAGTACGCTTGCATAGTTTCCGAATCTCTGAAAAGAACAGGCATGATTGTCTGTCAAATTGAGGACAGGGTACCTCTGACCACACGTCCTGCCTTTGTATTTCCTGAGTAAAACAAGAGAATTTGGCCTTTATTTTTCTCCTCAAAGAGGGGTTCGAGAAAGCGACCGTTTTCAGATTGGACTGAGCCATTATGTTAAGTCTACTGGGTCTCTGCCTGCAGCAAGTCATAACAGCACAAAACTTGTCACCCCCCCCACCACCACCACCCCCCCCAACCTGCACACAGTCAAGCAAGAACAACAAAATCTACGAACCACACACAGCCACCAGCCGTGGCCTGTTTCTGTGTTACAACTGTCCCGCTGCTCAAATCTCTCTCACGAAGGGCAAATGTGTACAATAACAAAATGTTTAAAATGTGTAACCCGACACCCCTGGATAAGTGCTACTGCATCATTCATATAGAATCTGTACATATATATTAATGTGGCGGTGAGCCTCCAGCTCCCCCCCGCAAAATAAATAAATTACAAAAAACAGAACAAGAGAAAGACGGAAAGGCTTCAAATTATTAAGGGTTATACAGGACATGCAGCCCCATCTCACAGGGGTGTGAAGGTCTCAAGACTTTGTGTAACAGTATATACCACACCACGACGGCTCTCTTTGGGACATTGAGCTAGAATGCAGTCCACTGTTTTTTTCCATCAGCTTCTGAGCATTATCAATCAGCACAGAAAGGCTTTCACAAGAGGAGTTTCTAGTTCACAAAATGGAAAGCAAGGTATTTGTAGTGTGTTATGAATGTGCAGTGCGACCCCTACAGTATAGAGGTATCTTACCGGATGGTCTGAAACCGAACACTGTAAACTGCAATGTACTGGTTCAGACACTTGACTTTGTTATAGTGCACTCACAACACAAGGCAGCAGTATTGGCAATTTACTGTGCAATCACGGCTTTGTGCAACTCCCAGAGAGATTTTGTGCAATTCTGTTGCTGGGAAGGAAGAGAAAAAAAATGGATTTTAAAAATTAAAGCAATCATGGAGCTAATACTCAATCCGAGTGCAAGGATTTTATTCATTGCTGCCTTTTAACTAGTACTCTACCAGTCTCAAGTGGATTTAAATTGGAATGGGGTATAATTGTGTAGCTTTCTAAAGTAAATCAAATCCTTTCCTAAACACCACCTATGTCAGACATTGCCTTCCGAGAACATGTGCTTAGAAAAAATTGTAAGCAAATTATAGTGCAAAGCAAAATATATTTTGGCAACTTCAGGGATCATTCTGATAAAACACAGAGTGATGAATGATACTTTGGACCAGCATATAATCACAAGAAATTACACACAATCTACCGGAACATATCTCTAGCTATTCAGCTGAAAATAAGGAGCAAAATCTTACTTTTTTAATCTATGCTGACTGAACCGAGGAAGAGCTTGTTTTGTGATTTTAGTTTTGCTCTTTCTAATTGCTAAATGATCAGCATTTTTAGTGCATGTGAGCTGAAATGGAAAACAAGCAACTTTTTTTCTTTTTTTTTAATTAATCTGAAATATATTACAGTAGCCCAAATTCTAATTTATCTCCAAATAGAGACACCTTCAAAATCTTAGACCCAGAAACACATTTTAAGTGCACATTTCTTCTCAAATAAATAAAAATATATATATAAATGTCCAGTTTAAACAAATCGAGCTCACAATAGTAAAATGCCCCAAATATTAACATTAAGAATTTATCAAAGAAGAAGTCATCTCTGATTTTAAAATAAACACTGCACCTATTCATCATGCATTTCAGAATTGTCCATTATTATTGAAATGCTGAGAGATGAATTATTAAATAGAAATATCAATGTCTGTTCTTGGCTTTACCAGTTTGGGCGCAAATACAATTGCACTGTTTACACCTCTGAAGATTAAACATGTTTAATGGACAATACAACTTACCAAACCTATTTGTACAATTACGTTACAGCCTCTCTCTCACACACACATTATGATTTAAGCTTAATGTTGGGGCGCTCATAGTTAGGGTGGTGACACACCTAAGCCCTTGTCTCTTGTTGTGTTTTACGGTGAATTTAAGCTGCTTCAGAAGGTATAATACAACCTACATTCTTTTCAGAGACAGGATATGAGCAATAGATTTCTAGGGTTTTTTAGAGAGTTGTTAAATATTTTGGAAATTTAAAGGTGTCTCTCCAACACTTATTTTTTAATGATTGCACATATCCAAAGACTTTGCAATGATTATGTACATCACCACAGGCTTGACAACTTAAGTGAGATCCCTGAAAGGTCTTTGGGAATCGCGTATATAAGTACAAGGCAGTTTGTATAGCTTGTCTTCCATCTACCCAGCGTGACTCAAATGTGATTTCCCCTGATGTGATTGCATGGTACTGATCAAAGCTTCGCTTTAAAGAAAAAAACAGCAGCTCTTTTTAAGGTATCAGAAAACCTTGCCAATCATTTTGGAAGTGACCAGAGGCACGTTTCAGGCACTTGCTGGGGGGAAATCTAACTGTGTTCTTTTTAAAACCGAAGACCGTTCATAAGATGCTCTGCTTGTCTGGTTGTGCCTGATTACAGGGTTAAAACTGTGAACGGCGAAGGGAGAGGATCAGTAGCCCTGATTGAAAAGTTAGTCTGAAGGCAGAAGGTGAGAAACGGTTTGTGGTTTTTTTTCCACAATCCAGCTTTTCAATCATAGAATAAAAGAAACAATCATCTTTGGTTATATCATTACACACGATCAATATGTACATTTTAGTTTCACGTACTCCTTTACTGAACTTGAGGCACACTTTCTTCTCATGGCCTTTTTTTGTTTTTGTTCTCCGAGTCTCGAAGGAGCAAATTCTTCAGAAGCGAGATCTGAGAGCCTGTCAAATAAGAGTCTTGCTCGTGGCGGCTGTTGTTGTGTTTTTCTTACAAAGCCTCAAACATCTGGCAGGCGCGTAGCTCGAATGCGGCCAGCGAGTCCGAAAAGGCAGAAGTCTTTGGTCAGGTTTCAATGGATAAAGCTAAAAAAAGATGTAAAATGCGAAATGACAAAGTACAGTCACACATGCGGTAAGTTTTTTTTTTCCTCTCTTTTCTTTTTTTTTTTTCGCTGCTCCAAACTCTTGTTCCTCTAGTACGGCCGCCACACGGTCTCGTCCATCCTCCCTGGGGTGGTCATTGTTGTCGGGGAGTTGCTATGGCTACCGTCGGCCTCGATGCCGTCACTGTGGCTCGTCAGGTTTGTATTCATGAGGTTGTTGCCCGTCGTGGCGCTGGTGCAGGAGGGCAGCATTCTGGTCGGGGACCGCTCGCCACCGGCGGTGACCATGGAGAACTGGTAGGAGCCCGAGCCCGTGCCGTAGTACAGGTGGTAGGGAGAGGAGTTGGTCTGGAAGGGCCCGCTCTGGTTCTGAGAGGGGCCCGGGTAGGGAGGAGGCAGGTACGTGTGGTACCGGGAGGACGCCGACATGCTGGTCATGCTGATGCCCCCGATGCCGGTGCTGGAGGGGCTGGCGGAGTAGGTGAAGCCCGGGTAGTGCATGCGGGGGTCCGAGAACCGGGGGTCTGCAAGGGTCGACAGTGAGGGGAACTGCCGGGGGTTGGAGAAGATGTCGGAGGTCCCTGCGCAGGAAGAGAAGAGAACGAACATGAGCTGGAAGAATAACTTTGGGGGGGGGGGGGTCAGGAAAACAAATCCTCTGTTTCTCCCCTCGGCCAGAATTCATTTTTTTCCGACTGTTACTCGTGGAAAGGGTGCCCAAACCCTCATGGAGCAAAGCAATTTCTTTGGGGGATAAAAATGTTCAAGGCCGGCACCGTTTTCTTTGGATTTATCAGCTATGCAGATTCTGGTTGATCCCTGAATGCTTTTATTTAAAAAAAAGGTCACTTTCTGAGAAGGATTAGTGAATGTGGAAGAAAAAATTCAAAGGAATTATCGGAAAATTAAGTACAGACATTTCAATCAGTCAATCAGACAAGAGTCTTGGCTACTGCCTTAAGTTTGTACATATTTTGGTAGAACTTTCCAAAGTGTTATTTCTGAAATGGCTTACTGACATTAATCCTGGGTCTAACACTGCAACTATCAAGAGTGTTGGGATTTGATACAAGTGCTCTTAATGGAATAACTCAAAATCTGCAGTTGTTTTCTTCTGTTTTTGCTGCTGAAAGGAAACAGGAACTCTGACAAGCACACAGCCCTTTGACTCGAATTATAAGTGATTTCTCAGAGATTTTTGCAGTGGAAGCCCAGCATAATGGAATCCAGCTGCAGATTTCTGTTTAGTCATCAGAGGTTAAAACACATGATTTGGGTAAACGTAAGTGCAAAACGCAGGAGAGGCTATAAAGACAAGGTGCTAAATGTATTTTAAAAAAATGAACATGCTCTTACAGGTTGCGACACAACGAAACCAGAGAGAGAAAAAACACATAAGAGAAACTGTCAAAGTCTATCTCATTTTAAGCAATTAAGTTCTGAAGCTCAGAAACGCTGTTTTTTTCTCTTCAGGCTGCATCAATAGAGGCATTGTGAGCCGAGAGCAGCATGCTTTATAAACAGTGACAACTTGTTTGGCTGTTGTGTAACGTTTGCAATAAATATAAAGGAAGAACTCAAACAGGAAACCGTGCAGCCAGCGCTCTCGGTCATAGAAGCACGCAAAGCAACTTCGCAGAAACGAGAGGGAGGGAGAAGACGCCGATGCAAACAAACAGGGGATACTCTGGAAAGGCTCAATGCAGCTTTTTCAATTGTTACATTCATAGAAATTATTGTCACCGGCACTGAGCGCTCCAAAACACTTTCAACAACTCGACTTTCCCACTACAATTTGAACGACTTGTCTGTATGATACATGGGGGGTGGGTTTAAGATTAAATCTGACTCTTAAATCTGTCACAAGTGTGCCAGTTTTCGCAATATCGGTAGCACACCCTTTACCTCAGATGACAGCTCATAAGAAGAGATTGCTGACTAGATGTTGTGAACACTTGGGCTACACCAGCGAAAGACCAAAGTCAAAGGCGAAATTCTGCAACTTCAGATGCGTGGACTGGAGTGGCCTGGAACAGATTCCAGGCATATCTGATGAGCACACGGGGAGGAAGCATGCAGACTCCAAGGAAGCAATCATTGCACCGTGGTGCCACCTAGCACAACTGCAAGAAAACAGCAGGCAGACTTGGATCCAACCCCTGTTTCTGTGTCCTGTCACAGCAGCCGACACGTCTGATGAATAGGCCACCTGGAGCATGATACTTGTGGATCAAGGTCCGAGAAACCATTGAAGGCTCTAAAAGTGTACTCCCACAAAAAGCACTGCTAATCTCGTTCATCTAACAGCAACAAAAAATCGTCTAGGTTTTTCCCTTTGTAGAATAAATGTGACATGTTTTAACACTCCACACCGCCCCAGAGATCTCCCCCCTGCCTCGCCCTGTGTAGTGTAGTGTAGCATTTCAGTGACTAATGAGGTTAGAAGGTACACCTGGCCAACCCCAGTCCTGGAGAGTCACAATCCTGCCGGTTTTATGGGTCACTCTTAAATCATCCATTTCTAAGTGCATGTGACAATTGTGCTTTGATCGCTGAAACAGGTGATGTGATCAGTGAAGTAGTTTAGAGATCATTTGACATGGAAGTTCAAATATCTTAAGGTCTACAGCTGGCCATTCCTGACTATACTGGAGCTATTAACTCTCTACATTGATCAAAACTCACCTGTTCCAAGTCTTAACCAAGTGATAAATTAGGTGATTTAATAGTGAGCTAAAAAACTTGCTGAACTGGGACACTCCAGAAGCAGGGTTGGAGATTCTTGTTTTGTATCATGGCCAGAGAGCACTAGATACAGTAGGTTTCATGTTTGGAATTTTAAATGATCATCCCCCCATCTTGTTCCATATAACCGGGAACAGCAAACATCAAAAAGCTTAAAGGTCAAGACTTGCAAACCCAGCAGTCAAACACGATCCTTGATTTACTCTGTAGAATTTGTCTGTTGTATTTTTTTTTCCTGGAGCAATAAAACTTTTTCCCACTGTCTTGCTGGTGACATTTACACATAAAGAGTGTGTAAAACTTGAATTTCTAAAGATAAAAGGGTGTGCTTTCTTTCCAGAGGGATGAGTGCACGCAAACCCCCTTGCATGCCAACAACTATTTAGAATATCTCATCTTAAGTCTCAAGAATTTGGTTTGCTTTGCAAATGGCTCATTGCAATTTCCACGGCTTTTAAAAAAAATCGACACAGGATCTTTTGCAGTCAAAATTCTCTCTGCTTCTGTTTGTTTTGTGAAGAGCCCGTGGTATAGAGTAAGTATCTGATTTCATGCAAGCAGAACCCATGGACTGTACTGTTGTTGATTGGGAGGAACTAGTTCACCCACTAAGTCCTTCAGGGCTCCTGAAAACTAGAACAGGTTTTCCTTTCTCTAAATACCGGCTTAATGCTGAGCTTCCCAGAATAAAATGACAACTGTGGGCTTGGAAGAATCCTGATGTTACCTCCTTAAAAACACTGAATGTAGCTCGTTCTTCCTCCAACAGGGAAGCATGCTTAATCTCTGTTCATTGCAACTCAAATGTGTTGTGGAGGGATGCTCAGAACAGAATTTGGGATATTGTCAGATTTCAATGCTCTGTGCAGCAGAGGTGAATTAGTGTTGTATTAACAACATTGTGTGCTAGAGCTGATTTCTTAGAGCCAGGGTAGTAAAGGGGTCTGCTTGGCATAAAAGGACAGCACTAGACTACTCCGAAGTTGTCCTAAAATGCAGTTGTGTTTGGACGATTTGCTTATGATAGAAACTGATTTGTTAGTTAACATAAGATGCAATATTGGCTTTAACAGAATTCAAATCTCTGCCATTCACCTGCGAATTGTTTTTCTAAGCTTAATGCAAAATGCCATAGGTATGTATTACACATGGAAATTTTTCAGATGCAAATGTGCAGAAACAGAAGCCCTAACCTCAGACTGTTGGCTTTCAAGCAGGATTTTCTTATTCTTTTTCATTCCAGACCACACATTTTTGAAAGGGATAACTGCACCTCGATCATGGCTGTGTCCTCAAGATTATGCACAGTGCTGAGGCTTAGCTTCAGGACTCAGGACTAAAATACTTCTACTATTACCATTTCTATATGTAATAAGGCAAAACTGTAGAGAAAGAAAACAACCAAAAAGATTTTAACCACTAAAGAAACTCAATGATAACATGGAACACAGTATGGAGAGGTCACCAATGAAAATAAAACAGGGGACAGAAAATTGCAAGCTGTTGTGACAGCTTACAGCTGTCAGTGCTCTATTCAAACCCTATCTTCTTTATAGTTTACTGCCATGTTGCAATAAGGAAATACGACTATGACTATTATGTGTTAGTTTCAGGCAGTGCCACAGCTCTGACACAGCTGAAGTAAGCAAAACAAAGTCTGATTTCATGTGGGAGCAGAACCGCAATTGGTCAGGGCCTCCATTTCCACATGAAAGCACCACTGCTTTTCAGGCTTATTCTCAAACTGGAAATCAGGAGTGCCCTGTTGCACTGTTTACGGTGGCTGTTCCCAATCCACGGTCTCACGACTAAAGAACTAAAACTAAACAAATGTGGGGATACTCCTGCTTCCCACTTCATTAAAAAAATTAGGTTATGGCGGAGCAGCTCAGGAATTCTATAGTAACACCTCCACAGACCAAAAAAAAAAGTGCCGTCTCTCTCCCCCTCATTAGCTGACACAACAACAATCCTTTGAATTGTCTCACGCCCACACTTCTGTCTTCCAGCCTAGACGATGCATCATCCCTGCAGTTTTAGTCAAGCAAAATTCCAGATAAATTGAACTAATAAATAACAATTCTGTATACTCACTGCCATATGTTTACACGGAACACCAGATACCAAGATGTGACTCATCTGACTAAAAGATAGTAGAACTGACTGAGGGGGATGATTCAGTACAGAGGCACTTTCAGCTAATCGGAACAAGACCAGCAAGTCAAGAGAAAGAGATGGAAGTGTGCCAGTGTGGTAGGTTATTTGAGGAATGTCCTGGGAAACAATACCTAAAGGCAATCTAAACATTTTTAAGTGCTGTCTGTGCTGAGAAAAAGAACACCCTTGAGAAATTGAAGCCAGGAGGAGGTGTGAAGAATTGAAAAAAATACCCACCCTTCCACCCTGAACAGGTAAATGAATAGCAGATGTTTGTTTGTACAGTGGGATAATCGACAGAGCAATGCTGTTGGTTTGGCTGTGATTCATCGTTGTGTTAAACGGTGTATGAATGCCAGTGTCATTCTTAGAGGTTTTGCTGTCAAAAAAGCAGTGCGCCCTGTTTTTGCTTGACAATCATGTCGAGCTCTCAAAATAAGCTCCATGTGGGAAAACTAAAAATAATTTAGTGTTAGCACAAGATGGCCCTTCAGGCACTAACCTCTATCCAAGCCAAATTCAGCTATCTTTTCCAAACTTGTTAAGACAAACTAGTAATTGTGTCAATTTGCAGTAGCTCACCACACCCCCATGCTTAGACTGTGATTGGGCACTCCTAGACCTCAGCGATGACATGAGATGACACTTAATTCCACACTAATTGAAGCAAAAGACAAAGTAATGGAAATAAATTTGTCTGTGTGGACCTTTCCAATGTCTACTCAGATAAGGTCAGAAGGCGTTTTCCTCATTTTATGTTTGGAATAGGCAGCTGTTTTTTATACCACTCCCTCTCAATTTGGAGTCCACACTTTTGTCACTGAACTTGGCTTTATTCCAGCAACCTTCATACCAGCTCTGGGGGCTGGGAGGGGGGCCCCTGAAACCTGTTATTGGGGGTGCATGCTATGAGCCCCACAGTGACAGCAGCTGAGTTAGCACCAACTGGAGGAGGGGTGCAGCTCTCACTGACACCAATGGCAAGATGGGGTGCACAGAGGGTCGTTGGGTTCACTGTTGTTTGACAGGCCAGGTGTGTGTGGCCACTCAGGGACTCCCAGTGTCGTTTGCCTAATGGAAATGCTCAGCCTTGAAGCTGTCTACTGATCTACTAGTCTTAAGTTCATCCTGAGGAGGAAAGCGAAAAAGCACTGGCCTCATATCATTGAGTTTGCTTACCTGACCATCTCAGATCATCTTCCACCTTGCATGTTTTTAAAGGTAAACTGGGAGGGTCAATTTGTTCAGTCCACAGAGCTGTAAATATTAAAATAGCGCATTGATCATTGAGCACAATACTTCATTTAATGCTAATGTTTCTAAGTCTGTAATCTGCTAAGTCTACCATGAAAAGTTACATTTTGGAACAGAAATGAAGTGCAAAGCTTGCTACGAAAGTTGCAAAAGCTGGCATGAATTAATATTATTATTGCTCTACATTTGATTGTTATATCAAAACTTGTACAAATGCATTCGCAGCACCTTAATTCTCAGCAACTGATTGCTTTTAAAAGTATTGCTACTCCTGGAAGCATAGAATTTGCATCTGAAGAAATCTGAATCTGGTCATCACGTATTTACGCTAATGCAAGAAAAAAGGCATAGAGCATTGAATGTTCAATTGTGTTTAAGAACAAAATGGTCAAAATCTTTTAGAATGAAAATGACGGTGAATCTCTTAACAGTAGTGCTGTGTACTGTGCAGTTCATCGGTCTGTATGAGGGAAGATATACAGCCAGATTATGTGAACTTGTTGCTTGTTGAGAAAAGGAAAATGGTGTCAAAACATATGAAGACATCCCAGAGGCATCATAAAGAAATTTTAGCTAAAACGTCACTAAAGAAAAAAACTATTAATGAGAATTTGTCAGGAGATGGATCGATTATTTAGCCTTCAGTGCCTTTGTTAAATATAAAAGGGACAGAATGCCTGTCCTCTGTTATGGTTGTATGGTTCTTCTTTCTGACATACAAGCTTACGTCAAAAATGATTCAACAAACACTTTCGTTCCTGGTAAAAAATGTGATGATCCTGCCACAGGCATCTGCCAATTAGACATGCAAATAAAATCTGCTTTTGCTTTAGCTGTTTCAAGCGATTCTACAGTGCAAAGGAAATGCAGACAGACCTATTTTTAAAAGCATAGACCTAATAACATTTAGCACAATAATAAAGTCTTCTGAAAGAAGTTGTAAGATTATTTCTCCTGAATGTCACCCTTCAGTTAGTGAATTTACATGCTACATTGAAAGGTATTGTCAGGGATCGTTCACGATCTAATCTCAGAAAGAGTTAAAACTCTCCCTGGCATGCTCCATTTATCATATTTCAAAATCCGTTTCCCTTCCCTGGTTTCCAACAGAAGCCAGTTTATAGATCTGGGGAACTTTTGTTTGATAGATATATGGAAGTTTTTTTAATTAATTAATTAATTAATAATTAGTTTGGAGCTCTGAAGCAGAAAAAACAAAAGCTTGCACAGGACTCGGGATTTGTGTGTGGCAGTCAAGTCTTCCTCTGCGGTATGTACCCCGGATATCTGCTTCACTGCAAGTGGTCAGCACCTGGGGGTCAGCAGAGAGCTGCTTTGGTCAAGGCTGAGAGCCAGTCAGAGGTTTTCGTCTCAGCCACATTCAACAGGCTTTTAATTCTTTCTTAAAAGCAGCAGCTTTTCCTCTAAAATCTGGGGTCAACATTCAGATGCTTGGTAATCTGGTCCCCCTCTTCACAATGGCAAATTCTTACATATAAATGGGGTCATTCAGTAGGTGCAGCAGCTGGTGTGATTTTGAGAAGAAAATAAACATTTCCTTCAAATATTTTGATTGGCAAGCAGACAACTTCAATACCGAGCACAGATTGCCAGTTAACAGAACAGCACAGGGTGGACCTCAGTGTGGCAACCGCTGTATTCTCAGTGTGAACGTGCATAGCTGTACCTGGCTGTTCAACACAAATTCTCATAAAATGTCCCTCCTTTGCACGGCCTTGTCAAAACTCACATTTACTTTTTACTGAAAGTGGATGGTTTTGTCATCCTGTGATTGGGGAATCAGTGTCACTGGGAATTTATTTTAGCAGTGTGCCATTCTGGTTTCTGTAATTAACCATACCATTGAAACAACATGAATATGAGAGCTTCCTGTTGTAGGTTCTTGCAAAAGAGGGAGAACAACACAACATCTAGGATCTTGGGATCTTTGGAATGGAATCTTTGGCTGTTGGCTCATGCTAAAAATGGTTATCTTACTTTCCTGTACTCAATACAAAATGCAAAAAATTAAGTTATTTTTCCATTAGATACTTGTAGCTAAATTCCTGGGACCACAACTGGTGGCCATTATTCGTGTTCTTCTATGTAGAAAATACAACTAGCCAAAGCAAATATTTAAGAATAATATTTTCCCACATTCATTTAAAAAAATAATACAAACTCTCCTAGGAAAAATACATTAATCACCTTTTGAAACACTGGAAATTTCAGTGACTTTTATGCTGTAATTTCATTATTCGCTGGAAGCCGCTTCAGTTTTCCAATCGGGAAGGAAAACTGCCATTTTCCTTTGGACCGTTTGAAATTTTGTCTTAAAAAAAGACAAAACTTCGAAAACAATGCACAGGGATAAATAAATAATAGGCCACGGATTCTGAAAGCACGGTAACCTTCCAAGCAAATGTATCTTGGCTGGGATCTGCAAGCTTTTGAAAGTCGGAATTTGTAAAACCCGGTTCGCTGCACCTCTTTTTGGCTTATTTTTTGGCCTCAAAACCACTATGTGGCTTTGGCTGTGAAAAGCGGGCATTGCTATTCAAATGAATCCGAACGCTGGCTGCTGCTGTGCACTCTTGCGTTCGACCATGCACAGAAAGAGCAGAGCCACACAGGGCTGCTTCTGAGCTGCTCTGCCCTTCGACAGTGCTGAAATGCTGGGCGGCATGCATGGATCCCTACCATGGTCGAGAATGAACAGCAACAAAAACCGAGCACAAACAGGAGCACTCTCCAACCCCATCAGGACAGGCTCTGTGCATTCCCTGCTGTCTGCCCTTGTACAAACACACACACAGCTGAAGGCAAATTAAGACAAACCCAAACCTGAAGTGGAAGCCTGCTCTAATATGGCATTTTTAATATTTACACTCTGTTGCACAAGCTCCCCAGACAGTATGGTGCAAGCCCATGGAACCTGTTACACGGCTGTGTCTGCAAACGCACCGATAAATCAGGTTTAGTGTTAAGAAACTGGCTTGTCTCATTTCCAAGATGTTTTTCGGCTGCTCATCAACAGGAGCACAAACTTAAAGCTGTCCTCTTAAAGCAAACGCAGTTTGCTTGCCACTCCAAAAAAACCTGCCTGTTACAAAGTTACGCTGCCTGAGCACTGAGTGTTTCATAATGGGATCGAATCCCGATTCATACAAAACATCACGTAATCAAAGAAAATAATCTGATGGCCTCGATACTAATAATCAACAGCAAATAGGACAAAGCTTCACAGTTGTGGTCAATGGATCTGTTAAATACGCAACTGAATTCTTAGGTAAAATTCATAGCAAAGTCACATTGGCTGCTTTCTGTTGAGTTAAGTGGATGAGAGAGCATTTCACCACCCCCACCAGTGGATGGGACACTGGTCCAGTGCAGGGATCACCCCTCCAGCTATGCTGGTCCCTACCTATACAGCTGGCTGGACTGGAGCCACTGGGGTGCAATACCTCACTCGAGGCACTACAGCACAGCAGTGTCTGCACTGAGGACTTGCTTGAGCCCACAAGTCAGGTATTCAAAGCCTTGCGCTCAATGCTGTTCTACCCCACACTCACTCTTTACCTAAATCTAAAATTAATGAAATTAAAAAGTCGACACTGGTATGACCCACATGAATGCAACAGTGTGCACTTGCATGTGCAAAAGACGTTCTATATCCTGAACAGGGTAATTCCGGTTAAAAAACAAGTAGAAGAAAAGCTGTGAGTTTCAGGACCCCACTGGCAGCTACAGGAAATACTGCAAGCGTGTTTATGAACTGCGTCATTACTGAGACTGTCGCCGTGTCTCTGTTTATTTGGCAAGTGCATTTGTAATAATTTGTCACAGAGGAAATGTGCTGCTGTGTTGTGTGCTTTGTTATAGTACTTTAAAATTCCTGAGAACAGCACTCAACAATTCTGGTTGTTCTTGTGCATGAAGTTGGCTTAAATGTCTATTTCCTATTTCAGAATTTCAGTATAACTTAGAGGGGGGAGGGCATCTTCATAATTATGATTATGATCATTATATCGAGAGGTACTAAAATCACAGCACATGAGTACTGGAAATAATTGCTTTTGCTGCATTTTTGCATCTCAGTTTAATTAACATCCTGTACAGCTGCACAGGAGTACTGCTGAGGACTTTGGATTTCAACCCAGTCAGGTCATGGGTTCAAATCCCAGGTGGAGCACTGCTGCTTTTATCCTTTAGCAAGTTTCTCCCCTCGGAATGCCCTGATCTATTAGTGGGCACTCTCACTGTAAGTGAGAATTCATTCTCTCCATTGAATTATCTTGTTAAAGGACTAAAAAACAGTCCAACATACTGCTACATGTATTAGAGGACTACCAATGTAAAACATATGACAGCCATCGGACATCTTGCAGCCTCTAGAAGAGAACAGAAGGCTCGCGTTCTAGCAAGTACGAATATTAAAGTAAATGTTAAAATCGTAAGAGAAAGGCAATCCTAAGATTAGGAAACTCCTTTTAAAATATAAGTTTGATGTGTAAGGATCTCGGACTGTTCGTCTCTGTCCAGCTTTATCCTTTGCCACCTGTTATTATTTTTCAAATGTACCTGGAGTATCCAAACAATTTTCTTTTCACTTCTAATTTAATTCTCAGTTCCCGACAAAGGTGTGCATGGATTGCCATACTTGAAAACAGAACGACTCCATGTCTGGAAGACCAGAACAATAGTCTGAAACCCAGCATACATTAAGAAACTGGTTTCGAGACAAACATTTTCCTCGTGTATGTTGGCCTTGTTTTCGTGTTCCCCAAAATAAGGAAACATGTTTCCTGGAACAGACCCAGCATCTATTCTCCAACAGCACACCTTTCAAGAAACAGATGACCTGTAGCCAATCAGGAAACGCACAGCGGGCACGAGATCTCGGGTCACATGACTTTGGACGACGGCATCATCCGTAGAAGATACCACGGTTTGCAACTGTTCATTGTTTTATTATTTTTTTATTACTACTCAGCACTGTATCTGCGCCTCCCCATTCTTTTACAGAGTCTTAGGGCAGTAAATAGTGTAGCGCACTGCAATAAAGTCAGAAAAAAAGTGCGCAGCCAGACAATATAAATTGATCTTGTCGATGCACGCATCATAATGAAACTTAATTGGAGTGCTGACTGTGCTGCACTAGAACTTGCGACATCAACGTATAATTGGCTGTCTCAGTGGAACAATGTTTCTTGGATGTGTGTTACATATTACAGAGTATGTCTTAGAGAGAATTCAAAGTTTGAAAGCCCAAACATAATTTGGCGCTTTAGACGATAAAGGAGGAATTTAAATAATCTGTGAAAAGCTAGTAACGTTGTTTACTGTATCAAAAGGTGTACACCATCACCTGTTCTTCAATTGCACACAGCCTGAGCGCCAAATGAGTGGAAGTTATATTTTTAAGGAGCATGCACTGTATTATGTGACATTACCAGCTTAACGCAATTGTGTCTAACAGCGCATTATGAAATTCAAGCACCGTAATTTCGACTTGCTTATTCTGTTTAAAAGTTAAACTTTGAAGCTGTGGTCTGTGTGAATTAGGAAATATGTTTTTCAGGATAACCGGTATTCCTTAAGAAATAAGTAATTATGATGTGTTGTAGACAGTGGAACGGTTACGCTATTTAAGCAAACAAAAAATGCGTGGGTCTTAATTGTAGGAAACTTAATTTCTCTGTTGAACTGTACACGCGGTTACACAATCAAGCAAAGAGTCTGAGGTCTGTTAAGATGACACAAAACGCAGTGTACAACTGTTAGGTTTCACAGGGTACACATCATTATTAAAAACATTCGATACAGATAAATGCCTGTGTTTAGTGTAACTTTATAGTGTAAATGGTGCTTGTCGAGTAAACTTGTGTATAAAACAAAGGAAAAAATGACAAAAAATAACAGGCTAGACATCTCCCTGGGTTAAGTGTTAACCAGCCTACTTAACTTTTTTCAACCTGCTCCTTCTGTTGTTTTCCCTATTGGTTGGTGTGCACAGAGACCGTCCCTGTGAAACATAGGCCAGCCTCCCTTCAAACCACAAATGCACCCATAAATAGGGGAGGCGGCTGCAAAATACCTGCTGCAAAGGCTCATTTCTTAATTATTATTTTCTGATTGCCCATGGGAGGAAAGGCGTAAAGGTATTATGCAAGATTAAGGTATGTGGTTTTGGGTTCATTTTTCTCCCCAATAGTCCCTAAGCTTGTGCCAAGTGTTACTGCATACTACAGCATCTACACAAACCACAAACCTTCTCGTTCCTAATTGCTGCAGGGGTGCATTATGGTTTAACCAACATTTTAATGTGCTTAGTCTGCTTAATACGTATTTGTCATCATATAGGTGCTTTTAGTAATGCCTCAGCAACCCAGTAAAACAGAACTTAAAAATAACTGCCTCCCTCAAGGCTTTAGGTACCTAGTAAAAAAAAAAAGAAAGTGTCGTGTTTTAATGTATGATTTGATGTTGAAAAGTTTGCCTGAAGGCATAACATTTTAATAGTAAACAAAAGCAGACAGATTTTGGGGGCATCTCAGGAGAGCAATGGTCACAGTACAAAATGTTAACTTTTGGGATATTGACAGGCCCCTGTTAATGTTTCAATAAAGAGGCTAAAAACGACAGGAGGTCATTTGGTCAGTCTAGTTCATGTGGTTGCTAAGTAGATAAATGGTCCAAGCATCTCATATGCAACCTTGTCTTGAACGAAACCAGGGTATCAGCTTCATCAAAATGGCAGGGTAGTTTGTTCCACACTCCACTTTAAATGACTTCCCTGTAGTTTCTGCTTGTGCCCTGCGCTATTTCACTGTTGGTTCTGAAGACATTCTCTGGATTGACTATGTCAGTGCCTTTGCCTTTTGGCAAGGTTTCTGACTATTTGAACTGGAACCCCTCGCAGCCTTCTCTGTCAAGACTAAAACATTCTTCTAGCTTGTCAGAGCAGGACAGTCCTATTTTGCTATTGTATTGTATATAACATACATTGCTATTCTCTGGTTTAGTTACCTTTTCTGTAACATGGTGACCACAAATTGTACACAATATTCTAAATGACGTCTTAATAGTGCACTGCACAACTTTAACATCCCTTCATTTAAATTCTCTACTATTAACTATATATCGTAATGTTCTGTTACAAATATTTATATATTATGTAGAAAATAACAGTTATTTATGAACCTTTTTCACAGCTTGAAAAAGCAATTGGCAGAGTGACATTAAAATATAAGATTTGTGTTTTAAAAAATAATTACATAAGATTCACAAATATATGGGACATATATATATGGGGCATAACAGGTGATTCTTTCCCCTTAGGTCTCCATATGTGATATAACTTGTATTGAGGACTCTGTAACCTCAACCTCAACCTCTGTAATTCCTTATTAACACCCTAAACCATGCGCAGTGTGGTATGTTAACACCTTACAGTAAAATGAGAAAATATGTGAATTCAAAGTTTCAGAAAATCTTTGTCAGAAGCTTGGTAAAATGGAGAAGAAAATTTGCACTGCCATGTGTTCTAAAGCCCGGTAGTTTGGCCTTGTAATATCCGATACCCTGCAATGCCATAACAGATTTTAAGTTATTTTAGTTACTTCTGGTCCTTGGGGATACAAAATAAGAATCGGAGCAAAAACAAGAAAATCACTAAGGGTACAAACACTTTAAAAGTACACTTAATAAGTAAAAAATTCCTAAATAAAAAAGAACCTAATGGAATGTGTCAGTCCAGTAAGATAGCTTGTCACGTCCAGACATTTCTGATGATCTCAAGGCAGTGATTTTCAAGGCCATTGAGTTGGTGTATTTTCTTAAGGCAGAGTAACACGCTGTTTTACTTGGGGAAAAAACACTGAAAACATATCCTCAGTATTTGCAAACCTTGCTGATAAATAGAATCATTAGCTGTGTGTGCCGGTAATTAACGTCTCCCCCCATGAGAAATTGTGTGTGGGAGAGTATTGTTGACCGAGGGGTGTGTAGTGTGATAGTGCGAGTGTAGACAGCGAGACATGCCATCATAGCAAATGTGTCTGAGAATGAACACCGATCTCCACCCACTGACTTATTCCAAACTTCCTTTCTTTTTTTTTTTTTGCACGTATCTTCTTTTTAGTCTAAACACCAGGCTTCTCTGGGAGGAAAAGTCTTAAACTGGCATCCCCAGACTGGCTGACAGAAATATCTCAAAGAGCTGTTAAATTCCTGCTCAGGTGTAAAAGGGTGTGCTACTCCTGCAGAGGACAGAGGCTAGGAGCAAAGTGTTCTCTTTCATAGGGCTTATACACAGCCATTCACAATCAAATGATAGGACCCTAGCAGACAAGAGGCAATCTACAAAGTTTCTTAAAAATCAAACTAATTAAGATACATTTTAAAGAGAATGGCATTTTGAATTCAGAACTTTTATTACCTACAATGCAAAGAGGTAAGACGGCTCTGTGAGATTCCTTTTACTGGAAGTCTTCTGAGCCAGTGTTTGAAATTGTGAATAACCTCTTACATTTAAAGCACGGCCTGCAACAGTAACAGACTTGCTGATCTCACTGCTCTCAGTTTGCTTTATTGTGGTATAGATGGTATGAATGGAAGGTGGTGCCAAACGTCTTTAATGCTTATCACCGTCTATTAAATAAATAAAGAATCATCAATTAAAAATCATCTTTACCTGTAACCAGTAAGCACAACCAAAACAGTGTTTTTGGGGTTGCCGAATTAATTACTGAGCATGTGAAGACAAATACATGTGGCTAGTCTGTGCAAGCTTGCTGAACACTGTAATTAGAATGCAAAGCAGGGATTCTCCAGAAATTGGTTTCCAGCAAGTGTACAAAACATGGATCATGCCCAATTCAATGAAAAACATCTATTTTTAAACTAGGAGCTGATTTAAGGTGTTAAATGGACTTTGAATCCTATGAATCCGGACTGGGCGTAATCTTTTCCATTACGCAACTGCTTCTGAAGTCCTGTAGTTATGCAACTCATTTTCAATTTTTTTTCAATATCCATCCAATTGTAATAAGCACATGTGAGCGTAATGTAGCAAAATAATGTACTGGTCAAGCAGGAGCTCCTGCAGCTGAAGTCCTGTTACCTTGGCAGTGCCAATTGTGGAAAGAGCACTTTTCAAAGACACTAGGTCTTTTTAAGCTGAGGCTTCATACATCGCAGGTTCCCTTACATCTTCCCCTGTCGTCAAAATTCTTTTCTAGGTTTAGATGGGAAGATGGACAGAATAATTGGGACCCAGGATCACACCAAGGTGTTCATCTGACAGTAGCTGTGTACCGAGGGGGTGGAGTGGGGGTGGGAGTCTACTGGACAGGGCTGTCCTGTGTGACATACCTTGTGTTGGAGGGCTGAAGTGACCCTGGTGGGTTGTCCGCTGGTTGGTGTTGGTGGTCCCAACGCGCATGTTGGCCAAGCTGGCCCTCTGGATCCTCTCCAGCTCGCTCAGCCGGTCAGAGAAGATTGTGGGTTTCTGCTGGTCTTCCAGCTTCTGCCGGTGTCCTGCCAGAGATACGGATAGCCATGTTACAGTCTTCTGCTAACACACCAGTGTTGTTCTGCAGTTGAAGGGGGGAAATATGGCCAAGTAAAACACAGTTCTGACAACCAAGGTTCTATCCTGGGAAGACAGAGTTGAAGATGAACTATCATTCCCCACGATCCGCAGTAAAGGTAAAACTAGATGTGTAATATTTACACAACCTTTCAATTTAAATGAGTTCTTTATACTATTATAAAAAGAGACACTATACTCTAGTCAATTCATAATTTTGTATGACTTACACCATTACTCCTGGATGAATGTGTTTTCCTCAGATTGAATAATTAATACCCATTTTAACAGTTCGTTTTTTCAGGATAGTTGCTTATTTCAGTTATGCATGTCTTTCTTCACATCTTGTAGGCTAAGTAAAAGTATGTGGCTCATTTTTTGGCATCTGATCAATTGTTTTGCTGTGTGTGGCTTAACACTCCAAAGAGAAACATGTTCAGTGATCTACGTTCCACTGTTAGCACAGACCACAGTGGATTACCGAGGTATTGCCAGCGTCTAGGTCAGTGATTTACAACTACTGTACATGGTTCAGTTTCCATAACTTCTGAGAACATTAACACCAAATCTAAAAATTACAAAACCACTAACAATTAGAAAGCCATTTGCTTAAGCGATAAAAAATGGCTAAAATGTAAAAAAGTGAGTTGGGAGTTCAACAGTAATTCCCAGGGCACGTTTTTTACGTGAAAACAGTATGCCAACTGGGATGAAGAGTACTGTTTTGGCAGTGATCCATTTGGATTCCATCTCTTCAGGTCACTGCTCATAACGGAAGACAATCACTGGCTCGCAGAGCTGATTCACAGCAAAGAACCGAGGAGGCCTTCTGGTATAAATCAAAAAATACTTTCAAGGCCCTGCTGTTCGTATTGTGTCAGAAGTAATGAATTTTATATTTACTTGGTTCTTACCAATAAAAATAAGTTGATCACTTTTAAGAAAACCCCTGTGCTGTCACGAGCTGAGGTATGCAGGGTTTTAATAAAGGCTGCTATTGTGCTTCGCATTCATCCTGAAAAAAAGAGGAAAGCCCCTAACGCTGCACAGTCTATTACAGTAGAGTGTTTTCAGTTATTTCTGTACTTCTGCATTTGAATCAGCCAGCTATTCAACTGTGTAGAACTCCACAGGCCCCATTACAGCACTCTTCAGTGTTTGTCAGTTAACAGGTTGAAACAAATCCACGTAAGTGTAAATAGTGAGCCAGAATGTCAGCATTCACGCGCGGTCGTTTATTTGGATAAGCACACAAAGAGCCAGGTGAAACTATGCTGTGTAAAGACTGTACAATTGAATAATATGGGCTCACGCCATCGTAAAAGCGGTGGCCTTCTAATCTACTGAAGGGCAGATGATAAGATCCCGTGTTTCAATCCAGCAGTATTTTGCCGGTAGGGGTTAACGAAAACGCTACGCAGACAATTTCACCTGTCAAAGCCTTTCCTTAGACGCCACACAAAGAGAAACGGCCTATATCACCCAACACGGTGGAGTGCGCGTGTAGAAGAGAGAGGTTTAACGATTGCGAACCCCAGAGCGGTATTTACTGCATTACTGAAAAACTCGCTCCTTTCAGGAAAAACAGTGAGTTATGATATCGACGTTTGTTTACTCGGAAGCATTAGCTTCGCTTCCTTGGTATTGCTGTGAGAGGTGGGCCAGGGGGCTCAGCTCCCGACAGCCATAATGGACGCATTAGAAATGGGTTTAATGTAACTACCAGAACAGTATAAATGTGTTTCAGAGAACATATATAATGCTGCTTTCTTCCTTTCAATCGAGCCCTCTGGCAGCTGTTCCACCCAAGGCAGCTCAACATAAACCTAATGTGAAGCAATAGCTAGGTCTGAATTTGAAGTGTTCACAAGCACCCCAATGGTGTCAGATGCCTGAGGAATGATCACTGGGTTATATATATATATGTATGTATATTTGTGAATTATTATGACAAGGCCTGAACTGAAAAGAGAAGAAAACATCAGTTATTTTTTATTGACGGATTCAATGTGGGGCTAGTTTTGAGGATCCTTGATGGAAGTCATTACTTCTCCAAGGCTTTTCTTTATGAACAGAGCTACAATTTGGCCAAAAAAAATGTTTTGTTGTCCACACCTTATCAGCAGCAGCAATGGATGTAACTGTTCTCAATGTGAATGTGAGGCTTCATGGCCAGTCATGGCGTCTGAATGCAGATGTGCCTGCACTTTCACTGTCCAGCCTCATCAGAATTGAATGAAAGATATCAAAATACTGTTCTGTTTTGATTTTTCCTGAGTTGTCCCAAAGCAAAATGCAAAGCCACAGGATCCAGTAAAGATAGCCAATATGTCTTTTTTTTTTTTCCTTGGGAAGGGAACAGTCTCTTCTAGTACCTAACAAAGTCTGCCACTGATAGCTCATTATTCAAATGTTTGAAGTTGGCTTTGCTTACGCCATACGGAAAGGTTCCGGGCATGCCAAGTCTGAGTCTGAGCCTTGGCTCTATCTAACACACTTAAAGACACTGTGCTACTGTCTTTCTGTACAAACTCAGGGAGAGGAGGAAACTGCTGAGAAGCCCCTAGGCTTGTGCATTCTGGTAAAAGATTTATACTCCTTCAAACAACTGAAAGGAAATAATATTCTGCAAAAAAAAAAAAAGCTGATAATTTATATAGTTTTTTAGCCCGTGGTGGTCTGTGATGAATTGGCTGACTCTTAAGGGATGAAAGTAAATATCCCTTTAGTAGGAAATAGACTGGCTGGGGTCCAGTTGGCAGAAGAGAGGAAACACGCTGCACTTACAGTAGATTTGGAATGCCTTAAGAGGGAACAGTGGGAGAAACGTTCATTATGCAAGTCTGGTGTTCATTATGTTGACTTGAAGTTACTATTAGACCAGTAATCAGAAAAGCCATCCTTTTTTTTTCTTCATAAAACTTTGTAACTATTTCCCATCTGGTCTTCTCTTGTTGTTGTTTGTTGTTTCATTAGTTTTAGGCACAGCACTACAGATTATGCCAAGACCTCTCCATTGCCTATCCCGATCCAGTTCACTGGCAGCAGTTACCATGGTCTTCAGGGGAAAAAAAAAGAGAGAATTGAATTTTTGGAGGGGCGCTTGAAAGAAATGTGCACAGATGTTGGTTTTTGTGTGATGCGTCTATTAATCTAGCGACATCTTGGTGGACTGAAATCAAATTCACACTATCAACAGACTAGCTGCAACTATGCAGCCTTTGCCCAGCACAGATCCATGAATGGTTTTGTAGCTAGCTCAGTACTGAGTGTTTCAGAGTGTTTTCCAGAAAACAGAAGTGATACTTTTGCTACCATGATGTCACAGCCCCTTTGAAAGATTCTAGCAGCTGAGGCTCACAGATGCAGTGAATGCAGCTCATGTTGGAAGTGAAAGCTTGTAAAGATTTTGTTCATTTGCAGGGATGAATAACGGCCTTGACAGTACCAAAGCTTTTTTTTGCCCCTCAAGCTAGTTAGGGTAACATTTTATTTTATTACTTTTTGAGGGGGAGGGAGGGTTGATTAAAAATATTCTAATGCTGTTAACAGAAAATCGGTTTAAAAATAACTTCTGCGTCAAACGCAAGCGTGTTCCTTAATTGCACATCTGCGAAGGTTTTGTTCAACTTTCTCAACGACTGACAACACATCCCAGCATAGTCACATGAGCGCTTTTGCTAAACGGCAGGCAGTTTTACAGATAAGCAGGGCCTATTCAGGATGCATGAGTTTACTATTTATATATTGCACAGCAGGAAGTGGGTTTATGGCACTGTGCAAACCGACCAGGGATTTCCAAATTGCCTGAGAAGGACAGATGTTTGTGCTGAAAAGGCCTCCTGAGGCCTACAAAGTGTGAGGCTGTATCTTCTGTGTGCAAAGGATGTTAGCAGTCGAAGGTGTAAACTGTTAGACAATCAGGTCTGCTATTTTGAAGACAGGGTGGTACTTCAGAACCATTGTCTTAGTGTTCCATAATAATACACCAATATACAATTAAAGGTAAACCGTAAAGTGATGGGATGCGAGATGCGTTGGAACTGTTATGGCATACAAGGAAGCTAAAACTACAGCCACGATTTTAAAATATTTGCCTGCTTTCCTTTGACTATTTAGCATGGCTTAAAAAGAAAAAAAAATGGCATAAACTGCAGCCAGTAAAGCAATTAAAGATATTGTTTTTATTTGCCTCAAGCTGCCAGCTCTCTGAAACCTAGGACAATAAAGAAATGAATACTATATTATTTATAACAAGGCTTTTCAGTAATAAACTAAAATACAATTTACTCTTGCTCGGTGCTTTTGTGTCAAGCATGCTCAAAAACCCACATAGCTTGATATGTTTCTCTGTATTTATTACAAGTTTAGCTGTAGTTTGTTGATGTTAGATTGTCAATTAGGTCTTCATTTAAGACTTCAGTGTTTCAAATCCTTGTGAAAAGTGCTTTTTTGGCAGAACAGTTCTAGGTTTTGGATAAAGGCATGGGGATTGATGGGGAATGCCACAGATCTGTACATCTAAAGGGCCTCTCATCTGGATCTGCGTGATGTTGAAAATGATTTCTTTGTCGTGTCGGATCTGTGGACACGACATTCAGGATATTCCAAACTAAACTGCAGGTGCCCCTACTTAGCGCTGAGAGACAGGTTATCCTTTGCGGAGGCTGCCAGCAATAACAAGTTAGGATGGCGAGCTTTTGAATTCGAAACCTTCTTGAAGTGAAGGCAGCAATTTAATGGTGATCAATGCTGATGTCGACATCCAGTGGGTTGAGAATTACCATCTGGTACTGAAAGGTTTTTATTTCACATACATGTGCTACATACACCCTTATGAATTTCTGCCGCTATAAATCCAAAAGATTTTTTTGCCTTTGCAGTTTTCCCACGAGTGTACCATGCTTATACCATGCGTTCACTTTCCTCGATTATGATTTGATTTACTTTGACATGCCCATGATGTTTTATCACCATGTTTTCTACTTTTTACCGTGACATACCATGGTAAGCTCCTCTTAGGGCCCTTGTCCATTACGTTGCGGGCATTACATTCATCTTTTGGATCTTTTTATTTCAAGTTACCACTCAGCTCTAACTCTCTGTCAAATAACTGGATCTGAGGGTAGGAGAGATCCAGTCTACTGGGCCCTGCCGCAGCTGGAGCCGAACACGACATTTCAGCGAAACAAAAAAAGAACCCCTGACATTTCTTGATGCTGTTTTTCCGCTTTTGTTTTTTCATACCTTCACATGTTGCTTTTGGTTGCCGCACAAGATAAATTCCAGTAGCAGCCAAGAAAGAGAAAGAAAAAAAAAAACAGGCATGCTTCGACCAGACGGTGCGATTTTGTCATTTGCAGATTGGCGGTTGCCTCATATACTGTAAAAGCACAAGCCAACCCACCCCCATGGTCCATGTTCTCAGTCTGGACTAAGGCAACCTAATGAATGACAATCCTGAGCACTTGGACTGCGAAGAAAGAAAAGCTAATAAAAAACAGTATTTGACTTAATTACATAGAAGAATGGCTACGCACACTACCTAATAAACTGCACCTGTGCTGTAGGAGCCCTCCCTAGTGCTTTCTTCTGCAGATGAAGGCAGAGTTAGCCATGCACAGAGCGTGTTTATTCAGTAGGTGGCAATGACAGCTTCTCACCAAAGTAAGACACTCCTGATTGATGAGCTGTTATGCTAGACTTCCCCTCTTTACATTTCTGCTTCGTTTTTTTTATTCAAGAGGCAAGCACATGTTCCCTTCTGAAAAGAGAGACATTAAACACAAGTTCTTTTATTAAATGCGCAGTGTCGACTTTTCAGGAGCCAGCGAAACCTAATCTCGGCAATAAAGGGAGAGTGCTTGGCCCGCAGTTAGATTTCAAAAGTATTTATGGGGAGAGAGAGGGTAAATGTTCACGTTAATTGGGAAAATTACGAATTGCACTTCATTTAACAAAAAAAGTCTGAGAATCAGAATTTCTTTCTCTGCGTTTGACTTTACTTTCTCTCCCTTTTTTCCCCCACTGTCTGTTAAGGCTCTTCTGGGCTGTGTTTTAACAGTAGTTATACGCAAATACGCGAGAGACCTGTTTTTGTCCAAACATTGTGATGTTCTTCAGCAGCCTGGAGATAAATGACATATTAGGAGCTAAGCGAAGTCATGAAGCAGCTCTACTACGGATTACATGTTCTTTTCCTGCTGCATTGTTGACTAGCTGAGAAGGATGCAACATGCTTATGGGTGATTGCCTCTATACCTACTGTATGCTAGTTAACCATTGTGGCTTCACCCACCTTCAACAAGACGTCTGGCAGGTGTTTAGTCAGGAAGTGTGCAAGTAACCCCCTTGGTATTCTCCCCACCTCTCTGTTTGAATTCCGTGTAACTCTGATCCACGTTACACTTTGCAGTCTCTGTTTTCTGTTTCAGCTGTCAGATGCCCTTTCAGATGCGACTAGGCTATTGTACATTGAGCACTTTATTTCTCATGACAGACAGCCGCCACATTTGTTAAAACAGAAGCAAGGGTGAGAGAAACAAGGTGGGGGGGGGGTACAGACAAGTTCTTTAACATAAAGGGAAACATCGAAACAGAGAAACTGAGAAACAAGAAACTGCCGCTTTTTCAGCGAAGGCCTGTGGTCTCATAAAAACGTTTCAGCTTCTGTCTTCCTCAGTGCCATTCACCTTGCATCTCTGTGCCCCTACATTCTTCACCACAGTTTCCTTTGCATGCCATGAACACAGACCAAAAAATTAAACATGTACTGGCTGATCGCTCCAAGTAGAATCTGAATCAGAGGAAAAGCTAGGAAGCACACTCCTTGCATGCCTCATGTCTAGATTTCTCCTGATCTCTGCCTGGAGGTGATGTAGGTCTAAATGGGCCATATAGTCTGCAGTAGAACATTTCAAGCCCTTTTCCTTTAATCAGGCGTTTAAGCAGCATAACTAAGTGGAAGGATGTGGGTTTTATTCTTGAGCAGAGCTGATCAAGTCTAGACTCTTGTCTAAAATAAGAATCTGAGAGACGACAGGCTGAGAGGCACATATGTATCATTCTGTTCTTGTCTTTTCCCACTGCGAATACTTTGTGTTGCTACTGTAGACAACACAACCATCTAACAGCAAGTACTAGTAGCACTATTAGCACTTCGATCATCGTTAGTGTGCATAGCTTTCTTTACAGCAGGCAACAAAGCAAATTAGGCTTATTCTTGGGTCAAGCCTAAGCTTCCTTGCAAGAAAATCACTGGTAGAGCATAAATAATTAGTAATATATCAAATGTAATAAATGTAACTCCAGACCCATAACCTTATCTGGCTTATACAGTAAACTTTGTTTGACTATGTAAATATCTGTTTTAACACTTTTCTTGAGTGACTTCTAAGTATTCAGGTGATTGGAGAAAAGAAGATCTGCATAATGTTGGGATAATTAAATTAAAGTTAGCAGCTCTATAAGTCCCAAATAAGGAATGGTCTACATTGTACTTTAAGCTGCTGTGATCTTATATTTAGTGATGTCCCTTCAGGCTGGGTGTTTTCAAACAAATTTCTTGTGAATGTACAATTTAACTAGCACCTTTTTTTTTACTTTGTAGATTAAATGGATAAATTAAAAAAAGAACAGTTATCCTAAAATAGTTGAATGTAAAATGCTGCCAGATTTTAGCATTTGAGGTTGGGACAAATGTCTATGGGAGTACAGACGTGATAAGCTCTTCCCAGCTTTAGAGTCGCAGTAAGAGGAAAGACAGCTCTGCTGCAAACGTGCCTGAGCAGGTCCAGCCCCAATATCTGCAGCCGGGCACTGACCCCTTCAAGTGAATTTGGGGGAGAATCTGGAGAGATGAGATCTTATGGTTGTGATAATTTAGTTATCACAGAAAAAGAGCAGGTTTAACATCATAAATGTCCTGGCAGACTTTCTTGTTCATGCTTTGTCATCTCTCTGTGTATAAGAGCAAACAAGTTTCTCTAGAGAGTGGCAGGCAGTGAGGGGGGTGGATTGGAGGGGGAGCGACAAGGCTGTTTTTCAACACCTCTTGGCCAAGAGCCAGAACACATACTACTGCAACCTCTCCCAGACAGCTGACTTGGCTGCCAAAACAGAGACACCCTTCTTCACTCGAGTGACAGATTCTATTAAAGAAATAACCTGCACTCTAAATGTTATTTCAGCACAGGGGGAAACCGGCGCAGTTGCTTCACAAGCCCGCAGTGCCGGGATCTGGGCTGGGCGCTGTGCAGAACCCACAGGAAGGCAGATTCATGGAGATGTGGTCGCTACGCCTTCGGAAGTCGGAAACCGAAACCCAGCGGCGCGCACCTGCGTCTTGCTAAGCGGGCTCGATGCGTCAGCCCTGACCCCCCGTTTTCTCACGCACTCACAGGACTGAAGTGTCGACCCGGACGACTGTGCAGAGCTGGCATTAACAAAAGCAAAAGCGGTTGGCCTTACTTTCAGCTCTGAGGAGCTGCCTTGCAGCAGCTTCACAGGTCTGACCATTTTACGATCTGCCTTTGCGATACTGCAGTGATGGCAGTGATCTTTTGATCTTTTCCTTATTGCAAACAATGCTACAGCTAATGTCCCTAAAAGTGTATATATATGCACAGACCTATAGATGTCTCTATATGTGCGTGGGTTTATGTTTTGATGCATCGCTGCAGTTCATTCCTGCATTGGTGGATTCTCCGGCAGGGGGAACAATGCTTTATGGGAAGCCCTGATGCCCATACTGTGTAGAATAAAGGCCTTGAGTGTGAACTTACTTTTTAGTATTTTCTTAGTAATATTTGCTGACTGGTGTAAGAACTCCAGCAGGTCTACGCCACCATTTCAAGTCCGGATTTAACGAGCGTTAAGATACATCTATTTTTGAAAAAGCAACCTTAGCCACGAAACCTCAAACACAAACATTGGGCTAATTGACAAGGATCCCAGGGCAGTACATATACCCTGCTTCTCAATATATCCCTTTTCTTGTCTCAAAGAAAAAGTGCTCTCCATGTCCTGTCTCTTCCCTCCAGAAAAGCTGTTTATTATCAGAGCGCAGCTAAGGAGAAAATATCCTGGCTCGTGGATCATTTATTTTGCTAAAACAAGATCTCAGGGTTTATTAAATTACTTTAAAATAGCATAATGGATTCATTTTCTCAGAAACCGTGCAAATAAGGAAGTGGAAAAGTACACAAAGTGGGCATTTATTGCCTTCAGTTGTTGAATAAACAGGAAAAGGGTTAGCAATGAAGGGCTGAAATTGACCTTGCTTTTGTTTTTAAAGAAAGGCATTCTGATGTCATTTTTCTGTGTGTTTCATGCAGAAACACGTCACAGTTCCCTCTGTGAAATGTTAATCTCAACCACTCCTTCACAGATAATCACTGAAGCAAATCTGGGGTCTACTTTCTAACAAATTGTGATGGTAGGCCCGTTCTTAAGCATATGCCGTACACTACTATCAAGTATTCCTTCTTAAAGCAATACTCTAGGCGATATCATTTTCTTCACTCGTCTTTCTTCTTTTAAAATGAACCCAGGAAGAATACATTTACACATCAAATATGAATGCTCAGTATATTGCCACTTTTATGTTAGCAACAGGACTTTTTGTTTTGGAAAACATTTATCTGCATGCATTACTTCTGTGGCTTGACATGAACAGGCACGGGCAGTAAAGACGGACAGACATTCTTTCTTTGCTGCCAACATATTTTGTCTAATTTGCTTTGTTTTTGCAGGGGCTTAGCTCAGGGTACCGAGCCGAATACCTGATCAGACACAAAAGAGCTCTGCCAGTGCTGTCTGCTGTCTCAAATCGAGCACAGCAGGCCTAGGCATGAGACAGACTCCACTGGTGAGGGCTCGAGTGAGCAACTGGCGTTAGAGGGGGCCAGACACACCATACTATGTACGGACCCTGTGTACGGACCTAGCAATCATGCACTGTTTAGACGGCCAACATAAAGGATGCACAGAGCTGTGCTGATGCAAGGCTGTCTGACTCACTCAACCATATATTTTTCTATGAGGCAATTTGAAGGGGCAGACACAGCTAACGGGTACAGTTACGGGTTTTGTGTACTTTATTTTGGGTCCGATTATTCCACAAATGACCTCTAACTCTGCAACTGGCCAGAACAATATAATTGAAGAATGAAGGTCCTACACTGTTGACATTCTGGTACTCTGTGCTAACGAGTCACGTAAAAGCAGAAACAAGGCAAAACTGAAAGTGTGTGAAATGGACATCAAAGAAAGGAACTCTTCTTAATTACGTACACTGATACTAAAAAACATTTCTCACACAACTTACAGTAGCTACTTAGTTCTGACTTCAGGGGATACAATCTAAAACAGACTGGTACATTTGCTCAATTTCTAACCCCTGAGGTGACCAGAAAGTTGACCCAGGCAAAAGCTTATGCTGGTTATTTGACTTAGTGAAAGCAGCTTCTGTACTGCTAAACGAATTAAATTTGACTTTTATGGTATTGAAAAAACGGTAGAGAAAATCCCACTCCGCACGACCTATACAAAATTCTGAGAGAGTGAGGAGGTGTCGTTATGTTTTATCCGTGTTTTCATCAATACAACTTGTTCCCACTTTATGCACGAGGCCCTTTAAATCAGTCGTGACTGAAGCAGTAGACCAGAGCCTTAGTGCTTTTTCTCGCCTGCTTCAATCGCCCACTGACGAGGGACAATATTCTTCTGCTGAGAGCAAACCAGCTGCTCTGACCAGACCCTAGGTGTGGCCAAACGCTGAAGCACGACGCCAGAGGCAGAAGTGGCCTGACACACCTGGGTGCCAGCCCACAGGGTGGCTTCTTCTTTTCAACGTATGCTGTGCTTTTGTTTGCTTTAGTAAGAAAAGCAAAGTCATCAGAAAAATAACACAAAAATGTCTTTGTCTGACCATTTGCATAACATGTACAGTGAGTGCGGTAAATGCAAATAAAGTCAACACCCCCCCCCCCCCCAACGCACACACACACACACTGTAACTTGTCCCTGTATTCATTTTTTTCCTTTACATAAATATTTTGATCTAAATATATTAAACGGAATTTTGCGTCTGTGTTTTCAATATAAAATTGCAATCTGTCTCCCTAGTGGAGACCTGTAGAGACATTACTCTCACTCACTCCCATTCCCCCTTTCCTGCGCCGGACTCAGAAAATACAATAACTTGTCATTTAGACAGCCTTTTGACCCAAACTCTTATTATGAAAAGCAATGTTGAGTAAAATAATGTCCCTAAGTATTTCACACTAATTTGAGTAACTGATGTCCAATGTACAATGTGCTCTACAATAAGTCCAATGTACAATGTGCTCTACAAAAAGAACAAAGGGAGATGAAATACTGCATGTGAGCTTATAATCAAGCAAATCTATAGATATAAAATACTGTAAAATTAGTTAAAAAATCAGTAGGCAGTTTTGGGTAAATGCAGCACTAATTTTAAAAGGTTTGTAACGTATTACATGTCACAATGTCATCATTTGTATTTCACAAAGATACTATGTCAAATATTGTATCCTGTTGCAGTCCGGACAACTTGCTTCTGGCACTCTAAAAAAGGTAGCCGACGTGAAGAAGAAATAAGGATTTATTTCTTTAAATAACATTTAAGAATTCAGTGAGATCTGTGGCTTTTCTCAGTAAATGATATAGCTGGTGCTCTTTCTGCCGAGTGCTGCCAAAGCTGCTTTTGACATCGTTGTTTCATTCCGTTTGTGGTTGGCAGTGGCCGGTGTTTAATGGTTTGTTTCCCTATGAAAATGTGCGCAGCGCATCGCTCATCCCTCACTTGAGTCTCCCAGCCTGGCCCATGTATCCTATAGCAGTGTTTACACTGCGGTTACCAAGAGCTGCTAATCACATGATTTGCTAAAATATCAGCAGTTCCAGCTGGAGGAGAATGCATTTGCGCACTTAAGTTACACCTAAGCAAACAGTGCATATAGTATTCTTCAAAGGGCATAAGAAACAACTTCTTGGTGGTTTAGAGAGGAAAGCACTTTTCCAGTGAATGCATAACAAGTCCCCGAATATCTCTGCAGAATGATGCAGGTCAGCATCATATATTCTGTGCGGCTCCCTACAGAAGCCACGGGGAAGCTACAGCGACATGCTAGGCCCATGTGAAGGAATTCTACTGTGTTTGCGGAGACGTGTTCAAGCAGGCGGGACTCTGCCTCAGGTTTCCCACCTAACCATAGCGGATGAAAATTAGCCACTGACTGCTCTGAAAGTGGCCCATTTGCGTCAGCAACTGGCGAGAGAGCTGAACGTCACCCCCTGTGCTGCCGTCTGTCTTGGTTTCACAGCTGTTCCCAGACTGCTTTCATCGTACTGAGTTCCCATTCCTGCTCTGTCGTACTCAACTTGCTGGGTTTCGTGTAATGTGGGCTGGTGTGGCTCTGCAAGAACAGCCTTTTGTGGGCTCTTGTGGACAGTGGCATACTGATTGGTTTCGGAAAAGGTTATAGGTAAACTGGGGAGCTGTGCCTTACCTGAGCATCCTACAGAAATCCTGATATTACTGTGTTGGTTTGTGCCTGAAATTGGATGGGCAGATGTTGTGGATTTCCCTCGACATTAAGCCAAAGTCCCTTAGTTTCATTTCCTCAGCACAAAACAATTTTCTCCTTGAGGAATATGGTTAGTTGTGATGATTTGTCTTTATTTATCTATTGGCTTTTATTCATTTTCCTTCATAAGTGTACATTGGCTAGTGTCAGCACTGACTACACAGAACCAGTTCATAATATTTTGCATATTGCCAAAACTGAAGACAAGGGTCATTAACTAACATCTCATGTACTGGATAAAAAAGACCTAAGTTTAAAAAAGTTAACAATATTAATTTGTCAAATAAGTACAAAATAGCAGCCAGGGAAGCTTAATTATAAAGATGTAGGCACGACTGTGCTAATCACATCTCAGGAATAAATGCATACTGGAAGAATCTTACACTTTACTGTCTGATTACATGGTATAATATTAAAGTGCAGTAAGAATGGTTTAAAATTCTAACACTGTTTGAACAAGCATACCCCCACCCATTTCTAGCATTTAAGATAAGAACAAGCATTATATTTTTACAGTTTTTAGCTGCAGGGAATCTCATCTAGTTTGTCAGGTTTTCCAACTGTATCTGTAAACATGAACAATAAACCTTTCTTTGCCTGAAACTCACAATTATGCAAATCTGGGACTGGAATAATAATAAAAAAACTGTTTAAATCAGAACTCAGAACCAAAGGGTGCAAGACTGGAATTCATAAATAAACTTGGATACAAGCAGAATTAAACCAACTGTACTATAGTACATTGCAAGAATATTAGCATCCTTGTTTTACAAATGCACTTTATAATTAGTGCGACCTTTTTATAACTTGAATGCTTAGATCATTAGAACACTAATGACCATAGCCAGTCATGAGCCTAAAAGTTTAAGATAGTAAGCAACAATTAGGTTCGCCTGCTCATAATTAAGTAAGCAAAGCAGGAGCAGCATTTGTTGTCATATTTTGCTTCTCGATTTGATTTTTTGCCATCAAATGAGGAACATCGTCCCACAGACCATATGATTCTGTCAGGTTATAACAAACTCCAGAAAAAAATCAAATGTCAAGTGGCATGTATTTTCTGTATTTCAGTGTTGGTAGTGGTGGCTTTCGGCACCCATCTTGAATACTGATATCTATCAGCTTAACTGCATACCCGCCTCAGGGAGGCCACAAGCCTCATTAAATCAATGCTGCTGACCTCCTCTTTTGAACAGGACCACTCACAAGATAGCGACAGACCAGCGTGACGCCAGCATGAAACATGGGGTTTTGATCACAGAGACATGAGGGTCTGCATATCTTTTAATGGCGAGAAACCAGCCCCACACACAAACTAAACAGAAGACTAATTCGGTTGTGAACGGCACCACTGTGATGTAAAGTGCTTTTGTGAAGGAACTATGTTTGTGGTCAACTGTTCTAAGTTCACCCCCCTCCAAAATAAAGCCAGGGCATTTGTTTTAATCAAAGAGAAAAAAAAGACTGTGTTTTAACAAGAGTGTTTCTGGGTCCCACACTGTTAGACGTGCACACCCAGTTTGCAAAGCTGTGCTGTTTTTGCCTCTGTCACACCCAATGCAGCCACATCACGATTTAGTGAACTCTAAAACCAATAAAAGCCATCATGTGCCCAATGATTTTGCACAATTTTTGCCCAGTACATCATACACTTTTTTTTCCTTCTGAAATCTTTCTAAAATGCTTTGAGAAAATGTATCTCAAAAACTGTAGATCTTGGCAGAATAAGTTAGCCTAAATGGAGCTAGTCAATGTCCATAAATTGAGCCAGAACTCTTTCTTTAAAATCTTGTTCTTTCTGCTTCCAAATCGAAGTCCAAAAAAAGACCCTCAACCTCACATCACACGCCAGTGGTTCTCTGGTTCTCCCATGCAAAGCTTCTCACTGTTTTTGATATAGATGGAAGTCCGTTTTTACAGACATCTGAAAAGAATAGCTGTACTGTTTCATTGCTTGTGTGAAATTCATTGCAGTGGCAATAGATATTTAAAGGGGTCACTACAAAACAATCAAGAGCTGTCAGTGAAGCAGCGTGACAATGGGAATATACAGTATAAAGAGAAACTACAGTAATGAGTAAAAACTACATCTGCAGTAATAAGGCAAAAATAAGAGGGAAAAGCAAAACTGCTTGCATTCACCTAAGAGCTTGTGATCTAAGGCTGATTGCTTCCTGTGCTTACATTGTACTCCCTTTCTTACAGAACATAGTCTCTTTTAATTCAGCAGGCAAGACAAAGTACACCCATGCAGACAGTAAGTCATTTTGTTAAAACTGGAACGCGAAACATCAGTTAAAAGTAATGTATATATATTAGGCCTGTTATTTTTCATCCATGCCAGTGATATACACTGTACAGATCTCAGCCTTGGCAAGGTAACACCTTTTACAGTATATCAGTGGAAAGACAGCACCCATGACACTCCATTCATTTTTAGAAAAAACATGATCATTTTACGTCTGATGTAACGTATCACCCATTCATGTTCAAGGGCATTTTAGGAAATCGGATTCCCCAAACGGTTCATAATTCAAAGCTGCCCACAGCAAGATAGCTTTTTCGAGCTTTGGAGAAAACAATACATCTTGTTAATTCTTTCAGAAAGCCCTTCCTGTCTAATCGTAGATCAATACGTTTGATGTAAGGTGCATATGAGCACCGTTAAGTGTCCAGTAATAATATTAGTCAGTTCATGCTGAAGATATCAGCTCCTGTCAAAAGCTCTTGTGTTCATTTGATTTCAAGAACAATGTATAGAAAAGGCATTGATACTGCCGTTCTCTGAAAATGTGTAGGTGCTTCCACGATGGACATACTGTATGTTTGTGTTGTTTTGAACTATTGCAAAGGAAAGCTTGTGTTAACTGTGAGACAGGAATGACACATTGGCTGTGTGCTCAGTGCAATTTCTCTCCTCGTTTTAGGTGACTTTATGGTCAGAGAAACAGCTGTACTTACGTCTTGGCTCTCTAGGTCCATCAACGGTCACTTTAATTGCTCTGTGATAAGTAGCCACTTGAGGAGGACTGGTGAAGACAGTGATTGTGAGAGTAAAGCTCTTCCCTAAAAATAAGAAAAAAAGCAACACCAGATTGTGACCAGATTCACAACAGAGTAATTCTTGAATTAAATTTTGGGGGTTACTTCATTAAAATTTTGGGGGAGTAGGTCCTTGTCGTCAGCTGATGTTGAATACGGAAAAAACAGTCAGCTCTCAGACATCAAAATAAATTCAATAAAATAAAAACGATGAATTCCTGCTTTCCGCAATTACAAATATAATTCTGGCTTATATACTTCAGCTTAGGCTTTGTTGGCATTTGTCTTTGAATATTTTAAGAAATTATGTGTGTTACCGAATGACATATCTTATATAATGCATGTACTTAGGACTTTCAATGTTTACTCTTGAATTTATCTTAAAATGAGAGGTTTCGTTGATATTTAAGTCTCACTCTTCATTCTCCTAAATCCGCTACAGTCCCAGCTTGCAGTTTACGGGCGGTAGCCGAGATTTCTTTCCAGCTCCCAGGTTCATTTTTATATAAAAGGAATCTCTTGTTGAGAAACTGTAAAGGGATCCTAACAGGATAATTAAGTGCAGAAATGAAAGGTACTTTTAATTCGTAGACGAAAGCATTTTCCATTCATCAGCCTGCAACTATTTAAGTGTAGCGTTTAAAAAGAGAACTCGAGTGTGGGACTTAGGCCAAGACGAGGAGGAAGGGGGCAAAGAAGGCTCTGAAAGAATGCAAACTATCTGAACTCACATGAAGAAGCCGTAAGTAAACAGTGAAGCCCACAGAAACGTGAGGCTGAAAGGTGTATTTAAATGGGCCTCAAATCACAGTGCAAGAAACCAAACCATCTTTCTACTGTATTTCCACTGCTCTGCGAGGCGCAATACTTTCAAGATCATTGATGCAGACGCCCTACTTTGATATCAGTAACCACAAACAGGTGATGTATTTACATAGGAAGAGCTCAGTGGGCAGCTTCCTAATGAGGCTTCTTGAGTAAAAGTGCTGCCAATTGTATTGATTTCCAGAGTTCAGCAGTGGAGGATAGAGGTGTGTGACAGCGGATGTCTGTTGACCTACAACTTTTCCTCTTCCAATGTACTGGCTTTCAAATTATTCTACCATGGCCGATACAAAGGCGACCTGACGACCTTTTCAATACAGAAGTGTAGTATTTATTTCCACCTCTTGAATGCCTTTGTGATGCTTGTCTTCAAATGATGTGAGCTGCCCTGCTTTATTTGTTCAGCTGTTATCACTTAAAAAAATAGACCCACTTTATCTACATTAAATTAAAATTGGCACTGAAGGCCAAATTACCATTAAGGGATCTAAGAGACATTTACGTTTTTATCAATATGAAAAAATACTATTTACCGTTTTTTTTCCTGTGTTCAACAGATGGAAAAAAAAACTACGATCCAGCTGCACTGTACACTTTATTGCATTTATGTATCAAAAATGGTGAAATTATTTATAAAAATGCATGAAAGCTATTGCACTAGCTAGGACTCGGAGACAGCAGGCGAACGAGCACAGCTTCTACTACTACCGAGAACATATGATTAATTCACCTGCTACAATATAGGTCTACGCAAATGAAGTCTCGTTTGAAACCTCCCAACAACAACAACAACAACAACAACAAAAAACACAGCACAGGGTACCAAAGCAATTAGCTCACCTCGTCCACTCCGTCCCACGAACCGGAGGTCGTTGAATCTGGCCACTTGGTTTTTCATCACAGCCGATGCGTTTCTGAGTTCCGCCGAGTAGTTCTCGTCGTTGCCTGCCATCACCGTCACCAGCGTCCCATCAGGAACATCCCCGAGAGACACCACCTACGGGATCAGCAGTCGGTAAAACCCCGGGACACGTCTCTCCCTGCTCCCGGTTTTTCTCTATCAGCACCGACAGGTTCTGCCCTTCTAGAGCAGGACAAGATCGCTGTCGCGTAATTGGCTACTAATACGCCAATAACACATCCCCACCGACGGAAAAGCTGCCCATTTAACGACCCATTTCTAGGGAAGAGGATTTAGCTCTGCAATCATACACGATCTAGGAACTAAAATTAAACTACACTATAAAAGTGCTACATGTCGAATTGTGTTAATCGGCCCGAAAAGTATTATCGCAACCTAAAACGAGCTGGGTGCCCTTTTCGATTATAGTAGTTTGATAAGGAAAATGAGAAATTACAGTATATCGTGTTTCTGATGATGCTGTTTGCGTGGTTGTTGCTGTCGTCTTTATTCATGGTGTAAAATATGAAACGCTTTCCTGCTGATGTATTACTGTTGAAGCGAAATGGCTTGTACGTTTTTAAAAAAATACGCATATACTGTCTGGGATTTGCTACATTTCCGCAATATATCCAAAGGGATCGGACTTAAAATTATGATTAGGAGACCAGTACGGAAACCTTTAAAAAAAAACAAAATATAAATACAGGAAAGTATATTAATTCAGAGCTTAACTTTGAAAAAAAAAATATGATCGGCTACTTGACCGTGTGCTGATAACCTCAATAAAAACGAGAAACGATCAGCAAAACAAGAAAATCTATTTTCATTTGTTCAGAAATATACATTGTCTTATATTCAGACCACTGAATTAAAAAAAAACTGTATTTATGAGCTAGCTGGAGATAGTTATGAGTTTGAGTCAATTGCAAAGACCGCAGTGAAATTCTTTAAAGTTGAATTGCCCACATACCAGAAAATCCACAGTGACCGACACCGCTTCCCACAAAATGTAAGAGACCCATTTGTCGAAGGTAAATGCTCTTAAAATAGAAAACGTTCTAACCCCAATTTTTTTTTGTCCCTCGTCTCGCTACGATTCGTGTCCTGCGCCTCCACAGAGCCATCAATGCGAGCGACTTTGAAAACATCTCAGGCAGGGTACGGGTGCAACGCAGGAATGTTTTTTTTTTAAATCGGAGTGCGTTGCAGGATAGCACTTCGATCGACGATGAGAAATGACAAAATAACATTTACACTTGGTAAAAAAAAAATATATATATTTAAAAAATAAATATAAATGTGTCGAATCCTGTGAGTGATTCGTCGTCAGCGTTATCATTATTTCATTGTTTTCAAAAGCAGGCTGTAATAAATTGCCGCAACATACAGTAGTATCGCGCAGTGTTATGTCGCATTTGTGCGAAGTCTCGGGTCAGAGATTTCCGTTATATTGTCAAGTACGCATACAGTATAAAACGAAAAATTCTTAAAATATCAAATTACATATAATATTTGATTTAACCAACTTAAGTCGCGCCACTGAAATCATCACAGTATTTTATTCCGCTTTAAATGTACTGTTATTATATTCACTAAAAGTTCTTGAGTACATAAAACAACATTTTTCAGGGTATCTCATTGCTGTTATTGACTATTTAGTACTGCGTTGCTTCCTCTGTATCAAAAAGACTCCCGTTTTATGCGCGATATTCAAAACTGCATTGTCGCCAAGCACGGAATCGCATCTTCCAGGTGTGTAACCTTTTCCTGAAGAAAAGCCTCAAGCATGTCAGAGAACTGACCGCAGCATCGGTTCATCTCCCTATAGTGGACGTTCCACTCTTATATCCTTGATAATCATAAGCATAAAAACGGCAACCTGTTATTAATTTCTAAATTGGCAGCGATAGTAATTTCTGTTCAAATATTAGTCTCTGCACTAAAAAAAAAATTAGAGTTAAAAACAGCGTAATTTACCGCCTCCCCGACAACAATGTACAATTGCTGCAATTAAATAGTGTACCGTTTTAGGTCACTGTTCAGGCGTTTAAGAACAATCCATCACCCAGAAAAACAAGAGAAGGCAAAAAAAAACAACCCAATTCATTTCTTACCTTAAAGGCCACAGGTAGAGTTTTGTTACATCTCCAGTGCGAAGGCAACACAGAGCAGAGGAAGTTCGGGCTGTCGGTCCGGACCAGCTCGCCGGCGTGGTCGGCCAGAACTTCCACCACAGAGCGCGTCTCCGGTCGAGTCCTTACCGGGCCGGGCGTGCCCATCGGCCCGGTGCTTTCGCCTATCTTACTGCAAGGGAAGGACGTCGAAGGCGGTGTAAACCTTCTCGTGGTGGTCGGGTCTACGGGAATATGCATCACAACAACCGGGTCAGCCTTGCTAAACAGCACGGTGTTCTCTGAGGATTTCCTGTACAGATAAATGTGGGTTTCTTGTTGACCTCTTTTCTTTCTTTCTCTTTCTTTTTTTCAAAAGCACGCCAGTGGTCTTGTATTTTAATGTTATGTTTTCAAAAACGTCCAGCAGCGGAGGTCTACAGCCGAGAGCTGCAAACTTGGCGGAGGCAAAGTTTTATCCTGTATATGAAGAGTGCGTTCTGCTCGCACCAGATGTGGAGCTGGAGTGTGTTCTGAGCGCACGTAGAGTTGCTTAAAAAAAGTTCCTGAGGCTGCTGAGCTGCGCTGTACTTCAGGATGTCAAAGCAATGCAAAGCGTCGTTTGCTCGCTACTTTCTCATTGACTTCAGCAAAACTAAAACCGCAAACTCTCAGACCATTTTGTTTCTCTCTGCAGCGATCGCTGTTCTGTCCTATGCAAATCAGATCTTCTTTCGGTTCTGCACCTGATGTTTTTTTTTTCCCTGACACTACCAAGACCGATATCTTCACAAATACTCGCTTTTGTATAGCAAAATATATATTTTTTAAATCACAAATGGCCAAATTCCACCAAACCGAGTATTTATTTCGCAATTTTTTTCAATCTGGAGGACCACGAATGCGCTTTCAAGAACAATCAACATGCAGATGCATATTTTAGTTCATATCAGGCATAGTCTACAAATATTCCCTTTCACCCAAAAAGTGATTAGGAGGTTTTTGGGTGCGCTTGCTCTCACTTTTTTTTAAAAAACTAAGTCGCCTATGTTCTAATGACGTTGTCCCTGTAAGTACGCTCCGTGCATATCCAAAAATGAAAGTTTCACAGCCTCGGCCCCCTGCTCCAGTCCAAAAAAAAAGGCTTAAATCAATGTCCATCCAAGTTTATTTCGTGATATTTAAATATTTAGTTGTCCAACGCCGGTTTACGGAACAAGAACAAACTCGCTCTCATTCTGCAGGGGAAAAAAAAAGAAAAGTTTTTTTTTTCAGGTTCTTCTGAAACGAGCAGAAATGTTTCGGCAGTCAGTCACTGAAGACTTGCTTATCTGATGGAAAAGTAAGATAAGCATGAAAATAACTCGAGGTTAATAACGTCGTCTTCGATCCTCTGCCGCTCAAAGCTCCGACATCCCTCTGCTTCCAGAGCTCGGTGCAGAGTTTTCCCCGTCTTACGGTTTTTTGGGGGGAACAAGTTAACAAGCTCTCTTTTTTTTGAACGCAGCGATGCACCGCAGAAGGAAAAGTACAGTAATATTATTTACTGCAGTCATTTAGCGCTGACTGTCGGAGGAGTGACGGCGCCCTGCACCAATGAGGCGGATGGGTCGGGCTATCAGCTGACCAATCACATCCGACGGACCTGGGACGAGGAACAGGGACGCCTTTTGCACGGAGTTTTTTTTTAAATACTGCCAATAACACATTATAGGCAATTAGCTGATACAGTGGCTATATTTTCAAGCTCGGTCCTTTTAATTTTTTTATTTTTAAATATATAATCTGTAGAGGCCGGGCTACGAAGAAAAGAGAGTCCGCTGTGTGTCACACACAAGAGACCAACTTCGATACAAAATGCAGAAGTCCTGCACGAAGTTATTTTATATTATGTTCTACTGTATCGTAAGTTCATCTGTGCTACCAAACACATGCACGGCTTTCGCGGGTCTTTTGAGGAGGACGACCTCAGTTCTTTAGCTTTTAAAATGGTTACCGAACATTAAATGTTAAAAGATTGATAGCCTAAGGCGACGTTTCTCTGTTAAGACGCACATACAATGTACTATACACCGTCCTGTTAGTTGCGCGGTAATGTACCGCATCCACATAATTTAGTCTTTAATGCCTTTATAATAAGGCTGTTTGCTGTAACCTATACGAAACCTGTCTTGCGGCAAAGAATTTCGCGATGTGAATTGTAACACCGTTCGGATTATTTTATCAGTACAGGGTACTTTCTTTTAAAGTCCCCTAAGCAAAACGAATTAATTTGTATCTGGAAACTATGGGTTAAATGGTGTCTCTGTAGCCATAAACAGTGTAGCAAAAAAAGGATTATCAAAACCACAAATCCATCGTTAATGAAAATGAAAGATTTCTTCACAGCGAGTAAGGTTCTATAAGTGATGATATATCGCGCAAAATGTCAATCAAATTGCAGGTTTCTTCAACACATGGCTCATTCTTAACTCTGGACAGCACTGAACGCAGTAGTAGGGAACTTTAATCTCCGTGAAGCACAATATAGAGAATGCGAGGTGAAATGCGGATATTTGAAAAGCTGAAAATATTTTCTTAAGGGCCTGCACGTTTCAAGTTTCATGTTCCCTCCTCACACCCAAATAATCTGTATGATTAAAGGCGACGACAGGTGCCTAGATATCTCGAAGACGTTTATCGTGAATCTGTGTGTGGTATTCGCGGTATTCTGGAGATCAACATTAAAACGATTTTCGATCGATTAGAATTTATTTCAACGTTGTCAAAAAGAAAACAGGAACACCCAAGGAATGGATAATTACCCGTAATGATAAATTCATGATTATTTTAAACAGTAAATATTCGAAAACCTTAACACGTGTCCACAAAACAAGCCATTTTTGCTCTGGTTAAAAATTGTGGTTTATTAAATAATTCTCGCTTATCATATCTATTCAGGTTTCAATCCCAAACTCAAGTAAGATGCTTGGGTTCTGTATGAAAGAGCGAAAAACTATTTTATATAACAGCTTTTTAGTAGCCAAGATGTTTTCGGGGTATTTCGAATACTGACAGCATTCATTGTACCTGTCTTGATCTTATTCTATCCTCTAGTCGGAGAATAAATAAGATAAGGGTAAAATTCACGTTACATGGAACACGTTGGTCTAGGGTTACAGAAAAGCTGTATTATTAAATAACTGTTCCTTAAGGATATTACTGTATATGTTTCTGTTTACTAATGTTTGGAACCTTGCATAGTCAGCGACATAAGCATTAAAATCAGTGATTTGAGGGCTTAAAGATGAATGGTTATTTGAAAGCGTATCTATTTATTGATATAAATGTTACTATTTCGTCTAGCACACTTTCTGGAAGTGTGCAATTATATGGTCACTTAAAGTCAATAATTCGCAACGCCGTGCTTGAAAGTCAAAGTGCGTTTAAAAGCCCCCAGCCCAGATGCACCTGTTACCTTACATTCAAGAACGGCAAGAGGAAACATTTAAAAGGTTTTCTTCTCGCTTTTGCTTTTGCACTCTCGGGCAGTAAAAACATAATCGAAGGCGACAAGTTTCCACCAATTTTTATAATATAGATCACACGATATAAAGTGTTTTTTTTTCAGATAAAATACACCTAGGAGAAATGATCTAATACGATATGAACGGGGACATCTTTTTTATACATGGAATTTCCCCTTTAATGTGTAGTTTCAAGCTGCTTTTACACATTTGTGTGGAGCACATGTGTTCATACTAAATATTAACGAATAGGCCACCGCATTCTAGCAGGGCAATAACAACATAGTACAGGCCCTGAGGGTTGTTTTCAGAAAAATGTTTCTTCATCAGTAATTTGACAATATAGAGATATTTTTTTGTACATGTATACGCATGGAGAAACTGCATTCAGCTTATGAATTATGCTAGCCCACATAGCAGGCTAGTAGGGGTCGGTATGGCAAACGAATCCGTATTAATCAGAAATAACTACTGTAGTTCATCTATCGGAGTGTCACAACCCAGAGCCACACCCTGTCTGTTCGCCACACCGAGGGCAATACCGTTCTTTCAACACTAGTTAGCGCTTTTGTCGTTTAAAAGAACTTCAGCTGGGACAGCAGAAGATTTCGGTAAGTGAAAACGTTTTCACTACGCAGAGGAACAGAAGCAGCGAGCGTGCTTCTCAGAGGGGAGTTCAGAACTGAAAGGGATATCGTGTTGGCGTGCTTGGAATTTTTATTATTTTCTTTGAACCGGTTTTGCAGAACACGAAATGTAAAACACGTTGCTCTTCCATCGAGAAGCTCGGTACAGTGCTAGTCTACAAATCCCGCGAATAGGACAGCCTGCCAGAATAATATATATGCTAAAAAAAAATCACAAACAGTAAACCCGAGAGAAACACCGACTTCACAGCTTTGTATTTGTCAAACATAAACGTCAATAAATAATTAGAAAGGAACTACACTCAAATTTAAGTTTTGCTATGAGACTATAAAAAAATTAAGCAAGTTCGTATGTTCTGACTGTAATAAATAATGATATTTATGTTTATTTAATAACAGTAATAAAAATTAATTGGCCCTTAAAGCCAAACTGATCATTTCGATGATGAAACCTTGGGTCTGGAAGTGTTAACTGGTATTTTATTTTAAATGTAGCATCCGTGGTATCTGATAGCATTTTTTTTTCTCCACCGATGTTTTTAAACCTACACAGGTTTATAAGCTTTCTGATCTGCGCGTTGTGATGTTAACTACTTGCTGTTGAATGGAAATTATATTTGAGGTCTAGGGCGCTCTTCAGAGGAGTCGAACCCGCGCAGTCTGAAAGACTTGTGCGCTGTGTGTAGGTGTATGCAAAGATGAAAGCAGGCAACTACTCTTATTACACAGATTAAAAAGTGGGAATATTACAATGAGTTTTAATTCGTTTCATCAAATAAAATCAGCGTAAGGCATAGCTAATACGTTTTGTTTTCAAATGGGTAATAATACTCTAATAGATACTGTATGTTCGCGCTCCATCGCAGCTTAGATTTAATGGTTGTAATATCTATGTAACAGGTGAGACTTCAGCAAATCAAGTTTGTGGAATAAATGTTTATTTTGTAATAATAGTCTAAAACTCAGAAAACTGAATAGATCTTCAAGTAGAGATGAGCGAGGTGACGTTTATTTGCGGTCAATCGTTTTCAGTTTTTAAATGTTAGTTTAGCAGTAATTTTCTTCAAAGCTGTGTAATAGGTAATGTGAAAGCAGACGAGGAAACCTTGTTGTTTTAAAGATAAAAAAGTTCATATGATCACAAGAAAACGAGAGCAGAGAGACACGGTCTGAGCCATCTGATTGTCATCTGTAAAGACACAGACGTCTGACTCACGCAGAAACGTCTTGTTCATGTTTGACTCCTACTCCCCAAGGTATCTTAATTAGAAATCACAGCAAGTTAAGACCCGTTACCTATGCAGTTGTACCCATATTACCGAGTAATTCGAGCTCATTATTTTAAACGCGTTTTATAAAATCTGATAATGGCAATCGCAATCAAATACGCAACAATAAATAATCGCAAACACGATCAAACGAAAACTCTTAGCGCAATCCCAATAATATTCATCTTGGTGGAAATGGGAGAAAACGCACCAGTAAAACGTGTAATCTGTACTGAAAATATATTTTGTGGGCAAGTCTGATGCTAATTCCTGATTTCCTAGCGGAGACTGCTAATTTCAAGTCGCGTACAGTACGTATTTCTGACTCTCAGGTACGTCTTGTTTTTTGGTTGGTGTCTATTTCGGTTTTATATCGCATCACAATCACATCCCTTACACCTCTTGCTGTATTTCAGTGGCACCTTTCAAAGTAGTGCTGAACTTTACCATTTAGACTTCAGCTTCCAATAGATTTTGTTATATATATTTATTTAAGGCAAAAACGCTTCATTCAATTGTCCTGATTTTATTTGCACGTCTAAAGCAATTATTTAAGTATGATTTATAAAAAAAATAAAAATCCTTTACCATTATAGCACAAAAAAGCGCAATACTAAATTCGTTTTAAAAAGAAACGTTAGCATGTTCCTTTCTGGAAAACAATATTCCACGTTGTCTTGAATTTGGAATCAAGTAATTCGTATGATAGAAAACAAATGTGTCATATTAAGAAAAGGCTCAGAAGTGTTGCGCCCTCGTTTTGTTCAAGCCCATCATTCCAGTCTGAAGGACTGCAGGAAGAAAAAAGTGCCGGATTGTTCGAGGCCAGGAAACTACAAAGTGCTGTGCATGAAGTACAAAGACAAAACTCTTTTTTTTTTTTGCTGTAGTTTAAAGGTCCCCAAAAATTAGAAATGCTTTTGGCAGAGTCAACAGTTAACATATTTTTCATACGAAGAACCACTCAGTTGTATACATAAATACGTTTTCTATTTCCACACATGCTCAGACTGGAAACTCAAATCCGGGCAGCCCTGACTGGCACAAACATAAACATACAGCTGTTGTTAAGTTAATTACGCCTATCATGTCAAAATCAGTGTCAGAATAATTACCATCCCAATGTGGGATTAGAGTTGTCTGGTCCTTCCCTGATGCAATAGGTGCAGATCCCACAGCTATTTAGTAATGATGCAGATGTTTTGTGTTTTTTTTCCCCCCACAGCGCTATAGATAGGCTTTGTGGGATGGGCGGGTGGGGTTTTCGGTTGGGTTTGCTTTATTACTCTCATGTAGGGCAGACCGGGGCCAGAGTCTCATGGAGTCCGCGGTGAGATAAATTAAATAAAAAAAAAGCTGGCCTCCTTACAGATGCCACCAATCAGACAGTTCCAGGAATTCATCCTTTTGGTCTTGCATTAAAGACAGAGGGAAAGGTTAATTTCACAGAAGACTGGAAACAGGGTTCGCTACATTAATAAAACTAGTACTTTAGAAGAGCTCTGGTCAACTACTTTAACATACAGTGCAGGCAACGTACTGTACAGTATAGACATGCTTCTCTGCTTAAGCAAACTGACTGCAGTCTGTTGATGCATAACTAGTTTTCATCTTCTGTTACTGGTGTCGAGGACAGATATCTGTGTTTAAGAAGACAAGAGAAACGTAAAACACCCCGTTCAGAGAGATCGAAAGGTGCCTATATATTATACAAGCGTGGTTCACTAATTGCTGCACGCAGCAGCAAAATTAACTCATTAGCTCATCTAAGCAGGAAGATGACGAGTGAAGAAAATAAAATCCAAGGGTATTGCTAATAATGAAATCTAAAACTGTATTACTAGTTATTATTATATTATTAGTTATGATATTAGAATAACCAGTAAAAGATCATTCTGATGTTAAATGGCATTTTTAAATATTTTTTTAAAGTGTTTTACATTTTTAAAGTTTATTTTTTTATATGTGCTGTATTTGGGTTGTTTTCTGTCTAGTATTTTAAATATTTCAGAGGTGATCTACATCTCAGGAGCTCTGTTTTTTTTCAAGTACCTGGTCTGCTTCAGTAGCAGAAATTAGGACAGGGCAAGATCATAACTGACACAGACTTAATCCATAGGAATAATGAATGATTAATCAGAGAGTGTCATTATTTCTTTAAAAGGCTATTTTGTCATAGGGTCTGCTTTTCGACTGAAGCTAATTGCTAGCTTCCAAGAGACCACTTCGCAATTGTTGAAGGAGCTTGAAGGATTTCCAAACGTAATATCCCCATTTTCAGCATTGAATTTAAACTAATGGAATGAATTTCTGAACTGTGTAAATCGCAGGTGTTTTCCAAGAACTGTAATGGAAAACCGTATGTACTGGAGTGAATTTAGATTGACTGTTCTCTTTCATTTCAAAACGTCCAAAGTTGGAATGTTAATGCCAAGAGTAAAAGAATAATGGATATTGGGACAGTTTGGTTTTCAGAACTTTCATTTATCTGTGTGAAAGTCCTATGAGGTTCTCAGCTTTCCGGTATGACCCTTTCACTGTAGTATCTGGCAAATCTAGGACAATGGCAATGTTCATATTTGCTTGTCCTCTGCACTGATGTTCTGTATATTAATATCAAACCACACGTAAGTTAAAACTGAACCTGCAGCTTTTTGCATGCATTTATCATCTTCATTATGAACTATTCATTTCAAGAACAGTTTCTTTTGTTTCAGCCACACAGACATGCCGGTATACGGTGAATGATTTTTAATGATCAGAGAGGGTATTCGATGAAGTGATGGCTAGATGGTTCTATGACATCTAATATTTATGCTTCTCTGTACATTTTTATTTTTAATAATACTGAATAATGCTTGGCATGCACTTTTCTATGCTTCTTTTAAAAAAAAGTGAACTTTGAGCTGCTGATCATGATGAGAGTCAAACATTTAATTAATATATGTTAATGTTAATATGTGACTAACAGCACAAAGTCAGTTTCCAATCCACTACAAACAGATTAAATAATACTGATAATAGCTGTTTAAACTCAGTAATTCCTCATTGTGATTCCTATGCAAAAAGCATTCTAGTTTTATCACACATCATAAATCTAACCTTCAAGAGTGTTTGCATGGATCCCAATACATATTGCAATGTGCATAATTCATAAATCAGTAGTTTATGTTCACAAAAAAAACTATTTTTTCTTTTGAGATTCCAGCAGTAAGATAAAACCAACTTTAAATCATTCCTACCATGAAATCAAATGCTTATTAAAAAGTTGATAAATGCACATAAGGCTTTTGATCTAAGCTTCTCTGAGGCATTGAAGATGCTGATTAAGAGGTTTCAGAAATGTTCTGATTTTCTTAAGCTTTCTTAATAAAATGTTACAGTATTGGACTGTTTGCTGGAAGAGCACCAAAAGCAAAAACCTTCAGGAATGGCACCGAAACTTTCTTTCAATTTGGGCAGAGATCCTCTTTAATGATGTATTAGCTCTGGCTTGCTCAGCTGAGCCTGGCTTATATGAACCCTGCCCCCCAACCAGAGGCTAATAAACACTTTTCAAAAGAACAAGGTGGAGGAAATTATGAGGAAGATTAAGAAGAAAAAGGTATTTCTATTCAGAATTTTGTGTATGGCTGACTGATTGATAGGATGCCTAAACCCTAAACTTTAACTCAAACCTGTTTTGAAATTGAACCCCAAGAGAGACTGTAATACTATGCTTAAGACTTTCATTGAAGTGTAATCCTAGTCCTTTGTATCTATGACTTGAACTGCTGCCTCGTGGCTATAAATTGTACTGCTCAAGGCAAAAGACGTGGACACTGAAGTCATTTCTTATGGTGTTCTTTTTCCTGACCATAAGATTTGGTTTTTAATTATGATGGATCTCTAAACCTGGTATAGGTTTTCTTACAAATTTACTGGTCTTCTTTTAGCTCCTGTAATAAAATTATGATTTTTTTTAAAAATAAATGATGTTAAAAATACCCTTTCATATATAGTCTATACAGTTGATATAGTCTTTGATAGATAGAACACCAGTGAAGATTGTTGCTGGGAAATTCTGATTGTATGGAACCAGAACACCAATGAAAATGAGGCAAAACAAATTTCCACTCTTGTATACAGGCAGATTTTTGTCTGTAAGTGGGTTGCATATTAATTTAGGCCAAAATACTTTGTCATCCATTGAACTATTTTTGGTTTTGTACACAGATGCTGTTGCAAGTCAGCTTTTAATTTAACCAAATTCATAGGCAATTAGAAACTTAGCAAACTTATGACATAAGAGAAATATTTCTATCTTTAGTAGCAATGTGGTGTGTATTTCTTTACATTTTTAAATTATAGGGTTGATCTTCTTTTAACCAGTACATTCTTTCCCGAAAGCTTTGCCTCATGTGCACTGTACCGTCTTCTGTTTGGAAAAAAAAGGTTTCCAAATGGCTAACCTCCACAACACAGAGCTTTTACTTTCTGTTTCAGTGACATCAAGAACATTTCTTTGTTTCATTGAGCAGTATTTAGAAGTCACTGTATGTTAGGATAATAAACTTTGTGAATTATGATACTTCAGTGTTACATCTGTCTATAAACAATCTATTAGCATGTTACAATATTAAATATGTTATTAACAATTATAAAACTTAATTACTGTAGATACTATACTAGGGTTAGGGGTGTAGGTTAGGATATGATCAAGATTAGGGTTTTGTTACTAACATGCAATTATAGTATAGAAGAGGTTTTTATTATTGCATTCATCACTGTTTTTATTTTTAATTTTAATTTATATAAATGGCATTTTCAACCCCAAAACTTCAATATTAGTGAAATAAATTAACAGTACAAATTCACACTTTTATTTGTAGAAAGTACTATTTTACAGGATTGTAGTGAATGTTTAACAAATGAATGCTACTTCATTACTTTGTAAGAAGTATGAGGAAAACATTGGTCAAAAGTAGCAGTTATATTTAGGTAATATAACTTCAAATAATATTTCAGCACATAACTACATTTTCACCCATTTCCACATTTTGAAATAAGAATCATAAGAGCTATGTGCTCCTCATGTACAATATTTAAACAGTTAAATAGAACAGAAAATGGCCACATTAGGTCCAAAGTTATGCAGCTCAAAGCTTTTTAAAAAATGTAACGTTTTGGTAAGCGATATGTGAATGAGTCTAGTAAACAAAAACAAAAATTCAAAAAGTGAATTCAAAACTGTTTGATTTAGTATTTGTTTACCAGACAATTCCTACTTTGAAGTTATGATAAATGTCGTTAACTGAGTTAATTACATTGTTTGGGGTATTTCAGGAATGGAGTCGTATCTTGGCAAATTGCGTTTTCGTTTTTTTTTTCAAGCATATTTTTTTGTCTTGATCCTCCTCACTGGTCCCTTAGCAGTATGAAAAAAATGTCTCATTATGTAATAAAGAATGTGTTCATCATCCCAAACAGACAAAAACAAATCTCTAAAAACAAAGTGCAAGAGGTGACATGTTTAGACCAATTGGATCCACAAAGGTTTATCATAGAATTAAAAGAAAATGGAAAATACTTTAAAGATCGCTTGTTCCTTAATTCTAAATTCATTTTCAGACATCAAGCCGAAATTTTAAAAATGATTAATTTTAAAATTATAATGCATTATCACCGTGGCCTTCTTTCTAAAGGACACTTCTGTGTTCTGTGTGACATTGTCCTGCTTTACCAACAGTGGCGGCACACTGTGTATTGATGGGCGTTGTTCTGTGACTCAATTTCATACTATCCCAAAGCCTTGGAAGCTGGGTCCATCTGATTCTTTCTTTACACAAAGGGTTGTGGGAGTCTAGAACAAGCTACCTGGCCATGTTGCTGAATCTTAACACCAGGAATTCTTTCAAGTGGCAGCAGATTGGGCTCCTTGGATCAATTAATGACGGCCAGACACACAAGCCTAAATGGGTGGAATGGTCTCCTCGCATTTGCAACCTCTCTCACGTTCTTATTCTTTGTCATTTATGCCGACTATTCCTGTAAAAAAAATATCTGAAAATGATCCATTCAATTCTGGCAAGTGTACAGGGACGTCTGCAATCACATAAAATAAAATGTCACATAAATAAGGTTTTATTCCATTCTTCATTCTTTTCCAGTCTCAAGGCAGTATTTTAGCCATTTTTTTTCCGCCTTTTGTTTTCAGAAGAGATTTGCATGTGTTTGCCGGTGAAAAGTCAAGGGAATATTAAGAGTGCGTCTTTTGTTTGTTTTGTTTTTTTTTCAAGAAAAGAACCATATAATTCTTTTCATTGTAAAAAAGTAGTATAAATATCCCAAATGGGTAAATTGTTTCCGAACAAAGACTTTATTGTCTTGAAAGCTCAGGGAAGGAAAATAATTACACTCTGAGCAACTCTGCAATGTGAACCCTCCATTAAATGATGGATGTTACACAAAAACATCCATACTAAAACTGAGGCTGGAAGACGAAAAGACACCTTTTATTCATTAATTTCAGATTTGCAAGTGAATGCATAGAAATGCATTGAATTTGTTTTTTGAGAATAAAGGAAACAAAGGTAGATTTTTCAAAGGAGCCGAAAGGGGCTGTATCACTGGCACTGCACAGTCCTTTATTCGCAAACTCACTTCTTTTTTTCTGGGCTGCTGTCCTTCTTTGCCAGGGTATTTTTTATTGCTCCTCCTCTGTATTATTGTGGCATGTGTGGGGAGGGGGTGCACTGAATGTAAACCCTCAGGCATTGTCTTGCACAGCTCGGCAATGTCCCATAAGTAAAAGGATTACTGTAACTAGCCGCAGTAACCAAAGAAGACCAATAAGGACCAGGAATGCAGACACACACACTGGTCTGCTTGAACACATTGTGTCGGCCAGTCCTGTTCTTTCCAGAAGCTAACTCCGAGGGATGGCGGTTGTGGTACAGACAGCGAAGTGTTATTTCTCCGGCCCAGGGGCATGGGGTTCATGTTAAAATCCCTTGCCTGTGGCTACCGGGTTTGCATGTAGTGTTACCTCTCATGCATAAGCCGGTGATTCACACTTATTGACTTCTGGCTGCTAAATGCATCCTTAAGCTCTGAAGAATAAAGCGGATTTCCCTTGGACCTCCAGAAGGCTTTGCCCTCTCAGCAAGGTTAATAGAGAAAAAGGCCTGGCTCAGCCACCAACGCCAGCAGCTGTTTCAAAGCCTTTTTAAAAAAAAATGTGTTTCAGAGGGGGTAGCATTCATAATCCTTTGTCATCTAAGCGTCTGATGGAAATGGTTTTGTGGTGCATCAAGTACAAAGATTACAGGCTCGACTGCATCCCTGTGTGTGACTTACGAATGACAGAAAATCCATCAAATTAAAAATCATTCATCAGCACATTTTGTGTACTGTATTAATGTTACAGGAATTAAAATTTGAGAACAGTTTATTAGTTTTTAATTTTTTGGAATTGCATGGGCATTTGTATGCTTATGGCCAGAGCCATTTGTTTCAGAAGTATGTTTGCAGTCAACCCTCTTTGTGCAACTAGGGACTTTTCTGTCTCAGTACTTTAGAGCATGCTTTGTCTGGCGTTTGTCTATAGAGGGTGCTGGCACTGTAGAAACACTAGTTGCCAAAAAAAGCAGTATAGTTTAGATCTTTGTGAATAGTTACAGAAAAGTCTTTTGAATTTTAATTATTTTCTAGTGGGAACCAAAATACTTCAAGAACAACAACAGCAAAAAAAAAAACATGAAAGAAATAGCTTTTTTGGGCCTCTGCAGTTTTGAGAAATAGTTACGATAGCACTGCAAAAAAAAGTTTCGAGTTTAAAAAAGTCAGAACTAGTTTAAAAGGATCTGATACGCTGTCTTATATATAAAGAGGATATTTGCAAAAATGCAAACTGGCTTTCTTTTTATTGGGGCTTGAGCATGACACAGTGGGCTTTGAGTTCTTTCCCTAAGCCACAATGTTATTGGTTACCTGGGAGAATTTAAAATGTATTTATGCATTTATGACTTGCTTCAGATGTACAACAGTCGCACAAAACACTGATATGGGTTCTTGCACATAAACAGAGCCTTCCTGTTTGAAACCCCATTTGCCTCATACCGCAATCCAACTTAAAACCTAAGACAAATTTCCACTTGTGGTGGACAATAAAATTAAATTAATCTGAACAGGCCTGCCGTTCCTGGTTTCTGTCCCCTAGTTCTGTTCCAACTAAAGTAGTCAAGTTAATAATTTCAGTATTTAATTTCCTTGTTAAGCATACATAGAATCTTTCAACGGTCCAGATCTCACTTCGTTAAAAGTGCTGTTATCTCTCCAACATCTTGGAGCCAGCTTAAAAGAATTAATGTAAACCTATGAGGTGTATTAGATAATGGGACCGACTAACGGACCCGACAGCTCAGGTGAAACGACCACCAGCAGATACTGAAACCCACGAACAAAAACCAAATGAAGAACGTTTCACACTCATGTACAAGCCAACAGTTTGAGATGATGGCCACCAGAAGTTTACACCAGCACGGTGCGAGTCAGGTATGCATCTGATCCCCCTGGCCAGTGATCAGTACAGGCAGGGTCTCAGACAGCTTGCACATTGACATCTTCCCCCATGATCGGACATGTAAGGCTGCTGAGGCCTTACTGACTGTTTGGTTTCGAGTTCTTGGCTAGTGCCGAAAGCCAAGAAGCAGGATGAGGGCCGGAGTGCGGAAGAGGTGGTGATAGGTTTTGTCATGAGTTTCAAAATGATGCCAATGCGTTTGGGCAAAGATGAAAACTCCTTATCTACTTATCACTTCCTAAAAACCAACTGACAAGCTTTTGATGGTGGCTTTTGATGAGTGTGTTGAATTTACGCTGCTTACTGATTTTGATCATGCCAGCCCGGCTCATTTAGAGTACGTTAAAAAAGTGCAATAAGATTTAAGATTGATGGATGTTGTGTATGAAGGCACAGCTCAGATTAATAATAAACTTTTAATAAAATGGTCGAGTTCACTGGGTCACCAAGAAGTTAAATTCTTTTCAAACACGTCAGCAAAGTCCAGCTCCCTGTTTATTCTGGTTATTTAAGCAGCTGGCAGAGTGAGACCTATCAAATATAAGTTTCTTTATCAAACTGTATTTAATGCTTCACCTGTCAGAAGATTGCCCAATAACCAATAACATTGTGGCCACAGGTCCCCATTACACTGCGCACTCTAATTACATTAAAGAAACCCTTACTGCATACTGTATGAAGTTTCAGTGTTTGTGACACTTGTTTATGTGGAAATCGTAACCTTTCCTTCTTTGTTGCCAACTCTAGATCAGAACAAAAAGTTGTATCTAGGTATGTCCATTCACATACAACATGATCACCTCTGAGGCATTTCCTTTCTCTGGCACACAGAAGTAAGTAGTAATCACTACAGTCTCCTGCACAGGCTTCTGATGTGATGTATGCAATCTGTAATCTAACATAATTGCCTGTTACTGAAAGACATTTTTCCACTACAGTAATTACTGCAGCATGTTCCCTGTGTAGCTAACGACAGTCCTCTCGAGCTAACAGAGTCAGAGTTATAATGGTGCCTCGGATTATCAATAAACTGTGTGCTCTAGTATGTGGTTATGGTACAACATTGTAAGAAGATTCCCATTTTTTGGAATTCTTTGTGCTGGTACTGAGGTTGAAAGGTGTATCACACATTTCTGTTCTTTTTTGAAAAAAAAAAAAGAACAGGTTTAGAGTTGGGGTAGCACTTAGCACTTTTACTACATTGACCAGAGACATGCAAGTAGCTACTGTATGGTTTATTTGTCATTTTCTGTCACGTTCATAGGAACATATTGAACAGCTGCCATTATTGAAATTCCCGTATTTTTTTTTCTGAATAATTTGTTTCTCCGCTAAACATCTCATTTGCAATCATAATGCAGAAAGATGCTGCTCAGTTTTACGTATTTTGAGTAGAAGCAGTTGTGGACTTGGTTACATTTCTCATTCGAAGACCTGTCTAACTGGAACACTGCCATCTCTCCGGTTGGTCAGCGCCATTTAATCCATCAACTCTTGAAAAGCATCTCTCCCTCATTCAATCTTGAAAGAACTAGTAATGTCCCATGTTCTTATATGAAGACTGAGAAATTGTATACATTGATAAGCAACTTATACCAAGATTGTAAAACATTTGCAGGGACAGTTGTGAATGAGTTGTTAATTGTGAAATGAGTAGCAGTCGACTGTTCATCATCAGGTATTCTGCTCCCGACTTGAATCTGAAATCTTTGGTTCCCTGTAGTATTCACTATCTGATACTAATGCAAACAGGGTGTACACTTGAATCCCTTGGGACAGAGCAAAAATAAATTTTAGAGTTCACAGACCAGTCTAGGACACTGACATCAGATTAATCTGAAAGCTCAGCTCTTCATGTTTACAGTATGTGTAAACCGAGGCTTGTCTTATTAATTATTGTAGTAGAAACAGAACTGAAGACCAAAGTAATGGCATCCAGCTTCATCAAATCTTTTTATTTAAAGTCAATAAAATTTTTGAAAATTATGGAAATACAGTCCTGGTCCAACTGTCAACCAAGAAATGACAAAGCACAGTGTCCTGCTGAGAAGCAGATTCCACATTCTGTGTTTTTCTGGTGTGTGTTTGAGTTGAAATGCAGGTAGTGGTTAGCATATTGCTTAAGACAGGACAGGCGCAGGGCACCTGACTGTCAGCCTGGCCATCACTGACCCCTCAGCATCATGCACTGACCAGCGTGCTGCACTGTGGAACAGGAGGGGCTTCACATGGGTATGGTGTTCACCACCAAACCAGAAGTTGTGTTGTTTGCACCTGCAATGTCACATTAAAATGACTGTTTTTGCATTCACAATGTTTGGATTAAAAAAAAAATCAGTACATCTTGCAAGTGCAGTGCTGTGTTTGGAAGACATTGGTAAACACAAGTCTATTTTATCACAGCCATCTGATGTGGAGTGTGCCACAGATATACTGAATTATCTGCAAATAAACATTATAGCTTTTTACAAAGTATATAAACTTAATATAGTCAAAATGAGAACGTCAAAACTTTTCCAAAATAATCACAGTGAGAGACTGAGTTAAAGACTTTGATGCATAAAATGTTTATGAAGAAAGTGGAATACTGTTGTGTACTTTTTATTTAAGCCACCACGACCAACCATATACAGTTCGTATGATACAGTATAAAGCTACTATAGTACAGTTTATTATATACACAGAATATATTGTCTTATTCATATAAAAGCAGCCTTCCTGAGCATCCCTGATAACACTTACAGCTTACTAACAAACTGAACTGAAATTACACTGGAGGTGATTAAAACAGGTCTTTTTTTTGCTTTGTTTTGTTTTTTTTTTCTTTCCAGAATGCGAAGGTGTTATAAATGAGCAGTACTTGCCAACCTGTGCTAATATCACACAATCTCTGAAACTTAAAATAGTGATTCCAGTTTCCTAATGTGTGTGCAGACGAACAGACGTTTCAGAAGCTCATTGTTTTCGTGTGTCAGGGAGATCAGACAGTGCAAGCAACTAGCAGGAAAAGCAGATTTAAAAAATGTGGATAAAATCACCCCAAAACACATTTTAAGCTTTTGGTTTTGGCTTTGTTTTTTCTGTTCTTAACAAAATGTGATGGAGAGAGAAATCCTGTTTCATTACAGGACATTTATATAGTGTCTTGAAACTGTGCTACAAGTTCCTCTCCTCTCACTGGGGAAGACTATGTTTAATGTGATTTTAAAAGAGAGACAGCAAGTAAATATTTCATTTAAACAGTTTTCATAATATAAAGAAAAATATAGTAAACTTCAAATTAAAGTTATTACTGTCAGAACTATAAATATCAACAAAAGAAAATCCATTTGTGAATGAAACCCAGAGTAAAATTCAATTGCATGTGAGCCCAGTATTAGGAAGCCATCTCTTTTGGTTGCCAACAACCACCAGGCCATTAAATGCTGTCTGTAAACCACATTTTACTAGAAGACAATGCCCTATTGTGTTCCTGTGGCTGTCCCCCTGATTTAAAAGAAGCTTTATGCAATTAAATATTAAAAAAATGCAAAACTGTCAGTTGTGTTCCCAATCTAATTAGTTACAGTCCTATCAAAAGTAGGAAACAAGGCAGCCTGCCCTTACTCAGCTGAATGGCTCTTTGACTTTAATGTGGTCATATTTGGAATGCTGTTGTTCATTCTTGCCTGCAACAAAAGCCACATGTTTTTGAAAACATTGCACTCCAAAGAAAAATATGAAGAAACAATGAAATATGCTGTGTATGCCTGGTATGATTTATAAAAGATCCGCCTTTGGCAGGGCAAGGCATTTATAACACATTGCTGGTCTTGCTTTGCCTTTTTCTTTTTGAAGACTGGCATATATGAACACCTTCTTCAGAACCTCTCAGTACTTATTTCCTCTCAAGAGAGTCCTGAAGCAGACAGGTTGGTTAAGGTAATGTCGCACTGACTCAATACAGTAGAGCTCAAAACAAACAATTCCACCCCCCTCCCACCCCATCCAAAAAATGAAAGGTAGATTCCTGGGATATCAATCTAATTGAGCTGATCTAGGAACAGCTGGACTACCACAAGCCAGAATGAGAACGAAGCTCTGACTGCATGTTGGAGATTTCAGATGCTGTTTCTGATTTAGCCTCCCTGCAGTGTGTGGAAGAGCCCTTCCAAGTCGAGCCGTGTCACTGCAGTGTGTAGTGTATTGGATTTGTCATTTACTTAAAGCAAGTTATTGCACCACTGAAGATATGGGGAGCATTGAACAGTCAGAGCTGGCTCAGCCGAATCTTGAGGGTGACAATGGAAACCATATCTGATGGGGGTCCTGCAGTAACGTTGGATTTGTGAGGAGTTTTCCATTTAAAGTTGAGGTATTGAAGTCCCCAAGTTTATATAATCATATTTTGCCCTTTCCACTGAATGTAGAATTTCACAGAAATCTTTTATTCCTCTATACTGGTTTATAGTGATGTAATACTCCTGTTGCTCTAAGTAGACAGAAAATCAGCACCCGCTATGAAAGCTGCTGTCATAGTTACGTTTCCAGAACGTTATTTAATATAGTTTTACTCTGAATCATTTTGAAAGCTGGCGACGATCTTGTGATTTGTGTCTTCATTTGAGAAACCCACTGCTTCCCATTGATAGTGGGGAAGTTCTAACCAGAGCAGGTGTTAAGGAATCACGTGACCTTTTACCAGAGTTTTCACAACGTCTTTTTAAAATGTTGCAGGTTTCCATGGAATAGGACATTGCATTGTTTTTTTTTTGTAGTTTGGTGGCTAATATTCTATGTATCTGTCTGAATGTTAACACAGCAACACTATTGTGTGTAAAGAAGTGTCAGTGAATATTTAACTATTGAACTGTTGGATAAAGACATAAAAAGGAAGGTTTAAAGTCTTAGTTAAAATGTTTCTGGGATATTATGAGTTAGACCTGAGCCAGTTTTCATTTGTCTTTTCAAAAGCTAGTACATGCACCCAAGAATTTCTTTGTTAAAAATAAATTTGCAATCATTTCACATTCATTTATAAGTGGTGATTGTAAATCCTAGAGACCAGTAGTCACAGAATGACTGGATGGTTTTAACAAGGGTCAAACTGTAGTTAAGTAATGAGTGGAAGAAAGTAAAAAAACCTATGAAAAACAATATGCTAAAATCATGTTGTGATCTAGTGATGCCATGCAATAATGAAAAGGTAATTATTTGGAAACAAAATGAAACACATTTTCAAGAAAATACAGGAGTGCGGGAGCCCATCTAACACTAAATGTGAGATTATCAATTGAATAAAAGTCATTTTTGGACTGTTCTTGGAGTGGTCAGAACCTTTAAGGTCCTGTGTTGATTGCTATTATGGGATACCACAAGTATTTCTAAATTAAAAGGTTTTGTTATAACAAACGCTCCTGCAAAGCGTTTGAAAAAAAAAAAAGAGTTTTACCCAGTATCACCCCTTTTAAGAGGATCTGTAGGTTTTTCCTGAGAAAAATGAAAAAAAGAAACAGTCACGTTTCAAGATTAATGTTTAGAGATTTTTTAAATTAAAGACTGATTCAAAACCGGTTGCAGAAATGAGTGTCTTGTCTTTGATCTTCATTTTCTCAGGGCTGTGCAGTCACTGAATTGATATACCCAGGCAAGCCTTTTATTGGTGGTTTCAGTTTTAACAAACAAAACACGCGAGTTGCTTCCCTGCTGGTGTCCCTTGCCCTTGGAGTTCTAACGCATGCAATCCATTAGAAGAACATGTTAGAAAACACGTCTTTTTAAAAAAAAAAAGCAAAGAAAGAAACTCTCCTCCTTTTCAAATCCCAGATTTGTTGACTCAGTATCTAAATCAATGAGGTGGGAAAAGGAAATTAAAGACATGTGGAAGACTCTAGCTGCTTTACTAACACAACTGGGTGTTATCTCAAATGCAATGCACGAGCATAACATTTAAGGGAAAAGAGGCTGATTAATTAAGGGCATGACTCAAATGGAGCTCCTTAATTCATCCCAGCCTCTGATTATTGCATTTGGCTTCACAGTCTCCTCTGCTTTAGGCACAGCAAGCAGTATGTGCATCTGAAAGGAATTGAAGTGGTGAATGGTGTGTTTAGATTAAACTAATCAATCCTTCAAATGGCTTTGTCGTGTCATCATTCTGATTGCGAGGATGTTTTTGTTGTTTTCTTGCTATAGTACGGCAGCAAGACTGCCCTTTGGTGCCCTTCAGTCCCCGTCTTCATCAGTGATTGTGCAAAGATAACGAAAACCTATTGAGCCTCGGCGGTAGATATCGAATTTGAAAAAAAAAGACATTGTGGTTTTTGCCCAGAAATCACTTTTGGTTCACTTATTTTAAAACAACAAAAACAAAAGGAAGGGTAGTGGTGAGAGTGACAATGATTCAGTGATTTTTTCTGCAGCTGAGGGTACTCATATTGGTAGCTTTGTAGCTCTGTTATACCTCTCCTGTACTTTTCCTCACTTCTGCACCACAGCTTGCTTTCTTTTGCTTGAATGTACGTTCAGTTTCAACTATAAAAACCCTCTGTCTTTTCTATTGGACAATAGACATGCCATTTTCACAGCACGCATGCACCCTATGTGATTGTTTTAGCTGTAGGTGCTACAGTATATAGCACATTTTTCATTTTTAAACTAGTGATCTTGTTCGCAGGCTGTCCTTCCTGTGCATGTTTTAATCTTGTTAAAAAAAGAGTATGCAATACAGAGTAACAGGACAGACAGGTTTCATCCATCTGACCATAAGTCTTTAATAATTAAGCAGTCCAGAATTTATTAATTCCAGAGTTGTATAGTCCAACTTTCAGAGCTTGCTAATTTTTCTATACAGTATTTACTTATTCTTGTGCAGTGCCTTGTACATGGTAACTATTGTTTACTGAAAAGTTTACAAGCCATTAATTTTAATGGTGAACAGAGAAAGCCCTTGTAGGAAACGGTATATATTGTGCAACACAGTCATGAATCTGACAGATGTATGGCTATTATTAATATCATTGGCATTATTAATGTGTGCGCAGAGTTAATGTCAATTCAGCGAGTATCACGGGAGAAGTTCCTTGAAAGGCAGCATGTGGCTGTGCTGAGGATGTCTGTCTGGCAGACTCAGCTGTTCAACTACAGGCAGGCCTCAAAGCCAGACTGAAGACCTCAGACCAGACAGTGAAGAAAAAAATGCTTCTCCTTCAGCCCGTGAGAGACTGCTGTTCTGTTGTCTGCCGGGAAACAGGAGAACTGGAAGGAGCAGCCAGTGCTGTCCAGTCACACAGATAGGGCTAGTCCACACCAGGTCATGAGCCAGCTGTGAATCCTATTAAATGGACCTAAATAGACGTAGTTGCCTGAAAGCATATTTTGACAATAACATCTCCTCTGCAAAGAGGTCATTTAGCTTTTGCATGGTAGGGCTTTGCATATTTTATAGTCTGTTTTGCCTGACTGCATCAGAGATTATAGGTCAGTAATGAGTCACTGTGCTTCCTGTCTGTTGCACTTGTGTTTAGTCCAGACCATGCTGAGGCTGTGGAAATGGATAGTGGTCTCATTGGCCTTTTTGTTTTTTACTCTTTTCAGGACAGGTTGTATTTTAATTCTCCTGTAGCCAGGAGAACCTACTCAAAATGTACTAGGATACCATTCATTTTCAATTTCCTTTTTGCTGTTTAATGAAACACTAATGCATTTTAACAGACTTGAGCTACAAATGCTGTTGTCAGTATTAGTTTTCCATTTCTCTTGTTTTCTAAGATTATATGGCAAAGGGATTAACAGTTTCAGCCCATTTACATATGACATACCTCTGTTTAATGTGCATGACCAAAAATGATGCTGTTGTGCAACTTTTACTTTTACACATTCTTTACAAATTCTTTAAATTGTGCTCGCAACCTGATCAGAGTACATGTGATTTATTTTTCTTGTTTGTGACTAGATATTGAACTGAAGGTCCTGAAAGGGAAGCCTCTTCAGATACCCAAAGATATCTTTAGATATCCCCTGGGCGTTCAAGTAAATTGGAAACTGAGGAAATAAACTGTAGCACTGCAAGGAAAAAAGCCGAATACAGAAACTGAAACTAAATAACTGAAAACCCAGTTTTAGTGCTGCCTAGTGATTATTTTTTTGAGGAGCTAGATGTGCAGGTTAAGCTTGACAAGATAATGAATGCTTCTAAGTTGTCTGTAGCTGCATTGTTGCTCTTTATGATTTTTTGAGTCCATTTTGATGCTAACCAGCACAAAATTATTGTGAAAGAGTACAAATTCATCTGAGAGATCAAATCTGCTTATTGCCAATTTTGGAGAATGAATTACACAAACGGAACAAGCCATAGGCAAACCTTTCATTGCAATACAAAATGTCAAGTCTGAACTTTTGAAGGAAGCATACTATTTTACAAGATGCTAAAACTGTTCTAAACAAGATGCAAGGGTATCATGTATGACTGTATTGAAATAAAAGAAAATATGATAGTGTAACGAATAAAAGACACCGTCCTTAAACAACATTTCTATTTTAAATACTGTAAAGGCACATACCTGTCAAATTAAAAAAATAAAAAAAGTAATTCAACTGCTATTTTTTTCAAGTGAAGATCATATTAATATACCAGGCTCTGCAGTACGAAATTTCACCTTTATTTCTGCATTGCAGATATGATTTAGGGACCAAGGGCTTCCATCTTGAAAGAGAGGTTTCTTCTTCGATCTTTGGATTGAAGAGCTGAGTGACATTACAGCAGGGGATGTTCTGTATAATAATAAGCTTTCAGTTACCATTTCCCTTTTGATTGCAATTCTAACGTAAACCTTAGTAGAAAGAGACACTCATTACCAGTTATTTTCAATTAGTGTAGTAGAGAGAGAGAGCTATACCATTAGAGGTTTCATCTCTTTTCTGTTGTGAGTCATGCTAAGCATCCAGTTAAAGATCCTTTTTTCCAGTCTTACTTGAATCCCTCTTAAATAGGTGCAGCACAGTGTTTCATGTTCAGATGATTTATTGGCAGATCTGTACAGTAACTGCACTGGATATGTCAGAGTTGGACACCGATTTTGCATGCCATTTAACATTATTTGCAAGATTACAAGCCTTTCAATCCAGTTGTACTATTTCAGTGGAGTTTATATTTATACACTCTTACACAAATATTTAACAATAATTTAATATGTGTTCTCCGAGAAGCAATACATTAAACCGATTCCACTATGGTTACGCAAAAATAAACCCTGAAAATTGCTTCAATTTATGTGGTGGTTTGCTGTATTTTAAGCATATTTTTGCATTAGATAACATCAACAGAAGTTATTAAAAATGATTAATATTAATGCAGTACAGCATTGGTAATTATTTTTAATAGTTTTTTTTATTAATGCAAAATACACTACAGACTGAGATCACTGAAACAAGGGACATTTTCTTAAATGATTTAATCTAAACCTGTAATAGCTACCTCACCGCTAAGTTGGGTGTGTCAGCAAACATGACTGTTGTGATGTTTTTCAATTTATAAGGGTGGGGGTTGGGCTGGGTCACAGCCTTTTTCATACCAAATTAACTCCCACACATGTTTTGGGGTCATAAGGAAAAAACACTATATATATATACTTTATTAATAACGTAATTACTTTATTGCTTATTTTAAGGTAAAAATAACACACCTAGGATGTCAAATACAGGATACACTTTTCACCAGGTTCTACAATGGATTTCTAAAACATTGAATATAATACCTGGTGGACATTTTAAGTTCCACAATTGCATATTGTTTTCTGTAGTTGATGCTACCCGTAAAGAAATGAAAAAACATTCTACCTCTTTTGGCCACAAAATGAATGTCAACTGTTATCCTTCAAGGCCTGGTATTAATGCACCTCCTTATCTTCCTTATGGAACTAATCTGTTGCCCACTTGAAGCAATTTAACCACCTAATAAACCACCTAATGATCACCCTCAGACACATAGATACAGTAGTTTATTACTGACAGTGACAGCTGATTCCAGCCCTCTTTGACATTTTTGTATTTAGAAATTAATTAGCATGCCCAGATAATTCCAGTTCTTGCTTTCGAAGAGGTAAAAAGCGAAAAATAGCTTTGTTCTTAAATGCATGCATTTGAAAAGAGAATCAATAACAGATCTGCTGGGGCTGCCAACATAAAGCTTTATAAATTTTAACAAAATACTTATTGTATGACTTTTGGTTTTTGACTGGCAATTCAGAAAAAAGGCTTTAATGAATTAAATGTGAACAAGTAGGTGTCTGTGATGAATTTGCTTTCTGTGGTGACTAAAACATCTAACCTTAAATCTTGCCAGTTCTTCCTGGTTCATAGGCTTTGAGTTTGTTGTTACAGGTCATTATATTCTCGGATCTCAACAGAAATGGCAGAAATCTGACTAAAGAAAGTGCTTCTTCTGGTCTTTCACTAGTAAAACACCCTTTTCAAATAAACAAAGATAACAATAACTAAAACACTATTGACACAGGAGCTTCAAAGCAGTTCAGTTAGAATGGAGCCCCCACCTGTCATTAATTCTCTGAAACTCTCCACCCAAACCACATTGTTGCTGTTAACAAATTGCTTGGAAGTTATTTGTATAGAATGTGGCCCCTTCATGGAAATTGCTCTCTCTTAATCTAAGTGTAATTTTGTATACAGTATCTGTCATCTTCATTTGCTTGCTTAGTACACTGCACAACATCTTTTAAAGACTGCTTTAATGAGTAGAATGAAGTACTGATCTTTGTGCATGATTGCAGTGGAGAGTTCTTAAAATTTCAGATTTAGAAAACACAACGAGACATGATTTTTATTTCAAATAAATACTAACATACATTACATAGGAAGGAACATTTTCCCTCATATAAGCTGTCCATTTTCTTTTCCTTTGATGCAAAGTTTTTATCAGGTTATGTTACTATGAAAAATACTTTTGTTGCATGTGTGTGGGGCTGTCTCACAAATGGCTTACGCATGCTTCCTCAGCTGTGCCTTGCCTTCAGGAGTGCAGCTCCTACTTAACAGGCAGCATGATTCTGCCTAGATCAGGCTAAAAATAGTGCTAAAGCAGGTAGTGACAGATAGCATTTACCACACTCCGTAGAACAGTAGTCACAATAATCTCAGGGGTTTCTTTTCTCAGGAGACATTGTTGCTGTTAAACTAAAATGATTTTTTTTTATTTAAGCATGATTTTGTTATGCTGTGTGAGATAGCTAGTCTCTAAGAGGAGAGTGATTCTTGTCACCAGTGTTTGCTTGCCTACACATTTCTTTCCATGCTTATTGTCCTGCCTCTTTACGTCACTAGTTACCAAATCTGGTCTTGGAAATCCGTTGTCCTAATGTTTTCATGTTTTTCCCAATTATCTGTAATTCCACCATTGTCTAAGAGTGCTGAGGTGGAGGGAACAGACAATTTATCATGCATTCGTTTCATTTAAGATTTAAGATTTAACACCAGGATGGCCAGCCAATCTGTAATCATTCACAGCACCTCCAGGTCAAAGATGGCCAAATCCAGTCCTCAAGATGTACAGTATTTGCTTAATTGACTGATTTTATATGCATGGTTTTAAAAGTCAAGGCTTTGCGAAGAACTAAAAAGCATGCTGGACTCTTTGTGGATGCATTGAAATCCTCTAGCACCCTTCCTGGTTACCCTGGTATTGCTAAGGAACATTTCCAGCACGATCATCCTCTCTGACAGAACAGTGGTGCACCATGAAGCTTGAAATAAAAGAAAAAGCGTATTCAGTAAGCGTTAAGCAGCTGTGCAATGGTAAGACTGGACAGCAAATAGCAATCAAGTCAGGAAATAAAAGAATTAGAAATTTATGTACAGTGCAAATATCTGATATGCCTAGCAAGGAAGAAATGAAGAACTGGAAAATTCAGATGACTAACTTAAAGTCTTGACAGATCTAAAATCTTGTGGCTTCCCATAAGTTTCTAGCAAGAAAATTGTTCCTTTTTTCTGGTTCCGAAGATCCCCACAGCAATGTGCCCTGTGTGTTTTGTAATAGATTATCTAATGGCCAGATGTGATAACGTTTAAAAAAAATGAACAGCTCTTTTCTTTCTTCATTGGAATACTGGAGTCAGATAGATTCCAGATTTGTATTGACAAAAATCATATTAAGTAAGCGTTTCCATTTAATTATCCAATTAGCTTAATACGTTTAATGTCCACATCAATTTTTCCTTGGAAGTTACCATTCAAATATATTTTCCACATTGAACATTGAATTCGTGGTGAAGCAATCCTGAGCTCTAGGCTACTATAAATTTTGCTGACATTTCTGTTTATGTCAAACTTTTTTCATTGCAGATTAAAACCTGAGTGTTCTTATCTACACATCTGTCTGATGCCAGTTCTGCATTTTTTCTTTATTAGATTCACATCATATGGTTCACATTTTTTGTGTGCATTATGTTTGTGAAGTTTTATAAGGCCATTGAATATAGTAAATTGAAATCCTTTAAGAGTTGTGAGAATGGATGAGTTCAGATAAGCTTGAATAATATTCAAAAGCCTGACAGATTTGACAAAGCTGAGTTTAGAATCAGTGTCTGTGACACACCCACTGTAATAGAAATGGCCCAGTTAAGCCACAGTTATATAAGAGGCTTTAAACACCTGAAAAGCAAGTGAGGTCACGATCGTTCTGGTTTCTTTGCTGGACTATTTTTAGGTGGTTGGTTCATCTCCAGTTTTCTGAAGTACAACGCATTTGGTAAAAAAACGAACTATTGTTTTACCCTAAGAAATTCAAGACGGGGTGATGTTCATGTACGTTTACAACAAACTCACTCCATTCTTGCTATCCTCTTCCTTAGTTTTTCTTTCATTCCCTAGGACATGTGGAAGGATCCCTGGTTGAATCCATTAAGCAACGTCTTTATTCAATAAGACATCACTCGCGTAGTGCAGGTGAAAACAAAGTCCATTGCAGTGTAAGGAGACTCAGCTTGTTGTGGGTCAGTTTTAAAATAAGATCTCACTTCTCTGTGATTGTCATGACATATACTGTATATCCCATCCACAGTTTATCAAATGCTAACTACAAATAACACTTAAGATTGGTGAATCAGACTGCAAAATCAATGTTGATTTTGATGTATTTATAATATTATTGGAACTATTATAAAATATTAATTAGATAATAAATGAATAATTTAGAATAATATTTAGATAAATTGGTTTTTACCAAAATTAATTAGAAAGATATTATAGAGATATTTGGTCATAAACAATTGTTATACATTGTCTGTGTTCTTGGGTTTGGAAAGGCGCTTTATAAATGAAATATTTTTCTTATTGTTGTATATTTTGTATGTTATAGAGATAATTGGAAAATATTCTATAGATCTTTCCAATATAATAAAGTATTATATTACATATGTTAAAACAATATTAAGTGCAGACATTAAGTGGGTCATAAAATAAGGCAATACCTGCAAATAATCTCACAACTGGTAAGAATGTGAAGGAACTGGTCTTTTCATACGAGCTAATCAGTTGCTGGGAAAAATCTAAGAGATTCGCAGCCAAACTTGAGGGCACTAAGTTTCTAAATTAGAACTGAGCTTTCATTTGTACCGAAAGTATCATTTTGTTTGTTTCTTTTTGTTAATAGTTATCATGTTCATCATGTTTTTGAAAAATGTGTATAGATATATAGTATATTACTGTACGTACTGTATCTATAGGCTGGGATTTTTATAATTTAGCTGAAAAGGACGTTCTTGAGAAATTTAGTTAAAACAGTATTAATGCATTCAATGCTGTTTGTTGTTCAGTTTCAGTGCAGGGGAGATGCTTTTGTAACATTGAAAAGGAGGTAAATATTTAGTGGGTTGGTCTCTAATCAAACTTTTGGGATGTACCACTGTATTGGTGCCAAAAAAAGACAGTTTAGATGCTGGATTGTCTGTGTTTAAGTATTTCAAAATAGGATTCCTGTATATTTAGATAAAACTACAAAATATCTGCGTTTAACACTTAAAAAAAAAACAGTAATGAATGAAAGTTCCGTTAGTGCAGCGCGGTCAGAGATAAATGAACATGTTTGCACCCACCCAACCTCATCCTAAGTTAGGTAAGGTAATAACTGAAACTGTCTGAAATTTCACAAGAAAGGGGAACTTCAGTTTTGGAAAACAACCCAGAAATTGACTGTTTAAATCCAACGCCTAATGGATTCACCATGTTAAGATCCAGCAACTAGCCAAACACATCGTTCAGCATACTGCAAGTTGTTTCACATTAACAATACAGAGCATATCATACAGCAGATTTCCATTGGCACAATATTTTCACAATGTTTGTTAAACGACAACTTTCAAAGTTTAGGACTTTGGATGCTATCATCTTTGTTCTACTGGAACTGATAGGAAAATATGAGAGAGCACTGGACGTTGGATGTTGACATTAGAGTAATTTCAGAGGTGTCAAGAGTATTTCCATCGATCAGTCATAGCTCACAAAAAAAAGTTGAATCATGTTTCCTTTTTGCAAACCTCTTACACATTCTGCAGTCCCTTTCTAACATGCTAAATCCCGGATTGACTATGAAAGCTTATTGTTCTTTGCAGTCACGATATCCTAGGAATCTATCTACCTATCTTGGTTTCAGAGGAGGTTAATGTGGTGTGCAAAAAATTGAATGAAAAGGAAAGAAAGGTTTTGTCTTTTACATATGATTAAGGGCCTTCCTCTGCTCTTTTCAACTATGGATCTACTGGATTTATCTACTGGAAGTTGGAACAGTGAACCGCTATCAGGTTTGTGAATCTCAGATACCCTGAGATCCCACTGATGCCTCCAGCACTTTGACTATCCATCTGTCTGTTCGTGACAGTCATTCAAAATCATCCGCCTGGCACTTCACCAAGAAGAATAATCAGACTGAGGGAAGAACTATGGGAAAAATGCAACCATCATTGTTTTACAAATTTGTGATGTCCTTTTACAGTTTTGAGTCTATACATAAACAGGATTTTTGTAAAAAATGTTCTATGATTTTTAATTCTTTTAATACATTCTTAAAATCTTACTTGTAGTAGCCCTAACATTTTAGGACCGATACTAAACTGGATATATTGTTACCAATAATGACATTTTGTACTTTCAGTTCTTGAAGAAATTCAAACAGGTTTACATAACTAATCTAGGAAAAGCCGTCCTAAAATCCATCCCTCCATTTTGTGACCGCTTCATCCAGATCAAGGGCGCAGGACATACAGAGTGTGGTGTGACAGCTCTAAAACTCTTGATTGGAATCAATGTGTCTGTAATTTTGAAAATATGTCTTGCTGAAACAATTCTAAGATTTCACACGTGCCAACAAAACACAGTATGAAGAAACCTTAAAATAATAACATGACTATTTGAATGTAATATGGCAGCCTACAGTACCTCCTAAACACAGTATTCATTTTCTCATATCCCAGATCTAAAAAAACATGCAGAAACCATGCTGCTTCAGTGAAACACATCATCCTGATTGTTACTACATGTTCTTAATCAATCAGTGAAAGACATTGGAGAAATATTATTCGTATTATGACTCCACAAAGACCTCTAAAAGGAAAGATTTGTTCACAAGAAGCCCGTTTTCAATGAAAAAGTAGCTCAGACCTTCCTATTACTAACATCCAGAGCTAGTGCTAGCGTAACAGCTTTTTGATCATTTGTGGCTGTTTTCTTTTTGGTATTTTCAGTGATAGAAATCTGTGCAGTCTAAAGAAATCCAGATTTTAGTCTTATAACATTCCCAGTGCCTCTTCACTTTTTTGTGAATACTACAAACTACTTGCCTCGATCGTACAAGTAGTGTAATTTGTCTTCAAGTGTGGCTAAATGATCAATTAGGTTCTTTTGCCTTAAAGAGGCAGCCTGTAAATGAAATAATGTAGAAACTAACCAGCAGCATCAGTTAAGTCTTGTTTTTTTTAATTCCGCTAACGTTTGGTTGCATTTGAAATGCATGTTGTATTTGACGTACCATGGCTTAACATAACATGCTAGTGAATTGCAAATCCTCTCAAGTTTTTTAACATTTAATAACGATATATATCCATATTTTCCATTACCTTAATTGTGCATTTTTTCTTTTTTCGTAAAGGAAGTTTAACCATTTAAGAATTAAAGAATGTCCATACTGAATCTACAATTAACTTAATTCAACCTTTCATAGAACTTTCAGTGTTACTTGCAGCTAATTTATCTCGCTAACCTGACTGTGGCCCCTTTGTGACTATATTTTCAGTGCTGTTTATTGGGGGTAAATTCTTGCTCTTATCAAGATCAAATGTATTTTAATTTTGTGTCAGCACAGAGAGTGACGTCAGGCTGGTACGCACAGAAACAAAGCAAGATCTGTAAAAAAGAATGCTTGAAATGGGATGAAAGGCCTGTACTTATAATAAATAAATTCTAAACTTTTTTGTATTATATTCCCATATGGGTCTTAAAGCCATGTTACTGGTAATCCACTAAAAGGCTCTCATGTGGATGACAGAAAGAACTCCAAGCGTTTGAAAAGTATTCTGCAAACAATTTTGATGTAATGCTGTTTCTCAAGAGCTGCCTTTAATTAACTTAGAGCTAAGACCACATTTAGAAGAGTGCAAATGTTTTGAAGTTGCAAAACGTTTTGAAAGCTACTTGAATGTTGTTTCTCCAGTTCTCAGTCTGCATTTTCCACTATATGTATAGTAACATTTTACTTTATGTTCCTAGAAATAAATCTTTTTCACTTAATTATTGAAATGCTTAAATATCCAAAACATGACTTTTAGCAGTAAAAGATGCTGGAACAACATGCAATATACTGTATCCGGCCATTATTTCACACTCTCTCTCACACATACAAGCCTGTCAGATAACTTTCAGAACACACTGTAAAACCTTATGTTTCAGCATAGGTGGCAGTTTCTCTCAGCTCATCCATGAGCTCCTTGACAAGTGACAAGTTACGTTGTATTACATACTGCAGGGACTGCTAGAAACCATTAACTGGAGTTCCACTTCTCATAAGGTTCTTTTAATGCTTGTTTCAGATCAGCTGTGAAATTCCACATTTATCCTCCAGCTCTTCTGAGCCATGCTGACTGATTTAGTAAAATTGGAACATATTTACGGAAAACAGTGCTCTACTCATCACCAAAAGCGCGCATTTACAGTTAAAAATATTTAAAATTTCAGTCTAGTCCTGGATATTTTCAACTCTCCTGCAGAGTCATTTGAATTTCAGGAAAGTAAGTTTTGTGTTGCTATGGAAACCAGGGGAAAGGCACACTGCCATATAAGATGGTTCTGAGAAACCTTTCTTTGTACAGGCCGTGTTTGTTATAACTGCCTCCCAACTTTCCGCAACTTGACAAAAATGAGTTGAAGGCTGTGATCTCTTTTTTTTTGTGCATTTGGTTTAACACAGAGACACTTACAACAGTCCCAACACTCCCTCACATTGTACAGCTGTTAACTGGAAATAAGTGATTCAAGAGATTAATGTTGTGGTAAATGTGACTCTGTAGTGTGAGTGCTATATCAAACATGCAGAAAGCAAACTCCTTTATTTGACTGATAAGGATGAAATAAAGATTTTAATTTAGAATACTTTCCTCCTTTGCCACTGTCCTGGATCTGATGATGTCTAGCTAAGACATCAGGCAAAGTCTCACTTTTAAATGTGTTATTCTCACAGCTTGCTGACAGTGGTTCTGTATTGAGCTATTCTCACTTTTGCTGCTAATTCAGGGAGGCACTGAGTTGACAAAGTGCAAACAAGACTACTAGAATGGTTTACAATTTGATGTACTCAAGATTGAGGCAACAGCTTTTTCTTTTTGCTTCGCACTGAGCACCACATCATCAAAGAGGAAAAAAAAAGTTGGGACTCTTAACTTACCACGCAAGAATCCCGACGAATAGTTTGAGAAGGAGTCGAATATGCTATTGGACGCCATGGCTTTATTGAGCACGCCGATGCTAGAACCTTTTGTGGTTTGCGCCACTGTTGAAGAATGTTGTGCTGAAAAGAAGGCAAAGAAAAATCCCAGAGGAAACTCAGAGTCTGTTTGTGACCAAGAATTTGGGTTTGCACTGCCACAGGAATGATCAGCCACAAGCCTCCAAGAGCAGCATATGTTAGCAGCATCAGAAGCAAAAAATAAAAAAGAGGCAGAGGAGAGAGTAGCCACAGTGTAAGCCTGCAAGAGAGACGTCCCACACCAAAAAAGTAACTGAGGCTGGACTTACCAGACTTGGCCGGGATGTTGTCTGGTGGCAACTTGTTAAAAAAATTGTCCGTTGAGGTTCAGGTGCTCGTCTAAAATGTAGGTTGCACCACGCTTGTGGTTCTGTGGTTGTGTGTGAGGCCTGTCAAGAGTGTTAACTCAAAACCCTGCAAAAACGACTCAAAAAGTATCCAGCTAGTCACTCGCTGACTGGAAGAACCTGGGTCACATGTCATGTGAGGTCACCAGGCCTCCTCTCTGCATCTGTTTTGTTTTTTTTTTTCCCCTGACTCCTCTTTTTGATTGGCTACCCAGGTTTGGTGGCTTTTAGGAACACTGGCCTACTTGTGTCACCCGGACTTTCAAGTGGTGAAAAATTTTGAAGAACTAGAAATAATTCAACTTGCATAAGCCGTCCGACAGAAGAAGACCAGTCTCAGTTTGCAGCCAGAGCAGGAATCCGCTTTGTGTGTATGATTGCCTCCTCACTCAGGGGTGTGACTCAAAGCGCATCTGTATTTGTAAGCACTCGTGGTTTAGTCCTGCAAACCAACTCTCCACCCTCAGTTACCACTTGATAGTATCATAATCTTAAGCTCATTAGAGTTAGCAGTGCCAGCTCTCATATTCAATAGATGTTTCTCTCTCTCTCCCCCTCTCTCTCTCTCTCTCACTCACACACAAACGCTCTCTCTTTTTATTTTATTTTTAAAGTTGATCCCATATGTGAGTGGAGGCGGGACTTGAAAGCCCTCACTGAAAAAATGGCTTCCATTCCACAGAACCATCCATGTTGGGAAAGGTGCACTTCTAAGTCAGCATTATTCAGTGTGTCTTGTTAGATAACCCTTTTAAAAAAGGCTCCATTCATTCGCAAGGCTGTTAAAGAGGGTAAACACATTTACTTTTCACAGAAAAGACTTTTTCTAAAGAAAAAAAAAGACCTTCGGGTGTGACCATTGAGGTATAGGTCAGACCAGCCCAGGGTTTATCTGTTTAAGTCAGCCAGTGAAAGGTCATTTTCAGGTCTCCTGTTATTATTGTATCTTATTGTTTATTATTGTATCAGGAGCATATTTGTGTTTGTGGAGCCCTGTTCTTATTTTATTGGCCACTCTAAATCACCAGTTTCAAAATGTGAGAATTATTGTTAATTGTCTATTGATTAAGCAAGTCATTTCATAATCAGATACAATACAATAATCAGGACAATCATATTCTTGCTACACATGTATTATAATTTGACAAGCTGCCTTAATAAAACCATTCCAGGTCTTTAATGGCTACCTACAGTATCAAATGCACTGGATTGGAGTTTTCTAGGACCAGGCTTGGAGATCCCTAGCTAAGAGTGTATTTCATATAATTAGCTTCTGTATGCTACTGTATCTATATAAATGTTAGTTATGTGACGTTTATATAGATACAGTGTCATTTCTTACTCAACGGTTTAGTTTTTAGAATGTGTGACGTGAACAATGACAATACTGACTCACTCGTCATGAATACAAACAAAGGCATTTTGTTACAAGGTTGCAGGACAGAAGGTTACTTAATAGAGAAATGATAAATGATCAATATTAATTTAGAATTTCTGGTTACTCTTTCTCCTCGAGTACCCCGAATTGGAACTGTCAGATGTAAATGACCTCATCCCACTTTGTACTCTGTACCAGCATGGAAGGAAAGCAGATCATGCAGGCTTTCCTCTCAAACACTCTGAGAGTCACCCACTGTTTTTCTCACACTGCCAGACCCCATCTAGCCCACAGCAGACAGCATCAGCAGGAAGAGTGATACAGCCCTCTCTGAAAATGCTTGATTTTTGTGTTTCATAGTTGAGAAATACAAAGGGGTAGCAACTCAGCCCATCTGGTTTCTTTGATTGCTAATTGATCAAAGGAGGTTCTCATCCAGCCCCTCTTTGAAAGATGTCAGTGAATCGCTTCAGCACATGGCTGGGTAGCTGGCTTCCACATCCCTTTGTGCAAACAAGTGCCTCCTGTTCTCATTTTTAAGTGCAATTCCCCTTAGTTTCCACTTGTGTCCTCTGGTTTGTGTTTATACTGTTAAGCCCATACCTTTGAGGATTTTGAATACTTTAAGCCTCTTGTAGTCTGCTCTGTTCAAATCAACCTTACAGAATTTTCTTTTTAACTGAGTTTGGAGTTCACGTAGAGCTGTGAACCACTGATTCTTTTCCTGCGCTTTACTGATATTCCATCAAGTATTATTTCCTTCTATGTGATTTGCTGATTATAGAGAATGGATATTTTTGTATTTCAGAACAGTCCAGTCCTGGCTTCTGCGTGCAGCCATTACAATACTATAGAGTGAGTGAACCAGTTCTTGTTTTAGGAACAGGGTTTTATCTATGCCTCTACTGTATATATCTAGGACAATGATTTATTAATAGACCAATGGTTGATATCTCCCCCCATTCAGGTGAGAAATACCCATTTAGCAGTGTAAGAAATGGATCATTCTGGAGCCATTGGAATTAAGTGTGCTGTAGAAATGCAATTGATTACAGTTCCCATCTTCCAGACTTTAATTTCTACCAGGAGTTCCAAACTCTAGACCTCAGGGCTCAGCATCCAGAAGGTTTTCTAACTATCTCTAAATTGCTAGCAGCTCGAGGCTGTAGAGAGTAAACTGGACCAATTCAACTTTAATTAAACTTTCAGTTTAGCATGTCTCTCAGGCGTAGGGCTGTTTATATCTTAAATTAACATACAAAAGCCTGCTGGAGTACAGGCCATATTTTGTGTCTTTTAAAAAATGGTTATTGAATGACCCATTTGTTTTTCTATTACATGTGCACCATAGCCTTTTTGTTTAAGTTTTAACTTTCAGACCTTTGTGAATAGCAGACTAAAACTTTTACACTTCTAAATGACATTTGGAATTTGATGTTAAGATGAGCTGCGAATGAATGGACTTGATCTAATTCTAGGGTATTTAATCGGTCCTTTTTGGTGAATTGTCCTTTATAGCCCTTTACTGAATGAGAAAGTGTCGATCTGTCAAAGTTCAGACATCTCTACAGTTTCTATTATGTTGCTGTTTCGCTTTTTAAATTAATTAAACATTTCAGTCTATCCCTCTCTCCCACCCCCCACCCTCCTCTGTAAACTGTAAAGCACCATTCAAGTTTTATTTCACTTTTCATTTTTTCCAAGGGCAATGATTGGTGGAGGTTCCTATTTCAGATTTAACTATTTGACTAGCCACCACACTCATGACAACTGTGCTGAGCGCTGAGGGTTTCCCATGCTCCCTTGAGGGTTTGTGCGTGACACAGCCCGACAGATCAGCCTCAGCCTCCTTCCTCCTCTGCTCCCTGCAGCAGTGTGTCGTTCTGCATGTCCCTAACCAAGGCTGGGAACTCCTGGCTCAAACCACTGCCTGTCCAGTCACATGGCTCGCTGTGTAACGTGTTGTTCTACTGACTGTAACCCACCAGGAACCCGTGCTTCTCATAATGGGAAACTGATAGGAGCACAGACCCAGTTAATAGCCCTTGTTTGCTGACAGATTGCTGTGCCATCTTGCTGCAATGCCTCGGCATTGAGAGAGCCTTCTTTTGGTTGAGTGGCAAGCAAGAAGAATAGCAGGTCACCATGTTCCTATAAAACAGAGTTAGCCACACTGCAGCAACAGAGAATAATTAAGATCTCCCTCTGCCAGGAACTGCAGTTGGTGGTTGTATAATCCCAGTATAAATATGGTTAGCCATTAGACAATTTTAACTGTCTTGGAAGGGGCAAAAAGAGTCATCTGGGCAAATAAGGATCTTGCTTATGCTATGAGACATTGGACTTTGCTATTTTGGTCACTGTCTGCTTTCAACCTCAGAATATGTCTTTGAGGTTCTTTGTGATATAGTTAGATTGAATAGGCCTAAAGATAAATGTGTGCACCAAACTGTAATGAGAGGCCTTTGAGAAACAGTTCTGAAAATTTCCCAAACCTATTTCCTTTCCCTTTTCTAGGGTTCAGTGTCACAGGGAGTAGATTCTTCACTCTGCACTTGAACGTAAGAATTTTGCCAGCTATTATTTGCTGCACTCTTAATATTATTGTGATTGGAAAAGAACCTGGTTCATTGTACGATTATGGCTTCACAGCAGGGTTTTGGCAGTTACTTGGAGTGCATACTGTAGGAGCAAGGATTTTATAGTCTAAAAGCTCATTGTACTTCAATGATTGCTTCAATATGAATGTGGTGGAGTGTTGCAAAGACTGTACCGCACTAGTTTAGTGATAAAATCTACACCGTATACGTTGCTATGTAATTACATATTATAATTTTAGGTTTTGGATTGCCTGCTGTTAAAGGAACAATTCAATAATGGAGATCCACTGATAATAGCCAGTAAGAATTGAAACATATTAATCTGTGTTATTGTCCCCTGTGAGGTGAAATTGGTTCTAGGGTAATCATCAAGCTTGAAAGTTCCTTCAATACATTTAGTTTTTTTTGTTTGGAAAGCTCATGCACTGTGTATATATTAAATAAAGACGTGTTCTCATTTAGAAAAGGCAGGAGCAACACGCTTATACAGTTTAATACACTAAAAAAGCTGACTACCCATTCAATAAATGCAGGTAGATTTTAAATGAGAAGCTAAAGTAAAGTTAAAGTAGACAGTTACTATTTATACAGTTTGAGGGAGAAAAAACAGTTGTTTCTTTAAAATCAAGACTGTAAAAGATATCACTTTATCAAAAGTCTTCCGTGCTTGAAAATAATATTCTTTTATATTTATGCTGCAAGGCAAATAAGGTTAGCTGTTAGTGGACCAGTAGGAGGTGCTGTGTCATCTAGACCTGAATATCCAAAAACCAATGCCCTAGTATGGTGGCCAATACCCAGAACCCAATATCTTGACTACTCTGTCATTAAAGATCCCATGGAACTGTTTGTAAGACTATCCTGACATTCTACCCTGGGTATGTACAATCTGGCCTCAATAAAAATCTGCCTTAATTCAACTGACAGGAGTTCTCACTCTTCTGCTGTGCATTGGGGCAGCTCAAGCATAATGACATCTGTGTGTCACCCAGGTGGGGGTGCATCTTAGTGGTTAAAAATGAGGGTCCCCTCTTATACTGTATGTGAAGCAAAGGATTATTACACTGATTCCTTTCAGATGAAAAGCACTGTAGAAATGCAAAGAATTATTACACTCTATTTGGGTAAAAATACCAGATGTTTTCTGTTATAGCTGGATCCTCTTTGAGAACATTTTAAGTAGATATCTACGCAGATTGTCAAAGGATCATTGCGGTCTTTCTTTTGAGAATTTCATGTTTATCAAGCCCCTGTATTTAAGTTTAATATAACTTATATTTTACTTAGAAACCATTGGGCTTAATCACCGACAATAGTACTCCTCCTTGGGTGTGGCGTTATAGGCTAAATACACTCAGTGTGGTTGTGCATTTAACTGCAAGGGTCTTATTTCGTGGTTTAAAAATTGATGGCTTCTCCATATGTTACCCATATACAAGGAATGCACTGTGTGATTGCAGAAGATTTCATAATGAAATAGTCATTGCATCAAAAGTATGCAAATAGGCTTCATCATATGTTCCGGGATAATGTTGGTCTGAGGAACATAGTAATTAAAGATATTGTCAGCTCAGTGCATTTAAACCTTACCGTATAATCGACAAAGTTCTTTGACGATGAATTGTTCTTGGCTGGTACTGTCTCAGAAGGTCACATATTAAAAAACAGGACATTCTGTATATTACAAAAAAACAACCCTAATGCAAACTTTATTTTTATCAGAATGGTAATGATACAAGAGATTAGTTTTTAATAGTACATTAATACCTTTTAAATGACAAAACGAGAATAAAAATAGGATCTGGTCGGGCTTTGTAATAGTGAGTGATTGAAGTACCAATCTGAAAATCAGCAGTTACAGGGCACATCTTTGCTCTCCACAAATTCATCAGAGGAAAGCGACAACGAAAAGTTTCAGAGAAGAAGAAACTATGGTTGTGTAGTTCAACTTAAAGTGTTATTTAAACATGTTATTTGATGACATCCAATAACTGAAATCTTATCAATACTCAAAGGCTAATTGCTTCGTTTCAAGAAATAAAACAGAACCTTTGTGGAAAACGGTAGCGGCGAGCTGATAGTGATGTCTCCCGTGTGTTCACGGGGTACACTGTAGTCCAAATCTGAATTTGATTGTTGTGGGTGGGGGGGGTTACAATGTCCTGTTAGAAAAAATATTGTGAGGGGTTTCCAAAAAGGGGTAATGAGGCGTATTGATAAGAAAAGAAAATGTTTCTGATGAACATACAGTTTGTGGCAGACAAAAATCAATTGAGCGATGGTGAAAGGGTGAGTTTCCACAACACCACCCCTATACCACAAGCCTACTGGAAAGAAAAACAGTCTGCAAAAGTCGCACGGTTTGAATGTTAATAGTAAAATAATCTTTGAAGTGTTAGGTACGGAGGTTGCACAAATCTGTAATTTGTTTTAAAACTTGCCTTTAAAGAAAAGAAAGTCTTATATTCTAAAATAAGGTTACAAGTTAATCTGTAATTTAAAAAAATACAGATGGATACTACTTAAATTATAGTGTACTGTATACTGTATAGATATATATTTTATCAAGAGCCATTGACATGTAAGACTTCAAAACAATATATACAGTATATACTACAGTATATATATATAGTATATATATATATGTGCTCTGAGCACAATAATAGTGACTGCATCCAATCAGGGAAGCAGTGCAGAGGAGCAATAAAAGAATTTGTGTGAGAAAGCCTCTTTGAAGATAAGCAGACTTCCCTGCACTTATCTGTGTAAAAATCTAGCACTAATGTTTCAGACACAGTTACTGTAGGCTTGGTTCATACAGTACACTACATATCACTATCTTAAGTGGTTATTTTTTTATAATTTCGAATCCCCAATCTGCACAAATAATAATAGTGATAAATTGCATCCATGCAGTTTGACTCCTCTAAGCAGGTGCACATACCTGTATCTCCTTTAGGGGTGACTGCCCCTGTAATTACTGTGGGTCCAGACTAGCGCCTACTGTACCTCACACAGGTTTAAAGCAATTGCCTCAGATTGCTTTACAGCACACTGAGTGTTTCCAAGCACCTTCTGGTGTGGGAGATGAGTGTTTCTTATCTTCATGATTTGATTTTTAATTACATTCAATAATAACATTTGAAGAATAGTCATCAGGTGATTTTAAACTAGTAAATATGTGAGGTACAGTAGGCACTAGTCTGGACCCACAGTAATTACAGGGGCAGTCACCCCTAAAGGAGATACAGGTATGTGCACCTGCTTAGAGGCTTAGAGGATTTTCTTAGAGGATTTTCAGGTCAGAGTCAAACTGACCTGAAAATCTTATCCAAAAGAGGAATTTATCGGGAATAGAGGCATTTATAGAGAATAGAAGTTCAGCTTTCTGAATCAAGGCCTTTGGAATAATTTATTTCTAGCATGTTTTCACTGGCAATATTTTAAAAAAATATATATTTAAAGTCGTGCCTGCAATGAAGAGCAGACCTTATCTGTCCTTCAGATAAGGTTGTGGTATGAGAATTGCAGCACTTCTTCCAATGTAAGAAAACCCCCAATATTTCATTACATTACACCCTGCACTACAGCCTCACTGTTACAAAGCATTTGGGCAAGTCTGAGACACAAGTTAAGAAACTGATCTAACCCCCTGTCAGAGACTTGTGGCAGAGATGTGCCTGTTTTGGCTTTCAACAGGAGAGAGCAGCTCTGTAGAAAGATTAAAAATACAATTAAAAACCCATTTGAAAAATATGAGGTGTGAAGATACCAATATTTCTATGCTGACTTTTATCCCTTTATTGAGAGGTGGCAAACAGTTACATATTTAAGTTCGAAACTTATGCATTATAGCAATAATGAGGGCAAATTCTTTTAGAAGACGTCCGTCTCAGAAATGTCCTGGTTTGAAATACAATGTAGAGGATTCTTGAGTTTGGACGTTACAGAAGTATGACAATCGCCATGAATATATATTTATATATTTGTCTGGTCTGTGGCTCGATGTTACCTTGCAATTAAGAAAAGTATTCCTCCACATGCCCAAAGGAGTCTATTTATAGCTTGTAATCATTGCCTGACTGTTGCACTGCTGAGGTGATTTAGAGACACTATGGAATGTAGAAATTATAATGGAGAGGTACAGTTCTATGACAAATTTACTATTCTATTCTTTTAAAAAATTAAATTCTTTTTTTTTTTATTTGAAGAGCCAAAGAGTAATCTTTTGCACCCTATATCCACCATTGTCACGTTTTAGAAAGACAAAGTACTGAGTGTTTTGTTGATTCAGTTACATGACCCTGTTTTAATGATGATTATTGCTGTTGTGAAGGCTTGAGCCAAGGATATGAGAGCTTTGTTCTTTCCCTTCCCCTCATCATTTTCCCAGAAGGTGCCTCCTAAAGTCTCCTCAAGTTCCTATTGATTCTAAATAGATGACAGGAGATGTTTGGTGGTAGTCAAATGTTTAAGAATTGAAAGTTGCAAATAAAGATAGAAATGAAAAGACACATCATAGTGTAGGAACTTTCCATTAAAACACCCAGAAGGACAAGGGACCATCAGGAATAACAGTTTTGCAAATAAAAAATAGTTGTTCTTTAATACAATCTCAAGGGAAATTATTTATAGTAATAACTGGTTATAATATCCTGAATTTAAACACAATTTGTAAAAGATGGGTAACTTATTGAGAAATAAATATATTCAGTTTATTTTCTTGACTCACACTAAGGTCAAGAAAGACATAGCAAAAAATAGAATTGTAAAAATGCATTTTGCAAAAATAAAAAAGAAATAACATTTCATAACTGTGCACCATGCTCTGATTTGCAAAACAAAAAACTCTGAATTTTCTCCTCTTGTTTAGGTGCTATTAATCTCGTATAACCCTGTGTCATTATGTAAGTTAATTAAGGCAAAACAAAAACCTCAAAAACTTAAATGTATCATGTGTCAAATTAATTATTTATTCATGTATTATTCATGTCCATTATTTATTTATTCAAATCTAAGAACTTTTTTCTGGAAAAAAATATGCACCCTAATAATTAAGATGCAGATCAACATACAGTATGGGCATATGGACATTAGACAAAATCACATCTTGGCCCTGCATCTTCAGTTCGTTGTGTTTGTTGAAAAACAAGGGATCAATGTGGTCACACAGTGGCTGGCTTAAATCCTAAAGCTGCACTGAATCATATTTTTGTTTTTCCGAATGTTTCCTGTTGTTGCACCAGATGATCAAAGGGGTCGATCAGTCGGGTCTCCAGAACATTGGAATGCCACGTTCCTGGTAATGTTTACAATGAGCAATGAGAGTGTCTCAGTCTCCTGCTGAAGACGGAAAATATTGCAACTCATGAAACTCACGGAATTTCAATTAGAAGTTTCCAAACACATTTTGTTTCGGACATTTTGTTGTTTTGTTTTTTAAATCCCTCTATAATGTTTTACTGACAGGTCATCATCGTCTGTGATATTGTTTATTTCTTTGTTGTTTTTGTGTTGTAATGAAGGATTAAAAATATTAATAATAATAGAGGACATTAGCAAAAATGACTGCACTTTTGTTGTAGCAGCCTGGGTAAAAACCGGGGATAATTTAGGGACAAAATCAGTTCCTTCATGAGTGTTCGCTTCTGCCTATATTTGGTCCCTCTCATGAAGACTCAGTGCTGTGCAGTGAGGTGGTTTCTTTCCTCTCTCCAGTTCACAAAAGCCAAAGCAGTTAAAGTGTTTGGTACTTTAGTCATGAATACCAAAAGCAGTGGAGAGCAAGCGTTTGGTTGCTTCATCTTTGGTTGTGTGACTCAGCCAAGAGTGAGCATAGATACCCACAACCACAGAGAAGCTTGAGAAAAACTTTTTTTTCTTCCTGAACTGACTCATTAAAATTAGCAAGAAAACTAAACGAACCTGTCTTTTTCTCAGTCCTAATTCTGTGCAACCATATCTTACCCGATTTTTACCTTACCCTCCTTTGAAATTCTCTCATTCTTGAAATTTTGGGTTCCTTTTAATTTTTTTTTCAGTTTTGTAGTATATGGTTCAATTTTTATGTTCTGAGACTAACAGTTGTGTTCAGGTATAAGGATCATCAGTGAGGTAACAAAAGAACAGTCCTATACCCCAGCCCTCTGTCTCTCTATTTTACAAGCCTGAAATGGGGGCAATGTTAATTGTGTTGGAATCACATTCTGACACTTTAAAAGTCTGTTGTTCATAGTTCCAGTAGGATTAAAGACAGTTCTTACTTTCCACAGCTGTATAAAAAGAGGGATATTCTAATACTACCACTTTATTTCAGCATTTCTAACATGTCAAATCATGAAGTGAAAATGCAGAAAGAGAAAAAGAGTACAGAGGTAGAAAAAAATAATAATATCACGTCATAAATGTTATGTATTGGGATTACTTTGGAGCATGCAAGTATATACCCACTAATATAACTGCTGTCTCATATGATTTTTGTAAAACCTGTCAACACGTTTTTAAAAATGCATTTTCAGTGCTTTTTTAAGTCTATAATGATTTGCTGGACAGCTTATAGCATATGAATTTATTTTGTTTTTGTTCTAAAACATACATGTTAAAAGTAAAACTAGAACAACAACATATCAATGCCGTTATTTTTACAGTTATGTTAGCGGGTACATTCTGACCTAAAATATAAAGTTGCTACGAATTTCGTTCAGCCGCGCTGTGCAGTTCTGAATATTTGCTCTGATAGACGTGTTTTTGTTTGATGGGTAAGGGTGGGCGCTTCTGTGGGAGTAGGCTGCTTCTTTGGTTTCCAGCCCCAGAGTCTATCAGCAATCATGCCCAAGCCACTTAAAACCCAAGACCTCAAATACACCAACACAGGCTCCAAAACCAAGCCCAGACTACGGTCTACCATGAAGACTACTGCTTGTACAAACCTCAGAGACTGCAGAGCTCTTGTGTGGAAATGTTGCATGCAGCATGCTTGCAGATTTTTATAGCTTGAGCTCTTTTTTTTTCTTCTTTGGTGTACTACTTTCTGTGAAAATATTTGTCACATTGAAGCCTGATTTGGATGAATTAATTTATGATTGCATACCTGTATGTGCAAAGTAATGCTGACAATATCCTGTCCAAAGTTTATTGCCTGCCTTTGAAATTTTTTCGGCATTGATTTCCTGTGGTTCAGTCATGGTTTTATACGTGACAGACATGTTTGTGAGCTCAAGATACACTTGGTATCATTGCATTTATTCACATGTAGTTCATTGCAAGCTAGCATCTATATTTTTTTGTAGTTGTTAATATTTTTGACTTATTTTTAAAAGTACTTAAAGAGGGCTCCTGAAATCCAAATTATTATCAGATCACAAGCCTTTACATTAGAGTTGTTGTCAGGATATATTAATGCTATTAGAAAGATGCTGGAAAGAAGTATGATTTTCCCCTGTAAAACCACACAATAGATTTGATGCTGCATTGCTTCACATTAACGCACCTATCGTGGGTTGTATTTATTGAGCTTGTGTAAGGAATGAAAAACAAAATGAGTTGCCATTTTTGATCATTTCCAAAATTAAAAACTGAAATTTTAAAAATGCGAAGTTTGTGGATTCTTAGAAATATTTAGGAAATGCATGTCAATGGTAATTATTCCTGACTTCTGAGAGTCGCTTTGCACACGGACATGTATGAATATGTGTGTATGTATTTTATTGTGATTGCACGCGTGTTCTATGTCCACGTCCTGAGCACATGGTCAGTAGTGTCCCAGCCTGGGAAGCCTGAGTGTGGAAGTTGCCATCATTAAATAGTTTTTGCTAGCTGATGGGAGAAAACAGGTTTTCACATGTTGCCCTAGAAGCTGTTTCATTGTTCAATACTGAAGTGAAAAGGATCGTAGAACTGGCACTGCTTGCTACAGGCCTGTATTTTAATTTAAAATTTGACTGAACACAAGAAAGCAAGTGAGAAGAATAATCCCTTACACCACTCACTTGCAGTAAAAGTAATAGGTTATGGTTTCCAAATAATGTCATTTGTAATGGGATTGCAAAAGAAGGAGACCCCTCCCTTCCCAAAACCGTATGGGTGCATATATGTGAGTATAAACCTATGCATGAGATAACGCCCTAACTGTCAGACAAAATTAAACTTTCTCAAGCTGCAAACGAAGATCTGATATTGTGAGAAGCTAAAATAACAAATGAAAAGTTAGCATATGAAGCTCATTGGCCAGATCTAATCTGTCTTAACGTACAGCTGGGTTTATAGGAAATAAGATGGCTAATTACACTCAAGTAGGTCTGAGATCAGGGAGATAAATGCAGGAAACTGCTGTAGACTACGATCACTGGTTGTCTGCTTGTGCAGAAAAATAATTTAAAGAGAAATTATATTTCTTTTTTAACTTTTTTTTTGTGGGGGCAGTTTGTGGTTTTCCGGAGTTTTCTTTTTCTAATTCGTTCTTTCTGTTGTTGAGCTGTTAACTGATTGAAAGTTTGCCAGTTACCGTTCTCCTATTGAGCCTTCTTTCTTTTCCTTTCCTCACTGATAATGTTTTGATTTAGAAAACTGTTCTCTTGTGTTAAAGGGATTAAGACCTTGGTTGACCCAGAGGGTTGATTGGTAGGAACCAAAAGCTGAAGTTTTGAAGTTGCCTTTGTCCAGTTAGACACAGCTTTGACTGAGATTGAGCACATCTAAATTAAAACCATACCTCGCACAGAATCCAGCAAGGCAGCACAGGTCTACTTCAATAATATAAATCTCGTCTAATGTAAATGGCCCGTGTTTTCTCATCATACAGTAGCCTACACTTTCCATTCTCAGTGCTTAGCAGTAATCATGACAAATGAATTACTGGAAATTAAGAACTGACATAGCTGTATCCCAGGTAATTCAGTTCTAATATTAGTCAAAGTTTCTTCAGCATTTCCACAATAATTTTGTCTGTGTTAATGAACACAATGTTATGTTCATTAACTTAATAATTAACTTTGCTTTTATAAAAAGAACTTCCATCTTCTTGTGCAAAATGTTCAGTTACATTTAAAGTCAAAAAGTATTGCAGACCTGGAATAGGGTATTTAAGGTGTTTATTCAACACTTTAGTGACAAGTGTCTTTTTTTCTGATGATTGTGCAAGAGTCATGGATGAACCAAGCAGTGGTATGTGTGCACAGCAGTCAGTTAGTCCACTTCCTCAAGGTTTCACGATGGAATGGAAGTTACTGAATGTGTCCTTTTTCTTGTAAAATGGCATCGTGCAGTATAATTTCTAGTTACATCTGTTCAGCTGACAGACTTGCAACTAAATGCAAAGAAGTGCATTTCCGATCCCAAAAGGGACATTTGTGTTATGGGTACGGAGCTCATTATTTTTCTTTATGAAACGTTTTGGTTGCCAAAAAAGGATAATGACAATTATTTAGTGTAAGTGGATGGTAATACTGTCTCTAGCATCTCTTGAAAATGTAACTTAAGAAAGCAGGCTACAAGTTGTTTTAACAAGTATTGCAAGAATTGTGCTAGTCAGATATCACTGAAGGGATCTGTACATTGCACTTGTATGTTAACAGATTCATGCCTAGTGAAACTCTGTGTTGAAGCAGTGAGGACCGAAGTGCTCTGTAGTTGCATTGGGCTTTCACAATACAAATGTTTGCTACTTAGACAGCTACTGCCCATTGGAGGGTCAGCTATGTTGATACTGCAACGTGTAAATTCAAAACTGCAGTACGTCAGAGCGGAAGGCCAATATAATCGCTGACTGTCATGACCATCCCTTGCATAGTGAATTTGAGCTCCTTCCATCTGGGCATCGATTCAGACTAGCCAGATTCAAATACAAACTAACTAAGTTATCTTTTATTCCTACAGCTTTTAACGTGCTTTAGTTGGACAATTGATTGTTTATTTTAGTCCATTGCTTTTTAGTTGTCTATTTGTGTTTTCTTTCTCATCATACTGTACATGTATGTCTCTTATTTGTTAATGGCTTCACATTGTGGTAGATGTATTTTGTAATGTATTATGTCTTTTACCTGTCTGCAAAGCAAATTTCCCATCAGGGACAATAAAGTAAGTAAAACTAGTCCATACTAGTTAGCACAGAGCAAAGAAAATGCAGAACAACAGAATGCTGTCCTGTAGTCAAAGACAAGCGCACATCCTACTCGATCTCCATTGAGTCATTTGGAATTTCTCTTACTCTTCCCCAGGATTAATTAGTTGAATTCAACAAGCTTTGAAAATATTTTGGTGATAACAAAGTGAACTTTATTTTAGGATCTTTTAAAGCTTTTAAACTAAATGTGCATGGGTTCAGATGAATGGAGTTTGCAAGTGTTGTTCTTCTTCATTGGCAAATGTAAAAATGAGTTTTTGAAGATTTAGAAAGCTCTCCGTCATTTCAAAATTCAAACGTCCTGTAAATGTCAGAGGAGAAAGTTTCACTACGATAGACTACTGCATGTTTGTGTGGCAGAGAGTACGTGTTTGTAGTACTCGCACCCATACTTACGGGGGAATGCAAACTCTTTAACTAAGGGTCTATGGTAGATATTACAAGATTAAACAAACTTTTTAAAGTTTCCTCGGAGTGCTCTTTCCCTTCCATACATCAAACTCGCTACCATTCTGAGGTTTATGAGGTGGCAGTGACATGGACCTCCATAGGCCTTTGACAGGGCTGAAGAGCTTTTTCAGCTCTCTTGCAAACTCTCTTTGAACAGGCGGCACATAAGAAGGCAAAACAGCATCAATCCCAGCCCCCGATAGGAACACAATCCTCTTTTTCAGGCAGCTCCCCACTTTTTAATATCAGAACTCATCGCTCTTTGTCAGCTCGCCCCGAAACACTCCGGCTCTGAGCATGCTCCTCTGTTTCAAGCGCTGGAGACAGACGCAGGTTTGTTGAATTCCCACCAGAGCTTTGCTGTGTTAGCCGAGCCTTCTCTCCTGTGGCTCTGGCATGGACATGCGGTTGATATATTGCTCACGCCTGTGTTTTATTTAAAGAGACAGTGCTCCCTTTGTCAAAGCTGTGCTTAATAAAGGCCACCGGAGGCAGATTTTCACATCATCTTTAATGCGTAGCAGATTTAGCGGTAGGCCGGTCCAAGGTGTATGTGTTGGCACCGCATACAAACTCTGGTTTTGCTAAAAGCTACATAAATGGAGGTGGTGTCAAAGGCTGCCTTGAGACTCCACAAATGGGTTTACTTTAAATGTGAGTTACAAGTGAAAAGCGTTTTAATAGTCGGTGCAAACACAGAAGAGTAACCTGAACTGGCGTTGTCTGATCAAAATGCTGTGAACCGGGATGGCGGAGTGTAGATCTAGCAATTTGTGAGGAGAGGCAACATGGAGCGTGCCGACAACAACACAGCCAGGCCCTCAAGCTGAATAGCTTTTCCACAGTCATAACATGCTTCAAAACTGTTTCTTGTAACTTTCTTCCTATGATTCTGGGACATTATTTTAGTGAAAATGATATCCATTTTCTTGGGCAAAGATAATGTAGAAGAATCAGACATGACCCCAGTAATGTGACCGTGGAACGTGCCTTTCTTTTTGGCTTGGACCCACTGGCTTTGTGGAACCACCGTCTGGCCATAGGACAAGAAAGTTGTAAACCCCCCTGAGAAAACTAGAGGTTGCCACATTGGTGGTAATAGTGGGATTAGGGGGGGGGGGGGGGTCTGTGTGATGAACACTGGGTTAGGTAATCTAGTTACCAGTATTTATATCCTTGAGCCAGTGCAGGATTGTCCTCCTCCTGAAAGCTTTTTTTAATGACCTGTGTTTAATTTATTACTATAAATCAAATACATTTAAAGTCTCTTTTTTATGCAGCTCACACGCGTGATCTTTGCTCACACCACATGCTCCAGCTGGCATTAGATGGAGGGCAGATGCAGGTCTCTAATGGCAAAGCCAGCTAGTCGTGAGCATGGCAACTGTGTGGCATAGCTTGTGGGATCAGCTGGTCACAGCCCTGACAGAAGCTGCTGTTGTCTGCCGGGCTCGTCCTACACCTACAGTGCACCTTGAGTGCAAACAAGGCCTGTGCACAAGAGATGCTTTTGGTGTTGGACTGCAGCCATTGTGGCATGTGCTCACGTCGACTTTCTGGACCGTTCAAATCAAGGCATTCAGTTCAAGTCGACTTCCACCATGGCCAAGTCAGTAGCAAAGCAAAATTAGCATTCACAATGAACCTTCCTGATGCAAAACTGTGCACATTCTACACTGTATTTACCCGTAAAAGAAAAAAAAAACAAATGTGGTGCACTTCCTGTGTAGGGCATGGCTCAAACTGAAAAGATGAAAAGGTTTAACCATACATTCCCTTCGAGTGGCCTCTACTCCGCCAGACTGCCTTTCCTTGCTGCACCACAAAAGAACCAAGACGTTTCACCAACACACCTGAAAACGCATTCAGAATAAGTCTCGTGATCTTTCTGCCAGTGTATCTGGGGCTGCCTGTTGACCTACTGTAGCAGCAATAAACTTGAATGAATGTAGAAGAGTTGTGTGCTTAATTAATTTCTTTATTTTGTTACCTACTGTGAAATGTAAGGCCATCAAGGAAAGAAAAAGGTCATATAAGGCTTTGGACTTTTTCTTTAGGCTTTCACGGTAGAGACATTTTAATTTAGTTGGGATGATCAGTTGATGACACAAAAACAGCATCACTTACTACATCCCTCTCAGTGTTGCTAACCACACGTTTGAGGTAGTTTCCCACGGTCTGTTCTTTAAATAGACCTAGAAAGAAGTTGAGAATCTCTTGTAGCAGAAACAACTGGTCACATAGAGCTCACCTTTGCAAGATTTCAGCAGTGCAGAACCATTCAAAATTAGCTTGCGAGCTGTGAACGTAAAATCCGGTGCATGAGTATGTTCAATAGAAAAGAAAACCGTGTTCATAAATTGGGGGTAACAGAAAAAAGCAAATACTTTTTTCTCTTGTATTTATATATATGAAGACATCCAGGTGCATGCAGACTGTGAGGCTTTGTGGTTGTGGTTGTTGTGGCTTACAATGCAGTGTCGCTCTTTGCAGACAAGAGGGGAACTGTCTTTTTTTGACAGAACGAAATGTTTGCAGAGGCTGCCGAGCTGAATTCCATATCACCTGACTGTAGCAGCGCAGCTTTCGTGACAAAGCTCTGAGGTTTTGTTTCCGGCGCGAGTATCTGTGTGTCTGCTTGTGTATGTGTGTGTTTGAGAAATAGACAGAGATGCACTATGACGCTCTCTTCGTCTCAAGGTGCAGATGGAGGAGCTGTGAGAAAGGAAAGCACGTCGTGCGTGTTTCTGCTGTCTTTCCAGTAAACGGAGACCAGCTGCTTGCGCACTGCTGCAACTGATAACATATTAACTCATGCAGCTGAAGAGAATTGAAGAGAAAAAAAACACAAACAAAAGACTGTTCTGAAGGTTTAGTTTTCTCTGACATTTGTCATTTTTCACATTTACACCTTTCTTTTTTACTGGCACTTTGAAGAAGTGAATTCTCGATTTCTTTGGAACTCACAAAGTCTCTGATGACACGAAGACCCACAGGCCCTCTCTGTGTGTTTAACCCCTCTGTGGCCTTTCTGCCATGTTGCCACTAATGAAAGATAAATAAATAAATGAAACAGCAGATATCTAGTATCTGTAATTTTTTTTAACAAGTGCTATTTGTATGCCATTTATATATATGTGCGTGTGTTTGTTTATGAGGACTTTCCTGTAGTATATTACAATTCAGTAATTGTTAAGCAGTGCCGAGAAACTAATATAAAAGTAAACTAAATGTTTCATTAGGAAGTTCAGAACAATAACATTTTCAGCCTCTGACAAGCTGAAAGAAAGGAGTCTTTTTAACCTTGAACAAAACAGACCATGAGGGGACTTTATTCACAATTACAAATCCTCAAAGGCATTGATTGACAAAGTCAACAGAAGACTGGGCATCTTCAGAATGAACAGTGAAACAGGACACACAAGTGAAAATTACAGGGAAGTGCATTCTAAGCTAAGAACGGGGAGATGTTATTTTACCCACAGGGTTTGGGAGTGTGAAACATGGTGCCCAGCTGTGTTATTGAAGCTGGTACCCTGGCATCTTTCAAGAAACAGACACGATAGGCCGAATGGCATCCTCTCTTTCATAACCTTTCGTATGCAATCAGAAATGTTCTGTTATTTTGATTTGTAAATTCCTTGTACAAAATTGAGATAAGATTCTAAATTACTTAAGCAAGTTCATTGGATTAATATGCTTATAAAAGGATTTTAGGTTTTTCTCTTTTTGCATATTTTAGCTTTAACTAGGTAGTAAATTCACAGAGTTCCTTAAAAACTGACGCTTCTTTTGCAAAGTGTAATATCCATGACAAGACAAAACATACCAAATTGGTCAATTTAAACTTTACAAATGATGGGTTCTTAGAAGTTTTACAAATTAATAGCTGGGGTTTCATTATTCTTCCTGAAAAGAAGTTGTTCAAGACAGGGCCCTTACTTAGAAGCTTTTGAAGTGTTCGTTTTTCTTTCATCATTTTTTTTTTTTACACGGGTGTCCTTTTCATTGGTTTCCTTTCTTAAAATGGCTCTTGAAACAGGCCAATGGTGATAAGAGGCCACATATTCTCCCGGTCCTCAACAATAAATGTCTACAATTGTCACAGGCCTTGACAGACATGTTTGTGGAGTACAGTCAAATTGATATTGTGTGTTGACCAAAACAAGATTTTAAAGACAAAAACGAGCCTGTTTAAAATCTGGTATTTGTTTTCTGGCTGAAGGGAGGGCCAACTCAGTTTCCCGTTCTTGTGTATTTTTTTAAATCGCACTGGTGCACACCCCCACTCTAACCTTTGCTTCGAAAATTTCCATTGCTAACAAATTAAAGGGGGGGGTAGGTTTGTGTGGGTTGTATCTGCAGGACTTTGTGATTGCTACGTGAGTAGATTGCCAGAAGCTCGTTAGAAGACAGAATCAAGCCTGTGAAAAAAGTTACAGTGCAAAAAGAAGTTTCATTTGTCACTTGAATTCAGCCACATTTTTGATATATTCAGATACTGAGATCAACATTCTGCACATTTTTTTGAAGTTTACATGCTTAAAAGTCGGTTTTCTTTACTTACTTTTTCAGAAAGTGGATGTTTTAAGAATGCAGCAACATTGTATAACATTGTAGATTATACAGTACATGACAATATTTTAAAGTAAGAAAACTTTATGTGGATTTTATTTACAGTGCAGATATTATGCAGATAACATCAAAATTAAGTTTGCTGGAGGAAAAAATGTTTAGAATCTCATTTGATTTTGCTTGTGTAGTTGAAATTGTAGCCGTTCTTAAATTACTATATAAATTAAATAATACATATAGTATAGTATATAAGTATATACATAATATAGTGTGAATAAACTATACATATTACTTTGAAAAGCCAGGTTTCCATACATGCATACTGTAGGTTTATCGTCATCATCCTTTAACAATGGACTGCTAGAGACTATTAAAGACCTTCCCAGCAGTCTTCCCTGAACAGGAAGTTCTCACTGAACAGGAAGTCTCCTTGGACCAGTTGTTCATCCTCCCTTGAGTGGCTGTCCAGCATGTCTTTGGTCCATCAGTGGTCTATTATTTCCCTCCGTTTCCACTCTCATAAAACAATGTCACCTTCTCTTTCATTTGTGCTGAAACAGAATCGATTGCAGACAACACTACGGCAAAAAACACAAAAAAACAGAACACTGCAGCGAGCACAATGACTTGAGCTCCACAACAGGTAGTAGATAAAAGGAATGTGGAAAAGCAACTTAAATTAAATTCATGATTAGCTACATTACCAACATAACTCTTGCATTTCAAAGCCTGATTAGTATATTACAGTGCCAGATTCATGGAAATAAATTAAAAATAAATGGCAGCTATACCATTGACAGATTTCAGCACATGTTAACAAACTCCAATGGGAAAATATAAAGGAAACAAATAGTTGTCTGTATTTACTAGGAAATGCTTCAGAAACAAAGTAGACTAGTATAGCAAGATCAAATTAACAGTGTAGTTTGACACAGTGTTCTCATAGTGATCAATGGAGTGTTTCTGTATTCATACTTGAGTACCCAGTTAAACTTATCATAACATAACCCAAAATATGTGCAGGGTTTGTTGACTGCTTCCATGATTAGATGTAGTGGTTGCCTCTTCGTTTTCTTCCTCACTATTCACCGTGTTGCAGTTTCTGTCTGGATCCTTGGTTTCATACACACTCTCTTCAGGTCTTGCACATTCTACTTTACATCCATTTCTATGGTCCATCTAGTGTCCATTTCTAAGGGATGTAGGCCTTTAGTAGAAAAGCTGTAATAGCTTTCAACACCGCGTTCACGTGGAAACGGACAGGAGCTCCAGTGAGAGACAGAGAAAATGTCTAAAAAGTTCTGCGGGTTTTGATGTCTTCACAGAGGCCTGTTTCTGGAGAAAGCGACAAAAAGCTTTTGACATCAAATGTTTTTGGTTTGTGTTTTTATCTGATGTTCAGAAGAGGACTGAAATAAAAATGGATTTAATTAGCTTTTTTTCAGACGTTTTATGCTGGCGGAAAGGCTGTACATTGTTTCCTGTCGCCTGTTGTATCTTCAGAGATTGCTGGACACATGTGGTCAGGGGTCTCATTGCCCTCTGCTTAGGAGAGTTGAAATGTAACACCTGCAACACCAAGAGTTTGAAGTAAAAATCACTGGCTTCAACAGCCCATAGTCGTTAAATAAAACTACCATCTGGAATTAAAATGGGATTAAACCACAATTTTATGTGCTTATTTTTGGAAAACTGGCGTGAAGTGGATACCCTCATTAAAAAATGCACAGTTCTGTGTGTGTTTTTGGCTAGCTTCAGGAAATGTACAACTGGTTTACTCAGTTCATCTTGTTAAACACGCACTCATTCATTTTCACTCCCTACTGGTATCAACATCCCTCTTGGGCTCAGTTTACAGGCACTTGTGCTGTATGGCCTTCAGTATATACTGTACATATTGACCTCTGAGGAGGTAAAGTTATCACCAGCGAGATGTGGCTGTTGTGGATGGAGGCTGCCGAATTGTAATGATTAGTAGATTAAAGTCAGGCTGAAGGGAATAGCTGTTTGAGTAACATAGTGAGTAAGGCTTAAGAGTAATATGGTGGCTGTGTTCATTACATCACTGGTTTTACACCTGACTTCATAACTCAGTTGTGTGGTGTCCCTTTTTTAAATATGACCTAAGAAGAAAAGAACACTGTAAAATGAGAAACGTATGGGTCACTGCCACCTTTTTCGCAAGCTTTTTTGATTCTAGAAAAGGTGTTTTGAGTACTAGACTTGGGCTACAATAACCTTTTGCTTGATTACTCAAAGAATTTAATTGAGTTATGCCTATATGGCTTTTCACAGGGGCTTTTTTTCCTTCCTGATTTTTTTTTGTCCCATTTATTCTGATATTGTACGAGAGAACTGAAAGTGAAAAAAACTAAAACACAGGAAAAATACATTTAAATACGGTAACAGTGAGAAATCCAACCCAAAAGCATACATACATAAAAAAAAAAAAGATTTTGTGTGTACATATTTCTCCACGGCATGTATAATCCCTGGCACACTAAACCTGAAACGACTTCAAACTGTATGAGAAAGGGTGGCATGTTGGTTGTACGACTGATTGTATTACTGTTGCAGTATCATACAATTATGGTGATTTCTGTGTAACAGAACTTTTGTTCCCCCCATTCAAGTACGATGTTGTTTTACTAACATTTCTTTTTGGACAAGCTTGTGGGTAAGTTAACGAGCAACAGAAACAACAACAGAATTCAGCAGGAAAACAGAACAAAACACAATGGTTGTCATGGTCCACATAAATACCAGCATCTTGAGTAATGCATTCTGAATTCTGAAGGTATTTTGAGACATTCGCTGCTTTGGTTTGCTGTTTGCCTGTTTGTTCTTATGATATTAAAACAAAATATACATCCATCTTTTCAAAATATCAAGTCATGATTAAGCAGTTTTGGGACAAAAGGTGACGATACGGTAATTGACTAGGCCCACATGTACCTCATCTCCTAAGGGAACGTTGTTGCTAACCTCTGAAAGAGGAACTGGTAACCTAGGGGAACATTTTCAAAAAAACAGAGGAAAATATCCCTAGCTGTTATAAAAGCACGCATCGAAATGGCTGGTTAAATTGAGCACACACGTATCATGTACTGTAGGTAATCTAAAAAATATACTTTAATAAGAAGTGGGTCTCCCTGTTTTATATATTTGTAAATCCAGAACGTTTGTGTGAAGTGTTTGCCTAGAGCCCCTCTGCTCAACAGATTCTCATGCTGACACAACTGTCACTGCGAACACTGTTTCACGCACTAGCAAAAAAAAACAAGCACAGCCAAAGTGACAGTAGCTGAGAAATATCAGTTCAGAGGCAATCATGAGCTTAAAACATGTATTTAACTAAATTCTTCATGTTTAAAATAATCTGTTTTCCATCTATTTTCATGATAGATGCATGGATTCACATTAAGTGGTTTATAGGCTTGCTATGTTTTTTTAAACGTTTTTCTCGTATCTTGAATTAAATACTGTACATGCCTAGAATCCCCTTAGTACAATCAGGCTAAGAATGGAATTTAATGCAAGGATGTACCATATGAAACAAAGGCTGAACAAATCCGATGTCTCCTTTATTGGTGTTAAACCCGTACAGTTAGAAACACAAGACATAAATGAGGCCATTCTGCTTGTCTAGACTGTTTGATAGTTAGCTACTAATTGATCGAAGGATCATTAGCCTCAATAACATGGCTGAGTAGCTTGTTCCACACTCCCACCTCCCTTTGGTTAAAGACGTGCCTCCAGTTCTTAGTTTTAGATGCACTTCGGCCTGTTGCTTCTGGTTCATCCTTCATTGTTTATTGTACTAGGTTGGGATTTGAGGGTTTGAGGATTTTCAATCTTCATATATTCAGCCCTGTGTTGTGTTGTGGTTCATCAGCATTCTGTACAGTGTATATAAACCAATGTTTATTAAGACTGCACTAGTGTGTACTGCAGGTGCAAAGAAAAAAAACATTTGATCAATCAAAAAAGGGGACAAAGATCCCTTATTTTGTGAATAATTAAGTATTTCTGTTGATAAGTATTTGTGTGGATCCATTTCATTCAAAAAGTATCTAAATACCTTCCAACACCTAGTGGTGAAAATAAAAGCTTTGTGGTTCAAGTCATGGAAAGCTAACAGGGCTGTTAACATGTTGCAGGTCACTGTAAGGTCAACGTGAAAACTTTAATCAGAGGTGATTAATTGCGAACTCTGTGCTATTGAACCAAATCATTATAACAAGAATGGGGTCATTTCTAGAAACTGCTCTTCAAGTACAACTAGCATAACGTTGTGGTATTGTTGCCTTATATACTGGATGCTTGTCCCAGGAGTGTGTCACACCCCCTCCTCACACGCGCTCAGATGCGCTGAGAGTCATTTTGCTGTCATTCAGAAACCCTGCTACTGAGAAACACTCCTCAGATTCTTGTAACTCTATCTTCCAGATGAATCATTTGCATAGCAGTTTAAATTCTATGATTCACCTATCATCAACCACTGTTCTTGCTTTTAGTCACAATGTACGCTGCTTGAGTCGAGATTTCTCACATTAAAAATTCAAGCTGGGATTGGATTTTCAAACCGCACGTCACAAATCAAACTAATTAAAAATGCAAGCCTTGCTTAGTTAATTAAATTAAAGTACATTTTACATTCAGAGCATCTCTTTATTGAATGTCAATGAAGCAGGGGATTCCTATTTGCAAAGGTATTCCCTTAACCTGAAGAAGAAAGAAATTATTTGCAGGCTTTTCAGGAACAATTTTCAGCCATTTGGTCAGAGATCCACTAGTAGCCCTAGCATGAAACAGATCCCATATCTTCATTTTATAACTGATCTTATGAACGGATGCGCTTGATTATAATGAAGCAAAGATTCAACTACGGTAAAGAACAGCTGGTGATATACAGGAGAATGAAAAAAGATATATTTTAAGAGCTCGCCATAGAAACAAAGTAAATCAAAATACTAAGCTACCAGACACCATTTCATACATTTAATTTTATTGAGACTTTTTACATTCAAGATCATGGAAACCAGCCAACAAACACTGGGTTTGAAATTGCAATTTTCCCAGCAATTCTAGGGTAATGGACTACTCTGGAACAGACATTACACACCAAGTTTCTAACAGCCTACAACCAAGGGGAAAAAAATAACACAAACTCTGAATGGCAAGACCTAGAGTAGATTACTCACAGCTTGTTGTATGGTAATTTGTCCACAGCAGCCAAGACCTCACGCTAACGTCGGATCTCTAGACAGGCTGTTCCTTAATCACCATTCACCCATGAGTCACTCCAAAAGTCATGGGTTAAAGTGGCCAGTGATCCAGGAGCAGTCCTGTCACAGGGCTTGTGAAATCCAGCTTCTTGGCTTCCACCTCTTTTAGGGAAACCTCAGTCCTATCTATAATTCACATTTGCCTCTGCCCTAGGGGACGTAGCTGAGGCTGAAACATCCCTTCTCCTGCATACAAAAAAACATGCCAGATCCAAAGTCTCATACAGGATAGCATGATGTCCACACAGTCTCCAAATGAGGGCTCTGGAGCTACAGGAAATCCTGAGTTCTCCAGGGATCTCAGCACAATGCTCTCCAGTGTTGGGAATGAACACTGGGGAGTTTCCTGATTTACTCCATACTCAAAGGAACTCAAAGGAATGCTCCTTCTGTCAGTTGCCATCTGTATCTCCACAGATCTTAGTGGCACGTCCTTCATCTCTGGTGCAAGAATAAATCCTTGTAGAAGTACTGTTCTATAGAGTTATTAGGCATGTGGACCAGACATGATCCTGTTTATTGGCTTCTAGTTTATGTCCCTTTGGAACCTTGGCTGGTGGATAGAAGGGAAGAAGAAGGGGGTTGGATGGAGGAGATGCTTCTGTTCAAATATGGTGCCTCATGATACCATTCTTACCATTTCCCTGCACTCAGTGGCAGACAAACGCTGTCTTTTAGTAGCAAGGCATCTATCAGTGACATGGCTTGGCCTACCTAATGGATCTCCTCCCACTGCATGGACCAACCGCCTTCTGCTTCTGGGGAGGTTCACTTGCTCCTTAGGTATAATTTCCACAATATGCTGCTGGGGATGCAGCCTGGCTTGTAAATATAACTGTGAAGCCATGTACTACAACACTGATTACTGGCACTGTCATCTACAGTACTTCCCAGAGAAGAGTCTTCTTCCCTTGGCAGAGTCTCTCTGCAGCCACTGACATGACATGATGACAGCCTCCACCCACACCAGTCGACTGACATCATCTGCCAATGGAAGAGTTGACTGCCTCCCACAGCAGAGCTCCTACACAGACGTCTGGAAGGCAACTGCACAGCGAGTTCTCCATCTCAGACTGAGATGCTAACAAGACCTTCTGCTCAGTCTCTGCCACTGGAGAGCTATCCTTATGCGGCTTCCCCTCTGTGGTTTCCCTCTGGCTCAGACACCATGAAGTCTGGGAGCTCGTTTTTACGTGTCCAGCTTATTGACCTCCTGTCTCCTTTGAGTCTCTCATGGGTTCTCTCATACTCTTTCTCCAGGGATGGTAATTTGAGGGGTTGAGTGCTTTTCTTCTTAGTCCAAGATGTTGGGGAGCAAACCTGCTCTTTTATAGCTCTGGGCTCACACTGGACACACAGGAAAACCCACCAGTGACAATTAGACTAGTGTGAAGACCACTGTGAACCAAACCAGAGAAGGTTCCCCTGTCAGTTCATTTCCCTAAGCTACCTGATGGCCCTGTGCACTCAAGTGGTGATTCAGGCCTTACCAAGACTTTGGTACTGTAAATGGGTATCTCAGCCAGTGCTGGTGTTTGCAAAGACAGGGGAATGAGGTAGTCCCAGAAAGACCTCAGGAGATCATCTTCGATCTTGTTTGAAGGTCTTGCAGAAGGTCTCTGTCTGCTACCTCCTCTGTTCCAATGGATTGACCTCAGGCGATGGATTCCCGTTACCACTCCCCCTTGGCTTGTTCCCAATCAGTGCATCCTTCTCCCCGTGCAGCTCTGTCCCTGCCTCCTGGGGACAGGGGTCTCTTTGCCACAGCCTTCACAACCCGCTTTTGTTGTGACAGGAATCTGCATGTCAAAGACTAACGTCAGCGGTTCCCTAGTGCACCTCCTCTGCTCCTCACCTGGTCAGCTAATGTTTTCTTATACCTTTGTCCCAGTTTTGGACACCACAGCAGCCCTTATAAGGGTTTGTGGGGATTTCAAGGAACGACAAAGCAATGGATTTCACTCAGAAAGCATGTATAATAAAACTGTGTGTGAGATGTGCAGCTGCACCAAGAGTTAGGTCAAGAACATGTGAAAAGGCAAAAAACTGAAGAAGCTATAAACTGTATATTTACAGTATGAATATATAGCTATACTTGTTTTACTGAGAAAGAAGATTGTCAATTAAGTTCAGTACTTTATTGCCATGTCAACAAGGTTGATTGGAATTGGTTCTAGTGCAGCCAAAAACAACAAAAACATATATTATACTTATAAAACACATTGAGGGGCCTTAAGGCCTCTAGTTAGGTGCTATTTTGGGAGGTCAAACTGTGGTGAAAATATATAACTTTTCCCCCCAAGAACTGAGTTTCAGATCCCCGATTTAAAGGTTTCTAGAACATAGACCATTGGGATGTTCAATTAAATCAGGCTTATTTATGAAGTGAACATGCTCATTTTCTCACTACCTAGTGATAAAACAGAGCGGTTCAGTTCTTGAGTTGCACTGCATTCATGCAACAGTGCCCTGATGCAGCCTGTTGAAATGCACGGGTGGGATTTAGTCCCTTAGTTCAGACAGCACATCTCTGTGGCACGAGAAACTGTAACTTTCACTTTCAAATACGTAGCACAGTGAGGTATACAGTGAGCGATGAATCAATACACACTCTTTTTCAATGGAGTACACAATCTTATGACTCATGACTTGTTTCTCATACCCCGATTTTTTGGGTAAAATGTCCAATCTATAGATTAATGGATAATGAATGAGAATATGCTCTTTTGTGTTTGTAAAAATGAGAATTCTGCTTTCAGATGCCCTAACACAGACGTTTCCCATTCAGTGGAAAATACAGATAATTTTGTTAAAACTCTTCAGTGTACCACAGTATTCTCAATGAATTTTAAATCTTCTTTATACTTTGGAAACTCCAAGTACCTCCAAAACCAGCATAATCTAGGACAATTCTCAAGCAGAACATCTTACCAATGAGGAAAAAAAGGCTATGAAGGCACTATAGTCAATATTTCTTGTATTTTGACATTTTGACATTTGTTTCGTATTTTGACATTTACAGACATGACCTTATAAAATATTTGCATGAACAAATCAGTCTGAATCAGTAATCATATGCACTAACCTTGTTTATGGTGTGTCAGGCCTCATACGGCATACATATACCAATAAACCAGATTGTTCTATCTATGAACATGTTTATGATTAGACGTTTTTGCTGTGTTGTTACTTTATTAATTAGATTTACTGTTTTTTTCAAAAACAGCATATCGTACATTTCCAGGAAGGTCGCTCAGAAAGCTCAGCTGCTGGGATTACTTGGCATAACAAGGAGAATATCAAAGACAAAAGGGAAATGCAGAGAGTAACATTTGACTGCTTTCTTGTATCTTCTGGCCTAATGCACCTTCAGAAGGATTGGTTGTTCACAGGACAGCAGAGCATGTTTGCAAAGCTTCTTCTTTTCATTGAACAACTTCACAGATTCTGTCACACAGGTTATAGAATATATGAAAAGTCATCATGAAAAAAAAGAAGTTCCTTCAGCATTTGGCCATTTGAACTGACTTTGTTAAAATTGCAGTTCTTTCTTTGAGGTTTTTGACAAGTTAGCAGCTTTGAAACAGAGGTAGTGGACTTTTTGCATAAGGATGCATAAAAACATGGTGTAGACTGCACTTTGCAAATCAGAAAATAAAGTGCCTTCAGTCTTTAAAAAAAACACTGCAGTTCTATGTCTATTTGTACTAGCACATTACATTTCTTTACTTGTGGTGTACAGGAAGCCCTCTGTGTGGGGTCTGCGCCAAACATCATCAGTTTCTTCTTCAGAGCAGAGCTGTTGTAAAGTATGATTCATACAGTCCTGCTCTGGTGAACTGCTAATTTGGTTATTGTCAATCCACAGCTTCTTGGATCTGACATATAGACAGTGACAGTAAGTGAGCTTCGCTGTACTTCATGAATTTTGTTTGGCTTTCAGCAAGATATTGCTCTTTAAATCTAAATGACTTTCAGATGTCTCAGGTTGAGTCCATGCCAGTGCTCATGTTTTTATACTTTTTAATTTTGAAAGAAAATTTAAACAACTGTTCAAATACATGCATATACCATATGCACACAGCAGGAAAACTCCCATTTATAAAATATTAATAGAAAAAATGCAGATTTGTACACAATCCTGTTGACTAACAAAAATAAATCATCTGACCATTACACACACTTTTCCAAAGCTTATTCCTGCAATCATTGGAATGTCACTGGTTTACAGAGCACTGTACGTCAAAGGTGAACAGCAACAACACTTCCTAGTGAGTTCAATTAAAGCAACCATAAGCATATACATATATGACCCCTGCTGGGCATGAAAGTCATAACAATTATAATAATCAGCACAGCGGTGAAGTGCAATTCATCTAAACATATTTACCATTCCAATACAATCTATTCTAATCGAAAATGGTAAATTTCTGATTTGCAGTTGGAATCCAAAGGCCTTCTGAGTAACTTAAGCATATTGTGCTGATTGGGCCTTAGAACCCCGTTAGTCCAGTCATTGCCATTACAGATTTGGACGATGTCATCCATCATGGTGTCATCAGCCTGAAATTCAGCACTGACACCTGTGTCTTGATGGGTTAATCTATGCACTCCATAGGCACTACAGCTCTTGCAGTGTGAAATATATGTATATATGTGGAAGAAAGCACGAACAGTCCTCGCCCTTTTATGTTGGTCAAGGGTCATAGGAGTGAAATAGAGCATTGTGTTTTTTTGCAAGAATTGGATTATAAATTGTGCATCAAATTAGATTTCCCAGCAGAAGCTGAGGTGTGTGCCAAAAAAAAGTGTTTTCTCAGATTGATGAGGCAATTATTTTTGAATGTATTGATTTGGAGGAAAGCGGGTGAAATTAAATGTGTAGCTTTTGTGGTGCACGTTTGCACTGTGCAGCTCTTGTTGGAGCATCTCTTGAACTCCACCCCACTCTTATTTCTGTGCACAGCCGCCTCCCCCCTCCGAAAATGTAACTCAAGCTGAAACGTATTTGGGAGGATGAGTGGTCTGGATTCATATCTAAGAAAATGTGCCTATCCCTGCATAGCAATTAGCTTCTTAGCTGTCTTTTTAAGCTTTGTTTTTCAAATAGCTCTCTTTGTCCTTCACATTCAAACGTTTCTCCGCCTTAGTTTCATTATATAGCACAAGTATTCTCTCCAATTTCCATGAATTCAAACCTTATGGCCTAAAATGATCCCCCCTCCCAAGCTCTGCACATTTCCTTTAACCTTGTCTTTTAATACTGACTGTCCTTGCATTGAAACTATCTCATCTTCTAATTTCCAGAATAATAAACCAACATAACTGTAGGAGCTGTTGAATTATCCCCATTGGTATCCAGAGAGGTTTATCATCAGACCTTCTTGATTCAGAAGATTGATTTAGGTTGAAGGAGAAAGGAAGTTAGTCATGCAATAGTAGATGTATTTTGAAGACCACATATTAGTGCTGTCGGCCATATATACAGTATCATATAAAACGGAGTTTCTGGTAATCGTGTTTTTCTAATTAAATTACTTTTTTGCAACGAGGATGCAAGCAGACAGAGCTGACATGAATTAGCAAAAAAGAGAAATTGTAATCCTTTGACAACAGCAATGTAAGACAGGGCTATGCTGTATGTTTGTTTCCCAGACCTTCCCCATTCGAAAAGGCAGAAGTGAGAAACGGTTTTAAGCACAGCTAATGTCTTCCGGTGTGCACAACTCAGACAGAACTGGGACTAGCTCTCACGCACATCAGCTTCTCCTCCGCCATGGTGTCTACAATTTTCAGCAGAAAGCGGAAGTGTGCACACGACTAAGGAAGTCATTGGTTTTTGATGGCCATCAGAGTGGTTTCTCGACTTCTGTCATTTTTCTTCACCGCCAAGCTAAATGAGACGGTCACTGTGCGTGGGAAAGGATGTAAAAAAGGCTTAGCGTGAAAGTACATGCAAGCAGTGCTGAAAGGGTGCTCACGTTGCTCTCTAGATGACTGTAATTTCATTAGTCAATTTGAGCTCATTTAAGAGTTACTAGAGCAACTAGTAATTCTTTCAATTTGATGCTGATGCATTTATAAAAGCACAGCACATTTGTGTAATTATACTCTTAACTACTGATATTCAGGACTTTTTTTCAACATGTAAGCAAATACAGCTCATATACACAGTACATAAGACATTTTATTTGTCTTTAAAATGGAAAGTACTAATTTGACCACTTCTAAAACTATAAGCAGCTGTTAGTTATCTTGCAGAATCTTGTGTATTGCGTTGCCGAAGTCACAATAGCTACATATATAGGAGAAGTCTGATTTTAAAATGATGTAAAAGCTGTCTTCTCAGAGCGTTCTTTTGATTAATAAAGAAAACATGTGGTAATGTAGAAACTTTGCACCTGAGCCTGTAACCCCCTCTATCCCGCATTTTGGCGAAACTGAAGTAAGTTTCGCCCTGTCAAGTCCATAAAAAGATACACTCAACACTTGGACCATTAGATTTAGCTTTCTGACTGCTCTGCTAATCTCAGTCTCTCACCTTGTCTCGGGCAACCACATTCTTCTCCACACCAACTGCATCCTCCACCAGATGCCTCAGCAATGAAAGTAAGATGCAAACATGGTACAGTGCTTATGGTAATATTGTAATCTGGTGGTGGTTTAGGAGGTTAGAGTTAATAAGACAGTCTGAAAAGATCTTTCATATTCAGTACCTCATGACCAGCCCCATCGTGTAGGGACACCTTTTGCATCTGTGGCTGGAAATACAAGTACCGTCTGAATTCAAACCAGGGATTCCTCTTGCTCAGTGCAAAGTGCGCACCACCCTGTCAACCACAGACATTCCAGTTTGCAGTTTCTCCTCCACTGTGTTGGGGTTTGACGGGGGAAAAAAAGTCAACAGTCAGTTTGCAAATTCCAGACACCACAGGTAACTCTGCGACTGCATGGCCAGCCGGTATCTTAAGATCTATAAGGTCTCCCTTTTCGGTTAACCCCAATCTGTGGAGATTCCTTCAGCCACACCCGCCACGGAATTATAAGAAAAAAAAAGACGGCTAATTCAAAGAACCCATGGTGAGCCCCCCTGGAGGTTTTCAACGATAAACACCAAAACCCGAATAGATATCATTTGAGGCCTACAGCGTCCGTTATTTAACCAAGCTGGTCCTCCAAATGCCTGTGGTGTTCCAGCAGCATGTAAACAAGGCTCCTGGGTCGGTGCCAGCAGTATCAGCGCAAGCGGCGCACTGCAGAAACAGACAAAAATATTGTAGAGAAAAAAGGTTTCGGAAAGTCGGGTTTTTGGGTTTGAGTTCTAAGCAACCAAAACCCAAGGCAGACCACAGGTGCAGGTTTCCCTGATGACCTAAATACTGCTGAGAGAAAGAAAAACCATAAGTATTGGGCTTTCATTCAAATCTCTTCTGGTTACTGTGATAACCAAGATGATGGTAGCCAGATTTCATTCACTTTTGCATTTTGTCCACAGAGGAGTGGTGGTTTTTATGCAATGAGATTACTGCTAATGCTGTGGCTTGCGTCCTCAATTCTAACTCTGTGGGTTCTGAAATGGAAGGAATGAACTTTAAATTCACTTGCTCGGCAGCCTCTTCTGGTTTCACCTAAGGCATTCCTGGAATTGACTCCTTTCTCTGTGTTTATTAATGTATCTGTTTGAATTGATAAGTTATTGTTTTTGAAGTGAATTTAGACAAGGAAATTAACATTTTACAGTAGATGTCTGTATGCCTTAAAATACTGACTAAACTTCATATTTGTACTTACATGAAATCTGATCTTATATGTTTTTTCCATCATACTTGCCTCTGTGCAGACGAAGGAGTCACACAATTCAGAACAAATAGTGTTTAAAGTGCAGGTTTTTGGAGGTACAGAAAGCTGGAAAACCCCACTATCTGCTATCTGCTTGGTTATTTCTGCTGTGAGAATGAGCCGCTTGTTGCAAATCCTGTTGTACTGCAGGTTCTCTTATACCCAATTACATAGGTAAACGTTTGACTCATACCATTTATAGAAAGAGAAAAACAGCAGTTTCTGACCTAAATATTACAGCTGGAAAATTTTCAGGTTTTCCAACAGTCACTCAAAACCTGAATATAAAATGGAGGGGAACTTTCTCATAGTACCCCCTAGTTTAACAGACCACCTTCCTGGTTTCCTTACTGTACAACTGTGTAAGGCTCTGAATACTTTCACAAGGCACTGAATATGTAGACAAAACATATTGTAGACTGAGCTTACTGAGAACGTTCAACACCCCTGTGTGGTGAGAGCAAAACTTTAATACCCACGAAGTGGAGAACTCAAAGACAGGCCTGTACTATTTCAGATCCAGAGGAATACTGAGCCCCACCCTGGGGCTTCTAGGGAAATGCCTGAATCTAACACCAGCTGCCTTCACCTCCTTTACATACCTGCACATGAATGTCAAATGAATGTATTTGACAACATTGATTTGATCACGGCAAGTCATAAAATTGAAGTTATTTTCCTTGCATGTTGCGTGGATCCGCATATTCATAAACATATTCATAAACTAACTACCCAGGAAAAATATTAAAAAGTTAAAGTTATGTTCATGAATGGGCAGCTCATTTGATTGCACTGAAAAATTTATTTCACAAAGACCCACAGATATTTTACCAGTATTCGATTAATCTAGTTCCATAATGTACATTCTAAATTAATGAACTGAATGCAAGAAAGTTTCACTGAAATTCACAAAATAATGCAAGTTATGTCTCTGCAGTCAGAATTTAATTTCAGGTTTTTTGTCATCTTTTTAATAGCATGTAAAAATGTAAATCTTCTCAACTTCATCAAATATTGTATTTGAATGTATTTCAAGTAGTTTTGGCTGCTTAAAATAAACAGACTAAATTTCATTGTTTGACTCCTTTCAATCAGCTTTATGCAGAAATAAATTCTGTGAAACTCTATCGCAATTTTAGTCTAACTTTAGTTTTAATCCAACTGTTAAACCGGCTGGATCTATTTTACATTTTGAAGTCCAAAAGGATTCCCTTAACTTAATGGGTGATAAGAGAGGGACAAACGACGTTAATGACAATAATAACATGAGAACGAGCCAGTTAATCTGAGTGATAAATGTGCTGATTACCTACTACAACACTTCACTTTGGTGCCTATTTAGAGTTCACCTTTGTGTTGTGATCCAGTATGTGAAGAATCTGCTCACAGTGAGTTTGAGATTGCATAATGAGCAGCCTAAGTTCTTGTCAACCAAAATAAGCTGTATCAATAAAAATTAAGTTTATTCTACACATTAGTTTTAAACACTAGTGCATAGACTGGATGCTTATGAACCACATACATTGTAACTTGTGGTTGAGTCTGAGATGTCTAAGACCTCTACACAGCTGTACAGTATGTCTTACAGTTTGATACAGGTGTATGATTCCTGTGTTCAGGCTCAGCACATTTTCTAGCACATTATGGACCTTGTATGAACGTTTCCTACAGTAGTTGTTTTTTTTTCTTTCAGTTCTACATACAGTACATATAAGCAAGCAATATTCACCCGTGTAAGTGTGTTTTTAGGGCCTACTTAAAGAAACAGTCCCTGCTTTTAGAGGTTCTAATGAGGAAAACCACAACCCTCTAACAATAAATATTTCACCCTCCTCAAACATTACTGTTGCGTAAGTGACCACAGTGGAAGTTAAGTGTTCCTGGCCAAAGACTCGCGCACTTAACAAATGTGAAGTCCAGCCCTGTACAGTATTCCATGGAGCAGCAGGCAGAGGCTGAAGCCCACCAGCAAGACAATTTGGAGCACTCAAGGCTCTTCAAGCGTAATAACCCTGTTTAAAATGTGACTTTCAGCACAGAGACCCACGGATCCCACCTACCACCTGACGCCATTTAAAACAGATGGACTTTTTTAAGACTTCAGAGAAAGCGTTTTTAATCGTTAACTTCACAGAGCAACAAATATGACTCCCACTGCAGAGCAGTTGGAACCATTTCACAGTTTACGAGCTGCAGCCACTTAAGTATAAGTCAACACCAGGTGCTGGACATTTCAAGCTTGTAACTTGATTTTGAGTAAATTTGCCTAGACAGACGTGTGAAGTTAAAAACGGATGTTAAATGTCAGGTTTCTGCTACATCAGCACAATGCTTGTAAAGTCCTGAAAAGGATCCAGTTGCTTCGCAGTAGGAGTCTTACAGTATGTGCTTCCCTGTTTTTATTAACATTTATCCTCTGTATTTTCGTGTCCTCTCTTCCTGTATTAAAAAACACGTTACGCTTACAGATTGCAGGTTCTAAGTTCAAGACGTAATGTGTGATGGGGATGTGCAGTCATTTATTGCAATTAAAAATCCCATCGGAAGAGAATGTTTTCAATGCCAGGTTTTTATATAAGTGAATATGTGGGCAGACCTGAAACATTCCTTTGCCACAGGACTTTGGAATTACACATTATTCATGGTTGTTATTTCCCACTTTCCGACACTGCAGGGGGTGTTGTGCTTTATCTAAAAAATGGCTTATTTAGATAATAGACATTCCAAGCTCATGACTGAAGCTCACAGGAATATATATAGGAACAAGTAATAGGTTTATTCCATGCTGAAAAAAAGAAGAAAAAAACACAACGTTTCGGCCGTGGAGCCTTCTTCAGGTGTGTGCCTTCATCAAATATTGTATTTGAATGTATTTCAAGTAGTTTTGGCTGCATAAAATAAACAGACTAAATTTGAAATTTGAAAATAAACAGACTAAACCTGCAGAAGGCTCCACGGCCGAAACGTTGTGTTTTCTTTCTTCTTTTTTCTTCTTCCTCTTTTTTTCAGCATGGAATAAACCTATTACTTGTTCCTTAGCAGCCTACGCATGCTGACGCAGCTGCCCACCTGGAATATATATAGGTCCGGTATCCACAAAACTCTTACCAATATTCCATTAATCTAGTTCCATAGTGTACATTATAAGTTAATGAACTGAAAGTAAGAAACCTTCACCGAAGTTCACAAAATAATGCAGGTTTATGGGCAGACTGCTGGGAGACTATGTCCTCAGGTGCCACACCAATAAAAATCTTTACAGAAGCAAAGGAAAGGTTACTGATTTTTGAGACTTTGCACTCTAAAATGGCAGATGTTGGGAATTGCACGTAAACATTTGGAAATCTCTTGTTGTGGTGGTGGTGGGGGCGGCTGTGTAAACTAGCAAAACGAAAAAGCTCCAGTAAAAAGATGACAAAGCCGGAGAACACAGTTTTCAGGGCGAGTTTCGAAGTTTTGTTACAGTTAGAAACCTGCTGCAGCCCAACAGAAATTAAAACGGCAGCTGTTTACAGTTTCATAACAGGAAACTGCCTGCAGAAGCTTGTTTTGCACGACTCCCTGGTCCTGCTCTCTGTAGTTCTGCACCGTAAAGAAGGTTACACATGTCAAGAAATTGCACGTGGAGGGGTTGTATTTCCTGCTACCTTACAGTAAAACCGATTTTTATTTCACTGCATGTGTCTCCTTACAATGTTTGGAAGGGGCTAGTGGTCAAGTAAAAAGTTTAACAGTTGGATTTTAGAAAGATTTTAGAAAGCATGTCTGTATTAATCCCCTCCTCTGATGAATACTCCTAAACGTTTACCATTGTGAGGAAAAAAGGTCATAAATTGTATGAAACATGCTTCAGAGATATGGAAAATAATTTTATTTTCTGCAAATTCTTCAACATTAAGTGATTGTGAAAAAAATATTTCTTCATGTTCTTTTAGTTTTAGATAATGAATTTGCTTTGAATATTCAAGCAGCTTGAGAATAATCATTGACCAATGAATGTACTGTATAAAGTAACTAGAGATTAGTAATAAACTATTTGCTTTAAGTCAGCAATATATAAATATTATGCCTTGCTATCTTTTATTTAATAAAATAAAAGCTGCTTAACATAGCATGACGTGTACCCAGCTGGAAAATTGAAAAGCAGGAATAAATATTTGCTTTGTTGATGCTTGCATTTAACTTTTAAGTGCTACATAATGAAACATACAGGTGTGCGGGAGAGCGTTTCAACATCCCCACTTCACAAAAAAATATGTGTACGATTGTCTGGATGATAGAGGAAGTAAGCTGAAAGAACTTAGTCAGAATTGCTTGTTCTTGTAATAAAAATGGGTCTTTAGTTTGCAGAGATCAGAAATCATATGGGCTTCATCTCATAGACAGCCAGATGTTTTACTGGTAACATTTATCTTTGGTCAGGGACTCACCTTGATTCCTTGGAAGGAATGTGACTGTGGAAAGGTAGTTGTTAAATGTAGCCAATGCTACAAGTACCAGAAAAGCATCTGAAAAGAATGATTTTCATAGGTGCTCTGTGATAACATCATGTAAGCTTTGTACTTTTTCAGTGGGTGTGCGTCCATTGTGTCTAGAAACACTGACGCTGTTCTGCTATTAAAGTGTTCTGCTGCTGGTTTGACATTTGTTAATTCTTTGGTGCAGATTGCTCATTTCTAAAGGCTGAAGGAAGATTGGATACACCAGTTCACATTTTCTGAATCTGTGAACGAAGGCTGTGATATTAAATATAAATGAGGTTTTTCAATACTTTTTTTGGTCAGTAATGTTGAGCACTTTTTTATACAAAATATAACATATATTTATATTAAATATATGTATATAAAATGTATACAAAGATGCATTGCATGATACTGTATTATATACCTAATACTGAACTGATAGCTGGGCAAAATCTAATTTGCTTTTCAGCAGGGAGTTTTGAATGCAGCTTAATTGCAGATAGGTAGTATATTCCAGGCTTAGTGACACAATCAAAGGGTTTCAGATGACATCATAGCTCCTGTGAGAAAAAGAGGTCCACATTCTGGTCATCTGAAACCTGCCGATCATATTAACAGTCTCAAATGCCCATCTTTGACCAAAATTACACAACTTTAAAAAATGCATTCGGTTTATGGGAGATTTCTGCGATATAGACTGCAAAAGAGCCACCCCTTCCCAAAACAAACAGGTTCAAACTGTAAATTAAATTTTATAATAAAAAAGTTCAGTCATATGCTCTTGAATGCAGATAGGTAGCAAGCATCTTAAAGAGAATTACTGAGCTGGAAATTAATAGTGCATACAAGGTTATCAGCAGATCTGAAATCTCAGAGACAGGAAAATGTTAATCTCCCTAGCTTGTTGCACATTATCTCTTACTGGTAATTCGAATTCTGTGCAATGCTGAAAAGCTCTTTCACTGAAGCTCTTTTCATGGGAGAAAATCTGCAGCAACAGTGAGAGTACCAGCTCCCTTGCATGTGCACTGGAGGGGGTGTTGTGCTATGTGGTCCAGGGAGCACATTCTGTTTAACTTGCATTAAAGTGTTTTAAAGTGTTACAAGTACATTAGTGATCCAGGTCACATTTTGCTTTCATAACCCCTGACCCTGTCCAATCAATCTTGCTGACACCCATTAAAATGAGCTCATGGTGCCATTTTTACTGCCGGATTAAGTGGTAGAACTGCAGCTCAGCCTGCTCAGGGAGGGCAGAGCTCTGCTAATGATTTCTTTATTGATCTTTAATGATTTCCTACTTTAGTACAAGCAGCATTAGCCTCAACAGCACACTCGTAGTAGAAGGGTTGTCTGAATGATCTGAATTATTTACAATGCCAAACTGTGATCACACACACTGTTCTCTTTATATATTAGTCTTAGAAATATATGATTGTTAATTGATTGCTATCACTACAATTACTATCATTGCTGCTACTGTTGGTATTCTACTGCAAGAATCACTTCTAATACTGCCAATAATAATCATATAGACTTTCATACATTTTTCTCCTGTGATCTATAGTATTCCAGCATGATTTATCACTTTAAACCTTACTGGTATTTAATTTACTATGGACATTTTCTTTTCTGCGGGCAGTCATATTTCCATTGTTATGAATTTCTTGTTCACTTTACGTGTTGTCTGCAGTTCATAAAGTGCGGAAACACCTTGAGATCTGCTAAATATTGTACAAGTAAAAGCAACTGTAACAAGCTAACAATGGTAAAGTTTGTACTTCTCTGTATTGTTAAAACCATCTTACTTAATCAGTTTTCCTTTGCAAAAACTGATCTCTTTTCATTTAACCACAGATGACACATCAGAAAGTTTCATAGGATTCTCATACAGCAAAAGTTAATTGGTTTATTTTAATTTCCTTTCCACCTGTATCTCAGGATATTTTTTTTTTAATAATTGATTTTTCAGTGGGAAGCAACATCAGACAGAAATAACTTCTCATCATCTATACAGATTTGGTGCTGATTTCTAATTCAGCCTAGACGATTATGGGTATTAAGCTCTTCAGGCTAGTGCATGAATGTCAGTTTGATGAGTCATTCTGAATATTTCCAGTGCAAAAAATTAAAAAAAAATAATCTTAAGCTGGCATGTTGTACAAATACCCAAATTCATTTTTTTCGTTTACCGTTTTCTTTCACAAACATGGCTGGGAAGGTTGTTCCATACTTCCACAACCATCCACCCATCCGTTTCCTAACTGCTTCTCCCAGTCCAGGGTAGCAGGGGAGCCAGAGCCTGTCCCGGCTAGCAACGGGCTCAAGGCAGGATACACCCTGGACAGGACGCCAGTCCAAACTCCCACAAGCCTTTGCGTAAAACTTGCTTCCATTTCCCAGTGTTAAATACACCTCCATATAGTGGCCACTTGTGTCCAACAGCATACAGTGCTAGGATTCAGGATGTCATTCTGAATTTTTTCTTCCCTTTCATCATTCAGGGAATACAGTTGCTCTGACGTAAAGAATTGGTCCCATGGCAAACAGTTTATTCGAAATTATTTTAACAGCCATTGATCTGTATTTTGTACATTATTTATACATGTCTATATACATGTATATTTGAGTTAGGCTTCTGTCACAATGACGAGGTCCTAATTAGGGTGAAACATCTGCCCATTTTGACTTTCTGTCCGCAAAGTGGAAACAGACGTCTGTTTTTAGATGGTTCTGCTTTCTAGCGTTGTGAAACGGACACAGCTAATTAATATTCAAGCAGCTAACGATTCACAACACCTTCTGCGTACTCTGGAGAGCACCTGAAAGTGTTTTCTATGAGCTACAGATGCACACCAACAGTACAGTATGTATATAATATAAATGTGTGCACATTTTATATGTACTGTAGCTTTTCACCCAGCGAGAGAGCTATTCTATGCCAAGTTAGTCCAAGGTAGTCTAGATCAAGACCATATTAACAGCACTGAGACCCTCTTTCAGGTTTGGGAAATTGTTTAAAGTAGAAATAATGTCTAAATGTGTATGCACAGGGAGTGACAGCTTTCAAGAAGTGTTGTTGTTGGTGCGAATGTGGTGTGAGAGGCATTGGCACTGAGCACGTAAGTGTTTCTGTGCAGTTAGCTGGGGGACTGAACGGAAGCAGAGGCTGATGAAGAAAGGTCTTACAAGTAGAAAATAATTCTTCTTGAACATTATAAGGCAGGCAAATGACCCTCGGGCTTAAAAAGAAAATTACAATTATCATATCTCGTTAATTTACAAAGATTTAATATAACACATCAATGTGTTCCAAAGTTCTTCATAATGTGACATACAGTACATGTACTGTAGCTTAGAATTGTAGCTGGTGGATCTTTTCACAAATGGATGACCTGCAGTTAGATTTCATCTGTAAACTTAGGAGACTTTTGCTATGCACTGCATAAAACTTTACTAATTTGATTTTTCTTTTTATTCCTCCTCGATTTAATTTATTTTTGTGTCTTGAAGACTGTGACCAATCTAGTTTCATGTTGTTCCACTCTGACCAAAACCTAATACTGTAGGTATATAAACCTACAAAACTCAAAGGCCAAACAGGTGATGTACTGTATATATCTTTATTACAAACCACAAGTCAATGTGTAATATACTTGTCCATTTTTGTTTTGAGGTATTGTCTAATATATTGATGTTTTACTAATTTCATTCAGATGTACGTAATCAAACACTGACCTCACATCATTACAAAACTTCTCTCACAGTATAAAACAAAAATAAATCTTTAAATTCACTGCATCTGTTGAGCTGAATGGAACTGGGAAAGGTTTAGGAGGGTATTGTTTCAACTGCACTTTCTGATATCACAATAGTGAATCGTGACATTCCTGTTTAAAAAACAGCCTTTAAATTTAGCTCTTTTTAGACTCAAATTTTTAAATTGCTTTACTTAATATTATTTTGCACACAGTCCATGACTCACTTACATACAATCTGCAAAATTCTAAATCTGTACTGTTCAGCTCCAAATTCATTCGTCTGCTTATCTATAATTTCCTGCAAGATTTTATCTTTCATAAAACACATGTGCTTTACAACATGACATGTGATTCTGGGTTTGCTTGTACAGTAGTAACAAGCCTTGATTTCCCATTTAACCAGTAGCAACATGTAGTCTTTACCTCCTCTAACATTTCGTCTGCAGTGATGGGTTTAAAAAAGCAGTTTCTGGCATCTCATGGGTGCTGTCTGGGAATTTTGAACACTTCTCATACTGATGCCTGTTAAATGTGTGCTGCTGTGCATTAGCGTGGATTATCAGTGAGTAGTGTGGATTCTGCGTGTATAAAACCCAGCATGGAAGTGCTGGGTGCTGTGACTGCTAGATACAGTCATTAAAATGTATGCAGTGTTTGCAAACATAAGTTAGTGTAGGAGGCAGTCATGTGATTGAACATAAAACATACAAATGAGGGGAAGCTATTTGACAACAGTTTTGGACAACTGTAGCTTATTGATCCAAGAATCTCATCCAGCCATTTCCAGAAACTTCAGCTTCTCTGATTTGTTAAGACATTATTTTTCTTAGTCTTAAATGCACGTTTTTGTATCTTCCACCAGTGTCCTGGGGTCTTTGGGCTTTCCATAAGCCTAACAATCCATGGGTTGACGCTATCATTGACATTTTCAGGATTTTGAATACTTACTGTAGTTCCATTTACCAGTATTGCATTCTGGTCAGAACAGGAATGATACTGGTCACTCCTCTTTCAAAACAGGAATGCCCTTATTTAGCATGGTGAATATCTCCTTTAAACTTTCAGTACATTTGATCTGTCCAAAAATATGTATTACATTTTGCACTTTTATTTCCTGTTTCTCTCAACACACTAAATGTCAACCCGAGCAAAGATAGCTGTACCTGCACTGACCATTAAAAAAACAGACTGCTGAACGGACAGATAGATGCTTCGTTTTCGATCCCTGTCAGCAGCTGCAGTTGTGCAACCTCTTAAACAAAGGTTTTTAATTGAAAAATGTTAAATAGACAGGTTAAAGTCGAGCTGGGTGCTGGCACTAATCCAGCAGGATTCAGGGCACACCACTGTCTTCATTAGTGGAACTTTAAAACCACAGCTCCTGACCTACGAACAGAAAAGATTCCCTCATTAATGGAGATGTCAACTGCAGGGAACTTGTGGTTTTTAATGACACTGTTGTTTATGTGGCAGGCAGAGTTTTCCTTTCTCCCTCAACATCAACAAATGCCCTTTTTGGCAAAGTGAGAGTGAGGGTGAGGGGTGAAAGGCCGGTGGAACATTTAAAATTTAAACGCATGCATCACACAACGACAGCTGTGATCTTTATTTCTCTGTTTTTTTAGCTCCTCTGTTCACCCACCTACTCCAGTTAATGAAATAAATTGCTAGTATCCAGTTTGCTTCAAGTCTCCATGGCTTTGTAACACACATGCTAATAGTTACAGGAAACAACAGGCCAAACAGCAGGTGTCACTGGTCAAGTGTGGCTCCTGCATTTATTTTCACATGCTGTGAGTGCATATCGACTTAAACTTAGATTTCGACTGAGACTTAGACTTAGACTAAATTAATTTTTCTACAAGGAACTTAATCTGTGTTGCTGTATACATACTGTATAAAACACATCCTGCAAACATACATATGAACTTACACGAAACCCCTCATACTGTACATGTAACATAAAAACAGATCACACAATCATTTGTAAAACCAGGGTCAGCAGTCCAGTGCATTACAGTATACAGTACATATATATTTAATACACTGTATTATATTTTGTATTCTAAATAATTAGCTCTGGATTACCCTGTTCAAACTTGTGTTTACTTCCTGTGAGCTTTTTAACTTTTGTAATAAACCCATAGCAACCAATGTCATTTGGACAAAGACTAGAACATTTATGCTCTGTGTAAAAATCTGCTAGGCATAGTGGAAATGGACAGAACTGTTCTTTGTCAGACATTTCAAATCTCAATACCCCTGACATTTTGCACAGCGGTTGATTAATGGAGGCTCGTCCTGTCAGTACAGGGAGGGGAATGGGGCACTGTTCACTTTCCTCTTCAGACGAAATAACTCAACAGCTAGGCCCAGAGAAAAGAACTGCTCAACACTTGTCTTTGTTGCTAGTTTCAGGTGCTCTCATCATTTGGGTGATCAACAGTGACTTTCCAAGGGACAGCAACACTCCCTGCGTTACCAACAAAACATCACCCAGGCTCCCCAACAAGGATAACAGCCCATGAGACACCGTCACATCAGAAACGTTTCTTATTCTCTGATACTACACTTGCTCCGTAATTGACATGCCCATCTTTCCCTCACGCTTCGGCAAGTTTAGGAAACCTCTTCTCTGCGTTTAACATGGAACAGTTAACATTGTTCTCTGGAACAGTCACTGACGGGCAGCAACTCAACACAAGCCCATCAGTCTGCAAGTCAGAAAGCCTCTGGATCTCTGGCAGCCTGTAGCTGGCAAGGCAGTATTTCCCACAGGACTCCCAGGGGCGAAATGAAAGGAATATTCATAAACGGTCTGTATGTTTAAGAGAAGCAAGTTTTCTGAACACAGCAGCTTCTTGCTGTGTGGCATTGGTCATCAGATATAAAAAAAATACAGTCCTGTACTGTTACGCATTAAAACTGCAGTAAATGCTTTGGAATCCCATGCTTATTTTATTGCCTCTCAGTTATATTTATGTCAAGTAGTGTGAATATCTTTTGAATTATTTTCCTTTAACACTGAAATGGTCTGACTAGCCCATTAGCACAACAATCGTTCACATTTCAGCAATTGAGAGCAATTCATAAGGTCAATCTGTGTCTGAGGACTGTTTGTCTAAACACGTGCCTTCTCCAGGTTCTGAATTTTTTAACATTAACTCCCTCTGTTCCAGCAAGTCTAATATTTCATGTATTCATCTGTGGCCAGTTTAAGTTGTGGTCTGCCTGTATGCATTGAAGTAGTACTCCTTTTTTTAATAAAAAAAAAGAGCAATTTTTTTTGTTTAGTTTTGTAAATGGGAAAGTGAGGAAAGTGAGTTGTGAAATGTATTCAATATCTAGGAACAAGAAAGGTCCAACATCCAGTATGAAGCTACAGAGCCAGTTTTTTCAACAGAATAACAGCAAGCCTTTCAGCTAGTTCGGGCAAGTTAGTATATCTGCGCAGAGTCTCCAACATGTATGCTCCTCTTAGCCCATTCATCTGTTATCTTTTATGCTAACTTAGGACATCATTTTCTGGCCTTTAACTAAATATCCTGGCAGACATACAGGTGACTTATTATCATAGCTTTACAGGCTCTAATTGACTGACACGGCATATGCATAATTCATTTATTTTGTATTATTCATTTATTCGTTGGCAATTTAGAGGCAATTACCAAAAGGTGCTCTTTGTCAGTCTACTATAAAAGCTTCTATGATTCAGACTATTCCAAATATAAAGTTGTCTCTACTATAATACATTAACAACCCATTATTTCCTCATTTGTTGTTGTACTAGTATATAGGGGTGCCTTTGGAGACTCCCCCCATTAATATAAATAAACTGTTGCTTTGGTACTGTTGATTTTAATGTGCTCATTAAGACAAGGGATGACAGAATGGGATTTTTTTTGCACTCTGAATTCTCCCAAGGCCATGCAACAGTAAGTGACTCTCACTAACAATTTGTAATAATTCTAATCAGGCTCGGGGCTCTTGCGCAGATCTCCCCGGAAAAAAAAAAACAGTTTAGAGGATCACATATCACACTGAACAATTCTTTCCAGATCCAGGCAGCCACGGGCATGCCTGTGATTAAAAAGTAAAGGCAAATGATATCAGTTTTATTCTTCTCTGGGATCAGCTTTCAATCCAGTTCTGTATGACACATGAAAAAAAAGTCTTATGTGTGATTTGTCAGTCAATTCTCCTCTCATCACTTGCTGTGTAGGTTTGGCATCACAAGTCAAGCCCTATTCAGTTTTGCAGTAAAGCAACATTTTTCCTTTTGCTCTACCAAGGCGGTAGGATGTTACTAAAAAGTTCAGATACAGTATGAATTGCCAATAGTTATATCTGTATAAGGATAGGAATGTAATAAATTGTAATATGCATGAGAAAAAGACTCAGTCCTACCTAATTTTCCATGAAGGAAAGAAAAGGCAAAGGTTGCACTGTTAGCATGCAGTTTAGAGAATTTCTCTTTCTGAGTTTTCAACAGTGGAAGAATTTTGTTAATGCTTCTCAGAGAGGGAGGGAGGTTGAAGCCAGAAGACTTCTATTCAAAGATCCACCTGTTAAGAAGAACCTTCCTAAAAACCTTCCTCCTGTATTTTCCTGGGGGGGTGAGGGGTTGGGGGAAGGGGCTCCTAGCTGTGAAAGTGTGGCAGAAATCCTGTTTCCAGTCCCTGTGGTAGCTTTTCGGACCAACACGTCTGTCTGCTGCTCAGAACTCCTCAGTTCCCTTCAATCCCGGCCAGCGCTCGAATGACTCCCAGTTGTGGGAGCTGTACAGATACATGCAAGAGGATTGCCTGAGACCCTCCCGAGTGATTCCATATGCGATCTTAGTCATCATCAAACGATAGTGATGTTGCGTCGTGTTCGGTTTTTTATTTAACTGGAACCCAGCAAGATGACATCTGTGCACCATTTTTACATTTGCCACGGCCCTCATTTCTCTCCCGATGACATAATCTGGAGTGATGCGAGTGCCAGCATCACCTTACGAATGATGAAAAAGCCTTTCCACATGTGCCTGTCACTTTACAATAGCTTGACCTTAACTATGACGTCATTGATGTGTGTGAGGTGGATCGCTACTAATTGGTAAAGTGCATAGCTACACATTGTGGAGCGCATAAACTACTGCAGTGGCTCTGAGAGCAGGGACTTCATTTCTTTCCCAATAAGTCATGGCTTGTTAATATCTTTAACTTTCTTAAAAACAGATGGCAAGCTGGAGGTTACAGAGTAGAGAGATGAGTGATCTTGCCATTGGCCCCGTCTCTCTCTGGATGTAGGATGTTGCTTCCAAGCATTTGAACTGTTGCGTGTGCTTATACAGTACTGTATGTGTGTGCATATATACTGTAGTTTCTGGGTTTTGTTACTGAAAATTTACTTTGTCTAAGAATATGGGCCACAGGCTCAGATAGGATGTGGGGTGAGCAAACGTGTGCCAAGTGCTATGTAGATGGACCACCCAGAATGCCGTTAGGACTTTGGCTTTTCCTCCTAAGAGACTGCCAGCCTTGCCCAAGTCATATTTGGTGGTTTTGCAAAGTGGACAACTATTCATTGGGGCCACAAAAGACATTTCACTGGGAACCTCGGCTGACCCTTAACTTATGCCAACTGCAAGCACAGCCTTAAGAACACAGACTTTTGGCTGCAGAAGTGCTGTATTTTTAGCTGTGGGGCTCATTTGGACACATATGTAAGGAAGTTATATTAAACTACATTCACTCGAGAAAAAAAATATTATATGCTGTGTTTGGCTGTGGAATTATACCATTCGGATGTCTAAATTTCCTCAGAAAGCTGAAAATATAAGAATAAAATAAGCTTATAATTTAACTTTCACCAAATATTCACTATTCATTAATCACTATTTTTCTTTTTGCAAACAGGTTTTTTGATTTTGTGCTGAAGTTCAACCCTTTCTTCTTATAAATGTATTCGTTTCTTTGGGAAAACCAAACTGTAACATAGCAAAAAAATCTCTTCAGTAAGAGAATGAAAACATAGTAAAACTGCATAAGTAGAATACAGTAAATGTGTGTGTAGTATCGTTTTTTTGGATTCTTTAATCGAACAGCAATTTGTCTGAAACCTATTTAATAAATTCCAGAATGAATCCATCATGAAGTACAACAGACAGAGCTTTGAAATAGCAAAGCATGTGTGAACCGTCTAGGTGCCTTGCAAGCTTCCTTTTGACAAGGCTGTCTGCAATGCTCTGTAGTTAACAAGTAATTAAGCTGATACTTTGCAATATAAAGGCAGCAGCCTGCCATGGTCACACAATAAATTCCCTTTGTTCACAGAGTGTAAGGTGACTTTTCTGGCAAGAGTGATAAAAAAGGAATGGCAGAGTAGATCGTGTGCTGTGTGAGTGAGGGTTTCATCGGGTCTTCTCTTGAGATGGTGGCTCTCGCCTTTTTTCTCATCTTCTGTTTCTTAAAGACCGTCAGGTACACCTACATGAATTTTCTATCCTTAGACTGTGGCAGTACTAACAACTTTCTGCAGTTCTACAGTTCTATGTTAGCTCTCATTCTGTGTAGGGTCCAGTGTAACAATTATATATGAAGTCGCACATAAATGTCTCAGGCTCTCTCAGTTTATTAACATTGTATAATGCAATGCAGTATTCAACAGAGGAAAGAATTGGGGCTACAAAGAGAAGAGGTGTTAACTTTGCTGCCCTGGGTGAATTCCATGCTGGGCTTTTACAGACTCTGCTTTCTTCACTCTTAATTCTACTGGTGAAGCAATTTCTTATTTCTCCACCTGATCTGTTGTGCAACAGAGCTGCTGAGACATAAAGATCGCCAGCCATCACCCAGGCGGGCTGTGAAGGCGAAGGTATCTTCAGTTTTCATGCAAGTCCCCGTGACCCTTGACAGAACCTAATTCTTTACTGTAGCTATCACTACCACTTTCCACCATGCTCCAGTCCCACTTTCAAACAAACTATTTCATACAGCTGGTGCTCTTTTGTAAAAAGGATTTTAACAGGTTTGATCATCCCACTAATCTTAGATCTGTTTTCCATTTCAGTTTTTTGTTTCGTCTCAAAACAAATCCATTGAAGCCATTCTGCACTTCACTAGGAGAGATGTGAAGTTAGGCTATGCCAACTCTGTTGTGTTCACCATAAGCCCCAGACTCAACAATTGTATTTCTATCTACTGTACACTTATCTATCATGTACAGTATACTTTGCATTATATGTCCACTTTGTCCTCCATTTCCATATCTTACAAATCGTTCTATATACAGTCTGTTATATATAAAATGTATAATAAATACAGCGCGTTCATGAAAATAATCATTTTATAAATATTCCTGAAAAAGAATGTAAATTTCAACAATCAAGAAGAACGTTCCCCATAACAATTTTCAATGTAAAGCCTGTCCATTCTCAATATTTGAACACATTGCAACATAGTATTCAAATCAAAAGATTGTTTTTTATACCAGTGAAGTAAAAGGCTCTCTTGCGCAGGTGAATGTTTTAGAAGAGGTAGATCTGGCAGAGATCGTTTTTTTAATTAAATGTCTGCACTGAACTGCTCTGCAGGGTCAGTTGAAATTAAAACGGTATTCTTCAATGTGACTTTTTTGAAGCTAGAAGCTCCAAAGTATGTATGCGTTCTTTGTTTTTAACCTGGAGTGTTAAGTTGTTTTACTGGCTGCCTCCCGTGGAGTAGTCAATTTAAACAGCACAACAAGAATTACTTTCTATTTATCTTCTCATATGACCCTGCTCACTTCATCTCCTGCACTTATAGGTTATAAATTCACTTTCAAATCGCATTACCCTTTAGCAGCTCTCAGCAGTTTTGAAATTTCTGGTAAAGTATCATTTATCACTGTGTAATTCGTTTTTATAGGTGGACTTTGGAGACTGGGGGGGAGGTTGGAGAAAAAGCCAGCCTGTGGCTCCCTCCATTTACCAGAAATTCCACAATCGCTCCAGACTCGGACATCGGGGAGTGGGCTGTGGACAGAGCCCTGTCCACAGGCAGGAGCTGGTTCGTGAGCGAGTGGTAGAGGGAGAGAGAGCTCTCTGCATGGAAGTCGGCCCGTGCACGGATGAAGAAACATGAGAAAGGTTACCAAAAGGAGGAGGCACCACCTGGCCCAATTGCCCACTGGTAGTTCGTTGATCGGAGGATCTCATCCAGCTGATTCTTCAAAATAGCCAGGGTTGCTGCTTCAGCGATGTAGCTCTGCAGCTTGTTCCACGCTTCCGCCACCCTTAGGGCAAAGACGCGTCACCCGTTGTCTTGTTTTAGTCGCACTTCTGTGTAGTTTTCTCCACTTGAGTTCTCTGGCTCGTGTTTCACTGTTGACTGAAGAAGTCCGATTACCCTGAGTAATTTGAACACTTGTATCGGGTCTCCTCGTAGCCTGCTTTGAGTAGGAGCGTATGTCAGAAGTATATTACCCTACACAGGTTTATTGGCAAAGCATTTTTTTAAAAATTCAGTGGAAGCTGCACTGTCCACATGCATTGTTCATCACAGTCCACTCTCTATCATTTTGATGCGACTTTGCAAATGCTTTTTTCTTCAAGTTATACTGTAGATTCTGCTATTGTATTATTATTGTTTGTTCTTTTACCCTGCAGTATCTTTTATTTCTTTTAGTAAATGTGTGACATAACATGTCTTCAATGCTATGCAAGTGTAATGGTAACCTATAGTATGTATTGTGTGGGTCACAATTTATTAACTGGCTTTATTTTAATACCTTCACAGAGCAAGTGGTTGTGTTTGTAGTATCAGAAAGAGTCTCCTAAAAGTCCTGTGGGAACGTGAAATCTGCTTTTGATTTTTAGTATTTTCATTTCCCAGATTCACACTGTTTCATTGCAAAGAACACAACTAGCAGCTAGTCTACCATTAATAGTCCCATTTTGGTGCTTGGCGGCTGTTGGTGTGTATAGTGCATACAGCTGATATGCCAGAATCAAGGCAGACATACATTATTAAAAAATACAATGTTGCCTGTAAGTCTTCATAAGGTTGCATTAAGAGATCACTTTATTGGCCATACATATACAATTTCTTGTATTAGGAATTTGTCTTTTCGCAGACCCCAGCTTGCTCTCCATGAGACACACAGACAGGGAGAGAGCCTGGGGTCAGAGCACAGGGTCAGCCATTGTACAGCATCCCTGGAGCAGCTGGGGTTAAGGGCCTTGCTCAGGGGCCCAACAGAGTAGGATTGCTCTGCCAGCAACGGGTTTTGAACTGGCAACCTTCCAGCCACGGGCGCAGATCCTGTATAGTGTATAGTGTATAGTGTATAACTGTGATGCATTTAATAGCTGGTTCTGTGTGTTTGTCCTCAACATTATGTTTCATTTCAAAGGAATGTTTATTGAATTCCCAGTGCACATCCTATTTGAGCTCCACTGGATCTTCAGCTTGTCAGGCATCAGCTGTTTTTCAGAACACAGACAGAAATATCAGTACTGAAGGGCTGGCTATCCTCAAATCTCTCCAAGCTCAATAAAAACCTCTTTTATAAGCCCTAATCTCCATTCCTAGACGTGTAAATAACATGGCCATTCTTTAATTTGTCCTGTTTGGCTAATTCCATGTTTCTGTTGCAGTTTCAATCCTAATAGCCCGATTGAAACATTACACAAAAGATATCTGCTGTCAAATGTGATCAAATTATTTATCTAGTCATAGGTGAAGTGTTTTAAAGTGCACATTTTCTGCTGTGATTGACACCTCAGTCCGTTGTTATATGCTGAGTGGACTGAAGTAGTTCCAGCCTTGGGAGCTGCTGTACTGTATTCATGCTAATGTCTGTTCTTGATGTTCTTATTTTGTTTCTGAAGTCCAAAACAAAAACATGTTAGCAACCAGTAAAGAACACAATGTTTGTCTCACACTGCTGACCATGACAATAATAATACTGAGGAGGAGGGAGAAGAACTGAAACAGATACGTATTCAGCTGTTCATAATAAGTCCTTCTGGCCTCTCTGAGAGAGCTGCAGTAAAAACTTTATTCACCCTGCTCGACGCCCAAGATGAAATCTTCTTCTGTACAGATGGCTAGAGATCACTTTGTTGCGATGGCTGTATTGTCTCTTTGGTTTTTTAATGCATTGCTCTCACAAGCTTTTGCTTTGCTTTCTCACTGCACCAGTGGGATTAGTCTGTGTCTGACATTTGCTTGCTTTCTCTGTGATACATTTGCAATTAATTTAGATTACTCAATTTTATTTACTTTTGTCTCCTTGATCACATTTTGAAGTCTGGAACATATGTTGATGTGTTGGATCATGTGTGCAGCTGTATTGCTGGGGTATTTGCAATGCCTTATTTTTCATTCTTAGTTAACGTCAAACATTTATTATCTTATGCATACATTTTGTGAAAAAGTATTAATTATTTTCAATTTGTAAGTAAAGCTTTTGCTGTAGGCATTTTCAGCTCTTAAATATCAACCTCAGTACAGTATTAATGCATTCTTATTTTTTAAAGATCAATGCTTGCTGGACCCTGATCTCTGCTGGTTTCCTACGGTAAGCGAGGCAGAGGGTTGATGTGGTGTTCTGGGCTCATCTTGAGTTCTGGTTAAACAAAATCAACTAGTTGTGCTTGAGGTTCTCACAGAAATGTGTCTGACGGGAAACTCACACATTGCTGCCGGGTCAGTATGACTGAAGTAAGATTTAATGCGAGAATCACTTGCTCACTTTCAATAAGAGCGTTGCCTTTCTCTGGAACTGGGTTAAGGTGACCAGAATGCAGTGCTTTCATCTTTGACTGGCATCAAACAGACTTGTTCTACTCAGGAAATCACAGCACCCAGCTAATGAGAATGGTAAAGCTGGTGGTTTCATTAACATCCTGTGCCTCTCTGATTTGTAAACTACTTTGGGTAAATCAACAGCACTGTTTATTTATTAACAAATTCATCTTGTATGCCAGCACTCTAATAACTAAAACTCGCCCCATATCCCCTGCCTTTGGGCTGTTTGCCAACTCTACACCTCACCTGGAGGGATTACTCTGCTTAAAAATTCATTTTCCATTACGCTTTGTAGAAATTCTCTTACATTCGCTGATCTTCTGTCTGTGCGCGCAGTAGAGGAGCTGGCCTCACCCTGGAGGGCCTCACCCTGCCCTGTGTTGCACCAGCTGTGGTTTCAGGTACTGAGAGTTTTGCAGGTAACCTGGGCTTAAAATACACTTTTATTGTTGTATTTACCCTCTCTTTTATTGACTCACTATTTTAAAAATTAACAAAAAAAAACAGGAAACGTTAATGTGACTCTTGGGTCTGCTGGAACAATTTTAGTCTTGCAAGTTTCATCCAGTTTCTGCCCTGAATGTTATCAGCTGTTTTTTGAATTACTGTGTGTATTCTTGGAAGAGAGAGTAAGATGGAGAGGAAAGGAAGTGACAGAGACTTTTAAAAGGACTTTAAAAAGGCCTAAAATAAATTAACAAGCATGTAAGTAAATAAAGCACTGAATTGCCCTCCTTCTTCCTTTTGATCCACTCACTTACGGTCTAGTAATCCTTCCTGTCAGACTGGAAGGAGGATATTTATTTTAGATTTTTTTTTTTCCATTTTGCTCCTCAGTGTGGTTTCTGCCTCTCGATATTGCCTAGCCCGGGCTTTGTGGTTTAAGGGCGCTGTGGTTGGATGCTGCAAGGATTAGAATATCCCTCACATCGTTATTTCCAATTTAATTAGGACGGCCATTTTGGTGGCTAATCAAGAGCGCGGCAGCGAGCCTGACAGTGTGGATAACCATGGGCCTCCACAGCAGGATTAGGCTGGGGATTGTCTGGAGCCCGCATTCATTCATAAAGCCTGGGCCTGACGTCATGTCTTCCCACTCCCGACCTTCCTAGGAGAGATGCTGGAGGAGTATCTATCAAAATAGATGAAAGACGTGACAAAGGTTTTATCCAGGCTCACAAACAAAAAATAAATACACATTGATTGACAGACAGAGACATAGCAGATTTTGCGTAATATAAAGGGTATATTGCTGTAACCTCCTTCCTTAGATGAATTTAATGAAAGTGGTATTTGTGTATTTTTATATATAAATTAAACAAATGTAATATATATATATAAACATTATTTTATACTTATTAAATAAATATTCATATTTTTATTGGTATTTTCTCTTTATTTCTCTTGCCTGCATCCCAGCTTCTCTAATCTCTCAGGGGTCTGGGGTCGCACCCGAGCCTGCAAGTCGCCGCGACGCGGTCCATCATGCTGAAGTGGCGCGCGCTCCTTGCTGAAACCGTTTGGAAGAAATGGGCTTCTTGACTGCGGAGTCACAGTGGGGTGATGTGTTTTAAAGAGGGGGGATTGCGAAAGGCCTCAGTCTCCAGGGTTTGGAGTTTCTGGATCAGGCGACGCTTTAAGAGTAAAACTGTCCGGATTCTGGCTCTAGAGGACCAGGGTTAGAGATAGCTGGCTCAATTCAAGTTCTTCCTACCGTAACTTGCATCGTTACCGTGCAACGTGATTCTGTATTTTCGAAGGTACATTTACTGTTTTGCTGTGGTTAAATTGGCGCAATGCAAATTGAAGAACAAATTAATTATTTGGTATGGATGTAGACTTGGCATTCCATTTTATTGAACACTAGTTCCCAGTTGTTACGCAATCATTAAGTGGCTCTCTCTCTTGAAAACCCACAATTTGCCCCTCTTTTTCCATAACCAAATCAGGTCAAAAAGCAATTAATCTCTTAATACTTCCAACAGGCACGGGTGATACAAAGCCAACGATTCCTTTTTCCATTTTTACTTCACCTGTGGTTTCCTCCTTTTTTATTTTCCAGTGCTCTGCTCGGTCACGTGTGGTTTTAGGGCATAAGGTGCCGTATTGTGGGCAGGGTGCACTTGGAGAATTAACTACACGGCCCCAGCTTCACACTGCAGTTAGCAAGGAAAGACACAGTCCTCCTCGCGCTGGAGTCCTTCTGGATAGTTCATTTCTCGGAGAAGCTCTAAGGAGCAGTAGCATGGTTCCTGTATTGCTTTGCAGAATTGTGCTGCCATCGCTCAAAAATATTCTGGGGTCGTTAATGTCAGAGCTGTCAGCTGTCATAATCTAACCCCATAAACACCCCATCTTCAGTCACCTGATGCCAGTGGAATATAGATCCATAACTGACAAGATCAATAATGAATAGGCCCTCATTTTTCTAATGTTCTTGCCTGGGTCCCTGATGCAAGCTTGATTGCGAGAATTGGCTGTTATTAAGGAACTGTGTATAGAGTTTTTTCTTTAGAAGCAACTTCGAATCTGGCAGAGATTGTATAAGGTGAAAGACCATGGCTATTCTAGTTACTAATGGGCACCAGATGTTGGAAACCTAAAACAAAACTCATCCTTGGGTTTCTTGAACTGTTCGTCGAGATTTTAATTTTGCTGGCCATGGTCTCAGGCTCCTGGAAATAAGAAACTGGGAGACTGTACTTGACCTGGCAGCCCAGTATGTGATCTCCTGTCACAGCCTGAGGAGAACTGAGTCTGTCTCCCTATAATGTTTACAGTATATGTAAATATTTTAGGATATGTCTTTGTTGTAAATGTCTGTAATACGTCTGTAGATTTTATTTTATTTTTATTTTTTGTTTTGTTTCATGTTAATTTTATTTTTATTTGCTTTGGCAACACCGACTGTACTCATCGGTCATGCCAATAAAGCATCTTGAATTGAATTGATTTGACTGTAGTGACTTTGCGGTGCTTGACAAGAAAGAGATGTACTTTTCCTTTAAAAAAGATTATTCTTGAGAAAAAAAGAATCAGATTTGCAATGTACAGCAGTTTGAGCCCTTCCATCTTTCATGAGCAGCGGTCTGCTGTCTAGGTTAATACTTTGTGCTGGATAGTTTAAGGTTGTTGCCTTATTTGCAGTAAATGTGCGGAGGTAAAAATGTAAGGTTTTAAAAATGTTTAAATAAAGAGCGGTTCAATTTCATCAATTTAATCTGAACAGGCGTTTATGGTTATTAAAACCTGAATTGGATTAAACCTGCATTGCCAGGGAGTCATCCATTTAAGGTGACTGAAATTTAATATGAATTAATATGTAAAGATCTGTTAAAGGGTTACTGGTTGCACCTTTAGGTTAGATAGAAGAAACCTGTCTATTTGTGTTCGTGATATTTGAATTACATGCCAGAAGTGATAAGAAACTCATTATTAGCAGAAAGGTAGGTAGTGAGGTGATGGAGAAACCCTGTGTTCATTTATCAGTTATCTCTAGATCTGATATTTTTCTACTGTTCCAATCCAATTGTCCACAACCACTGCACAAAGTGTGCCACATCACAAAATACCACAAATTGTCATTTTATGTTCTGTTGATGCTGCTTGATGTGAATTGGCTCTTCTGCAGAAAAACCACAAAAAGAACAACCTGTTGTTTTTTTTTCCTGCAGGGCAGATGTACCCTGTTGGAGGGTAGGGTGATGTAGGCAGCCAGGACCACCAATAACCTAAAACTTCCGGAGGCAATTTTATTTTGTTTTTATCTTTCACCTATAATGGCCTTTTAAAGGGGCCAAAGAACCTTTGCTTGACTTCTTTATTTTTTCACTTTTTATTTGGCGATGAAAGGATTTACTAATAAAACATATGCAAAGTAAAGTAATTCACTGCTTTCATGTTTCATTTTACAATTATATTATGTTTATATAGAATAAACTATTTACATTATGCCAGTATAGATGTATAGATGGGGGGGGGGGGCTTTATATCGAAAAACACAACAAACAATCAACAATCCAGATTACTTCATCTTCTTTCACTGAACAAAATCAGGTCTCGATGGGGTCACAAGCCCAATTCAGGCTTGCCAGTAGAGTACATTTTTACTTGTTCCTTTTCAGCCTATGCATGCTGATGCAGCTCTCTGCTTGAACTACCACTTGCTTGGTAATGTCTGTACACTATGCCCCATGTGCTAGTGTTTCATCTGTCTACTGGAAATGTCCACCTGGGATAAGAATCTCTTCTTTCTTTTGTCATTTGTAAATTTGACTAGCAGAGCCATGTGCTCTGCGATGTTACTGGCATCCCGCCCAGGGTGTATCTCGCCGTTGAATTGGATGGTGCAGTCAGCACATGGATAGAGCTGTTGATTTTTCTTGTTATGTATTCATACGGCAGAAAACAAAGACCAGACATACTGTAGTACATCGACCAAGCACATCTAACTTTACAAACACCAGCTGAAATGCACAGGGTTGTCTGAAACTTGTCTTTTTCTGTATGAACACAATCCATTACCCCATTTTGAATCCCCTCATTCCCCTGGCCTTGTCCTGAAAGAGCTGTGCCTTGCTAATCACATGAGATTGAGATGCAGTTTTTAAGACAAACTTTAAGAGGAACGACAGCAGACAAGTCACACTTCATCTCTGCCCCTCTTATTGGTCATCCCCCACGATGGCACTTCCACAGCTGCTGTAGAAAATCACAGTGAGCCCTTCTCTATCTCACACTCCTTTTTCTTTTGCATCCCTCCTCCACCCCGTCTCCACCTTTGCAGCTCCCCCTTGGTTAATTTCCCTCTGCATGAGGGACCTTCTTCTTCCCACAGCTCTGTGGCTGGTCCTCAGCCAAGCTGAATACGCAAAAACTCTTTCTGCCTGTCTTTCCGATAAACATTCGCATGTATGTTCTGATAGGGTGCTGCTATTCCTTGTGAAACGGAGGTAAAGAGCTCACTGTTCCACACAGGGACAGAGTCCTATTTCTCAATCCAAGGGCGTGGGCCTGGGGGTAGGGGGGTAACCATTAGACACCCAAAAAAAACTTTGGAAAGAGCTGCCTCCTTGAGTCAAATCTGACCACGGGAACTCTTAAGGCGAATTTGATCTTTGCAGTTTTAGAAGAAGAATCGTGTCTTTCAGCTGGCTGACTCGCTTCTCCATTCTGGCTGTTGAAGTCCCTCGGCCTGACTTTGGAGAACTGGTTCATCATTTCACCTCCATTCCCATTAAGATAAAATCTTGGCTTCTAGGCCCCCGCAGAATCCAGGACTGAGTTTCGTAGTGGCAGGAAGCGATTTTGCCCAAAGGGAGGCAAATCAAAAATTTTTATCATCGAGTTTAATTTTTCAAGAATCGGACAGCTATTTCTGCCATTTACTTTGAGTCAAGGGAGTTCCAAAAGAAGCCTTTAGTTTCAAAGCAGAGAAAATCCACGTTGAAGGGTTTTAGTATTCTCCTCTGTTAACCTGTCTGAGAGACCAGTTGAAACTCAGATTGATTTGCTATTTATCCAACAGACAGCAAAGATAGAAAATAGTCATAATTCTGTGCACTTGGGAGATTAAATTCCTGTATCGCTGTCAGCTACATTAACTTACTTCCTGGATCTCAATTCAATTAGAGCACCATTGCCTAGCATTAATAAATCAATAGTGATGCCATTGTGATATATTTTGAATGTTTTTTATTATTATGTTCTGCAGTTGAGAGATTGATGTTGGATTACACCTTGACTAGACATGATGGAACAAGCTGTATTATTTACGTGCAGAAAGTGATCTGAGTATAATTGTACAGTGTTGCACAATACTGCTGAACAGAGGTGTACACAATTTCACTTTGTTGCTGTTAAATTCAATAAGTCTAAGCCTTAGACTCTTTCTGATTAACTCTTTGGTCTCTGGATTGGGCCAGCTGTGCTGAAAAGAATAGCTGTGATTTGAAGGCTAACCTTTAACAGCTGTGGAATAAATCCTGACAGTAAGCAAAAATGTAATCCAAATCTCCTTGCGGTAAGTACAAAACTAGATAAGATACTGTACCTTCCTCTGTGTTGTATTATTAACAAAGCCAGTTAGCTAAAAGGACACAGAAATGACACAGAACACACACTTGAAAATGTAACATTGTCTGCTAAGTACAGAGCCTGCCTTCTTTTTTGTTTATGTTGTAAATTAGGAGCATATATTTCAATTTCAATTTTATCATAATTCCCCCCCCCCCCCATTTTTCATAAATTTCACCATGAATCTGAATGGACAATATGGGATTTGGTTTTTATTTCTTTGTGTAATGAGAGGGATCAGTAAAGTCATAGTAGATGAAAAGAGTAGATAGTGGATCGAAGAGGTACTATTCAAGCACTCTGGAATCCTATCCCTGTTACATTTTCTTAACACGTCACTGGTTCCTAACCAGCTTCAAAATGGTTAACTTGGTTAACACAGCAGATCAGGTGGAGAAGTGATCAATTGTTTCACCAATTAAATTGAGAGGGAGCTTCAGGGATACCACTGTGTGCAAGCCCAGAGTGGAATTTAGCCAGGACACCAGGATTAATATCCCTACTCTTACAAATAGTGCCCTGGGATCTTTAATGACCAAGTAATCAGGACCCCAGTTAAATGTCTCATCTGAAGGATGGCACCTCCCACAGCCCAGTGTCCCCAGTCACCATACTGGGGAGTTGAGCTGGAGATCCCAGTGGATGAGTGCCTCTGGAAAGCCTTTTAAGAGGAAATGAATATTGAAACAGACCAAATTACCAATTGGAAAAGTACTACGTCCACAGGAATGAGCGTACCAGAGCACAACTGACAGTTGAAAACCAGAAGCTTGTGTGTCCCACCTTTTCCAGAGTCTTGCTGTTGCAAGACAGAAAACATGTGTGTGGGAGTGAATATGTAGGAGCTGGAGTCCTGTTCATTGTTCACAGAAGCATATCAGATGTTACCGAGTAGCTTGGACAGCATTCTACGTACAACACCACTGTATCCCCCTGCTTTGTACAATAAAAAAGTACAATTATAAAAAAACATGCTCAAAACATGCTCTGTTCTAATGAAATAAGCATGTTAATCTAATCCAGTTTCACACAGCAATCTGGAGTCTCCAGCCATATTGGGATGAAGTTCATGTAAATTAGTTTTAAGTTTAGCTGTCGAGCTAATGAGGACTGGTGCTACAATGTGCACGTCAGACCACCCATTGCATGGCTAGCTGCACACACCCTGGGCAGCTCACATTCTTGCAGCATCGGTCGTTAGCCTTGCACGGGGAATCTTGATCACTGATGACTCATGACAGACTAAACGTGCACATGCAATATTCAAACTACTGCATGGGGTTCAAACTGGGTACCAGTCGGGTCCTATTCCTAGTTGAGATACTGGAGAGCCCTATCCTTTTTAAAATCTTATACCATGCAGAGTGCCAGTTGACAGTTTCAGGAAACCTTTGAGAGGTAAACCAGAGAGAAACAGACACAAGGGCACTGTGCTGTACCAGTGGGTCTTAAAGAACTGCACAACAGTAATTTACGTTCCCTGCACTCTTTTGCTCACAGGAACTTTTCAGAAGTCTTCTTTTCATGGGTTGACAGCGAAAATGGCAGTGTAAGAACAAACAAAGTCTGACAAAGTCAAGCAGAGTGCATGATAATGAAATAAGAGCGAAAGGCAGATGGAACAAACTACTGCTTCAAGTTTGATTGTTTTTTTTCTCCAGTGCGAGGAAGAGCCACTCTTTATAGTGTCACATCTAGTTTCCACAAAGTGCCACATGAGCTGCATAAACGAGCTGGGAAATCCGAAGATATTGGCCATGTTAGCAGAGCTGTGGCATTCCAAAAACACATGCATAATCTCTTCCAAAAAGTGCAGTCCTCCATTATGATCTTTTCAGCAATTTGGGAACATAATACTAGTACCATAGCCTCCATTCTGCCTGGGGTTGGTTCGGAACTGTTTGAAAAAGTTGGTTTATCCTCTTTCAGGCATATGTTGCAAATTTTATAAGAAATATTATTTTCTTACATGTCGCTTATAAGAAAAATAATGCAAGCTGTAAAAATTCAAATCAAAGTGCTTCTGGAAGCTATTATGAATAAAAATGAAACAGCTGTCTAGTGAGCTCAAACTCAATCAGTATAGGTATATTATACATACAGTACACATCTATTAAAACAGAGAAAATGTATTGAGAATGACTGTATTTAATGGACAGTTAAGAAAGGTCCACAGGAGTAGTTAATAAGGAGAACTTGCTCCCAGAATTACAATTATATTTGTGTATGCTTGTCTTTAAATATTTATGTGCTTATGGAGAATGCTTTTGAGCGTTTCAGGCTTGCAAATGTACATTAGTGTCCCAAAGAGATTTGGACTGTTTTCTGTTTTCTAAAAGGCCGAATGTATCATTTCAACAAAGCAAACTACCCTTGCGTTAATGATTGTGTGTAGGCTACATAATCAATTTGACCTCCCTCTATTAGTCAGGTGCCTAAGCCAAAAATTCCAAGTCTGAGTTCAACATTTGAAACGTATTCTTCTGTGAATGGAATGTGCTTCAAGGTGCCACAGTACTGTAGCTGGGCTGTGTGGGGGTGGTGAGGGGGTTCATTTTGGGGTTTCTTTTAGAACAATCAGACAATAAGGACACCTTTTTGTGATCTGAAGTACATAACATACAGTAGATCTGTATGTATATTTTAATAAAGTAATCCCTGCTGAAAGAGGGTAATATATACGTGATTTTTACTATATTTCCAATGAATCAAAGTGTTATAAATACATTCCGGTCCATATTAATCAATAAAAGCCAATCAGCCCATTATGTAGACAATACTTTATTTTTTGGTTTGCATCTGACCTTGATGTACTGTAAAAAGGTCACACACATGACTCAGTAGTAGTAATAGTAGTAGTAACTGTTTACTGTTCTTTCCTATCTTGTTTTTCTGCATTTGAGGTATTCGTCTTTAAATTATTTTTTCAACTGTTGTTTAAATTCTATCTGGGGATGTGAGAATATGACTCATAACAGCAGCGCAACAAGATTTCCCAACAAGCCTCTGAAACACTGAGTTTCTTAGAATCCTATGTGCACTACTGTAACACTTAGAAAAACACTTGATCCCCAACACTGTAGAGTTCTGTCTTTTCTTGTTTTGGAACCCATGGTTTAAACCAAATTAGATTTACAGAACAATTGTAAAATAGAATTATGTAGTAACTGATGTACTCCGAGGTAATTTGGAACTTCCATTCTTTTAAAAACAAAGGGTACAAAAAAAGTGCATGAATGAATTTATTTTTTGCTGTGGGTCTTATCATTATTTTATTTTTTTAAAATTGCACAAAAAATCACTTTTATTTTGAGCTTACGTTACAAATAAAAAAAGGAGGGTGCACTCTTGAGCATGCAGGACTATGGTAATTTTCAGCTTTCTAGGAAATCAAGAAGATTTAATATCCTGCTGTGATTAACTCACAGAACTTCACTGAAATCTGTGCTGATCCCTCCAGCTTTGGTGACTGACTCAAGCTTCAGTTATGATAGTGAGGCTTGAAGCATTGGTAGATACAGTAAGGCTGATATCAGAGACACAGGGGCACCATACGTGTATGTTTTCTTGTTCTCCCAGTAATTCACAGTCTCAGTAATGACTTACAGTAAAGTAGTGCACAAGGAACTAAGAAATGTATCATTGCAAATCCAGGGTCAGCTTACAACACCATAGGCCATAGCCCATGTACAAGAAAATCGACATAGGTCAAACAGAAGCTTTGCACTAAGCAGCCTAAATGCACAGATGAAAGGAAATTCATAAGAGTGACATATTATGATTCCACTTTTTGGTTAACAGCTTGAAGATGTTAAAGAAACATTTGTCTTTGTTTTATGCACCTGTTACAGTTGGCTTGAATGAAATCAAGTTAAAATTAGGATCCAAGCAATCTAGAATATGGATTTGAAAGTTCGATGATACTCTGCATGAATACTCTGAAGCTGTGTCCTCTGATGTTTACTTCTGCATTAGGCCTCAAATACGTAGAATCGCTCTTGCATGTGTGTGTAAGCTATTGTGTTTTCACCGATGTCTTGACAACATTTCACTCTAAATTTTCTTAGTTCCCATTCCCCTGTTGTCCTGTGTCCAATTGACCATTCAGTAAACTCTTGATTGCTTCTTAAGTAAGTCACTTATATTGATCCAGAAGCTGCCCATCACTTTTTTTACTTAAGACTCCTTAATAGATATTTGTAAATTAATTAATCAGTTCCTATTGGCCTGATAGAAAATTGGGCACCTTGCAAAGTTTAGGCTCCATCTAAAGGGTCTTAAAATCCATAATCATCCAGAGTGCAGTGACAACCACCTCAGCAGGAAGGTGGTGTCTCATGCAGAAAAATAACAACATATATGGTGCTCCTGGATTCTATTAATCTTTAAAGATGTAAAGTACAGTATTTTGCACACACCACATCAGAGACAATATATCAACGCGTAGAAATGAAATAGTGTATGCACTGTAGAGAGCTAGGATCAATTCCATTACCAGCAGAGTCATGAAGAAGACCTTCCAGCCACAAGCTTCTGTTCCAGTCAATGTCCACGGCATGCCCTGGAAAGGCTAAGGTCAAGTTATGAAATGACCACTACAGATGCCTCCAAAATGCGCAACATATGCTTATGAGCAAAAAGGTCTGCAATGCAGCTTTATTTTTCATTGCGTTTTTTTTTTTCAACCTGACCTTGGTCTCCTTTGTTGTGTGTATAGTGTGCTTTTAGGCGCCCACAGATCAAATTAAGGCCATTTTCAGTGACCTGGTGGCTAAAACCTTTTACATCCAAGCTGCCAGAATGAACTGAAGCCAAGTCCACTGCTGAAACCCCATGATTGTTTTGTCAAAGGAGCCCAAAGTGGTCTCCTCAGATTACCATCCTTGGGTCGGGAGTGGGCAATTCAGGTCGGTGGTTGTTCTTCAGTTCACCTATAAATATGTACTAGACAGACTTTTCCCCTCCTCTTGCAGGACAAGATGTGTCCGGGATCATTTAGTAAACATACTGTAGCTGTTAGTCATGTCGCTGGTTTATTGTGCTGGGTTCTGTTTTGTTTACATTTGCTTGGTTTTGTGTCACATTTCCAATTATTCAGAATTGAAAACACAGAGGTGAAATTATTGTAAAAATCCTACTTACGTATCGCTCTACAGTGGGGTGCTGTGATACTTTATTATACTAAAATAGTAAAGATGTAGAAATGAAGTGCAAAAGCAGCATTCTTGTAAAACTGACATATATCTTTCTATTCAAGTTGCAGATCATTAATTAATGCTATTAAGTGCTTGTCTTCACATGTGTGATTTGGATTGTATCATTCAAGATACTAGAATGATCCTTGATAAGAGCAGGATGAGGCTGTTGACCAGCTCCTTGTCTTGTAAGTTTCTTTATCTGAGCAATATAGTATCCGCCCCTTTCAAAATGGGAGAACAAAAAATGTTTCGGTAGAATTTACTGAATGTATTTAAATTCTATGTACATGCATGCAAAAAAACAACAACATTTTACTCTGTTGATGTCTGGTCACAGAAGAATTTTAGCTTGCGTTCCTGGCAAAAGAATATAAATTTAAACATCTGTTGTTGAAAGAAGCCACCCACAGTTTTTTTTGCCATTTTGCTTTAATGTAGATGTAGAAGTGTAAGTCAGATTATTTAGTCCCAAATGGTTTTGGAAGTAATCAGAGCACAGCAGAGATGACTATGCCAGTAAATTGGCTTTTCCCATCTCTTAACTAGATTAGGACCACCTTGGACTTGTTATAGTTGGAATGGAAGTGGGACCAAGAACAAGAACTATTAAAAGGTCTAAAGAAAAACAAAACTTAAAACAATCTTTTACCTTGCAGACATTCAAACATACCAGTGTCTGTAAATGGAGAGTATATTTTCTTTACAAATTGAAACCACCTTCCTTTGTTTCTGGATGGGGTCGGCCTTAATTGAAATCTACCTGTTTTTAACAGATGAGCACCGCCGATACGGGACGTGTTTTCACACTAACACTGCATTAACGCACTGAAGAAGTACTTATATGTGTATTCTTTTTATCACCGTGCTCTCCATCTCAATGACTTCTGTAGCTTTCTTTATTGTGGGCTCACAAAACAAACAGCTTTTCAAACAACCCAACAGTCCTGAAAACTGTGTAGGTTTTTCAAAGCAGGTGCACTGATGATCGCAGTGTTTTATTGAAGGTTTTGCTGGAAACATTCTTTAGTGTTACAAAACCTTGCAATTAACTCCTTATCTTGTTTATAATTCACATTAATTAACAGCATCTTTTTTTCTGTATGTTCCCAAAAAAGCAATAATCAAGTTCATTAATAAAATAGATCCATAAAATATGCATGTAAAAGAAATACAAATGAAGGCGACCGTGAACCCAGGATGCTATGTATTTCTAAAGACATTGTCTGTATTCAATTTTTTTTTATTGTGTAAATGGCACTGAGTCACCAAATGGTTATGGAGTAGCTTGACAAAGAGAGGATTTAATTGCTGAATCCATATAAAAACAGCTGTCAAATGGGTTGATTGATCATGGCAAAGGAAATGTTCCTCCTAATACTTCTAACCACGAAGAGGACTGCAAATGTTAACCTAAACATAAATGGGGCTAATTGCTTTAAAGAGATACACCCAGTTATCAGCCTCTTACTGCTGGAGGCTACGGGGGTGGGCATCAGGGGGGGACTCTAGTGCATATTCTCTGCCAATGATTGTAGTTCGACTGGCCCTTGGGAACGATAAATGTCAGGGCAGCTCTGTGTTCACTTGCATTATAATTGGGAGCCTTTTCTCCTGCTCTGCTCTGGCTACATGCCCGCAACAGATTCGTGCTAGAATTGTATACCGAATGTGCTCTAACACATTAAACAATTTTGAAGCCAGAAGTAAAAAAAACAAAACAATCTAATAATATTGTCACTCTTGAACAATGACTTCCTGATGTAAAAAGAAATTGTCGGTTATTCCTGTTGAAAGAAACATGTGACACAATCCTGATTATCCTGGAAGTTAGATTCTTTTTCCTGTTGAATGTCTGTAGCTTGGTCCACATTCCACCATGATATCAGGGTGAATGACTTGGATCTGTATTAAGACATTTAGAGTCTTAAAAAAAACTTTAGCCCTACAAAGACCACACTTTACCATGGATACAGTTTACAGGTACAGTTATCTGTAGGACTGTAGCTGACTACAGGACCACACAGTCGCCGAGACCCTGCAGGACTTTGACTTACCAGCACGCATCTCTTTGGATTTAGCTGGTCAAGACACTACAGGACTATAGGTCACCAAGATCATGCAGGATTGTAGGTACCAAGATCCTATAGGACTTGTAGGTGACTGAGATCCACTGGGACTGTAGCTAGACCCTTCAGTACGTACAGTAGATGAACAGAAATCTGCAGTAGCTGACCCTGACCCTGCAGGGCAGTAGCTGACCCTGACCCTGCAGGACAGTAGCTGACCAGGTGTTGATAATTACAGCTCCTGTAGTAACTGTAGATGTGCAATATCATAACAGGTTGTGATAACTGCTATTTGTATTTGGAGTGTAATAAGGAAAAATAATGTCTGATACTTTGGCAGTCAAATCTTTTTGAAAAGAGAAAAGATAATAGGGGAAACTCTTGATTAACCTTGGTGTTTTGTTATGTCAGGCTGTGGTTTATTGCTTTGTTACACATGTCATAATAAATGTGTAGGCCTGTGCAGTAACCGTGTTCAAGATTAGAATTCCAAAGTACTTTACATAGAGGAAGGAACCCACTTAATTCACCATTGAAGTGTGGCACAAACCTGGGTGACTCACAGAAGCCATTGTGTATCAACTACTCCACTACACAGCGGATTACATGGAAAGTTGAGAAACTGATTCACTGGTTGATTTAAGGTGCACCTTAGGGCGGAAGAGATTGTACAAACCCAGAGTAGTAGTTAGTAAGGAGACCAGGGTTCACTCTAATAGCCTTTCAAAAAAGGCCAATGCAGGGCCTCACCACCTACTGGTCTTCCAACACCACTTACAGCATCAGCCTAGTTTTCCATGGAGGTCTACTATCCCAGTACTAACCAGGAACAGCCTGGCTTGGATTCGGAGATCTGACAAGATCAGGCTACAAGGTGGTGATGCTGCTAAGATAAGGGATCAAAGCCTGAGTCCCCAACTGAAGCCCACCATTAATGGCGTGAATTGGCTCAAACACTACCAATCATTTTACACATCATTTTTCTAAAAAGAGAAGCAAGAAGATCTTGCTACAACACCTCTCTTGCTTGCAGCCAAGATGGTTTTAGATTGCATTTCACTGTAGCCTTCAACGATCATCACACTCCATCTCCTCTGGCCTTACATCTTCTCACACTATGTAATAAAGATAAAGCCCATTCTGTGAGGTCTTGGAGGAAACAGAAGGCAACACCCTGCAAAGTGGTACAGTTCTTTAAGAACATACAATAAGCTGTGAACAAGAGAAGCTACAATCAAAGCTACTATAGTGAACCTTTGGCGTCTGTGATAAGGCAGTTGAAGTAACACGCTGATATAATTATCAGTACAGTCTTATCCAGTTGGGGTTGTTGTATTACTTACTGATAATTCTTTGTTGTGTTTCTGTTTTCATTTCATGGCATCACGTTTCTGAAACCATCATGCTTAATGATTGTTTACAGCTTCAGATGCGATTGCATCAGCGATGCAAAGATGGTGAGAGACAAACAGGTCTGTTTTCATACCTTCCCTCTGCACTCAGTAAACAGCATTACCTTGGAACAGCACAACCTCCCTCCTGCAGGCCAATCCTGCAGGAAAACAAAGCTCTAGCAAAAAAGGGGAAGATTTTACTTTTGCTTTATTGGAACGTGTACTTTTTACATTGCTTTCATACCAGTGTACTTGTGAGCTGGGCATCTTGGATCTGTGTCTTTGGTCCCTCTGATGTCATATCCAGTGCCGGGATGATTCAGTTGTCCGATAAATAAGAAATTAGGAACACATATGAATAAACATAGTTGAATGAGTGAAGATTTGTGTTTTACTTATAACTTACCGATGTACTGTATATATCGGCTGTTGTATGGTTATCAGATCATCAGTAGATGAGCTGTCTGGCTTGCATCACAGATCATGCTCCTTGATGTTCATCCACTTAATTGAAATCTTCTAAACAGAACTTCTGAAAGAATTTGTCCCAACAGCTATGTACAGTTAGCATTTAGCCTAGGGTTTATAGATCATCATTTCCTGGATTGCATCTTACTTTGTCTGCAAATTAAACAGGAGCCCACAGTATGCTGTTATCACAATGCAATGCTATTGCAAGGAATTTGTACTCAATTCCACCACTGCTGATAAACCTGATCTAAACTGCACAGCTGCATAAGTCAGTGTTCAACTCCATCTGTGGTTTCCCTGCCCAAGACAATTGAACTGTCAGAAGTGTGAGTTCCACAGTGTAACAAAGAGGCTTGACTCAAGAAATCGCAATGAAATATTTCTTGTGTCTGTCCTGATTTTCTCTTCTATACAGGAAGTATCAGTACCCTCCATTATTAAAGTTCACAAGGACCTAAAGGACAATGAATTGTTGTAGAGCACAATGAAATCATGTAAAAGGCTTGGTGAAGTATAGTATTGTTAAACTTTGTGAAATCAGTGGAAACTGTGACAGGGCTTTGGAAATGCTGTGGTACAGAAGTGGATAAGTTATATAAGGGTGGTAAACTTTAGTTTGTGTCTGAGCACTGTAAACCTACAACAACCCCAGGCGATACTGTAGCAGTTCACATTTCACAAAGAAAACCACAGAATGTGGAAATATCAAACATATTTGAGCATGTTTTTCTTTTATAATGTCTTCTTATAAACTATATTCTTTCTGGGAAAGAAGGAAGATGTTAAAGATAAAACCAGCTCTTCTCAGTTCCACTGCAAAATCTCACCAAGGGCGGCATAGGATTAAAGAAAGTCAATGTTAAAGAAGTCCACCATGTTGGAACAAAATGTGAACATCAGTACCAGATGTCGGATTATAACTCAAACATCGAAAAGCTCGTTGAGAGAACGCTGAGCATCTGCAAGCTTTCAGATTAAACGTGAAGTTACAGTAGGAAAAAAATAGAAGCACTGTACTGTGAAATGCCTGCCAGCTTTAAAATTATACTTAAAACATTGCATTGATGCAAACGTTTTTCTCCCCATATGGGATGTGGAATATTTCTGGCAAATACAAGACCTTGGATAGAGATCTCTGGAAGCTGAAACTGGTAAACAGCCCTATAAAGGCTTACAGCAATGCTGAATGTCAAGCAAAAATTGGATGGTGGCCTTGTTCTGAAGGCTCTGTGTTCTTGCTACTGTGCTAGCAGTGGTACATATGTATACTGTGTGTTAGACTTGTAAGTCAGATAAAAGTAGGTTCATATAGTGATGCCACGTTTGTTACTCTTGGAAATGAGTTTCTGAGTTTTCCTGAACTAGTCCTAAAACGTTACGGAAATTGGCCCCTTTTTCTCTGGATTTTACAGATAAGTTAAAGCTTGTGATTTTGAACAATAGGTGTATTCCATGCCGAACAGAGAAGAAAGGAAACACAATGTTTTGGCTGTGGAGCCTTCTGCGGGTGTGTGGCTACCGAAACGTTGTGTTTCCTTTCTTCTCTGTTTAGCAGGGAATAAACCTTTACTTGTTCCTTTGCAGCCTACGCATACTGACGCAGCTACCCCACCTGAACTACTTGTGATTTTCAGCTGTCAAAGCTGACCAGATACTGCGAACTATTTTAATTTTGTTTTAATCTGATTATTCCCTCTGACTTTCTCTGAATTTTTTCATTTTTAGACAGGGTATTCACAGCTTCTTGTACTAAATTGTCACAACTTTCGAAATGTGGTTTCTCTCAGCAGCCTATCACTTAAGCATACTGAGGGAATTTCACACTCCCATCTTCTCCTATGCACCTCCTCACTGTCTGAAAGCAGAGAATTGGCTGTTTGACACCAAAATCTTGAAATACCTAAATTGGGAAATATTAAGCTCCTGTGAGAATTTCGTAGACTTTCATCCTTTTCGTAGTGATTGTAAGTGTGAGGAATCAGATGGTTTTTGTCTTGTAAAGAAACAATGTTAATGACATTATAGATTTTTATGTAGGAGGTGTTGAATTCTTCTGTTAAAATGTTTTGATGTACTGTATATACCCCCAATGCGGAAGGACAAAATGCATTCTTTCTATAAGCATATACAGTATATGTAAGGCAGTTTTCAGATTGCTGAACCTATAAAATTATCACTGCCTTTCAGGAGCCCCCGGAGACCACTATAGGCTGTGCAGGTGTTTAACCTTTCCAGCCTTATTTTATTAGAATGTAAACTCTTTACTGAAGCACTCACTGGTAAAATATTAGGAACCCCCTGCAGAAACAACTGAGGAAGCAGACTGAAGGTTCCCGGAGGCTTTGTAAAATGTGAAGCCGCATCCTGTCCCTTTCCAATAGCAGGATCTATATTTGAGAGGCTGGACTGCTCTCTCCCCTGGTTCCACCTGTTTTTCGACAGGTTGGAAACCTGAGATCAATGGAAGCCCGCTTCATGTTCCTCAAGACAACCATTCATTTCCTACTGGTGAGGACCAGCACATGACAGGGGGTCCTAATTTTCTGGCCATAAAGTGTGTCTGGATTTGCTGTGAAAATCTTCAGGAGGCCTTGACTTTTATACTAGACTTTTGATTAGTATAATACTAGACTTTGTCTAATTATGTTTTAATATGTATTAGAAATGCCTTTAATTTGAATAATTCTGTGTTTCATTTTGATTTTGTGGTTAACTCTTTGATTAAATTTCTGAATTTGAATCTTTTAATGGGTCCCCCTACCCCTATCTCCTGTATGACACAAAGGAATAGTTCATTTTTGTCGTGCAAACTGCTTTTGTTCTTTTTACAACTACGGGGCTGTAATTGAAAAGCACTTGTTCTGTCAAATATATTTTGATTTTGTTCTTTTTTAAACTGCTTCGGGTGCTGAAAGCAACGCGTGCTGCTTTGCATAACACATAATGAATCTTAAAGGCTCTGACCGCCGGTAGTTGCACTCAAACAAGTCCGCGGAGCAGACAGAGAAAGAGTTCCCACTGCAGGCGGCGCACAAACTCACACACCCACCCACACACACTCACTGCAACCATAGACCTGCCTGAGAACGCACAACCCAGGATCACACTGATGCAGGCCTGCTTTTCATCCACACCAGTACTGCATGACTTTATTACCTCCTGCTAAAATATTTATCCAATGTAGTGGGTCCTTAGAAAGCCACATCCTTATATAAGCACCCAGCCCAGGGGAAACAGTTTAAAATTCAGGGCACCAGTCAAAACGTCAGAGTGGCCAGCGAGCTGAACAAAGAAATAACAGCCCACTTCAGTCTTACCGATTACAAGATCATTGTTATAAGAGTCCTTTAAACAGTGCCATTAAACTATCCGGGTGCACCATCGGTGCGCTGTTGGAATGTACATTACAAGAGAAGATAAAGATGCATAGTTCTGTTTATTTCTGTTGAGATAGCTGTAGTTAAAAGCGCTTTTGTTACAAAAGGGACCTCTGCAAGAACAATTTCTGCAGACAAAACACTGCCATCTAGTGCTTTATTGCAAACATCTTTCTAGATGTATTTGTTTTGGCGAATCATGAAAACCTATCTATTTTGAATAGTAATACAGTAAGGAATTTGAAAACAGAGAAGATTTTTTTTACAAACAAAGCTGCATTGCTAATAAGTGGTTTTTGGAATGCTTTAAGGGCCCTGGAGCTTACTGTACGCCAGCAGTGGGCACGTTTTAGTGATTTAAGTTGCTAAACTTAAGTATACAAAATCCCTGATCCTTTCAAGTGGGTTTTTGTACCAAATGTTGGTACATGAGAAAGCATACTCAGAATGTTAAATGTTATAATGGCTGGATTGGACAGCTAGACTACCTACATTCAATATTTATCTTCGTTTCCACCAGAGAACTGGTCTGATGGCTTCTGTGTACATGTATTAATTACATTAATAAATAATGATCACCCTGTAGCTGTAGTATTACAACATATAATAGGCTACGGTTGCTTGCAATGCGGCACAGTGTGTGATTTATGAACTTTGCTGTGGTATTTTAGTGAAAGAAAGCCTTTTTCTGCGAACACATGAGAGGAGAGTAGAAAAGGGGCTTCTGATTAGCCTTCAAGGCCAATGTGAAGAAGTGACGCCAGCTCACAGGAGACTGATGCCCGGGACCTCCAGGGAAACAGGGAGACTGTCCTGTAAGAATCCCAGCTCTTCCGATCAGGAGGAGGAGAATGTGCTAGGGAAGGGCAAGAGCAGTATTGTAACGCATACGGCCTCCATTGCTTGCGAGAGCTGGCTTACCAGAGCGGTGATGTCATCGCCCTTCCCTGTGAATAGCAGGGACCGCAGCCGCTGGGCTGACGGGAGATTTCCCTTTGACTCAAGAGGCTAGGTCCCTGTTGAGACCCGGAGGCCCGGGTTTGAGTCCCCGACGGTGGGGGGCCGACCTGATGCGGCAGCGGCGAGGGTGCCCACGTGAACCCCGGACCGTTACAGCATGTCACTGACAAAACCAGCCATCCCTTCTGCACAGAAACACATACTGTATCAACAGACCGTATCTCCTGGACTGGCCTCGTCAGCCATCTTCTGACCCACGGATAAGACCATTACGCCACCAGGGTGAAGAAACCCGAGAAATCAAGCCCAAAGCAAAAACAGGATTAGGGGTTCGGGGTTGGTAGAACCGGGAGGAAGCGACAGAGATGCAGCAGGATCGTCCAGGGTTGCAGAGGGGTCAGAGCCTATCCCCGCAAGCCCTAACAGGCACAAAGTAGAGCACAGCCTGGACTGGACACCAGGCCATCACAAGGCACACACAGGCACGCACTTACACCAGGGCCAATAAATCTAGCAGCATATATTTGGACTGTGGGAGGAAGCTGGGGTGTCCAGAGGAAACTCACATGCACATGGAACTCCATACAGACTGCACCCCAGATGGGGAACTGAACCTTGGGGCCCAGCTCTGGGAGATAACATGGCTGACCACTGCGCCACCATGCTTCCATTGAAAGGATACGGTGTAAATATATATCACAATAATAGTGGAATACCCAGACAAAACCGAAAAACATCCAATGACGAAGTTTGTTTTTAAGAATTATCTTTATAAAACTATAAAACGGAGGGAAAGTAGCAGGATTACACAGAGTAGCAGGATTGTTGGACAGGTGCTTAGACAGGGCTTGCTGAGATGCAGCGCGTCTCTCAATGGCACTGCAGAGAGTGGGCAGCATTAGCAGCTCTTGCTGTTTACGTTTCTGGGGTTCTGCTGCTTCCTTTCCAGAAACAGAATCACACAGCCCATGGCCCAGTAGCCCACAGCTTCAAGAAGGCAGATTCCCTGCTGTTAAAGAGGGCCAAAAACCGAAGCCATTTTACATTCAGGCTTTTAGATCATTCGTACTATAATATGCATGTAGAAAGATTCAGCTAGACACTAATAAAAGAAAGGCACTGAAGGACATCAAATTGCTCCCTTGCTTAATAAACATCAATTAAATCAATTTCTCTTGCTGTGTCCTCCCCATCGGAAATCCCCAGTGCTTCACTTTTCAGTACTTTTAGCAACAAGCAGGCTGGGCTTGGTTTCAAAGGTGTTAATGTCTGTTTACACCTCCAAGGCAGTTATTAACCAATTTATAGCACTCAGCACATTGGCCCACATTAACTCTGCTATATCCTCACTGAACGCTAATTAGAATGTGTAGGGGAAACATACATTATGAGTTGTAGCATAATGCCTAACAGATATAGCCTTCCTCTTGAGAATGTGCAGCTCTCGAATTTCTGATTTTATAAGAGCAGAAAAGTTCAAAAGGGGTTTTCTTGCAGTGTAGGAAACTACCATGTTGAGAATGCAGAGATTTCGGTTATATATTCCTGGTCAGTTTTATCATGTGATGTTTTTTGTTTTACTGTATGTGCTGATTTCATATACAGTATACATGGGGGTACATGTGAAATGTAATTTTCCTGCTATTCATAGGGTTTCAGTAGTGTTTTTACCCATCACTTATCCCAATACATTAACTTGCCATTTGATCTCAGTTTATCATTCTCAGTTGGACATGCAAACCAATGAAGCATTTCATTCATCCATTTTCTAACTGCCTCATCCAATTCAGAGCTGCTGTGTGGACATAGCCTTTCCCAGCAAACACCAGGTGCAAGGCAGGGTGCACTCTGAACAGGACACCAGTCCTTTGCGGAGCTCACACACAGATACACACGCAGACACACAGATACACAGATACATACACAGACACAAGGATATACACACGGACACACACACGGACACATACACAGACAGTGAGAACACACAAACACCACACAGACAGCACCCCAAGTCCCCAGAACCCCAGTGCTGTGAGACATCTACGCTAACCTCCACACCACCAAAGGGAGAAGAAAGAAGTATTCATTCAAGGTCAACACAGATCTCCAGAAGATGTGAATGAGAGCAGCGCCCTGTATATTGTGAGACACAATAGCTCCTGTCACAGAGACATCTCCATCCTCACCACATTGTCAACAGCAATTGGTTTCATTACTCAGTCATTCTAGACAGATGTTTAAATAAACATTTATGGTACCCCTTACAAGTTTTGAAGGCAAAACACAACTTTGTGAGGTGAACTCCACTACGCAGGCCTTCCTACATCTAAACCACAGTGCAAGCTTTCTTTATCATGCTGCACCTATGACAGTAGCCCTTCTCTGTTCAAACAGGTTATAGGGTCAATCCTGTGGTTGAGGTAATTTTTTCCAGAATATAAGCCTAACAATGAATAGTCATCATTGAAGTTAGCTTAATGCCTTTATTTGTGGTAGCCCTTTAAATCCTATTTAGTTGGATCAAATTGCCATAGAGACCACTTAGCCTCTGAATCCTGTATCTGCAAATGGTTTGGATTATACAGTCTGTTGTGAGTGAATTGCAAAGGCCCTTTTGCATCTTACAGCCTTGATTCGAATGGGGCACTACAGCCCGTACAGGAGGCACCTTCTCTGGTGTTCTTTGTGTTTTATCGAATAGTATTAACTCCAGCAGTGTCTTTCCAACTATATGTCCATGCCTCCATATTCTACCCGATTGTTCCGATACAGGGCCACGGGGGAGCCGGAGCCCAGGAGCCTATCCTGGCCAGCAGCAGGCACACCCTGGATAGGACACCAGTCCATCACCGGCTACACGCAGATGCAAACACACAGTCACACCAGGGCCAGCTTTCCCAGAAGCCGATGAACCCGCCAGCATGACTGTGGACTGCGGGAGGAAAACCAGAGCACCTGTAGGAAAGCCACACAAACACAGTGAGAACGTACAAACTCCACACAGCTGCCACTGAAACCATGTGCAGTAAAGGAAAACATCAGCCTGATGCCTGGAGCACCAGGCCTGGGTGCAGGAGAGCGGCAGTCCACATGGAGCCATGCCAGCTTGGGAAACCGTGCAGGACGTTGTGTCTGATGTTGACATTTGCATGGCGAATTAGCTCTCCAGAATAATTAAACATATCTGCCTCTTCCCTGTGGAACAGTTAATTATGCTGTCTGTGGCAGTGATGAGGAACGTCTGCGGCACCAGTGTGTACAAGACAGCAAGTAGCCTGTGGCATTGTGGAGCAGGTTCTGAGGAAGAATGTACTGGTACTTTTCCAAATAGCCCTGAATAGCATTGGCAAAGGTTCAGAGGCTTACAAATGAAAACCGACAGAAAGATGGTGTGAAGGGCCATTTTCTAATTCCACATTCTGTTTTCTCTCTTTCTGTGAATTATCCATCACATTGTCATTGACAGTGTTCACAGAAGTATTTTCTAATTTGCTGAACGTTTGGATTAGTTCAGTAAATGGTATACCGTTGCATACTGTGTAGTGCATTCCTAAGGCGTATGCATACAGGTATGCATACTTTCTGCCCTATAAGAATATTTACGATCTCCTGTTCTAATTTCTAGGCATTTCAATGAGAAGCAAAAAAGTGTACATTTCATAAGATCTCAGAAGCTGAGCAAGGCTGGGCCACGAAAAAATCAAGATGCTGCTTCATTAAGCACTGTGGGTGGACTAGTAGGGGGCACTCTTTCCCCTGTTCAGACCTTTCAAAACCAATGCAGCAGTATTGTGTTAAGGAGGCACCATGTATTGAAAGATGTTGTAAAGGAAGATTAGATTATTCGATTATTTGGTCATTATGATCCTGCGGTACTGTGCTCATAAAAGCAGGGGTGTTCACCTTAGTGTCCAGCTCTGAGGTTTCACAATCTGTGCTGCTCAAACGTCCCCCTTAATTCAAACGGAGATGCAATTCATATGTGTAAACCTGGTTGGAGCTGTAGTGGAGTTTCTGGCACATAAAGACTCCCACATCTCACTCAGATGGCTGCTGTATAACAATGATGGATGTAGCGGGTGTCCCCCTTAGAATAAAGGTTTGGGGATTCCTTCAACTCTGTGAGGGTCTCACTGATCTTTCTGCTGCAGTCCTTTTATTACAACTATGTATCAGTTATAATTCTGATATACACCGTTGAAAACAGAAATGCTGATACTGTGCCTTCAATTAGTTAATGTATCTCAACATTTTAGCTGTTAATTGCTGGAAATAAGTGAACATTAAATGAACTTAGAAAAAGCTATTACTTACAAGTAAATATCGTTCAGCTAACTATTTATTGCATTTAGTAATTAGTGAAAAGCCTTGTCAGATGCAGGATGCCAACTGTTTATTAACCCTGTCTTAAGCACTTAAAAAAGCAAGCAATGTTGGCATTACATGTAATATTTATATAAAACGACCTTTTAAACTGTTCAGAGCTGATCACAGAAACACAGCAGTAGACATGCTAAGAATATTCTCACTGACTGTCTGGAGAGGCTGGATTCCCTCTCTCACAGTGGGGTCCATTATGAAGTGTTTATTAACAGTGTTTGTAGTGCAGCGTATAAATAGCAGTGATGTACACAGATCCATCTGTTTTGCTGTATACAGAACATGTGCACACAGAATTAGCTGGTGACAATGAAATATAGCTCATTTGAAGTGTCCTTTCTGGCCCTCTCCTGGAGCTTTAGTGAAGCCTAAGGCTTGGTCAAAGCTTGAATGACAAAGCTGACTTACACTGATTGGCAAGTACATGGGTGAGGTACATTAGCTTGCACAATTTGGACCCGGACTTCAAGGCAAGCCAAAACAAGCAATGGCTTTGTACATGCATGTGCAGGCAAAGTGGATAAAAAGCTACTTTGTTATATAAGTCTCCTGTAGTGATTTTTTAAATTTAAAGTTGCAGCAACACAATGAACTCTTTTTTTCCTTCTGAGGGATCAATTGATGTAATCAGTTATGTATGTTATTATATGAATCTATTCTAGAATTAGTCTAATAAATATAAATAAAATACATCTGTTACAGCACTTAAATAAAGTTAGTTTATGTTTAATTTAGTCTAGACGTCAGCTCTGTTACATATGACTACATGATGGGGTTAACTCTCCAAACAAACAAGGATCTGCAGATCAAAAGCAGACACTTCTGACGTTTGCCAAATATTCTTTTCAGTTTAGCCGTCTTAGTGCATTTTCAGTCTTCCCTTTGAAGTAGGCCTGGTTTGGTCTTCTTGGGTTTACACTGGACTTCCTTGGTAATCCAGTGATTAGATTGAAGTGAAAGTTGAAAATTACCACCACAGTTGACCAACAAGGAAGGTCCTGTTCTCTGTGAGGCCACGATCTCTTGGTTCAGTTTTAAAGCTCCTCAGCTGTTTTTTATGATTGCACACAACAACAACAAAAGGCATCTGGTGTCCTATGGTCAATGATTTCTAATTCAGAGATGACACAAATTTGTGCAAAATTGTACACTCCCATTTTTTTACAACGTTCTCATCAACGTTGTGTTATTTTTCTGTGAGGTGTTATTAGAGAGTTCTCCTGGGGTGTATCTTAAATGTAAAAACAAAATGCTTTACATGGTGTGTATTTCATACATACACATCTTCACCAATGTGTCTGTCTCTGTGATTTGCATTGCATATTCCTACCTTGGTTAGCACACTGCCATGCCCCTGTGGAACAGAAATCTACATTTGGGTTTGTGGTGCAGTCTTTTTATTCTCTGCTCTGTGTAGTCCATTGGCTGATTCAGAGAGAGGAATAAGAGGAGATTGACAGCTAGTGCACAAATGTCTGCAGGCAAATACCGTATCAGATCTGATAAAAGTATAATCACTCAGATTTATTTCATTTGATTCAATTACACAAGAGACAAGAAATGCCTCTCCAAAGATAACCCCTCTCTTTCAGAGCAATAGATCGTTATTGCTTCTGTGCAGATGAAAAGCAATTCAGACAACCAAGAACAAAATCCCTTGCTAAGAGCAACAAAGAGCTAACATTTGTTCATAGCCAGCCAAAAGAATTATATACAGTCTTTATTAATAGTAGCAAATAAGGATTGGAAATATTTGAATAGTTGGGACCAGAGTGTGAAAACATCTGTAACTAAAAGAGATTTTTACATTTTTAAATTTTATAAGAAACAAATCAATGTTTAAACCACAGATTTTTATACATACTGTATATGCAGTTCACCCCCCACCCTGTCCCTGTAAACTCCTACTAAATTACTTTTATTATTATTTGTAAACGGAAAACACACTGGTGAATGAAAAAAAAAGATGCAGACATCTTGCCTTGACCTGCAAGGAATAAAGCATGTACTTCAAATGTACCTGGTTTCTGAAAGCTCATGTTTCTGAAATTCTCTCATCAAAGCTATGTAGCAGGGAAAGCAGTGTGTACCGGATGGTCTCAAGTAACTCTCTAGCACGAATACACTTGTTTATTTTGGTCTTGACCCTTTGATTTCTCGGGTATAGTGTAAATTACATGTCGCCAGCATTAAATATTAAACCCAATCTGTGCTTAATTATTGATGCCATTATCTATTATATAATAGTGGCACTGGTGAAGGAGACAGTATGGTAAATAGCTTTTTTGCATTAGAAGCTCCTTGAGGTTAGAAAGTCTCCCTCAATTCCCCCTGTTTCTTTTAACTTTATGATTGATGATTACAGGAAGTTCATAAAAAAATCTCCTAGAACTGTATTATCTAGGTACTAATGCCAGAAAAAATGAGCATAAGTGCTTCTTAAACCACAACTAAGTATTTGTTTGGACCAAGGATGCTCAGCATTGACTACTTCCCTTTCCAAATCAGCTTTTATTATTGGAGGGTGGATACCCAATGCTGCTGATGTCTGTAAACAGTCTTGACGTGCAAACCAAGCTCACTCACTGCTTATTGTAATCCGCCACCTTGTTCCAGGCCAAGCTGAGTCCCACTACAAGCAGGGTGTGGCAGCTGAGTCCTTCTTAACTGAAAACATCACCCTGTCAAAACTAAAGCTCACACAGGCCCTCATTTCACAGTGAATTCCCTCAGTCAAAAGCAATGCTCTCCTGTACGACAGAAAGCGGGAGGTTTCTTTTGAGCGGGGCAAGACTGAACTTGCCCTTGGAGGCATTGTTTTGTGTTTGTTTGACTTGGAAAAAGGCAGACTCTCTCGGCGTTCTCACAGGCCAGAGGCATTGTTTGCCAGCAGCGTGTTTTAAGACCCGTTCCTCTTTTTCCTTCGCCCTGTCCCTCATTCTTTCCAGAGCGTGAAAGTTTTGCCAGGACATTTTCCAGTACGTGCAGAGGCAGAGGCTTTCTGAGCCTCTTCTCGGATCTCTCCAGTTTTATAGTGGCATGTACAATATTCAAGCCAGGCAGGGAAATGGGAGGATTTAAATATGTGACTGTATGGACATTGTGTAGTGGCAAAGCAGAATAGAGTTTACCAAATCACTGTGAAAATGATTTGTGAAAATGTGGAACTTAGTGCATGATAAATTCTGTGGATCAAAATGATGTGGCACATCAAAAACAGGAGAAGCCACTGGAAATTTGCCACAGTGCTGTACTGATTTACCATGGTAAATACTTTTAGTGAAAATAGGAGAACCAACAACCTGATTTAGTGCACCTATCATCTCTGCAGCGCATTTTAAAATGGGAAATGACAGCACTGCTTTACACAAAGGGATGTGGGAGTGTGGCACACTCACTCACCTGTGCTGTTGAAACTGATACCCTGGCTTTTTTTAAAAAGCAGCTGGATGAGAACCTTCAATTAGGTATAAAAATGTCAAGCGACCCCCTATGATTTGTAACTGATCTTACGTTTTTAACTAGAAACAAGTGACCACACTCTCTTAGCTGACTCGTTGGTGCAATACAGCTAAAGGTGAGAAAGCGATACATGATCTAATCTTTTATCTAAAAATAAACCTGTTGTTTTAGGTATATATAGCACAGCATTTGGGGAAAGCACCTGTAAGAACACTGTAAATTATAAACAGAACTTACAGTATACACAGTAGCATGCAGAGAAAATGTCACATCTTTACCACAATCTCGTTCTGTTTCTAGCCTAGTGGTTAAAGCAGTTTTGTACCTTCTGCTTTTTTATGATGCGAATGAGACAAACAGAACAGGTCAAAGAGCCCGTTACTCCAATAGGGGTTTATACAGTTAAACCAAAAAACAAATAAAACAAATCAAAGCACCGAATGCACTCATTCTAGACTCAGAGACGGCTCAGCCTGCATTGTTCAAGGAGGTTCTGTGCTTTTAATGAAGCAGATCTGGCCATCGGACTACGTGACAGAACAATGCACCCTAAGTCAACGTCTGCCTGCTTTTGTGTTGCTGTACTTTTCCCAAGATCAAAAGCAAAGGCTTGAAATGGTTTATCTGTCTTTTGAGGGTTCATCCTGTACAAATAAAGCAACGAGATCTGCAGGTTGGGTGTTTAATATTAGTAAAGTGATGGTCCTAGGACTTGCTTTCAGGAAAGGTAAATACAGAGTATCACATAACATACACCTGTCTCTGGCCAATCCTGGTCCTGGAGAGCCACAATGCAGCAGGTGTTAAAGGTCACCCTGAAATTATCCATTTCTGCTCCCTTGAGCAATTTTATGTAGACCAGACTGGTGAAGTATACTGATTCCACAACTCATTTGTTGTGTTTTACATGCCATTTGAATATACTGTACTGTAGATCATTTGAAATTAAAATACTAACACCCTGTATCTCTCTAAAACTGTTGGTCGTTCATTGAACTAATATACAATAATATAAACATACCAAAACACTATGGCAATAAACATTTGTATAAATAGGTTATGTATATAAATTTACACTTTACATTGAGGTGAGATTTTACAGTTTTACTTCTGTTGCCAGTGAACATTGTGAGACCTTTGTTGAAAGTCATCCCCGTACTCAGTCCCATCTACAGTGCACTGAATATCTCTCAGGCTCACAGAACAAGCATTAAGTTTTGAAAATATCTTTTTAAAACGGTCATCAAACCGTTTTAAAACCTCATCTGCAAGTTTCACACAGGGCTTTTTCCTTCCTTGCCCACCATCCAAGACAAAGCCGTTTTGCTTTTCTAGACTTCAGTGTCCTTGGAAATGTGTGAGTTTTTGTAGTAATGCAACAGTTTGGCCACCATTGAAATATGTAGTGTGCACTTTTAAAATCATTTCTGTAGTTTTGGCTGGGGGTACTGTTTGCATTTATCTTCAGAGCAGTTCCTTCATTCTAGTTTGGACTGTAAATGGGTCTTTATGCACATGTATGTGAAACTATGTTGTGTATTGCACATTTCCGCCTATGGGAACTGTTAAAACAGCATGAGAATGAATTGAGCCATAACAGAAATAAAGTGCTTGTCTTCGTAGACAGATGCAGATTTAAAGGGACTATTAGCAAACTGAGACTTTGAAAAAGCAGGAATCAATAATGTAAAAAGTACTTCACAGACGCGTTTAGTGATGAATTGGATGTTTGTCTGTCTCTTTCAAAATGGGCCTGGAAATGGGCTTCGGTGATGGATAAGTGACAGCTGACTGGCGTTAATAGAGATTCATTGATAAAGGCAAGCTGTAAAGCTTCAAAAGTGCAATTAGCTTTGCTACAATAATCAATACAGCTTAATAACCTATAATCACGTTGTGTAATGCCAGATCAGAGATCATGACGGATGACCAAACCAGTACCCCAAACAGTAATGCACTCTGAGTAAAGGACTATTTATTGCTCAATAAACTACTAATGATCAGTGGTATTAATTATAAATGCTGTTCCTTTAACAATGTCAAAGGTCCTGATATTGTTTTACGACGGATCCAATCTGTATGTTTTACACTACGTTTCGCTACCATTTACTTGAGGCATACTAGACAAGCAATGTGAAATGTGAAAAATGTGTCTCTATAAGATGGTTCAGGTATTTTTGAGCAAAAGGTGCCAGATATTGTTTCTACAATTTTTGTTGGTTCTAAAAGAATGGGATTCTTAAGGATTCAGTGATGTTACATATGGTCTGTTCTATACCAAGCAGAAACTTTCAACTTCAACATTTTTAAAGCAAAGCACAGTGTGATTTAAATATTATGAAAAAATTAATTCTGACTAATTTGCAACTGCATGACCTATCACCAGGTATAGCTATATATCTATGGCACTAGAAAGATCAAAATGGCTGCAAAAACAAGACATCTAGGTCTTGCAGATTTCACACCACTCAGACAGCAAGCCAAAAAGGATGTCTGGTAGCAGACACAAGGTTACAGATTCGGTACCAGGGTCTTTCGTGTAACTTTTTTCAACTGCGAACACAGAAGGTAAGTCAATGCTGACACATTTAAGGTCCTTCCGTAATGTCCAGGCAGACCGATGTAGCATGTGACAGATAATGTGAGTGTAGGGGACTCTATTTATCTGGGGGTCAAATACTGTAAGTGTCAGCAAGGCACTGTCAATTACATTAGCCAAATCCCAAAGCCCATTCTGCTGTCAAGTGACAGTCATGCCTGGTCCATCCAAATCAAACCAGGAGAGGCAGCATTCTGGAGTACGAAGGGATAGAGCTTGCAGGTCTCAGCCTCCCACCCTAGAGTCTTGTATGGAGCTTAGAAATTGCAACTGTACCACAAGGTGCATGAGTACACTTTGCAAGTGACAGGCACCTCATCTGCACAGCACTCACTCGGCCTTGCACACAGCTCCTGCATGAATGAATAAGGACTTGAATGCTCGAAGTTGTTTGCAATCGTAAATTTTCATTGTGATAGAATGTCGGTCAGGTAAAGGTCATGTTAAAGAGAAGGTGCAAAGAAATGGTTTGCTGCACTAAAGCATTATTCACCATTATGTGAGCTCTGTAGTTTATTTAGTTTGAGAAAATAAGTTCTAGATAGGACTGTGTACAGTAGCTGCATCTTTACTAAGGCTTAACCATTAAACATATCATACAGAAGTTCTGGACAAATTACAAATTATCACCTCAGACTATAAAGGGGCTCTGCTACTTTTGTTCATTTTGCTGGGGTGCAGTTCTGAAATTCAAACTTTTGCCTATGGATTTCATAGTCAAGAATGCAGGATTCTGCATTTAATCCCACACCCCAAATCATGGAGAAAACAGAAGATGAAAAAGTCTATCAGTACAGTTGAACAGTAGTATCAAACATTGGCTCTTGTCCTGTTTTCTGGCAGTCATTGTTTTTTCAAATGTTTTCAAGGCTTCAGAGATACAGCTTGGCAAACAGGAGAAATGGATTCAGCACCTAAATCCTTTGGAAAATACTGTCTGCCAACTTCTACTCAAACGTGCCTGAGAGAGTTTGATTCTCTGAAAACTGGAATAATCTATACACCTAACAGATTTGTTGTAGCCACAGTATTAATAAGAGCCATATATCAACAGAAGAACAGACAGGATGATAACAGGAATAATACAGATGTTCTTGGGTTCTTGGGTCCTTTCTAGGTGAATTGTAGTAATACTTCTAATCTATTCTGTATCCAGAAATGACATCATACTGGAAAATAAAAAGACTAGTTTTCTTTTAAAAAACCTCTATGGAGTTCAGGGAGCAATTTCCTAACATGGTGTTGCACATTCAAATGAATTGCAATGAAATTGTCGCAATCGGGATCCCTCCTCTTAAGGGCGCTCCAACCCTTTGGTATTTTGGTTGATTATGTGCACCTGCCACCTGTTTTGTGTCTCATTATTTAATGCTGGTGCTCCTGCTATTCCTGGCTCAGCACTGGGAGATGGATGCCTGGAAACCCGCCTACCAGTGGGTCCAGGAGAGACCCGATGGCAAAGGCTTCATCACGGAGTCCTGACTGTCTGAGTCCGGGGCTCGGAGCACCTGGCCTCGTTACTTTCTTTTACCTTCTTGTTCCTGTTCCGGATCCCCTTCCAGATTTTAACCCTGTCTTGTCTCGGATGGATCACCCGGATGGACTTTGGAATGCACCCCGGCTTTCCTTTCCAGGACTAGTTGTCTTCGCCACGCCCCCCGAGCACCGGATCACTAACGTCACCGCCCCCTGTCTGTCAACCCGTCCTGTCCTGCTGTACCTTCCCCGGATGTCCTTCTCCACTTACTCCTGAATTATACCGTCTGCACAGGGTCCTGAACTCCCATTACACAAATACATATTGAATGGATCAGTAATTTCATTTTATCAATGATTCCTCAAGTTAATAAAATAGTATGTAAAGAATTTTCCTCTAGTAATGATGTTCTTGATTATTGATTAATACCTGGAGTTCTGCATCATGAAGATATGATGACCAACTTGATGAAATAAGCAGTTAATAATTGATTGCATAGGTGGTTCATATACTAGAATCCACAACTAAATTGCTGGGTGACGATGGCAGCCATTAAGGATCAGTAGATGTAGTGGAGGAGAGAGAAATTGCTTCATAAGCTGATTTAAGGAGGAAGTTTAGAGAGACCAAGCTGTCCAAGCCCAGAGAGGAGTTTAGCTAGGACACTAGGGTTAAAACCCCTGCACTTAACAGACGTGGGATCTGAAATGTACAAGCAGGCAAGTCCTCAGTTTGTCTCATCCAAAGGAAGGCACCTCCAATACCACACACAGTCATTATAGGTGTCACTACAGGCCACCAAGACCACATGTAGCAAAATCTTGGTTTTCCTTAGGACTGGAATATCAACTATATATTACATAAGTTAAGAGATAAGATCACTTTATTGGCCATATACAATTTCTTGCATCAGGAATTTGTCTTTTCACATACCCCAGTTTGCTCTTCATGAGACACATAGACAGGGAGAGAAGCTTGGGGTCAGAGCGCAGGGTCAGCCATTGTACGGCGCCCCAGGAACAGTTGGGGTTAAGGGCCTTGCTCAGGGGCCCAACAGAGTAGGATTCCTCTACTGGCTGTGGGATTTAAACCTGCAACCTTCCAGCCACAGGCGCAGATCCTTAGCCAGGGTGCCACTGCTCCACCCTGGATATACTTTATATTAACTGCTGTGCTTATATAAATTCATATTCAGTGAGTGGTTTTTTAAGTGTGAAACCTTATTTCTAATTAGAAAAAAACATATCTGCTAAAAATATTTTTTTAAACGTACCTGTTGTCACTCATTTCACTCTGTGTATATTGACAAATGTGTACATCTTTGTAGGAACGTTCTATGAATGCCTCTTTTCAAAATACATTCAGATTTCTAAACAGTGAGCACAGACCGTTATTAAAAAATAAAACTATTTTTATACCTTTACAAAATATTTCTTCAAGCATAAATAGCAGTTTATTTTTAAAGAAGGGCATGTGTTGTGTAAACCCGAGCTGACAGGCAATGGTTTTGACAAGTTGAGCCGTTGAAATTTCCTTCTTCAAAAATGCACATCGCCGCAATTCAAATCCCCCCCAAAATGAAATCGCCCTCCTTCGCCACATTTTATGAGACAGATCACTGTTCTGGACGAGCCACTAAACAGAAAGAAAAATTCAAGGGACCCTACCTCCGAGGTTTCCTGGTGGTAAACTGAGCGCTAGCACCCACCTCAGGTTATGCCACAGAAATGACTGAACCTATTGGCACCGGCGCGGCCTGTACTTGTTTTTGCGTTTTTCCTTTCTTCCTATTTAGTTTATTTAAAGTCTGCTTTTAAGGTGCCGCAAAGGTGCAGCTGAGAACTGAGCGTCTTCTATCTATTCACTCTCCGAGCACCACACGGGCGGTCTCCACGACCTCCTCCGGCACGAAGACCCTCGGACCGATTCTGAAGGGACCACCCAGACAGGAGCTGAGAGGGCACTTCAGGCTCTGCGTTCGTCTCTCCTCCTGGCTCCTTCTCCCAAAGTGCTCTGCACAAGTGCCAAGCTGCACTAGTTTTTTATTCCGGGTTTTTTTTTCATTCCTCTCAGGATGATCAGCAGTTTCGTGAGCTGGCAGGGGGCACAGACTGAGGTCATCAGACTAATTTTCCCTGGATAAAGGTTTGCTGAGGCACAATCAGTTCAATTCAATTCAACGACCTTTACTGGCATGACCGACGAACTGCAGTTTTGCCAAAGCAGATACATTCAACACAACTTCTACGGACATTTACCATACAAGCACATCACAGGACATTTACATTTACAAGCACAACATACAGCACAAAAATCATTATTGAGAGACAGGCTCAGTGCTCCTCCAGTTGTGACAGGAGGTCAATCATGGTTAAATGCAGCAATGCATTGGGTTTAACACAGTATTGCAGGAGGAAGCCTACGGAGATGTAGAGGAGTTTGACTGGGCCATGGGAAACCAGGATGAGGTCGTAGCACGGTCAAATCGTTTTGGTTCCATGAACAAATATATATATATATTATAATGTTTCTTAGTATGTATAAACTACAAATTAAACAAATGAGTCTTCTTAACATGTATACCAATCATGAATAGACATTTGCAGGAATTGAAAAATAATATAGCTTTAAAATCAATAATTAATGACAATTGTGATTTCAGTGTGTAGTCATACTACCCTATATGTTGTCTTCGTCTTTTCATCCGAATATTATTTACCATATGTCTTTATCCAGGACAGCTGAGATAAAGATAATTGAATGAGCTAATTCCAGCAAACAAAAAAAAATTCCAGAGCATGTTTTGGGAATGTGTGCATTGATTCTTCGTTTGTATTGAATGAGACCATTTATGTGGCTCTGTTGGGATTGCATTCTCGGTTGCAAGCAATTGTGTAGCTAAAGAAGAAGACTCTAATCTATACAACAAAAGCAATGGAACAATTTTCAAAAATTGATTGGTGGGGAAATGGAATTCCATCTGTTGGCTTCTAGCAAAATGTATTTAATATATGAGGTATCTAAAAAATATCATAGATTGGTGCTCTCAGTTATTAATTACCATTCCTACCTGTTCAATTGTAAAAAAAGGTGTAATCACATGAAAAATGCTTGTATTTTTTGTACAAGAAACAGTCACAATCCTTAATAGCTTTAACTGGTTACCTGATGGCTGCAGTAGCCTTTACAGTCATTGAATAATTTATATACTATAATGTAGAGTAAATTCCAAAGCATAATGTTTTCAAGGTACAATTTATAAGTGGTTTCAAGGTATGGATACATTAACTGAGTATCATTGGCTTTATACTACAGGCTGTGATTTTTAGACTTATTAACAAAATAAAGATTAATAGCATTTAAAATAACTTTATGTTATTGTAATTAACGGTAACTCTGGTGTTAATGACCATATTAATTAATGAACTACAAACACTCAGTCATAGATGTGTTATATAACCAGGCTTCATGAAAGATGGCTTTGCAGCCGTTCAGTCATTCCCTCAAGAAGCCACAAGTGCAACTGGTACAGGAACTATTTTTTGCCCTCCTATTTATTTTTGTTTCCTCATGTCTGATTGGCTCAAAGAGATTCACAGTTAAGTGCAGGCTTCCCTTCCTTTCCCGCTGACAGATCTAAAGGATAGTTTTCTATCCCCTTGTTACAAATAACTTCCTTTGACATGTTTGGGCATGCTGACAATGTTTTGAGTGAAAACAGCTTTGAGCCCTGGCCTGGATAGGAGCTTTCAACCCCCAGGGTGGGCTGCTTCTTCAATTGGCATTTTATCCTTTAAAAACCCAAGGAGGAATGAATTAAAGACTTCTGCCTTGCCGTGAGAGGAGCTCTCCAAAAATAAAAAAATAAAAAACAAATCTGGACAATTAGCGCCAGCAATCTGCAGAGCACAGCTCCAGGATTCAGGAGTGTGTTCTGCACGATTCTGCCCAGAGTTGTAGCACGAGGTGTCATGCTGTCTCTGGTTGTGCACAGAAGTGTGCTGCACTCTCCCTCACATTACTGGACAATTGCCAGGAATGTGTCTAGAGCCTCACAGAGGGCACTAATTTTAAACACCAAATTAGAGGTGAAAGAAAAATCAATGGAATGTATTGTAACAGGAATTTGAAATTAATATGTTGTTGTAAATCAATGAGTGAACTGTGACCTTAAGCAGGACAGAACGTTGTCTGCCGATATCAGATCTCGAGTGACTGAAGAGTTCGGATGGTAGAGACGGGGGTAGGGATTTGGGGATGGGGGGCAGAGTGGGGCAAACGTGGTCGAGAGGGGCCTGGAAGTTGGGGTTGCAAAGAGAGGGGCCTGGGAGATGGGGAGTTGGGGTTGCAAAGCCAAGAAAGAAAAGACTCTTTCTTCAGCTCTTTCCAGAAAGCGACAAAGTCATTAGCAAAGCAAACCATGACTTTCTTAAATTGCTGTAAACACTGACATATTCCATTCATTTTGTGATAAAGCATGGAAAATACATTTTGTAAAACTGATGCTTTTTTCTGGTTAAATTAATATATCCATAGAATATATCCATATATAAAATAATATGTATCCATTCACTTACCTTTATGCGTCTGTACTGTATATATGCATATACTGTATACTGTACATGCATATATCAATATAATTCCGTACATATTTAAAGCATTTAAATAATAAATATGCATCTGAATGTAATCGCATGATAATAATATATTGTTTGTATCTTCAAAAACATGTGATTTCATGCTTCCAAATGTGAAAAGTGACAGAAAAGAGTTGAGAATGACTTTTTTTTTGTTTTTTTTTTTGTTTGTGAAATAGACAGGTCTGAAATATATTATGAAATTGGATTTGTTGTTTTTGGTTTTTGCACCTCTGATGTTGATGTTTGGTGGGGCTGCAGCACAAGAGAGGCAACGACGTCCATACTCTTTAATGTCCGAGAACTTTGTTGAGAAATAAATAGCCAATTGTAGTATCATGCTTCCATAAAACATATCCAAAAGAGAACTGCGTAACATTTCTTATCGATGATCTGGGATCTAAATCTGACTTGACATTTTCTGGGAATCAGCAATGAGCTCTGCATCCCTAAAGGTTAGGAAAAACATGGCAACCCCGAAGAGACTCACGAGATTGCACTTTCTGAAGTCTTAAGATTAACAAAATGTTGTGCATCCTTGGTAAATCCAATCCATACTTCTTTTGAAGGCCCTGATCTGTATCAGTGCTAATGCAGTCCATCAGATTCCAAGCACAGCAGTGTGTGTAGCATTTGAGAAATGCATTCAGTATTGAGGCCAATTATTAACAGCTTATGTGACAATGATATCACCAGGGCAGCACTTTATGATGAACACCAGATGACCTGTCACAATAACGTATGACTCTCACTTCAAACTTGCACCGAATATACTTTTTGTGTGTGTGTGTGAGTGTGTGACACTCTCTAAACCCATTCAAACCAAACCTCAGCCCAGGAGGAGGGAACAAAGATTTCTGTTTGTCACAGCAACTCCAATGCTTATGCCATTACAATAAATTATTTCATTTATACTTGTCAGGATCAGGATAAGTCTGCTGTCTGGCATCCTTCTTCTGCTTGCTTCTTAGGGGAGGGTTAGGGGTTTGGAGGAAAGCACAAGAAACGAAGAGAAAGTTTTTTCACAGACTGTAAAAACAAATCCTTGTAGCTTTGGAAAAAATGACTAGAAAACGTAGAAATCAACCTTTTGCAGAAAGTGTAGAATCAATCTTTAAATAGAGGAAGGTACTGCAGTAACAGTACCAAAGTAATGGGATTTCCATCCTCCAGCAAAATGATAAAACCAAGGATAATCCAAATTAGAAAACTGAAAGTCCACAGTGACAAAATATTGACCACTTCCTCACGCTCTACTAGGCCTGTCTGTTTGTCAAGCTGCATGAATCCAAAAAAGTACCTTACCTTGTCCATCAGATTTTGAGATTTCAAAGCACAACAAAAAGGAAGGCCAGTTTACAATTTATTGAAGATATGGACAAACAATTGTCATCATTCTAGTATTTTCAGATACATATAAAATATGGGATATTAATTTTTAATGCATTAAAATATTCAACTTATTGGGTGATGTAAAGCAAACAAGAAAAACGGAATTGTAGCAAAAGTACCAGCCTTAGTCTGAATTAGGCCAGGGATGCATTAAGGATTCATGAACTCATTTGAACATTTAAAGATAACTCCTGCCTTTGCAATGCTGTTCATTTTATGCTGTACTGCTGTTATCTCATGATCATTAAAGAGCACAGTTTTAACTGTGGAATTTCGTTCAAAGTTTGTCCAGAGCTAAATAAGACAGACCCAGCTTGTCAGACAGGAAATTACCCTGAAAATTACAATCTTCTAAAGAATTCTGTCAGTCTTCCACTGCAACAGTAACAAATTCAATGACGCTGCACAAAACCTAGCTCCATGGGAAGAATTTTTACGGATCCAGTAATGTTGCAGACAGCTGGATTCAGTTTTGACAATGTCCTGGTGTCTGGTTTTACGATCAGACATTTTTTAAAAGCTTTGCCATTTCTATGGATCATCATATAACCATCTTTTCAACCAGGAATTCAGTAACTCATCATTTTTATGATCACTTTGGGAAAAAAAACCCTTTCTGTTCTTCTCCAGTCATGGGTTGCTTAACAGTACTATTTTTTTCTATACACTAATTAATAGAACTATCACGCACTCCCTGGGAAATTTCATTTATGGTGGTTTGAAATATGGACACAAATAGGGGTGGAGGCCTTTTGCTTGTTAAACATGATACGACAAGCCTTTTTGAAAATGAGTAATTGAATATAGTATCCCAAGAATCCATGTCACAGACATGCATAGCAAAAGCCCAATGTGATTTATCTTGCTCTTAATTTCTTCCACATACTGCACATACATCTTGGTGCCGTGAAGACAAGACCAAATGATACAGTATGTTAAAGACTATGTGTAGGCCTAGGTGGGGTGCGCACTGTACATTGGCAAATTCTGTATCCCGGGTTTGGTTTTTTAAAAATGAATGCTAATTTCAAGACAAATTACATCCATGTCAGTTTCAAAGTACTGTATATGGGCTTTCAGGGATTTGTTTTTAAATGATGGCATGCTGGACAGTACAGATTTATAGGTACACAAGTTTTTGGTGTGTGTGTGTGTTGGGGATGGGGGAGTCTTCTACAGTGATGCTATATTGCTTTAGACAGCCCCCTTTCACAACTCAGAACTCAAGTGCATTACTCCTCCCTAGGGGCCTTGTCAAAAGTCTACCTACCCCTGCACCAGCACAGCTCAATTTGCTTTTATGAATGAACTCCTCTTTCACAGTAATCAATACAGGTGTCATTCAGGTCAAGCAAACAAACACATTTAATCTGGCATCAGGCTTCCCTTACAAAACCCGTCACCGGAGAGAGGCCCTTCCGAGAATGCATGTCGGCCGGATTTTTTTTTTTAAGCAAGACGAATAAAATAACACCACGCGTTTGCAGCTGTATTCCCGGAGTTTAAAGAAAATTCCGCACGCACGCAGCTTTTCAGTGCTGAGGGTCAGTAAATTAAGTGTGAAGTTCACTTAAATTTAATCTCATTCTTCCCGTAAAGAACCGTTGAATGTATGTACAGTAAGTGGCATTTATTTTAAAATCAGAAAGCGGTGCGATATCAGTTTTGTGTTTAAAGATCCATTCACTCCCATGCCAACCTGTGCGGTGTTCCCGACCAGTAACATGCGAGTGTTTGTTGCGCTAATTTTTCAGAGAGAAATGATTTTCAGTTCATGTAAAACTGACTCGGGCACTTTATTCTTGTACAGTTTATGACGCTGACCAGCGGAATTGAGAGGAGTTACTACTGCTTATGCGGTCAGGAGGTGGAAGGTATGAGTCTTTCATATCCTCGTCCTCCTCAACGAGCATAGATCACCGTGGGATATATTTCGCCAGGCTAATTATGTCGGTCTTCATTGCGCAGTGTGTGATGAACTGAAAATTAAAAGAGTTTCCGCTGGGTTTTTTTTGTTGTTGTTGTTTTTGTGACGAAATGTTTTGTTATGACTGCGGAGGAACAAAAGCCAGTGTAATACCGCTAATTAATACCAATTTACTCATCGCAGATTCATCAGGTGCTGCAAAACCGCTCCCCCGCCCAGCGCCCACTCCTGAGCAACACCTCTGGGAAGAAGCGGCCGTGTCGGGCGGTGTAGTACAGGGCAGGCGACCGAGAGAACAGCAGCCTTTTGTTACCGGTTAAAAAGAGACCTGTCGGTACCAGAGCTTTAATCATCGCAGACTGCCAAGGATTAGCGCTGTGTAGACAAAAAAGCACACCCCCACCCGCCCCCACTTTACTCCAGAAACGGGTCTCGTTACAGTCACATATTCTGGGATTGCAGGCCAAAGAAGGTGGGCACCTACCATTTAAAAGTTAATTACCGGCACGTCATTCGATAAGTACAAGAGAAACTTGTGAAGGAGCCCTTGTGAAGGCTTTGAGATCCACAGCATCTCTGTTTACGCTGCAAAGGAACAAGTAATATGCTAATTAATTCCCTGCTAAAAAGAGAAGGAAAGAAAAACAACGTTTCGGCTGTGGAGCCGTCTTCCCTTCTTCGGGTGTCAACAGCCGAAACGTTGTGTTTCTTTTTCTTCTCTTTTCAGCCTGGAATAAACCTGTCACTTGTTCCTTTGCAGGCTACGCATGGTGACGCAGCCACCTACTGTACTTGACCTGTCTCTGTGGATGTCTCAGTTTGCTTTTTGTTAATTTCCTTAGCGGTGCGGTGTCAATTTTGTGTCACGCAAACTGAGTAATTGATGTTTTTTTCCAACAACAAGCTGCCTGTAATACCCTGATGTGGCTCCTAGAACCAGCCAGCCTGTCAGTGTGCGTCCCTCAGTTTTAACCTTTTTATAGGGAGAGCCCTACGAGGGGAAACAGTGTAAAAGACGCTGGGCCGTGTGTCAGTACCCGGTGTTGAATGCATTATTAATTGCAGACGAGCGGACTGCCTCTCCCAAGATGATTTATTTATTTTTCCATATCTCCAGCAGTAAATAGCACTGGGGGAGCGCCGAGGGCCCATGTCAGATTGAATCAGAGATCTGAACAGGGCTCTTGTTCCTGTCGCTTTGCCTGCCCAAGCGCCAGGTCCCTACTTATTGAGGCCAGGAAGGAAGTTGTTGCTGTGATACGCCTGGAATACTTCCCCGGCTACATCCGTGAAATGTAGGTTAAAAGAAAAAAAAAACTTTTTAAGAAGGGACCATTTTTTGGAACACGGCTTAATAATTATATGATTTTTTTTTTCATTCCCCTCTATCCAGTTCCATGAATACAAATGTACTCATAGTGTCTGCTGTTGTGCTGGGCTCTCCCCTCTCTCCTGCTGCTGCCTCCCTCTCTCTCACTGTGTTTACACAATGAACATGTTGAATTTGTTACTGAAGTGAAGCCTTCAGAGCACCACATTGGGTAAATAAATGAATACGCCCTTTATTAAAACATATTTTTAAAATTATATGATAATTAAACTAATTGCAAGATGTTTACAAGAGCGACTGGTTGGTTCATAACTGCTCAGGGCTTGGTAATTAAAAAATACAGAGAGGTTTACCTGATATTTAAGATGGTCAACCAAGAGGTTTTCTAAGTGCTTTCACTGGCCCAAGATAGCAGCTAAGGCCAGCTTGAGCAGATCAAGCTTTTGCAGATATGAGTGTGATATTAGAAAGCTCAAAACTTTGGTTTTCCAAAACAGTTAGGCGCTGAAATGGAGTGTCTGCTAAAAGAAAGCCAGAAGAGAAATGTAGATCTAGGAAAAAGTTAATAAATAAAACATCATACCCTGTGATCATGGTTTTTGATTGGTAGCATTTTTAATTTCTCTTCTCTTGTGCTGTATTTTGCTTTCCTGAGAGCTCTGCTCAGGCTCTTTACTTGACAAAAGATAAATTTTCCTTTTGTTTGGCGAGGACACATAGAAATCATATTCATGTTTGCAAAAGTCATGATTTCAAGGAGGTCTTTCACAGTTTGCCAAAGTAAAACCAGAAAGAATAAAAAGAAAGACATTCAGCACAATGAAAGCTTTAGGCCCTCTTCATGTGGTTATATAGTTTATGGTAGAACTAACCGGCTTCACTTAAAACCACTAATTTGCACCAGCTTGTACAATGTGGCGTTACTGCCTTGACCTGAACTTAGCCAGATGTTTTCTGTAACCCCACTGCTGTCGTATTAGTTCAGAAGGGTCTCACCACATCAGAGAGGCCGACTTTGTCCTGACATAGAACTTGCTGCTGTGGTTATCACCTGCTTAGATGACCAAAGTGTTTAGGTTAAGTATAAAACAAGTGGAGCACAGGACGTTTCTCTCCTTATTAGAAATGTGCAGCTGTTTACATGACATCTGAGGTGGTTTGGCTGAGGAAGAAGTATTTGGTTAAGAGTTTTTTTTTTCAAAACTTTTACTTGAGCCTAGGTTTTGCAACTAAGCCCACTTTGTATATTTCCGAGATTTTGCTCTTGACAGACAACACAAAACATACCTCTGCGTTACCCTAGAAATACACTGTGACATATGCTGAAGTAAAACAAGCAATTTCAAACACTGAATATACAGTAAAGGCATTTGCTCAGAGCTCAGCTTACGGGCTGACATCAGCAGTTCGGGCCTGGGCTATGTTGTCAGTCAGCAACGATCAGGATACTCCAGGAGGCAGGGTACAGTGCAAGCCATAAGAAAAAGAAAAAAATATCGCTTGAATTTGTTTCCCACTGTTCATCCCAAAGGATCTCTACAAGCCTGTCATAAAGGAGGGACTCAACTCATCCAGCAGTGAAGTGCAGTCTCATCTTTGTGATGCGCAGTAGCCATGCTACACAGCAGATCCAGTGAAGAAACAAGAAATTACTTCACCAGTGGAGTTAAGAGTGAGCCCTAATTAAGTCACACAGCTTAAGCATGAAGTGATTAACATACCTACTCCTACAAACGCCACCACATGATCTTTAATGACTAGGTACTCCGGACCTCAGTTTAAGTCTCATCCAGGGCATGGGTGAATGGGCAGTGCTGTCAATGAGATCGGCCACGCTTTCCCCATTGATGCTAGCTCCGCTGCAGGGCATTGTGGGTCACACAACATGTACAATGCTGGTTTGCATTTTAAACTAAAGCGTGTGCTAAACTCACCCCACCAGCCCCCTCTTTTATATGGTGCATGTATTTCCTGTGCAGGGAGAAAACGTTTGTAACTGACAAGCATGGAACCAACACATGTTTCCCAATCCTGCAGCTATGAAATAGGTTGGGCGTCTAACCTGTGATTACGAATGTGATCACTAGCCTTTACTTGTTTTTTTTTCAGGGTTCTATCACATTGATCCATTTGCAAGGAAGCACTCACTGGCTCCTGTTGCAAAACCTTTTTGGCCTCTCTAAATGGGTGTGTTTTATACAGACACAAATTTACACTAGAGACCTACTATGATACAGAAAGAGCACTTAGCATTATTACAGCTGTGTACACCAAGCCTAACATTAGATCTGCTCGAAATTAAGTAACAATATTTAATTCCTAAGCCTATAATAAGATTTGGATGAAAGTAATCTTCCAATCAGACAGTTCCTTGCCTGCAGGAGTTATAACTTATAACTTACCGACTTGCTATCAATTACAGCCCCACCAATGCAGATGTTTTAAGGACAAAGTTAATTTCATCCTTTAAAGACTTCAGTAAGCATTTCTGGCAATACATCCGGAAAACCCCAAAGTCAAATTTCAAAAAGAGTTACATTAGAGGAGAAGGTGCCAAGATCCATGCCAAGCAATCGAAACAACCTAATGAAAATCTTATCCCTTAATAAACTTGACTGAAAGCTAAATCACAAAATCTGATATGAAATACAGTAAGCCATGATAATTGTACCCTGAGCAGAGTTTACAGTGGTATTTCAAGATAAAAACAAGTATGGTGGAGAACCTAGCTTTTCATTACCATTTCACAGTGTTTCCAAGTTCAATGTCAAAACAGCTCCAATAGTAGAAAAGCACCACAAAGCCCAGTCAATGCAAAGGGTAAGCATGGTAAAACCAAGCTGCAGATTTCACACTTGTATCCTGTAAGTACCATTCTAACTTGTCTTAAAGGGAAGGTAATAATTCTGTATGGTTTTTAATTCCTGCAGTATTTTTATTTGATGTATTTTCGGTATCTGTTTTTTACTGGTATTTCTGTAGTGTAATACAAGGTTTTTTTGTGAAGGGCACTTGCAGACGTTATTGTTGTTCCGGTACACTGACAGTGTCTTGTATAACACAGATTTCCCCTCCAGGCCCACTGCACTTTGTAATGCACTTCAAATGCGCTTCAAAATGAAATCCAATGAAACAGTCCTGTGTCTTGTGTGTATGTGCGTGCCTGCGTGCTTGTGTTTGTTAGCACATGTGTGCATGCGCACAGTCTGAGTGTGTCACGAGGCAGTGTGGTATGCCCGCAGTGCCACCCACAACAATCCTGCCGGAGTGAGACAGCCTGTCCCACACAGCCACGTTCTCGCCTGTACTCAGGGCTCAGTAATAAATCCACGGCTTTAGGGCTATCAGCTCCTGGGTGCTTGCGGTGCAGACGCTGTGCAGCTGGGTTTTGCTCTCCCTTCAATCATCCAGCCTGCCTCTCTGCTCTCTGTCGATGGAAATACAATTTGCATGGGTTTCACGGCACACTCCCTCACGACAGCACTCGAGGTTTTATTGCAGGACAGAACTGGTGTGCTGTCAGATGCTTTAGCAGTGCTTTCTGAACAGGAGGCTGCTCTGTTCTTGGGCTTGAAGGGTGCTGTGGAATGAGGCAGGTAGCCATTAGCAGTGGATCATGTTCGTACTGTAATTAGAAGTGGTTTATTTTGTTACTTTTGTTTTGCCATTTCTGCAGCACAGCTGGAAGGTTTTGCAAAGGCGGTCTTTGAGACCACTTTCCAGAGCAAATATCAAAGAGCTGGGGCCAGTAGGTGCTTTTCAACTCAGCCTTGGAAGGACATAAATGGGAGCAGTAGCACCTCTGTGTTCTTGCGGTATTCCGAATGATTCTAATTTTGCCTCTTCCTGTACATTAAGCAGGACTGTACTCTGTATAAACAACCCTTCCCTGACTATAGACTCTGCTCTGTGGTCCCTCTTTCCTTTATCCCAAAACCACACAGTGGTATGTAAGACCAGACCTTTTACAAACCCCTGTGTTTGCCAATGTTTTTGTGTACTGTACCAAAATACACAGACAACTGGAGACCAACAAGATGAACCGCTATGCCTATTTCCTGATGTCACTCCCCCCTAGTGTGAAGACAGGGATGAGGTCTTTTACCAAATAATCACAGGTCTTGAAATCTGCCTAGAAAATTGTTTTGTCCCATACCAAACCTGACTCTTGCTAACGTTGACTACCAAATGTGAGGACCTAGACTCATGACGTTCTGATCAAGACTGAAGTTATATACTGTATGCAGTCTGAAAGGCACCAGTAAGCTTCATGTGTTCATTCCTGGCTTATGTATTTATTACAGCTCATGGGACTTTTTCACAGACTGTGTTTACAGGGCATCCAATTTTAGGCCTGTAACACGCTAATTAAAATGCAGTTTCTTAAACTTTGAATGTATTGACTGATTATAACCTAACACTGTAACTGTAAATGTTGTAATGATGCTCTTCCTTTTTGGATGCTTTTAATTGGACTGCCATGTGAGGGCATAAAAGTTATTATGAAAATGGGAGCCCGTTTGGGCAGAATCCATTGCCAACAGGGAGTGCTGTCTATTTTTCATCTCAGCAACTGGTTCTGACACCACGTCTCTCCCGCCTCAGTCAGCAGCTGTGAAAAATGTAGCTGTAAATATAACTAGCAGTAAATTGCCTGCATTAAAATATTTAAAGCCTGGTTTGAATACAAACAATAAAAGATATCTTGGCCCTGTCCAGATTTAATAATCAGTTCAGTGTGGATTGAACATTTTAACAGTCTCCCTCTACACCTCTAGTGTTGTACATTTCTGCAGTTTTGCTGACGTAATTTCTGGCAGGTCGTTAAGATCTATGATTAACCCTTTTAAAATGGAATTATCTCCCTTGATCCAGTTATTATTTCAGAAAAGTAGAGGAGTATTTCATATCGGTGTCTGTGTTGAAATAAAAGGCTTTACTGTCATTTTTGAATGTAGAAAAAGAAACCTCTGTATTTGTTACTACTACTACTTTTGGAGAAAATTTTTTTTATCTTTTCAATTAACTTTAGATAAAGCTGAACACTATTTTAAGGGAATAAGATCATTTAATATTCAGATAAAAACTTAGTTTTAATATCAGTATAGCTGCCTGTTTACATTGGCTGGGATTCTGAACAGGTAAAAAGCTGTGTTCAGCTTGTTACTCCCCTGTTTGTTTTAATAAAAAGCCTCTGCTTGTTCTGTCTGAAATCCGTAAATCACTTTGACAGCAGAGAGCTGGAGGCTTTTGCTGGATCAGTCTGTGACTCCAACACAAGTTGTTATAGGAAGCAAAGACAGAAATAACTTCTTCACCTTAAAGGTTGATGCTAACATTTGAAGCGGATATTGTTTTTACACGATAACCTCAGGAATAAAAACACTAGTAAAATCTTTATAAGGAGATTGGAGTTATGTCAATTGACAAGAAGAGCTTGAATATGAAGTCAGAGCTAGGGTCTTGAACTACTGTTCCTATTTCTAAGCCTTCTAAGCAATTTCCAGCTCATTAAACTATTTATCCAGCATACAAAAAGAAACATATTCTCTGTATAAAACATTTGCCAGCAGTAAGTATTGCACAACATCTGAGGTATTGCACAAAGCCTGAGAAGTGTATAGTGAGTGAGCTCTGAGTGATGAAGAGGTACAAGTAAACATTTTTTACATTTAGACTTACCTTTACGTATTCTTTCCTTTTCATATTACGCTCAGATACCTCAATTATCATATTGACAGTGAGTATTACAGAATAGCAGCAGCTAGGGAGCCACAGCCACTCATAAATAAAAACTCAACCAAGGGGAAAATGAGGGAGTTAAGCCTTTCTTTCAGTGAGCACCGCCTTGTTGAAGGAGAAACTCACTCCTAGAAATTATAAACATGCTGTTCAGTTGTGTTTTTCTCCGTATTGAAGATGAAAACCGCATTGTAAACCTCAGTGGTTTGCAGGTATTTATAATCCCCAGAGGAAGTTACTGTAAAGATGCCCTAGAGAAATCAAAACCTGTGTCTTTGGTATTACAATTGGAACCCTAAACGTCATTTGTAGATGTGTTTTCATCACTTAGTGCATATTTCTAAGCCTACTTGGATAAGAACACCCAGCCACCCATGAGGTGTAGGGTGTGGATGCCTAAGCTGTCTGGTATTACTATATAATATTGCTACTCCCTTACCATTGTTATTATTGGTAGTAGTATTGTTATTCTTATATTACTACAAAACAGAAATGGCAGTAAATCAACCTAAGCATTAGATAAAAGTGAGGCATGTTTATCATGCACAGTTCTGGGGAAAGAGTAATAAATCAGTCAAAACATGATAAGACAAATAGTTATTAACAATATAATAACATAACTACAGTACATGATGCACAAAATTGCACAATTACACAAATGTACCAATCTATGTGTTTCAGAGATCTACATTCTCCGGACCTATGATTCCAGAGTTCTACCCCTGTAATTTGAAAACACTATGACCTTAAACAAGCCAAAAAGAGAAAAAAAAAACCTGCATTCTAATAAATGAGTGTTATTTAGAATAAAATCTTCATCCCTGCCGTCCAGATGCTCAAAAAGAAAAGGGAACAGATTTCACTTTCCTAGAAGTGCATCGCCAGATGGGGAGAGAATGTTTTTAGTCTGAGGATTCCACAATTCAGGAATTCAGAATTTCCTAAAATCAATAAGATAGCAAGCTCTCTGCCAGATCTTTTTAGATGACTCAGACGGATTCTGGTCTCCAAGAGAATCGTGGAACCAGAATCTGATCTTCATTAGAAAAAGATCGTCTTGCCTGGCACAAGGTTCAAGGAAGAGGAGGATGATGATGATGTCCTTTCTTCTCTCTGTGTCTTCTTTGTTTCTCTGTTTCTTTTCTTCCATTTTCCCATCAGTCTGCATTTATGCTGCATTCTGTGGCAGTTGAAGGTCCTAATTATCTGCCATGAAGCTAATTAACCAGAAACACCTTAAACCCTCTCTTAACACACTTGCAACGAGGCAAACACCTACAATGCTACCCATAGTCCTAGGATTTCTGAATAAGGCCTTGAGCAGTCCAACAAGAATGTGAACTCCAATGGTTATAGATGCTGTGGTCACAACCTGGGTTGTAACAATATTATATTACATTTTTTAATGTAATTGTTTTTACTATTTTACTATAATACAAAACAGTAATAATAATGTTGTTGTTCCGTTATTACACTGTTAATTGCCAAGGGCCTGTGTCTCTAATGAGACAGTGTGTTTGTAAATTACTGCTACTGACATATTAGGCACTGCATATTCCATTTAATTAATGCATACAACTTATTAACATTGTTATATCCATAAATTAAGCACTCAAATATGAGACCAATCTTTCTTTTTGTTAACAACCATACAATGAATCATTAGTGTGTCTCAATTCCTGTAGACCCTCAACACTATATTGTTGCTGTATCTTGCCTTTCTATTGCAAGAAAAGCAAGATATAGATAAGCAAGGTGTTTCTACAAGACCCCTGGAATACCTTCTTCCAGTTTTGTAGCGGTAAATCCTTCTTTAGTATTCCAAGAAAACAATATTCTGGGAAAGAATTGTTTTCTTCATGACTTCGGGAATTTAAAATAAATGAATAGAGTCTTTTGATATCTCCAGGAGATACAGAGAATCAGAAAAAAATGATAGTGTTCTCATTTGCTGGTCTAACTAACCCAAAGGTCCTAAACAACAGTCAATTCTAGTCGTCTGAAGTGCAGTTTCGGTAGGGTTACCTTCCAACACTGCTTCAAAAGGCCAAAAAATGAAAGGGCTCCTACGCACCTTTGAATGCAGCGTTTCAGACCTTCACCTACATGTTGGGAGCCCTGGATTGCTTAATTGAGAAAGTAAACATGTGCCTGTTAGTGTGAAGGCGAAGCGCGCTCGTTCGCCCTGGTTAGAGGCGAGGGGGTTGCTCTCGGAGCCAGGCTGGTGACCGTGAGCAGCTACGCTGGCCGCGCGCGTGGAGGAGCTCCCTGCCCCCTGCAGGGGGAGATCTCCCACACATCCCAGAGAATTCCATCGCTTCGCCGCGTCGCAGGGCTCCGGTCACGGCCTGCTGTGCTCGCGGTTTCCCTCGCAGGCCTCGCCCTCACCTCGAGGTAAATCATTTCAGACAGCGAGCTGCTCATCAGGCTGCCAAGAGGAACAAATAAGGTCCCCGTGCAACAGGAAAGGTCACCCACAAAGAAGGAAGCGTTTGTTTTTCGCCAGCCTGCTGCTCCAGATGGCATTTCAACTGAGTACTCGCTTCGGGGGCTCTGACATGATGTCGTCACAGTCCGTGCACACAAAGCCGGTTTGCCTTTTGCAGCCCGTTGTAGATTTTCAAAGAGCTTGACAGCATTGTATCTATTTATATAGGACTTCTTGATACTTTTCAGTTTAAACGGTATTAAAAGTGGTTACGCGTATCTCACTTCAATTAAATCACAGTTCCAGGTTCCCTTTCTAATTGTAATGTTGTTTAATACCTTGTTGCTGCTCATTTTTTCAATTTTTTTTTGTTAATCCTAATGAACTAAACCTCACCCATCAGCTTGTTGTGCCAATCAGTTGGTTTCTGATTTTATTCCGAAAAAGATTTTTTTTTTGTGAAAGAGAGGAAGGGAACTGTAAAATGAATGTAATATTTTATTACAGACCACTGGCAAAATCAATGTGCCCTGTGATGGACTGGTGTCCCAGCCAGGGTGAATCCTGCCTTGTGCCATTGTTTGCCAAGGTAGACTCTGGCTCTCACCCGATCCTGAACTGGACGAAGCAGCTAGAGAATGAATAGCTGGATGGATAACAAAATAAAGGAACGCCTCATAGATTAAATAGAAATAATATAACATTTTTAACAACCCAATGGAGCAAAAAACAGTGTTTTCATTGAGACACAAGGGTTTTTTTTTATTTCAACCTTTAAACTAAAAAAAGGAACACGTTTAATCAAACATATAACAGAAAAGGTTTAATCAAGGTCAGAAAAAGAGTTGACTGTTTCAAATGTCTGTAAAAGGCACTGGAAGAGTCACAGATCTAGAATGTGGAGTCAAGACACAATGGGATTTGAGAGTGATATTTTCTCCTTTTTTTATTCATATCATGTAATAATATCATAATTTATAACTTGTAATATGAGTCTTGGAACCTGAATTCTGTAAATCAAAACCTTCAACAGCAGTGTTACATGTTTTGAAAATTGGGCAGGATAGAGTTCAGCTTGAATATTAAATGTCAGAGTCATAAATTTCCATCAAGATGAGCTTATTAAAAATCGGAAAACACTTAATTTGTTTATTAGCAGTATTTATGCACAAGTGTCAATGACAGGACGGGTTATTATCAGCCAAGCAGCAAGCAAGTGCTGGCTGATTCAGGATGAAAGAAGTAGAGAGATAACCTTTATACAATGTCTGAAGGGTATTTCTCTGTCTCACAGAGTACCTTAAACATGCACATGATTGTCCTTTTCCATTGTTTAAATGCCTTCAGCTATGCAGAGACTCTGACAAATTGTCTCCCACGAAGCCATTCTCACACTTTCATGATTTTACATCCTCATTTTCTGCCCGAACGTAACTCTGCTGGTGACTCTTAAACTGGCGCTCAGGAAGAACCAGGATGTTTGGAAATCGAGTAGGTGGAAAGGAATGTAGACTAATAGCAGTCTCTATTAAACAATATGGCTGTAATTAAATTTTCTCAGGCGCTTTTTATTTACCTGATTGTAAAGATAAATTGCTATCAGTTGCTTCATCAAATGACTGGTGCATGACTGGGTAATGAATATGATAAATGTTTCTCACTGCTGTATGCTTTATAGCTAATAAATTAGTCCCACATTTTGGTACAATAAGAATGTGGAGAACATTGGCTTAATCAAGTGCAATTAAATATAGTGCATCATTTGGGGGAGTGGGGGGGAGTTATGTTCATAAGGATTTACAAAGACTGGGAATAAAGCTTCACGAGTCTGAATGCTCCTCTTATATTTTTGACGTATATTTATGGAAGACTTCAGATCACAGGGGATTCACGTCTGTGCCTTGTTCATAATGTTGGCCACACCATCACCGTTTATTCAATAAACTGTGCATGATAGTCTCTGTAGTCGGAATTCCAGTCCACACATGATGGGCCACACAGATTCACAGACGGACACAGACACATTTGTTTCTTATGAAAGGAAGCTTCTCGCCAGAACAGAGAAACTTCAGGAATGTCCTTTGGTGGTATATACCTCTGAATTAAAGCTTTTTACCATTTTAAAGTTCAACTAACCTGCCTGAGTGCAGAATCTACCTTTGTAATTTGCACAGCTTTTTCAGGGCTAAGGTTACAAAAGACCTTATGACCAGGGGTGGCCTCAGCTGACTTTAACTCTCATTCTTTGTAAGTGATATACAGTATGTTAAACCTACGTTGCCTATGAGACATCATAAATGTCTTGCAAAATCCATCTCAGGCGTTAAAAAGAAATTAAAACAGAAGGGTAGTGCTTTTATATTGCTCATCACTTGCCAAGAAAAAAAACTGAAGCCTGTTTTCCAGCAAGATTTAATCTGTAGTAATTGGCTGTACACATCAGACAGTAAGACATGTTTTAAAAACTGGCAACTCTGTCCCAAGGTAATATACACCAATTATGCTGCTGCTTTGGCAAGTTCACAAATTACTCATCACTGTGGAAAGTTGGACTGGCTCTGTTTGTGTTTAATGCTTCAGTTGTGTAGCACCACACACTCATAAAGCCTACTTCCATTTCTCTGAGTCTTTCAGTGCAACTTGTTTTACAACACTGGTGTTATAATGCCTGGGGAAAGTGAATGGGTATTAGGATATGGGTGAATTTTCATCTCAGTGTCCATAGTTTTCCAAGAGGCTGTGTAATTCTTGCACTGTAAGATTGAAACAATGAGGGAAACAAAACTGTTTTACCCCCCAAAAAAGTAATTTTCCTCCATTAACAGCCCCTTTTTCTTAAATTAAACCTGTCTTGTTCTAAACCAAAACATATTGAAAAGAATAAATTGAAGCTTCTTCTTAAATTTTATATTACAAATTTACTGTAATGCCGGCGATGGGCTGGTGTACCCTGCCTTGTGCTCATTGCTTGCCAGGTAGGCTCCAGCTTCCCGCCACACCATATGGTATAAATGGTTTGGCAAATGACTTGACATTTAATAATAATAATAATAATTGCTTACACTTATATAGCGCTTTTCTGGACACTCCACTTAAAGCGCTTTACAGGTAATGGGGACTCCCCTCCACCACCACCAATGTGTAGCATCCACCTGGATGATGCGACGGCAGCCATAGTGCGCCAGAACGCTCACCACACACCAGCTCTCAGTGGGGAGGAGAGCAGAGTAATGAAGCCAATTCATAGAGGGGGAGTATTAGGAGGCCATGATTGGTAAGGGCCAATTGGAAATTTGGCCAGGACACCGGGGTTACACCCCTACTCTTTTCGAGAAGCGCCCTGGGATTTTTAATGACCACAGAGAGTCAGGACCTCAGTTTTACATCTCATCCGAAGGACGGCGCCTGTTTACAGTATAGTGTCCCCATCACTATACTGGGGCATTAGGACCCACATGGACCACAGGGTGAGCGCCCCCTGCTGGCCCCACTAACACCTCTTCCAGCAGCAACCTTAGTTTTTCCCAGGAGGTCTCCCATCCAGGTACTGACCAGGCTCACACCTGCTTAGCTTCAGTGGGTTGCCAGTTGTGAGTTGCAGGGTGATATGGCTGCTGGCCTACATTTACTGCATTTACTGTAATGCATTGCATGTTGTCATCTTACTATCACCTGAAAAATAAGAAATGAGAGAAACTACAAGCAAGTCCAAATAAGTTTCCTCTAGTTTCCCCTCCGACTGGGGACACTTATCCGTCAGTGACCAGGGGAGTTCTTGTAAATCTTGCCAGTTTACTGATTAATCTGGTAAAGCACAGTAATGCTTGGTGAAATGGTAGTGTAGAGTGCTGCAATAACAAGCTTAATTTTATGTAGCACCTTTAAAAGCAAATGATGTAGCACCATGTGTACTGTGGAGAAACACAGCAAGCCCTAAGGAATTGCATGGTTTAAGCATGGAGAAAACACTGGAAAACCACAGCAATCATAATGAGGGTCAGAACAGCGAGCTGGGACACAGCTGCAGTAGTGGTGAATCTTCACGGCACTGTAGGCCTGCCCCCAGCTACAGCTCTGTGGCAGCTTAAGGACAAATTAACCTCATCCAAGGAAAACCCTTGCAAAGTGAATGGAACAGCTATCTGTGTGATGTATTAAGTTCAGCCTGTTAATTAGTTTTGACAGACAAAGAAATTCCGGCATCCCCAGGAATGATGATTTCAGCCACAGTGTAAAGCTGGTTTTGTGATCAGACCCACGTGGAAATAACCAGCCTGGAACAACAAGAAACCTTGAAAGTCTGTAAAGCAGCGTACGAATAGGCGCTGTCAAGTTGCTCCAATCTCAGGGGTTTGTAGAGCGTCCCCTGCTGCCCTGCTCAGCTCAGCTGGTCGGCCTTATGAAAACAGGGCCTCCTGTTGTCTTGATCTTTTTGTTAACAAAATGCTATAATTTTGATAAACTGACCTATCTGGGTTTATAAAAAGCTGCAACAACTTTGTTGTAGAGTACAGAGTGTTGTAGAATGCCAGGGTTGTGTTGTTTCAGTATGATGAGCACACAAATCAGCTTTGGATTACACAAAAAATATATTTTTTGTTTACTTTTACTTCATGACTGTACCTTCAATTGCCTGTAGGTCTCTACGGTTTGTGGTTAAGTCTTATCGCAGCTTAACGTTTTGTTTGTCAATCAGCACGCTTGCAAAGGGAGTAGCAGGAATGCCACTCAGTATTTTTACTATCAAAAGTAGGCCCCTGTCTTAGTGCATTTCACCTGGTGTCTTCATTACTAAGTGAGCATGCATCATAGCGTGCTATACTCTTAGCTTCTGTCTTAGGCTTCTCTGTCTCTATTGCCTTTAAAATAACTCTCATGTTGTCTGCAAGCAGCTACTACTTAAGGATGTTTCCAAAAGTGGAGGGCAATTTTAATTCTCTTTGTTTAGTATGAAAGAGCAATTTTCTGCTAAGAAGCAATATGCAAAGAAGTACAGTAATATGCAAACCTACTAAGGAGCAATATTCAAACCTTATCTGAGGCTAAAAGGAAGTTCTCTGGTATCTGTTTGGCCCTTGAGCTGTGGTGACAATAATTTCAGTTGACAAGAAGAATGACAATAACTTCCTTATTGGTTCTGCTCTCTTGGCTCTGTGCATTATTATTGTCCTCTTTCATGCCGAAAAGATTTCCTTTGAACAGCAACACCACCACTAGCTTAAAACCTGTATGTAGGAACTCCAGGACACTATAAAAAGTCCATCTGCTTCCAACACACTTGTTCTGGAATTGGCTGGGGTGAATAATTGTTTTAAAATCCCTAACCCAGCGCTTTTCCTAACCCAAAGGATCCCAAAGGGCCTCACTTATAATAAGGGGACCACTTTGCCCATCACTAAAGTGCACTGAATCCCACCTGGATGTCACCCAGCAGCCAATCTGCTGCACGGCAGATTCCTTAGAGAATCAAGAAATCACTTCACCATTTGAATTAAGGGGGCAATTGGAGGTGGGCTAGCTTGTGTGAGCACAAGAAAATACTTTCTGTGAGCTGGAAAAGATCGCAACTCTTCGGCAGCCAATGATTCTAAATTTTGATAGTTACTAAACCACCCAAAAGGTAACTGCATGTACACTCTTGACTTCAAATATTTACAGTGTGATTTTTAAAACACTGGCTGTAGGGAGTACTACTAAGCAAGCTGTAAATTGCTTCCTTTAAAGAAACAAGCATTTTTTTTTTAAAAAAAGATGTTGATCTGCTGATATGTTTCCATTTCAATTCGCCCACTGATTTGAGCAATTTACATTCCAATGTAAGAGGGATACAGCTTTCAGGGTATAATTCCCCATTAATAATTAATTGCAATCAAAATGTGTTTTCAAAGTATAGGGTATCGTTAGATGCTCGTAGCCAGGTTACAGTATAGCAAACACAGGACAGAAACAGCACACGGTGTGGTTCTGCAGAGCCTATTTTTGGTCATTTTATACCTTTTTTTTGCTGGCGAAGGCACCTGTAGAACGTTTCCAGCAACAGTAAATCACATGACCATTTCCTTGAGGAGATCTTTAAAAGGCAGATCTGTTGAGGCTGAATAACATCAGAATGAAGACGCAGTGAAACCTGAGGCTATGGCATTAAGAATTAAAATGTTGAAAAGTGGTCCCTGCGCTCACCATGTTTTGTCATCAATGATCCATTAGTGTCACTTTTTTCCCCCTTCATTATGTTTGAGTCAATATCGGGAATAATACAGCCCAGCTCCTGCCCAAATGGTTACAATATACTTTCTTCACGCCTGCAGAGCTGGCAAGAGTTATTACAGTGACCGGAATTTAACAATAAAAACAAGCCCCCTTTTTTACACTAGTTAGTAATGTTACACATCAGATATGTTGGGTGAAAACGCTTCTTTTTTGTCGTAATTGTACTTCAGTGCTGGAATTAATTAATTACATACTATAAAATTAGATTAATGAAAGTCTGTAGGTATTTTAGGTACTTTAAATTTATCACTATGCAATTAGTCTGTTAATGTTAGCTTTACAAAACTAAGTTATATTTTTAATTTTGGACAGATTGTACCAGTTTTAACGTTCTTGGTCATTTATGATATATTCTGTTTAAACTGCTGAAAAATGGCTTTATTTAGCATCTATTTATTTGTCATATCTCTTATATATCAGTGTTGTAGTATCCAGAGAAAACCATAGCATAACATTTGGCTTAAAATGTAATACAGCACATTGTGTTGATACATGTAATTTAGCTCTCATATTTTTTTCCATTGCTTTTTTACTGTTTTCCTTTTCTTTTGAAATGCATTTATAAAAAGGTTTCTGTACCATTTCTGAATTCTGCTTACATATAATAATTTATGAGGATGTATGAAAGGAAACTAAATTATTGTTGCAGCTTGGTTTTGTTCCACATCCTTTTGGATAACTACATGTAGAAAAGCTGTTATAGAGATGAGAAATAGAAACACATGACTGTTTAACCCTGAGGTTTAGCAGAAAAGCAGTAGCTAATGAGTGGGATTGTATTTCAAGCCATGTACTACAAAACTTAATAAGTACGTATTGCACAGAATTCCTTAAGGGTTTAATGAAAACATTTTTTTTAAAACCATCGGCTGAGTTTTTTTCATGAGCATTTAGTCAATAAAATTATGATATACAGTCGTGGTTCTCTGGGAGCAGAAGACGTATGAGGCCAATGCCCTTGTAAGCTGGCATCCCTGTATCATTGATCCTTCACAGGCACCTCTCTCTACATTAAGCAGAGCAAAGCAGCGTGTGGGAGACCTACCTGCATTATGGGATGCCAGCAGCTGCCGCGGTTAACCCATATGTTCATGGAGGTAGACCTCTCATAATGGTGTATGGCTTTTACCAGCCTTCCTTCCACAACTGGCAGAATGGACCACAGCCAGCATGCCCACAGGCCCTTCTCCTCTCAAATATGCTTATGCGATTCATTGCCCTAGGGTATCATGTTTTACTGAATATCTCCATGCTTTACTGCAAAGACGCACTGTGTCACTCCACTTGACTGTCTGCGTCACATTATGCCACACTTAAATGGCATCAGGGTGAAACTTGCGTCATCATCGTGTCGTTGGTTTGATTACCATCTCTTAACCAAATGCACATCATGTTCTCCTAATGAATCACCAGTTTCTTTGAACAACCTGTAAAAATGCTCATCACTGTATTACAATCTGTGGTTTATTTCCTAAGCATTCTACACAATCCGAATTAATAAGATGTATGAGATGGTGTTCCTTCTAATTATCATCCCTTTTTACCCTTGATTAACAGGTCCTCCTTTCAGAAAGACTATCCCCTCGTGTTGGTGATAACATTTTTCTTCCCTGTGTCAGTGCTCACTGGCATCGTCCACATTTTTCATTCTAGGTTCTTTGAAGTGAACGCCCTGAAAGACTGTAATGTACCACTTTCATTTCCAAATGAATTCAGGTATTTCCAGAGAAAAGGGCGTGAGAAAAGTTGGCTCCTGATGCTTGGCTCTATTTCTTAAAAAAAACGGGTAAGTTATTCCACAAATACCAGTTACAACAATGCCAGCAGGAAGGAATGATTTGGAAGACTGTTGGTCTGTATGATCTGGCATGCCAGGGAGTGACAGTGTCTGCACCCTGACTGAAGCAGGATCTGTAACAGCTGGGCTCACCCAAGGCCCTTCAAGGGTACAGCGCCCATCTGTTAACATCTCTTGACTATATGACCAATGGTTTTCTGTGTTTTTTCCCTGGGGATCCCAAGTACCAGAAAACAAACAGAGAAATTCCGCTGAGAAGAGCTGTGACCACAGAAAATGAGGTGTTGTGTCCTTCCCCTTTTAACACAACTACATAAAACAATAAAGACTTGGAGTCAGAGCTGTAGTCATAACTGTAATCGGAACTTTTTGCACGCACGTCAGACATTAATCCACTCGATCCCATCAGCGTAACATGTGAGGTCTACATCTATTGTAAAAACCATGGCATGATTTAGCACATTCATTAAACTCAAACTGAACAGTTCAGCTAATTTCTGTCCAGGAAATCAAGTGGATATGATTTTAAGCGAGACCTACTGTAACTCTCTGCTCCCTGATGATGCTATTCATTTTGGATGGAAATGGACAGTGACCTGTGATAAACCACAAAGGTGGTGTCTATCGTAACAAAGAGAGGGTTGACACCAACATGTTCTGCATAGCTCTTAATACCCAATTCTCTCTGTTCTGTCAATAACAGTTGAGATTTCCAGCCTTGTTTATCCAGCTCTCTCAAATGCTTTTTCCCCAAGTAGAGTGATTTGCTTTCTGTGGGTTAGTCTTTTCATAATGTGTTTTTAATATTGTACTGGAAGATGGGCGTGCATGTTTCTGCTTGCAGTAGAAACAGTTCAGAAATTATCCCAGCCTCTGTCTGTCTCTCACACACGCCTTTATGATCCTCAGAAACAAGCAGCTTTCTCCATCTGTCTATTCATCCCCAGTCTTTCTGCCTTGCTATTATAACGATAAATAAAGAAAATAACATTAACAATAACTTGAACTATATGATCAAGGGCATAATTTAATAAAATTAGTATCAGTGTTTTAAGGTTTGGCCATTTAACTGAAATCCTAAGCCGGGTGAGGAGTAATTTGGTCGTAAGGAAATTGATTTTGGCCATCAGCACTTTCTCATTTTCAACAGAGCCAGCAGCTAACCAGGTTAATTTCTGTTAAATACATTAGTCAGGTAGCTTCTCCTTTCCACTCCAATGATTATGTGTCTGAGTTGAGGGATTAAAATTTCGAGCAAATCGGACAATTATCATATTCCATGACTCAAAAGAGAAATTAGACATGGGGATGTACAGTACCATTTGGCTAACATTTAAGGCCTTCCTGTAATCTTTATACATATAAATAAGTGAGTGTGTTTGTGTGCAAATACAGTATATAGTGTATATGTGTTACTACAGTAATGCTGTAAATTATATTCAAGATGCTAAACAGAATATGTCTATAATATTGTATGAGGTTTCAAAAAATAAAACTAGCAAATGCATACAATGAGAAACCCGGAAGCTTTTTTTAATGACAGGTTGGTTATGTGACAGCAAACTTAATTCATTCCCACCTGCTTTTTTATTTCTGTGTCCTGTAAATCATTGTCTTACGTTACTAGGTGAATTGAACCACTGCTGTTCCAAGTAATTTCAGCTGGTATTTTTACTTTTGCGTTAGAAAGTGAAAGGCAGGTGTGCACTAGCGCGGATATATTCTCACTCTGTGACGCCTGCGTCTCCTGTACTGTGCACAGGAGCAGGATGTTTGCCCTTTGACCTGTCCCAGGTTTCCTATGAGCAGGGCCGTTTCAAGGGAATCATAGCAGACTCCCCTAATTTCATCCGCAGTGTCACAGTTCGGGATGCATCACATCTTCAAAAAAGTAAAAGTGTTGAAACTATTGGCAGTGCAGAGTGTGACTAAGCCCTTCACGGAACTCTGAGAATCCTGCAAGTGTGCAGATAGAGGCCAGATGCCCTGCGGGCAGCCCAGCATTTATTGAGCTCAGAAGTCACAGACACAATGATAAGGCTTTAAAACCACAAAGAAACTTTTATATGAGAGCTGCTATTCTTGGAGTTTTTTTTTTCTCATGCCTTCTTTAACTTATGCAGAAAACCAAACTTGGGGAGGCCGAGAACAGATAACAATGAACTTGCCGGAAAACATAGTTTACAAGCAGCAGTTTGGCTGTCTTTAACACTCTCCTGAGCTACAGGGGCAATAAATAAAGACAGAGAAGAGATTCATTTCCAGCATTCCAGCACTGCTGATGATCAAGCCAAACTACGCCGCTTGGGTTTGATGTTCTTTTTGAATACATTTTAATGAAGAAAAAGATTTATTGCATACGTTTGTGGTAAATGGAAGGGGGCATCGTAAAATAATGGACAATAATATTTAGTGCCTGGCCCGTATCCATATCCATACAATAGAACTTGCAAAGTTCTAATACAACAGAGAAACTGACAAATGAGGTACATAATTAAGGTCTGGTAATTAAACAATGAAAGTTACACCCATGCAGGAGACACAGACAAAGACAAACACCAAGTTGGACAGAACAGAACACTTATTGTCAGCCACAGATGAAGAGAGGATCTAAATTGGAAGATCATAAGTTTGACTGTAAGTCTAAACTGGCCAGACAGCTTCCATCCCTAAGATGGGCTCTCTGTCAGGTGCGTTTGGCACAGTTACTTTGAAGAGCTCAGCTAATGAATTAGTCATATAAGCATAACCAGTTACTCAGAACAGAAGGAAAATGATTGGAGCACAATCGTGTTCAAAGTGGTAATACATAAAGACTAATAAGTACATAAAGCTTGGTATTAAAGTAAACTGTGTATTTTGTATCCAGTTACAGTGCATCGAGAAACATAAACATGTAACAGTAAAGCCAGCCATAAACATAAAGCATATCTTAGCAGAGACGTGTAGTGTGTGCTTACGTTACTGCGTGCTTTGTTGTAGGCTGTATGCTCAGTGCTCGCTAGAGGAATATTACAGAGCCATTGAACAGAGTTTCTTCCACGGAAAAATCATCTAACTATGACAAGGCACAGGTTTTGCAATTAATGTGTAAGTTCAGGGATAGATTCAAATTCTGTACAGGAGCAGTTTCCTGTCACGATAACGAAAACAAATTCTCCGACAGCCTCTCGCCAAAACGCATTGACTGCAGGACTGCCATGTGATGCTTAAAAACCTAGAGGCCACTGAGCCGCTGAGTGAAAGGACATCATTTTGAGTCACAAGGGGAACAGCACTGCTGGAGAAGACGGGGCTCTTTGTGTTTCATCAGTTCACACAGGAGCAGCATCACGGACACCTCACAGCGCTCAGCGCAGTGAACCTGTGATGTCGCAGCCTGCTTGAATCCACCCTCACGAGGTTTGAAAATGAGGCGAGCACGAGCTGTAAGTGGGTTTAGGCTATGGAAGCGTGTCATAAATTCTTCCTTTCCACCTTGCTCAGCTCTCCACCTCCACTAGGCCACCCCAATTGATCTGTTAAACGAGGGCTGTTCCAGTGAAGGGATCACTGCTCCTTGAGCTCCGTGCTCCGACGATCTCAGCACTGTCGGCCCCTGGCAGACGTGAATTAGGGGTCCGCCAGGTGTCCCCTCAACATGCAGCACAGCACGTTTTTATTCTGCACATCCAAATGCGAGCGAAGAATTCCGCAAAGTGGCTCTTTCTGTTGACGCCGTGGATTATCCTAATGGAAACCCAATCGAAAAGCTGACCAATCATAATCGTGCCCATAATGTTTCTGAAGTGTCGAAAAGAACAGCGGGATGAGCGATCTCGAGACAGAGGTACGCCGAATCGGGTCATTGGAATAATGCACACTAGGCGTAATTATGTAATCATTTGTGTTTCATTTGGCTTTGAGTCTGTCACATCTATAAGATAAGATCACTTTATTAGCCCTATACAATTTCTTGCACTAGGAATTTGTCTTTTCGCATACCCCAGCTTGCTCTCCACGAGACACGCAGACACAGACTGCGGGAGAAGCTAATCTATGTAATTAGCGAATGGTAGGCATGTGACATTTTCAAACTCGAGACGTAGACTATGGGAGGTCTTTTTACTAGAAGATAACAGATTCACTTTTTCCACAATTATAATAATAATAATAATAATTGCTTACACTTATATAGCGCTTTTCTGGACACTCCACTCAAAGCGCTTTACAGGTAATGGGGACTCCCCTCCACCACCACCAATGTGCAGCATCCACCTGGATGATGCGACGGCAGCCATAGTGCGCCAGAACGCTCACCACACATTAGCCATCAGTGGGGAGGAGAGCAGAGTAATGTAGCCAATTCATAGAGGGGGATTATTAGGAGGCCATGATTAGTAAGGGCCAATTGGAAATTTGGCCAGGACACCGGGGTTACACCCCTACACCCACCCCTCAATTGTACGCACTCCATGTGAGTCACCTGCTAAAAATTGGAGCTGCCCAGCCAAATAAATTACTGTTCATCGATTCTGCATAATCCACATTAAAACACATTGTTTTTCCTGTATTTCCTTGAATGGGGGTATTGTGAACTCAACCCGTATCCCTTCAGATTGCAATCTCTCTCTGACAAATTACAAGGCAGGAGCAGAGAGGAGTTTTTCAGAGTTCAAGCTGATAAACACACTATATAATGTGTCATTTAGACTTTCGGAAATATGGTCATTTAGACTTTCCCATCTGCTCATCCTTACTGAGTTATTGAGGGCGTTTGGTTTTTTTTTTTCATTTCATAGTTTTTTCTACAGTTCCTTTCTACAAAGGTTCCAATGCAGTGATTTGTATGTTCTGACTTGCTCAACTTTGGAAGTAACAGAGATCCTGTTTATCATGATTAATTCTCACTTAATGCTCCTTTTTATTACTTTCAATGTTAAAATACATCGCCTTTGTAAAACGTGTGCCCACGTGTTCTTGTTTATGTTATGACACATCCTTCACAGCTGGTTAATAAAAGTTTACTAGTCGTATGATTGATTTTTTTCTTCTAAGTTGTAAAAAAAAGGCTGCGTTAGGAGCTACTAATCTACCGATCGTGATCCGCAGGGGCCTGCAGGGGTCTTGCCCGGGGCCCCCAAGCAGCTAGGCTCTCTCCGGCCGGTGCTCGACGGGAGGAAAGAGCCCGAGAGCAGGTGAAAGATGAGTGCGGTGGAACAGAAAACCGCTGCTGGCTGACCGCTCTGCTTTGCAGCGGTCGTTGCGGAGTTTCCTTGCAAGCTGCTCGCACTGGATACTGTAACACTGATTAATGGGGTCTTGTTGCCTGCGATCCTGGGGCTTTGTGGTGAAAAGGGACATCCAGAAGAGTGACCCATTAAAATGCATTTACCGTATTTGAGCTAGCTCTAAAAAAAAACAATCTATGGTTTGTAATACAAATATACAGTAAAGGATATACTCCTAGGACTTCATAATGAGAGGAAATGCATGCACATCTCTCTGCTCTCTTCCAGACGCCACTTCTCGTTTGACTTTCTAAGGTCACCGTCCAATTAAATGAAACGTTGTGCTTCGGAAGCCTTCCGTGAACTTACTGGGGAAAGTTTCAAGATCACAGACGCAGCAAACACTAGCTGAGCAGCTGGTTTGGTGGGTTTGCTCGTGGACGGGTCAGCGGGATGTTTAATTAATTGGGTTCATTCATTAATGCGTGACGCTTCTTAGAATGGAATTTGTAAATGTAGTTGTTCTGAAAAATAACTAGAAAGAACTGCCGTGTCTTACATCATGGCACAGTTTTGCTGCATTACTGCAGATCTTTGGCATTAATTTAGCTCAAACATGACAGCAGCTTATTCAGGGGAACATCACAGAAGAGCTGCTAGATTTATTTTTCTGATTTCAGTGAGAGGAAGTGAAGCCAAGCACACGACACTCTCCATTTTTCAGTCCTACTAAAGTCGTAGCTCTGAACAAAAGTCGTCTTCCTGTAGTTTCTGAACTCCTATTTTTCAGACACACCAATAACTTTTTTTTCCATTAAAATACTTGTCTCAGTCTGCTGTGTACCTGCGATAGTTTATGTCTGTTCTACAAACTGGTTGGATGGTTCTCTGAGTCCCATTGTTTTCTGAAAATTACCCTGATTTTTTATTTAACTAGGAATGGGACATTTGCCGCTGCCCCTGCCCTCCACTCCCTGTTTGCCCACAAAGAAAATAAGGCCCCTGTTTTCCCAACACCTGGATAAAGAGCTTTCACGGGGTCATCAGGTAGGTAATGTGGGGGAATGAGCAGAGACCCGAGCTCATTTTGTCTATGAACTGCCCTGAGTGAAGGTATGAAAGCCTCATAAAATGAATCCACGCGGCGTTGCTGCCCTCAGTTTGTTGAAGATGTCATGTCCTCATAAAGATGAACCTTTTGCCATTTGTCCGGCAAAGGTATTGCATAAACCATTCTCCATTAGGATCTGTAAATATTTAATTTTGTCTCTCCCAGTATGACGGTTTTTTTCATGCGGACGGAGCCCTTGTCTTTCTGGAGTGAGATGGATTGTTTTGAGGTTTATCAGTCAGCATATTCACCGGGCACCACATAAACCCGCTTTAATGCAGAGTGGACATGAGGTTTAACTTAAAGCAGCACTTGGTTCAAAGAGGTGTAATGTGTTCTACCTGCTTGGCGTACTAGGATTTTCTGCTCATTTTCTATCTGCTGTCACTGTGTTTCATGATCATGGCTCCTGTGTTGTACGAGGACAATAGGGAAGATCAGATAAGATCCTCAGACCTGTCCACACATCAGGGACTTGCGTTGTCTGATCCCCCAGAGCCATAGTGTGCCCTACCCTGACAGGAGCCCAGGCACTGGCTGGAGTTGCTTTTTCCTGGAGTATCCAAGGAAGCTCTGACTGACTCATCCCACACTCCTCCGCTCTGCTGGTTGTGCTCCACAGCTTGCAGAGGCACAGTCACAGTGGTCCAGTGACACGATTCAAACTCAAACATGCCAACATCTCACAGGGCTACAGAGCTCAACCTGCATTCAAATTGAGGGTCTGTACTGGTTAAGGCACTCCGAAGCCCCAAACAGGTGAATTAAGCTGCACACGAAAACCAAATATTGTCCATTTACAGTCAAGCTAACGAATAGAAATTACTGTGTATTGCTATTCATATCATTACTTTTAATCTGCCCACAAATAAAATTATGCTGATGATGGAAAACCGAAGAACAAGAACCCAAGAACGATACAGACAGCAGTGTGGAATAGGGGTTAGAGCTGAGTTCAAATTTCCAGCTGGGACACTGCTTTTTTACCCTTTGACAAGATACGTCACTCACGTGGTTTTAGTAAAATGCCGAGCTGAGTGAATAGAACATATGAATGTAAGCTACTTTGGATAAAAGCATCAACCGAATAATAAATAATTATGAATGTAAAGTTACTCCAGAGACCTAGTACTTATTGCTTCAGTTGATTAGAAGAAAAAACTATTCTTAATGGTTTGCATCCTTTAGATGAAAAAGGTAATATTCTATGGGAGTGCTCTCTTTTGGGTTTTTAACAACGTGGAAAGAGTAAAATAAAAAAAGTCATTTTCCTGTCTCCCAAATTGCCTTGGTGATCATTGTCTATCCTCACCTACCATCTTCCTCTTCCTCTAAAGGGAATAGGATTCTGGTAGTGCCAAGCTGTCTGTGTAATTTATATATTTTTTTATTTTATTTTAAGGACTATAAAAAAACATAATAAGAAGAAAATAAGTCAAGCCACTTTAAAAAAGAAATCAAGTGGTTCTGACTTCTGGTTCTTGTTTCCTCTCTGAATCCACATTAATTAATTTCGCAGACGTAGTGTTCCTCGCTGCCACACACGTCATATTGGCATCTCCATTTCTTGACATTAAAAACCCTGCTTGCTGTTTCCTGGCAACTCTGATGGTGCCTTTTGTATTGAGGAACTGGGATCTGTGCCAGTGCATTTGTGAGATCAAGCAATTCTTTACCCTCGTTGGGTTTAACGAGTATGCATTGTGATACAAACTGATTTGTAAAAACAGATGTGAGTTTTTGTAAATGGTTCCATTCCTTTTTTAATCTGTCCAAGAACAAAAAATCAAATATATGTTTTTCTTTCCAGATCAAACCTAATGAAATGAATTACAGTGCAGTTATTAAGTAACACAGAGTCTCCTATTTTCAGAGGTTTGAATGGCAGTGGAAAGGCAAGTCTGCTTTTTCTCAAAAATAACGAATTATAGTTAAACACGGTTTATGTTTTTAGAGTGTTCAATAAGCAATGACTTTGAATAATGACTGGAATAAGATATGAGGAAATTAAATTTGTTTTTTTAATTAAATATGGTAATATTCCCTTAAGTTGAATTGTCACTCTGTGTTTAGGACCTGTACTTTGAAAGGAATACAAGCTTCTCAGTGCCCAGCTGGTGAGAAATTTCTCAATACTGTCTTCTTCACTTACAAAATAGACCAAATCTGGTAACAATAAAAATCTTTTTTTGTTTTTGCTTTTTTAAACTTTCACATTTTACTGTTAACTAGGGTAATAATTTAAGAAAATCTGGAGGATCATGAAACTGTCTGAAATGGGGATATAAACTCAAAATCAAATTAAAGCAAAGCTGAAAGATGAAGTGGCTTCTTGCAATGGCTTTAATAAATAATAAATATCTAAATAAACAGTAAGTTGAATATTTGGGGAAAGCATACGCAAAGAAACATTTCCTAGATCTTCAATGTGTTAAGACTCCCAACTGAACTTTGCATGTTAACCAGAACCTTGTATGAAATAAGCTTTAAGAAATGTCTCCTTGGAGTTCTTTATTTGTGAAGGCAAAAGTACAGTTAAGAATTGCAAGAAACACACATCTGCTCATGGGAAGGAAGCTTTTTGGTTTTTTAGGTGTATAAACAGTGAACTGAAACTTGCAAGTCATTACTCATTAATACACAGCCTTTGGCCTCCTAGCAACACTGAGGGTGACAACTGGCATTTTTCTCAAAAACACAGATCACTAGTTAAATCCACACATCCCTAAGTTTGCACGAAAGGAAATCTGAAAAAAACATCTTATACTGTACAGTATGTGTATCAGGAAGTTAGCTGGTGACTACTCATGTTAGGGTATTATAACATTCTGAATTACACAATATAGTAGTAAAATTACAAAAACAGAAATGTTATGTTCTGGGAATGACAATGTTATATGGTTTGTATTTAACATTGCTTTATTTTAATGAACAGAAGATTAGATCATTATTTGTGTGTGCAAAGTATTGCAGTATTCATTTCTAAGCTGTTTCATTATGGATCACAATGCACACAAATCAAGCTTTTTTAACATTAACAAAAAATAAACCATAGCTTTATGACGTTTAAAATTCTAGGCTCCTCCGCCTATAATTCTTAATTAAACACATCTTCAATGAAACAAAAATGTGTCCAGACACAAACTACAGCCCTGAGTGCTTTTTTTCAGGTTTAATTTTATTTTAACAAACATTTTCCTAACTTCACCCCTAGATTAAAGCTTACTAAATCTACCCCTTTATCTCTTAATTGGAAGCACATTTTTGGCTCTATTGAAGCACAAATACTCTGACTGAAGGAGTGTCTTTGACTATGAGTAGCAGACAGATAGTCAGACAGCTAGACTAACACCCTTGAGAGATAGACTAGCAGCCAAGCCATTGTGTAATTAAGGCTGGGTTTCTCTGAGTTCTGCTGTATGGAGACTTGGAATGTACACATGGTTGCAGGAACTGCACTTGGAGACTTGCACGGACACCAAGACAAACCAGACGTATTTCAAAATCATTCAGGAAATATGTCCATGTTACTGAGCCACCCACGCAAAAATGTTACAACTGCCTGTTTAAAAGGTGTTGCAAACTTTTAAAAAATCCACGTCAGCTTTTTGTTATTGTTGTCAAATGTGTGTTCTTATTGCGTTGCTGTTGTTTGGCTCACAGTATTGTAACATGCAAGAGTACAAAAAAACAATGTTATGAAAACAAGTATTATAAGACTATATATTTCACTAAACTGGGAGGCTGAACCAACTCAGTTGACATCTTATTCCACTTTTCGCATATATAAAGTCAGCTCAGGGACAGCTCTTTCACTCTTATAGGGACACATCAGCATGACACAGCTAACCTTAACCAGTGGGACAGATGTACATTTACTGTATGTCATCCCCCGATCACCATCAGAGTTAAGGTGTGTTTTATGAAATTGCTGTGTGAATTGGGAGGCTTAAAAGTAATATTTAAAAAGATTAATTAGAAAGCTTTTTATTATATATCTTATTAAAAAATAAATACTTGAGAAGACTAAATCTGATCTGCTTATCACAGACTTAACCTTTTAAAAAGATGGCATGCCTTTTTTTCCAGCTACTGCTGCTCTGCATCTCTGTATGCACCAGTATCCTGTCCTATACTGTAAGCCAGAAGTCATGCGAGATTTAACACAGAGGACCACCTACTGTAAAGAATGTTCCTCTACAGTTACAGTCAATAATATGGATTACAGCAGTAAACTGGATGTATTTTACTAAGTGTTATTAGCTCCAAAGGAAATTGATGTTTTCATTCACTTGTCTGTGTGAGATCTTTGACCAGGACAAGCATTGCATTCAACAGTAACATTAGTACAAGTTTATTCTCATCAGTGCTTGTGCCTGTGTGCTACAGTATATGGATAATGCTTGTTATTACTGGGTGATAAATATCTAATCTATAGGCTACAGAACTCCTTTTTTGTATTAAACATCAGGATTATGTTAGACAAAATGGCAGCTTCATTAGGGAGGGTAGGAGCCAGTGTTCTAAATGAGCAGAGAAAGACTTCAATTTAAATCTGTCAGAAGCCTTCAGAGTACACCCAGAAACCCTGCAAAGTGAAGATTGCTGTGCCTATTACCAATCCTTAATGGATCTCCATTCGACCGCATGTTGCATTACTGACCATTGAATGTGAGAATGGCAATTATCAGTTCTAATTTCTGAAATTGTCTTTATTACATTATCAGGCTCTGCACATTGCTTGAAACAGACTGGTGACATGCAGCTACAAACACCTTGATGATGAGCACAGTTTCCAAAGGTGTGCTTGAATGGGCTTTTCAATTATAGTGGCTTGAAACTCTGAAAAGTGTGGGGGGAAACACTGCTTATCAGTGTACACAAGACAGCATAGTAGTTGATATATAAAACAATAAAATAATAACATTTACAAACAACAAGAGGCCATCTGGCCAATCTACTCCATTTGGTAGTTAGCTAATTAATCCAAGAATCACATTCAGTCTTTACTTGAAAGAATCCAGGGTATTGGATGGTTGAAGCAGTTGGGTAGGTTGGATTGGGATGGGTAGATTCCCACAAAACTTTGGGGTGAAGAAATGTCTCCTGTTCTCACTTTTAAAAGCTCTTCTACGTAGTTTCCCCTGTTGTCCTCTGTCCTCAGCATGTTTCGCAGTTCAGTCTGAAGAAGGCTGCTGGCTTGTCTTTGTCAGTGCCCTTGAGGATCCTGAGTATTTGTATCAGGTCCCTTCCTAATTGTCTCTGTTCAAGACTAAAAAGGCTCAGTTACTTCTGCCTGTCAGAGTAGGACGTTCCCTAAAGCCCTGGTATGTAAGCTCTGATGGCTCTTCTCTGGACTGATTCCAGAGCAGCAGTATGTTTTCTATAGCATGATGACCAGAATTGTGCACAGCGTTCTAAAAGAGCTCTTACTGGTGAGTTATACCATTTTGACATGACATCCCTTTATTTAAATTCTACGCTTTTAACTCTATATCCAAGCATTTTTGGATGACATGTTTGAAGGATGAAAGTGCAAATATATTCACTCTCCATAGTCAAATCCCAGCACACTGGATCTTGTTGTGACAATGATGACACTGAGGCAGAGGCAGTGATACTGTTTGTTATCGCAAGGCAGTGAGCCCTGTAAGTTAACATCATATTCACAGCTGGCTGTTGTAAGACTGGGGTGGTGAAAATTCAGTGTGAGTAGCCTGGAAATCTGATTCCTGCCAGTTGTGGCTCCTGGGCTGGACAGATTCCTGTGTTTCCATGTCTGCAGATCAGCTGTGGCCTTTTTTATGTCATTTGATTTTCAAAAACATTTATACAGTATATTAGAAGTGCGCTAAGATCAGTCAGCCTCAGTCCTGGTCCTGCAGATCCAGCATCACTCTGTATGGCGAGAGATATTATCAAAGAAGGCAAAGAATCAAAGCTACTAAGTCCTGAAACTAATGTTTAGAAAAAGAAACTCCAGCTCGGTTTTGTCGTTTTTTTTAAAAAGCGGTTGGATGTCAACACTATCACTTCATGCAGAATTTGAGAATATTCAAGAGACTTTGAAGACTCAAGAAGGGGGGCAGGTCCTGTGGGTGATCGATCTGAATGACGTTACTCCCCAGCCAAGCACCATTCAGCTTCGCTATCAATTGTGTAACAACTCAACAAGACTGTTGTTTGATCTTCGCCCTAATCCCTCTGCCTGTGTCACAAACTGGCAGCAGAAGAAAGGGAGCTTAAAAGAACGCAGAGCTGGAGTGGGCCTGCCAAAGGCAGTGTGCCATTAACACATTTCCACATACTCTCATCACTTGTACAGCGTTTCCTTTCTATAGGCGATCCATCAAACTCCAAACTCCCCTTCCCCACTCTTCCTTCATTTTCTGTGACATAACTATAAAGAATAGGAAGGGTTGGATAATTTCAGCTATATACTGGAATGACAGGCAAAAAAGAAGAAATCCCTTTATACCATCCACGAGTCCCTGCCATTTAAGAGGCTTTGACCATAATTTGCCATTAGCTTGGCAGAAAGCGGCTTCAAAACAGGCAGAAGTTGTCACGACAGCAGCCAAACCCCAACCACCAGAAAGGGAAAGGAAGTGACATCATAGGCAGTGGCTTGGCAAAGAAAATAAAATTGCACTATAATGGCCATGGCATCATTTATAGGAAAATTGTAGAACCATTTAACTGCTGCGGGAGTGGATTTTCTGCTCACTACAGCTCCTGCCTTTTCCTTCTGGCGAGAGATTGGCATCTTTTGAAGTATCCCAGAAGTCCCTGTCCTGATCAACAGTACTGCTGCAGGAACCAGTGGCTTGATTATTAAGATTTGGCTACTTACCTTCATTAAACTGTGCTTGATGAAGGCTGCTGAACAATATAACAAAAATATGAAGATTCTGTCAGTCATGGGCAGAAGTGTTTTAAAGCAGCATACTTTTAAGTGGAGCAATTGGAAATGAGACTGGAGCAGCTGTTCATCAGTAGAAATGCTAAATCACTCCAATACAGGCTCTGAACTCCTCCAGCCCTCTCCCATAACTGGAATCATTGATCACTGCAGCCCTAACCAACAGTGAGCGATGCCTGTAAATGTTTAATCACGACAGATAGTCCCCATCTTACTTGAGCCTTATTTTTAGCCACAGCCGTTTTTCCATCTTATGAAAACAATTTATTTTTCTTTTAAATAGATCAAATACAATGTAAATATACAGAAACAAAAGTATAAACCAGCGTGCACATTCACATTAAACCCAGTGTAATGTGTTGATTTTTTTCTCTGAATCTTCCATTGATTACCTGGGATGGTGTTCCTGCAATGTCTGATCTTTTTGTAATGTAATGTTTTTCTTATATCGTGTTGCAGAATATTAATACAATTTAGTTTTAGAATTTAATGGTATAGGGTAATGTTTTAATACATGGGATCCTGGAAAGAAACAGAAAGTACTTTTCAAAATAAGTTACCACACCATTTGGCAGAGAAAATGTACTTGCTATAATAATATTCACATGACTATTGCCAATTGCTGTTTTTAATTGTCCCTGTGTGTTTGCATGTGTGAGCCCTGCGATGAACCGCTGTCCTGTCCAGAGCGCCTTGTTCCATGCTTTTCTGAATATACTAATACAGGGCCAGTAAGCAGCTTTCTGATAATGGACAAAGTTGGGTGGATGGGCACATTTCACCCACAGTCTACACACCTACTTCTTGCTCTTTTCTCTCCCTGTAAACGTGAGTCACCAAACCTTGTAATTAAAATGTCTTGATTAAGTACATTTTTCCACCAAATTGCCAACTACTAAGTGAGGGATCAAGTTTCTGGGTTCTATAAACACATTTTTTTATTGCCAGCACAGACACAGCCTTTCATTTTAATTCTGTGTATATTTTCCAAAGAACAAACGCGCATTTAAAGACACTTTATCCCCTTGAGTACTCTTTGTTATCTTAATATGTTACCAACAAGGGCTTTCTAAGTAATGGGAGTCACTTTTCTCAAAGGATACATTTATTGAAGAGCCTAAGCTTTTAATAGGATGCTGAAATCAAAAGAATTTATCTTTCAGATCATCAGTGCGCTGAGAAAGTTTCCAAAATAAAAAAACAGAATTAGCAACACTGTGAGATATCTTTCAACAAATAAAAGTAGGAAAAAATATAAAATCCCTGGTGGCATGACAATGTTTACTACAGAATATTTCTTTCTTTGTGTAAGCTGTGGCTGTTGGTGCGCTTATTAGTAAACAGGGCTTTGATATTTTCTAACACGTACATCTATGGATACAGAGCATTGAACATGAAAATGTCTCAGACAGGCTTTTGTGTCTGATAAACACATGAAATAAGAAATATAGTAAAAAGAAAACATTTGATTGTTTTCATAAGTAAACAGCAAAGGGAATAGCTTTTGCTGAGGAGTACTTTAAAGTGGAGCTGAATCAAATAAGGCTAATTCTAGATTACAAAAATAAAACCTGAAAAGTAGCACAGGTAATAAATAGACAGCCTGCATGAGTAGAGAGAGAGAGATAAGTGCACTGCAGAAAAAAGTAACTCATCTTTGAAGATATAAAAAATAAAGCTGAAAGTCTAGCGAGGTTTGAATACATTATTTGGTGATTTCCCGAACAAATGTTCCGTCTTTTTTTGTTGAACTTTTATTTTCTAGACAAGACCTTGCCTCTCTTCTGGTTAGCATTAAGACAATCACTGTCTTGCCTGGGGCTGTCTCATCAGACTCATCATCTCAGGAGTTTATGAGAGGATATGGAATATACATACAGTCTCGAAATGAGTTTGTCTGAAATAACATGCTGAGGATAAGCAGTTTTGTTGAGTAAAAATGCACATGACTGTGGCTAACAGCCGCTTTGAAGGGCTGTCTCCTTTAACACCTCAGAGCAGGTCTTGCTTCATTCTCTCTGAATAATATGATTTATAATATATACCTTGAAGTCAAAGGCCTCCTGCTCTCATAATAGCTCTTATGGACTCCAGCCAGTTATTCTTACTGCCACAATAAATCCATTTATACCTTTCAGAAGCTTTTTCAGTGTGTTAACACCCTAGATGTTTTAGTTCCCATCCATTCAATCCAGTTTAGCGAGATCCACCCAAAAACAGCAGATTAAACCACTGGATTTCATGAAGGTGATGACAGAGCAGCAGGATCTGTGCACTACAAGATCGTGCCTTACTGCACAAGCAATGCCATTTTTCTACTCGAGCACAAGTAACCGAACTCATTTTCATATTTTCTCCGTCGTTGATTAGCAGGGTGGTATTGTTTCTGCTATCCTCACGTGTGACTTGATTTGGATTGTAAGCATAGTGGAAACTCCACTCCTGGGAATGTTTCAGAACCATATTTCTTCTTTTGAAAGAAAAAGAAGAACAGAAAGAGAAAAAAAAAAGCCAAAGGCACACCAACTCATATTTTGACAATTTATTTCCACATTTCCCATTTCCAGAGTGTAAAGATGGTTAATCACCAGTGTCTAAACAGAACCTGTCCATTTTCCTCACAACAATAACAAGTCATGTGAGAGGATTATTAGAAGATGCATGTTTACATTACACCTACCAGCAACAGACTGGAAGATCAGCTTTCAGTTCCACTTTAAATTATATTGAATGTATATATTATTGTACTAAAATTGTATTTTGTGAACAATGTCAACCTCTATACCTTCTCAAGTTCTAGATTTTGGATTTAAATTATATCTGCATGTTTCCTTCTCACCTCAAAAACAATTCTCCAGATTGAAACCCTGATACTGGCAGATCTGATTTTTCTTTTGCAATGTCATGACTTTAAAAGGTCATGTCTATACAAATGAAACTGTTGGCTGAATCTAGTTTTTAAATCTCTCTTTCGTAAAATTTGTACTGTAGTTAAGAAAAAAACTAGCTTAGAACCTACCTCAGTGACTCTGGTTTGGTTTAACTCGGTTTTGGAAAACCGGTTGCAAAGAGAAAATAATTATTTTTTGATTGTGTGATCTGAAAAAAAAAGGAAGATAATGGTGTGAACGCAGCATGTTCATAAACAGCTATGCTGCCAGAGGCTCTACACAAGTGCTGCATTTTCCCACAGTTATTTCTTAACAGTGGATCATTGTGCTGTGAAGTGGTACCTTCAATATCTAATTATAATGAAGAGAAAGAGAGAAACAACAAGATCAGAGCTGCAACAACAAGCTGAAGAGAGCAATTGAAGAGCCAGTGATCTTGGCCTGACAGCAATCCTGCATTACCAATGGCCTTGATATTGGCATGACTGCATTCCCAGTAGCACACATTCCCTGCGAGGGTAGCTGAAAACTAAACAACATGCCTTCCACAGCGCAGCTGCATCTTTAACTGTAAAAGAAAACAATTAGAGGTTCAAACATTTAACCGAACTCACTGTGATCTTTGGAAAAACAGTCTCATTGATAGTAAGATAAGAATAATCTGAAGCCCTGTGTACAATCAGTTACATCACTTTTCTGATGTCGTTGATAAACACAGCTTTTAGGGCAGACAGAATCCTGTGTGTGGCAAAGGTGGTAAAACATGAATAACTTTAATAACATTAAATAATCTCATCCTGTGGAAGAAGTGTCTGTACCTCACCCCTGAACAGAAACAGACAGAAAATCATATAACAGGTAATCAACCACAGTGGCCTTAGTTTTATCTTCTGAATGTTTACCACACAAAAAAAAAACTTGGCGAGTTGATTATCCAGAATTAATTTAATTTTCAAAAATGAGGAAACAATTGCCGCAAGAAAGAACAGAGCTAGTCCACCTCTGCTCACAAAAGCATACTTGTTTTATTAAGTTGTTGGCCATTCACACTACTTAAGGCAATTTTAGATACAGGGCGTACTGTTTTTTAATGAAAATGTATAGATTTACAAGAACTGTCAAGACAAGAAGAGCGCTTGATGTGTCACTCACAGGAATTAAGAATCCCAGCAGCTATAAAGCTTCGTTAGGCTCTGTTCCGAGACTCTGGCTGGTATGCACAGATGGAACAATTAGAAGCTCCTTATGTATTCACTTAATTATCGTGTTTAATCTAGAGAGATTGGATTGATGTGTTCAAAAGGGGGTAACGTCATTTTCTAAATGTCAGCTTAGTCTTTGGTACAGAAGCTTGTCAGTTATTATTTTGTGTGTGGTTTTTAAGGTTTTTCCAAAGCTCAGTATAAAGCTTTTAAGTTAAAAAAAATTGTCAGCAATGATCTAGCATAAGATCAATATACTATATTTCAGTAAGTAATTAATAATAAGTAGCACATTTAGATGTGGCATTTAGATGTTTCCAACAATACAAAATCATTGTCAAAATGTTTTACTTTATTTAAACATTTACCAAAACAGGAATGCATAGTATACTTTTGTCCTTCAGTCTTTGAAGTATCAAGTCTAAAATACATGTATGTGTGTCTACATTATTCTACAGAAATGAATAAAACCGAATAGGTGTTTTTCATTATGTGTTTTGATTACTACAATGGAAAAATTATTATGTAGCTCCCTCTGGTGTCTATTCAGGTATGGAAATGAAATTCTGACTTCTGCGTAACTCAGGACATACAAGATGGCCAACCACCCACACAGCAAAAAAATAAAACTTTGCATTAAAATCATTATGTTTTAGTACTGTAATTCACCTCTGGGCAAGTTGACTCACATTATTTATGCAGTTCATCAGTTTCTTATTAACCTTAAGCCCTACATTCACTTTAATCATAAATGTAATCTGTAATTTTAAAACACTGTGTAATCTCTTGTTTTAATTTGAAAAACTACTAATAATAAAATAACAGATTAGTTGGATTCCCTTTGGAAAATAATACAAGAAACAGCTGTTTGTAAATGCATATTGGCATCCAAAGAAATCGTTGGGGTGTCCTTTGAAACCCATAATGGCTCTTAATTGTGAGTTAAATTATCCATGTTGCAGTCTGTGCCATAGATTCATGGCTTGTGGCATTAGAGTGCATAGATCTGTTTTCATATATGTGTGTCTCCTGTTATATGATTGTTCAATAAAAGATAATACCAAGGGATATCCCGACTTACTTGCAAATCATAACTACACTCGTTTTTAGTTATCTTACTTGTTTAAAGATGCTTGTTTTCCACACATTGGCAGCCCTTACCTTCCATTTCATATATTTTGAAATATGAATAGTTTTTGTGTGTGCTGGCGCCAGCTGATATGTTTATAAAGTCACATGTTAGAAGGGCTGGCCATCTGATCCCAGTCAGTGAATCAGGATAGTGGAGCAAACTTGAGCAGCTTGTGTTTTCTGACTTCTACAACAGAATGATGACAGTACTAACAGCCTGCTGTATCTCATGAAGTCACAGTCAGGCGAAGTCCAGATTATAACACTGCAAAGATGGAGTTTGGGTGAGCAGTAGCCCCCACACACATACATCTTGTATAATTGAGAACGTACAGTACTGTACTTAACATAGCTTGGTGTGGACAGCAAAACAAATAAGCAAACAGCCAATCGAACATAAGATTGTGAAGCAAGAGACTTGTGCAGCCAAGATCCAGAAAAGAGAAATCCCTGCAGCTCGTGGGTGAAGACCAGACAGACAATTATCACCCAAATCTATATTAAACCAGCAGTGAGCAATGGAAGTGCTCGCAAGGCTGGATTCACACCCCAGAAGCGGCACGTTTTCAGGGTGTGCCACTTGCATGTGGAGATCTCGGGCTTTGACTCGGAAAGACTGGGTTTTCTCCTGTAATTGTGGAATTTGTTCCACACAATGGCAGTAAGCGGATGGCTGACTGTAGCCTCTGCCCGGGCTCTCCGCAAAGGATTGGCGATGTGTGTTTGTTTTGGACGGGAATGAATAACTTTTCATTTAGGGCGGAAATGACAGGAATAGTAATTAAGGAAATGGCATGATTTTATAGGCCATGATGTTTATATTAACGGCCAGATGTGATACAGCTGGAAGCTAGCTCGCCTTGCCCGGTGTGTCATTGGTTGAGTTCTGCTAACTGACGTGCTGGTTTTGCAAACGGGACTTCATGAGAGAGAGATAAAAGTGGGATGTTGCAGGAGCCAAACAGGCTCTGACTGATTAAATTTTAAATGTAAACATAAGTACCAGGGGCTTCTAAGGCATGTGACGATTTTGAAGACCTGCATTATTGCGTGTGAGCAAACTATATGTAGTATGTACTATCTCGAGCAGGCTTTAATATCTGAAGGCCAATATTGGAGCTGATCTGGTTCACCAATTAATAAGATTGACGTCAACCTCTTGCATCATCTCAATTTATTATACTGGTGCTAAGATCATAACTTGAAAGTCTCAGGTTAGTCTGGGCCCACTGTGTCCAATTTGTCTGACTAATTTAATTGACTAAAACAAGCTGTTTTGCCAGAGGGTCTTCTAGTCAGAATTTTTATGAATTTGAGGCTCTGCTGGTGGTGCAAATGGGCAGCTAGCCAAAAAGTGTCTGCAAACCTGCAAAGCGATATCTAGAACCTGGAGTTCTGTCTTTCAGCTAGAACTGAAATAGCAAAATGATCAACTGAAAAGGATCCCTTATACACAGCAATATTTAGACTTTGTTATACAGTAGCTAACTGGCAAATAAAAAACAATCCCTTGTCATTTTTTTTTTTGTCTGCTCGGTATTTTTAGTTTTCATGTATTTTGGCCATGCTAATATTAAGACTTTACTTTGCTATGATTTCCTATGATTTACATCCTTCTTTGCTACACTCCTCTCTGCTTCACACTGCCTCCACTATACTTTCTCTGTGTTCTGGGCCCAGCTCTACAAACCAGTATAGACTGAAGATGAGCAGGATTCCAGGTATAAACAGCTGGCTAAGAAAACAGGAGAAATGTTGAAAAAAAATCATTCGACATTGAAACTGATGGCATAAGATTTTGCAAACCTTTTCCATCCCTGTTTATTTTAGGGTTTCACCAGAAGTCCGCCACATCCATCGTCCTACGGTAGCTACACTACAGTGTCCTCCGACTCTCCCACTCCAGCCTCCCTCAGTTCAATTCTCCTTTTTACTCCTTTGCAGTGTCTCACCCAGGGAAAACAGGAAGAGCTGTGCATGTTATAGATTACTTTTACGATGGCTACATAACTTGCTCAAAGAAGAAAAAAGATTGATGACTCCTTGGTTTCAGCAAAGCAGCTTTCCCTTTCAGAGTATTAAATACACATGGAAAGGAATGAGCCATCTTCATCAATCTACTGGGGATCCAGCTGCTATCATCTGGGAGAGATGAGACCCCATCACTTTCTTATGATTAAGACAAATGCTGCTGAAGCTTGAATTCCCTGTTGAAAAAGATTCAGACTCTCATTCACTTTGATGAAGTTTTCTGTGTTGTTTTTTTTATCTTTGTTCCACTTTTGTAATATCGAGAATCACTGTTTTTTGTCCATTTTTTGTTTTCTTTCATGTCTCTCCATCTGTTACTCGGTGGAAATCAGTACCTCATTAACCACGCCTGTGATCCTGGTATTCTTTAATCTCCAGGCTGTAAGCTCCACAAGACAGCACTCTTAATTATTTCCAAAAAGATGGCTATGAATTATAAATAGGCAGCACAATCAAATGAAAAAAAAAACATTTGATTAGTAATCTAAACTCAAAAGATGAACCTGTTATAAAAGTACAGAATGGCTATTTGTGTGACAGAGAAATTCTATCTTGTAAAGAGTATTGTAGAACATGCAATGTAACAGCTAAGTTCATAGCTGAGGTACACACCTCAGCTGAAATAAATACTACTGATAAGACAGATTAATATCAGTAGTATTTATTTCATTTATTTCATTATTTATTCATATCAGTAGTATGTATTGACATGGCATATAAAAACGATTTTAAAACTAACTAGTTTAAAGCTGTTTTTTTAGCTGTACGTTTTTTTAATATGTAGTGTGAATGAAACAGCTTTGACTTTGAATTAACTTCACCTTGGTTTCTCAAGTTTTTAATTTCTTGAACCAAAGAGAATATCTAGACTGTAAATTCATGGGACAGGTTGGGATCAGGATAGACTTTGTGTTATTTAACAGCTAATAGAAGTGCTATTGCCATTGGTTTTCTTTGAACTTTCAGAATATGATGAAAATGTTACCTTTTTATGTATGCGTGTTATTATAAAATGTTATATAAATGTCATTATAATTTTAATTATTTACTATAAAAATCATTCTTTGCTCTTGATTATATGATCACTGCCTGACTATTAAGTGCTATATTCAGGTTGTGCAGCACAGTATGAGATTCTCCAAAAAGCTTCAGCTGCATGCCTCTGTAAAACATTAACACTGTCATTAATTATCAGTAAGACACCAGTTTGTTTTAAACCAGGAAGAGGAAATAGCTGGTAAATGTGCTCCTGGAACAGGAGATTCGTGGTTTCAGCGTGAATTCTGTGCTTTTTTGCTTTAAACTTTTTAGGTGGTGGTTGGGTGGGAGAGATAATTGTGCCGAACACCTAACTTTCCTTCCAAAACATGTTTTCAGTAGAAAAAAAATATATACATCAAACACCAGACCTCATTGAGCTATCCTAATTTAGGGTAGTTTGCATATGGTTTAGCCTTTTTTTCTGATAAATTCTAAAATTTAAAACTTCTGCAGTATAGAAAAACAAGTTTTTTTTGTCATGTCACACATCATAACCCAAGTGGAAATGAGCAACTGGTTTCTAAGGTCTGAGCTGATATTTATAGGTATGCACTGGTTTAAACTGTTTTCGTGTTTTCCTTGCCTTTTATGTAATTTCCCAGAAAATAGCTCTGACTCCCTCTAAATGAAGTTGATGCCCACTGAGAGTTTAGAATGAATCCCAGGCAACCAATCTGCTTGAAATATTCCCCATGGGTACTCTCTGAAATATTCTACAACATCATTTAGTCACTAATACCTGATGGATCTATCAGATCTTGAGGGAGACAAGAAAGGGATTCACTAGCTGACTTAAAAGCTATTGATAGCTTTTTGGTACCTCCATCAGAAAATCAGAATTACACTTGCAGTGACTAATCACTTCCAAATTGATGCTGACCTGCACTTCCGTTATATTTTAAAAATTATTAATTTTTAATTACATCTAAATCAGTCAAGGCAGTTGGAAAACAGCATTGGATAAACTCATTTCATTTTACAAGCACAGCAGCAATTTAAGGACACTTATAAATTAATATTTTCTTTCCTTGTAGAAATTTCACTAGAAAAGAATTCTCTGGCATTCACTGGTGACCCATTTCATGGGGTCAAGATCAGTATGTTCCAGTTTAGAGCATTTCAGAAATAAGCATCTTGGTTTATTACAGCATTATCTTTTTAAAAACATAGTTTAAATTAATTAGATTGATAAGCAATAGAAATTAACCGGTGAGCAGTTTAGACCTGAGCATAACTATAAACAGCAGTTCAGACTTAAGAAACCAGTTACTCATTTCCACTTGTGTTATGACGTTTGATGTGCCAAAAAATTGTTTTTCTATAATGCAAATGTTTCAACTTAGCATTGACGAAACAGCTGGTTCGCTGTTCTGGTTGCCATCGTCAGAGATGAATGAATAACCTGCGATACCTATCTAACATATCATATAACCCCCCGTGGCAAAATACGAAGTCCAAAAAGCATATTTGCTTAATATGACAGACATCTCAAATTTAGGGAATTTGCAATTTTGTGGAAAAAAAACGTCCTATGTTCCAAGGATACCTGTATTATCATATTTGGCTTTTAGTTTCTGATTAAAAAAATAAGTTTGATCATATCAAGAACTGCTTATTCTTTCCCGTAAACAAATATTTTGTATAATGTACTGACTGTGCACTGCTTAGTTTTTCCAAATTGTGTGTTAAATGCCTCTACTATATTTAAAGCAGATGGAATGAATACGTACGTAACGTTGGGGGTAAATTCTTTCGCTGCTTTAATTTAAGTATATATTACTTTTTAAAATGAATTTAACCCCCACCCATAGTTAGCCCAAAATAACATGTACGGTAACAAAAATTTTAGGTAATTGTAGACATTTTGCCAATACACAGATATACAATCATCAGAAATGAAATATTTTATTTGCGTTGTCGTGCATGACTACGACACAAAAACCGACAAAAAAAATGACAACAGACATGACAGCTCCCTCTGGCCCTCGGGTACGGATGACCTCACTTCCTTTTGCATCAGACACTTCCGTCAAGATGGCGTCGGGCGTGGAGGTTAGTAAACAGAAAAATACCTTATTGAAATGTTCGATTCTGTCGCTGAACTGCCAGTTTTCTGTTTGAACTTTCGTTTTTTAAAACGCACAAGCTACTGTGACCATCTTAAAACTTTCTTATCTGGCTTTGGAAATGGTGATTCTTAAGCGGTAGTCCAACGCTGTTTAACCTATACAGTATATATTACGGGAAATACACGCCTGGTTTCTTTTTGTAACTATTTGAAACTTTAAAAACCTTTTAAGAATGATGTTTTTAACATCCTTTTTTCCACTAGTTCCTTTACAGAGGAGCCAGTGTGTAGACTTAAGTACTTCTAATGCACTGCTTGTGATTGTATGATTTAACTATTTTCTGATTGTTGTATGTTTTTTTTGGTTTTGTAACGACAAAGTCATGTATTTCTTTAAAACCGCAACAGGCTCCCAGGGTGGGCTAGTAATTGGAAATGGTTGTACCGCAGCTTTCTATAGATACATAATCATAGAAGACAATTTAGGTTTTTGGTTCAGACACGTGAACAACTAGTTAAGATCACTTTATCGGCCATATACAATTTCTAGTATTAGGAATTTGTCTTTTCACACACCCCAGCTTGCTCTCCATGAGACACACAGGCAGGGAGAGAAGATTGGGGTCAGAGCGCAGGGTCAGCAATTTATACGGCACCCCTGAAGCAGTTGGGGTTAAGGGCAAAATTAGTTTTAAAAAAGAGTAAAATTCCTCTGCCGGCCGCGGGATACGAAACAGCAACCTTCCAGCCACAGGTTTCACCTTGGTGAAGTGATTTAACTAATTAAGGTTTAAATGGGCCACTTGATCGTTTCACTAGAGCCGTCAGCTGTTGCCAATTTAAAGAGACTTGGGGCACATTCTGAGATCCCAGCTCTGAGGTGCTGGAGTTGGGAGCCTCTGAAATAGATTGTCTGTTCTCGGTTCTTTAACGTGTCTTGTGAAAATGGTCTCATTTTTAGTCAGCTTAATGTTTTGTTCCAGGTTGCTGTTGCAGACACAAATGAGGAATCCTCAGAAAGCACTGCAGCTCAGAAGAGAGAAGACAGACTGCGAAAGTTCAGAGAGCTTCACTTCAAGAGGGTTAGAAATCATATTCGTTCCCCCAGTGTTTGACTCATGAGTTATACAGAAGCTTTATTTCATTTGTAATACGTGTTGAAACTGCCAAGCCCAGAATGGCTTGAACGAGGGCAATGCACAAAGCTCTGAGAATAATAGAAGTGATCCTCTTTTGTTATTCGTCTGTACAAAAAAATCATAAAATTACATGGGGACATAAGAAAGAGAGGATGCCAATCTAACAAATATGGTTGCTGAAGGTTAATTGCTTCAGGAATCTTATTCAGCTGTTTCTGCTGCCAGGACCTGGTTATTCTTCTCTGTACTGACTCAAGAGCAACAATGTTGTTTTTTATAATGCGGGGACCAAAATTGTACAGCGCCTTGATTTAAATGATAATTATGGTAGCTATACCAGAGGCATCATCCCGTCATTAAAAAGTAATATCGATTCTCCGCCACTAGGCCAGACATGGGCAGACATGGCCCAATTCCAACCCTTTGTCATGTAGGTAAACCGTTCATTGAGTTGTTACAAATCAAAATCATTGTGGTCATTGCGAACTGGCCTTTCATTACCCCTCATCTAGTGCAAATAAAATACTGAATGAAGCAAGTGATTATTGTATTAGAATCTACTCTGATTTTACAGTGTGTTACTTATAAAACAATGAACTGTTACGAACTTGAGCTTTTACTCTTTCATGAAATGGCCATTATGCTGGGTTATATCATGTTAATATTTGCATTGAAAACTTATGCATTATCATGATAATGTTGAAACAGAATGAAGCTCGCAAGCTCAACCATCAGGAGGTTGTAGAAGAAGACAAGAGGCTTAAACTTCCTCCAAACTGGGAGGCTAAGAAAGCCAGACTGGAGTGGGAACTGAATGAGAATGAAAAGAAAAAGGTAACTGAAACTCTTCTTAGTTGGTTGTGTGACCCTTAGCATCCAGGTGTCACTAAATGTATTATAAGAGCTTATATTGGAATGGATCTAATAGGTAACTGAACCAAAGGACTCTCAGAAGGGCTGCAGAATCTTCACTGTTTAGAGCATGGGCTTCATTCTTCTTGAAGGCTGACAATTTTAGGTCATATATGTCTATAGTGCAGAAATATTCACATCTGAGATGCATGTGAAACTGTGCATGCATGTGTATGCACATACATGTCTGGGATCTCCTTTTGCTTATGTCTTTCCTTGTTTTTTGCTTGGGTGAAAGAAAAGGGCAAAATCTTTGGCTCTGGATAAAACTCCTAGAAGCACATTGTGCTCACAAAGACAGGGATACTACAGAACATGTTCAGGTCAAGACTACGTTTGCAAAGTTGTGCTGCTAATTCCGGACCACAGTGCTTCTACCTTATCGTTACATTTCTAACTGAAATCATGGGGGGGGGCGAAATCTCCAGCCGTTCAAGAAGGCTGTGTAATCCTTAGCCTCCCAGAGCCTATCCCAGCACTTTGCCCTGGATGGGATGGCACAGGATAGAAACAGGTTATCCTAGCCGGCATTCTTTGCAAGGTGGGAGGAAGTTTGAGCATTCGGGGGGGGGGGGGGGGGACAATGTGCACTTCAAACAAAAAGTACTTCACTAGGGAATCAGACCCAGGACCCACGAGCTGTGAAGAACTAACTCCCTCAACACCTTGCCACTGTGGAAGAAATATGCAAACGTTATTAGGAGACATGGTGGCGTGGTGATTAACATGCCTGCCCCCCAGCTCTGGGGCCCTGGCTTCACTTCCATGCGTGCTGTCTGTCCTCCCCATGCTCACGTGGGTCCACCCACAGTCCACAGACATGCTCATAGGTTAATTGGCTTCTGTGAAATTGGCCCTCGTGTGAGTGTGTGCTGCCTTGCCTTCAGTGATTCCCAGGATAGGCGTCAAGCCACCGTGTCCCCGAATGGAATAGGAGCTCATTGGACTTGATGATGACGACAAGCATTATTAACGTGGAGGACGAGGCGTTCGGTTTATCCCAGCGCCGATTTTTGAAATTGGAAACAAATGTCATTTTCAGGAATGTGCAGCAAGAGGAGAGGACTTTGAGAGAGCTAAGCTGTTGGAGATCAGTGCCGACGAAGCAGAAAGATGGGAAAGAAAAAAGAAGAAGAAGAATCCAGATCCAGGCTTCTCGGGTGTGTGATTTAGTGCTGTTATTGTCCTACCAGACACATGCCCGCCCTTCTGCAGCACTCGCCTGCTTTCGAAATTCTGTCCTTAGGTGGAGCCTACCTTTCATACCTAACTTGCATAAGACTGCGTAGGTTTCCAACATAAAGAGCCCATTCACCACATCTTGCTCATGTCATAGTCATTAGCTCATTGATCCCAACATTTCATGGCATTTTTTTTTCTGGTTGGATTTGTAACATAAAAAATGAAGTTAACAGTTTGAGTTGTCAGTGCTATTTGGCAATTCAACAAAAATTAAAAACAAACTGCACTCTGTCTTTTTATATTTTCAGAACCTTACCTTTCAAGAAGATAGTACAAAAATGTGCCTATGTCTGAATAAATGTGGACTGCTTCTAAATCCATTCTTACATCTTCTGTTCTCCAAAGCGTTGTGGTACTTATATCTTGAGTCCACAAAGAAATAACAATCTGAATAATTCCATTTATATGTGACACACCTTCTGGTGGCCACCACAGCTAATTTAAGAAAGCTACCAATTCTGTAGTTGGAAAAAATCAAATCTGTAGTGCAACCTAAAACAGAATATAACAGAGTTATATTTATGGTCTTCTTGAAGGGCATTGCATTGTTTTCCTAATATTAGCTCCCGAGGTTGAAGGTGATAACACTCCCATCTCAAAAAAAAAAGTAAGAAGTTGTCAGCATGGTTCATAAATTTGAGCTTAAGAAGCACAGTCATTTCTGTACAGGTATAATCTTTTTGGAGTAAGGTGTGATCTGTGTAAGTCGGTGTCATATCTTAATATGAGAGCTCGGTGTGACTTTACACAACTGCCATTTGCTCAGTAAGCTTTTCAGCTACATTAACTGGGTTGTGTATCATGTTCACAGTTCTAAACCCTCTTAAAACATGACATTCCAGCCAACAGCTTTGCAGTACAATTAAAATACAGAAACAAAGCTGGAGGCTTATCATGCTACAGTATTGTTACTGCATGAATGAGGAATGCAAAACATTAAACTAAGGAGTCAGGATTGAATTTATAATTCAGATTTAGACACAAAGGCATGGATGCATCACAGTTTCCTGTTACATCTTGATCCATGTAAAGCTGTTCTGATAAATCATTTTTAATTGACTGCTGTAGAATGTGCTACCATGGTTGTGATTTTATAAATATGGCAACCATGTGTTGCATCAGAGCACTTTGAAAATGAATGTGGAAAATTCTTGTACTGGGGTCGCACTAAATTTTCTCCCCCTTTTAATGAGATGCAGCTTTTGTTGCTTTTTTTATATCTGCGTCTCATTTCTTTCAGTCATTAAATGGCCTATTTGACCAAACACTATGATTCTGAAGTTTTCATTGATCCGGCAGGTTATGCTGAAGCACAGCTGCGGCAGTATCAAAGACTCACCAAGCAGATTAAGCCTGACATGGAAAGCTATGAAAAACAGCGGGAAGAATGGTAAGATAATGATTGTGGATCATTTAATGTGTTTTTTTTCCCCATTGTTTTCAGTTGCTGAAACAGTGGACACTCATTGATGCATACTCTTTATTAGATATGGCTTGGGGCAAGTGGAGGTCAGTGCTGCTTGTTAGCAGAGCACAGAGGCAGAGCTAGAAGCCATGTGTTGTTTCACACAGTGTTAAGCAGTTACTGTGCCTTGGTCCACAGTGTTGGGCTGTGCTGACTGACTCAGTGTTCAGCTGAAAATGTGGTCTCTTACTTGTAGCGGCGATGACTTCTTCCCAACATCCAACAGCCTGCTGCACGGCACCCACGTGCCGACTAAAGAAGGGATGGACCGGATGGTGGCTGATGTTGAGAAACAGTAAGTTACAAATTCATTAAAAGTCTGCATTAATTCTAACTGCCGGTTATTACAGGGTGTGTAGTTACTATGGGCGGTGTAAAGTGAATGCTCAGTACCTTAAGGATTTAGTTGTGATTGGTAAAATGTAAAAAAAGCTTTATATTCTGTGTGAGATAATTTAGCACATAACACATATGGACTGATGGGTTTGTCCTAAAATAATCCTCGATAATTGCAGTGTGGTATCCAGTTTTGTCTTGAATAGTCTCGGTGTTTAAAATCAAATGGATTCATCTGATAAATTGGACCGTGCGTCAGTTACCATTGCCGTGAAGAATTGCTTCCCTCACAGGGCTTGAACGCATCTTCAGTCTCCACAGCGTGCTTTCTGCTACATGCTTATCATGCTGTGTTTTGGACTGTCAGGTTTAATTCTTTCACCTCTTCTCAGCTTCCTTAGGCTTATTTGCTTATTTTGTGCGAGAGCGACATGCACAGGACATCTTGCTGTTGATGACTGTTAGGGGGTCAGTGGTCAGGGTTCTGGACTGGTAACTGGAAGGGTGTGGGTTCAAATCCCGGTGAGATGCTGCAGTTATGAAATGGTGCAAATGTAACTCGCTTTGGATAAAAGTGTCAGCCAAAATAAAGTGGGGGAAAAAAATAGCAAGGGGCGAAGACAAATAGATTCTGCTGTATCTTGTTGTCATGCTCAGGTCCTCTTTTTGCTCAGTGAACCAAATAAATGGATATTGACTAACTGCTGAATACAATGAGTATATGGCTCATATCTGGGATTAGTAGGCAGCTGCTTGGTAGAGGTCTCCACACGTGATGAAGTGACAAATCCACAGTCAAATTCCAGTCCCCAGCCCAGAGCAAGGCTGGCGCCATGAGTCCTCAGTTCTGATCAGCCATTCTGTGTGGCTGGGACTCCGACCAACAGTATACCACATGCTTGGCTCACCTTACTCGCAACAAAATGAATACATTGGTTTCTTTTAATATATTACTGAAGATTTCTTGTTGGAGAGGTGGAGGGTGAGAATAGGATTCTTTGCAGAAGAGCTGTTACGACTTGAATTATATTTTCGAAGGGGTCAAAAGATACTTGACTTTGTACGATACAATAGGTAAGATAACTATGTGAGATAGTTAATTGATATTTGATGGGTATTGGTGCCATTACTGAATTATAGCATTCCGAGGTTTGAAGGGCTTTCTTCTTTTCTGAATACGTTTTTTTTTCCTTTTCCTTTTTTCAGGATTGCGAAGAGGTCAAAATACAGCAGGCGCCGGGCATACAATGATGATGCCGATATCGACTACATCAATGAGAGAAACGCCAAGTTCAACAAGAAAGCCGAGAGATTCTATGGAAAATACACTGCTGAGATCAAGCAAAACCTGGAAAGAGGCACTGCAGTTTAATATTGTGTGCATACATCCCATGAATTCAGTGCACATGCAGAACCTTGAAGGTTTGGTTCATTTGTTGTCATCAGGGATAGCATTATGTTGAGCAGGAGGAAACCCTTTTTCTGAATGTGAAGGCGAACCATGGGTGCGTTCTTTCCAAGTATTATACTGATCCACACCATTTAAATAAGAGCTCACTTTCCTTGAACCACAAAGACCAAGCATCACAATAAGTAACAGATGGGAATGTTTCCGAAACGTATGCAAAGTTTTTAATCTGTGCATGTAGGAACGATGAAAGTTTAAGAATTAAAGTTTTTTTTGCTGCCCTTTTTAAGTAGAATGCTTTTTGTAAGTTAAAATATGTCACCGTGTAATCTTTTGGATGTATCTTCTCATTATTCAATCATGTTTATAGTTCAATAAAATGTTTTAACAATTCCTTGTAATTCTGTTGCTGGTAGTTGATTTTACAGATATTATTTCATAACTTTTGGTCTTTATATAGTGAGGAAGAATGGAAAAGATGATCAGCCTATCACAGTTAGTTTTTTTTTTTGCATTACTATCCTGATGGTACAAGATTTTCCAGTAATGCTTGTGTTCACCTTCGATCAGGAGGTTGTCAATAGATATGGAACATGACATCTTTTGTTGACTTTTGGATGGTTACTTCATACATTTCTAACTAAACTGGAGAAATATGCATGGATTGTAAAACTTTATCTTCTCAATGATCAGTCTTGTAAATAGAAGATGTTTTTCAAAAATGTTCTAATTTTCATTTATTGCTATTAAATGATTTTTACAAAAGATCTGAATGATGCTTTCTTACTGTAAGATTCTACAGACAGGTTAGTTTGTACTCCAGCTCTAGCAGATATAGTGTAGCAGGACCATATACAACTGTCAGGTGACATACAATAAAATTTGATCTCCTTCCTTTTGTTGGAGCAGTATCAAAGTGAAGTATCTTCTTAGTATCCACTTATCAGAAGAGTTATCAGAAATAATACTGGGTGTTTGGGGGGGAATCCATCTTAGATCTTCAGCCAGAAGAGGGAAAACAATTTAGGTATTCATATGATCTTTCAAAATCTCAGTTTCTGCCAGTGGGCTTAAAGCAATATGATACAAGAAAAGACTTGTGACCTGTCAAAAGATCAAAGTTTAACGAGAGAAAGCGTTGACCATTTTGTACTTTGCCTGATGTTTTCGACAATTTAAAGCGTGGTTGACTGCTCCCTCTAGTGGATTTAAAGAAAGAGGCTTAACTTCTGCAAGGTCCTGGAAAGTGTCCTTGCATGACAATTGAAATGCAAGACTTCACGGGCTTTAGCGTAATGTCCCGTAAAGTCAGATGTCCTGGTCTTTGTATGCCATCATCTTGGACGAATGGAATCTTTTTAAGCATGCTTGACCTTTACCTGAAAATGAATTCTCGGCCATCGTACCGGGGGGATTAGTACTGTATTTGACAGTGACCATTTTAATGGGGGAGGGGGGGGGCACATGCTTGGCGGTCCTAAATGTGGGAGTCGGACGTAATTAAGGGTTTTTCATTGAACATTTCTCTGGTTTCTCTGATGTAGAAGCCGACGCGAAGAGCTCTCTCGTACTGTTCTCTGGAAACCCTTCTCCTCCACAGATGTTTCCCTTCCAGCTATGCAGTGACCCTACCATATTTCATGACAGCATCATGGAGACCACAAAAAAGCACCTGCCACCAACAGTGAGCAGCCTTTTTTTTTTCTAAAATAACTTTTTCCCGGCACCGGTGAGTAACCGTTGCCAAAGGTAATTTGTTCTGTGAGATTACTAGACTTCAAACATCGAAGCAACTTTTATTTTAATTTTCCCCCACAATTAGTCTGTGCCTCCGTCAGGAGTGTTTTTTTTCTCTATTTACAAAAGAAAGTTGTGGGGTTAACTTCGGTTGTGAATGAAAATTAAATTCATGTGACAAACTTAAATAATTGCTTTGGTGTCTGTGACATTAAGAGGAAATTAAACATCAAATAGTCTGCCTGGAAGGGGTGGCTTCTAACATTTTTCTCAAGCTCTGCTGAAAAGGGGCATTTGTGTTTTTACTTAATGACTCCTTTGTGTGAAGCTGTAAACATGAAAAAGTTTTTTAAAAAGTGACAGGATGACACAAAATGTGTGTTTATGAGAATGTGCCCAATTTAAGGCTGGAATTGCCTCTTGGCAATAGCAAAATGCTTATCTCATATGCCATGTAAACAAGACACAACTATTCCAACCAGAGGTGTAACTTTCATTAACTGTGCCTGCAGATTCTAAACTTACAAGAAGATGAATGTCTATGCATACAATGTAATGAACAACAAAGAGGGGTTCAGGTGTTAACTACGTATCATGATTCTATTAACAGTTTTTATGTTTTAGTGTTTGTCATTTTATTTAATCAGACATAATTGGCCTGCTTAAACATACTATCAATGAGCAGCTTTTTAGAGGAATCTTAGTTTAATAGAAACACCTACCACTTAAAAGTTTGTCACCATGCAATGCTGATCTCTGAAGTATCTTGAGGTACAAGATTTATTACAGATACAGACAATTTTCCTGTGATTCAGTGAAAAACATGGATTATTGTGCAAGTACTTTACCATGGCTAGACATGGTGTAACTTAAAGGTGCCCATATGTAAATAACAAATGCTTCAAATTCATTAAAAGCCTTTTCACATTTCAGACGTTAACACAAAATCCCAGTATCCTACTGCAGGTCACACAGGAGAAATATATATATGGCCAACAGCCTGTTCAAGTGATCTTACATTTGTTTATACACTCATCTGGGATTGTTGTTTTTTTTCCATTTCAGTGCATCTTAATCGTTAACGTATTAAGTTCTTTGACCAACAAATATTTTGAATAGGATTACAGCCAATGATCACATTTCTAAAAATAACCTGTGAAAAAGGTTACACCGGAGAGAACTGGCTTTGAAAATGTGTTTCCCTAGCTGTGTGGGAAACCGTGACTGGACAGTCAAAGGGTTTGATCATCCAGTCTCTCCTGTTTTCGTCTCCTTTTATATGGGGGTTCAAAGCAACCCAGACAGCAGACACTGATTCATTCTTTTTACTTTGATGACTTTATAATGCTTCATTATTTCTCTGTTTATTTTCAGGTAGAGTTGGTAATGATTAAACAGCTTTTAAACTAGGCTTTGGAATTCAAACAATTTGTATTGGGATGGGGGAGTCTGAAGATATCTAAATGAACATTGCCCATCTTTTAGAAGCACAGAGATCTGTTTAATGAGCTCTAATAAGATGCTAAAGTTTACCTTACATCATGAATGAACATGTTCAAAAGAGTGTGTGCAAGTTAAACCATTCAACCCCATGTGTACTTAATGAACAAAGAAGTTTTAGTGTAGCTGCCAGAAGCCTAAACACCTCTGTAATTTAACAACTGGATGATATATGGAAAATGTACTCAAGCATGAAATGTGAAACTGTGTGATCTTTCAAAGAACTAATTAAAATCACTGTTCAAAACAACGTACCATACTCATTGGTCCACAGACGTCATGCACCCTGTATCTGTATTAAAACTAACTGTCGTTTGGGAAATAGTATGTTTTTTATGCATTGTAGCCAAAGAAGATTAAAATACACATTTGTCTCCTTAAGTAAATAAGGCATATACAATTTAATCTCTACATGAGTAGCACCTACAGTATTCAGATTAACTGAGAAAACACTTTGGACGACTCAGTATAAAACATCCAGCGCTGCCCTCTCCTGGTAAATGTGCCTATAAGCGTCAAGAACATTTGTAGAATAAATTTCAAACTACAAGTCTTGAGACAGTTTAAGGAAATTCTTCAGGATGTGGGCTTGTGTGCATGAGATTTACTCATTTCAATTTATTCATCTGAAACCATCCCAGAGAAAAGGTTATTAGTACATTGGATCATCCTTTCATTATCATAAGAAACAGTTCAGATATTTCTCAGAATATGGTTTCAATATTAAAGACAGGCAGCAATCCTGTATCAAGATGAAGACAATTCCCAATTACATACACTGTAGTGTTATACTCCATTAGGTTTTTGACTTGCATAGGTTTGGTAACAGGATTATGGCTATACTTAATAAAAATTATACATACACCTAACTGTACAAAAATCATGTCGTCAAGCTCTGAAGAGTCAGAAATTGGAAAACGAAAGAATTTTGCAATCAACTTAGCTGTGAAGAACTGCCATGTTCATGTTTCTGCCAATAACTTTGACAACACAAATGGCTCAAGACCATGGCAAAGGTGATGAAAGACAGCCCTCCCATCACTATTAATTTTCAAACTTTGATTTCTTGCCCTGCACAAAGAGGACACGTCTTTGTGTAAACCTTTGTGGAGGCTTTATGGGCAGATTTGTTAAAGGTGTCTACACTGTGGATCTAAATACCCAGGTATGGGTGGGGGGGACTAAATACCTGTTAATGCTCGTGCTCAAAAAGCTATAGATCAGAAAGTTTTGAAAACAATTCAAATTTCTTAAACCAAAAAGTTATCCTATGTGATTTTTGCTCAACAGTGTGCCTAGACTTTTAAAAGTTAAGTGAACAATTTGGAGACCTGCGTGTCTTGCAGCTCACTGGAATGAATACAGGAAGGAAACCCTAGTAACTTAATTACCCGCATCCATTTCATGGCTGTTGAATTTCATTTTTGTCTGAAAAGTTGGTCTTTGTATGAACCGTGTCTGAAGGAACTTCACAGTTTTGACAAAACCACTCAAAACACCCAGTTTCAAATTTATTTTTATTCAAGGACCAAGAGGATGAAAAAAAAATACAAATACAAAACACTCACTGTAACAAGTTTAGATTAAAATTCCCACCTGTATGAAATCTTGTCCAGTCTTCATTTCACATAACATCTGAAAGAAAACATCTAATATTTAAAACCATTTTTAACAGCCCACCCTCCCCATATAATATAAATTCTATGTACAAAAAAATACATTAAATTTACAGAAACACTTGCTCCTGAAGCTACCGCGTCTTTATGAAGGAATTTGTGGGAGATGTATTTGAAAACAGCCCATTAGTTTTTTCTTGTTGAGCGACTGGTACCCAAAGTCCATAAGGGTATCCGTTTTTCTTGCTTTCAAACTTGACTGTGGATTCAGGACTGCCTGGTTGTGTGCAATATGATGGCTTTGCCACAGCATTCTGAAAAAAAGAAGAAGAAAAAAGGTTATATTTAGGTAGTGCTAGCTGGAGCTGGAAAAAAAAGATGTAGATTAACATTTGCTTACTTTTGGGCTGAAAGCCATCAACTTGTTTTTAGGTGACATCTCCGTGTAAGGAGACTCCTCTTCTGCTTCAGTCTTTTTATTCTGCTGCAAGAAGAAAACAAATGCCATTTTAGACTTGGTAATAGTATCTGAGCAATATTCTACTCAAGACATTAAGATCAGAAACTTCAGTAACATTACATGCATGAAAGATTAAGATGTGCCACTTCTGTATTAAGGTAAGTCATCAGTACCCAATTTCTTTGAATATATAGTAAATACACTACTACAAACCTGCTCATTCCACAGTTTAACCTTGTTACTACAGGGTATGGGTGCACAGCCTCATACATTTGACAAATGAGAACCATTTATTCCGAATCACTTCTTGGAACTCTAAAAAGTGAATCGGTGCAATATGCACCTAATCTCTTCCACAACGCGTTTTTCTAGAAGGTACCATTCTCATTTCTGTGTACCAAAGGCTTTTTCTTCACATTGAGATTCAACCCAGCACTATTTGTGCAAATAACTTATCTTTGGCATAAGCAGCTTGGCTCTTCTTCTTTAACAAGATCTCTTATCTGGAATACAGTGTAAAAAATAACATTTGAAACCTGGGAGTCTTCAGCTTGTTCAAAGAGCTGAAAGTTCTATTAATCATGTAAACATGAATAAAATCAGTTATATAGTACTAAGGCATACTAATACATATACAAAAATAAAAACATTAAGATTAAATCCGCAAAGTACACAATACTCACTAAAAGGACCTGAAAAACTAGTTTTCTACAATTCACCCATAAAATGATGTTTTTTGGTCATCAACAAATTCAACCCTCCCCAAAACACCATGCCACGCATTACCACCTTATTCTCTTCACCAAGGCACTGAAGACCACACTCAAGTTTTCTATAAAACAGAAATAGAGCATGAAAGTCTAATCTTTTACCTGAAAACAGTATGGGAGGAAAAAAAGACAATAGCAGATTTTTGTGTAGTAGTTTGGAGAATAAGTAAAACCCCACTGCAGACAATGCAACAAAGTGTCAGCAGAACATGAATAAAAACAGTTCATATATGATTCTAGACCATTTCAGTAGTTGCTTTCATGCTTAAATCAATTTAAGTTTTATCACTGATATTAACTACTCCGTGAAGAAGAATCCAACTTAAACATGATCTAACTGAATCAGAGGTTGAGGCAGAGCTCCCAAAAGCTCTACTACACAACACACTGCTGTAACCCAACAGGAAACATGGGACTAAGACTAGGAACTAGCTTAATCCCTAGCTACATAGAACCACTGGCCCAGTATTTTTCCTCAAACCATCCAGTCAAATAGCACAAACTGGCTGGGAAACGTTATCCTCACCATGACCACGTACGTGCCTATGTGGCAGAAACATGGCAAGGCCAGTCAGAGAATGCCTAACGTGCCCATCATCCTCGGACGCTTTGCGGCATCATCTGCTTAGGGGCGCAACACTGGGAAAGAAGGAACGGGAGTCTACTTAACAATTCCGTCTCATTGCCGCCCCCCAGTTCACAGCGGACATTCCCATGTTGCCTGTTCACGCTTGGAGCACAGCTACCAGAGAAAAGTTCTCCAATACACATCGCACCTACCTCCTTCAGACCCTTCAGAGTGGTACTCTCTCGCCTCACCCCTTTCTCCCGCCCGTCCGCCAGCAGCTCGGCCTTCACGCTGTCCGGCAGTTCCAAGTCATCCACCCCGAGGGCCCTGGCGGCGTTGGCTCTCGCAATTTCCAGGAGCTCCCTCTTATCTGAAAGGGCAGGACAGGAAACCGGCTCGTGAACCAGCGGGAACGAGAAACGCCGGCCTGTACCTGGAAAGAAGGGACAGTTCGGCGCCGCTCACCATTCTTGCTCAGACGGATGTTGGGCCTGCTTGGCGACCTGGACCTGCTTCTGCCCCGGTAGGGGTCGTAGAAGACGCCCCTGTTCCCGTCCACGAACCCGTAGGTCCTCCGCCCTCTGGACCAGGAGCCGGAGCGCGAGCGGGACCTGGAGCGGTACCGCCTGTAGCGGGACCTGGCCCGGCGGGCAGGGCGGCCGCACGACCGCGAGCGAGACCGGTACCGCCGGGGGGACCGGTGGCACCTGCAGCGGGACCGGGACCGGCTCCGGTGGCAGCGGGGCCGCGAGCGGGACCTGCTCCTGGAGGAGGAGCGCCGCGGGGGACCCCAGCGGCGGCCGCGGGCGCGAGGCCTCCGGTACCGGCCGCCGGACCTCGAGCCGGACCTGCTCCGGCTGCTGCGGGAGAAACTGCTGCAGCTGGAGCTGCTGGAGCCGGAGCTGCTGGAGCTGGATCTGGAGCTGGCCCGGCCCGAAGACGCAGAAGATGACCGGGACCAGGAGCGGGGCTCCCTCTCGTGCTGGCTGGGGCGGCCCTCCTCCACGGGGGAGTGCAAGCGAAGCTCGTCCAGGCAGGCGCTCATCTCCTCTGCCTGGCTCTTCCTCCCGCGCGCGGGCTCTCCCCCTGCCGCCTTCATCGCGCTGGCAACTGCGATCCTCTCCGGGGCTCCCGAACCATTCTCTCCATTCTGCAGGTGACCTGCGTCTGTGAAAGGGTTCACAGCAGACTGAATCCTCCACACATGCAAAACATCACAGCAGCTTGTACTGCCACAGCTACTCTTACACAGGTTTCACTACTCCAGGTGAAAAACCTCCAATCGCGACGGCGTCGATATTGACAGCACAAGCCGTCAAACTGTGACCTGGCTAAATCTACTTTTCAATTTATACTCCAAAACTCTTACCATAACTATCCCAGGGTTTATTCCACATCTCCTCCGCATTTCTGCCATCACTCTTAAAAGATGAGCTGCTAAAAAAAAAAAAAGATTCAGTTTATTAAGCAATGCCTACCCGGCAACAGTTCTTAATTACACATTAAGACGCATGCACCACTTAAATTTGCACAATTAAAATAATCACCGGGCTTCTATAACTTGAGTCGCCTCGATCCCCAGTGACTGCCGTCTATTAAAAGCGACACACGCCCCTGCCGCCACCTAGCGGAGGGCTGCGGTAAGCGCAGGGCGCTGCGCTCTGGAACTTTCCACGCCGCCCTCCTTCCCCGCTGTTGCCACAGCAACAAGGTGATGGGGGCGCCATGTTTCCCAGTCAGCACTTGAAGGACACTCGATAGAAATACCGCAGTCGACTCATTTTAACTCCAAAACCTGCCTCTGGGTGACATCCTGACACCCATTCCTGCAAGCTCCCCCTGTATTACTTTACATCTCTTCCACTGCCAGCCATTTTTACCCATATCCTTGAAGTTGAACTCTTAACTCCGAGACTAATTTGTCCGTTCGAAGGGCTACTATCCCCTTTTAAAACAATTAACATTATTGTATCTAAGCACGACCGAGATTTAACACCCCCGCTGCAATCTTAGCGTTGCGCCACGCTGCTGTTGTATCTATCCAGCTGGGAAGCGATCTTCGCCATCTTAACTCCTGGCAATGTTGATCATTCTCACACTTATTATTCTCCCAATGTCACAAATTATAGCAAAAGCGTGCTCATGAAACTATCGCAATGGGGGTTTTTCGAAACAAAACCAAAAAAAAAAGATACTTACGGAACGTTTTCGCCATTTGGATGAGGAGTCAAAACCGGTTTCCCCACGGGACCCGGTGCCTGAGCAGAACCAGGGTTGGTGCAGTCGCTTGTCACCGCCATTCCTAAATATATTATTTAGTCAGGGGGAAACAAGCACTTTAAATCGTAAGCGGGGGGGGGAAAAACCACAATAACACTAACGATCCTCACTCAACAGTGTCTCCGCAACGTCTGACGCGCAACTGAGCCAAACCAGACTCTTCAAGCAGCTCTTGCGTCACGACCCGCGATCGTTGACGCTGATTGGTCGAGAACAACGAGGCGGCGTCATCTGATTGGACAGTTCTGTCCCGTACACTTCGCCTTATTTATCAGAGGCGAGCTGGTCCGGTCGTCCTCGACACGCTGGAAAATTACCTTGATTTCATTTTGCATTGTATTTACAAGCGGTGTCACAGCCCAGCCCGAATAAAACTAAAATGTTCAAACTATGCGAACAGTCTTCTGTGTCACATGTTCAATTGTTTGACAACATCCGCCTTCGCTTGTTTATTTGTCCTTGGATGTATACATAATTCACGCTTTCATTGCTGTTCAATGACATCAACGCTTACGGGACACTAAATATTAACGGGTTTTATATAAAATCATTACATATGTCCAGTGCTGTTGAACCACTGTTGTAGTAAAAGCTCGTTTTTCCGAGGTTACGTTACATAACCTTAAGGAGGCCCTCTTGTTCATCTAAACCTTGGGCGTAGACAGTGAAGGTAAAGCTTGAACTGCGGTTACAAACAAATATGTCCAATGTTGGCACAATCGGGTGGGGTGGGCTGGGCGCTGTTGTGGCGGTGCACAATCGCTTTAAAAACGGAAAACCACAAACACGCGAACTGTAAGGCAAGAAAAACTGGTAAAAACTCGCCCCTTCCCCCCACCCCCCGTTCTGTGCATTTGCGGTTTTCCAGGAACACGGTGGGTCTGGAAAGCGTCTCATCGCGAGACAGGGGGTGCTCGAGCGACCTTTCATTCCATATTACACAACTCTGCCGCGCGCCCTCCCTGCCGACCTGCTCTTCTTGCAGAAAGGCGATCGTCCTGCCAGGCTTGTTTTGCGAAGCACCATGGCGATACCAGACGTCCTCCCAGCGAGCTTTGCCTACGTGATCCTGACCTTCTTCTACAGCTGGATCATGCTGTTTTACCTCAGCATCCAAGTCGTGCAAGCGAGGAAGAAATACGGCGTCAAGGTAATAGCTTTCGCTGTCTAGTGGTTTGCATAAGGTGGCATAGTCAGCATGACTCTGCAACAACTGAACTCCCTCATCGCCACACTGTTACTATAACCCAAGTCAGAATCGGACTTCTGTTAAAATAACGCGTTTCGGGTTGCTTTCCGGACGATTCTGGCTTTTTTTTTTAGATGACCATAACCTGAAACCTGAGCATAGCTGAGTACAAATCGGCGGAGTTTAGCTTTGAAGAACCCCCGCAATGTTCAAGTGAAATTGCAACCCTGATAGATAAAGAGAGTTCGATCGCTTGGTGGTAAAGATAAATAAAATCCAGCACAATATTTATCAGTCGGGGAATCGCTTTGAATTGCAAATAAAAACTACCCTATCAGAAAAATGTAAATATTGCACCGAGCTGGTTTCCAATGTTTTTTTTTAATGCAGAAATGAGCGACATGCAAATAAAAAGATCACTGAAGCAGTTTTCCCCCATTGTACTACAAACATGGAATGTCACCATGTCATGTCACAGGAAAACCAAACTCATGCGGTGCTTTATTGCATTACAGCTAGGCTGTAGGCTGTTTTTCTGGGGACAATCAAAAATCACTCAGACGTTTCTAATACACAACACAGATTTCGGACTTTGCATTTTAGATGGGTCTTTGTAGAAAGATGTAAACTTTTCGTTGAAGTCCCCGGCATCCTAGCGCGATGCTAAGGCGAGAGGACGCTAGAGTTAAACTCTTCAAAGTTACTACATTGTTCCTTCGACGGACTGTAAACCGGAGGTAGTTCAGGTGTGTAGCTGCGTCAGCATGCGTAGGCTGCAAAGGAACAAGTAATAGGTTTATTCCATGCTGAAAAAAAGAAGAAAGAGAACACAACGTTTCGGCCGTGGAGCCTTCTTCAGGTGTGTAAACCGGAGGGTTTGTCTCCGCTCCGCGTGCTGAGCGTTAGGATTCCTCTGTCGTCAGATCTCACGCGTGTCCAGTGTCCTGTGTCCCCCGCCGTGTCGCGTGACGTGCTCTGCTTCCGGTGTTTGCAGTACCCGGCTATGTACAGCGACAAGGAGCAGCTGTTCAACTGCATTCAAAGAGCCCACCAAAACACGCTGGAGGTCTTCCCGCAGTGGCTGATCTTCCAGTTCATATCTGGACTTGCTTACCCTGTAAGTACCACGCACCTCTTGTTGAAATACCCCGAAACACCAAGTCATGACACAAGGGTTTGAGACTCATTGAATTAGTCCGTGTCTGCCACTCGATTTGGCAGTGTGGTACCATGTGCATGAGTGGCCTATGACTTCTCATTTGGATATCGTTAGTTATTGGGGAAGCAGGCGATTGCACCTAAACTCAGTGCTTGGCACCTGACCGCTGGCCCTTCTGGCTGATCCGTCAGACTTCAAGGAATCGCCATTTTCTCCCTACTCTGCAAGACGTGTTGATAAACTGTATATAAATTCTAATAATATTAACTAATTCATTACACACTTGGGTGACATGCCCTAGAGATTGTCTTTCACACCAATTGAGAACCATTTAATGGATTTCACTTCCTGCTGAACTTAGACAATCTGCTTCAAGTTTACACACACAGTCAAAATCTGGAGCTGAAGCACAGTTGAAGGCACCAAGTCATCCAGTACTTTTTTGTTATGATTATACTGGTCAGCTCCTGCAAATCCCTCTTCCCCCCTTCGTCTCTGATGTCAGCGTATCTTCGTATTTTTATTTTATTAGGTGGTAGCCTCTGTGCTTGGCGCAATCTGGGTCACCAGCAGATTTTCATACGCCTGGGGATACTACACTGGGGGTAAGACACTACTTCTGCACGTTAGCAATGGTAGATCTCAACTCTAAAATATGTAGTTTCAGTTACAATGGAATTCTGCACTAATCGTTTCTACCTTTTCCTTACCAGACCCAGAGAAGAGAATGAGAGGGGCCTATGGTTACATTGGATACTTTGGAGTCATTCTGCTGTCTCTTGCAGCTGCTCTTCAAATGCTGGGGCTCTTTTAATATTTCCCTGGGTCTTAGGGTCAGAGTGTTGGCACTGGCTACCATAGGAGTTAAACCCTAGATCCTACAGGGCACAGTCCTCACTTGAGGAATTTAAATTTAAATCAGATGACGTCTTATAAGTGAGAAACAGTTTTAACACATGATCAAAAACTTGAATTTTTCTCAGAATGTCAAGTCTGTAAGTACAGATATGTAAATCAAATAGTTTTTTATAATCGTTCTTAAGTAACCAACTTATAGATAGATTTAATATTGCGGATATTCTTATTACATTTTTAACGCAGGCCGATATTGACCATCTGAATGCACACTACGTTTACAATGGATATGAGGAGATTTCTATAAATGCTCACTTCGTAGCAGAAAATATCAAGCACTTAATAGTTTTTCCTTTCATTTGATTACTAGCTGCTTCCATAGCGCAGAATAAAAGGTTCCATTAGAAACTGATTATCTCAGGCACTTGGAAAGAACCTACTTGGACATCTGAGAGGAAACACCTGTCAAGACTTAGAGCTTAGAAGGAAAATGAAGTCCTACATTCCAACTGATGTTCTATACAGTATGTTCCACACAAAAAATCTAGACTTGCCACTGTTGTTGGTCTCAATCCAAGTGGCCAAATATGCCATTGTTAAACCTGTGTATGGTTGCACAGTTGTTTTTTTTTAATATGCTTTGCAAATCCAGTTTCTTTAGATTCCACCTGCTGAAACTGACAGCACATGACATACCCAGGCTTTGTCCTGTGATATCCTGCATCACTCGGAGGTTGAGAACAGGATGGCTTGAATCTTAAAGCATGATAAGCTTCTGTAGGAAACTAAGGTGCACATTACTTCATCCACATTGTTGCCCAACCTCATTCTGTTTATGGCCTGTCATCATGTTAGTCCTGTTTTCTATTCTCTTATCTTTCCCCCTCATTAATTAATCTCCTGGGAAATCGCTTTATTAAAAACGTTGCTTAAAAATAAAGATAAGAAAAATAAAGAATGGTAAAGATTAAAAATGAAGTCATAATTCAATTGATACATCACATTATGGGTGTTAATAGAAGACCTGACTACACCAACTGTCGTGCTTCAATAGCCTGTATAAAATATCTATCTTGTGGTAAAATATTCTTTAATTGCATTTATATAGGCTTTGCTGTTGAGACATTTTTTATGTCCTGTAAATGTAGTAGAGGAATATGTTCAGCCTGAAATCTGTGATCTATAATGTAATTCCTGAAGTAAAATGACTTTTAAAAGCTGTGTTCTGCAATTAGCATGAAGATATAAATGCAAAGTAGCACGTTGAGATTTTTTTAATGGTACTGCCTATTACAGGGGTGTCCAATCTAGGGGTCTAGGGGTTCGTTGTGTGTTCGGGTTTTCATTTCACCTCAGCTATATGTCTACTATTCTGTGAGATGCTGGTGCAAGATGACAACAAAACCCTCCAGGACCAGGACTGGATACCCTTCATCAATCACTACACTTGACTTTAATTTCAGATATCTCCCCTGAAACTTGTAACAAAATGTGTATTTTTTTTAACAATAAAATAATTTTTTACTGTGTTCTGATTTATATTGCATTGTGTTAAGAAGTGCACATTTGAGTTTTCTGCATAAAGCCATTTAAATCATGTGATGCTGTTGAAGTTTACTCATACAGTGGTTGCAGCTCTTCAGAACCTACAAATCCAGTCCCTGGATTCCAGGCCAATGCAGTTATCATATTATTATAAAGTGATCCGCTGCACCAGGCTTAGACAAATAACTAATAATCAATTCAGTTCAAGTATTGGTTAAAAGTGCTGTAATATGGATCCAGATACCTTGTCAGACTCTACCCCCAGACCTAGGAGCATGAACTGTACAATAAAGCAATACCTGCGCTGATGAATAAGAATGCAAAGGAACAAGTAAACGTTTATTCCGTGCTGAAAAGAAAAGAGACACAACATTTTGGCTGTGGAGCCTTCTTCAGGTGCCAGGGAGAGAGGGAAACGGGTCAATCTAAAGACTGAGAGAACAAAAGATAGACGAGGAGTATCAGGACTCCGGAAGAAGTAGAAGAGAGGTGAAACTCTAAACAGCCTCACCACTTTCATAGGAATAGCATCAAAGACTATAGCATATTCACGGGGAATGATGGGAATCGTACATTTTTCCAAAAATTCTGTACATGTGAACAATCTGCCCTCTTCATTTAACAATTGGGCCGCTAGACAGAGTTGGTCATTTTCCTGCATTATTGTAGCTACTGTATAGCACAGGGCAGCTCTAATTACTTGAATCCTCACTGAGCATGCGCAACTCGTGGAAAAATACAGTCGAACCGAGAACGAAAAGGGTAAATATTGCAAATACCCCTGGTACGTGGGCAACACCCCCTCATTCACTGTCTGGTTCCCCGATCCTTGTGATGGTTTTGTTTTGTGTTGCCAAGGTTTTCGTAAGGCTTAAGCACTTTATCTTTGACAAAGTATGGTCGATGAGAGTAATACCAAAAGAGAAAAGTTTTTTTTTACTGTGTTTACCTAATATGTAATATAGACTTCACCCCCTATCGTTTTCTGCGGTGGACGAGCAATGTCATCAACAGATTATGTGAAAATACAAATGTCTTTTTCAGATTCCTGTGTTTTCTTAGTGTCAGTGTCGCAGTTTCCTTTTCGTTACACTGCCAGCTGCGTGTACTAAGATATGATGGGGGTTGTAGTTCGCTTAACATAAACTTCCCGTTTCGTGTGCCGGAGCTAGCGCCTTTGTTGAACTACGTCACCCATAAAGCTTTACGGTTATATTGTCCGGAAGTATGTATATGTGAGTGACGCTAGGTTGCTAGTGTCGTTCTTTCCCTTTGACTAACAAAAGGCTACTGTGTTTTTGTCTGGGTTAGACATAAAATTGTAATAAAGCTGGGAAGTCCCGTGACTTACACTGTAAGTACAAGAATTGGGGAGGTGCATTATACCGTGTGTGTGATTTGTTAATCTTTTTTGTGTTTTACCGGATAAAACGAATTCATGATGTATTCATCCTCAACCTACAGGCATTTAAAATATATTAGTCGTGTGCATGCGAAGTATTCACGAACAGCGAAGCATAATTTCCAACTCGGTGTCAGAGCTGTTTTTGTAGGTCGAAATATGTGCTGAAATCTCATCTTGAAATATTTGCTTTAATTATTGACGTTTTTCCGTTGGGTAAAAATGGCATTCAAAACGTGTATTTTAAAGCACATCTTATTGTCATCGAAATCAACCGTCAGTCAGATGACCTCGGAGTATTCTCTTGTCTCTGTTAGTGTAGTCTCTGTTAGTGGTTTAATACATTCTTATTAGTAACATTAGCATTGCTAAATCTTATGTCAGTTCAGTCGAGGAAATCTAGGATAATTGTCATTCAAGGTCAATAATTTAATCCTATCCGAGTGAAACTTCTGTCCTAAACGTTTAGCCCAACCTAAGCAACAGCGACGTTTGCTGCTCTTTCAGAATTGTTTTGCTGGCAAAGGCGTTTGTACGTGAAATAGTTGTGCAGTAAACAGTATCATCCCTTCTGAAATCTGTAAAATTGTTGCTTTTTAGTGGTGATGTGGTGATGGGGGTGTGGGTGTTTTATGTACATATTAAGTGATTATATATATATAGTATGTATAAATGGAGCATATATAGTGATTGTATTCCTACCCTTGGATACCAAGTTGAGCTATAAAAGCATAAGTTTGCTGAAATAACCCTTATGCAGTCAGTGTATCCCATTCAAGCTTGGCCCATGAAAATCTGTGTTTTCAGAAATGCATACGAATCCTAAAACACTGTGGGCATCTGTGTAATGTTGAGATGTACTGCATGCGTATGTTATTGTGTGTGTTCCTTACCCAAAGGGTTGTGGCAGTGTGTTGAAAGAGCTGCTCACCCATGTGGTTGACGCCAGCGTTCTGGCCGTTTTTACAGAACGGACTGGATGAGCTACACAGGCCGAAGGGCCTTCTGTCGTCTGTGACCTGTCTTATGTATCTTATTAATTCCTTGTCCTGCTGCAGCTCTGAAGCATGTCTGGGTTTCTGGATAACATCCGGTGTGGCGAGTGTGAGTGTGTGGACTGGGGCGAGAAGAGGAATACTGTGGCCTCAATAGCAGCTGGAGTACTGGTAGGTGATGGGTGGTCACAGGCACAAACTGCATGCCTTCCCCGCCTCTCCTTCTTCTCTACTGTAAATGACACAGAGCCGGGCTCTCTTCATGCTAAACTTTTTCTTAACAGTGGTGTCAAAACATTTCTGTTTGCAAACCAGATTATTTACAGTACGTGTCCGATTTAAAATAACTTTTCTCTGTTAAAAAGACCTTTTTTAACAGATGTTCAAACTGTGTTTTAAAGAGAAGAAATGTTGATCAAGATTATCCATCATACATCCATTTTCTAACCTCTTGAATTTTTTTGTTTAAGATGTAGGCTCTGAATGTGCTTGTTGCTGTGTGGTACATTTTTAATGATGTCATAAGGTGTGATACTGGTAGTAGATTAATGTGCATTCTATTAAAGAAAGAACACCTGTTTTATGCAGTTTTTCACAGGATGGTGGATCATCATTGATGCAGCAGTCAAGTATCCCTCCCAGGATGTGTTCAACCATTCCTACCACACATGTGGGGTAATAGCAACCATCGCATTTCTAATGTAAGTCCCGGGAGCTGGTGTGTGTTTTTCCACTGTAAGAAGTACCTGGCATGTGTATGATGTTAATACAGTGTTACAGGGGTTCCCAGTGCTGGTCCTGCAGGCCCACACAGCTGCTGATGTGCTCTAGTCACACAGGTGAACTCTTCATTGACCTAATAATAGGATTCATTTAAATTTAAAGTGTCTGATAGTTTTTCAGTACTCAAAACAGGTTGGAGGTATGTAACATAATATACCAGTCCTTTAAGTGGAAAAGGAAACGTGCAACTATTCCACTCAAGCAGCTTGTCAGTGCAGTTAAGGCACTGAATCAACTAAGGTTGTGGGTTCACATCCCAGGTGGGGATACAGCTGTTGTACCCTTTAGTATATTTATAATGTGGCAATAGAAATAATAGAACTGTAGCTTAACACATGAGATGCTATGACATCGGAGCCTTGAAGAGGAAGTTATAACTGTGTGACCGTTCTTTCCATCCACATGGTGCTGTTCACCATGTTTCCAGGCACACATCGTCTCGTGTTTGGTGAAAAAAATGTCGAGTGAGAGCTTCAGGCAGAAACTGAGCAATTTGTTTTCAAATTGTAAAATAGAGAGTGTGACCTGTGCCAAACCGCATTTTCTGCATTGTGTATTTGTTATAAAACTTCCACAGGTTCAGATCCTATTTTAGGTTTACACGCATGAGAGACCACATCCTGTTGATAGCATAGACTTCCTCATATCACCGATGTGACACCTATGAAAAAGTGAAATGAGCACCTTCACCTGCCTTTACAGAATGGAGTCGTGTCAAGGAAGACATCCCCATCCTTACTTTCTTGAAAGAAGACTTTTGAACAGCTGAACAATAATAATTTTGAAGATACTGGCTAGCCTCCAGCAGGTTAAAGCTCTAGGGAAGGATACTTTGCCATGTAATTACACCATATTCTATAGCTGTGACTCCCTGCCTGTCAGACCTTTGTTTCACACTACATACTGATGGTCTATGTGCTCCCCTTTCAGGATCAATGCTGTCTCCAATGGCCAGGTGCGTGGAGACAGCTATAGTGAAGGATGCTTGGGTCAGACAGGTATGTCCGGTTTTCTCGTTGTAGTTGTACCCTTGGCCTGAACATCTGTCTACTTTTTCCTGTCCTGTTTCAAGAATCAAGTGTTCAAAATAGGAATATTAAATTTCCTGTCTGTATTTTTCATTTCAATAACCGGGTTGAACTGAGGCTCATTCGATGAGGACCAGGATCAGTTTGTTGGTCTCGGCAGTGCCCCCTGTGGCTTTCAGCCCACATTACAGACAACGTAAAGAATGGAGTTTTGGCCTTTCACTCTCTGCACTGTGCTCCAGGTCTGGTCCTGGGGGGCCTGTGTGTCACCAGCTTTCCTTTTTAAGTCGACACTCAGAGCTCACTGGTGACTCGGTTGGACCGGTTTTCCTGCTCCTTCCAGCTCTTCGGGGGCTGATGCTTTAGAGAGACCTGGAGAGCATGTGGCCAGTCGGGTCTTCCAAAACCGGGGCTGGACCTTACTGTCATGGGAAATGAAATTTCACTCACGTGATCAGAGTCTGATGCTCTAGAGGCCTCTGAGGCTGAGATGAACGATTATTCACTGCCCAGACCGTCCCCAGTGTTGAGCCTGTGTCTTGTGTGTCCCAGGAGCCCGTGTCTGGCTTTTCATTGGCTTCATGCTGGCCTTCGGCTCTCTCATCGCCTCCATGTGGATTCTCTTTGGGGGGTATGTGGTGCCACGTAAGTGCTCCTTTTTTAAGTAAAAGTTGCTTTTTTGATTGGATCCCATTTCATCCAAGCATGAAGTCAATGCGGTTACGGGAAAAAAAATGTTTGTGTTTTCTTATGAGCTGTGATGCATAGTGAATACTGTTACTGTAGTGGTTTGCAGTCTTCAATTTCAAAATTCAAAAACTTATCATGCCTGACAGTCTGAACACATGGAGGCTCTGTGTAATGTGCAGAAGGGAAATGGAGCTCAGTAAGCATGGTTTTAGAGTGTATGTTCTTTAAGATAAAGTAGCTTTTTCCGTTGAATCCTACTACATCAAGCGTGAAGGTAATAAGAACAGTTTAATGTATTCAGTAACCCATGGCTGACAGACAGCAATAGTAAGAGTGCAAATCCTGAGTAGGGCACTGCTGGTATACCCCAGAGAGAGAAATTTCACTCAAATGACTCCAGTTAAATGCCCAGCTGTATAAGTGGGTGCAAATGTCAATCATTTGGGGAAAATGTTAATGGAAATGTCTTGTTTGTAGGTTGAACTGCACTCAATTAAAGGAATGACGATTATATTTGGTAATCCGATTCAGTCACCTAAAAAATGAGCTTCATATCAAACATTACAATCATTTGCTCTTATGCATTTACATACATGTATGTGTGATTTAATGTTTTATTTTGTCTTCTAGAAAAGCCAGTGGTTTATCCCGGTATTGCAGTGTTCTTCCAAAATGCGTTTATTTTCTTTGGGTGAGTGTTTTCCTATGAATCTTGTGTCAGGAGCCTCAGATCGCAGGTTCGAGGTAAATTGAACCTTTCTGCTCTGACGGGCTGGTGTCTGAGTGGCTCCCAGGGGCTCTGTACACAAGGGCTTCAGGAGATTGGTTGTTTGCATCCCATTGGCTTACATTATGTTCAGTAGACATTTGAAGATAGAAAGTGGTGCAAACAGTGATTACTGCCTTTGCAGGAGTATAAGTAGTTGCAGTTTAACCGTGACTTGTTCAGGGTTGAATCATTTCTTGAATGAATATTGCATGTTACATATCATTTACCCCCTGGGGTATAGCAGCCATTCTGCACCAGTAGCCCCTCAGGTGTAAAATTGAGAAATTGACCAGTTGAATTAACTGGAACCTTCAGGGAGGCCAGAGGAGTTTATCCAGGACACTGAAGTTTACACCCCTGCTTTTAGAAACGGGACCTTAGGATCTTTAATGACAGGTAGTCAGGACCTCAGTTCAATGTTTTGTCCAATAGGACAGCATCTTGTACAGCATAGTGTTTCCAGTCATGATGGCGTAGAGGAGCATGGGTTCGGAGAGCCCTGTCCACAGCAAAGAGTGCCTCCTACTGGGCCACAAAACCACAAATTTACAGCACAACAGCTGGTACACATAGTCTGAAATCTGAGAAGTCTGTGTATTATGTGTGTTAGTACGCTGCTTCTGTTCATTAAGTAAGAATACTCCATTTTGTTTCTTTTCTTAGGGGCCTGGTGTTCAAATTTGGCCGCACTGAAGACTTATGGCAGTAATGTTCTGTACTTCCCCTCCTGACCGTCTTTTTTTCCCCCCTCTCTTATGTGCTTATTGTTTCATACTGTTTTATAAATGCTGTACACCTGTTACCTCTATAATTGGTGTGGTAACCCAGATACTCACTTTCTGAAACTATAGCATGGTGTCAGTTTACACAACATTAGGTGTGCTGCTTTGTCCTCCACTGCTCTTTTTATATCGCTTACACTAATAAAGGCGTGTACAGACACAAGCAGAAAAGCATTTGTCTTTGGCAAATTTCCCATTATAAAAAAACAATTTATACTCCAGACACACTAATGCCTTGAAACTGGAACACTGAACTGTGATCGATTCATGCAGGTCATAAAAACAGACAAACTCAACCTTTTAGTTGATTAATATTACTCATCATCTACTAACTTACTTATCCTTTCCTGAAAGCAGGAAAATTATTAAGAACTTTGAATGTGCTTTTCCCTGGAATAGACAACATGTTGGTGTATTTTTTCTGCCCCTTTATTTTAGATGTGAATTCCACCTAATTTGGAATGTGTTGTTTAAAGACAATAACTCCTGGCAATAACTGGCAATAACTCCTGTTTGCTCTCTTGGGAGAATAAGACATGCTGGTGCCTTGGTTAAGACACGCCCACCTGTAAGAGCCATTCGTTTCCTGACTTGCCAATCCGCTGCCCAGTGATGTCATCATGCTGCCACCCCTGCAGCTGCCCCCCAGGTCACAGGAGTCTCTGTTTGTGCTGGAAACCTGACTGATCCCAATTTCACACCAGCTGTGATCGGGGCTCGAACCCATGACACCTAAACCGCAGAGGTCAGTCCAGAAGTGCATTTACTGGCTGAGCCCTTCATGGGCACACCTCTGCTGCCATTGTTTGCAGAGTCAGTGGTCTTTCAGGTGCTTGGGCTTTTAAGTGTTTGTCCTTTCTTGCATGCTGATTCTTCCAGTTTGGTAGTAGTTCATTGATCTGCAGATTGTATGCCGCTGTTTCTTGAAAGAACCCAGGGTATCGGCTTCAACAACATGGCTGAGTATCTTGTTCCACACCCCTACGTCTATCTGGATAAAGCAGTGCCTCCTGTTCTCAGTTTTAAATGTATTGCAACTTATGTTCATCTTTCACCCTTTATTCCAAAAACATGAACATAGCATGCTTGGGGTTTGCTGGCAATATGCATGTTCATTCTAGATGTAGGGAAGTTTATTTTGGGGGATAGTTTTCTGTACTCAGAAACACTCCTAATAGTACAGGCATGATCTTTGTTTTTAGTCTGAAAGTGGCAGTCTGTTCAGTAACTTGCAAACCACTTCAGACTTCTTTTCTGGACACTACCTACAAAGGCATTTGAACAGTTTGGTCTGATAATAATAAGAATTGATACTGACATGGATATAGCTGCAATTATTTTGTTTCCTCAAGGATTAAAAAAAATCTAAAATGCCTCAGAAATCTTGTGTATACAACATTGTAGGATTTGCAAATAACAGTAAAATGGAACTATTTTATTTTCAAAGTTCTAAATTTTGGGATGCCAAAGCTGGTTAAGTCCTATTTTAATGTTTTGTTTTCCTTGTTGGAGCAGTACAGAATGTCCTTTTTATATCACCAAATTATTTTCTCATCATAACTTTAAGATAACACATTTTCATGATATTTTTAACTTTCTTACAAGAGGCACACTGTGGTTTTTCAAAGGAAGCACAATTTCTAGACCTCTGAGCTGTCATGCTTTAATGTTGCAGTTTGTTTTCAGTTTGGGGGAGAGGAAAGATTTAGCCTGCTCCAAAAGGTTCATGTTACCCCATGAATCTGCTGCTGAAATAGTAAAGCTCTGTAATTTTGTCTTGAAAGAAATGTTTCCTTATGAAACTGACATTTTAAATTCTACTTTGCTGTTCTCTGCTAAGATTCTTTCAGAAACTTGACAGTTATGCTTTTTTTTAGCTATTAGGGTCTTCAGTAAAGCACTAAAGATGAGGCTAAATTTGTTAGTTTTTTTAAAAGGTACACATTATACATGGATATTGTATTCTTATTGATATGTGAAGGCAAAGCTGGATTAAGATGTTTAGTTATTGGCCTACCGAGGAAATGTTGCATACGTTAGCCTGCTGTTTAAAATTGGGAGGGTTGATGGTTGTTGTTTTTAAACGTATTGCACACATTAATGGAGACTTACAGCTTTTACAGTTAGTGAATGTAACTTTTATATACTGTATGTTTTAGATTGTAAAAACGTACCTTTAAAACAAAATAAAATGGTATCTTTGAAACCTTGCAACATTTTTTGTGACATTTTTATTTGATAGATTGTGCCGAGCCCTATAGTTTATAACTAATTTTTGCATAGTGGTATTTGTTCAGAAGCATCTGGGTTCACTTTTAATAAGCTATAGTTCTAGCAGATTCTATAAAAAACCAAAATCCAGAAACAAGTGAGACCTGTGAAAGGGACATTTTATTAATATCCTTCTTGTGTTGTGAAAGTTTGCAGTTCGGCACTTCAATTAAAAAGTGCAATATTGAGGGTTAGGTTTTTTATTTAAGGATCTTAATTTAATTAAAAAAATTAAAATATGAAAAAAATGTGTACATGGAGAGGGAAAAGAGTACTGATTAATAATTAAATAATTATTGTGCAATGGCAGTGTCAGCTCAATTTCAGCTGAGTATGTCTGAGAGAGCTCTATGCATCTTATGGTAGACACCAGTGATGGTGGTGACGGCGCCCTCTAGTTTGGCCTGTCAATAAACATTGGAATATGTCCCTAATGGGGAAAAAAATGAGTGTAAATGTTATTGTTCCTCAGTGCACAATTCTCTTGTTGTCTGAGTAGGCTAAGTTCAGAAACATTTTGTCTTTGTAAGTTTGTAAGTAACTTAACTTCAGTTCTTTTGTGACTGTAAAGACATTCATTGAAAGTAAGGCAAATGTTCAGAGCTCCAATAGATTGAACAGTCTTTCCATTACAGGGACATACTGTATACTAGCTAAACTAGCTAAAGCTCAGTTCATTGCAACATCTAGCCAGAGCAATCAGAATCTACTGGCAACCCAATTTTAGCAAAGAAAACAGAGTGAGCATTTATAAAATATGCTAAAAATACATGTATTCCATACAAAATTTACATATATTTCCCTTGAATAAGGTTATATTGTCATTTCCAGTTTAGAAGAGTCCATCAGACCGCTTTGGAGCTGTGTTAGAGTTTCATCGCCAGGTGTGGAAACTGTAAGAGAGAACAGGTCTGTGTTTAGCAATAGCTTGTAATTCTCATTTCATGGCAAATCGGAATTGTACAGTAGCTTGGGAACAGTGTGTTCGACAGCTGGGTCCTGCGCAGTATGTAGCACAGGAAGGACATCGCTGATGCAAGTGGTATAATGCACTATTCCTTACCTTCCAATAGGCCTGGTCATCAAAGCACTTCTTATCATGAGGTGCCTTCCAAAAGTTCCATTTTAAAAGATAACCTGATGTAGAAAAATAAACATTATTGATCGTTAACAATGTCCAAGGCAGTTTTTTTATTCGGAGTATGTCTGTGCACATGGAATCACAATATACAGTTAAAGGACATAACAATTCTGTATGACCTAACCGTTTACAACCGAATAGGCCAGACCAGACATCAAATGATTTGTCACCTTGTCTAGAGAACTTGCTCTCTCTGTGTGTGTATAGTCACACACGGTTAACAAGCAGTGTGCATGTGGTGTTAATCTATATGTTAAGGGATTGCACCTGACAAAGCCAAATCTTCCATCACTCACCCGTTCCCAGTCCCAGAATGAGGCTGAGAGCAGCAGTCACTGAGAGGGCAGTGAGCTGGAACACGGCCTCTTTCGCAGTGCTGCAAGAGACGATAAAGAAGGGCTCAAACAAAGAGACCAGCCTGGGCGAGAGCACAGAAAGCTGGGAGAAGAAGTCTCTCAATGCAACACGAACTGATTGAACCCTAAAATAACCTGGATCGTCATCTTGGCCGACGTCTGTGTTGGAATTGTTTTTAACAAGTTTTTTTACAGGTATGTTTTTCATTGTACATTTCGATTCTTGTGGTAACAGGAGATACTTATAAATGAACATACCCAGGGCAAGTCTCAGAATGAAATGTGATTAGGCGCTGGAGCCCTGTATCTTTTCACCTGCTTTCATGACGAGAACGCTACAGTATGTTGTGGAGTGTCACGTACAGTATAAAGCTGGTCCTGTTGGTGGCCAGTTGAATGGTAATATTGGCAAAGACGCCCAGGATTCCTGGGATACCATGGACATATTGGACCCCGCAGGTATCGTGGACTTGGAATAGAGAGGCCATTCGTGGCTGAAAAACAAAAGGAACAGGTTTTAAGCCAAAATTCACGGTTTTTTAATATATGCGAGTTTAAAGATGTAAACCGTGCAACAAAATTAACTGGGACTCTGCCTTTTCTTTTGCTTTAAAAGCCAAGATTTTTAAAACTTTGTCTTGTAGAAACAGTTGCACGTACATGCGCACCAATCTAGGAATAAGAACCGTGGAATACTGGTCCAGACTCAAAGGGATCAGATTGGGCAATCCAAAATTGAAATTAAAGCTCTTTTAAAATATTTTCCATTATAAATAAAATCTTGCAAAATTGAAAATCATGAACGCTGTCATGGTTGCATTACACATCAGAAGTCCCTCTTCAGTGCCCTGTGAGTTTTCTCTTTCTGAGATTTACCTGGCAGACGACGAGAGCAAGGAAGGACATGTTCACATGGGGGACAACACAGAGACACCAGTTCACCTAGACAGCCTGCCCTTGAATTCTGGGAGGCCACAGTAGCTGTGGAGAACGTGTAAAATCCACACAGCAGGCCCTCCAGTTCAGCATAAAAACCACTACCCAAGAGCTGTAAGGCAGCAGCACTGACTAATCATCCTGCCCCTATATGATTTATTAACTAAACGTACTGGGGTTTTATCTCTCACCCACTCTCTGCATTACCTTAATGTACTGCAGCCCCAGAGTGGAGGTCAGTCCAGCAATGACCCCTATCGTCATTGCTACCCATGGCGCTTGGATGACTGTAACTGCAGTTCCCACAGCCACTCCTCCAGCCACTGTAGCATTGTGGACGTGCACCTGCAAAACAGGATCTGCTTTCACTCTTTTGTACAATTATTTTTATACACTTGGATGAAATTTACTTTCGTATGTTTTGCAGTTTCTGCAAAATAATATTATCCTGTCATAAGTGCATCATATCTTTATCGTGTATAGAAGAAGATGATGCATGCCTACATTGCCAGACTAAGATGATTTGTATTCTAAGCATATCTGGTAAAAACAGACTCTGAAAAGCTTCCCATCCCTCTGTGAGAGGTATAATTTTTAATGGATAACTAGCAAAGTAAGAGCAGGGAACCACAGAAGCTCTAGAACACCTAGAATATCTTGGGCAACAAGAAATGAAATAGAGGAAGGTTTCTAGGGGTAGTGCAAGTACAACTGTGGATAGGAGAGTACCATGTTTATTTTCCCTTTCTTGCTGGTCAGGACTGACAACCCAAAGGCAGCGACTGTGCTTGCAGCCAGTGAGAAATAAGTGCTGTAAACAGCACTGATCTTCTGAGCAGTGTCTTCAATCAGCACAGAGTTGAAACTGGGCCAGAACATCCACAGGAACAGTGTCCCTAGAGCAAACATTTAGATTTGTTATTACTCTGTGCACCAATCTGTGTGCTTTAAACACTGCTTCTTCAGATTTTAATAACATAGTCACTTAACTCATTTTAAAGCACAATGTTTCCAGTATTGACTCTTTGTTTGAATATTTTATTCTAGATTTTCGGCCATGAATGTTAATTGATGATAATTTATTGTTTCATATGACTCTAGATTGATAAGCCTCTTTTTATCTGAGCTTCAGTGGTTTCTGGTACTGATGCGGACCAACATTTTTAAATTACCACCAACACTTTTAGTTTTGGTCTTTATCAAACTGTTATGCCTGAGCACGAGTTGCCTCCTGAAAACGAATGATACTGTGAGAAGTGAGACGTCCAACGGGGATTTCATTTGCAACTCTAAAAGTTTTAAGAGTTCATTGTGAATTGAGCCTCAGATGTACAAGATCTTCCCATTGTGCTTTGTCTTTGATGTTTTGCATTCTTAAATCCCAATAAGAGCGAGACTCTGAAGTAATTGCAGACCTCTCCCTCAGGCTGGTACACTGCATTGAGCCAGTTCCAGAATTGATGTCACTCCCCTCTGGATCTAGATGGTATTAAAGTCTGCCGCAGAGAGTCTCGTCAGTGGCGCTGTGCGTGACTGGAATTGAACCCCCAGCAGGGCCAGGGAGAGCTGCACACACTCACTCTACTGTATCAGATTCAGGTGATTGAAGTTTTAAAGGGCATGATTCCCAAATGATGGCAGTCGTGCCCTTTGAAGGAGGGGTGTTACTGAAGCACCTACCTATCATTGAGAATAAATCCATCTTGGTGTCAGACTTTTCTTTTTCATGTCTGGGCTCTAGTCCAGGCCGATAAGTAGCCCAGGAGAACATCACCCCAAAGTATGTTCCAAAGACATGGAGCTGCCTGATGCTTTCAGTGAGGTCTACCTGCAGAAAAAGAAAAGGCAACCGTCCAGTCATATGTCCAGTACAGAGTCTCAGTGACCCAGAGCCACACGCAACAGACAGTGGACACAAGATAGGATACAACCTGGACAGGACGCCAGTCATAAGAAAAACACTGCTTGAAGTCTTAAATATGAGTTAAAACTAAATCCCAAACAGCTGAGTAGAATTGTGTAGTTCAGGTGAGTAGCTGCGTCAGCATGCGTAGGCTGCAAAGGAACAAGTAATAGGTTTATTTCATACTGAAAAGAGAAGAAAGAAAACACAACGCTTCGGCTGTGGAGCCTTCTTCAGGTGTCAGTTGACAGTTGACACTTCAAGAAGGCTCCACGGCCGAAACCTTGTGTTTTCTTTCTTCTCTTTTTAGCGTGGAATAAACCTATTACTTGTTCCTGAGTAGAATTATGACTTGCAAATGTTCCAATCAAGCAGCTTGCTGGTTTGAGTAAGGTTTCAATTAGACAACTGAGCTCAGCTGGAAGGAAATTTAACAGGTGTGAGGTCCTCTGGGACCAGGATCTGCTACATCAACTACTATTACTATCAATTACCATCCTCCCAGTGCTGCTCTGATTCTAGAAATAGACAATGCGTAACTGCAAGCACTTGCGCCCTCTCTCATGGCAGGAAGAGTTAAAACAGCAACAGCAACAGGAATGTCAAAGATGCAAGTTGTGAATGGCAACAAAATAAAGGAATGGGTATTTGCAAAGTTTGCTAAAATGCTTGAAATTGTGTTGCTGAATGATTACCTCCAGGAACCTCAGGAGGATCCACTGGTTGAGGATGAAGCCAGAGACCTCCAGGAGGGCCATGAGCAGCAGCTGGATGGGGCTGGTCTTTCCCAAGACGACTCCCATAGAGACAAAGGCTGAGACCGCACACAGATTGGCCGTCACCAGGCTGATGGCAGACAGCAGTTAGTGAAGTCAAGGCACAGTACTTTAGAGCTTGCGATACAAGACAACTAATGGCACTGTACAGTACATGCACAGTTTGTAGCGCTTTGTGGGGTAAACAGAACCTGAAATACTGCCTTACATGTCCAAAAGCATCAGAGGGAAAAATGTTTGTGATAAAGATCACAGGCAGTGCCACCAAGTGGTGAAAGACAGACTCCGATCACACTGATTGATGAGGGCTTGGATGAAGAATCCAAGAGTAACTTGTCTGCCATAATGTCATGTTATTTGATCATCTGAGTTGTAGATGCCTTGTCTAGCAAATGCATTAACTTTTTTTTTTAGTTCTCATGCAGCATCTTTAAAAATCCCAAGCATGTTTGAAGGAGACACATCTCCATTCTCTAATATCATTCCGAAACCTACATTCCTACATTTTATTTTTATTCTTTTTCAATCTAGTGTTTTCGAAACGTAACAGGAAAAGTAAGACACTTCACTTAGAAGCTTCTTCCAGTGCCATGAACCTACTTATTCCTAGTGAGGGTCATAACAACCTACCAGCCCACCCTAGAAGCACAAGTCTGAAGTCTTAAGGCCGGACTCTGCACCCTGGATGGGACACCAGTAATGGACAGTTGACCACACATGGACAAATGAGAGACTCCGATTAATTTACCCAACAGTCTTTGGGAGGTGGGAGCCCATGTGGACATGGGAAAGAACATGCAAGCTCCACACAGAAGGAGCCTCAGGCCAGAATGAAACCCAAGACCCAAGAGCTCTAAGGGGGCACTGCTGTCACACCACTGTGCTAAACTAGGTGACAATCACAGTTAAAAAAATAATAACAAAAGAGAAGCAAAATATTTTTCTAGTGGGAAATTATGTAGATTTGGAGGACGTGCTGTGTTGCAAAGCCTCAGTGTGTTCAGTTCCATTTACCTTCTCAGGTTAACCACGATTGTCCTGTTTCCGAACGCAAACAAAAACCCGTTCATCAGCATGGCCCACTGCACGGTCATGGCGGCCACCAGCACGTTGAATCCAGAGCTGCTGAACCCGTATCGCGCCAGGAAAGTTCCCAGGAAGCCGAAACCCAGGAACACCATCACATGGACATCTTGGAATTCTGTCGGTAGTGGAATGAAGTAAGAGCTTTTGAAAGAGGAGTCAAACAAACTCCTTGGGAAATCTACTTCTTATTAACATCTAAAAAAAACACACAGTAGGGTTCTGGAAAATTACTTCTGCAACAAGAGGAATTTGAAATGCTTTAGATGGCACAAGGGCGGTGTGTTCAACAACTGACATGAACACAGGAGACAATGACTCAGGAAGATGTCCCCCCTGTCTTTATGTAATTATATCTTTAGCATGATTTGATCCCTTCCTAACACATCCACAGAGCAGCAGAGTCCGAAAACGCCCATGGCATTGTTCTGGGTTTACACCAAACTCAGAAAAACATTTTCGTTTTTGGTGTTCAACTGTGCAGAATATTCCCTTTTATCACAGAAGCCCGAGTCTTATCTGCTCTGACAGCAGTGAACTCCCCTGCGCTCTCCTGTTAACAGAAGCAAGGCATCACCCTTATCGCCTGCTTGCTGTTGCTCTGCTCTGTCCTGATTCTGACTGCAGCGCCTCATCTGGGCAGAGAGCTCCAACAAAACCTGCCAGCAGCCCGCCGTTAATTCCACAGCCTCACATGGGTGACGGCTAAAAGTGTGCAAATGTCAGAAGACCGCAAGGATCTACGACTGGGGACTGGACTGGAGACCGAATAGCTGCAGGTGTGAGCTCCAGAGCTCGGTTTAGCTTGATTTCTCCTCCTCACTGTGTGAGGAAGACAGGAGAATGAAGACCAGGTCTCAGAATGCAAAGGCATCTGCCAGAAGCTTAAATATCCTCACAGTGCTTGTAGTCTCCATATTGGGTGGTAATTCTTCTGACGTATCACAAGATACATTATATACTTTAGAATGATGCCCACAGACTAGCTGCCCGGGGGAGACATCTTCTCACAAGAGGCTTCACCACTGTCAGTAGCTCACCTTATAGCATTCTGAGAATGAAAGTGAACGCGTGATGCTCAGAGCACGAGGATGTAACGTTCAGTTCTGCATCTTGGGAGCAATTGCATGTGCGTCGAACAGCTGTCTAATGCCTTTTCGCACAGGAGAAGAAGGAAAGTGCCGAAACTGCAACTTACCAGGGTAGAGGTGGAGGTCTGGTGGATTTTTTGCATCGTAGGAAGCAAAAAAGAAAAACACCAGTATGAACGCTGTTTCCAAGAGCAGAACCAGAAGAGGCAAGTGTGGCCGAAGACTTGTAAAGTATTTAGGAGCCATTACAGCTGCTTGCTGGGCATTGCTCCTGCTGTCTCTAAGAGTGTGCCACGAGTGACACAGAGAAAGTGGGCTGCTTCTCCATGAGCAGGATGTATTGGGGGCGTTGCGCAGGCAGCACACGGAGAATCCTTATCTGCCTGTGACAAAGCGCTAGCCCCCGACAGCTCCACTCACTGTAAGTGCAAAAAGCACGACCCCGAACTGAAAGCAAACACAATTATTCTGTAGTAATCAAATGGTCAGGAGCTTTTGTAAAATACTGGATGATTGAGTCTGGTCTTTGTGCTTTGCATTTTATACTCAGGTGACACAGGCTGGCTATGGACTGCTGTAGGATAAAGTAGTGCCCTGCTGGACAACAGATTTGGTCTAATAATTAATTATAATTGCTTACACTTATATAGCGCATTTTTAGACACTCCACTCAAAGCACTTTACAGGTAATGGGGACTCACCTTCACCACCACCAATGTGCAGCATCCGGGATAGAGAGAATAAAATATATTATTTTCCAGTTGCCTCCGTTACAGATAACTTGAGAGAATTACAGACACAGTGAAGGCATACAGTAAACACACAGCATTAAGTCTGGACGTTTCGTGGGGTTTCACAGAAGTACAGTACTCATCTAGGGAATTCGAGTGGTCTGCTTGGGAATTCGTCTGGCAACCTATCAGTTTTGTACCTCTTCTATCCAGCAGGGGGCAGAGTTGTGTGTTCCGTATAGGGAGTTCTAAACCTGATTCTGAATCTCATCATTCATCGCAGCTAAAACTGTTCTCAATTTAGCTGACAGCTTGCGTTTGAAAGCCAGCTTTATTATTGCAATCTTTACATTTCACGAGTGTCCGTTTCATCTTCTTTTTAAAAATAATGACGTTAAACTACTACTACTACTACTACTACTACTACTACTACTACTACTACTACTACTACTACTACTACTGATTTTTTTTTTGGTGATGCACCTACGGTGATACAAGCAATTCAAGTAATCTGCTATTTTTACACATACTCTTGGCATCGAGGAAAGAACTTTGATTTCACAGAATGGTTCGTTTCAGAACAACAATTTCATACATTTCAAAGCCTCACCAGAAGTAAGCTTTTATTTTTTCTGTTTTTTTTAAGGAAAAACCTTCAATTCTTTTGAGCTGCAGTAAAGAGTAATTGAATAAAAGGTTAATGTTTTTAGGTAGCATCTGAGTTAGAGTGGATGGCAAAGCTACTATTCCGATACGAGTACTAAGCAACCCACAATACGATCATTTTCGCTTCACTCTGATACAAACAAGGAAAATCTAACTTTTTTAAAGGGGTACTATTCATTTCGTTGTGCAAACCGTCCTGAGAACATTTTTAATGTCACGCAGCAAGAGTGTTTAGGAAGTTGACAGTGGGAAAGTAATACAGAAAGTGGAATCAACACTTAAAAATGAAATGAAACGACGCCGACAAACCGCAGGAATCAGTTGCAAGCGATTTCTGTTTCAAGCACTAACAAGACGTTCACGAGGTTTCAGGAAAGGGCCGGCTCTCTCACCCGTGTTCCCGGCTCACAGCGCGGGGGATGCGGTAGAGACCAGATCTGAAGTCTCAGGAATCTCAAAGAGAGAAGCTGCGGGCGTTAAAAGCCGAGCCTCAAAGAGAAAAACATGTCAGCAGTCTAGATTTTAGCGAGGATTATACGCGTCTCATAGATTTAATAATAATCCCTTGCATTGATAAAAAGCTTTTCTTTCTGAAAGATCACAGAGTTCCTAACATAAAGGATTCTGCCCATTGCTGTGCCCGGAGCCCAGTAATTTAGCCCGGACACACATTACAGCATTGGGGTTCACACTGCAACTCTTACAAATTATAATAATAATTGCTTACATTTACAGAGCGCTTATCTTTACACTCCACTCAAAGCGCTTTACAGGTAATGGGGATCCCCTCCACCACCACCAGTGTGCAGAATCCATCTGGATGATGCACCAGTCGGCTCCCCACACACCAGCTCTCAGTGGGGAGGAGAGCAGAGTGATGAAGCCAGTTCAGAGATGGGGATTATTGGGAAACCATGATGGGAAAGGGCCAATGGGAAATTTGGCCAGGACCCAGGGTTACACCCCTACTCTTGGGTGTTAAACGCCCTGGGATTTTTAATGACCACAGAGAGATGGCACCTTTCAGTAAGATTTTCCCGGAATGTGGGATCCTTAATGACCAAGTAATCAGGATCTCAGTTTAGACATCTTAGCTGAAGGGGGGTTCCCTGTCCTCCCCCTGGAGGAGTCGGGTTAGCAATTATCCAGAGGGAACAGTGTCCCCTACTGGTCCAGCAGAACTATTTAGGGTTCGTGACCGGGAAGCTGAAGGCAGCTGACTCTTACTTTCCTCCCCAGATAATCAAACAGGGTTCAGTCAAACCCCTGCAGACAAAATTCACAACTCGAGTAGAATTTACCAGGTATATACTGGCATCTGGCATTTCTGGCTCCGGGCATGATAATATATTGCACAGGGCGAAGAACAAACTCCTAGGTTTGTATACCATTAAGATTTTACAATCAAGGAATAATGGAACATGCATTTTGAAACTGCCGCCTGGTTTTAGAGATCTATAGGACGTCCAGCTCTCTGTATTGTAATGCCAAGACCAGTGCTCTGGTTATGCACACTGAGAGACACGCCACGGCAGAAGCATGCGGAATATCTGAGGCCACATCCAGTAGACGTGGAGCCTCCAATCGCTTCCACTCCAACAATGTCACAGAGCGTCTTCTTCTCGGGCAAGCTTGGTACTCTGCCCACTTTAACTCGGGATCTCATTGGGCCACGGGTTGCCGACTGCGTGTCGTTTTCGGTGCCATTGGAGCCGCTCTGTGCTCATCACAGCCAGCAGGCTTGCTCGATCCTGTCATTCGGCTACGTAGCAGTCAGGATAATGTACGGCCTCTCTCAGCGCAAACAGCGCACACAGCGACCGAGGCAGGGTCCTCCCCCTCGGCCACGCCATTGGCCAGCCACCCCATACCTGATTTGTCCATGGCGGCCCCGATTGGCCAAGCGAAGTTCTGTTGACGGCACAATGGTCCCGCCTCCTCGCCCTTTCTTCGGCAGACATTACATAAGCGACTGGCGAGGGCGTCACCCTAGTGGCTGGGCTGCGCGTCAATCAAAATGCGAAACCCCTGGGGTTCGGGCTGATTGGCCGCCAGGGCCGCCGGTCACCCACGGCTGCTGTGGACGTCGTGGCGTAGCTAGGCTGCGTTGAAAGAAAAGAGGAGGGTCTATCGGAAGAGTCCCTTTATTTATTTCTTTGTTTCCAGTTGGGGGGGAAAAAAAATAATAATAGCAGCGTTAAGACATTTTATATATATATATATTTTTTCTTTGAATCGGGGGAGCTGGAGAGCCAGAAAAACTGGCAAAGGCTGCGAGGGGGTTTAGGAAGCGGATGAAGGAAGAGGATGAAGCGGCGCAATGCGGACTGCAGCAAACTCCGGCGGCCGTTAAAACGGAACCGAATCGCCGAGGGTATATACGGCAGGTACGAGGGGGGCGTCCTGGGGGGGGAGAGGAGCCCTCGGACTCGGGCCTTTAATGGCAGCCCCGGGGAGAGTCGGCGCCAGGCGCCGGGGGGGGGGTGTTGTTCCCTTGCACCCCCGCTCTCCGGTTGGACGAGGCTGGGGCTGCTGTCGCTCCGGGGAAGCGGCAGCTGCCCGGCCGGGTACGCTAGGCCCCGTTCTGCGGCCCCGGCTTCTCCTAAGACTCGCTGCCCGGCTGGGACGCGCCCGCTCGCCGGAGAGGGAGAGGGAGAGGGAGAGGAGGAGGGGGGGACAAAGCTAAACTTAGGAGCGTTAAAAAAAAAACAGTCCTGGGAAGGTTTCTGGCTAATCGGTTAGTTACGTTGCAGCTGCTGTTGTTGTTGTTGTTGTTGTTGTTTCTTTTATTTTAAAGAAAATGTCCTAAGCCCGCCCCTTAAACGCGACCGGTATTGCATGTTTTTGTTCTGTCAGTGCTGGCAAATGTTAAAAAGACAGCCGTCCCGTCCAGCGCTATAGGGGTATAGAGAGGGTGACCGCTGCTGCCCAGCTGAGGGTGTACGGACCTGAAATGTGGAAAAGGCACCCGGGTTACACAAAAGAAAGAAAAAAAACCGAGATCCCCTGCGTTTGCTTTGTACGGTTCCCACGCTTATCGTGGAGAGAGAGAGAATAAAAAGGTTTAGGAGAGCTTTGTGGCTGTGGGCTATTTAAATCTGCGCTCGCTTTCCTTGTGAAATCCGCAGGCGGAATAGTTTGTTTGTTTGGAGAAAAAGAAGCTGTCAGTGTCACCGTGAAGGTGGCTTGTGGATATTTCAGACATCCGAGTTCCTTGGGCACTCTGAACAATAGACACTCTGTTAGCAAGTTCATTATTGGCCGGCACCTTGTGTTTGCATTTCCGATTGAAGTAGCCAGGTTTCTGAAGGGTTTTAATTGCTGCGCTACAATTGATCCTGTGGAGTCCCTGCATGTGCCGAGCCAAGATCATAGCTGTACAGTAAAACATTGAAAGGCATCTGCCACCTCCCAAACTTGCCTTCCTAGTTATGGTAACTCGAAGTTAAATTGCACGAGGGTTGAGTAAGGAAAGGGGGTTAAGGGTTTTTTCTAACTGCATGGAAAAGTGCGGTCTTTAAAGTAGTCATGTGTGACAACTTGAAGCTTTGTGGAATTATCCACGACAAATCTTTAAATTGCAGGTCTGTACTGTTCATATTCTAACTCCTTAAAATGAAGGTTTTATCAGTAAAACGCCTTAAGCGCTACAAAATCGTGTAATATTTATCCAAAGGGGCTTTTAACAATACATACCGCATATACTGAGAGGTATTTAAAAACGAAGAATTTGAGTATTGACAAGAAAGTGTATTGGAACCAATAGCTTTTTTTACTCTTTTAATGTTTTTCACTTTGTATGATGGTAGGCGCTGTGTACTGTGGTTGTACTAGCTTGATGGTTTTAATATAAAAAGTTAATTTGTCTAAATAAGATGATTGAATTTTAATTTAATGTTATCTCCATTCAGCCTTCACTGCTGTGTTTTGTTGTAGGAATTCTAAAATGTATCATTTTATGACATTAGTGTTGGGAAGGTGTCAATTTTAACTTTAACTGTCCTCAAGATAAAAGCCATCAACGTGGAAGTCATTTTCTACCATTCTGTGCATTTTCTCCAGCCACTTCCTAATTAAGTTTTAGTTGCATGTTAATTACAAGTCGTTGGAGGAATTCCTTTTGAGAATGAAGTCTTTTCTTCCAATGAAATGAAAATTGAACTTTTTTCTGTCTTTTTAAATAAAGGATGGGAGAACTAAGTATACATTAATATTGAGTAATCTATTTACATTCTCCTTACACTAATTGCAAGGTTTTATTGTATTTAATTTTATCATCTGTTTGTGTATTGTGATATTTTTACCAATGTTTCAATGTCATCTTTGGAAATTATTCAACCAGTAATATTGCCCTACATTAGTGTTTATTTTAGGGACTTGTAAAATAAAATTGAATAGAACACTTTGTTGGCTTCTTTGTCATCTTACGTTTCAGGTCAGAAACGATTGTGATTTAAATGAAGTCACCGTCAAGTTTGAAAATGTAGTGCTCTTCTGTTAAATATACTTGTGACAGGAGTTGAGATCCAAATTCACTAGTTTAACAAAAGATGATGTCCAAACAGCTCTTTATTTAGTGGACTTCCAGCATAATGGTATGCTTAATGTGCTGTTATGTTTTTTCTGAACGACTCTGTGTTCTGATGAATACCTGAAGTACCCAATTAAAAAGAAATGCTTACCCTTTTCACCTTAACCTTTTTTTGCAATTGAAAGTCCAAGAGAAATTAGATGAAGTGAGAGAAATGTCTTTTATGGTACTCCTCAGAAACGATTATGTGGCTTAATATTTTTTACGCAGTATTACTGCAAACTATGGTTTCACACATCCTAAAGAATTACATAAAATTAAACAAAAATAGCAAATATACAAATCATGATGTATAAAAAGTGGTTGCACATCCTGTACGAAGAAGTGCCACAAGAGTTTGCACTCTGGTTTCTAGTCTTTCCAAAACCTCATCAACACTCACTCTTCCTCCTGGTTGATGGAAGAGGTCTGTCCTTGTGTTGGGTGGGTTTTGTTTAACACGTTTTAAATTAATTTTTCCGTTCTCACTGTTCTCTTGATTAAGGTGGTCCAAGACAAAATAAAAGTCTCTTGTAATCAAGACCACTTCTGTGATCAAAACGTAATGAAATGTGGAAGACCATTTTTTTTTCTGTCTGGTTAGTGTTGAAGTAAGTCGTGTGGAATGCTTAGTGCAGTTCATGTTGAAAGAGTACTTTTAATCCCCTCTGGTTAGAAATCTCAGCCTTGACTCCAAGCTTAATTGCATTTCAGTTTCCGTTTAGCTCTTCCAACATTTGTCAGCATTGCGTTCATCGGGTTATAGTTACCGTCTGCGCTTGGCACAGGTAAGAACAAGTGGTTTCATAACCCATGGTACATCCTTGGTTCTCTGAATGGCGACAGCTTCCAGTGCATAATGACTTCAGCAATCCCTTATATTCATAAACATTAGACCCAGTTTATTTGCTTTGGGTATATTTCTTGTTGCATGCTAATCTGTGGCAGATGGCCTTGTGTTGTACCCATTGTGTTCGAGATTGACTTGTCACAAGGACCATTAAACTTTTGCTGTGGATTTGGCTGACTTATGATTTTTTTTTTTATCATGGGTTGTCCAGTATTTTGTGTAAGACGGGGTTCGAGTGTTATAAAGTTGATATATCGATCTGTCTTTGTCCTTCATTCTGTGCAGATCTTACCTTTTAATTATTTAAAAATAGAAGCAGAATATTGACAACCACTGTGCTATAGCTTTTTGACATTGTTCAAGTGGCTTGGGTGATTCATGTGGAGCTTTTAGGTTGTATAGATCTTGTGGGAGCATCGGGATTCACTGATGCCTTTCGGTCGTGTTGTTTTTACTGTTCTAAGGTGAAGCGTTATAAACATTTCCCGTATATTTCAGAATACACAGAACATTATAAGTCATTAGAGACTGTTTCTTGATTCAGTAGCAAGTGTTTGTGGTTTTGTTTAATGATACTGCTGTTCTCAGACTGGTTCATAACTAGTACTTTGATTAGAATCGTTATTGCTCTGTAGATCCATTTACCATATCAAATATCTCAAAAGAGTTTTTCCAGAAATATGTAATTGACAATTATATGTTACTCTAAGTAGCTTCAGAATTCACATTCTGATGATTAGTTAGCAGTTAGGTGTTTCAGTTTATCTCCGAAGATGTTCATTTAAATACTTTTGCTGTGCCCTTTAGGTACTGCCAATTATGTTCATATTTTGTGTTTTTGCCTGTTAAAAGTTATCTGATTGAACCAATTATGTCACTGTTGTTTGCTTCCAAGTTTAGGACCAGGCAAAGGTTTTGATGTTTCTTAAATGCAGATACTTTGACTTTTTTTGTCTGGTTCAAATGTAAGATTAGAGAAAATATGAATTTTGTAAGTGTATATGCAACAAAAATATCAAAGTGGGCACAAAAACAATCTATTTACAGTGCTACATTTGTCCCCGCTAATATTAGAGAGCTTTTTATCTACATTGTTCTGTTTTTTTCTCTTTATTATAGGACAAATCATTCTTCATATTATTCTGGTGCAAGTGCACCTTTCACCTGTGCTCATACTTACGGATAGTTTGTCAAGATGATTTGCTTCTGCTGTTAAGATGGACTAATTATTTTAATTTATAGAAACAATCTAATCTAAGATAGCTTCCTACATCAGTGTACAAAGGCTGTGTACATGAATTCCACTCCTGAAGCAATAGGTGTAAATCAACTAGGTATTTTGGAGGAGGCTGAGGGAGAATTCTCAGAGTGCACTTTGAGTTCTGCAAAATTGAGCCCGGGCCATGCCATAAGCAGGCTGTGATTGCAATTGGCGGAACACAGCTGCAACGGGGGGGTCTTTAGTAAGCCAGGTGTGTCTCCACTTTGGTGCAACATCAGATTCTGGGGTCTGACGTCAGAGAGGCGCTGCTTGTTCCTGCGTGTCAGGTGATTAATGGCTGTGGCAGGTGGGTGTGTCGGAGGTCTTCACTTTCTCTGGCGCTACGGGTGTTGCAGCAGTAGACTCGGTTATGAACAAACTGGCGATTTTTCAAATATTGCCAAATACTTTCTACAAAGTGCACCTACTCAGTGTTTATTTTACGTTTATTTTTTATTTATTTTGAAGTAGTGAACTAGTAAACATAGGTTTGTCCATCACAGACATGGAGCAGAGGTTACAAGTAAAGCACTTGGTAGGGATCCACCTCTTACTGTGCCTGTGGTGTCCAGGATGTCAGAACTGAAAAACAAGAAAGCTGGAGGTGCTTCTCATGAAAGATTTGTGCCATAAAAGCTATGAAATTATCCCTTGCAGATAGCAGTTTTGGTGTCATGCTGAGCCATTTTCTGTATTCTGTAGTCTAGATAAAAATTCTTAAAGAATATGACAAAAGTAATATTGTGTTTGTTGTAGATGCAGTTATTAGTCTTTGACCTAATTCCTGTTCTATGTGCGTCTGTGCAGAAATGAAATGCTTTAACTGCTATTATAAGTTGCATTTTACATATTTTACAAACTTATTTGTGACGTTAGGTCTGTGCTTTAACAGAACAAGCAGTGCTGGAGAAAGTTAATTTTTGATTGCAGTATTTTGTTACAGGAAAGAATACCTCTGCAGGTGTTTGCTCTTCAATGTCAGATGCAAGAAGAAATGTGATCTCGTTCTTGCTGAGACACATCAAGTTCAGCATGGTTTGAGTCTGTCATTGCCTGTCTGCACTGCAGCCCAGTGGTGATGCAAACTGGCTCCCAGCTGTAAGGGTCATAGTGTTCAAGCTCAAGTGTGGCTTGGGGGAAAATTCCCTGCCTGTGGGCAGATGCTATTTATGTAAAACTTACCTTCTGTTACTGTAAATTTGAATAATGCAAGAAATATATAGCAACTAGCCAGGGCAAATCAATTGGGAAAAATACTGCTTGACAAGCCATGCACAATAGATGTCTTCTTAAAGTGTAATGAGCAAGACCTTTGTTTTAATTTTCAGTGCAGATGTCCTACCAGCTTGGTGTTAGGAATCTGTTAATTATATTCTTCATCAAGTCTGCTGTTGAAAGGTTTGCTTTTATTCTGTAACATAGTGTTCGTACTTTACTAAATTCGGTTTCATGTATACTTACTTAATATAGACTTTTCAGTTCTGTAGTGTAATTCGTAGTATGTATCATGTATGAAAACGTTGATTAAAAGCAGTGATTAAGTTAGACATTTCCTTAGTCTTGTTTAACTGGCATTGTATCACAGCTTTGTTGCTTTTCCAACTTGGCCCTTTTGACTGATTTCACAATTTTGTTAATCAATTATTTAAAAAAGTCTTTTTTGTATGCAGGTGGGAATTGTCACATTTCCGGTATATACAGTCTTTTCCTGAAAGCTCTCCGCTTGCATCAAGGGATCAGAAAGGATGGCTGCTTTAATTCTTAATCGGATATAAAATGTTATAAATGCTTTTCTCCCATGCCAAATTTGTTTTTGAGTACACCTCATGGATATAGAAAGTCCTTTGGAAAAAATATCCTACTGGCTGTAACTGTCCTGGGGTCACACATCAAAAAGGACGTTTGTAATGGTTTATTATACTTATTAAAAACTAATGATGGTACAGTTGTGGTGGTGAAGTGAAATTTGAGAATTGTCTGTACAAATGCTGTTGTAAGCGACGATGATTGGAAATATGTCCAACATATTCTACTAGTTCCAGAGCACCATTAATTATACATGCTAACTGGTGTCCATTCCTGCTTTAATGCTTTCATTCTCTCTCTAGCACTGGGTATTTCAGGTTCATACAGAAGTATCTCTCTGGAACTGTAGATACTTCTGTGTTTGCTGCTGCACAAAATGCATAAGGCTAGAAAATTAATAATTCAGAATCTACACAGACATTTACGTATAGTAGTGATTTTTTTTATTTCTATTTATTTCCATCACCCATTTAACCACTTAAAATATATTTGAAATGGATTGGCTCTGTTAGGTTTCCTTATGCTTATTAAAAGAGTAGCTGTTCAAGAATTCTTACTAAGTGTTAATCTTAACCTGAAATGAGTTTACAAGAAGCTGTTTGCCAGGCACTGTATGTAGCGCTGGTGCTTTTGGTAATCAATACACCCTGTAAAGTATATACAATTTGGAACAGTACTTTATATATTTCAGGTTTCCTTAATTCCCTGTAGTTTGGAAGAGCTGGATAAAGCTGTTCACCTGTTCTGCAGTCTTATTTTTAACCTTCATATAAAATATCAAAATCATCTTTTTGTTCAAAGAATATAGAAGAAGAACTTGTTCAAGAATATAAGAACATTGTGGTTCAGGACAGCTGGGTAATGTTAATGCTGGTGGCAGCTCAAGACAATTGGGGAAGAACAGGAGAAATATATCCAACATATCAACAGCATCAAGGATTTTGCACCCTCTTGATAGGCATTCCTTTAAGATGTGGAATTCTGAATATATATAAAAGTTGAATTCATTAAAGAAGTAGATTTCTTTAAAGCAAATGGAGTTAAAATGACTCTTTTGAATCTTGTGGAAAATTCTATTCTGCAGTGTGGTGATTTTGCAAATGCAGGACGGTTTTCCAGCAACCCCCAGTTGCTCTTGTCCCAGTAACTGAGTGTTTGTATCTGCCAATTAGCTTGTGTTAGTGTTTCAGAAAGCATGTTATGGTTTGAAAGCCTGCCACTGGAAAAAAAGGTCAGGAGGTATGCTGGCGGAAACATCCGTATTACAACGGATTGCTTGGCACATTTCTCATTCTGTGATAGGCTCTCTGAACTGTGCTCTAAAAATCAAGTTTTCTTGAAAGCATGAGATGTGGTGTTGCCACATACTGCCCTTTTCATTCCACTGAAATATTTAGCTGGAAGAGAAGGGTTTTGAAGCCATACGGTAGCGATCATAGGAGAGATGAACACTGCATGTTCTGGAAACAGTAATGCATTTGTCTGTTTTTAGTAATTAAACAACTTAATAGTATAGTGCTGTAGCCTACTCTACAGTGCTCTTCTGAACAACAGTATAGCTTGTATCCTGTTTTTTCCCATTACTCTCCAGTCTGTCATTCTTTCATTGTTAGTTATTTTTAATACCAAATGAGCAGTTGGTCAAAATTAGACAAACCCTAAAAGACAGTCGTGGACTGCAGTTTGATGTGTTGCCAAACCGCAGTATTTTCCAAAAGGTTTACTTATGTTTGTAGAAAAAGTACACATTTACTTTTTTTAATCCTTTTACCCCGGTGATAAAAAATCTATGCAAATAAGCACTCAATAAGTGATCATATATTTAATATAACATTTCAGTCATTGCATATTTTGTCACGTTCGTATCTTTAGTTCAGGATGTTTTATGTAATTAGCTGTGTAATTTTTATCTCTTGTCAGTATGGAAGCACAAATCTGTTATTAGTCACAAACCTGTTATCATTAGTGCTAGCTTAATCATTTCTTGATTGTGTTGCTTTCCATGGAGTTGTCCAATTACTGTAAGGCATGAATGATCTTTCTCACATTACTGTAAGACTGAATAACATTTGTGATTGTGTAATGTAATGGACATAAATCAGTATACTTTTTTTCTTACTGCATGTAGGCTGTTCAATCAAAAAGCAATGCTTATTACATTTAAAGTCCATAATACCCTTCTATGTTGATGTTGCATTCTCCCTTAAGGTCTGAAAAAAGATCACCCTCTATTCAAATGGGGAAAAAAAACAACTGCAATTCATTTATATTTGTTTTGTTTTTTATCTCCATGCAGCACTTTTCTATACCTCAAGTTCCTGGTTGTTTGGGCACTGGTGCTGTTGGCGGATTTCGTCCTGGAGTTCAGATTTGAGTATTTGTGGCCATTCTGGCTCTTCATCAGAAGTGTATATGACTCCTTCAGATACCAGGGTCTGGTATGTTTCCTTTCACTGTCTTTTAAAATATCAAGACTGCTGTGCTCAGAATTAAATGTGTTTTAAAAGAAGTTTTAAAACAATCGTTTAAGAAAAGTTCTTGTACCCTAATGTTTTTTTTTTTCTTGCAGGCATTTTCAGTGTTTTTTGTCTGTGTAGCATTTACATCAGATATTATATGCCTACTCTTCATACCTGTTCAGTGGCTCTTCTTTGCAGCAAGTACGTATGTCTGGGTACAATATGTGTGGCACACAGGTAAGTCTACAGCCTTTTTATTTTCTGCTTACAGGATAATTATGAGTGGGTCACATTAATTTGATGACAAATTCATTTTGACACCAGATTATTTGAATACCTGAACTTTTATTGTAATGCAGTAATGCTGTTTTCTGATTTACTCATAATGTTTTCTGATTTATTTTGTAATAAACTGTTGACTCATCACAAGCATAATAAACTGCGACATAAATCATATATTATGGCATTATCCAGTAAAAATAAAAGCAGAATAAAAGCTAGTGCTTACATTTTATTCTAAGCTTGAAGAGGAAAGTTCATTTAAGGGATTCGGTTTTGCAGCAAAAGCATTTGCTCTAGGTTTTATTTGTGTGCTGCCAGATTAGATTATTCATGTGTGTTCAAAGCAGCCTCATTTCATGATCACTTTAGTGCTTTTGATAATAGGTGCCACATTTCTGATTGTTAGTCTGTTTACAGCTTTGGGCTTTCTGAAAGCATTTCAAAATTCATTATGTAAAATAAAAATAATGCATATGAACAGAAAAGTACTTTTGATTAATTCTTTTAAAGACTTGCTGTTGTTTACACTGCCTAGATACTTAAAACTTGTAGCAAGCCTTTTTCTCAGTTCAGTCAAGCAGCTGGGTGAGGTGTCATTCAGCAAATTACCTTGAGGGCTGTGTAATACAGAGGTTTGCTTTGATGATTTTGTTGACAAAGCACCTATTCGTAGCAGCTGATAGAGCTTGATTTGATGTATTTGAGGTTCTTCACAGTATATTTCAACATGTGGAATCCCGCTTTAAGGGTGTTAACTAATCTTTGGAGTGTAGGCTATTTGTGTTGTATTGCGCTGTGAATCCCTTAACTACAGTTTACGGGTGATGTTGATCACTACTTCCAGAGCTGAAAACTTCCATTACAGTTTTGCAGGTTTCCAGGTGATGTGTTTATACAGTATAGTTGTTAATGTTTTATGCTTTAATGATAAAATGTAAATAGGCTTCATGGTGTGAATTCTGAATATTGGCCTCAACCTTTAAATTCTTAATTTGATTATAATCTCCCTATTAAAAGATCTATAGTTTTGTCATTTGCTTGTCAAATGTAAGCAATAGTTTTCTAACACTGTCCTTGTTATTAATTAACTCAGCCTTCACCAGCTTACTTCTGTTAATCTGATGCATATTTTTTTTAGGATTCATTACTCTAGCTTTATCTAATAGTCGATTAAACTTGTAACTGTATTTTTCTTATTCTTACAGAAAGAGGAGTTTGTTTGCCCACAGTATCTCTTTGGATATTATTCGTATATATAGAAGCTGCAATCCGATTCAAAGATCTGAAAAACTTTCATGTGGACTTGTGTCGGCCATTTGCAGCCCACTGGTAAGATTGAATGTACTTTTCAATTTGTGTTTAGGCAACCAGCATAGTGAATTAAATACTGGAGACCGGTTTTGTGATCCCAAATATGTTTTCACCATTTATTATTGTAAAGAAAAATCCTGTTTACTTTTACATAAAACGGTGTGCCCTGAACTGAGAGAGTCCCGAAAATACTGATCCCACAGACATTGTAACTGTGGTTCTGTTGTCTCAAGTGTTCTTTACACTGTAAGTGTAAAAACTGTAGAATCATCTTTTGTGGATTATCTCTTTCTTTTAGATAGTACTGTTTACTGAACATTTTATTTTTTAATACAATTTTAGCAGGTGTGCATGTTAAGGCTCAGAGCACTGTGGTGGAAATTGGACAAGGAAGTTATGTCATAGTGCACAGTAACTGTTAGTGATGATGGCACTAAACGACTGTTGCCTACATATATTACATATAGCAGTAAATGAAAAAGGTTTCATTAAATTAGCTGTAGGTCTCATTAAATAACTCCCTATGAAACTGCTTTGTCTGAAATTGCAAATTACCACAGTGTTTATGTTGGAGCACATGACATAAGCTTTTCATCTGGGTTGGATAATTAGTGTAACCTCGGATAATGAAACTACACTTTTTTCTCACCACGCTTGATAAAATGCCAGGCATTTTTCTTAAAGTATGGAAGATATTTTTATTTGTTTCTGGGAAATGGGTAGTGCTTAAAATCTCCTTAAATTTCCTAAAATGGGCAATGTGCTATAATCACAAGTTTGACTGTTATTCATAGCGTTCTACAGAGCTATTGAAATTTATTTTGGCATTTCCTGTATTTAAGCTTGTTTTATTCTTGTATCACAGGAGCTCACGAAATATGTTTTTGCATTAATTATGAGTAAGATCTCGGCAAGAAATATTGAGGCCTGTTGATTCATTACGTTGAAGATGAATTATTCTGTAAGGTGCTCCAAGAGAGCTTAATGTGATAGAGTACCCCTTATGTTTTTAATTTATCTCTTAGTGTTTTGTTGGCTCACTTTTTTTTTTAACTCCCTCTCTCTTCAAGCATTGGATATCCTGTTGTGACCCTGGGTTTTGGTTTCAAGAGTTATGTCAGCTACAAGATGCGCTTAAGAAAACAGAAAGAGGTCCAGAAGGAAAACGAGTTCTATATGCAGCTTCTTCAGCAGGCATTGCCTCCAGAACAGCAGATGCTACAGAGACAAGAGAGGGAGGCAGAAGAAGGTGAGCCGAAACTTGGGACTTTCTTACCCCAGAATGCACTGCGCTCACCAACACATTCACTTGTCTTATTCATCTTTCAGTCTGTGTAAAGTTTGCCTGTTCTCCCTGTGTCTGTATGGGTCTTCTCCAGGTATTCTGGCTTCCCTTCCACTGACCACAGACATTTTGTCTAAGTTGCTTGGCATCTAAACTTGCCCCTGTACAGTATGTATGCTCTGTAATGGACTGGTGCCCCACCCAGGGCGTATCCAACCTTGTGCCCTGTATCTGCTGGGTCAAGCTCTGGCTCGCTGGGATTACTGACGCTAGAATGACGGACGACATTTCTTATTTAAGTTTTAAATTGACATATTGATATTTTTATTACTTGGTATTATTGTTACCTTGTGTGTACTTATTTTCAATACAAAAATGCATTCCTTGTAGCAGAATATAGCTGTTTTCACTTAATTTATCTCACTGTGCGCTCCCAGCACACAGGTGGGAGACAGTTGGCATTTCCTTTTTCATGTGACAAATTAGCTCCTTCAGAAGAAATTTAAAAAACGTGGTTTTTTTATTAACTTTGTTGCCATGTCTGTTAGGAATTTGATACATCAAACCTGTTTGGAGCAGGGGTCAGATTGGCTTATTACAAGCTTGGCAGGTCCCTGCTCTTAGGTTTTCATAATGAAAGACCAGGTCAGATGCATTACTTCATCTCCTATTTAAACTTCTGTCTTTCTCTTTTGCAGCAGCAGCAGCCAAAGGGATATCGGAAGTGGATTCCACACCAATTTCACAACACAATGGTGTCCCTGGTAATAAAAAGCTATCACCAACTTTACCAGAGCTCGAATACAGAGAAAAAGGGAAAGAGAAGGACAAAGATGCCAAGAAACACAACCTTGGAATAAATAACAATATTTTACAGCCTGTAGACTCTAAAATACAGGAAATCGAATACATGGAAAACCATATCAATAACAAGAGATTGAACAACGATCTCGTCGGGAGTACGGAAAACCTCCTAAAAGAGGATTCGAGCACCACATCTTCGAAAAACTACAAGAATGCCAGTGGGGCCGTGAACTCCTCTCCCCGCAGTCACAGTGCGGCCAATGGCAGCATTCCCTTGTCTTCAGCCAGTAAGAACGAGAAGAAGCAGAAATGCCCCAGCAAGAGTCCAAGCACTCACAAGGATTTAATGGAGAACTGTATACCCAATAACCAGCTCAGCAAGCCTGATACTCTTGTCCGGTAAGGTGCTTGTTGATCTCCACCCCATCGTATTGCCTACTGTGACAGCGTTGGTCTTTAACCCCTTCAAACCTTACCTCTATGTCCAGGTTTTGTCAAATGTTGTCGAGTCTTTTTTTTTTTTTTGCTCTGTAACACTGAAAACATTCCTTCTTTTTTACTAAAACGGAATTTAATGTCTCTGGAAACATACCTGAGGTGCAGAAAGAGACAACCAAGGACAACCTTGGGGAGTTAATGAGTTAAAATATACATTTTCTAGCATGGTTTCCTGTTGTTAAGGTATTTCTGTGTAATGCTTTCCCTTCAAAGTATGAGATAACCCTCCAGAGCATTATTGATTCGACTGCTGAATCTCATTATAGTTCTGAGATCTTTTTAGCACTAATGCTACTTAAGCCACTGCTATAATTTTTTTTGTATTACAAAGATGATCAAAGAAGAAGGACATGTAGGCCATGTAGTGTTAAATACAAAAACTTTGGGTTTTGATAAATGTTTTTTATGTGAGAAATTAAGCTCAACCATTTTTATCATTTCAGATGTAAATCTTTCCTTTAAGTAAATTGAGGCAGTACTTGATAAATCCCAGTCTTAATTTACAGTTCAAGGTGCAAATGTGCTGAAAATCTTTTGATTTGAAAAGATTTTAGAAGATCTTAAGATTTTAGTATGCAAATATCTTGGCAATACCCAGCAATACAGAAATAATTACTTATTCCATGTCAGCGCAATTTGGATCTGATAATAAAACACGGAAATGTTCAACTTTTAAAGTGTGTTAGAACAATGATAACACCTTTCGAATGCAAGAGAGTGTATTCCTACTGGCCAAGACAAAAAATACAATTCTAATGTGAATCATATTGTAAAAATGACTGCAGAGAGTACAAGGCAGGGGATAATAAAGTGCTTAATTTATCTTGTTGGCCTAAACAATTGTAGTTATCGCTTAACATTGTATGTTGCAGGATATAAAGAGCAACGTACAAATATAGTATGTTCCCTGGTAAGCATTATGGTAGAAACATGTTTTTTTAAGCAAGCGTGAATACTTTTTTAAATTACCTGTACACTGCTTGTAGTGACAAATTCAGTATTGGTCCAAGATTAAGAGTAGTAAATGAAGAGGCAATGGGTTCTGTTGTCCGGTGGAAGCTCCTATAAAGTTGTGGTTTGGATTTGATGTTTCGATCTTTGTCAGCACATAGCTTAGGTCAAAGTGACTTTTCAGTTGTTAGAAATAATGTCGGTACAAATATAGAGTCTGACTAAGAGTGGGACTCAATTGCCAGAGTGTCTCAACACTAGGGCACAGGTGCAAAGCATTCTTCAATATTGGAACCCGCGATGGGTGTTGTCTGAAAATCTTGCTAAGCTAGAAACTGACCTCATGATTTTACTGCTTGGTATACTACTTTTATCAATTAGATATCTTCACTCAGAATCTGTGCTCATATTTGACCTGAGGTGACAAGTGGAATTTTGGGGATATTTTGAAAAGTGGACCATAGAAAAACATGAAATTCTATCCGTGCATGATCATGAAGTCGCTTATTTGTGGTGTAGGTCACAGTAACCCTCAGACCTATCAAGGATGCACAGGGTGCATGGTGGAGCTAATCTCTGAATGGCACTCCAGTACACTGTAGCACACATACACCTATCTGCACACTACCTTAGTGTAGCTAACCTGGCCAGCGTGTTTTTGGAAGGTGGGAGAAAAGCCAAGCACCTGGAGAAAGCCCACAGGGTTGGGAGGAAAAGTGCAACATGGAAGCATTTTTAGGAATGGTATGTAATATTTAACCTTGAACATTAACTAAACAAAAGCTTGAAGTTGGGGAAAATAAAATGTCCTTCCTTTCCAATCGTTTCCATGGAAGGAAAGCTCCAAAAGTTTGTTGATTAATTTGTACTGTATACACTATGTGAGTGTTTTTTTATAGTGAATGTTAGTGATGGCAGTTACATTTTACTCAACAAATTATTTTTATCTTGGCTTCTTTCATTTCCTGGTCTTCAGTGTATCTAAAACATAGTGCAGCGTTTGCGCTTCCCTAGGCTGGGGATTCTTGGATGGCATAGATGTCTGTACTTTTTCTGTGTTGAAGTTTACTTTTTTGAAAACTTTGCCATCTAGTGGAACTAAGTGGCAATGCTGAAATCGGTTCTGTAAATATTTTTAATAAATCCTAGAGACTTCACATGCTTAAGGTCCACATGAAGGACCTTGCGATTCAAGGCATTTGTATTTCACCCCGAAGTAGGATTCCAAGTAGAAGGATTCCAAAGTACTTTATGTATGAGAGGAGTCCTACACAATCCAGCGCTGAAGTTCAGACACGACTGGGTGACGTGCAGCATTCTCTCTGCGCAGCACATCACGTGGAGAGCTGAGAGGGTGCTTCAACAGTTGAGTTAAAGGAGAACTTTATCTAAGCCAGATTGTGTAAACACCAGTAATCTTATGTGGCAAAGGGTACTATGTTTTTATGACCAAACAGTTAAGAACATTCTGGTCCAGAGTGAAGACTCCCATCTCCTGGTCCACCAACACTGGTGTGAAGAAGGACAGAAGTATGGTTTAGGAAGTTTTTTTTTTACCACAGTAATTACTACTTTCTAGGTGGCAGTGTACAGAGAAATAACAGTGGGTCATGTAGAGGTTAATTCTACACTGAAAAGTAAAAGGCCTGAAGAATAATGTTCTGCAGTGGACTCTTCTTCGAGTGTGCCAGTTTTCAGCAGTGTCATATGTCTTTGTAAATGTAGGTTTTGTATGTGTTAACACATTTGTAGTTTCACATACAGTATGTGTGATTTAGGAGAGATCCTGTTTTATATCTAACTACAGAAATTGATGTCCAAGTGTAATGACAGCCCAATATGCCTTAGGTGCATGTGGCTTGATATATGAATGTTAAATCTGCTGTTTTTTAAAACAATGACATTAAGGTGAAATAGGTTGGAGGAGAGAACCATTTTAGTACTCCTCTCTTTATGTTATTTCCAAGCCTTTACGGCACTGTGCCATACTCATACACGTATTGTATGTTATGTAATTATGTCTTCATATAATTCCGTGAGGTGTACATAGTAACCATTTGCCACGTTTGTGACTGTAATTAATGCTAAATTAATAGATATTCTTAAGAGTCTTTTGGTTTTGTTTTGTTTAACGTTTTGTGTAGGTTGGAGCAGGACATTAAGAAGCTGAAGGCAGACCTGCAGGCCAGCAGGCAGGTCGAGCAGGAGCTGCGCAGTCAGATCAGTTCTCTGAGCACCACCGAGCGCAGCATCCGCTCTGAGCTGGGCCAGCTGCGTCAGGAGAACGAGCTGCTGCAGAACAAGTAAGAGCTGAACGCACGGGGCATGACACAGGTTCTCATTCAGCAGAAGCTTTAAGTTGCTTATTTGAACCCACTGAGCATTTATCTTCCGTTTTAAGCGGCTAATAATTCAGGATCTTTGTTACCCCACACTGTTGTACAATCCACTGGCTCTTCCACTTTGTAACTGAACCACATTGGGGGTAATGGTCTTATTTTAATGTACTGTGTCTTACAGCTGAGGTTTCTGTGTTTAGGTTGCACAGTGCTGTACAAGCAAAACAGAAAGACAAACAGACCATCAGCCAGTTAGAGAAGAGGCTGAAAGTGGAACAGGAAGCACGAGCCATTGCCGAAAAGCAGCTGGCGGAAGAAAAGAAGCGGAAGAAGCTGGAGGAGGCAACAGCAGCCCGGGCAGTAGCACTGGCTGCAGCATCCAGGTACGGTGTGGTCAGTCCTTCATCCCCCCTCCATCTCGCCCCAAGACTTGGCTCCATTGTATCCAAGCCAGGATTCCTGCCTCCTCTTGCTAGCTGGGGGAGGTTGAGGGTCACCTTAACGTCTGTATTAAACCCTAACCTTTTGAAGTTCATCGATGTTGACTTGTTGTGTTCCATCAATCATTATTTTCGCCTGCTGCGACAGCTGCAGACTCAGCAGTATTCCTGGGCCAAAAACACTTTTCAAAGACAGCAGAGCAGACCAGGAAAGTAATGCACACACGTGTGTGTGTGAGTGTTTAAAAAACTTCTTGTTGGGTACCTAGGCATTTTAAAATAGCCACTAAAATAGCATTTTCGTAGTTCACAGCTATGGGGTCCACAAGAATGTGCAGGGGGAATAGCAAAGTGTAGACTGACTTCCCCCAGTCCTCCCACCTGCAAACACAATGCAGGCTACACAGTCCCACACAGGAGTTTTTTTTTTCATTTGGAGGAAAGGTGCACCCTTGGCAGAGAGCAACACAGGCCTGCAGGGGTTGCTGTATCATCGGGCATTGAGTGCCCTGGCTGACTAATTCCAGCCTTACCCTTTAATCATTGCACTCTACTGCTTGGGGAATCCTTGTCACAGTCCCGGCCTCAAGTCTGAGACATTTGGACATTTGTAAAGGTACGCAGGAAGCACCTTGACAAGAGCCACTTGGAGTCTCCCAACGATTAACTCAAAGGGCATTTCTGTTTTTTTCCTATATTTCAGCATTCACGTTAACTTGCATTAAGAAAGCTGGGACATAAACATTAGTTTGTTTTTTTTATTACTTGTTGAAATTGTGTTCTGATTGGAATGGTAGGGTTCTTGCAGCCAGGCTCTTACCATTGTTTTAACAGTCGTTGAGTTCCTTTGAAACATCAGTTTGTTTCACAGTCCTGGGATTGTGAAAGTAAATGTACACAGGTGAAACAGAGCAGCTGGCCAAGAAAATAACACTGAAAATAAGTGGATGAAATGAAGGAGTAATATAAAGAGGAAGCTGTCATTCATTGTTTTACTTTGTGTGATCTTTTACCATGCCACACTAGCGTAATGGTCAGCAAAGAGTAAAGTCACCATCTCTGTGTGCTCACATTTTATATGGTCATGGAATGTACCCCAGTGACAATAACCATATAAGCATGGATGCAAGTATAATTATTTAACATCCACCCCCCCCTTTGTCTTCCATCTGTAAATAGAACAATTTGGATTTATGACTACTCACTTGCTGTTTGCCCTTGACAAAGCTGTTTATGCTCTTTCCTCAGAGGAGAGTGCACAGATACCCTGAGGAGCCGTATCAGGGAGCTCGAGACGGAGTGCAAAAAATTAACAATTGACATGAAAGTCAAAGAAGAGCAAATCAGAGAGTTAGAAATGAAAGTGCAGGTGAGTCGTGGGAGCAAAACATATTTATAAAGTCTGTCTACGCTGTTGGACACAAGCAGTATGTTTTGTGTGGTTCCTGCTGCTTTTTTAAAGACAAAAAGAGGTGACAGTATGTAATAATTCTGTTTAAAAGAAATTTGCAGTATGTAACATGACTTGGCGTGTTACTTCAATGACTCCTGTTGATCCTTAACAGATCTCCCTCCGATATGCAGATAGTTAAGACAAGTTAATCAGTTTTATTATAGGTCATTCATACAAGTATCAGTCTCTCTTTGTCTGGGTGTTCTTCCAGCCACTGTTCACCTTCTGTCCAGAACTTGTGTTTTTTACTGGATAAAACCTAGAGTAAAATAAATAAAACATAGCAAGCTACTGTGTGGAAACATTTTTTTAATAAAGCACTATTTTAAGAATTCAAATGAAGCTGTCAAAAAAAAAAGGAACAAGGCTTTAACAATTATCAGTTTTAACATTCAGTAAATAAATGACTAAATTATTCATGTAAATGAGAAAAAAATGTAATTTTATTCACAAGAATCTGAAATAAATGACCTTTAAAGGGCTTACTTCAGATTAAAAGGACCAAAAATAACTAACACATTAGATGGGCACAATAAACACTAGCCACCACTAACAACAGTCTTCCCTTCACATTTTCATTGGAATTGATAAACATGAATAAACAGTTAGTTTAAAAAGGGCTTTTAATACAACTATATACAAATCTTCCATGAATAAATGCGTGTAATTGTTTTGATATGGGAGTGTGTGTGCATGCAGGATTTAAGTGTCATTTTTCAGGAGCGGTTCTGCCATGTCGCTTATGAAAAGAGACGTGACTAAATGTTAGGATAAAGAAAGCGAAGTGTCAATGTCGTAAATTCTAGTTCCATAGTTCACAATTTGTGATTTTCTAGAAATAAATAAATTCAACTTAATGCAGTGCTCAGTGTTTTGAAATATTAAACGCACATAACACTGTAGTGCATTTTGATTTTGTATTCAGTGATTTAACTTCTAAACCTGCCCTTTTTGAGGACCAAAACTGTTATTTTTGTGAAATCCCCAGGAGCTACGCAAATATAAGGAAAACGAAAAAGACACTGAAGTACTGATGTCAGCGCTTTCAGCCATGCAGGATAAAACGCAGCACCTGGAGAACAGCTTGAGTGCAGAGACCAGAATCAAACTGGACCTGTTCTCCGCCCTGGGGGATGCGAAACGACAGCTGGAGATTGCACAAGGTGAGGGGATGCACAAACAGAGGAGGCTTCTGAGAGGGCTGTCCTGGCACAGTGCAATAATTGTCGTTTGTTTTGAGTTTTGTATTAGCTGAATACGGAGTCGTTTATCAGTATGGCATTCTGTTGCATTACCTGTATCGCACAAGCAGCATGAAGACCCTGTGCCCTTACTCCTCTGCTACACCAGTCTGTCAGAGGTATCCGTCATTTGTCAAACTCGGGGTCTCCACAGTGCTGGTGCAGATTGGTGGAGCCAAAATGCTTGGCAAGGTCAGTTATAATCCGAGACCTCCTGGATAACAGTTTGACATTGTAATTTGGGATGTCAAATCCCAGAACAGATATAAACAGGCATGAATAGCAATGCACAGTTCATTCATGGCTGTTACGGACAAAAAAAGAGGGAAAAGTCTCTTGACAGTATCTGGCACTGTCCCTTGACTGTGACCTTTTTTCTTAACCTTTTTAAGGTACTTCAGAGTATCTTGAAATTGTTTTATGAAAAAGAAATGAATGAGTAATTTTAGATGTGATTTTGTTCCCAGTGCAGAATGTGCGATTTGGAGACACATTCCACAGTATATTACTCAGAAGAGTGGTTCCCCTCCCTGGTCCTGGGGTATTGCTGTTCCTTCTGGTTTTTGTTTCTGTCCAGTTCCCAATTACAGGCTAAAATGCTTTTAGTTTTATTTTCATTTTTTAAAAAAAAATATTTTTGGCTCTTAAAATGTTGACTGTGACTAGAAATTGGTATCAACTCTGTATGAATTTCTGGGTTTCAGGAAGCCAGTCATTGTGGAGAATGCCTTATGTATTGTCATTCCCATTTGTGTCTGTCCATCATGGATTTAATCACCTGTTAAGAGCTGCTTATTTATAAATAAGGGGGGCAAGCTGAGGAGAAGCTGCTTCTAGGTCTTTTGGCTGACGATGTTGGAATCGATACGCTTGACATGCATTTTTAAAAGTCTGTACTGAGGGCAGAAAAAAACTAAACTAAACCAGGGGGAGGATACCTTGGACTAGAATAAAACTGTTATACCAAGTGTTTTTACCTGCTGATCCTTAATTATTAAAGGGATCACCCAAGCCAGTACATTTCAATTCTGAAACTCCTATCCCATGAAATGAGAATAATATTTTCTACAAAGTCCCCATCGCACAAGGTGGATTGCTCTGCATGACGCAGTGCTTTAATGGCTGCACACAGGAATGTCCAGTGCTTATTAAGACCTATGGTTCTTCGCTGTAATATCAGCCAGACGTGACAACTTCTGTGTGTTTTTTTTTTTTAGGTCAAATAATCCAGAAAGATCAGGAGATCAAGGACCTGAAACAAAAGATAGCAGAGGTGATGGCGGTCATGCCGAGTATCACTTACACTGCAGACGCCAACAACATGAACCCTGTCGCCCCGCACTATTCCTCAAAGTTCATGGATACTAGCCCCTCTGGACTGGATCCAAACGCCTCAGTTTACCAGCCCCTGAAAAAGTGAATACCCACTTTTCTCTGATCGCCCAGATGAAGATTTTACTCAGTGTCTTTACATTGAGCGAGAGTGTTTTTTTTTTCCTGGTCAAGAAGACATTGTATTGTGTGACTGTATTTGTTGTAGTTAAAACAAAAGACAAAAAAAAAGGGACATCACATCGACTTGGACTGGCCAATGGTTTCTTTCTTGTAAATGTTTAGAAAACCTCACAGAACTTGGCGTATATCTTTCTTGGTCAGTGCATAACTGCTTCCTTTTTTTTCCCTTAGTTGATTCTTGCCTTCGTGCCGTTTTGTTTCTGGTTTATTTCAGTATTTTTAATAGCAGGGTTACATCTGTCCCCCTCCTCTTCTGTCCACGGTAAGAAAGCTTAAAAATAAGCTGGGAAACGGAAAGTGGTTTGTATTTTGGTTAATTTGGTTAACATCTCTCTGTGTTAAATGGAATGTAATGTGAAACCAATAGTGTTCTACTGAATTATTTTGCCACAGTGTATTGCCTTGACAATGGACTCTTCTTCAAGGGGAACTATCAGAACTTCTCTTCTAATCTTACCCTGCTGTTTGATTTTAGTACACCACAGAGTCTACTGCAGCCTGGACACAAGCTATTGCATGACTGCTTCCTACTTTATAAAGTGGCAGTTTAATTTTTGTTTTTAGATGTACATTTGTTTTAATCTGTTATTTGTCTGACATGTGTTGCATCCTAAGAAGGCATGCTGTGAGAAAGGGAAAATAATTTAAGATGGATTTAGTGCAATTTATATGACAAAAAAGGCTTTTAATCTGCCAAAAGCTATATTTCTAGCATAGATATTCTGTTAATCATGCTTTAAAGTTAGCATCAACTTGTTGGTGAAGATCCTTTTACAGCTGAATGTCGATTCAGTTTATGTGCCAAGAGAAGGCGTTTTTTTTCCTCATGAGTGTGTTTTCGATTTAAATGTATCACAAATACATTGAGGAAACACATCTGGAAATTGTGGTTTTAAGGTGCTAAGCTTGAAAATCTGAATGTTTGTTGCATTTATAATAGAAAAGAGCAGCCTTTGTCACCAAGTGCAGTAGACTCTGTAAGTGAAATAAGTATTAAACTTTTTTTAGTGGAATTTTTCACATCCTGCTTAGGACATCATCTCTGATGGGTAGAACTTAAAAAAAACATGGATGATTAGCCTAAGTCAGATATGTTTTTCTGTATTTTGAAGTTTTAAAAGCATCTTGTGCGTTTGCCACCATGGAAAAGTGTCACAGATTAGCAATGGTGTCATGGGTTCTTGAAGCTTTGTGGGGAAAAAATGAAATTTTGTCTCAATTTTTTTTTTAAAGTAAACCCTTCTTTTCTTTGCTGCCATATGGGCACATGATCCTTTATGTAACTGATCTTGGCTGCATTCTCTATTTCTGTGGGGTTTACAAGGAATAAACTTTTTTCTTGCAGATGATTCAGGTTTTTGAAGTCCTTTATTCGTGTCTGAGGATGTATGGAAGTAGTTCTTTAGCAAGTTTTAGGCAATTTTTACCACCTTTCTCCAAACTGATTAAACATATCTGCACTGTCTACAACAGTAATTTAGGTACATATACAGTACTGTAGCGAGCCATCCTAGTTTAAGAGTTAGAATTGTATGCTACCTGGGTGTGTGTTCTAAAAACCGTTGGGTATTTTATTTCCTTTGCAGCATTCAAAGCATATAAATATGGAAAATGTAATACTGCTTGAATAATTGAAGAAGGCACTTCATATGACTGTTCTCTGTGCAGATATCCATATCAGACTACAGTAAAAACGAAATATTCTACTCTAGTTTTTGAAGAAGTTGCAAAAAGTCTTGGTTTTCTGTCAAATACCAGTCAAATACTGGGTTGGTAGAGAAGGCAGCAGTTTCTTTTAAGAAACCTTTTTGTTTTTTTTCCATCCAGGACCTATCAACTGCATTGATAACGGTTGTGTCCTTTAGTAATAAAGTATTGAAATTACAAGAGTATTACTCTTTTTGCTGCCACAAGGGGGCATTGATTGCCTGAACTACCCAGGTTCCTGCTTACTCTAGTTTTGCCACTACATGTAATTTTTTTAAATCTCATTCCAGCGCCTTACAGTGTGATACATTTCTCATCGTTATCCAGTCTCATGTATAACTGCGACAGGTTAGGAAGTGTCTGCTCGTTGGATTTTGATAGTATTGTATTGATACTTGGTTTGCACAGACTGAAAGTTTGCACGGCTGTTCTTTTATTGTGGTCGGCAGCCCTTCATTTAAAAATAAGTATATCTGACTGTACAATGTGAGTAAACCTATTTTTTCTGATTTCTGTTGCATATACACAGTATAAGTACAATGAACACGTTTGTAGTTTGTCCCATCTGCCTTTTTATGATGTCAGTTTACATGCATAACGTTACCGCGGGGGCACAGATTTTACACCAATTTCTTTAAAGTCAGTTGCAAATGCTAAGAATTTTACTTAAACCTCAAGTGAAGTTTGTTTCAACTGAGCAAGAGTATTTTGGATCCATATACATTTTTAAAGGCAGATTCACGTTTTGTAAGCCAGGTGAGGGATATAATTGGATGCAGCAGCTGACCTTGACTGAAGAAAAGGCCAGCTTGATGGACAGGCAGGAGGCACTGGTTAAACTTGTCGATACTTTCTTCTATATCTCAATGCAGACGTTTATTATACTGAATAGTAGCTTTCCGTATCATTAAGGGAGTACCCTGCACTTCATTGTTCTTATTTCTAATGTCCTGATAAATCATCCCTGTAGTCACTCTCCAGTCCTTCAGCCCTGGTCTCCTGCTGTCCCCTCAACGAGACAGTGAACTGTGGGTGACAGAATCTCTCTTCTGGTTTATGCTGAAAAAACTGCTCTCTCCATGCGTGTTTTTGATCTTATTCAAAAAAAAATGTTTAAATGTTTCAACTCCCTCCTCCTGTGTTTTTTTGGTTGTGTCATTAAACTGTATCTCATAAGATTAAAAGCTTTCAGAAAAAATGTACGGATGGCAAGTAGTTGTGGGCACTGAAAAGAAAATAGGATGATAACATTTAGAGAGAAAAGCATCTCATAACAAATACACTTGATATTTCAATAGAGTTGTAACTGAGGGAAACGTTTTTACATAATCTCTTAAAGGGAAACTGCAAAATGACCTCCCTCAGATCAGTAATTGTTTTTCATTTTCATTTTTTAAAGGTGGTATAAAAATGTAATGGAACAAGTAATAGGTTTATTCCATGCTGAAAAAAAGAAGAAAGAAAACGCAAGGTTTCGCCCTGGAGCCTTCTGCAGGTGTGATGCTTTTTTACAGCATTAAATGAGACTCTTTTTTCCCCTGTAGTTAATTTTCCAAAATTGGTGGATTACCCTGTGGTATGAATTAAACATATTCCTGAAGAAATATTTTCATTTTCTCGAATGTTTTTTTCCTCCAGTTTCTCACATTAATTTAATTATAGCTTTTACTGAGGAGTATTTTAGTACACAAACCCAATACAAACGATGCAATGTTTTTGTTTCAGTGAAACTTTACATATGATATATACATATATCATATGTATATCTTTATTCCAAAGCAAAGTATTATTATACAGTATGCTGATCAAATGATAAATGCAATTTCTTAATGTTCTGATCGATTAAAAAAATCTGACAAAAGAAATATTGAAGGAAATATTACCTTTTATCTTGGATGGATTATTTAAAAATCAGCGCATGCTGTTTGAAGATGCATCTACTTCTGGCGTATTATTTTGTGTTGAAAGGAACCGAGCTAGCTTAAACATGAATTAAAAACTTTTCATCCTGAAGTCCCCCCGGGAGGGAGGGCGGTCTTTTTTGTAATGCATTTCTGTCTGGCTGTGGTAAAGATAACGGCCAATAATGTTTTAAAGAGAAATACTTCTCTCCGGTGCACGCTGTTGTTGCCAGTATGAGAATAATTTACTCGCTGACGTGCCCGTGGGTTCCTGAAACTCTCCTGATCTCGCACCTTAAAGCAGCCCCACCGTGGAAGAGTGTCAGAAAGTGGAAATGTGAGTGGAGAGGCAGACGGGGTCCGGTCAGCTTTATCGTCCGTTGGCATGTGGGGTATTGTAATCCACGATAACTGGGCCTCCACTAATCTGCCCGGAGAGAAATCTTTGGTTTTGCACGGCGAGTTGTTTGCTGTTGGGGTTTTTTTTCTTCCTTTAACTGCTTCGGGATTTTCTTAGCGTGAAAACGAGCCCGCTGTTGCTTGTAACCCCTGGCTCTCCCCGGGTCACCTAATTGCCAGCCGTTCTGTGAAAATCCCAACAAAGGGAAGAAAATCAGTCTGTCATGTGGAAGCGCAGCCCGGATACGTTTTAAAGCACTCAAGCGGACCCTCGTTTGTCGTTTTTCTGTCCCCACGACGCTTTCTTTCCAGCTGACAGCGAAGTGTGGTTCTCGTTGCCGTTTATTGTTCAGCACTTTTGTTACACTCGCAAAAGAGGAGGAGGAGACACGGCCCAAAAAAGAAACAACCCAACATTTTAATATACCCCAGGAATCGGCAATACAAAGAAACTGACTCTTTAAACGAATCGATCTGAAGGCCGTAAAAACAGACGCGTCCGACTTGTCCCGTCCGCGAAAAGGGTTTTGCCGAAACTAAGCCAGTATCGTATTTCAGCTGAAAGAGCAGAAGGAAGGATACTCAAGTTATGGATGTAAGGTATTGATTTCTCACGGAGGGGTTAAAAGAATTTTAACAGTTTTTACTATTTTGTCGCTTTCGTGTATCCATCCGATGTTGGAAGGCAGCTCTGCTGACTCCGGGTTGTCATGACCCTTGTTCCAGAAGCGGTGGGACCAAGGTGAGATTATACCCTGCATGAGACACACTCAAGCACGCAAGGACAGCTGTTCTAATGCAGCAGTTTTGGGAAGGTGGGGGGGAGGGGAAACCGGCGCAGGGGGGAGAACATACAGACTCCATACAGAATGAGTCCTCGGTTTGGAATCGGCCCCAGGAGCCTTAAATCTGCAGCGCCACCAACCTGTCCCAACCTCTGTTGTTTTTTTTATCTGTTGCACAAATTAACCAACATTAACCCAATTCCAAGTTTGGTCTGTGTCTCCTCAACCTCTTTCATGGAAGACGTAGATATTTATGTTCTCCAGGTGCGAGTGACCTCTAGCACAATGATTTAAGCATACTCAATCTTCAGACGCAGTTCAGCCCCCTATCCCTCAGTGTCTCTGCAGCCAGCTTCTCGGACCATGAGCTAGTCTGCAGAGTAATACTGATTTATGGCCATCTCATCTTCAATTAACCAACAAACATGTCTTAGTGGATTAATCGGCTCATGAAATTTACTTTAAATTACCACACCAATAAAACTTTCATAAGGATTAAGTGGATTATAATGACTTCATAGCTAAATTAAAATGAATCTGCTGGCAATTAAGGGAAGCTTAGGAGACATCAGTAATCAAGGAAAGCTTGTCTACATAGCCTGAATGCTGGGAATGAGGTGGGCAGTTTACCCTCTTAGTCACGCAAAGCGTGCTTCAGATGAATGGTATTGCTTGACGGGTCCTCAGGGGTACCTTTGTTAAAATGCACAGAAGCATTGCACAAGCTGTGATTGTGAAAATCGACTCATGCTTGCAACAGTTTAAAAATTATATTTAAACTACACATGACGGTCATGTGTGTCCTTTAAATTAACATTTTTCTGTCTTACGCTTTGGGCTTAAAGGTTATATTGTGCCTCAGGGGAAAAAAAAGGGCATCTCCACGATTGACTGTGTCCTCCTCCAGCTGGTTTTTTAATCCCGTTCAACTCATTGAGTTGTAAAGACCTGGAGGAATTTCACTTTGGACAGGTGGGAGAGTAACTCTGTTGAAGCCATTTGGAAATCATCTGGAATGAGAAAGCTCACGGCCAGGTCTACAGCCCTCAAGGACCAGAGATGACTACCTGGCCTCTCCTCCCGGAACTGGAGCAATGAGCCTTTAACTTGGGTGCGGAAATGGAGGATGTGAGCAATGATTTTATGAGACTCGTGCTGGACTGTAGTTCTCCAGGGCCTGGATTGTGTGCGGCTGTCTGTCCACCAGTATAGTGAGTGTCCAGAGTTTGCTGGGGATTAATGAGTGGGATTACACTGTCTTCAGTTGAAAGTGGCAAGATTCGAGAGATGGGATCAAAGATCGAAGTCCAGGAAGCTCTTCAGGCCCCTAGCCAGAGGCCAATGATTTCTCAAATGGCTTCTTTCTACCGTTTGCCTGGAAAAGTGTTTCAAGATCGAAAGGTGTCTTTCCATAGACATTTTCCTGGAAACTAGTTTGTCTCATTCTTGATCCATTTAAACTGCAGGTCGCAGACTGAGCACTAGAAGGAGGAGATTTTGGAGATTGATCCCAGGCTGGAGTGTTGCTTAAACGAACAGGTTTCAGTATATAATTCACTTAAGAAAAAACACAGGGGAACAAGTTATAGAGTGCTGAATTCATATGGTGTGTAGTAATGTCAAAAAGGGATTCATGCCTGTCAGTCGGTACACACTATATAGTGGAAGCCTTGTGCAGGGGTTCAAGCCTGAGTTTTGTCACCCACTGTCCGTAGCCAGAGCTCTCTATAAGTGGAGGAGCAGAAGTGCCGGATCTCTGCCAAGGACAGGGCGGGATTAGTCTACCAGTGATGCGGTTTTGGATCTTGCCTGTTTTTGTGATCATCAAATAAAACCAATGAGATTTTTTTGCACAAATATATCAAGTAGTGGAGACTTAGAGTTATTTTCAGTGGATAGCATAATGAAATGAGTAATAAATCCTTGAATTATGTGTGCTGTATAAACCAAATAACCGGGAAACATTAAGCACAAATGCCAAGACTGATCTGCAATCTGAGACACCCTGAAAGTATTGTCAGCAATTATGACACTAACAATGAAAACACAAATTTAAAGAATTAGGAAAGATATACAGTGGCCTGCACACAGTGCAGAGGTCATCAGGCTCTTGCTCATGAATGTTACAATGATGTAACAGCACACAAAGCCCCTCTGTGAACACTTTATAACGCCAGCCACGAATAATCGCGCACATGGGATTCTGTGCGAACAGCCGGTACAGTTAAACCCTGAAAAAAGCCACAAACGAGCAAGAACAGACTCATCCCCTTCAAGATGAGAAAGATGCCCCTCCTCCGGCAAACACCCTCGGCAGCCATATCCCCACGGGAATCTTGAAAAGCCGGATTTTTGGAATTCCACGGACCTCGGTGTCAGCCCCCGGAATGCCTGGAAGCCGCTGCAGAGGGGGGTGACCAGTCAGACTCGTGGGAAGCTTCTCGTCTAGCAAGGCCTTGGGTGACTCTGCCTCAGCTGCAGCGGTGCGCCACCAGACTGCCCCAGCACTGCACCAGAACTGACCGCGCTCTTATGTACTTGCAGACCAGAGCACGGGTTTCAGAAAAACCTCGGTCCACACCTCAGTCACAAACTATTTAACTTGAGGCAAGACAGGAGTCTTTTGGCTCCCTCCCAGCAGAAGCTCCAACAATGCTGTCAGCTAAGGTCGAAACGCTTTATAGATTAATTGTCAGATCTCTGAAGAGGACAGGGAGGGATGAGTCTACCTGCGATGCCTTTGTGTAGCACCTTTCTCCCCATAGCACCTGACACAGAGGATAGCCCCATTACACAACAGATCAAGTGCAGAAGTGAGGAACCGCTTCAGTTATAAGCAAGACATAACTTGGGATACATTTTGGGAAGCCAGATTTTGCAAAGCCCAAAGTGGGATTGAACCAAGATGTCATTTTTAATGACAAGGAGGGGTCATGATGTGTACATACAGTACTGTAAACCGCAGAGTTCCACTGTAATTAGTGGGGAAAATACTATAAGCCATATGTAATGTTCTGTACTCTATTCTAAAACATCAGCAAGTTTCAATTCCCATTTGAAATCCAGACAGAAGTTTAATTCTGATGGAAACTCTACACTGTATGTAGGTTGTGATGTGTATTGCTTTTGCAGATTTTCAGAGGCATGTATTGAGTACAGCAGACTTCTACTGCACTGCCACAGACTGACACCTACAGTAGCTGAGCGAGACACACTTGAGATGAAAGAACAAACGACACGTGTTCTGTATCATTCCTGTGTTGAAACGGAGCTCCTGTCACAAGATTGGCTAGATGTTCCGCAAGTCGATTACACGATGTAGCTCCTTAACAGCGGAAGATGTGCGGGGAGTGTTATTTAAGTAAAAACGCGTGGAAAACAGGCTGGGGAATAAGAAAGAGGCCCCTCTTTTTCCTACGGGTTGACTGACTCCAGCATCTGACATATATCTGATAGTTCTGGAGTTATGTGCATCATAGCTGGTATCTCTAAGAGAGGATCCGACTGCTTCAGAACTGATATACTATCTTGCAGTACTGCAGACCGCATTCAGCTCTCTCACTCTCTTACAGATATCCAAGAAAAGCTGCTTGTTTTTCCGCGCAGCTTTTCAGAAAAAGTTAAAAACTATAACAAAACGTGCGTACAGTGGTTCTTCGCATTGCTTTATTTATAGTTTATGAAGGTCATTCAAAACTAGGTCTTCGTTTTTCATCATTTAAATTCCTGAAAGCGGCCGGGTCCCTCCCGGTTCGACAGGAGCGCTGCAGATGTCGCGCACTGTGGCGTAAATGATGTCCCGGCTGCCCTGATGCCTTGTGACAATCCGCTCCAGAGTCGGTGATTTGAAATCATTAGGATCCGCGTTTGATGTGCTGTAAAATAAAAACGCCCTGGCAGGGAAAAGAAGACTCCGTGAAGACGCCCGGTTGGTGGAGCAGTTGAGCGCGGTTAGGTTAGCGCAGACAGCTGGTTTGGAGATGAACTAAGCGCCCCTTTTCTACGTGAAAAGATAATCATTATGTATTGTATATTCCATATTACATATTCAAATAAAAAAAAATTATATACAATTCAGAGTAAATAAAAATACAATGTTCTGCTGTAGGCTATATTTACTAACATTTAGGAAGCATTTGGGACACGCCAGCTTGAATTTTCTGTACAGTCCAGTTTTTTTTTTCAAAAACATCCTGAAAGTTACAGCCCATGTTTCAAACTGAAAACAACAATGAGGTCACGTCAAATGGGATCCTCTGCTGTTTTGACGCACAACATACTTCTCTGTTCTCGGGGAACTGACTTGTCCAGAACCCAGTATGTTTGGTGGTGTAGACGGTCCTACGTTTTGCTCATTTGAAAATAACATTAACCTTTCCTCCTGACCTCCGGCTGACTCGTCCTGTTCTGTCAGGCTGACACGCCTCCCAAACTTGAGAACCAAATTCCTAGTTGACAAGACAACCTTTAACACCCACCCCCCAAAAAAAAAAACAAAAAAAAAACAACCAGTTATAGAGATGGCAAATAGTTTTATGTCGCAAAGCCATGACTGAAAAATAATTAATAGTTCTGCTAAGTGCTTCTTCGTAATTTACTATTTTTGCTCGGATTATTTAATGTTTACATTTAATCTGCACAGTAAGGGGTATAATAAGAGAGAGGTGAACTATTAATATTCTTGTTCATAATTTCATCCAATTATATTCTTGGTTCGGCAGTCAATGAGTGAGATGTGACTGCTTTTCTGAGTGTATATATATATAAAAATAAACTAAGTCGATACAGCTTCGACATTCTGAGGAAGAGAGGTCGTGTTGTTGTTCCTGAAGTCTGAGTCACTCCAAGCGACGGACGGGGTGCCCTTTGTTTGTCTTTACTTGAACTGTAGGAAATGCGGCCTTGGTTTAATTTTAGCACACACAAAATCAGGGGAAAAGTCAGGTTTCCGCTACACGAGTTCACCTCGCCCGCTCGGCCCTCCCCTCCAAGCGACTCTCAGCCTCCGCTGCGCTTTAAAAAAAAGGCACCACGTCAACGCCAAGTACATTATCCGCCCGATTTACATAAATAACACCGCCCATGTGGGGCGAAACGTGATAATCCATCGACTGTGGGGCTGGCTTCGGAAAAGGGAGGAAGAAAAAGGGAAGAAAAGTTTGGGAGAGTGACTTTAACATCGCGGAGAGTGCAGGAGCTGCGGTGCTGTAGAACCCGGAGCTTCCCGGACTCTTTCTTCCCCTTTCTTTCTGTGGATTTCACAAGCATGGATGCTTTGAAGTCCGCGGGTAGGGCCATCATACGGAGTCCGAGTCTGGCTAAACAGTCATGGGGAGTCGGCAAACACAAAAGTAAGTTTTTGTTTTTTGTGTGGCGCTTTGCTTTGCTTTTGGGAATCCCTGCTACGTTGTTGCTAGCCGCGGGGAACGATACGTTGTATTCGTCTGCGTGTTCTTGTGTGCGTGTGTGTGTTTTGCTCTTACCGGCGAAGGTTTAAAGACAAAACGCAGGCAGGGGCATACATGCTCATTAAAAACGCTGGTCTGTGAACTCCTCGGTTGTTAGGGCACGTTTCGGTCTGCAACGAGGCGAGGTGTTTTGGGGTCAGAAGTAAATCTGAATTGTTGGTGCAACTCTTGCAAAATCCGTGTGGCGGGGTGCCGCTTTGATAGTGACCGTAGAGCTGGGGGATATTTTTGTGATTGAATCCGCTGGCTCCCAGCCTGAAGTCGAAAGGTTTTTTTTTTGCAAGCGTGGGTTCCCAGTGGTAGCTGAATTGCGGGCTCCTGAGCGTTTGTTCAGGTAGCAGTAAGCACACGCCGTGCTGGGGGAGGTTCACTGATGACCCGGGTCGTCCCGTTAAAGTTGGTCGCCTCCGAGTCTGTGCTCCAGAAGCTAACGGTTAACCTTTTGTACACCATAAAAATAGGTACCTTGGCTCCATAAGGTTATCGAAAACCAAAACTACTAGCACGGAGAGATTTGCCAGTCTATCAGGCAGTTTGCTTTTTGTTTTTAGCCTACACTTTGACGTCTTCATAGCTGGGACGCGTATCATGAAGATTTACTCTTCTATCCTTTCTCATAAACCTTTGGCTATCCATAAGTTGTTAGGATGGATACGATAATAAATTTCCCAATGGCTTTCACAGTCTTTAATTGCGCCTGTCGTCGGCAGTTGTTTGGCGAAGCCCGAGATTAGTTGCTAGCGGCATCTGGGGTGGAGGGGGGGGCGAGGGGAAAACAGTATCTGGGCATGAAATGGGATTCACGGAGACTGGGCTTGTGGAAGAATTGATGTGTGTTTGTTTGCGTTGATTTTAAAGTACACAGCCCTTGTAGCGCTGCTGGAAGACGAATGTTTGTATTAGAAGACGCGCTGGGTAGCGGGTACATGGAGACCAATTTTAAAGCCGCAAACATCGGAGACACCTTCACCGAACCCAAAAGTTTATTGGCTATGGAGAGTTGACTCCAGCTCTTATATACGAGGCCTAGTCACAGCGCGATATTGTCCCACGTGTGGTGTTTGATTTATGCTTTTCGGCAGGTGTGAAGGGGTTTTGCTCTTGAGGTGACGCCCTATCATTGCCGTATAGAAGCCTAGCAGAAATCATGCGCGAAAAGTGCGGCCTACGTCAGAGTTAGACGGAAAAGAAATGTGATGTTGAAGAAGAACAAATATAACTTGGATTGGGGGAAAAATTGAATCCCTTTGCTGGAAACGGCACTGCATAAAATGCGTGGCGACTTTGGCTTTTGTCGAAGTTCAAGGTGGAGTTTAGCAGTTAACTTGTCACGTCTGACAAGCAGGACTCGTGTGGTCTTATATAGATATTCCTGCAGCGCGGGTGAAACATTTTGTAAGGTTTTCAAACGTTTACTTGTTTATTTTAACGTGAGGGGTTCGTGTTTCCCAGGGCAGGAAAGAGCGCACCAGTCATGGCACTGGGATGAGACGTACTCGTATCGACTAACTTGGTAGGTGAAGGAGTAGGTGGCACTATTTCCCCACGCAATCTCGGACCAGAATTTCTAGACTATCGCCCCAGTATGGCAGTGTGATGAGTGGGAGACACTGCAGTAGGAGGTGCTACCCTTCATATTAAACTGAAGCTCTGACTTGAGTATTGGAACTGAAGCTCTCTTGGGCATGAAAGATCTCATGGCAGAGTTTGTAAAAGTAAGTTGTTAACCCTAGTGTCTGGGCTCAATTGCATTTTGTTCTTGCATGGTCTGGCCCACCTGAAATTCACCCTTAACTTTCTCACTGCTCCACCTGTTTTTGCTGTGTGTCACACAGGTGGGGCCACACATTGGTGCTGGTTGAGGTGGGTCCCCTCCTATATGTGAAGCACTTGGGGGGGAATTTGGGGATCTGTTTTCTTCAGAATCGCTTTGTTTGCCAGCTACATTACACCTGCAACGAATGTGCTCTACGGTTTTGATGTAAAAACATAGAAACGATCAATAATACATATACGCTTCTTATTTAAAAACAATTAGCAGACAGGGGTGGCAGTGCTGGTGACCTTTTGACTGGATCTGCTGGTGAGTATATGGAGAATAAGCTTAATTAGCTTAAGTCTTAATTTTAAACTGTTTTGGCAGCAGAGGCACATGTGCAGTGCACTCGAGACCTGCTGGTAACAAGAGTGTAATGCGGTGTCTGTGTTTTTTGTACTGGAAGGGAAACAATGGTCACTGTCACATAGCTCAAGGTCCTGGTTCCTGATTGGTCCTGAGGACACTATTCTAATTAAAATTCTTTAAGCTTCTTATTCTCCTAATTATGCCTACCCACAGTCAGACCTTTCACTAGGCAATTATCCTTTTTCATTAACCTTGTCTTAATGTGTGTCTTGTTTATCTTTATTGGAGAATGGTGTGCAGGGCTTCTCAGAACAACTACAATGGGGGGCAGCCTTTTCCTTGAGTCAAGGGCAGAGTGGACATGTGGCAAATGCAGAGATGATTTGGTCTTTGCCTTAATACATTGGCGAGGTTTTTATCCAGAGCAGTGTTCTTGAGCTTTGTGCACAATCAAAGTAAATTGGGAACTAGTATCCGGGCAGGAGCCAATAATTGAAAAGGACAAAAAAAAGCATCTGTAGCAGTTCAAGAATGGATTCTGACCTGCTTGAATTTGAATCAGAAAAGCTGTGTTACAGGGTTTGCTCTTTCTGTGGGGTTTCCCTCTCCCATCCTTGCCAAAATCTATACAGAAGACAACCCATCTATTATCTCGTACTCTCCCTTAACAAAATGCTGATTTTTCTATTACACAGCTATGGCCCCCTTCTGATCTGTACCTGTATTGGAAGGAGACTGCTCTATTTTTACTGTGCCCTTGCTCAGAATACATGCACCTTTTAAAGTTGAAATTTATACACATGCTGAAAAGGCAATTACTTTGCGCCTTTGGCCCATGCGCCTTGTGGTCTTTAATGATGTTTTAAACTCAAGCCAAAGCCTGGGGTTTGGGGGATTAACTTTACTTCAACGTGCCAGTACAGGAATGCTTTGTAAGTGTTCTGCGCTGCTGTTCCCAGGAATGCTGAAAACCACGTGTCACTGCTTGCTGAAACCCTCCTACATCAGTGGAGGTTTCTCTGGGTTGTGGTGGCAGAGGAAGAGCTGAAGGTTTCTTACTAATTGGTTTCCTGTGCCGCTGTCTCTGTGAGGTTGTTTTTCAGTCTGGCTTCAAACTGGGACAGTGGCTGATGGGTGCATGCGACAAAGCTGTAGATCAACATTTTGGCTTGACTTGATGCGCTCTCATCTGCTTTGCAGTGAATGTTCTCTAGGCCCCCTGTTTACAGCATGTTAGATTGATGCTTCCTTCAAACAAGATAACAGCACATTTCTGCACTGTAATCTGAATGCCACTTCTCCCTGCTGGCTCCTGTAATTCTGAACACTGTCGAAGCCTCATGATGAGGCTTATGCTACATGTTTTTTTGCTTACTTTCTGTTTTATACACGCAGAGCTTCCTTGCCAGGGAATCATGTTACTCGGGGATGAACTGAATGTTCCTTTGCTGTTCTAAATGCCCTGGGAGTTCTTCCTGGCTAAAGTCAGGCGTGATCTGCGTTATTCATTACAATTCACCAAGCAGGTTTCAGCTGCTGCAGGCATATGAAATTGTATAGCAAACTTTAAATAGATTCATAGCTCTGCAAGACTCCTTGCATTTTATTGTAAATTTGTTTGTGGAAAGAAAGTTTGGGACGTGAATTGCAGGGTGGGCGATCCCACTCCAAGGGGTGTTTCCTCGCAGCTGCTTTTGAAGAGATGTCATGTTTTGGCAGCGCTGACCACTGCAGATGTTGCGACGTGTCTCCGGCCCCTCGGCGTCACCTGGGAGTGCCTGCGCTAGTTAACTGCACTTTGCTGGGCTCTAGCTTGTGGCCACAGATGCACGATTCTGCTGAAGCCATTTCAAAGGAGTGTTCTGCTCTTAAAATAAAAATATGGTAAAGATGCATGGCCATGTTTTGTTAGAGAAGAACCCAGTGGCACATGGGTGCAGGTAAGAGGTTGAATTATACGTTTTTTTGTTTTAGTTGAGATGAAGTGTTGATTTTTTTTTTTTAATAGTGCAGATGTTTTCAGCCAAGGAACAGCAGGCAGGCAGCTGCAGGAATGCCTCTGTTGCTTTGCAGGTTAAATCCTTGATGAATTTATTTATTGTAGGCCCAAAGGCTGAAATGGACGATCTAATAAACTTTAATACTCTTAGGGGCAGTGGCTTCCTGCGAGACGTGTAATTTCTGCTAAATACAGGACACTTTAAGCTGTTTACAGGCACTCAGGAAGAGCCTACTAATCCTATTGACGTGAGCTTTTTTTGTGGCCTGTTCACTGTACTGTTCTAGGTGAAGTCCTTTACATTATTTAGTTACTGTTTTCCAAGGCTTTTAGTGAAACGTGTTTGATAAAGAGAACTAGAGCATGACCTGGTATCATTCGGTGACAACTTTTGTTTCATGCTGAAAGATGGATTCCTCCAATAATCTTTTCGGATTCATCAGTTTCTCCTGTAAGGAATGTTTCATCACGCTGTGCTCAGTATGCAAGCAATAAGACATTGGAACGTTCTCATTTTGAGCCGAGAGTTTTATGATGCTAAATGTTATGTTGTACATGGGGGGAAAGTCTGCAAAATGATTTTATGATTCAGATCAGAAGTATTTAAAGATGTCTGGGTGGTGTTTAAGCACTGTACTTCTCGGGCAGTGTAGCATTTGGGTCCTTGCAGTTATGCAGTGGCACAGAAGTGAACGCGTCTGAACTTATTCCTTTCTTTGCTGGCTGGGCCGCTGGGTTTCCTTCCCCGGGGATGTGCTAATCAATTACAGGGACCAGCGTCATGCTCTTCAAATATAAGAGCTGATCGATTCATCCAGTGTTGATCAAGTCCATTTTGTAACACTCCTCTAATCCTTGTTTATTTTGCACACAGGGAGGTGAGTGTTTTGGGAGATTCTTAGGGTGGAGAGGCATGAATGGGGGTGTGACATTCTGTGGGCAACATCTTATAATAGTAATTGCTAACACTTGCATAGCGCTTTTCTGGACACTCCGCTCCAAGTGCTTTACAGGTAATGGGGACTGAACCCCCCCACCATCAGTGTGCAGCCCCCACCTGGATGATGCTACAGCAGCCATAGTGTGCCAGTCTGCTCTCCACACACCAGCTCTCAGGGGGGAGGAGAGCAGAGTGATGAAGCCAGTTCAGAGATGGCGATTATTAGGAGGCCATGATTGGGAAAGGTCAGGGGGAAATTTTGCCAGGACACTGGGGTAACACCCCTACTCTTTTAGAGACACACCCTGGGATTTTTAATGACCGCAAAGTCAGAACCTTGGTTTAACGTCTCATCTGAAGGATGGATGTCATCTGGAAAGTGGCCTCACTTCGCTGGAGGGGTTAACGCCTCCAAGAGTGAGAATGATTTCAACTCTCAGGAAATGAAGTAAATTGGGTCTTTAGAACTTAGTGTTTAGTGTTTTGTTATGTAGCACTTGAAGTACAGGTTACACTGAGCTGTTATTGTTAGATAGCTTCATGGTGTTTTATACCCACTTTACCGAATACTGTAAACTGTGGCTGTCATGTCAGGTGCGAAGTGCTGTTTTAATCCCTGTGAATTTCCATTAGGGCCAGGAGCCTTATCTGCAGTTGTTCCAGTGACTAATGTGTGATGTCATGACAATACTAGGAGTCTAGTGCTACAACTGCCTCTTTTTATTTTTACTTCTGTTTGTGAGTGGAATCACTTCCAAGGTGGTGCACTTCCTAACTCCAGTTGATAAGCCTCTTATCTACAGCAGATCCATTTCTTCAGTGAGCTAAAATTAGTTTATTAAGTCCCCTTCTAATACTGAGAGTATAATACAGCTCTCGTTCATCTGTTCAGATATGCCATTAAATCTCATGGCTTTGTGGTAAGTTTTTTTTTTTCATGGTTACGGATACTGCTTAACACTGGGCTTAGAACTGAAATTCAGGAAGTCCTGCGGCAGGAACTTTCTGATGGAATGGGTCTGTCTTGCATCTAGGTTCTTTAATAGTTTAAGGCTGTGTATATAATGGGATACAATCAGCTGGGTTTTTTTTAATTTGAAGAAATTCATGTTGATCTAGGGGTTTAAATAGTCTGATGGTTAGTTGTTCTCTTGCTGTGTTTTGAAAACCCAGTCAAAGCTGAATGTGTGGAAGAGCAGAACAGGCGTTAAATATGAGTTGCTCTGACGTTCGTCCTCCTGCATTCCAGCAGGAAAGAGAAATGCTCTTCAGTGCATCTGCAGTTCTTCTACCCCATTTGCAACTTCTTCACTGTTGTGCAAAGGGTTAAAGCAGGATTGTGCTGGTTCTCAAATGATTTCATCATTAAAAATGAAGTTTAATATTTATATATTTTTAGAAGTAGTTTCTCAAATCACTTCACAGTTAAAAAAAATCTGAACTCTTTTAGAAGTTTGAGTTTTGTTTTGAAACATCTTAGGGAAGGTGACTCCAGTATCCCTGACATAGAAACTGCAAAGGATTTTAATTAGATCAATGCAGACTCCCCTGATTCAAGAAGCATTCATCGCAGATAGCATTTCGCCAAAGTCATTTCCAATAGCCATTTACATTCTCAAACCTGGGTATTTGTTTTAGACATTTTCATCCATCCTTCGCAGTTTTTGCAGCCTTGAGCTCCGGAGGTTTTTTTTTTGGCAGGTGGTCCTTTCCGCAGCTGTCTCCTTCAGATGATGGAAGCACTAGGCACTCAGAACGGGGAGCCCCTTGTGGTCCTGGCACGTGCTGAGGCCTCCTCCACTTGCCTAGCACGGTACTTTGAACAAGGCTCATGGGCTAATCCTGGAGTCATCCCGCTGGGGTGCAAGTGGGCTGGCACATCGATGGGAAGCCATTGGGAGTGCTGTTGGCAGCTGGCCCCTGACAGGCCAGCAGGAAGGGCTTGCGGACCGACCGGGCAGGGCGCTAGCCGTGCGGCGTCCACAGAGGCCGGCCGCTCTGCGGTCTGTGATGTATTAATCTGCTGCTCCGCGGGGAGGGCCAGTTCCACAGGTGTATCGCTCGTGCTGCGATCTGCCTTTTCACACTGGCCTCAGCTCCACCCACTTGAAAGGGTGCTGCATCCCAAACCTTTTCTAGACGGGTATCAAAAAGCCAAAGGAGGTACATTTGAAGTACCAAAAAACATTCCCATTCTTGAGCTTCTCTCTGAAGGCAATGGAACAGATACAGTGAAGGTCCCTCACATAGATGGAGATCTTGGACTTTTTCTTTCTGAAAGACTCTATTTGGTTTGATCCAAGTTTTGACTGTAACCACAGAGCTCCACAGCTGGAAAGTGGTTGTGTACTCCAGAACTGAAAATGCCTTTTCAGTTTGGGGACCAAACTACAGGGAAACCTTAGTTGTGTTGACACGGTATAATGTGAACATTGTTGCAACGGAAACACCCAGGAATTTATTCCTCAATTTGTTCTTCCATGCTTGCTGTGACAGCAGAGATTTTTGAAAGAAAGAAATATGCAAGAGGGGTAACTGAACATCGCAGTGGTGGTGCTTGATTGCTTTAAACCTTGAAATGTTTGTTTGGAATGTTCCTGCCTTTCTTCCTTTCACGGAGAAAACATTTGTTAAAAACCTGGTTCTCGAACGTACGTGTGTCCCAGTTTCAATTTTACTAAAGGTATTGATCAGATTGTACTTTTCAGTTCCTGGGAACGCTTCCTGCCGAAGCCTGGAGAAAAAAAAGGCTTCAAGTCATTCCCGGGGGTATACCCTCTCTCCCCTTGGAGGATGGGAGGTATCTGTATCCATGGAAACAGACTTGGATTTTGTCTGGCAGACCATCCTTCCAAAAATAGTCTGAATGTCATCTTTATGTGCGCCTTGACCTTAAAAACTAGCCAGTTCTTGTACCCACTTAATCTGGAATAGTCAATTGTTTTTTGTCTTGACTCGCAGCTCTGAGCCCTGTGCCTCCTGTCTCAGGAGAAGGAAGAGTAGCACTACTGTGATCTGGCCCCGGCTGTCTCCTAGCGCACACACCTCGAACCAGCGGTTCAGCTCTGACTGGAGCAGAGGCACTGCAGCACCTCAGACTGTGGCCTCGGAGAGCCGCCAGAATCCCAGAATGTGCTCGGACACTGGTGCTTCTCCCCTCGGGCACTCGGGTCAGTCGGCCGGTGGCGCGATGTATCCCCAGATGTTCAAACATGAAAGCGCTTGCCAAGATGGTGGAGGACTCCACCATGAGGAGGACTGCATGAGGACTCGTTATTGGGATGTTCAAACTGGGGCTGTTCTTTGCTCTTGTCTTTGCGGTTTCAGCAGCTCCTCATCTGAAACCCTTTCACTAGCGAGTCAGAATGCTTTGTTTTCTCTTCGGAAAATGTGGGCTTTAGTATCTGGCATAGAGCGAGCTTGGGATTACCTTGGTATTTATCGGATTTCTGCTCTGTAAACCCCCTCTTGTACACCCCGAGAGCATGGCATGGGAGACAATCTGATTGTGCCAATCTGGAGAACTCAGTCTACATAAATGGCTGTTGAAGGCCTATAGGTCCCAGGTGGCAAATTATTTGGCTTTTTACACTTATGACACAGCTGGATATGTTTTGCTGCTGTTGTGGGATATCAATCTTTCCGTCTACAGGGAACTACTTTTGGATTGTAAAGTGGAAGATGGGGTAGGAATGGATTTCATGTTTCCGGTTTCTAGAACCGGAAGAAATGAAAGGCTGACAGCAGTGTCTTTGTCAGAGCAGCGAAGCATCTTGCGTCCCACTAGGTGTGAGACTGGGAAAGCCCAGCCTCTGCTTTCTCTCGCCTGTTTCTGACTAGAGAGCGAGAAGCCAGCTTTACGGTTTTGTGGGGGTTTCAGCTCATCTGAAACCGCAGCCCTGAGAATCCCGTGTTTAGAAAGTAAAGCTCATTTGTGCCAAGACAATTCTGCCTTGGTTTTAAACGGTTCAGGCCCGGCAGAAACAACGGCTTGGCATTAGATCAAGAAGCGTCTGATTGAACTCGCCCTCGCTGCTCAGTTCTTGTTTTCCAGACTTAGTGTTCGATACACGCCCAGCTTGTGGGTTACTCTACATCAGACGCTCTGGGCTTATTCATGTGCTGTTGAAGCATCATCAAAGTTATTGCTCTTGGGAGCAGTTAATTAGATTTTTGTTCTGATAAATTCAGCCCATTATTTTATCAGAGCTTGCTATGCGAAGCAAATTGAAAATAAGCATTTTTTTTGAGCACTAGGTTTTGAAACAATATAGCCTGTGTTGCATGTTAGCGATGAGATTGTTGGCGAGATTGTAACTAGAGAGCTGATTGAAATGTAATATTGCAGAAAAACCTATTCTGATTTAGAATATCTAAAGGGCAAAGTAACAATCTGGCAGTCATAAAATTTGTCATTGATTTATGCGTTTAAAGCTTTGTTTGGGTTATCAGATGGTGTTTGGAAGCCTTTATAAAAAAAGTCAGTCCCCATTCCATGTAAGCAACAGCTTTAAAAGCAAATTTTGTTTTATAAAATTACCACAGTAACAGTTACCTGTTTGTTATGTTTGACTTTTTTTTTTGCACTACTGTAACAAACTAGCTTTAAATGATTCTTCTTACATGGAGGAAAGAGAAATTTTGCAGATCATTGTTCAGTAGGCCTGTCTGGTCTCGGGGGCAACCTGTGGACATCTGCTCTTTGTAAACCAGAGAGACCTATGGAGTAGATCTCAGGTGCTACATAGCACCACTGTCTGTTGTGGTCCTGCTAACATTTTCTTTTTCAGACAGCATTTGCAACTGCCTACAAACTTGATTTTCCTCAGAAGGATGAGATGGGTTGGAAGCAAAGTGGAAACTTTCCATTCGGCTGTCAGATTTCATCATAGTGTTGCCAGTTTGTGCATTGTTCTGTGCTGATCAGCTTAAACAATTCACAAGTTCCATTATTTCCTGATGTTTTCCAGAGCTGCTCTGAGTAAATGCCAGATTTACAGTGATAAGAGACTGTTTTGCATTCCCCAAACCTGAGTAAACAGTAAGTGCCTGTCATGAAGACCACTTCCCCTCTCTTTTTCTGAAATTATCTGTGCCATGTGTGGGAATTAATGACTGATTCAGTAGTTACAGACTGGAAATATAAGTACTGCTGTGTCTCTTGCTTTGTTTTCTGTACCTCCTGCTACATTTGCAATCCTGCCCTCCCTGACCAGGGCCTTTAACTGTAAAGAGAAATGGTCTGAAATTGTACAGGGCTTTTTCCTGCACATATCTGAAAGTATACAGTCCATCTGTAACTCATTCACCTTGAGATTTGTGTGAATGAGCTTGAATCACTAAAACTAAGAAATCGCCTTTTTCTGTTCCTTTCTTTTGTTGTTGTACTGATTATTCCAAAGACCTTAATGTTGGATAGACTGTTACAACTGCCAAATACATTAGTGCATCCAGAAAATGCAGCCTCAAGTTTTTCTCAATGTCAGATAGAAAGTTCAAGGCCTCTTTTTTGCTTCTTTTTAATATTTTTTTCTACTGTTTAGCAGATACATTCCCGCTGGAGCTGAGTCTCGATGATATTAAGGTTTACCTCTCTGCAGCTGGTTTCACTGGCCTGATCCTCGTAGCAGTGTGGGGTGAGCAGGGATCCCGTCTGGTGTCCGGGCTGTGAGCCGTGTTTCTCACTGGGAACCCTGTGCTGCCTACAGCAGGGTGAATGTGAAGTTTGAAGACTGGTATGGTCTTGTCAATAGTAGTGGCTCAGAGGATCCTAATAAGGAATTAGGGGTATTTCTCAGGATGCAGTGTAAATCCAAGGGCAGGGCTAGGTCTGGATGAGCCATTTCATGGCCTAGAGATTCTTGCGCAGTGAAAGTCTCATCTTGTAGTAGGTAGCAGTTGCAAGTTTTAAATGGAAGATTTAACTGCTTTGCTTACATTGATTATAATGTGATTTTAGTTGGTTTCTTTTTTTTTTTTTTAAGTTGTAGTGCTTGGCCATGTTGGGGGGGGGGGAAATGGCTGCTGTTTAAACAAAAAGCCAGACATGGCAACTGTGGAAAAGGCATTGTTGGTGACTCTCTATTTAATTTGTGTCAGCTCATGAATGCCAAACAGGCCTGTAGGTGAGGGAGTGGGAAGTCTGGGGTGGGGATACTAGAGAGGAAAGCTAGCACAGTGTAACAGGCTTTTGGGAAGAGCAAAAACCTTAATATAGCCGAGAATTTCAGAGCTCGTCTCCCAGGGAAATTGCATCATCTCCTGCATGCTTCCTGGGATCTAGGCTGGGCGAAGCCGTGCCTTCTCGGTGGAGGCAGCTGAAGAGGAAGTTGAGCTCAATGAGTAGAGGCCCACGGCTGTTCACTTCTCCAGGGCTGCTGCCTCTCTGACTTCCTGTGGAAGAATGCAGTTCCCTGCCATGTTTTATTTAAAGGAGTTCCGTATCTGTGCAACACGTGTGCACAAACATTCGTATTCCTGTCTTTGGTGATTTTTTTTCTCCCCATTTGGCTCTCATTCTGTTCTGTACTTAACCCTAATGAAACTCTGCACGAGCTGACAATTGACCCAATTCAGAAACATTTGTCACTTTTTTTATGGGGGAGCTTGTGGAGACAGTGTCTGGGTATGGCCCCATGGTGATAGTTGAGGATGAGCGTTTGGTGTGCCCAAGAGCCACCAATCACGCTAATGGACCTCTTTGATTCTCTTTGGGTGTGGATTCTCTTTGGATCAGGTGTGGACTGATCAGCACTGTTAATTTACTCCTCTTCTCCAATGCTGAGGAAACCAGAGGTCTGTAGAAGAGGTCTGCCCGTAGTTTGTGTGATTGAGTGAGATCCTGTTAAGATGGCCCATTTAAGGTTTTGTATGTATGTTTTTTTTTTTTGGCTGGTACAGGTGTAGCTATGAATATTTGTGACTAAATGTGAAAGAATATAAAGTAGTATCAAGGCATAATCCTTTTTTTATTAAACCAGCTGGCATATTTTTAGAAATCCAAAAGTACCAAAACTACTTACAATACAAAGACTTTAGCTTTTATTTATAGTTGTTCCACGGCATTATTTATTGTACCGCGGGGGAACGTTCTGAGGTTTTTGTTGCTAGCTGGTTCCTGGAGTTTCTCAAAATATTTTGCCTACAAAATGATAGTTCTTCAGCTGCTGCTGCAGACCAGAGCTGCTGCCTCTCTTTGATTTTCCTCCTAGAGGAACTCCAGCGATGGAGCTTGTGACCTGGTGCTGAACACAGGATGGATATCGCCAAGGTCCACAGCAGACTGAGCTTTTTGTTTCAGCAGTGCTGGAGACCAGTCACTGTGTCCTGGGAGTCTGAACCCTTTCCTTTGGACTGATGCAAGGAGAGCAGTCTAATCTGAAGGTGCCCATAAGCTATAGCTTAGATCTCGGTTTAAGGCTCAGTCTCGGGATGCAAAACAGGCTTGTGGATCCGTACTGCAGAGGTCAGGAAGAGCCTGTGCTGGCTGAGCAGGAAAGAGTTAATTGCAGGCCTCTCCCGGATGTGGCTGGCCTGGTTTCAGTGTAGAAGATTAAGGCCCAGGATCTCCAGCGAGTGCTGCCTCTGAAATCCTTGATCAATGAGGATTGTGGTTCGCCAGCCAGCCCCCAGCTCTGAAATCTGCGATTGCGGGGCGATTTTTGATGGGCTTAAACATTGGGCTGATGGCTTTGCTTTAGGACTGGGACGCCCAGAAGAGGCCAGTGGGAAACGGAGTGTATAGATCTCGGCTTTTTAAAGCGCCTCATGAATGAGGTTCGGTTTCCACTCATCTGCGTGTCGCACTACCATCCTCAGCTGCTGCCTGCTCTTCAGTGTGATCCTTGCCGGCCTGGGTCTTATCACATGTGAGAAGCATCAGTCCATCAGTCATTCGCTGAATTTTACTTCACCTTGTGTGCTTGAACTAATACAAATAGCACATCTTTCCTGGCCTTGAGTTCATTCAGTTGAATTAACTGAATTTAGAAATCGGCTGCAGTGAATTTTCTCAGTTCTGTTTATTGTCATCTCCCAGGATACTTTCTTCTCAAGTTAAGTACTCAAAAATGTGTTGTGATCACTTCAAGTGGACTGTTCCCTTATGGGCATTTGTTACAAGTTTGAAATTATTTGGCCTTGTTCTGTGATGAAATGGGAACATGTTTTGTGGGAGAAGAACAGGCGCTCTGAACAGCAGCATCGTGTGGTTAACATTCCGTTTAACACAAGAAGAAACAGCCTGAAGTCTGGCAAAAGAGACGTTTTTTTGGATACACCATTAAAATAGCACTCAGTTTTTACCACATAATTGCCAAGGTGCTGAATAGCACAGAACTAGTTGCTCCATAATGTTAGGGAGAACTACAGTATGTAATGTGTGGTCACGAGATATACCACTTGGTTTCTTCAGAAACAACCTGACAGTCCTTTCCTAATACAGGATGTCATATTTAACTCGTTAGTCTGTTCTGTATGCTTGCTTTACTAATACCTCTAAAATGTACTAGAGGTGTGAGTGCCTGTTAACTTGCAGGTCAAGTGGTTCTAACAAGGCTGATCTGTCATGTAGTAAGCTGTGCGTTGTGGAGCTGTGGTTAGGCACGTGTAAAAACGCGTGCTAGAAGCCGCAGAGCTCTGAACCACACCCGCCTGTTAAAACAGAGCTGTAGTGAAGCTAGTTGACGTGCTGTTGTGCCATCATGATGGACCTGGACTGCAGCGTTCCTGGATAGATCTACTCCAGGCCAATGAGAACTCCAGTGCAGTCATGTGCTGGCTTGCACTGCTGCTCTGTGAGTAGATCATGGAGTGGTACATTGCTAGGTTTGGGATGAAATGCCTGCAGTGACAGGAAAACGTTTTTTTTTGGGGGGGCGCGTTCGTTTGGGCTGCATGCAGGCAAAAAGCACACTAATCTTTCATATGGGGGATAAAAACCTGTGTTCTTGGTAAATGCCAAATGAAGCAGCGTCGGGTCATATAACAATCCCCCAAAAGATTGCTGCTTTTACAGATTCCGACTGTTGTACAAGGTGAAAACATCTATGGTCCTTATTAACCGTGGACTAATTGTTAGCAGAAAAATGAGCAAAGATGATTTAGTGCATTGGGAACATCAGGCCCTTCACGTTGTTGGTGGGGCTCAGAGATAAAAATTACAGGATATTATGTAGGCAAATCTGATCCAGGCTTGTTGCTTTACTAACCAGATTCAGATATGATGGATGACACAAGTCCTCACTGAATATTGAAAAGATTCTTTCAGATAATCTGCCACGTGACGGGTGGCATGTATTAATCCATTTCTTTAATCGAGATCTCGGGGGTAAATGGGCTATTGACATGTGATTACAAGGGGTTATTTTTAGTATTCAGATTATTTCTGCACTAGATGTGTGTACTATGTAGGAATGTTGTTCCTTTTATTTGAATTTCTTTATGCTCTAGAAACCAAATCCTATAGCTCTGTGGCAGTGCTTTGTTAGTGTGCGATGGGCCTATTGCCTATAGACTGGACTTTTCATTAACACACATGCTGGCAGGGGGAGCTCAATCTTGATCATTGTAATCAGCCAGAGAGTATTAATGTGTTGTGTTGACATGGTAGGCTAATTTATATTCCTGGGTAAGTAGGGCTCTTTTTGAAGACTTCACTCAGACGAGTGTGGTCCTTGATCTGATGGCTGATTGAGTCATGTGCTTTTTGCCTACAATTACAAAATGATGAGACGATGCAAATCATATGCTCTTGACTCCTCACCCTGAACTGCGTTTCTTTCCTGACCCCCATCATTTATTCCAGTGAAACGTCTTGCCCTGGGTTTTGGCTTCCTTTTATAGATCCCACCAGTGATTGCCTGGCTCGTCCGTTTTGCACACCACCTTGTTGCCTTTGCTTGCTGGCGTCCATGAGGACAGCCGTTTGACCATGGAGATGGGCAGGAAGGAATACCGGAGTACCTGAGCCTCGGCTGATTCTCCAGAAGTTCACATGCCAGCTGGTCAGGATCTCGGGAGCGGAGCTGAATAATAAATGTTGCTCCTTGTTTGCAGAAGCAGAAAAAGAGAAATTCCTTCCATTTCATCCAATTCAATTGGGCTGCCAGAGCCTATCCCAGCAGGCAATGGGCATTAGGCAGGATACACCCTGGGCAGGATGCCAGCTCATCACCAGGAGCACACGTTCACACCTGGGCCAATTTTCCCAGAAATCAACTAACATGCAAAGTCCATTCCAGGTCTGGTATTGGGTTCAGAGCCCCAGCGATGTGTGGCAGCAGTACTGACCCCTGGGCCGCCTGCTGAGGTGTACATGGCAACATGTGTCAAAGTGCTGCTAAGTCACCAGGTCTCATATCGGAAATCCAGTCGTGTTTTTCACCTTTTAGTATTTTGAGTAAGACTTGTCGCTGTTTCCTAGTTGCCAATATAATTAGCAGATTTGGGTGGGGGGGGGGGCATTTGATTATGCTCGATTAGTCAAATTGCCAGTTCAGGTTTGATTGTAATGAAAGATATTTTGGTTCTTGCTACTGTGTGGAAGACCTGAACACCTTTTGTGTGTGTGTGTGGAAAGTACTGCTAAAATGAAAATACCTGCCAAACACCCGCTCCTTTGAAAGTGTGCGGCTCTCTGCCCAGACCCCTTAGGGGAGAATCAGTGGCTGGGATGGAGTCGCTAATCTGCACATTCCAGGAATCGCACGGTTTCCATAAACACTCAAACAGTAAGGAAAGGGTCACTCACTGGAAAAAAAAGATTAGTTATTTCTGTATAACCGGAGAACTAAATGTACTAAGCTACAGGATGGTCTTCTTTTCCAAAGTTTAAACTAGAGTATCTATTCAAACAGGAACAAGTATAGGTGTATTCCATTATGAAAAATATTTTGGCTGTGGAGCCTTCTTCGTGTGTGACACTTAAATACTTTCTAGAGACAAGGATGTTTTAATGATTTGAAGAACAAGATGTCAAAGTCTAAAACAATCCACTGTTTGTTCGGTGAAGTAGGGTTTGTATGTTCCAGTGGAAATTTTACAGTTGAAAGGCCATTTTCAGGAGCTGGCACTAATTCTGCTTTCCCAGGTATTAATGCACCACCGTAGTGATTCATCATCTTTCTCGTCAAAATATGGTACGGTTTCTGCATTAGCAGAAGAACATTGAGGCAGTGGTTTCTTTTCTGCTGTTTGAGACACTGGTAAGTAAAGTTGTGGCTTCATTTTCTGTTTTTTTAAATAAAGTGCACTGCAGGTGAGGAGAGCTCAAAATGTCTGTTGCTGCACAGTTTCCACAGTCCTGAACTGGGCTGTGGGTTTTGGTGCTCTGATGGACAACAGGCCTTTTTTCTTCCTGCGATAGCTTGATGATCTTTTCTCTGGAGGTCGGATAATGCACAGAGGCAGCCGTCCCTGACAATAGCTGCTGGTATTGTGTGCAGTGGTTTGCTAGCTGTCACACGTGCTGTAGCTGGCACCTTCGTGCCTGCCTCTGGACTGGTACAGTGTTATAAAGAGGGATTGTTTTCGCTCTGCAGATGAAGAAAGGCCTGTCTTTGTGTTGCCTGGCCCCTCTGAGGCACTTGGGACTGGCGGTGGGGGGGTTGTTTATTAAATCTGATCGTTGGCATCTTTGATCGCACAAATACGGCCAGATGCTGAACTCGGCATTTGCCCGAGTCTGTGTAAAGATGTGTATTGTTTCTTTTATCACGTGATCTTGCTCGTCTTGCAGACCTTATTCCACAATCCCCATGGGAGCATAGAGGTTGAAAATGACTGTGCTGTGGTCTGTCTTGCCCGTTTCTTGGCTTATTTTCAAGGGTCTCATCTGGTCCCCTGAAAAAAAAGTCCAGTAGTTCAGATTCAAAAGGGAGGCTGGATATTTTGTGCCAGAGTGTGGAATGGGAGAACTGGGGAGGCAGCGGCTTCTTTTCTGCTGTTTGAGACACTGGGAAGGAATGTTCTGGCTTTGTTTTCTGTTTTTTAAATAGTGCACTGCAGGTGAGCAGAGCTTAAAATGTCTGTTGCTGTGCAGTTTCCACAATTTTGATTTGGACTGCGGACTTGAAAGGCTCTGAGGGGGACTGTAAATCTAACACCTGACTCTACCTAACTGGCAGTAATAATGCCACTTGTTCCTCACATGAGTTGAAACCTTCTCCATCCTCCCAATTTCTCAAGACCCATCACTGATAGTCGGCATGAAAAGCAGTTTTTCTTTCTCCTCCTTGTGGTGACCAGAGAGCAGGAATAGCTGCTTGTTGTGCTAGGGGCTTGTCTACACAGCAGTCATGAAGTCTGTAACTGAGAAGAGGCGATTTGAGCCATCTGGCTCACTTGTTTAAGGAATCCCTTGTCATAGTAACTAAAACAGGGTCTGACTCCACTGTCTCATGCTGTTTGTGTGGGGAAACCCAGTCATTTTACCAGTGCCTGTGCTCTGGTATGTTGTAAGTCACCCAACCAAGAGGAAATGGAGAATTACTTATATTAGCCTCTGAATTCTATGCCTGCTTTCCCAGTGGTGTTTTCCATAGCTCTTTCCAAATCTGATACAGGTTTAAAATCTATATTTGGTTACCTGTTATTCTTTCCTTGTTGTAGTTCATTAGTTGAAAGGCTGTGAGGTGTTCGTATAAGACATAGTAATTGAAATCTCCTCCACTGGTAAACTTTTCAGTTATGAAGAACTGGAAGATTAAGGAACTCCATTTTAACAAACACCTTTCCTCCTCCTGCTAGATCCGGTCTATACTATGCTATCTCTGAACTCAACTAACACAGCTTTCCCTTTATTCTGTGAAAAGGCAATGGAACAGGTTTGTTTTTGTGGAAGGTGGTGAGGAGAAAGACCCTTAAACAGTGCATTAGATTTCTTTGAAGGTGCAGCAGACTGTTGTGATGTTTGATTCTGTACTGAATTTCTTTTGTTAATTGTTTAGTCTTATCCTGGAATTGTCTGCCGAGCCTGTGACTAAAGCAGATTACAAAATGCCTTTAACTTCTTCCATCTTAACCTTCCTCATAATCCTTTGCGTCTTTGCCTTGTTTTAAAGATGCTGCTTTGAGAGGCATCATGGCCTCTGAAGCTGTGTGTAATCGGGAAGATTACAGGAGCATGAATATGGTGAAGCAGTCCTAAATCCTCTGGTTATGCAAGAGTTGCAACAAGGGAAGAACAGTTTCAAACCGGATCAGCTGATGAGGGCTAGGTTAATGCTTCTCCTGCTAGAGGAAAAGTAATCTATTCTTAAAATGTTTCTACAGTAACTTAATTTAGTGAAGACAGGCGCACACCAAGGTGTTTTTATTTAACAGGGGTTTTTCTAAAAAGATCCACATGTGGTTGTTTGGGGTTAAATCTGAATTTAAAAAGCCCCTATATAGCAGGAAGTTAGTGAAGATGTTTGTGTGCTTGTCCCATTTTAATCTACGGTAGTTTAGTTTCCTGCGCTCAGCATTGTGTGCCAGTTTTGAGTCCGTCTTGCTCCTCGGTTTTAGAGGGGAGACAAGGTGGCATGGGACTGACCGGTTAAGCCCTGTTACTGTATGAATATGTGCCCCGTACATGAAAATAACTTATTTGCGATTCTTTATGGATTTTGTTGCCTTGAATAAAACTCGTGCTTGCACTATTCTGCCATTTTTCGAAGCAAGTTGGGCTCGAGTCTTGTTGGAGTGGGCTCTCTCCGTTGACCCTCTTCCTCCGCTCCCTCTCTCCCGGTGAACAGAACTGCCCGAGAACTGGACGGACACGAGGGAGACGCTGCTGGAGGGCATGGCTTTCAACCTGAAGTACCTGGGCATGACGCTGGTGGAGCAGCCCAAGGGTGAGGAGCTGTCTGCTGCGGCAGTCAAGAGGATCGTCGCCACGGTGAGCCGCCACCCAGTCTGAAAGGAGCGATGCTGTAGGTCGTGTTGAGGGCTTGTCGATGATACTCTCACTGGCCTGGCAGGCTGCAGTATCAAGCCACCATTCATCTGTTTTTGTCTGGCTCCCTCATGTAAATGATGAATTTGAAGCTGAAATGTGCTGTCAAGGAGCCAGAGTAAACTCTCTGAAATCAAAACCATTCTCGCACAGGATACGTCAAGCCTGATGCTAACAACGGGAGAAGAGAGGACAGTGGGGCGCTGTTGGTTAAGCAACATGAGGGTGTCCGTTCATCTGTTTTGGTGAAAGATCCTAAAGTTTTGGCTGCTGCAGATCCTACCAACTGGGCTGTTTGTTTCAGGAGCTCCACAGTGTTGTGTGGAGTTGTCTCCAATTTCTTTCCTCTCGCCCCCATGTGTCCTGTTCTGTTTGAAGGTTGAACCTTATGTTTTAAGATGGTGTTTGGACCTTTTCTTACATTCAATCTTAATTGTGATTTTAAGTTTATTCTTTTCCCAGAAGCTTTTTAACGGTTACACCGTGGCATGAGATCAGCTGGTGTAGGAAAGGAGCTTGATGTTTTTTTTTTAAGGCTGTTTGGCTCATGCAAATGCTGCAGTCTGCTGCTGTTCTTAGAAAGCGAGGGGGAAGAACCTATAAAATTGAATGTGATGGCATGCATTAGTTTAATATTTGGAATTCCACCTCTGTTATTTTTATCATCATGCATGCTTCAGCAGTCAGCCTTGAGCCTGCAGGGTGTGGGTCTGTGGCCGCACGCCTGTTGAAGCCTGCAGTCATGCTGGGAACCTGCAGGGGGAAAGGGAAGGCACAGTGGGTGGGGTGACGCCTGGCACAGTTTTCATGCATCAAACCACGAGTGATGGCACAGTCCTGTCTATCGAGAAGGTGCCAGGATGTAGATCGTGTTGCACGGAGCATTGCAGACAGGTGAGCCAGCGCCTTGAGGCTGGTGGAGAGAACGATGGCGTCTGTGAGCAACCATTCAGCAGATTGTGGAAGTTATACTTGGCTGCCAGACAGAAAAATATCCAATAGGTGTTCGTGCTGTTGTGGAGCCATTGCATGCCAACATTAGGGGAAAAAGAGAAAATTGCTCGTTTTAAAGAGCCAAAATGAAAAGATTGTGGTGGAGGGTGCGGAGCCTAAAAACTTTAGGATGATGATCATCACCTAAATTTAAAATGCGGGGGGTTATGGTTTTTGGGTGTGTGTAAATAATGGGCTCTCAATGTTACAAATGTTTCTTGTTCTGGTTATGGCTCTAATAAACCTGCCTCAACGGACTACACATTGTTTATGCTGACTGTTATCTCAACATCCTTATAGGCCAAAGCCAGTGGAAAGAAACTCCAGAAGGTGACGCTGAAAGTGTCTCCCAGGGGGATTGTACTTTACGACAGCTCCACCAATCAGCTCATTGAGAACATCTCCATATACAGGTAGGCGGGCTTAAAGACATTGGCGCCACACGCAGCTGGCAGCGCTGGCGCGTCTGGAGGAACACGAGAGGTCCTAGGTAACTGTGAACTGTGGTTTCTGCTCCAGCAGCGAAGCAGCTGACGTGGAATGACACTGTATGGAATGATTTGGAGTAACCCCATCCCGAGCAATAATCATTGAATTCTAAATTTGAGAAATTGTGTTCATCTGTATGTTGTGGGAAGCCCTGCATTACTTTTCACCCATGAAAAAGCGGAGAAAGGGATTCTTCACACCCGATGTGTCGCAGAGGTGAAAGTGTTCTGAAGAGATTCAGGGGCAGAAATGCATTAAGCCTCCATACAGTGGGGCTTTGCTAGAACATGACCAAAAATTTCCCGAGCGAGGGGCGTTCTGAACGGCTCGATCCATGAAATGGGTTCCACCAGGCTCCGGATCTCCGCTCTCCCGCGGAATTCCCGGGCAGCTGTGTGCCACTACCAGCGCCCACTCCCCTCACGCTCGCGCCACCTGCGTGACCCCCTCACGACATCCACCCAGTGCAAGTTAACAACCGGTGGCGATGCTGAAAGCAAAAAAAGTAGGAGAATGAGAGAAAGATTCGAGGCAGGCTGGGCCTTGCTCAGGCTTGATACGGGTGTGTGGGCTTAATTAATCCCATCTGTGCAACTGGAAGTTGTTAGCATTAAACACCATCGATGCCTTAACGTGCACTCACTCATAAAATGTATTTATTATTCTTTTATTTTCTGATTTTCAGCCTGCTTTTTCCCCTTTTATTTTCATTTGATCGTATGTACTGCTCAAGGCTGTACATCATACATTTTTCTTCATGACACGTGAGATGAGGAATCTTAATTTAGTGTTATCAGATGTACGTGCTTTTGAATTTTCTTTATTATTGAATTAATTCATTTGTAAATGCGTGAAACAGTAGGGTTTAACAGGACTTTGTGCTGCCTTTTTCCTCCGTCCCTAACTTTTCATAAGCTCTTCGGTTTCTCCAGTATGCTTTGTTGGAGGAATGTACGCTGTAGTCCCTGCATTGGAGGGGTGCTTACTGTGTATCGAATGACGTTTGTGTACGTGTCACAACTGTACAGACTCGCTAAATGCTTTCGGCTTTGTGAATGAAAGTCTTGGTTTTGCAGATCTGCACTAAAATTGTCACCTGTGGAAAGGGGAATGGGCTTAGTGCTATTGTGATAAAACTACTACAGTCCTAGAAACCATAAGAGCACCCTTTGGACAGCCCCCTTCATCCCCGAGCTGAGTGTGCAAAAAGCACAGCTCGGTGAACTTGCCTGTCCTCATGCTGTATTAATCTAAGGCCTCTTTTTATTTTTGGGGAGTCAACATTTTTATAACCTTTTGAATACAGGCTGTCTCTGCAGGGCTGTGGGTTAAATGACAGTCCTCCAGAGCACAGTCAGCAGTCTACAATTACAGCCTCTAATGGCTTTGCCAGGCAGCCTGACCAGGCATGTTTCTGTCGCAGTAATGGGAAATGCACAGAGCTCCGGTTACTAATGGGCGCTGTCATTCACAACCACCTGAGGGCAGGTCTGCTGCTGGTGGCCATGTGCTTGGCAGACAGTTGGCATTGGTGTGGGATAGGCAAGAAAAAAATATTCTTACAGGAACAGGTAGAATTTTGCAGTAGGTTTAATACTGAAATCTATTCTGATTACGCTCACAAATCCCATCTGTTCAGTGTTACCTCTGTGGTCACTATCCCCCTTTCGGGGACACGGGCTTTGTTCTGCTCCCCTACCGGGTGGGGTAGTGAGTATGCGATTGAAAGTACAAGAAATGCAGAGGTTTGGATGTTCTGTGTGATGTGATGGGGTAGCACCTGAGGGTCATTAAACAGTTTAATTTTCAGAAATAGATGTAGGATTTTCATTTTTGGTGGGGGGAAAAAAATGAAACTGCAATTCAGACTTGAGTTGTAAGTGGCAATATTGAATATTGGTTTAAACGGTGGTGACGGATCTTAAAGAGTTTTCTACGGAATGGGAATAATCCAAAATGTAAAAAAGGTTTAACCTTTCCCTGTCGGTTCCTCCCCCTCCTCAGGATATCTTACTGCACAGCTGACAAGATGCACGACAAGGTGTTTGCCTACATTGCACAGAGCCAGCAGAACGAGACCCTGGAGTGCCACGCCTTCCTGTGCAGCAAGAGGAAAGTGGTGAGTGCCTGTACCCCGGGGCCCTGGATGTACGTTGCAGTTTTGCAGCCGTCCCGGCGGCAGTAATCTTCTGCAAGACAAAGACTGGTCTGGCCCAGCATCACCGCGATGATTTATCTTAATTACAGTAGTGGGTGGTGCCAAAAGACCATTCAATTCGGACAAATTGCAGAAACCTTTGAAATTGAATTGTATTTCAAGTTTTTTTTCCCTACCCCTTTATCTGTTTTTCTGTAGAGTCCTCGCCATGAATTTTTCATCTGTTAGCAGATCCCGCAAAGCTTACAGTGATGCTTTCTTTCAATATATCGTATTGAAGCACTGACCAGCTCCAGTTTATTAGAAGGCCCAGATGGGTGTTGAAAAAGATCCGTTCTCTGTTCTCCACATTGGTTGTAGTCACTCCCTTTCAGGCAGGAAAAAACGTTTAAAAAAAAAAAGTAATTGGCTTCGTCCTTGTATTCCACCCTTCCTGGGTTATGAAGAGCAAGGCCAGGGACAAACTGAAGGGCTCACTCCTACAGTGTATAAGCAACGGTCCTCTGAAGTGGTTCTCCTAAAATCTGTAAATGAAAGCCTAAGATGCCTTGTTGCTGAAGCTGCCCTGAAGACATTGCACATCCTTGCACGCCCCTTTATCTGAATGAGCTGTCTGATGGCGCCACAACAAATTCTCAACTGGGTGTGTCCCCTTCTAACCAGAAGGGCTGTTTCTTCCTCGGTGGCTGTCGAGGGGGGGGTCTGGCTCTCGGGGGCTCGTTTCAGGAATCGCCACACCCATCTCCTTCCTTCCCCTGTCTGTTCTGGAAGCCCTGCTTCCTAATAAACAGCCTTTTAGCATTGGGGTTGTGTGCCTGTGCTGAGGGATGCAGGGCAAAAATACTAAATAACTACATCAAATTTACCAGTACAGCTGCTTTAGCAGGCAGTTCTAGTAATTTGAATTTATTCAGCTTTAAAAGTTTTTGGATTACTGTTCATGCTATCAAGATCCTAGTGTGAATATAGACTATAAAGTCCCTAGACCTGAGCACTGTATCTGTTTCTGTAGGTAAGAGTGTTCTCCCTGAGTTTTGCATGAACCAGATTTTCTACCTTTGCCTGTTGTCTAGGTGGGTAGAACTGGGTTACAGGACCCAAAAGCAGGCAACGGACGTGCCAGTTTAATAATGATAAATAATCCTTAAACTTACATAACATGTTCATGGACACTCCATTCAAAGTGCTTTACAGGTAATGGGGACTCCCCTCCCCCACCACCAGTGTGTAGCCCCAGCTGGATGATGCAACAGCAGCCAAAATGCACCAGTATGCTCCCCACACACAAGCACTCATCAGCTATCATGGCTGTTTAATGACCACAGAGAGTCAGGACCCTGGTTTTGTCTCATCTGAAGGATGGCACCACTTATTTACAGTATAGTGTTGCCGTCCCTATACTGGGGCATGAGAACCCACACAGACCACAGGGTGAGGGCTCCCTACTGGTCCTGCCAACAGTTCTTCCAGCAGCAGCCTTAGCTTTCCCAGGAGGTCTCCCATCCAGGTGCTGGCCAGGCTCACACCTGCTGAGCGCCAGTGGTGAGTTGCCGGGGTGATGCCCCAGCTGGCGATCGGCGAGACCCTTTCCTGAGCGTGTTTCTGCTTTGTTGCAGGCCCAGGCGGTCACGCTCACTGTGGCTCAGGCCTTCCGAGTGGCGTTCGAGTTCTGGCAGGCTGCCAAAGAAGGTAGGCACGGTCGCCTTGGCGACGCAGGAACTACAGCTTGGCCACGTGCCGCCCGGATTCTTGCACGACATTCGGGCTCCCCTTGCTCTGAAGAAATACAACACCCGCTCTTTGCTCTTCTGAGAATTGAATATGACTTCTTGCAGATAGGGGGTCACTGGAACACAGGCTGAAGGCCTCCACCGTATTGCCTAAATCATGAGGTTTTTGGACCTGGAAGTGAAAAATGGCTTCTGGAGATGAATGCCTTGTTGGCAGTTTCACATCTGTTAATGTTAGCTCTTGTTAGGTGGAAAATAGTTCTACCTACGTGTGCCAATTTTTTCGGAAACCTGAATGAACATGGAAATTGCAGTATTGCGTTTTGGTTTTGAGTACTGGCACCTTTTTTACATTCCAGACTAAATCCAAATTTGTGTTTGCAGTCTCGTGCTGTTAGCTTAGCTTAAATGGTTTAAATGAAGTTAAACTTTTCATTAGTTGGCCCATAATACAAATGGGGATACAAGGGAAAATAACTCCTTTTTAAATCTTTTTTTTTTCCAGTGATTCTAGAGATCAACCCAGGTGTTAACGCAGTTGGTACAGCTGATGTCAGAAAGTGCTGGCCTGGTTAGGGCCCAGGTGTGTTACTGTGGGTCAGGACAGAAACAAATAAAATTCCTTGAAGGCAATATTTTTTTTACTAGATTCTGGAAAAGGGTCTTGCTGCCTTCTGGCACGCTAGTGTGGTCATTGTACACATCTCTTTAAACCATGATGCTGTATAAAACTGGTTTGGGTAGAATTTTGTAGTATTTTTATAAAGGGTATGACCCTCCTTTCCCAGAAGGAAAACCCAAACTAAACTGATGTTGCGTTACTCCACAGAGTGCTGTGTAATTATCTTTTGCAACATGCAATCATGCAGTTTTGAGTTCCAGTCCTCTTAAGTCAGCAAAACATCTGCATTTCATTTGGTCTTTAAGACTTTTCCTCTGCGGTTTGCGAAAGCCCTCCGCTACCTGATGTCCATTTCGTCTCCTGCTGCCATACCAGATATAATCTTACAAGAGGAGCAAATTGAACAGTTACCCGTGTCAGAACCAGCGCTCCTCTACACTCCCAATCTGTCCGCAAAGGCTTTAGGTTGGAACAGCCTGGGACTGGAATCGGAGTTCCTGTTCAGTGGCGGTGGACTGAGACATAAGCTATACATTCAGTCCTTGATACGAGTTGAATCTGGTTGAAGAGAGCTGACCAGCGAATGATGTCAGCTCTCCCATCCGTATATGTGGGCAGGGGAGATCCTTCTGTGTTTCTCAAGTGTTTGTAGCTGTTTCCTGTGGTGCTGGATTTTTTTTTTTCCCCCCAAAACGGCAGCGATCTTGTTGGGATGAGACAACTATTTGTCTTCAAGAAAACGGCACCTGGTCTCGTCCTTTTATGTATTAAGGGTGATTAATTCTAGCACAAACTAGTTTGAGTCCCAGTCTGTAACGTCGCTGAAAAGTGCTTTAAGGAGCTTCAGTTTTACAGAGTCGATTTGACCCACAGTCATATGCACATGGACACAAACACAACCACCAGCACCACTCCTCCTCCTACAGGTGCTGAGTATGAATGGCAGCCCCTTGGGAATCTAGCAATGTGACAAGTTAAAGAATCCCTTTCTAGGTACCACTGACAGCTCTGCGCTACTCAGATTGCTATAACTTTAATTTTTCTCTCACTGCTGCTTAATAAAGAGTATCAGATTGACAGGGTATTTTTAAATCCTTGGGTGAGCAAACACAGCTCATGTTTTCTGGTTTTTATTCAAGATCAAAAGCAGAGCATCTGCGGTACTTTCTTAAAGTACCTGCGATCAAGACGAACTAGTTTTTATTTCTTCCCACTTCTCGGCTGTGCATTGCTTTTCCTACATGATTATTAAAACTGCGAAGTAGGAAGGTGTTTTTTTTTTTTTAGGCTTATCAGATCCACAAGGATATAACTCACCGGCAGTACTGAGACTGAACAATAACAGGCTAAGTCTGTAGTTTCTGCTGGTTCATTAGATTTTAGGTACTAGCACTGCATCAACTTTTAAAGTCAGACGGCAATTACTACCCCCCCACCCCGCCCCTCCAAAGATGAAACAAGAAGAAAACATCCTTCAGGCATCTGTGGTTGTTTCGCTGTAGCGCAGAAACATCAAAAAGCTTTCAGGGTTTTATTTTTTCAGAGGATACTTTGTTACGGGAGAAGCCCTTGAGGAGGGAGAAGTTGGGAATCAAAAGGACTCCTCTTTTTTTTTTTTTTTTTTTTTTTTTTTATTCAAAGGCAGTGTCAGCCTGAGTTACCTGCTCTTTGCACATGTTCCATTGTCTGAAGATCAAAAGAAAGCCTTACCTGGTCCTCTCTAGTCGCGACCTCGATATCTAAGCCCTACAAATGCGTGGAAGTACGGTTCAGTTCCCCCCCTGGGGCAGCTGCAAGTCTCTTCAATGCAGTTGGATTTGAGTGGGCGATTCTCTGCCTCCATCTGTTTAATTCAGACTCAATCACATAGGTTTGGGAAACCTTAAAGGGCCCTAGCCCTGGTTAAAAACCCCAAATGGGACCATACAATTTAAAGCTTGTCCATGTTCAAGACATCAGGTCTGTTCTGTTTAAAATGTGATCTTCCTGAGTGTACGATGCATTATTTTAGATAGTTTCTGATCATTCCTTCCATTTGTACAGTCCTTTTCAACCTGAAAGATCTCAAAAAAGAAACGTCCCCTTGTTTTACATATAGGAGGGGACCCACTTAGCACCAGGCACCAGCTGCCAGACGGAGTGAACTGAGCTGTTAAACTCTGATTGAGAATAAGTGTGGTTTCTGTCACAGCTGTCTGTGAAGGTGTAGAATTAAGTCTCCCAGACAGCCTAGGGCTGGAATCAGCCTTCCTGTTTAAAACCAGTGGGCTACAACCTGAATATAACGACCAAGTAGTCAGGCCCTTGGTTGAGTGCCACTTCCAAAGCACGCTATCACCTACAGCGTAGTGTCCCTGGTTAAAGGGAGCATGGACAATAAGTGAGAAGAGAATAGTTTGTTTTTAAATGGATGCACTAAGTGATGCATGCCCCTTGCTCACATTTTCAGTCAAATCCCTAACCCACTAGTAGTGGCTTTTTGATGGTTCACAAAAACTGTCTCTTGCTTTTAAACTTTTTAAGCAAAGCGGTTAAAGGTGTAGAGATCTGATTTCTTCTTTTTATCTTTTCTGACATTAATGGAAGCATTATGTATAAACTATCAACTATGATTGTGTTTAACAGCCCTGAAGAATGTTTAAATATGCATAACGTTACCTTAGGCATGAGTGTGGTTCTAAATTTGGAATTGTGCCACCTTCTCCTGTATAATTATTGAGTGACCTTGCTGGAATCTTCCACTCGCAGGTTATGAACACTTGCACTTTGACCAGTGTCCTCCAAAAAACAATTCTTGTTGGATTTTGTTGCGTTTTTTGTTGGCAATGGGGAAACAATAGGGTTATAAAAGTGAAGAAATTTGTGGGAGTATACAACATGTCCCCCAGCCATGTTCTTGAAGCAGATAGCCTTGTTTCTTTCAAGAAATGGCTATGTTCATGGATCAATTAATATCCTTTATTTATATAGCACCTTTTTAAACAGCTTTTCAAAGCTCAAAAATTACAGTATTAATTACCAAACAAGTTTGATTGGGCCCAATGGACTTTTTTGTAACATTGTTCTTATGCAGATTTTCATGGATTCTCTTTTGCTAATGATTTTGGCTTTATTTTTATACAAGTATTCTAGTTCACAGATGGAGCTGGTCAGGCCTTGCTGTTCATTGGGCACTGCGATATAGCCTACCTGCTCCAAGCTTCCTGATCAGTGGTATTGAACCAGCTTGTACAGTTCCATCTCATGCATTTATACTCTCGTTTGCACCTCCTGATTCTGGTTTCCTCCAGGGGGGAAGTTATCTTCACCTGGAACTGACTCGTAGTTCCTTCCGTTTCCTCCGCAGAGAAAGAGAAGCGAGTGAAATCGGGGTCTGATGGCGAGGTGGCCAGCAGCTCTCAGTCAGAAAGCTCCGCTAGCCTGGCGAGTCTGAAAGGAGGGGGTAAGCATGGTGTCTGGGTCTCAACGCACTGCTGGTTGTGAGCGGTTTCTTGCCTTTCTCTCTGTGAGGAACCGAACGTTCGTGAAGTTGAAATGAAACTTTAGAAAAAGCATTGGGGTGACTTCATTATCACCCTGTTAGTTTAGGAATGATTTAGAAAGGAAACGCTTCTGTAAAGTCACGTCTTTTTTTTGTCTAATTGGGTTTCATAAGACTTCAAAATGAATAATTTGACCCTGTGGTGACACTTGGCGGTATCAAGAATGTGAACATGCTGCCTGCTGTGCTACAGCCTGATGCACGCTTTTCCCAGTCAGACCCAGTTGAGAATCAGGCCTGTCAGGCCTTACAGACAGGTGGTAAGATCCAGTAGTGACTTTAAGGGTAAGGAGTATCTTGAACTACTCCAAAGTTCATTGCCAATAACTGGCAGCTTTCACATGAATCCAGACAATTGCCAAAGGTAGTCATGTTTTTGCAGGAAAAGAAAAACAGCCTAACCACTTGATATAATGCATTCTTGAATCATAGCCCAGAAGTAATGCTAGTTCCTGAGACACTAGTGTCTTATTATAGCAAGTCGTCTCCTGGGAAAGTGGCAGACTAGCACAGGAGGTGAGTAACTCAATAAAATTGCAAAACCATTGTTATTAACCTGGGATCAATGCAGGGTCGAATGAACACCTGGCTGGCATGTCCTTGGTTAATGACTGTTTTGTAAATGGTCTTCAGTGCAACCCAAAGCAGGCTGCAATGCAAACCAGTAAGAAATGTGGCACTCAAGGGCTGGAGATACGTACCCAACTTGCTATAATATGGTTACAGTTGTTTTGGAAATGTGCATCGGGGCTTTAACATCAGGAGGAAAAAAACTAGATCAAGGGTTTTTGACACCTCCTTGGCTTCACTTCTGTAACGGTGTTAAAATTGTAATAAATCTTTTGTTTGGAGCTGGTGCGTGCAAGGCAGACTGTAAACAAATTATTTTGACCTAAAAAAATATCTTAGGATCTTGATGATGATTTGGATGTCTTTAGTTATAGAAAAATTATGGTACAGCAGGAGTTATTCATGCAAGCATTACTGTAGAGCCAAAATAGTTTCATCCAGTGAGCAAAGCTCTCTTCTGGTTTTCTAACAAACCAGCTAAATTACCCCCTTGCTTGGGTTTTATTGCTCTTCGTACTTGTGCTCTCAGTGCAGTGGCTGACTGCTGACTGTTTTCTGCTGTGTTTGTGCTGTAACAGTACATCTTTGCTGCACCTGGCAGAGTTCCCCATTTTTCTTAACTCGGCAGCAGAAAAATGGAGGCAGACCTGTCTTTTCAGTAAGAAGTGGGCAGTTATGACAAGTGAGAATCTTTCAGTGGCTCCCCTTTACCAAAAATATCCTGTTGGTTGATTTGTAGCTTGTGCATCTGTATTTCAAAATAATTACTTGTCACTTTGCTCAGTAGCTGCTGCTGCATGATATGATCAACAAAGGCATAATTTGACAAAGATCGATTTTAGGGGTGATTTCAGACACTTCTGTTCTAGCCTGGAGTCTGGTGCACAGACTTCTGGGACAAGTAATCTTTCCACTTTATTGACCTGTTATGACTGAAACCTTGCGTTATGACTTGTTGAAGGAGCCTTTGTCCCACCATTTTTCTATAATAATGGCAGCACAGGGTTATTTAATTTTTTTCCAGGCTGTTACGGAATTTTATTCTGGAGCTTTGACCATGTGACACTGCAAAATTCAAGCCAGTAGTTTGAGTATGAATGTTTAACAACTGTTTTTGATTGGGGAACAAATTTACCTTACAAGAGTGTTAAAATTTCAATCTTATGTTTCATACGAGATAAATCTCCCCAGTGTCTTTATAGCTGAGATTTTCTTCTGGGACCATGGGGATTTTTTTAGATGAACAAATAAAAGAAATAGATTTCAAAATTCCCTGCATCCTTCACTGGTTCTGTAGCAGTGACTGTAGACTATAAGTGATGTAGTTGTAGCTTTGTGAGAGGGGCCACTGAAATATTCATGCACACTGGCCTACAAGGGATTCCTGCAACAACTCTTCAGAAGAGCATAAATGCAGTATTATAATAAAGCTGCACTTGTTACTAAAATTTAAGAAAAATAAGTGCTAGTCTTTGGCATCAGTCTGAGTTGTGATGACAGCTCTTCATGACAACCCAAATTACTTGTGAAGACTGCTGTTCTAAACCAAACACCCCTTTTACCCTCTTGGGTTCCTGAGTTTTTAAACTCTTACGATCTCAATAGGTTCGTGACTGAAACAGCATTCTTGCTTTGTTCATTTGACAGTGGCCTCTTATCATTTGAGAATAATTCAGTAGTTTTGAAACTACATTCTGAAATGAAAGGTCTTCCTTTGGACATCTCAAACTGCAAATATTACTTGTGATTTGACTTCTTGAGCAAAGTGTCGTTTTAGGTTCTCTCTTAGAATGAGAGCATTGTCAAATGTTTGTAAATTTGTCATGTAGGCACAGATGGCTCTCTTTGACAGCGGTTGTGCATTATGTCTGCAAATGCAGGTGTTGAATATTAATAAGATTATTGCACAATTGAGTACATTTGTATTTTTCAAGAGGTCTTTAAAATGCTTCTTTGCGCTTCTGCATATCTTGCATTAATTGGGTTTTAAATCGAATTTGGCATCCCATTATTTTGTGAAGACTAAACCCCTTTTTTAATATAATGATGATGAAACTGCTGAAAAACCATCTATGCACAGAATAAAAAGGTGAAGGTTTTGGAATGATGTGATTGACCTTAAGGATGGATAACAAATTGCCCTTTTTCAAGGATAATTTTCTAATGCTGTCACTGAACATCTGTTAAATTCATATCTGAGAGTTTTGGGGTAGATGGATTGAAGCATAAATGTTTTTTTATTGTTCGTCTTTCGGATACGGATGCTTTATCGTCACCACAGAGGTAGCGACGGGAAACCTGCTGGATTTGGAAGAAGGAGCGAACTTGGCTTTTGCAAGCTCAGGTGCCAATTCTGGCCACATTGAGGAGCCCTTCTGCGTGCACAGGAACGCCACCGAGAACAACAACACCGTCTGGGTGAGTCGAGACCGCTGCCGCCCCGGACTCCGGATGAGAATCATGACTTGCCCGACTCGGGTGGGACTTTATTTATTTGTTTTACAGAATACGTGTTCTCTACATTCTGGTGCAGGGTCACACAGCCTCGGTTATGTAGGTTTATATACCACCCGAGCTCTTCGCAACCTTATCAATCCAATGATTGTCTTAGCAGCAGCAGTTTAATACTGGTCCCCAGTTCTCCAGGTAGCTGGAGATGACATGAGTCCTGAGTTGTGTCCCTCCAGGATCTGAAACCTAGCATTTGCAGAGGACTGATCCAGCTTTGCCATTGGGAGCTGGAGGTATTAAAAAAACAAACAAACCATTTAATTAAGGGCTCGATAGATCTTAATTAAAGTAAGCTCTGCTTGAATAAAGACAAGGGGGCACTCTAGGACTGGAAAACGCTGCTCTAAGCCGTTTGAGAAGATTAACGAAAAAGGCAGAGCTGGTGAGCTGTATAGCCAAACTCGGAAAGATTCCTTGCCTGCGCGGATGTTGCGATGCACATCCCCAGCAGTATTGCGAGTCACAGTTTACCCAGGTCTTGAGGGTCTTGGCTGATGTCATCGTATTGAGTTATGATGTTTTTTATGTTGCCAGAAGCACTGAACTTCCCATTACATACTCTACCCATTTTGGACACTTTTTTTTCTTCTATTGATTCATCTTCTACATTTAAATGTGCCTTAAGGCAAGAAGTGTTTTTTTACACAAAAAAAGATAACTTCAGAGTCTTAAGAGGTACTGCCCTACTTCTGGCATTAGGGCAAAAACATGCGTCTGTGCAACTTTAAATGAATTTTGTTTTGACCTCAAAACTTCTTTCTCACAGGAACTTGATGATGGTTTGGATGAAGCTTTTTCAAGGTAACTGTTTCTCTTTCTTACAGTGGATAGTGGGTGTGAAACTAGCACTGTGGTTTTATCTTTCTTTAAAATGCCAACGCCTAGTTTTCAGCACAACTGTAACAGTGGAGCTGATTTGCAGTCTAGAAACTAAGGTGTTCCAATGGCCACGTCTTGAACAGTGATTAAGATTGGTCTTAATGCATTGTCGTGTAGTGGGGTCCAGAACCCGTGCATTCATAACTTCTGCTTATACTCAAGTTGTTTACAGAATCTTCTTGAATGTGCTTGCAATTGGGATAAAGGGTGGTAGTGCAACCTGGCAAAAATGAGGTTTTTCCAACTTACTCCTGTTACCTCTCACCATTCAAAGATGTGCCATCTTGATCTTGATTAGTTGGCGTCTTCTGTTTCTTTGTGTGCACCATGGGATGGACTGGCATCCCACCCAGTGTGTAGTCCAGCTTTGTCCCCTGTGCCTCCAGGAAAGGGCTGGGTTACCCTGGGACAATGGATAGAATCTGTACAAGAGGTCTTGTACGCAAGATTGTGTTGTGAAGGGTCATTCTTCTGCAGCGTTCCATGCATCGTAGAGGCCTTTTTAATTTAATGATGCAACACACTCCGTCGTTCAGTCACAACCTTTCAACAACTGACGGATCTGAAAGATAACTTGCTGAGCTGTGCAGTTGAGACTCTTTCACCATAGCTTACCCGGTTTGGGGGGACAGGTTTTCTGCTGTCTCGCCAATTAAAATTGATGTTCGTTGGACATCCCTTCTAAGACTAAGGTGATGGTTAGTAACTTGGCAGTTTTTTGCTTTACTGAAGACAGCAGGATGATGGTTTTTGTTAAATAATTCACATCTTCACAGCACTTTTTTTTATCTTTAAGATTCTAATGCGGTTTTCTTAAAGAATCCCAGGAAAATTTGAAATAGATCCACGTTTTGATGGAGGTAACTACAAATAGTTTTTGTAAAATAGTTCCTTTTAAAGTGTCTTTTGTGAACCATACAGACCAGGGGTATGTAGTCCTGGAGAACTGGTGTGCACTTGTTGAGCTTAGACACCGTTCAGTGAAGCAATTCAACTTCAGAGCCAGGGAGGGAGGAACCCCACACACATGCCCTCCAGGACCAGGATTGGACAGCCCTGCTGTAGATGATTACCCTTTCTTTAAATGAGTGGATTCATTTTTCAACCTATTGCTTCCCTACTTTTGCTGCAGTGATTTCAGTGTAAAACCTGTAGCTCTGAAATGAGTGTTCCGATCTGGATTGCCTCGGAAAGAGGCACTGATCGTAAGATCTGTGTGCATCTAGGGTTATGCCCAACATAGAGATGTGTTCTAATGGTGCAGCTCTGTCATCTTTGTCTTGTCAGGCAAACTGCTTTTTAATGAGGTTCTCAAATGTTGATATGAAGTCACTTGTAGGAAGTTCAGCTACATACCTCGGGAGAAAAGGACAGGAACCGTCTTGTTTAGCTGTCACTGAGGCATGTCAATTCTGTGACCTTTTAGGAGACTGAGGAGGCCCTGTGGCTCAGAGTGCTCTGTAATTCATTCAGCAGATGGGCACAGTGTACACGTGGGGCTGTATAGGATTGGCTGGACATGCTAACTGCACTGCAAATCTCTTAACCCAGAGCTGGGACTGAAAGTGGAATTACGAAGGGCTGTTAGTTTAACCAAGTGGCACAGCTTGACATGGTAGGGTGACTGTGGCCTATTTGTGGACAGTAAATGAGGATGTTCAAGCGCTAAATGGAATGGTAAATCAAAGAGACGAAGGAGCTTTCAAGCACAATACACAAAGTCGCATCAAATCTTTGTGTAGAGAGACCTCTCCATTAATTTCATTCTCCCTTTGTTTTCTGACGCGATTTAAACTGAATTGTCTTAAACGTACAAAACCCTTTTATCTAGTTAGTCTCTCTAATCTGAAAGGAGATGGGATGAGGAGCTCTAGGAGAGCTTGTGTAATTTGTAATATGTACTGGTCCCTTACAAATTCTTCCAGCAGTTCCTTTAGTGGGGGCATGAGGGAGCTGCACACGTACAGTACCTAATAAAGCAGATGTTAAAATTGTTTAACGAATGGTTTTAAAATATTTATGCTTATCTATGGAAGATGGTAATACAATAGCTTGCCGTTATTGTCCTCCCCTAAATATGTGAGCACATAATCATAATTTATTTTTCTTCATGCTTGTAATTAGATTCTAACAATGAAGCAGAAATGATGGCTGCGAAGTGCTTGCTGGGCAAATTGTTGTAGGTATGGGCTCTTTAATTTAGAATAGCATAAGGAAAAAAAGGAAAGGAAGAAGGTGAAGAACTGTGTGAAATTGGTTTCTGAGGTTACTTACAAACTGAAGGGCTTCTTGATGGTACTTCATGTGAATGGGGAAACTGATTTTAGCGAAATCTCCCTTGCTAAAACGGTTACAGTACATCTTAGATCTTTACTCCAGCACTGACCCCCCTGACTCAGTGGAAAGCTTTTCCCATGAATGATATCTGAGCAGTGTCTCTACAAACGCACTTTGCGCTAAAGGTTACGAGCACCTAATGAAAATTTCCTTCGTTCGCGGTCTGATGGACTCGGAGGGCCATCTACAGACCTCCTAAAAACAGCAGACCCAATGCTTAACAGCACAAGATCTTTCCAGCTTTAACTGCTCTTTCAGGTGTTGAAAGGTGTCTTGCATCGCCCTGGGAGAGCTCTGAGGTGTTTCACGTGGCTTGAAGCTTGACTTCAGCTGTGGGCCAGTGTAAGCAATAGGTGAGGACTGTTTTCCTGAGAGGAGCCAGTTGGATGGTGATGTTAGTAGATTGGTTACCGGATGTCTACAGGCCTGGCAATTCTACTCTCCTCTGACCTCTGTTTTTAGAACAGTTTTTGCTCAAATTGGGGGGGTAAAGCTTCATCAAAACAAGCAGGGCTTGAGCTGGAAGCCATCGTGAACTGTTGCCTGCCTGATGAGCCTTTTTTTGATTTATGCAGGGTTAAAGCCAAATTCACAGCCCAAAGGAAGTGAATAGAATGGAGCTGCTTTGTGCCTCAGAAGTCTGAGGATTGTTGTACCTGGGCATGGTTTAACAACTCAAACTTTTTAAATGCAGTTTCATATTTTCTTGTGGCACCGCAGCCAGGATTGTTTGTGACGGGGGCGCTCGGAGCCAGGCTGACTCACGTGTTCTCTTTGCGTTTGCCAGCCGCAGTCTGGATAGCTATGAGTCTTCAACAGGTAATGGCGTCTTGTTCGGCGACGGGCGTGTTCGACGTCGCGCCTCCACCCTCGGCTCACCCATGTGTACGTGAACCCCCCACCCACATGTCTCCATCTCCCGCTCGTCCCGCGTTCCGCCTGCTTCACACCTCCAGCTCGGACGCTGACCGCAGGAAACCGCTAACAAACATGAGCTGCAGTATCTGCAGAGTAACAGGTGGAGGACCTCGCAATTCTGTTGCTCAAGCTTTCATTTAAGATTTTTTTTTAAATGATCATCCCAAAGCTCATCTTGCCCTGTTTTAGACACCCTCTTAGCTCCAAGACTTGAAATAACCAGCTGTGCGGGACGATAAGGTACTGACGGGGTCGGGGTTTGTTGTTGTCTTGTTAAGGACTTTAGATGTGCTAGCTGGGACAGATACCTTTCTGCATTTATTTGTGCTGAAGCGACTTTTTAATGAATACAACACTGTGTGTGTGTGAAACGGAAGGTTTTTAAGGCCTGTGTTAGACTTCAGTCTTCTTGGTAGCCGTGTTGTGAGGCACTGGTAGCAGAGTGTGAGGCGTGAAGCCTGTTCTAGACTCGAAGGCACAGGAAGTGGCCGTGTGCCAACCTCAAAGTCTTAAAATACCCTGCTTTCGTTTTAGGCGTCTGTCCTGGGCTGCGTTTCATGAGCCCTGGCTTTTCTGTCAAGAGATCAGACTCTGATCTTCCCCCCTTTTATCTGTAACTGCGTTGTCTTGGTTCATGGTTCTCTTTGTGTTACAGCCTGCGTTACAAGTACCTGGGGGATGGGAGAGGAGCTGCTGTGTTTACAGTTGTGGATAAATTAAACCACACACGATATCCAACGGTACTTTCTTACGGAAACAGACAACAGCTTATAGATACGAGCTCATGAGTAGGGATGCATTTGCTCGGCAGCAGCCTGAATTGTGGAGGGCCTGGAGGCAGGGAGAGCCCAGGACACAGCGCTCAGGAGGGGGGCGGGCGTGCAGCCCTGCCTCGCCGTGCTCGGGCCGGCCTCGTGGCTTTCTCTTTAGGGGGAAATTGAGCTGCGGGAAATAGCTTTAGCTGCTGTTGCAGGTCTCCTCTTCTGACTACAGACTGGAACCTGCAGATCTCCGTGCGAGTACATTGCAACTGCAGTAACTACCAGGTTTATTTCTGGTTATCCCACTCAATAGTCCACTTGCTATCCGGAGTGTTAGCAGGGAATTGTGCTGTTGAGAATGTCTGAATGTCACCTGCACCTATGCCGTGTACTTTAAAAGCTGGATTAATTGCTTGCTTTGGGACAGATGTGAATCCGATTTCATTGTGTTCTCTCTCCGTGTGTTGTTGTCATGTAGTCCACAGCCGTTTTGTCTGGAAATGCCTTCCACTGCTTTTTGTTACACAACATGCATTTTCAACAGGAAGGCAAGCTAGCTCGCATTTGAATGTCATTTGGCCTAAACTTCACTTTTGTGCTGTCAAAGCATGTTACTCCTCACGTTAATATGTGACTGTGTGTTGCAGGCTGTTCAGTATCATCGTCAACAATCGCACATTTCATTACAAGCATCATGGTCATCTTTGTTCTTGTGCAATTGAATCAAAATGCCGAGATTCATTATTTTCCTTCTCTGCAGACTCGCTGAGTCTAGAACTAACCCCCAGGTCTTGGACATTGGGGTGACGCCTCAGGACTTCAACACTGACGAGTGCCTTTCACCCACGGACTGGGACAAAGCTGACGCCAACGCCGCAGACAGAGACGACATCTTCGGTTTCTGAGGACGATGGCGCCCTCCTGTGTGCGGAGCCGGATTTGCACCGAAAGGAAAAGCACAGAAAGCCGTCTTCCTTGGAGAGACCACTGGCGCCACCTAGTGGTTTTTAGCTGGGAGGACTGACTAACCCAAAACAAGCGTTTTCAGCTTCCAGACTTTTCAGACCAAAGCAATAATAAACTATTACAAATATTTGCATTTCCCCCCACCTTTTTCTTTTTCTAAGGAGCCATCTTGCAGTTAATGGAGTTCTTGGTTAGTCTTGTTCTGTTTTGATTTCTTTTCATGTGCTCACTTTTTGACATGTCTGTATATATGTATCAAAATCAGTATGACGTTTTATTTTAGAATTATAATTTATATCACCCTTTTATTTTTTTTATTTCGTTGAGTGTTTGTTTACCCTTTCTGCTTTAAAAAAACCCCAAGAACAAAGCCCATGTCCTTTCATGTACTGACTCAGTGTAGCCTTTTCTGAATATATTTCAGGATCCCAAAGTTTCAATAATCCTCGAAACAACATGCAATTTCCTTCTGTTCTTTGCAGGACTGAATTTTTTGGGTAAATGTTGATGTGTTGTACACATTTGTGTTGTCTCAGAGGTGCTTTTATTAAATCTTGTAAGTGTTAATTTTCAAAACAAGGATATCATGGGGAATTTTGAAACACTAGGGTTTGCTTTAGAAAAATGTAAATTCGTTGTTGAGCTCAAAATGGAACTTTTGGATTTCATTTTGTAAACGGACACAAAGAATGAACGTCTTTGGTTAGAAGAGGAATGAGACATTGTGCCATGTATGCTTTTGATGCACTTAAACCATCACTTTCTCAGCGTCACACTTTTATTTAGGAAATAAATTATCACAAGGGGAGCAGGGCACATGGCAATTGTGCTAGTAGAAATAAGATGCATCTCTGAGTGTGGAAGATTTTAAACCTGATTGCAATATTTTAGGGGTTTCTTGTCGGTAAAATAAATGCTGCATCCAGCGTTTCAGCTATAGCTGAAATTGGCAATGCCAAATAGACACACACAGGGACAGAAAAGCTATTCTGAACTGAATCTTTTTGTGAACTTTGGTAGCTCTTAATGTTTAGCAAGAAACTTTTTATTTTTCTTTAGACCACAATCATGGTGGGGAATGATACATTCACCTATGCATTCAATGAGGTAAGAAAAATAAACCTGCATGTCAGAGAAGGAATTTTGCATTTTATGAGAAGAAAAGGACAATCTTATTTTGTTTTCTGGTTGGAAAGCTTACTTTTCTGAAAACAAAAGCAAGAAGTATTTTTGCACTTGTTTTTCCTCCCTCTTCAGAGCACATTGTTTAATTGCAGGAAAGTGGGTTTTTATGCAGGAAATGCAAATGCTGCTAATGGTTCCCCACCTGTGTGGTTTTGCTTCTCCACATTCACCTTCCCGAAGCGATCACTTCCTGGGGAGGGGGCTAGGTGTGTGTGTGTGTCAGTGTTAATATTGACCTTCTACACATGGTTGCATATTCTTTTGGATTAATTTAAATACTACTCTGTCAGTATCATGTTATGTTCCCTCAAAATTGAATAAAATAAGAAATGAAAGTGAGACCTGTCTTTTTTTTAACTGCAGGATTCGTTTGTGATCCTGATCACCTCTAATGATCCGAAGCTGGCTTGATTATAATATAGCAATATATGGGGGAGTCTTTACGACGCCTGCCGGTGCTGTAATTTTCATGTTGATGGGAATGTGCTCGTCACATCAGTCTGGTTCAGATCGGGAGCCTTGACTCCGGAGGACCTCTCTGCAGTTGGTCTTGTAGGCAACTCTAAACTGACGGCTCCTAAACTTCAATTAATAACTTGGCAAGATTTCACGAACAAATTTAATGAGTAGTCTGGCCTTCAAGGGTTTGAATGGTTTGGATTCCAGACAATTTGTTTGCTTACCGGTGTATGTGGTCCCAATGAAATTCTTTCTAGTGTTCACAAAGTGTCAACTCAATGGTTCCCTAAACGCTGTGCTCTATTGGAGCTTTCCAAGACCACACTTAGGGCACTGTTTTAGGTGGATGTGACTTAGATGCCTTTGAGAAGAGAAAATACTCTTAAATCCTTCAGTGTATTTTTGGTTTGGGGGCACAATTCTGTGCAGCCCAAGCTGCTGACTCATAAAAGAAGAAAAGAGCCCCTTTGAATGCTGCGTCAAACATGTTTCTGAAAAAGAAAGTCTGCGTGTCATACTTGCACATCTGGTTGTTTTATTTGCAGATATCCTGTGTGTATTGGAAAGCAAGGGGTGCATCTGTCATATCCCCCCAAAAAACTTATCTTTTAACCAACTAGTTCTTGTTTTTTCATCTCCTTAAAATGCAAACGGTCTGGATGGCTTGGTAGCATTTGTTACTCCTTTCATAAATTGCTATGGGTATCCATTTATACATCTGGATTCTCCACAAAAAGCACGGATTAGTCCATGGGTGAACTGAACCACTGAGCTGGACTGGTGTCCAGTCCAGGGTGTACCCTGCCTTGTGCCTCTGGATAGTATCCAGCCTCCCCACAGTGCAAGTTTGGGAGAAGTGGTTGGAAAATGGATGGATTGATTTGGACCAAATTAGGAAATTGAAAACTTTGTCTACTGAACCACTCTTTTCCCCTAATGACGAGATAAAGTGAAGCTTATTCAATAAATCTTTGGTAGTTTCTTTATAAAGCGACATTAAATTAGCTGAGAATAAAAAAAAGTCAGAACGATACCGTGTCTGTCTTTTTAACTACAGAAGGTGGCATTGTCATTTTAAAAATGTGGTAGCATCTGTCCTGAATTAGTAGACAACGAATTTTTTTTTATATATATTGTATTCGAGGCTTGATTCGTTAAATTATTTTTGTCTCGTCTGTACAGGATTTTTAGATGAACAACAACAGGTAAATGCACAACCATGTTTATTGCCCTCAGTAAATGACACGTTTACAACATGGTCTCTTTCTAATTAATACTGTTCCTATCCGTGTGTTTTACTGAAACATGGTGTGGTCGGCCCAGGTGGAGACCCGACTCCTAAGTGCTTAATTATACACATTAAAATCGACGTTTGGTTTCAGTTGACTAAAACGTCCACTACTTCGTCTTGGAGACTGCCATACAGTAGGTGACTTCAGCGCCCCCAATCATTACAATACACTCACTCCATGCTCGCACTAATTATGCAAGAGCTAACCGGTTTTTGTGTTTTATTCATTAAAAAAAACTACGAATGCAGCTGTAGGATTGAGCTCCGCCTACTTCCTCACGTTAAATTAACGCTTTGTGGCGGCCAAGTCGGTTTGGCTGTTGGGGTTTGTAACGTTGATTAAGGTAAGTGTAGCTAACGTTTATATTTTTGGGATATGCCCTATAAAAAACAAATAAACAAACACCACCAAATCGTCATAAATTGAAGTGAAGTGGGTAAATCTTATAAAAAAGTTATAAACCGGATTTTTTTTTCTTAAGCGGTGGGGTGGAGCCAAGGTTATCGGTTAATGAGAATTAGATAACCTTCAAACAATCAGTAAAATAGTATGTTTAGCATTGTGAATTCGGGAGTGAAATTACACGTTTAAGTCATTTGCGAGCGGAATTATGCATGTCAGGTATCTAGGATTGTGCTTTTCTGCCTTGTTTGACGCTGTAACATTGTGTAAACTTCCAAAGGCTTGGAGTTTGATCGTTACGCGAGTCGGGGGTTTTGAAACAGTATCCAGCATTGTTTATTATTCTGGTTTTAGAACATTTGCATGATAACCTGAGAGCGCTGAAATCTTGCTCATACCCCGAGCGCCAGGTGCGCTCTTTGCCTTACAATAGTTTTTTTTGCCTTAGAAAAGTTTTCAATCCTGCGTTCCCGGGTATTCGGTCCAACTGGACACCAAATCACCTTAATCAGTGACAGAAGGTAATTGATCTGCTTGCTTATTTCGAGTTTTTTCCCTGCACTTGTTCCTTGGTTTTAAAAAAAAATAACCTGCAGTGTGTATGTATATTCTATCCAACAGCTTCAGTACACAGAACTTCATGTGGTCTCTTCTGAACCTTGCTAGTTAAGAATTTGCTCTCTTATTGAAGGCTCATAATAGACGCTTTGTAATCTACAAACACTTGATGGGAATGACAAGGCTTCAGATATTCTCGCAGTAAATCCACAAACACAAGTTTCTCCTTCTGCTTAAGTCCTGTTGCTCACACGTCAACACATTTCCACTCCCCTGAAGGAGGGTTTCAGTAACTGGGGTGCTGGCAGAGGGTTGATGCAAATTACAGCTTTTGAAGAGCTAAAAGAAAACTTAAAACCTAGACCTAGAGTGGAAACCTGAAATTGGCGAATCTATAGTTAAGAATATGACCTGGAAAGAAACAAAACAAAAATGGAACACATTGGTCTCTCAATATGAAGATGGAGAATTAGTATTTGGAAAAAGAAAAGATGAAAAGGCTAGTTTTCACTGCTGTATGACTGATTTTGGTGTTTCTTACTAGTGGAGTTTTCTTTTTCTTCCTAGGGCGCAAGTTCTTGCAATCTCATCTTCAATGACAGAAGATGGAGTCTGACAGCCCCCGATCGCCCTTGAGTTATCGCAGAGTCGTGATGTATGACTTGCCAGATGATAGGTGTCAGAATTCTGCTTCAGGTCTCTCAGATTCGTACTGTAATTTAAAAATCGTAATAGCCAATCACCAATGCGCTGCACATCCCAAACAGCGCCTTGATTCCTTTCCAGAGCGCGCTTGTTCGTCTCCTTTAAATAAGCCTTTGATTTTAAACTCTGGTTTCAACTCCTTACGCAGCTCTGATAAAGCTTCCCACCCGCCTGATTTAGCTCGTGTCCTTGACTCCTCCTTACAAGACAACGAGGCGTCTGAAGCCGCTTCTGAAATCCTTCCAAGGGAAGAGAGAGCGCTGTGTGGGAAAACCGTGGCTGAAAGGTGCAGTCAGACCCCACGTATTTCTGTGCCATTTGGGGAGCAAGACTTGGACAAAGGCGCTTCAGTTCCGGGTGGGGCTTTCACAGCCTGTCCCAGTAAAATTACAATGACGCAAACTAGTTCCTCAGCTGGGAAACCTGCGGCACGAGAGCAAGCTGACGAGCTGATGTCTGTTAGCCCCGTTGACAGAGATGATGACGGGATTGAGGAGTTTATTGTAAGCTGTCAACAGTTTTACGAGAGCAACTGTAGCGGAGCTGGTGGCGCCGACTGGAGCTCGTGCGATGACCAGGATTGGAGATGTGGAATGGAAAACGGAACCTCTAGCGACGAGGGCTACTTCACCAGCTCTTTCAGGGAAGAGCAGTCGAGTGCTGAAGGGAGGGGCACCAGTCCCAAGGAGCTGTTGCAGCCTGTGAACACATCGGCGCCTTCAGTGAAGGGAGCTGTTGCAGATGGGGGGCTGTTGCAGACGGGGCAGGTGGTGCTGTCGGGGACAGTTATCCACAGTGAGCCTCGGCCATGTGAAGTCTTAGGACTGCAGGCGTTTGCCTCATCCCTGGCTGGTAATTCCGGGCCTGAGTCCTTGCAGAGGGATATTTTATTTCAGGACAGCAGCGAGCGTGCCTCAACCTTTGGGCCTGGGATTTGTGAAAACCATCATTCGCTGGAGTCTAAAGGTTTTTCTGATGCAGCGAGTACTGCTTCTGAGCACAAGCAGTTTGCCCAGAAGCCTTTGGCTTGTGTTAAGGAAAAAGAGACGTCTGCTAATGGTTCATTAAATGCTACACAGCTACTCCACAGACAGGTAAAAAAATTGATATTGTCATTATTAAATCTTTAAAAAACACCTCTCATCTAAACAGGATGTAGTGAAAGGATTGTTTCCTCCTTCATCTTCCTGCTGTCTGCGTTAGAGATGTTTCTCAGCTGTGTGCTACGAAAACAAAACACTGCATGGAAACTGGCGCGTGTGTCTTGTGGAATGAAAATGTGTAGACGGGATATTCTGATGAAAGCTGCATCCTGGGTAGTAAGATAAGTTTTAAAACCTGGATGGTGCTGGAATTAATATAAGCAGTGGTAAGAGTTCCTTATGGAAGAGCCCAGTCCAGTCATTCTGGGAAAGTGACTTCTGACCTTGGAGAGATCCAGGCTGTTCTTTCTGGTTTGTGTTACTCCTGGGGTTTAGAAAGTGGTGGCTTCGGTCACGGCGCTCCAAGGAAGAGGTTGGCTCCTAATGAGGGAGCTTTTTGAGACTGTTTTGAAAATAAATATGTATGCACAAGTAATTTATGAGGTATAGTCCAGAAATAAAGGTGTAGATGTCATAGTATTTGGTGCAGCCGATAATATCTAAGTATGGGCCAAGGTACATTTAATATGAGATATTTAAAATATAAGTGTCTTAATGCATACTGTTTTTGTGTAGATATGTGGAGCTTACTCTGTTGACTCTGCAACTACTATTCTCTTTCAAGTTGAGCACTTTAGTTGCATCTAAAATCTCATAGTTGTTCAAATGTAGTATTGTATGATGTGTCTTGTAGGATTTCATGTTGTATTTATTGTATTTTTGTACTTGCATGCATACAGTATGGCTTTTTCTTTTTATTGGTGAAGGTTGTGAAGCAATATTGCCAAATACATTTCCCAGGTTTGGGATAATGAAGGTTTTCTAATCCAATCCCAGTAGTTAAAAGCAGGAAGTGTTATAAAGTACCTGCAGCAGAAACGTGTGCGAGGGGGTGACTTCAGGATTGGGGCAAAGGGTCCCTCGATAAAATGGCTACCCAAGGCTGATCATCAAGAGTCTGAAAAAGTTTTGTAGGTTCTCTCTAGTATCTACCACTTCATACCTGTGATGCAAGGTTAAATTGGTGAGGCTAAAATTGTTTTCTCGTCTTGGTCTTGGTGCCGATTTCAGGACGCTGAGAATATCTGCTGGGCTTGTGCCCTCAAGGCCCAGACTAGGCACTAGTATCTTACGGAAGAGATGTCAAAAGGAATTCTCACCTCAGGCTGTCAGAAGCCCCTTTGTGATGTTGTCCTCCGTTTTTGAACATTGTTTTCTTAAGACTCATCATGCTGATCATTCTAAGACGGCCTTCTCTTCCCCAGTTTTCTTGTATTTTTTCAGGTGAGGTCTGTGATTATCGCCCCTGCGACTATGAACCATGTCCCTCCCGCACAGGGCCCGGTTAATGGTGCCCTCAGTGGTCCAGTTTATAGGTACGTTCAGGACATCCATGGAGTTTCCCTTCAGAGAGGTTCGAGGAACAAAACTACTGTTTTATAGCTTAGAGCTCATAAAAGTACTAACTCATTTGGTTCATCCTAGCTAAATACTCAAATGAGTTTCTCCAAACATTTTGTGAAGCCAAGGTATCAGTTTGGACAAAGTGACTGGGTGGCAAATTGATCCTGGATCAATAATTCTGACGAGTATGTTGGCGGGACCTTATTTGCACTCCTGCTGTTGCAAGAGTAACAGCAGCGAGCACAGATGGAAACCACTAATTGTTTCTAAGCTTGAAAAATGTTGAGAAAAAAGTAATTGGCAGTGCTATTTTTTTTAAAGAAGGTTAGAGATGCCTGGAGGCGTTGAAAATAATCAACATACAACAACCGTTGTAGGTGCCCTGTGGGAGATTTTAGTTATTGTAGAATTTCCAGGTTTAGCATATTGTCTAACAGTAGGGGGAAGCATTTAGTAACACTGTCTTTTGGAGGGGGTTCGTTTTAGTCTTATGTGCGCTTGTAAAGGAGTTTTTCTTCCCCACACACTGCTCTTTGTAGAAATGTAGTCTTTGAAGAATCAGAGCTGGAACAACAAAAGAAGATGTATGTCCAGCGCGTGTCCAGCCACATGGCCGACAGTAACGCTGAGAACCAAGGTACGAATGACCAATACCACGCTACTGTCAAGTTTTCTTTTCAGTTTAATGCTGCGATAAAAGTGTCCAGTTTTCATGGAAAAGGAGCAGATTTCTGTATGGGAAACAGGCAGCTGTGTGTCAGTCGTGTATTTTCATGTCTATGTTTTCCTTTTCAATTCACTAGGTACAGTAGCATATGTCACTCGTCCATTTTGAGGCATTTTTTTCACATGGTTACGTCCTTTCTTTGCCACAGATTTTTGTGAGCGTGCTCACATTAATGTCTGTTTCTCTGGCAGCTCTTCCAGAGAGACACGTGCATTGGGGTGACCAGTGTTGGAGATGGCTAATACCTCTACCCTTGTAGGATTATCTATAGAAGAATCCTTGTAACCCCTCACCTGTGTGCACCTGTGTGGCCACAGCAGTGGGCCCTTTCTCCTCCCCCTCCTGCCCCCTCTCTAGCTCTTTCAAATTCTGATCATCAGATATCACCGCCAGAGGGTTGGAGTTTTATTTTGTGAAGAAAATCTCTGTTCTTTTTCCCGTCAAAGTCAGTCCTGTGTAGGTTTAACAAAACAGAGTGGACACTGAGGCCAGTGTTAAGTCTCCTATTGTCTGGGACACAGCAGTGGCTGTGGAGCAGTGAGAACGCTCATCAGGAGCAGGTTGGGTTTTGTAACAAGGTCTCCATTTGCATTCAGAAGCAATACAGAAAAAGGAATCGTTTTTTTTTTTTCCTCAGTACATGCCTGCATGCTTTTCTTCATTTTCTTGTGGAAAGGGTTCCAAATCTCTTGCTGAAAAGTTAAGAACTGCACTGTATATCACGCCTGGATGTGTCGTGAGTACACACTCTTATTGTAACCTTTGACTAAAGGTTTAGTGTTGAAAAGATTAAGGTCACAGATAAAGATCGGATTGGGATGTGAGAAAAAAAGTGTACATGGGGCTTTTTGAACCGTTCTTTTTAACCAGCCCTTCCTCCTGATGTTTCCTAGGCGTGATGAATGAGCTGCTGGTCTTGATGAGCGCTGTGGCCGGCCGGGGAAATAGCACCAGCAGCGGGTCATGGCAGCACCCCTCAGATCTCACAAAAAGGTGAGGTGCGTGGTGCCCCGATTCTCCAGGGGCACATCTTTTACTCATTTATAAGGCCAGTACTCTAGAATCCGTGCACTTACAGTAATTCTTCTCAGTAACTTCTCTGCGTTTGGCATTTAGCACTGTTTCTCCATTTCTGGAGAAAATAGCACCTCCTAGCTGTATTTGTCATTTGTACTTGTGTTATTGTACTGTGGAAAACATTTGAACAGTTAATGGGCAATTTTATCACTGCAGAAACTACAGGAGAGCACTGGGCAAGCCCGTCTGTCAGATTAGTCTGCAAGACTGGCAGAAGAGGAACGGAAAGTACTTCCGGCGCTTTGCATCAATCCCAGACAAGTTTAACCGCAGCAGGATAGCCGATACCTGATGATGAGGACAGTGTGTGTGCTGTCCTTTTGTGACTGTGTGCTGCTCTGTGCGCATGTCGTCGTTCACTATTTTTAGTAACTCGTAGTTTTCATTAGTGAAGAGCACTGTGTGGTGAAGGTCCAGTCGCTGGGCAGCTGGAGGACAATATTTCAGTACGGAGGCGTGATCTGGTGGGGAGAGCGGGCCATCGGTAATTTTGATTTATTTTTATCACGTCACCAATCTCAATAATGTTGATGTTGGCCAAGGTAGCTCTAAAAAAGGAGAAACGATTTGACAGTTTTGGTGTCTTGACATGCTTGAAATTGCTGGCTCTTGTAAAGCAGGCTTGCTTGTCTGACCCTTTACTGGACAGACACTTTTTACCATAATACAATTTATCAGCCTACTCTTCAGCCTACTTTTTTGCACTTGCTTGACCTTTCTTCCTTCAGCTTCTGAGCTTATAAGTTCATTCAGTTCATTTAAATTTGTGTTTTATTTTGCTCTCTGTACGAATTTTTCTGAACTGTATTTATTATTCTAGCTAGTTCCGGAAAACATGCAGTTTGTCGTTGGTTGATTTTAACATTTTTTGTTTGTTTGTTAATTGTGTGTTTGAACTGGAAATAAATTAGCATAAAGAATTTAAGGTCAGAAGTCTCTGTATCTTCACTAAATACAGGTGACACTTTGCTCTTTGTTCAGCTAAATCAGAGTTTCAAGATCCTGGATTCCCAGAATTACTGGTTTCACCTCCAGCTGGACTTGTCCCTAATAGAAATCTTTACTCACAAACTGTTTGATTTTCAAGTCTTTTCCTACTCGAAAGCTGGACATCGTAAGTCAATTATGAAATGCTGTGGTTAAAAGGCATGCTAAGTGGCTGAAAGTCATAGAAGTGTCCGAATGAATCCTGTTATTAGGTCGGTTAATGTAAGTGAGAGATCAGCTGGAACAAGAAGAGTGAGCACACTGGCTGTGCCACAGTGGGGCTGCAGGTTCTGTACCAGGGGTCTGATGGGTCTCCTTGGCTTGTCCGGGCAGGAGCAGAACTCTTGTCTTGCCATGTGGTCTCACACAAGCCTCTTCTGCCTGTAGGTGCAGTGGGTCTTGGTGTTCGAGAGATCTGCTCTCCATTTGGGGGTGCAGAATCGGGAGGGGTTGTTCTTCTCAAGTTAATCCCTTCTTATTTTTCCTTCTGTGCTGCTGCAGGAATGAGTGTAAAACGGGGTGCTGGGGATTATGTGTGAAATAGAAGAAAGGCATTGCACATCAAAAAACAGTTCAATGTGCATAAAAAGGTACTAAACATATGACTAATATCGGAGGTCTGCATACATTTTGAAAGCCTACAAACCTTGTACAAAGTCTTGTAGTACTCTTGTTGTACTCGCAAGAGTAAATCAAGGACATGTGCACCTTATTTTTGTGAAGCTAATGGTTTTGGGCTTTTATGTGTTAACCGGTTGACTAATTCCTCACCCCTGAAGAAGGCAGGCCATTTTTTTAATTTACTGAAGATTATAACATTAAAGTCAGCAGTTTGCGAAGTTGCACACTTTACAGTCACTGAGAAGTTCTCCTTAAAACCCCTTTTCTTTTGTCGGCGGAGTGTTTGTGTGGGTGGGCCGTTGGAGAGAGATCTACTGAAGGTTAGCGACAGCCAGAAGCACATTAATTCTTGTGGGGGGGGGGGGGAGGGATGAGAGATGAGGAACTACAAAACTAAAGCTATTTGCATTTGAAACAAAACACTGACTGTGGAGTATGCATTCACTTCCAATATTTGTATTTCTGTTTTAAATGTTGAATGTAGAGATTGGGGATTCTTAACACTGTCGCATTTGCAAAGGGGAGTGGCATGATAAGTATAGATTTGTCAGGCATAGTGCCAAAAGCTCCTGTTAGAACTTAAGGTTAATAGAAATGGAAAAAAAAACAGTTTCAAATTTTGGATTGTTTGTCAATGAAAATGGAAATTTCCTCCTCTGAGACATACTGTAGGCCAGGGTTGTATCATACACTTTTTGCTTTTATTCTTTTAAGATAAATTTAAGCCAGCAACCTTATCACTCTGCATCTCACAACTGGATCCCCACCACAAACTATGCATGTAATAGATTTTGTGCAAATGAGCAAACTTACTGTTTTACAGACACTAAAACAATAAAAACATGAATGTCGCCTTTTAAAAATAAGAAAAAATATTTTCAATCATCTCGTTTCTTAATTTTTGTACATTCCCCAGTGTTGATTTGTGGCTGCAGCCATCTTCCAAAACCCTCTCAGCCTCTCTCTTTTCTGTATTTTATTCCGGTTGACTTTTCAATGTCTAAATTGAAATTTTAACATCATTTACTTAATCTGGGAAAAAAAAACAGATTTTTTTTTCTTGACTGTCATCTGTCTTCATGTATGAAATATGTGTATGTACGTTATGTATTCTATATGAAAGTAAATCACGGGGAAAATGAGTTTGTATTTCTGTTGCGTGTCCTTTTACTTGATGTATGTGTGTGATAGAGGGCCTCAAGGTTGACCTGTTACCATGGTGACATGAATCGTGGCTGTTGGGCCCTGAATACAGATCCACCTCCGGCAAGTCGGTCTTGTTGTGACTGCAAGCTCTCTTGTGCCTTACTGGAGCGTTAGGTTCATCTCTCACTGACATCACTGCATGATTACAGACACATGGCCAATCACAGGCATTGCTGTTTACTGCCATCCGCCCATTTCTAACTGCTTCTCTCAATTCAGGGTCGTGGGGGAGCTGGAGCCTATCCCAGTAAGCAACGGACGCAAGGCAGGGCACATCCTGGATGGAATGCCAGTCCGTTACAGGGTACACAGACACCAACGCACACACACTCATACCTCAGGCCAGTTTTCCCAGAAGCCAATTAACCTACCTGTATGTTTTTGGACTGTGGGAGGAAACTGGAGCAGCCAGAGGAAACCATGTTTAACCCGGGGAGAGCATACGAACTCCAAGTGGATGGAATCCCAGGTCTGGAATTTTACCTGGGTCCCCAGCGTTGTGAGAGATCAAAGCTGTCCACTGTGCCACTTGCTGCCCTGCTTTTTACTTAAAAGAAGCAAACATCCTTGCCAGCTTATGTCTGTGGGGCTGCTCTACATGAGAACTCTGGCATCTGGGCTATGGGGCTCAATCCTTACATTCCTGTTTTACACTGGATGAAGGTGCGACAAAACCTTTTGGTCATGAATACACTGCCCAATCCTTGATGCAAGACATTTGCAGTTCAGTTTAGTTTTGCGCTTTTGGGAGCTGGTACTTCTCATAAAGAGACCCAGCCAGCCAGTGTTTTTAAGTGCGGCAGCCTATATAACAGCAAAAATGCTGTTGCTGGGCAAATCTCGATGCGTCTCCTGCTTAGATCGCTGTGGACGGACCATGTGAATTATGACTGTCTCTGACTGCTGTGTACTTGTAAAGGCCACCCTTGTACTTTGTGCGTAATGCTGAGTGCCGTTAACAGGCACATTTGTGCTGGCAGCTAAAAGACCTGAAAAGTGATATAGTAGCAACTCAACCATTTGGAGGTTAATGAAAAGGGAGCTCAAAAAAAGCCCTGCAATCATCACACAGTTTCATTGCAGGGATAGGAAGGCAGGAAACAGTGGGTAACTCAAATGCATGAGGGAGAAAAAGCTAATGAGCGACATTGTTCAGTGTAGTGCCAGAAAGGCTGGATTTAGGATTTGTTAGAAGATTCATTTTGAATCCCACTGTAGACCTTACACAATCTGACTGGAGGCCACATTTAGAAATTTCTGCCCAGTGTTTTTCCTCTCCCAAGAGTACTGCATACTTGCCGTGGAGTTTAATGGAACTGTTTTTTTCGTTGTTTTCAAGCGAAAACTCTGGGATAGTCATATGCTTCTATGGAAATCTGTCTTCTGAGAATGATCCTTTGAAAGACCTGTGTTGCTGTCGTAGTTTTACACTCTCAGTAACAGCCGTTAGAACTGTGTCGAGTTTTTATTGGGAACATGCAGTAGCTTTCCTATACTTTGACTGTGTTCTGTGTTAATATTTTGTGTTTTCTTACGGATACTGTGCTTTGGAAACCCCAGCCTCATCTTGAAGGGCTCGTCTGTGTGGTCAGTGAAGAAAAACATCGGCAAAAACACAACACTGGGTTTGGTTGGACAGTGTTCTCTTGAAAAGTGCATATAGGAGGGTAAAACATCATGACTTGGCTTAAAGCTGGCGCGTGGTGTGCTTGTAAATGGGTTCAGGTGTGAGGTGGAATACTCTAACAGACTCTGCGAATTGTGGCTGATAGACCAGATCCAGTTAGTTACTGTAGCTTGTCTTTGGATTGGCTTCAGTCTGATTCCTTTTACAGAAATCTTGCTGTGGCAGTCCTTAGGCCAGATTAGCTCCCCAGACACTGCATTTGTACTAAACACTAAACCAAAAACTGTGTATTGATTGGGTATCACTTTCACAGCAAAGCTTAACAGCTTTCGAAACAAAACTTAAAGCAGATTAAAGCAGAGATCCATCAGGTTAGAAATGGAAAAGGAATATATTCCCTTTCACACTGCTGTCGAGTCCTTTATATTTTGAATTACTGAAGGAGAGGAGAGGAAGTCACGTTTTGCCAATACCTGAAACAATGGCTTTGGTACTCAGTTCCTTTAGCCAAGGTAAGGGACAAATATCTGTCTTTCACAAGACGTGGGGTACCTGCAGAGGTGCTGAGCATGTCTTGGTAGCTCCATGTTTTGCAGGTGTTTTGCAATAGTGTGGATATTCAATGCTTCTTAAAAAATAGGATGGACTCGGGGTTTTGCTCTGTAGCATCATGTTTCTCAAGATTTTTCCTTCATTTTTACCTCCATTGACTTTTTGAAGTGTAAAAGTAATTTGTACAGACAGTTATTGTGTTCATATAGGGCGCACAGGTTCATCAAGTTTGAGCCCCTCTGCAGGGGAGGCATTTGTACCACAAGGTGGAACCGCGAGACTGTTTAGCCACGCTCTCAGGGCAAGGACAAGATGAGATCACTTTTTTTCAGCACAGCAACGATTTTATTTCAGAAGCTGTTCCACAGAGAGTCTGTTTATTCGATCATACCTGTTAAAAGCCGTGCAGTTGTGTGATGTGTCCAATTACTGGCAACAGAGCTTGGCTTTGGGCTTTAAATTAGATACATAACTTATTCGAATTTTGGATTTAATAGATCTCAGTTAAAAATCAGTACGTTTTTTCCTCTTTGGCAATATTTTTCCTCAAGCTGATGAAACAGTAACAGTGGGGTTAGTGGTTTCCAAAACTAGAGCTGTGTGAGATGGTGTGATAGCATGCTATTACAGGACCCAAGGCTGGAAGACAGCCGGTGTGCAGCACTGAAGGAAGTCCTTCTTAATGATGGCCTGCAGCCCTCTTCACTGTTCAGCTCCCCCAAAGAATTTGGCATCCTCCTAAGGATTAAGACTCAAGACAAAAGAGTGCTGTTTGCATCTGTCATTCATATAAGCAGGAAAGCACATGAGCAATTGCCAATAGTTGTAAAACTTTTTTTCGAGATCAGAAAATGTGTAGCAGATCCAAGTTGACAGGAAACTATTTGATTTGAAAATATTCAGTACCTTTATTAGATTTACATTTAATACATCATTAGATCTATGTACAGTTTAATAGAAAGTGTGTAATCTCATTTGTGCATATTAGTACAAGCATGCTAGCCCTCTTAGTAAAGCAGTTGGTATTATACATTACATACATGAATATAAACATGATAGTTTACACAAAGCATTCCTGCACTTTATTCATGCTTCTTTGCAAATCTTCAACTATGGAACAGAGTTAACGTTTGAATTTGACTTTGAACTCAGCCTCACTTGTTTTTACTGCTGAAAAACCTGTCTTCCAAGTTGGACTCAAACTGTTCTCACGGATGTCAGAGGTGAAAGCTGATCTTCAGAGCTTCAGGGTTTCATGACTGTTTTAATATAGAAGGTGAAACACTTTGACCTGTCTAAAACTGAACCGCCATTCCAGTTTTGATGGAAAGCGGAAAAAAAGCGACCTCTTTATTGCAAACCTTTTTCTTTGTCTTATACTTTAAAGTGATCAAGTTCATTAAGACTTAAATGCGTCCTAGATTTGTGTTACTCTTTAGTTTAAAGGGCTGGCAGTGATACGTTTAAATGTTATAAAGAGTATCTTAACACGTTTACAACATGTTCATGCATGAGAATCTTCTGTATTGCCTGCTAATAATGTAATCAGTCAGTTGAAAATGTCACTTACCTCAAGTTAAATATAATTATCTTCTGTCTTATTGCATGCTGCGAAGAATGAAGTGACAATTTGTAATTCCTAATCTAATGTTTTACCAGATACAATTGTACAATGCATGTTTTCTTGTGATTTTGGACTGTACCATCGGTCATAAAATATTGAATATAATCTCCACATATATGAACACATTGAAATGTATTACTAATACTGTTCCTTATGCCTTAATTTGCTTTAATATTTATCTCTCAAAAACTAAAAGGGAATTTTAATGACATTCAGATTATATGAAAAAGGATGCATTATTTAAAGTGTTCAGGAGCAATAAGACTTTATTAATGTATAATGGAACTAATGGGTCAGTGAAAATTTGTAAAAGTTATTAAAATAATCCAAATAAAAAAGCTTATTGGTGACTTTTTGACATTGCATTATTTCACAGATTGCAGCCTGTGGAAATTGTTAAGGAGGTCGAAGATCGAAGTGTGTGGTCTGTTTTACAGAGGCTTGAAGTCATCCTTAAGTGTTCCCATTCTGTTCAGGCAGTTCATTTTCACAGGAGGTTTAATGAACAGACAAAAGAGCAATGCTAGTTGGTTTTAGTATAGGTCAAGGAGGATTGTAGATCGGGTTTGAAGCAACAGTTCACGTTCAAAAAATAAATATGTATTGATATGCAAAGAAAACAATGCTGAATAAGAGGTACTAATTTATACTGTACACAATCCTGTCAGATAATAACTTGTTAGTTCTACTAAAGCTACCAATTAAAGAAAAATACCATATCTTGATAATCTTAATCTTTTTGTTTAAGCAAAAAGTATTGAAACAGAGAATTATAAAGCCACTTATTTTGTTTTTTTTTATGCAGTTTGTGAGTCTATAGAGAGCTGGTCCCTTTCCAACTATTAGACACAGCACCATGAAAAATGATGGAGCAGTAACAGTCCGGAAGGACTTTAATTACGTGCATAAAGTACTAATTCTTATTGAGGTGTGAGCTGTGAAGCAGTCTCCTCATAAATCTTCTCCTTTTGGTTTTACTAGAGGTCTATCGCTGGGAAAAACAGTCAGTGAAGCTTTTTATTTTTTTTTATCATGACTAATACTGTTTAGGACTGGTGGCAGTGAGGATTTTAAACTACAGCAGGAGAACAAAAGTGTGAAGGGTATCTTAAAAGGGGAAGCTCCACACAGATTGTTCCTGATAGCCTAAGGCTGTGTTGGGCTGTGGTAAGAGCTGGTCCGGTCGACACATCTTTTGAACTCCCTACGTTCATTTCCGATTGTCCAGTCAGAGCCCTGTGACCCCACTCCAAACCCTTCGCCCAGACCTTTCCCTTTACCCTCCTTGTGCTGCTCCTCGCCCTACCCCCATAACCCCCTCCTCTCCAGCTACAGACCCACTCCCTCTTGAGCACCTCCTACAGGAGCTTTGAGGTAACGCACTATGGCAGCCCACATCGTAAACAGATCTTTGTTCAGGGCAAGAAATTAGGCCGGTAAAGTAGCAGCACAGCTCTTTCAAATTGTCATAACCGACACCAGCAGGGACTTGGGCATTAATCAAAAGAGGTTCATTCAGTCTCCTTCTTTTTGTGATCGGCGTCGGCGAGATCCGGCTAGAAAATCCAGTTCTGGTTTATTAATGTTGTTGTGAGTGGCAAAGCAGAAAAACTTTGCTGCAGTAGTTCAACTCCCCACCTCCCCCCCCCAGTTCTTACTTCTGTTAGCTGCTAGCAGAGAATATTAATGTCGCCAATTTTTCATGTCACGGTGTGCCATTTTCCCTGTGGCCAAGGTTAATTATCAGTCATTAAAAGATAAAAAAAAACCTTCTTCACTGCAGAGAAAAAAGTCCCCCAAATTGTTCCAATGAGTTAGAGGCTTATCGGCAGTGCTGCGGAACGCATCAGCTTGCAACAGGACCCATTGTGACCTTGATACAAACTGCAGAAAGGCAGCCATATTAAGCCACCATCTGGAGCTGATGGTGTGGGAATTGTAATTTTCTAATGCAGGCCGTTTGGTTCTTTGATAGCACTCAACAAGAGGCATCTCTACTATTTTTTAAACACTCTGTTGAAAGTTAAGAAATGAGCTGTGATTTGCACTGGGGGAGCTTTCATGTCCATGGTTTGGAAAATACTGGTCCAGTGGCTTGAAATCTTGGGCTTAATGAGCAGTTCTCGTTGTTTTAGGGGGCTTTTCTCTTTTTATTTCAAGACAGCCTGATGAGATTTTAAGAAATGTGGATTCCAGGTCCTGACAAGACTCGGGTGCAGGCTTCATGCCAATTTTGAGGCCAGCAATAAGAAGAATAATTAAAAGGTTGTTTTTCTTAGGCAAATATTTCACCCGTGGAGTGCTGATCTTGAATCAGTCACAGTTTTGAAGTGTGACCCATAGATATCCAAGGGATATGGGGATGCATTTATTCTTTAGCTACAAGTCTGTATTTTGCCTTGAATTGTGCAACTGCTTTATCTTGACGTCAGTTTTAGTTACAGTGTATACATTGGGAAAACACTAAATGACTCTGTGACGTCATAGCAGAAAATGGCAATGACTGAAGAGCAGGTAAATCAAACCCAGCTTTTCCTCAAAGTCGTTACATACCTTTAGGAATTCCAGAAATGAATGAGGCCCAGTCTGTAGAAGGTTAAAAAAAACTTCCTGTGGTGTGACTACCTGTGTTCATGCAACTTTAAGCTATTTCATTTGGCCATGAAACTTGGAGACTTCTTAAATAACGATAATAGCAGCTGTTGCTTCTCCACACCTGCTTCCTCGCAGATTTCGAAGTGTGAGTTGATGTTGGTCACAACCTGTGTCAGGTGAAGATTGTTCTACTACATAAACTAGTTACTGAAACTGCATATTGCCCTCCTGTTTCTTTCAAAGAGGCAACTCTAGCGGACTATCCCGTGCTGCAAAGCAGGTTCCCGATATCCTTTTCGCATGTTGTATCTTCCTTCTGAAATAGTCACCTAACCTTATGCATTCTTGGAAACGGTAATTGAGATGTGGAGGGGAAAGGGGGTTTTGTGAAATGTACAAAGCTGTGGAAAGCTGCCTTTAGTCAGATTTGCAGAGTTACCAGATCGTAGATACGTAGTCTATCGGAATGCCTCCAGATACATTCAGTGTAATGCCTTCTCTATGCTTAAAACAGTCCAAGCACAGTTGTCCTTGGTATTTCACTACAAGGGTAAAGGAATATGTAAAACATTTCATTCCAACAGCAAAACTTGTGGCTCGACGTCTGCTGGCAAACATTTCCAAAGTGTTTTTGCAAAGTTCTTTAACAGAAGCCCTTCTCTCTAGGTAGGACCATTCCATCCCACCTGCGGAGTAATTGAAATCTCACCTGTGCTACAACGAAATTTAAAAATCCCCCCCACCTGCCCAAAATGAACGTTTCAGAGGTTTGTGGGGGGATGGATGTGTTGCTGGCACAAGGGCAGACCAAAGGCAATGATATTAAAGGTCGTTTGAAAAAATCGAGGAGTTCTGTCCAGTCAATTGGTACCACGATCAGTCCAGTGGATGACTTGAATGGGTGGATCTTCCACACTCTGCTTGGAACGAGAAGCCTGGGGCTCCCACTGTTCGCTGCTTACTGCAGGGTTTATTGCTGTCTGCTGAAGACTTGTGCAGCCTTTTTACAATGATGTGAAATGAGATGCCAGATGCAGCTGGAGACCTATTTGAACACGTGTGAGGAAGTCCTTCTGTGTTAATGTTATCCTGGTCAAAATCTTACTTTAGCTAAAGATTTTCTAGGGCATACACTTATTCACGACAGTGTCAAGACTGTTTGAAAAAAATCAAAAGGTTACGTTTTAAAGAGATGCCCGATAAAGAAGGCACCTTTTAAGTTTCAACACTAGATCTGTGAATTAGTGAAAGTAAGATCAAAGTGACTCTTCATATAGAGGTCACTCACTGTCACAGATCTTGAGGCATCTTGGATAATGGTAAGAAAAAATAATATCAGTGTTTAATTGTCAGAGCTTGTATTGTACAATTATGTGCTTATCATTACAATCTCTTATGTACTGAAGATATTTTTTTATTTTTTTATTTTTTGTTTCGGATGCTGAAGAAACTAAAAGATGAGATGTAAATTACATTTTCTCACATGGTCTTGGAAAATGTTTTCGCAATGTAAAAAAATGAAGCAGAAAATTATTTGTTGTAAAGTAGCAAATCAAAAACTGATAGCCATGGTCAATAACGTCTCTTAAAAAATGAGTCATGTGTTGTAAAGGAGGGGGATAAGGGAGGTTTAAGTTAGCACTTTGAGAGCAGATTCTCAAGAGATGTAAAGTCCTTTTTAACTATCCACCAAGCTTCCAAAAATGACTAGAATAAAAAACAGATGGCAGACTGATGTTCAGTTGCTGTCCTTGAACATTGAGTTAAACACATAAGTAAGAGCTCAAAGCTTAATTCTGCATTCCAGCTCAAGAATGTAGAGCTCTGCTTGTTTAATGATAAGAGCAGAAAGCTGAGGGGGTATTTTTAGAGGTGTTGAGCACAGGGTGGTTTATTGTTTGTATTTTGAAGGCTGATAAATCTGTCTTATCTCTTGACTGTTGCTGTGCCTCTGCTATAAGGCAGCCATGGGTAATTAGGCCAGACTCCTCCAGAGAGATGATTGTCCAGCACCTCATGTACAAAGCTGGTGTTGTGTCTTTTGATGTGAGTATCTCTCAGCATCCTCCAGTCTGGTGGTGCGATTTGACTGGGCCCTACTCCCAGCACTGGGCTCTTCCCAGTGATTCGCAGGCCTCTCTCCTTGGTTGCTTCTTTAGAAAGTCTTTTGCATGTAGAAAAGCAAGCAGTCACGCTTCAATGATGTTAACCGATGGCTTGTTGTTCTTAGGGAACTGCAGGGAAAATAAAAGAACAAGATTAGATACTTCAAAGTGGAAGGAAATCAACTTTAAAGATCAATAGTGACTACCTCGTTAGCCTCAGGGGTTAGCAAGGCATAGGAAGTTGTACAAATTGTTTTCAATATGTGTTTTGTGATTTAGAGAGAATATTTTCCTGTCAAATGAACTAATTGGTTCATATTGTCTGAAGAGAGCGAAAACACCTTATCTTATTGAAGGAAACAACATCTCTTTCCTGACACTGAATCTAACAAGTGATCATATTTTCTGTCATTTTGAACTACTGTATACTGGAAAAATGTATCTTAATGTAATATCTGATGCTACGGTTCTCTCACTGAATGCAAAGAAACTTTCTTTTGATCTGTGTCATTGCTGAATGCTTAAAATGTTTAATGTTAACCATACAGTGCTTCTTTATTGGGGAAAAAATGACTAAAAGTTTAATTTCAGTGGATAAACTTAAATTCTGTATATAATTTCCCCCTCAAATTCTGAAGGTTTTATCTCTTTTTAGGACTTAAGCATTTTGTTTATATCATATGCTCCAGATATGCTTTTGTTATAAAAACTCTCCAGGGCCTTTTCATTTTTAGGTTTTGCTTTAAATATGTTGTAAGATCCTGAATAAACCAAAATTTATTAAGTGTTTTGTTTAATTTTGAATGATCGTTAGGCAAGATCATCAACCATGTTTTGGGTATTTTTTTTCTTTAAAATCTAGCAATGTTCTGCATAATGGTGATAAGGAATAGGGATTTCAGGGTGATTAAGACTTTTATTATGTGTATATTCAATGGTTAAATGCATCAAGATAACATTTTTTATTTTTAAAAAATAAAATTCAATGCTAATCTTCAACTTGCTGCCTGTGGATGTAATATTTACTGTGATGTTAAAATAGAGGCTGTGCTGGAATGCTGGCTTTGCAAATATGACATTTTAATAACTCATTTATTCATTTCAGTGTTTTTTTTTGTTCTGTCCTAAAGCACTGGCTGTTGCTCAGCAGAATGAACGCACTCTCCAAAGCTTTAACAGAATATTGAGTGTCGGGTTCTTACATGGTAGCTATTTATCACACCAGGGACAGACAGTTGGTCTGGTGCACACAGAAAGAAAAGATATTGGGGTGTATGAAATGTAGGAATGGAACATTTTCACAGGAAGGATTTAAAGGCTTTTACCTTTGCCTGATGTGTGTGGTACTGGGATTATGTTTTGATCCTGAAAGTGCCTTCCAAAAGTATTGGAAAAAGAAAGGCAAAACAGTTATATTTGCTGTGCAGTGCAGCAATTTGCTTTTTCCACCATTATATCAATATAAATGCTATGTACAGCACAACAGTATGTCAATTTTACTTCATTTTTGGGTAATTCCTTGCATACTGTAAATATGACCATGTTAGAACAAAAACACACTATGTGTTTAATTGTGGTTTTACATGGCCATACAGTATGCATTGGGAACATTCACTTCAAATACATTTTTATTTACTATTTATTAAAAAGTTCATATTAATTTAATTAATTGAATTTAATATTAAATAAAAAACAAATATTTATTTCCAGCTCCTTGGCTGCATTGCCCTTATGTTTTGGGTGACTGTCCAGCTGAATGGTGAAGCATCTCCCAAGAGGCATAGAAGTGTTTTTGTTCTACAGGAGCGGACAGAATGTATCTGTACTCTTGCAAATTCATGCTGCCGTCGCCAGTATTAGTTATGTCATCCATAAAGACGAATGTGTCACGTGGCACAGCACAGAAAGAGGTTTAGGGATGTTCGGCGTGAAGAGAGATCTCTGCTTTGTCCAGTTCCATCTCTCTTTCTCAGCGGCTGTCACACGAGATGATTAAGTGGGCACATTCTGTTTGGCATCAGAAGCATTTTGATCGCATTGGAAAACATCAGATTCACAGGTTCACCCACAACCCTGAAGGTCGTATTCCACGCTTCAAGCGCATGCCTCCTCACTGATACACGCATACAAACAGTTGCATGAGATTTGATCTGATTTGATTTTTATTTGTTATTTTGGAGCCTGACACATTGCAAAAGAATCGAGCAATGTCTGGATTAGAAGACTGAACCTCACTGTGGAAGCTGAGGGGTGAGACTCGGCTTATTGTGAAGATTTCTGACTTTTTGGGTCAGTCCATTTTCTTTTAACAGTTTTGCAAATTTGATCGAACAAGGTCAAAACCAAGAAAGGCATAATATTAGCTGTAAAATGGGTTTAACTTTAGGCAGTTTAGTACAAATGCAAGTTTTTTTAGCAACTAGCAAGTTGATGCCTTTTAATTGAATCTTAAATAAAATTCAGTCTAGTAAGGTAGGGGCTTGTTATAATGGACATTTTGCAATGAAAATAGATTTTAACATCTGCAGATCGGGTATCTCAGGCTAATTCCGGCTACAATTTGAAAAACATACATGGAGGTGAAGAACAGGGATTCCCAGTCTTAGTCCTTGAGGTCCACACCCCCACGCCTGCTGGCTTTTCAGTCGAGCCACAGTCAAGCCGAAGTAGGATTCGTTTGAACTGTTCGATTGTTTTCAGCTCTGTTGTTGTTCGGCTCTGGTCTTTCAGCTCTTCATACCTGTAGCCATATCTTTACTTAACACTCGATTCTCTCTGCGAATATGGATGTGCATTGTTGTTTTCATTGTGTTTTTTTGTTCTGTCCATCTGCACTTTGCTGTAAAAACAAATTTAAAGAAAAAAAAAAAGACTTTCCCTAAACATGCCATCTTGGCTGCCATCTAACGCTGGTATTTTCGTCAGTAAAATGGTGAAATACGAAGTAGAAAAAGGAACTTACAAGTTCCTTACAGTCAAGCAGGTTAACTTAAATCAAGTAATTAATCTGTGGGTCTCCCTAGGACTAGGATTGGGAACACCTGGTGTAGAAGACTATTTCCTTGTAACACATGTGAGTGAGGCGATTAGAGATGCTGTTCATGGGCTCGAACTGTATGATTCACCTGCCCTGGGCTGGGGGAGCCACTTATACCTTGCTGCGTAACAGACCCCCCGTGGGATGCTCTGGAGTGCTGCACTCAGACGAGTTCTTGGTTTTGTCCTTGTTGTTGTTCGGCTCGTTGTCCTTGATGATGTCATACTGCCGGCAGAACAAGGCTATTACTCCTGTGCCGGGGAATGAACAAACAAGAACCGGTTAGCTGGAACAGTGTATATACCCCGTTAGCCTACTGAAAATCTCCACTCGGCTATAACAGTGTGTTCTTTAAGGGTCAAACCTGTTTCCAGCTGCTGAACTGTATGATTCCTGGGAGCAGTGAATCTCCAACATACTTTGAAATATCTTTCTTTTTATTTTATTATCTGTTCGTTCATTACTTGGTTTTTACTAAGTGGAGTGCTACATATTTGAACCACAAATATATATATATTGTCCGTTAAATCCTACCTTTATTTTTTTACACTGAAATAAAGTTGGTGTTTGTTTGATTTTTATCCCTACATCTTGTTTCTTCCTGGGAAACAGTAAGAGGAATTCCATGATGGTACAGCCTTAGTTTGAATGCCAATTAGGTGCAAGAGTACTTAATATCATTGAAGAAATGTCTTTCAAGGGAGATTAGCCTTTTTTATATTCATAAAGGGTTTTTATATTGTTTCTCAAAATGAGACAGCTTCCTACAGCCTTGACTCATTGGCGGCTACTTTATTCTATGTGAAGTGCATTAAGGCTGGTAATTTTCAGTAGCAGCACAAACATGACAGGGACGTGGAAGCAAATCAGGAGAGACGACACAAGAACGCTTAGCGATTGTTTTGTTTGTTTGACTGTTGTGTGGTGGGGTCTGTTGCTGTGTGGAAGAGAGAGGGGAGGAGGCCCACACAGTAACTCACCGGCCCACATGACCAAGACGACCACAATGATGATGAGCTCCCCAGCTCTCAGCTGCGTGCTCTGCTTGCCCACTTCCTTCATTGTCACGTCATCTAGAAGAGACCGGGGAGCAGGCTGTGTTAACCACCAACCTCTGCACAGCTAGGAGCAGCTCCTTCTCCTCTTTTAACACAGAACCACTGTAATGACTGTTGGTCCAGAGCGAGGAAAGCTGTTGCCAGAAAGATCCGTTCCATGAGGAACAACAGGCAGAGATCAATCGGGGACAAAAGACTGCTGCTTCTTTATGAACACAGGGGTAGGCGTTATGAACATAAGGTCTACGACTGTACATGGGATTGTTTGACCCATATTGTTTGTAAGGTTGCTGGTAGCTAATCTGAGAATCATCATTTACTTCTTGAAGGATCTCAGGAAATCTACTACTGCAATATGTAGGGGCATATTATTCCAAAGATCCACCATAGATCTTCTAGTTATTCGCTGTTAAATCCACTCTCGCTTTGAGTGTGGGCCAGTGTCGAGTTGGTGGCCACATACAATATAAGTGGCTAGAGCTCATCTCTGCGAGGCAGTCTACTCAGTTGACCTAATGACTCACAGAATCTCATCTGTAAGAAAGAAGAATTCACACAAATTGCTGACTTTCCAGTATTTTTCTGTGGCGAAGTGCTGTGAACCTTTCCAGCATAGTTTCAAGTGCTGCGCCATCGGGCTACACTGACGGTCTCTGAATGTGGTTCAGTGGTGTATGAAAATCACAGTCCATTGCAACAGAAGTTCATGGTGATCTTATCTAGAGGGTCCCAGCATTGTTAGATTGTTATCTCATTTAATTTGTGGATGTTCTATGTTTTTTTTAACTAAAACTGATTTTGCTCTTTGATATTTTGATTTTTGCAATATACAATGCCTACAAATCAGCAGATCATTGTTTATATAAAGTCTCAAATATTTGCATGCTCATTGTATCATCTATGTTTAAGATACTAAGATTTTATTTAAAAAAATGTACACAGCTCATAAAAGATTCTTGACTGCTGTTTTTGTCCAGGAAAACTGGAGTAAGCACGTTGCATGTGAACATTTTAATTAGTACAGTATATTAGGGCTGTGATAGTATAAAGGTTAATGTCTGTATAATTAGCTGACATATTCAAGCTCCTTTTTTTCAAGTAATTTCTGAGAAAGAAGGTCATTTTTGTCAGCCTTTAGATAAAGATGCCTGAAGTATGAGGATCTCTGTAACTATAATTAAAATAATGTGTAGCATTCCTTAAAAGAGAGAGAATAAAGTGACTGAAAAAGGAAGGAAACACATGCAGTTCCCTTTTTATTTGGAAGATCTAGGTTTACACTCAGGAAAAGCCATTCTCTTTTATTTCCTGCAATCAGTTCATCTGTTTTCCTGCATTATTAAAAGGCTGAGGTTAGTTAGTAAAAAAAATTATGCTGCAGCAGGCTAAACCCTTACTATTTTATGAACATAAACCCCTGGGAAATATGGAAGTTCTAATGTTTTTTTTTATCCACCACACTTCTCATTTGTACCCTTAAGTAACATAATACAGTAATTATGACACTTTGCAAGTATGATGTTTCAGTTTCCTGTTTTATCAATGCATGATCTCCTGGTGTTTGGATTTGCTTTCTGACGCAGACACTTCTTGTATGTAGGAAACTTTGTGACAGTTCCGTCCCGAGGAGCCTGAATATTTAATACATCATTAACTTAAAATGGAGATAGCGCTCTTTTGTGTCCTCCAAACCCGAATTAAAGCATCATTTACCTCAGACTAGAAGGTGGACTTACAAGGGATATATGACTGAAATAATGCCTAGAGGTCTTTTAGAAAAATCATAGTGCAGAAGAAAATTGACATGCTTCTTATTAACACTCAATCAGCTGCTTTTTCAGTCCTTTGGGCTTGACATTCTGGATACTGAAATGATGTGTACTCTAATTAAGCCATCCTTTAACAGGGATGATTAACCGGGTTGTTTCTATAGTATACAATGCCTTGCAAAAAGCTTTAAAACCATTTTGTAGTTCTTACATTTTGTTGCTTCATAGCTTGTGGTCAAGATAGTTGTTAGGTACACAACCAAGGCAATGCGTTCAAAGCAAAAAAAAACACAGAAAGAAATCAGTAAATAGATAATTAATATAAAAAAAGGAAGTCATGATTGCATAAGTACTCAAACCCTTTGCTGTGGCAAACCTAAATTAATTTTGATGCACATAATTACCCTAATGAGCCACACAATTAGTTGAGTGGCCTCTGTCTGTGTGCAATAATGGTTCAGAATAAATACAAATGTCTCTGAAAGGTCCCTCAGTCGGGCAGTGAATTTCAAGCAAAGATTTAACCATGATGACCAAGGGAACTCTTTGAGACAAGTCTGCAGTTCAAGCATTCAGGCTCAGAGTAAAATGGTGAGTTTAAAAAAAGCGTATGTATTTCACAAAATGGGACACCAGGAGAAGGGTCTGAATTATTTTTGTAAGGCACTATATAGAAAACAATTCATAATAAGAAACCTTTAACCAAGCCTCATAATCTATGACAAACCTTTTCATAAATTCATCCCTTTAAACATTTTGGCGTTTTACTAAATGCATTGATTTTGTAAAGAAGGGAATGTTATTATGTTTAGAACCACTTGTTGGGACAGACTATCAATACCCCATGTTGGATAAAAGCAGTTAGAAAGTGGATGGATGTTCATAATTGCCAGTTTGATATTTGTGTGATTTTTTTTTTCCTTTTGTGGGGAATTGAATTGAGTAGAATTCTCACTGATCAGCTCGAGCCACTTATGTGTGGCCACTGGCTCACACTCAGAGTCAGCATTGTGAGAGTGGATTTAACAGCGAACAATGAGGAGACTTGTGGTCCTGATTTCTAAGCTGCCTGCTGTTGCTCTGCTTTGGTTAAACACTCCTGTGTGCCCTTTGCCTGACTCTAGGCTCTAGTCTAGCCTATGGGCACTGAGGCAACACGAAAACAGCCCAGCAAAGCTTAAAGCGTATTCCTTGAGCAGGGAGCTACTGTCAGAGCAGCTCAACTACAAGACCTTCAGTTGATGCTGGAAACTGATCAAGTGTAAAAAATAAAGAAATTGTCTTGTCCGGGTTTTGTAGCCTCCTCCTGACCCCAGACCACCAGCACCACTGCGCCCCCCAGAGGTCTCTGGAGTCCCCCTCTTTTCTGTTATTCTTTTTCATCTCGTTCAGAAATTAGTCTTTCTTTATCTGATACTGTGGAGGGAAGAAACTGAAGAGGCTGGTGTCGTGCAGGCATATTTCCCATGAATCCCTGCCGATTTCACAGCAATCTCATCCTGCTGCTTTTTTCCCTTCTTATCTAGAGCTCACTAATACATTTTAACGATCTCGGGGCCAGATCTTTCATTAGCAGTCACACCTCAGGCCCTGCGGGGTGAAGGAATCCTATTCCTGTCACACCCGGTGAGGAATTAAATACAGAGCAGATTCATGGAGGCTTTGACAAATAGACTTTCCCTAAAAGCTAATCTTTTCTAATCTTTTCTCCATTCCTGCGAGAGTTCCAAGAGGAAACCGAACCAAAGAGATTCATTAAACTAATGCAATTAAATTCCTTAAAAAAGTTGAAAAACTGTGGCCTCATGAAGAGGTACAGCAACATGTTTATTTAGTCCATGGCAACTCTCAAGCTCAGACTCTGCTGTCTTGTAATAATTACTGTTTAAGACAAAATAAACTTCGTACAGCTTCTTACATCCCTTTTCTGACATTACACAGAAACAGTGCCAGTCCAGCAGTAATGCATTGACAACTGAAAAAGGCATAAACAATACATATTCAATATTGTCCCTCGTGATAATAAGCTTATATAATTGTTGCTGTTGCAGTTTAATTTGTGAGCAACATTTACGGGCTCCTGATAATTAAATCATTTGTCTAATGAATACCTAGTCCTCAGACCTGCAAGTGTCTCTCATGGTTATGCATTTATTTTTCATTGGTATATTTTACACGTTATTCACGATTCATTACATAGGCTGGTGGAACACACAGAGGACGACTGGAGGTTCTGATTTTAGTTATGATTAAGTCAAACTGATGGCCAATGAGCTGAACTGGGTTGGAGTGACGGGGCAAGACTGTTTGGGTGTCAGAGGCAGAGATCCAAGGATTTTGTCCCGATCTTTTTGAAAGATCTGCCTCAAGATTGGAACGTTGTAATTTGCTCCTGACATGCATGGCTGTTCATGTTAAGAGGTGCTCCTGGGGATTCTGAGAGGCTCAGACCGGAGCAAGAAGAAGTTCTTGCTCAGAATACGGCCAGAGCTGGGTGGCTAGGTCATGTCACTAGTCAAATGTGACTGGGATTTCAAGGTTGGTGCACCATCCCGTACCTCCCGTGCTCTCAGCTTTCAGAAAAACAGCAGTTTCTGTGACTTATCAAGAATCTGCAGAATGCTGCCATGTCAGCGAGGCATCCTGCTCCTCCAATCAAAGCTTACTCTCCAGAACACAGACGGCCGCATGTAAAAGGGTTCGTGGCTCCAGCAGGTGGTTGTGGGAAGAACATATCTGTCTGTTCTAACTTTCTTGTCGCCTTGCCATTCCTGGCAGGACTAAGTGCCATTACTCTCATAATCCTGCGCTCAAGACCACCAGATGTTCCACTAATTGGGCAACTAATTGAACTTATTTGGCATTTTACCATCTATAACAGGTTAAGGTTTGTATTTCCAAAAATTGAGAATTGTTAATAGTTAAATTGTTAAACCACATTGCGAGCACTGGGACCACAAAGGCTGTCACCTCACATAAACACAGAATGTGTATACGTTCTCTTCATCCATTTTTTGATCCTCCTTTCCACTTGCTCAAGTTCATTGAATTACTTTGGATTACATATTGCAAAGGGACCAATTATTAAGCTTTTTTTTTTGTACTGTAGGCTCACGGGAAGATGTTGCACATACCTTCTGATGAAAGTCAAACTGAAATTGAGATGTTGAACATCCCTCTTTAACTGCGTCTTTTGAAAGTGCTTGATGAATTCCTTGTAGTATCTCCCTGTACTTCAAATATGAAAAGGTGGCATGAACAAGCAAAGGGAGCTGTTTGGCACACGGACTGCTGTGCTCTGCCAATGAGGGTGCTTGTGAACAGCTCTCTCCTGGAGTACTGATCAGCCTGTCTGCCTGAGGGTACTGGGAGCTGAGCTACCAAAGGGGTGCTTGGTTTGTACCCTGGCAGCTGAGGAGGGACATTCATCATCTTGACAAGGCAAAAACAGTTGTTGACACACGACAAATGATTTATCAAGCCAGGGCAGGTGAAAGTAAGAACAAATCATATACTGCACATGGGAAGAAGCTCAGTGCAATTCAGTCAGGACATTTCATTGAATGCAAAATGTATATGGTTTTTCAAGGCATCGTGGCTAGGAAGAGTGCTCTTTTAGCTTCAGAATTCTCCCCTTTTTGCCTACCCTCCAGAGCATAATGCTAGTTAATTTACTAATATGGCAATCTCACAACTCAATCAATAAACTATGGGGATTATGTTTTTAAATGCAGTTTTTTATTTTTCAGACCCCAGAAGAAAGCTGACATCAAGTACTGGAACTGTAATTTGTGATGGTTGGGTGTAACAGTGATTAGAAAATCTGAATTTAAGATACACCGATTCTAATTTATGTCATAAGCAGCAAAACCTTGACATAATTCTTTCAAATGAGGCTAGAGTGTTTCCCAGCTGTTGTGTATTAAAAATAAAAGGGCTCTACAGACATCATTTGGAGCGAAAATGCACTGCTTCTAGGAGGCCATCAGACTGGGCACCTTTCAGGAATGATACAGTAGTTGTTCACAAAGTGCTGAACACACTCCTCGCTAGCTTTCTACAGGGCACAGGGAATTAGACATTTTAAATGCTAATGCCATTTTTGAAACTTGTTGTGACTGTTTCCTCATAGACTTTCTAATGCTGACTGGGTGCTGTGTTTGGTGATTGATCTTCGTGTAGGGAGCATTTGCATGGCATCTAGCATCCTTCTGTTGTCCGTTTTGGGAAATCTGATTTTGAAACAGCCACATCTTAAAATAGTGTAATAGTTATGGAAGCAATGGAGAAACCTTGTGTTTTTTACTGACTGTAACTTCAGTGCGGATTGATTGTGCAGGTTCTAGGATAACTGGAATGGAGGAAAACTGCCTGCTAACCATCGGTACCATTAAACAAGAGCCTTGACACCTAGGAAGTCATTACCTTTGACTTAGACAATACAAAAATGTCCAGTGTAATCAACTTTACTTTATATTCAGCTTTAAAGAAGGTGAGCAATCTTCCCAAGCATTAAAATTTCTTTTCACCTTCAAAATGTGCATGTAAAAGTAGAACAGAAGCAAGGTTACTAATAATTTGTAACTAATAAGGTTGTTTGGATCACCTTGCTTGTTTGGTTGATCTTGGTCAGTGAACCTTGTCAAGTTTCTTGTGAATTAGCGTCCTTTGTGTCTCCCTTACAAGCACTTTGCTTTCTACAAAGGAATTTTCGTAACTCAATTGAACGGTCTAGCTTGGGTTTCTGCTGTTTGAGGAGACCCAGGCACATGGTGCTTGCCTGATATCTAAAAACACACTCCTTGGCATTCTAGGAACAAAGAAAAAAAACCACCTCCATTACCTTTGCTCTTGGAGGCCAGTTTTTCTGCTTCTTTTGGCGTTCTGAAGAGGACGGGGTCACTGGCTGGGCTGGGTCCACTCATGCTGATGGACTGGACGTGCACAATATATTCCGTGTCCTCTTCTAGGTCCCAGAGAGCACAGGAGTGGGTGGTGGTGTTCACCTCCTGAATGAACCTCAGCATTCGCACATCCTTCTTCTGTAGACACACGGGCAACAGTGGTGTTAGCAGTGGGATTTGGGCCTAATTTTGTGTTTAAGTTGGATACTCAGTGTAAAGTTCAGTCTGTGGTTCCCCCTCATTCCAATTAGCATTGGATGCTTTTGAGGTTTACAGATTTGTGGTTTGTAGGGCTACAATGCTAGGTGTAACGTTAGAAAAGCAATCTTTCTCACATGTGAAATTCTCTACATCTTGATGGCCCAACCTCTGTTGCTGTCTAAAGTCTTCCTATTATTCTGTTGTTCTCACATGCTTATTATTTCCTTCACTATTGATTTTTTTTTTTGTGTGGAAATTATGCTCTTGTTAATTAGGCTTAACAAGAGATCACATTTGGTCACAGTTCTATTAATAATGGAAACTTTTTGTGTATCACTGTAAATAAATCAATATATGAACACCACTTAAATGTGTGGAGATACATCATCTAATGTGAGTGCAAGTTCTGACTAGGGCCCAGGGTGAAGTCCATGCATTACAGTGAAGTAAGCAGAAGAAGCAGAAGCACTCAAGCTTCTCCCAGTGGTTCCATTGTAATTATGGACTTTTTACTTGATAAATTCTTTCTTGTCACCTAGTGAAACTAGTATGACACTTGAAAAGCCTCATTTCACTTATGGAATTCTTGTGGGCCTTGGTATTGCTAATTACACTATTTTCAAGGGTAAATAAAGGGTGATGCTTAAGAGGGACACACAGTTTCAAACATCATCTATTTGGGCTATAGGGAAGCGAAGAGACCTTTATCATCATTTATTAACTGCAAGTGTTAATGTCTAAACCTGCCATTTGTTAAGCACTCGAAGATTGAAAAAGGCAGAGCTCAGCACAGCTGTAGCTTTGATTGACTTGGATTAAGTTCTTTAGAAGCATTATTCAAGCGATCCTTGAGAGACATGAAACCCTGCAGCGTGTGCTAGTTTTTGTTTTGGCTCGCTGTATCTTATAACACCGGCTCCTGAGTCACCTAATTGTGACAGAAACTCTGCAACACCTTGGAGTGCTGCACAGCTGGTTTTTAAAGATGAGAGAGTACTGTAGCTGTATCATCGCTAATTGACACGTCTGGCTGTATGGCTAACTGAAGAAAACAAACATATCAGTTTTCCTAACAGTTTTTAAGTGTTGGCCAATTAGAGGCAATACTTTTGGATGTGTGGACCAGGGATTTAGATAAAGGACAGTTTTCTCATGGATTACGCATCTCCCCTGGCTCCACCACTTATGAAATTTGTACTATGGTGTTCCATTGTAAAAGCAGAGTCAGGTTTAGTAAAGCACAGTGAAATCCTGGTAATAGAATGGTAAATAATAGGTTATGGTAAAGCTTAAGTAACCAGGTTAAGTAAAAGGTAAAACCATAGAGAACTTAGGGACCCACCCCCTTTTTGGGGGGATTCATGCAAACATTATAGTGTTAACAAAGTGAATTGCTTGTGCATGGATAATGTTCACAAGAAGCCAATCATTTCCTCTAATGATTGCTGTCATGCAAAGTGGCGTTCCAGGAACAAGAGCCCAATTCCCGACTGAGATGTGCGAGATGGCAGCATCTTTTTAGCCCTCAAGCGTCTTCCTTGTCAGTTTTGCATTCCCATCAGAGGCTAATTGGAAACAGCAGGAGTGTTTAGATCACAGGCTTCTGATCCTGGCTGCACGCTCCTACCTGCTGGGAGATGGCGAAGCCGATGACAATGTCTCCCTCTGGAATGTCCCATGTCACCACTGCGGAATTGGCCTTCAGTGCTTTGATTGTGACATTGACGGGGGCCATCAGGCTGTCTGAACCAGCAAGAGAGAGAAACAAGAGAAACAAGCAGAAGGAGGAACAGATCAATGAACTGTTCTCTGTTGTTTTTTCAGAATGATCCACCAGAGGGGATGTTTATATAGAGGCAATAGCTCCAAAAACTCCAGACTTTTGATCTTTCTGCAGTTTATCATTTTATTTTTAAAGATTCTGCTACAAAAAACGAAACTACCAAACAGACTAGATGAGCCGAATGGCCTTCTCTCGTTTGTAACCCTTTCTGTGTTCTGGTTTCAAGGTGAACCGAGTGGTTCGGATGTGGTCAAATGTCTGTTGGAAGGATTGCTTCCACGCCTGAAAATGTCTGACCAGAAGTGGATGTACTAATGCAGTGTTATTTTATTTCACCATGTAGATGACACACATGTCATTTAATTTGCTACTGTCTGCTTTAAATTGCACAGGGAAATAACAGCATGACACGTGACCTGTTTTACTTGTGGATGTGTCTGGCTTAAAGTAAAGGAATAAGTAACAGAAATGTAATTCTGTTACTTATTCAAACTGCCTTTAATGAGATTTTCTTGCAGTCACCTCAGGTAAGGTCTGCCTGTAAATTGTGCAGATCTTTAGATCATTTCATTGTATTTCAGAACAGAGCTATTGATATTATTTTCACCTGCTCCACACTTCGTTTCCCAGGGAATTATATTAGAGATTTTTTGCACAAACATACTTTTATTATTGTACACTATCTGTCCCTCGATATGTTCCTGTTTAAAAAGACATCCATAGGAAAGTCCTTCACAATAGCCTTGTGTGAAAGATTTCACCTGAAAAGAGCACCAACAGGAATAAAGCAGCCAGGTTTCCTGCGGACCAGCATTCTGCAAATTGAGCAAGGACTGGTTGTACTATCTAGCTCACAACATTTGCCTTCGTCGCCTACTTTCATTGCATGCCATTTTAAAAGCTGCTTTCATGATTAAACATCCTTTCAGGACTATAGTATTTGTGCACATCATAGACTGAGCCTGAACGTGGCAATTTGTTTTCTGTCTGTATCATGGATTTCTCCCCAGAGTCACTCATGGCAGACGGCTTACAGTATCACCTTGTGTGATTTACTCCTTGTGTGAAGTGATCATCCTACGGCTTAGGCCGTAGGCGTCTCTTGTAATAAACAAGCTTCAGTAAAGAGAGCTTATCTGGACATTCCCATCTGTTTTTGGTCCTCTTTTCTAAATCAAGGAGGCAGGCGCCCTCTCAGAAGAGCGACAGAGAAAGCACGGGTGTGTAAGAAATGTTTCAAAACTAGGTTTTGTGATGCTACTGTAACTGGGAATAGCATTTACAGATCAGGTATGTACTGTGTTTGGTATTCAAATATATTCTTCTACAGTATATATTTATCATACATTTCGAATCATACATACATATCATACATCTCGAATTTCGAGGAGGCTACCTCACCGGAAATACAAGTTTGATGGGAAGTCAGAGATGGGGTTTCAGAGCCTGTATCCAGGGCTGCTCAAGGCCTGATTCCAGCTGTAACTCTGTAATTGTCAAACCATGTGGAAGGGCGGTAGGCTGCAGGCTCTGACACACGGCTGGCGGGTTTCAAGAAGAGATGCACTACAGTGCATACAGAGTGCTTCACGCAGGGGGTGAGACTGACATGGGAAGAGCTGATGACACATGGTCTGCGTGAAAACACGCTGTTTGCTGCATTTTAATTTTAAAGACTGCCGTAAACTGTGTTTACTGAGTCAGCCCGATATTCCCTTCTAGGGGGCCGCAGGGGTGAGTGGATCAGGTTCCTGCGTTTGGTGTGAAAAGCTCCTAAAGGAATCTCCTTTCTCTCATCAGAGTGTTCCTGTATCTCTTCACCTTACATCTGAATTCCTTATTACCCCTTTTCAAGAAGAATCTGCTTATTCTTTTTCTTCTTTGCTTTTAAGGGAAACCATTTGCTCCATCTACTGAATGTCTGCATTCTACCCTGTTTCCCTAGGAGAGAAAACATATTCTGAATGCAGTGTATTGCATTCTGCCGTCAGTATACGTTACAAATTGAACAGAAAAGTTCTTAAGTGTTTTCTTCATCAGAACTCAAGTTGACTACAAAGATCTGTACGTTATGACCACACTAAAATTCTTCATTTTCCTAAATATGTTGACATGGTGCTGAGGTTTGAGCTAGAAAAACAGATATCGGCTTCGGAAAAGGATGTAAGGAAAAGTGGAAAACTCTGGAAGGATGAGGTTGTGGGAACACTACCCCACAGCTGCAAGGGCAGAGACAGGAGGGAGTGTTGCGAAACGAGCAGGAGACTGAGCAATAAGCTAGCTGAAGGTTAGGGTTTGACCTCCTCCCGGACTTTCAATTTTAACTGCATGAACTCCACACGTACTCCAGTGTACACACACTCTGGGCTTAATTGGATATTTTTTTCATTTCTTCAGATTTTCTAAATGGAATGGTAGCAAATTTTGGTGTCACTTAGAAATAGGGGTGAGAGCTCCTGAATTGAGTTTATGTATTAAGCAGAGTGGCATTTCCAGAACTCTCCCATGTAAGAAGTCTTTCTGTAGCACAGAATGCTTTCCATTCTCTGCTTTTAGTACAGCACATAAAGCAAACCTCTCATATTAGCGCTTTAGAAATAACATCATCACACTGAAAGATCAAAACCGCATGCCCTAGTGATCTTAATAAAACAGTAATGCATTATTGATGAGGGACTAAAAACCAGGTCAAAGGGGGGTTATTTTAAAGATTGATAAAGAGCTGGGAATGTCGAGACAGCAGATCCTCGTTTTCTCAAACTCCTGATAAATCAACCACAAGAAACAGAACCGTGGAAATTAAAACAGCAATGGGAAGATATTTTTGGAAAACATGCCGATGTTATGAGGGACAGGAATAACTGAGAGATCTGGCAAAGCGTTTTGCATTCTTTGTAAGTTATGGCCTTGATTAAGTTACCCTCATGCCCAAATTTAAATTCCCCCAAATCCACAGTGATGTTTACCCTGGAATCAGACTTTCCAGTTGCTATATAAAGTAATACTTCTGTGATTCCAAAGAAGTCTTCTGCTGACATGGTAGAGGATGCAGATTTAAGATGGAGTGTTTTATCAATGTCACAGTGAACAGCAGATGGAATTATACCCTGACTGTATGAAGCCCTGTTGTGCGAGCAAGTTTATTTTTACAGATGATGTTAACGGTCAGGAGAGACGGGGATAAATCTGGGAGGTAATAATGGAAAGGGGGGGTGGGAAAACCTGGCAGAATACTGCTGTTAGAAAAGCAGAGATGGCTAAAGCTGTTATGTTTTTTAAAATAAGTAGAATCCACTATTTGTTCTGTCGGGTCAGTGTGGATTATATGAAGATGGTTCATTGTGCTCCACTGTTGCTGGTGCTTGCCTTTTCTCCAGGCTTAGGTTTTAAATGCCCTTGAGGGCTGTCCAAGATGAAATTCTTGATCATAGCACAGTAACCACAAGCAACCAAAGAAGGCAAAATGTACACTCTAGACATCACAGACCATGGACAGCAGGGCCAGTTTTCCCAGAAGTCATTTATCCTACCAGCATGTCTTTGAACTGAGGGAGGAAACTGGAGCACCTGGAGGAAACCCACACAAACATGGGGGAGAACATGCAACCCTCTGGAACTGGTTCCAGGGCCCCCAGCTGTGTGAGGCAGCAACGCTAACCTCTGTGCCAGTGTGCCACCCTCTCATAAAGGCAAAAAAAATGAAAATAGGTTTTGGATTTCTAAATGAGATGCGTAATAATCAATCCAATCTGTGAGCATGTCTACAAACTGGATCCACTTCAGTTGACCTGTGATGCTTCATTTATTTCTTTGTGTGCTCACGTGTTTTTTACAGATTCCGAAGAACACAGTGTGAGGGAGATGTGCAAGGTACTGCAGGTCGCTTTCTAATTAATTCTGGATTGAGCTAATTATCACATATTAATGAGATTAAAGTCATGCACCTCTGGGGACGTGTGTCTGAAGAAACAAATGAATGAGCAGAAACGTCTCATACTAATTCATGATGACTGTAACCTCCTTAAGGAAAACAAATCTGTCTGACAACAAGCAGTTTATTCATGGCCTCTTGGAGATATATTCATTTCTGCGTTAGTATCGTAAATTTAAACTTACTCTCACAGTTCATCTGCAAAGCTCTGTAAATTCTCCACAGCAACCCTAGTAGGTGCCTTAAAGGACAGTATGTAATGAGGGCCTGTATTTGCATATTGCAAAAAAAGTCATTTTTGCATTACACGCATGAATGGTGCACTGAAGAAAACAATTGTGTTTTGATTGCTTTTCAGATGCATCAAATCTTAATGTAGGACCTGTGATAATGGCTAAGAATCCAATCTTAGCTGTAGTCATGTGCCCCAGGAGGACAACACTCTGTGGAGAAAATCCTAGCTCACTTCCCACTGGGATTCCTATTTCTAATTGATCTAATTATAACCTGCTGAGAAACATAAGAAGTTTTTTTTGTGCTTGAAAAAACTTCTACTAACTTTCGGTCCTGTCTTTGCACAGGGCTGTGCAGAGTGGCTCTTAGACAAAGAAATACTGCTGAACGGAGGCAGTGAAATATGATTGATGGTTGTGACGGAGCTAATTATAGTATTTGCTGAAAAAATGAAGCCAATCTGTTATGGCATCAACCAAGCAAAGCCGAAGCACAGGACAGTGAAAGAAATTGGTTTGAGGAACGAACTGTAACAGACCAGCTCTCTCAGAGCTGTCAGTGTCAGTTTCAGCCACCAGGGGGCGAGTTAAGGGCAATCTAGAAGAAACAGTGCCTGTATGTGCATGGGGTTGTGAGAGAGGAATCTAATGCAGCTTGGGCTGGTGTGTAATGACCACAAGGTTAAGTGTCTAGTCTGAGGATGGTCTCATGGTCAGACCAGTCTTTTGGTTCGGTTGGTTTTAGAATCAACACCGAAGCTGGCATCTGATTTAGCCCATTGCTCACCCTCATAGTCGGGGTTGGACAAAATGGGTAGACCTAATGGCAATTCCCAGAGGAGAGGGGAATGGTATATAAGATGCTACTGGAGAGCTCACTATCTGAGAAGCCGGTGATCCACTGGGGAAGAAGGTGGGAGCTTTCGGAAAAGTGGAGCAACATCAGCTGCCGGAATGAAAGAACTCAAACAGGGTTAAACAAAAGGGGAACCCAGCTAGGCCGTTAGGGTACTGACTGTATCAGGGAGGGATAAAGTGTTATTAAGTATAGTAAGTGTTAATATATTCGCTACATTAGGGAATAGGTCCTCCTGTGCCACCCTGCCAGATTAGGTGTACATGCCACAATGGCATATTATTGATTCTGTGTTATATCTCTACTTTCCCTCTCTTTCTGGCACAGCTAGCCTCACGTTCTGCAGGGTCCTGCAGTGCCTTGTAACACATTTAGATAAATGTACTCAGTCAATATTTATTTTATGTCTACTGTCTAAGAAGACCGCGGCCTGAAACTCCAAAGACCCCAGACGTTGAGCGCACAGTACTGTATGCCAAACTAAGTGGCGAAAATTAATCATGATGGGAATGGGCCCCATGAATGAGAACTGTCATGGCGACTAATGACTCTGTTCATCAAGAGCCTGTTGTGCATTGCCATTGGCTGATATTACTTTGCGCAGCACATGTCAACCGAGGGATAATAAGAAGAGGCTGATACAATCAGGGAGGGACGTTTCAGTGAATCTCAGTGAAGAGAATGGATGATGCTGATGAAATTGACCAAAGTGAACTAGTGAAGACAGCAGCATTACTTCATGGCAGTGGAACTTTGCCATGCCTTCGTCTTAAGGATATGCAGAGTTAAGGATATCAGAGTCCATACTTTTTATCACAAATTAAATACAATAAAGTGCTCTCTGTGATATTTGCACTATACATTTTCAATGAAAACGCTCTGCACCAAACTCACTTTATCTGTGCGCTACTCTCCGTGATTCCTAATGGACTGATCATGATGTCATGTGGGATTTCTTTAAGACTCCCATTGAGGAGATACATCTTTTATTCTTCTTCTCTCTCCTCGTCTCTCCTGCCCACACCACACTGCCTGGAGGGAGGGTTTTTAATCTATCAATTTGCTGTCTTTTCTGCCTAACAGTTTCCAGATCCCTGCAATGTGAACGAAAAATGTAAGAAGGTCGAGTTTTCAGAGGCAATGCGAGAAAAAGCATTGAGGCACTATCAGCTGTGAGCAGCACAAGAAAACCGCAGTCGTGCCTTGCCTTCTTCTGTCAATAGCTGGGATTTAGTCTAGTGCCAGTGTCACTCAAGCTCAGATCAATTGCCTTCTCACGGTTGGAGATAGCAGGTGCTGACAAAGACTGTTGCTAAAAGGCTAAAGAGCATTTTCCCCTCATTCCTTGCCATTCAGTCCCCTATTATATTTAAAGCAGTTCGTTTTAAAATCCTTTAACTTTTTAGAATTTATAGTGCTCCTCTGCAGTAGGGCACTTCCCTCTGGTGGTATACAGAATTGGGGGCTTTATCTTCTAAATGATTAAATCAAATTTTCACCAGAGCATTTTTTTAAATAAACACATAATGAGTCATCCTAGACTCTTTTACTCCAATAACTCTAAGGACAGACACTTTGACTTTAATCCATGCTGTCAGTAACTAAAATATATTTTAATGGGTTTCAGAGCACAGTGGTGAACACCGTAACTGCTTTTAAGCACTCCCTGTAGCTTTTTAAGATTCAGTTCAGGTTTGTAATTTTCCACACTGCAGTTTCACTTTGCCTTGAAGTGAAAGAAACTCCTTGAAAAATGTCTGATTTCTGCTCATTTTTTTCATTTTCCTCGGTTTTCCTCCCCTGGAACTCGTTTTTGCTTTTGGCGCTGATAATATTTCACTCATCGTTCTTCTGTTGGTTTCAGATTCATGACTATAGACTCTTCATTTAGTCCTGTCTCATGATGATGGAGGCAGTAATTATACCAATGGTCCCTTAAAATCTGTGTTTCATAGGCACTTAATTACTTAATAAGAACAATCAGAAGTAATATATTCTGGTTGTCAATGTTATATCAGTAAATTAACACAGCATTTTTACCTCTCTGTGATCTAACATGCTTTTACCTTGTTGTGCCACAGAGTGCTTTCATTAGGGCAGCTGTGTGATGCAGAACACACCATTTGACTATTAATCAGTTGTCATGATCTTACTCCTTGTTCTGCATCATACATCTTACACAGGCAAGCAAGAGCAGAGGAGCTCAGTTTTCCACAGTGTTACTGCAAAAGGTACCATACCAAACAGGTCGGAGATGGTAACGTAACTTCAATCAGTTGTATTATTTTTGAAATTGGAAAGGCACTTCTGAAGATAAGGAGGCATGGATGTGCTGGGAATCTGAGGGTTTCCTAAAGCGAATCTGTGTTAAGGCATCAGAGAGGTTTCACCACTGTCCCCTGAGCCGTCAGTGCAGAGCATTTAAATTTGAAGCTTCCTGAATTCCAGAGCACCGAGATGAGCTGCATTGGTGGGCTCCTGTACACATCCATCTCATTTTCAATTCCCAACGGAAGTGGCACTGATGTGGGACTCCCACGCCGTGTTGCGCACGGACATGTGGAGAGATGCAGAGACGCGTGAGAGACAGTGCAGTTGCGAATCAGCCCGAACACCCACAGAGGATAAAGCAGGTCATACATCCCATGCACATTGTGCTACAGGAGTGGAGTGCCTCTGTCATCTCTCTTTATAGATACTGAACGGCACAGCAGTGCAACTTAGAATGCATAGTTATAGGTGCATTAAATCACATTTGTTACAGAAAGTATTAAGCTTGATTTGTGTATATATTATAATGTAAGACCAAACTGGGTTGGAATATGAGAAGACGTTTCTTACAGATTCAGGATCAAGCATAGATAGGGAAAGGACGGGGCGGAATCACCAGTTTCTTATTCGTTTTTTTCACATTGCCAGTAGTCTGTAGGAGGGATGGCGAGACTTTGGTCCAGAACCTACTGTGAGGGCTGTCCAACAGCTCTGATATTCAAGAAATCGTCCACAGAGATTCAAATAAGGACAATGAAGTGCAATCCACAGCCGGAGTCTAGAAACGAGCAAAAAGTCTAGGACCAGTAAGACAACAATGGAAGAACTGAAGTCGAGTCGTGTCATTCTGAAGCATTAAGGGCTCCAGCTCTGCTTTGCTTCCAGATCTCTGGAGTCACCCAGAGCATGGCCAGTATCTAGTACATACCCTTACAGATTGGTAGGAGATCTCTCAAACTTGAGATCCAATTCATTGCATTGATTGATCCAATTAATCGTCACATGCATTATTTGGATAGTCTACTCAACACCAGCCTTCTTTTAAGGATGTAAAATAATTATTAGTGCCCCTTTTATTTGTCATAAATCCATTAATTATTATATTTAGAGCTTTGCAGATTTCTTTTTTTCCAAGGCCTTTGGATTTGAAATGGTCATCCTTCCCCATTCAAGTTCAATTAGATCGTCGTTTTCAACTCATTTGGCTCAGGCTTTTATACAGTGTGATTTACATTTGTATCCATTTATACAGTTGGACATTTTAACTGGAGTACAAAACAATATGAGCAAAGATCTGTGCTCCAGGATACAACAGACATTTCCCACCTGGGACTTGAAACCGCAATTTTCCATCACTTACTGTATGCTTTTTATGATTACCTAGCCTGAACCTACTGTAGGTAGATTCATAGCTTTAGTAAGTAAAACAAATACTGTAGTGTCAGCACTGTACAGCTTATAATAGAATCTGGACTAAGTTTCCTGTCAGGCAGAACTTATCCTTTAACCTGGGTGTTCCAGCATCAGCCCTGCCTGATACTGCTGCCATCTCATTTATTTCTGTGCTGGTGCTTTTAATTTAGTTTTTTTTTTCATATCTGTATTACTCCACAGCTGTGTGCTTGTCTGGCTAGTCCACATTGGGAGCATCCTGGTATTGGCTTTTGAGTTCTTTAGCTGTTAGCTGCGTGGAGACTTGGTGCTTCTAAGAGTTCATTTATTGCAATTTCTCTGTTTTATAGACCACTCAATCAATAAATACCATGATGCATTTAATGATTGCACACCCAGTGCCTGGGGCTGCCAGCATCCATTGCCGATTCCCATGCTGTGACAATGCTTTAAGTTTCTTCTCTTACTAACCTGACTGTTACTGTCTGGAAAAAAAAGAGATTTTGAACGATTTACTCTTTTCATTGTGCTGTTTATCTGGAACTAGGAGCAGTGTTCTTACATTATTATTTATTTTTAAGGTGACTCCATTCTCAGTCTGTTGGGCAAACTTTAGTTTTCTACTTATTTTTGCATTCAGATTTTTTTTTCTTCTGGATCACAATAAACAGGTGGGCTTCTCTTTGATTCTCGGATACCAAGGCCTGATTTCAACTGTAATTGAAATGTAACTCAGCAGTTCTTCTTTCTCGGCTGATTTGTTAAATCTGTAGTTTTCTTTCTTGAAAAATAATGATAGAGACATTTACTGTATTTTTCATTTATTTTCTTGTTTTCTCTTCGACAGACTTACATTGACTAATTAATAATTAACTGATAGTATTTCATCCCCAAATTCAAAACTAAAACTGTTGCACGACATACTGATTCTTATTATTTTGCTTTACAAGTAATTAGCTGTGGAATAAGTCATGCATATTTCATGTTTCCTGGAATGGTAATTGTTTTTTAATGGCATGACATTATCTTTGATTTGAGCTCCTGTAATTACTTAAATAATGCTTTGAATTTTTCCCCATGGGTTTAGACAATTGCGATACAAAATTAAAATTTTATCCATCCTTAAATATATCCTGTCTCTTTTGGTATACAAGTTTTAGTGCTGTAATGTGGATGTTTGCAGATTAAGGCACACATCAAGTTTTCTGCAGTGTGACAGCTAACATGAAGGGCAAACTTATCTTGACGAGACAGAAGAACTTGAAAAAGTTCGCTGTTATAGCAGCATTTTTGTTTTCTCCCACAAAAAAATGCATCTCTTGGAATTGTGAAAGATTTCTGTCTTATCTTTTTAACCATTACGTACATTTTTAAATTGGTCAAATTTAGGTTCAGTACGAGTGGCTATTCTGAGACTGAGTCAATGCAGCCCCAAAACACCTGACAGCTTTGATACATTATGGCAGTTCAGACACACTATGACTAGGGGCTGAATTGATCAAAAAATAGTTTTGACATCTCAATTCCCAGCCTCCTAAGGTGAAAGCTAATTAGCTAGCACTTCTGAACTAACACCTCTTTCACTCTTCCTAATGAGGCCTAATTGGGACTGCTTAAAATGAACATGTGTAAAAATGGCTTATGCAAATGAATTGTGAAAATGCAGTGCAGAAAATGCAATCTTTGCACTCTGCTTTGGGTCTTTACACAGATGTAAGTGCAGTAGAAATCTCTAACAATCATTGTAGCTCACACCACCGTGAAACTGTGAAGCTGTAAGACCTGTGCTGTATAGCGGATCACAAGTGTTAGACCTGTACCGTATAGCCAATAACACTGTGTTACCATGGTGTAAAGGGGGGACATTCGGACAGTGTAGTTCATATAGCACAGTACATGTATGTCATGGCTGATATACTGCAGTTCACTCAGCTGCGGAACACGTGCCTGGTGGTGCTGCTTGACTATGCGACTGCAGAACAGCAGTTTGCTCAGTTTTTCAGTGTCACTCCCGGGAAAGAACTTTTTCAAGGCTGCAACAAGGACTCAATGGGTTGAGAAGTTTTCCTGCTCTGGTGTTGAAGGACCTTGTGTCTGTTAGCCAGCCAGCACACCTCTGGGGTGCTGAAGGAGACCGGAGCCTCCAGAGAGGACTCACATGTGCTTCTGGGATAACATGCAAACCCCACTATCACAGGCATCTGAAGCCGGAATGAAACCCACAAACACTGAGCTGCGAGCCAGCTTTGTTAACCTCCATGCTGGCCACTTTGCAAATGTCAAATTAAATCATTGACTTAATTGCTCCAAATTAAATGGTCCTCTGCCTTTCTAAAGGAGTATTATGTCCTCATAAATCCGTCAGGGAGTCCAGGAGCTGGGGTGAAAATCTTGACAAACTTGTCTACATAAACAGACGTCTTTGAACGGCTTCTGATGCACTATCTTGCAGTCTTTTGGAAAATGCTTCTGGGAGTTTCACTTTTGATGGACTATTTACAGCAGCAGCTGTTAAAAGAACATGCCCTTCTCCCAAGGCACTGCTTTAACAATAAGCACTAATCCTTCTCATTTGCCAACAAAAGAGCTAATTAATAATTAAAGCAAATGCTCTGCAAGTGTGAAGGGAGACAGGGTGCTGTGGCCTGTTTAATTATGAATGAGCTCTCTCCTCAATGTGCTTCACTGTCCAAAGGAAGACAGCTTCCTCTTTACTTTCACAAATGCTGGGCCGTAGGGCTTTCTTGCTCGTAGGTGGCTCTTGAATAATCCAGTTTGCCTCGCTGTTATGCTCCCTCAGAACAATGCTTGCAAGGTATCAGCAGGGGAACAGCGAGTTCTAATCCCCAGGTGTAAATCAGGCTGATGAGATAACATCACTAGGCAGGACTGCAGCACAAGCAGAAAAAAAGATCTCATAATATATTTTTTATTCAATGCAGGATGACTGGAATAATAATAATGCGCAGGAAACGATAATTGCATCAATCCCTTTACACATCTGGTGTAACAGGTTGGTTTTGTTGTTTTTTTTGGTGTAGCTGATTATAGGTGGAAAACAACCAGATTCCCATTTATTTCGTTCTGCTTGACTAGTGTCAGAAACCCATAAAGATCACTAGAATATTTAGGTACTGTAGGAATTAACCATTTTGTGCCTTATTACAATTAGTAAATGCAGGATTGTATTAAATGCAAAAGGGTTGAACATCATGGTCCTTTATGCCTTTATTAGGCTTGAACCATCATAGAACTTGATATATTTAACTAAATTAATGACATTGATAATAGGTATCATATTATCTTAAATATTTTTAGCGGGTGCAAACCCACTGTCCTCTAGACCTTAGCTGGATACGTAGCATTTTCCTCACAACAGCTAACACTTTGGATGTATTAGACACCTCACTGTTGTTTTGTCCTTGTCTCATGTTCTAATTTTTTTTCCTTTGCTATTTGAGAACAGCATTCACCGTCAGGTCTCTTTCTTCACTGTGTAACCTAAAGTTAAACCCCAAAATGGAAAATATACTGAAATATGAGCCACATTTAGCCATCTCTACTTGCGCTGTTGGGAATTCAAGTACAGCAGGAAGTTGTTATGTAACTGGCCACAGCACTCCCTTGATTTGTTATTCCAGGGTTTAAAGGAGCTCATTATTTTTCTCCAAGCCCCTCGTTCTACTCTTCCTTGTGCTTTGTGAATTTGTAGCCTGATGCATATTTCTTCAAGACAGTAGTGTTTCTAGCTGAATAAGTTATTTACGCTCAGAAATTAATTCCCTGGTCTCCAGGAAGAAACTAATAGCATGGTTGGAATCAGATTTCCCTTTAATTAAATGTCAAAAACAAGAATATGAAAATCAATATTGCATTATACAGGCTTCCATTCGGCCGTGATAAGTGTGTGGCACTGTGCACAAAGCTGCAACATTTTTCTACTGTAATCTACAATTGTTCAGATGATCAGCTCAATCATCACAGGCTCTTCCTTTTCCCTTCGATATAATTCATCCTTCCAGGCAGCTTGTGAAGCACAGGGAAGACAAGGATCAACAGAGAGATTACTGCAGGAGAAAAGGAAGGTTTTGAAGGCTTGTGCAGGCCTAGATTTCTCATCCCACTTCCAAGTCTCAGATTCACACTGTACAGACCTCCATCTTCCCATGAGGGAAATATAGACAGGAGGACTTTCAAAGCTCTTTTTGACTCCAGATAAAATCTAAAACTGTTTGTCCACAACATTTGTCCACTGTCTGTTCCAATTACTGTAAATCTCATCCGGAATTATTCTTAAATGCAGTAGATAAGCTTTCTCTTCACACTTATCTTATTTATGCAGAAACATAAATGCCACCACTATTTTTTTTTTACTGAAGTGAATGCACATGATATTAAAACATTTTGAAGGTGCAGCAAAGCACAGCGAAAAAGATTGGTAGAGTTTAAAAGGTTAGGGTAAAGGTGTGTGATACAGACCACAGAAAATCATGTTAAAGTAGATGCATGGTGAAACCAAGGTAAAACCGTAGACATTGTGTGAAATTTTATGGTGTTTTTTTCCGTAATGCATTCAAACGCAAATATAATGGAATGAAACTGAGGGACCTGGTGAAAATGAGACCTGGTGGTCTGCAAGTGGCACATGCAGAAGCCCTCACTTTGTCCTGAGGCTTGGTGCCATTAATCTCTAGTGTCATGTGTGTGAATTTGTGCCACACAATTCTATACTGCATACTTGTTGGAACAACACTGGGTGTGTGTCGCTAAGAGCCTTCTTTGGGTGTGTTTTTGAATAAGTCATAGTCTTAGTCAAGTTCAATAAATTGTCTATTAAGTATAGTCACTTTCTAGTCATCCACTTTCAATTAATCTACATTCTGACTGTAATTAATCTCGCTTTTAGTTGACCAGAACAGAATTCGTTTTAGTCACATTTTTGTCAAGCAGTTTAATTTATTTGCGTAATAAAATTATAATATAAAGGTATTATTACAACCTATCCCCAGTTTCGATTGCAATCCGCACACCGCTAACTAACATGTGCAAAACTCTGCAAAACAACTGCAAACTGCTCAGTGGACTGGCCTTCACAGGCAAAGAGGCTGCAGCAGCATGTGATCTAAGTTCCATCTCTCCTGTGACCCTGTTCTTCTTTGCCTGTGGTGTGCATCCACCCCCAGGTCTCCCTCCCAACACCAGCACTTGTTATATCTACTTTCATTCTACCGGGAGACACAGCATCAAGATTGGAAGGTAATATTCTTTTATAATTTATCATCTGAAGTTGCATCTGTGTGTACCTCATTTCCCCTTATTCATCTGTGTTTGAGATTGCCTTTTAATGGAAGCTGTTGGTGCTTTGCTCAATAAAATGGAACTAACTGCGATTCTGAAGATGGGATTGCAGGGTTTTCCAGCTATATTTGCATTCCGAAAAGTAATTTGGGAGTATAACGCTCATGTTTGTCTTGTCCCAAGAATTTCACAGAATTGCACTGGAGGACCTTCTCCTCAACTGGAACTTTTTAAGGGCAGGCAGAGACTGGCAGAAGTGTACTCCTTAACTATATCAATGCAGGGTAATGGGTTGTGCCCTGTGACATCAAGGGACAGTTATTGACTATGACTCTTCCTTGCACAACCCTTGTTGTGATGGTCACATTAATTACAAACTGGGACATTCCAAATTCGAGGAGCATGACCAATAAGTAATAATAAAATTACACAATGGCAATACACTTAAAGCAACAAAGGACATAGACCATAGGGAGAGTTTCACAGACCCAACATATTTTTACAAAAGACTGCTGTTGATAAAGGCTTTTGTTTATTTGCTGCGCCACTGTCACTATTTGGTGAATTGCTCAAGTGAGAACAGACTAAAAAGAAAGCAAAATGCTATTCCTGTGAATGAGTAATTAATGGCTGCTTGCAGAAAAGTGTCCATCATTCTGCAGAATGTACAATACTCCAATCTCCAAATTGTATGCTAATGCAAAATGTGCGCTTCCTTCACAATCTCTGTGAGCACACATACATTCATATGCATTAACTGGGCCAGGTCTGCAGTCTGAGAAACAGAATACTAGCTGCTGCATTTTAAAGTTCCTTCATTTTGGAAGATACGTCTGGATTTTCAGCTTGTTTGAAAACAATGAAAACCAAAGACAGAATAAATAAAGAAAGCTAAATCCTTACAAGCAATGAAATGATAGAAATTTATTTAGAATTAAATGTCTGGTTAGTTAAAGCTTTGTTAACAAATGTTCCTTTGTGGTAAATGTCAGGTCGTTGTTCTTGAATATCATGATAATATTAGCTTCATAATGACTGTTGATAAGGCTTAAAATATCCAGGTGCTTCCTGGAGTAAAACGGCAAAAATGTGGTCTTACGTATAGCATAGAGACAATTGCTATTCTCACTCACACTGTATACTGTAGATTTCAACCTGTTGCTGTCAAATGCACCTTTTGAGTGTCTCTGAGGCTTCGAAATTATACGCTTGGAACTTTATAACCGGTGACTTATCTGTCCGAGGTGACTGAATTCGCTTTGGTAGAAGCATGTCATTACTGCAAATCAAATGATGCTTTCTCTTTTACGGAAGCTCTATCTAATAGAGGGAGCTCATCAACTCACAGAAAGAGTATTCCGTCTTAAATGTAATTGAAAATGATACCTGTAATTCTCAGATGCATGTTACGTGATGTCTAACAATGGCAAAGCAATCTTTAAAGTTGTCTTGGAGCAGTTGTTAAGAGTTCCCTTCAGGACAGATCCTTATGATGTGCTGGCAGCCCTCTGTGTGATTATCTGAAGCCGTGTCCATATACTGTCTGACCAGGATTGTCCCAGAGTCTTCCAGGGGATTTCTGGGTACTTGACCGGACAGGGCTTGGATCAATGCAGGAGAAAAACAAGATACCTGTACCACGCTCCTCAAAAGTGTAGCTGTGCTGCTGCTGGTAGCTGAAACACTGCAGGGGTAACACACGCTTTCTGCACCCTGCAACCTCACTTTTAAATGCCCCCACACCTCTCTGGGGCAATATTCTACCACAGGCTGAATAACTTTAAAGCAAGCTGTATATTCTCAGTGCATAGAAATTAGTGACATTTATATTGTCGAATTAATAGTTTAGGAAATGTGCTCAGGTTATTACAGTATATATTGCATTCCAAGTGCAATTTTAGGTGCCAAAAATATCCCACTTCAGTCCTGTAAACTATTTGAATAATATTTTATTATTTAGTTTGTAGATTAGAAATGTCTCAGAATTCACTAAGGGAAACTACAAATTATGACCACTAACCTAAAACATGTGTGGAGTTATAATAATTATTTGTGCAATTTTAGACCTCTATTTGGGTAAAGGCGTTCACCAAAGCCATAACGATAATAATTATGAGCCGCACAGGTCCTGTGTTGTTTTAAAGTGTACCGGTAATGAGTTTTGGGACTTCAGTCTGTTGAGCACAGTTTATATTTAGGACAAGCAAAAGGAAACAACAATGTCTCATTTTCCTTTAGCTGAAAAATTGTTTTTGAGTACAAAAGCAAACATACAGACCAAGCTGAACTGAGCTACTGCAGGTGTTTGTACCCTGAATGTGCAGCCGTTGATGATAAACCCAAGTCACGCTGTGTGGAAGTTGATCAATCAAGAAGAAGAATTGAGTGTTAAGGTTATATTGGCTTGATTTGAATGCTTCTTTGTAAGAGAAATGTGCTTACGTTCGCAGATGCTTTCTCCAGCCAGGTCCTTTCTTCCATAGAGAATCTGAAAAGCTCTTCCATTCCTGTCAGCCAAGCAGTACTGCACAGCACTGGGTCTTGCTGTTCTGCATGAAGTGAGCCAATGAGCCTGCTGATCGTTGTTGCAGCATCTTAATCTTAGCTTAGTGGTTTAACACATTCTTCCACGTTTAAGTTAATTTTAGATGCCTGTTTTATTGTTCTACTTAATTTTCTGCTAGTTTTCTAAATGGCTGCAACTACCCTGGATAGAGGAAGCCTTTTAAATACGATTAGCTTTCACATTGAGCTCTGAAACTTGCATCTGAAAATTACAAGCTTTCAGACATGAAGTGAGAATAGCAATCAGCAATCATTTCATTACTCTGCTATTATTGCATTTACTGCCCATTAAGGTGAGCCTGCATGCCTTTCTGTCCGTCTTTATCTCTCCTCTGTTCCCCTCCCTCCTTCTAATGCAATCCATCATGCATTTCATCACGGCCATCTCAGGACTTGTCAGGACCGTCGTCTCAATCCCGAAAAAGCTTTATGATGGGGAAAAAAAAAATGTTTGCTAATCTTTCTTGTGGGTAATGTCCAAAATCCTATTGTGCCTGCAAGAAAAGTGATACAGAAGACCATGGGAGTCCTTTTTTTTCATCCAGTAGCTTGGGTTTTTCCTTCAGGTGCAGAAAGATCAAGGTCAATCCGAATTAGGAACCGATTTTAGGGGCCGATCTGTTTTATGCTGTGGAGCGAGTAGGTTGGAGCTGATATCTGATAGTATTGAGAAAGGGCCAGTTTAGCACAAGGGATGATGGCGGGGAAAGTACATTATGCACCTCTGGTTAGCAAAGGTCCAGCAATTAAGAATAGCAAAAGGTGAGAATGTGGTCTTGGGGAGTGGACACACAATGTCTTTTTTTCTTCCTTCTCCTAAGAAAGAAAAGGGGAAAACATAAGCAGCACACTGAGATGCACATGTTGACCCTTGTAAGCCTGCATGTCTCAAAATCATGGAAACCTGTTGAGTTTGAACATACTCCTATAGCTCAGCACATTGTAGCTGTTCATCCCCTTGAGAAACACCCTTTATAGTCTGGTTTAAGACTGTCAAACCTGAATCCCTGGAAGAGGTCAAACAACGGTACTTGAATGCCATATTTCAATCCATCTGTATTATTTGTTTCAACATCAGTGCATGCCTGAAGTGCAGTTTTGGGGTACGAAAGGGGTGGTTTGCATAAAATCAAGAACAAAGGTTCCCGAGAAGGCACTGTTTCTCAGAAATATTTTTTCCCCTTCCTTAAGTCTAGCTTTTTACCTTGAGCTACATGAGTGCCTAATAGCAAGTTCCTATATTCACAGCATAGTGGGGTAGTTCAATCTTATTATGAGATGGCCTGACACAAAGAAGCACCTTAATTAGGCTGGGAGATCAAAACAGACTCTCCTAGAACCATTAAGTAATATTCTGCCTTAGCTTGTTTTTCTACCAGTGCGCTAGAACCCACTGCTTAATATGTTTTCATAATTCTAAATGAAATGGGGAGATGTGCTCTGTTTATGGACACATTGACAGCTCTCTCTGTACAGTGCTGTGAGCTGTAGCAGCGTGAGAGTGCTTCTTTTTTCTAGGCCGTGCTAACAGTGTACTGTACCATGATTTGGGGAAGAATGTCTGCATGGTGATTACAAGACAGCTTTATGCAAATAAACTAGCTACCTAGTAAAATACTAAATAATAATAAATAATAAATAAAAATAATAAAATACCATGGAATTGTTTTCTTACTGTCAGTTTTGCAAATAAAACTGCACACAAGACTTGTTGATTAAGTGACACATCAAAGCACGTCAGAGGAACAATCAAAATTATCACTAGAGACTAGAATAAAATAATAGTTCCCTGTGAATGTATTCTTGAAGCAAAGTATGTCCCCCATACTGCAGACTAGACTAAATTATACTGCTTCTCGGATGGAGGAATGCTGTATATGGTCATTCATTCTGCAATCAATACTTCCTCTATACAAGTAGATGAACACCAGGTTTGTTCATCGTAAAGGATGCATGGGCAGCAGAATTATTTTTGATTTCTTATGCTCTTTATTCAATTGTTAAAATCTTAAAGCAGTTTTGTTATTGCAAAATAGATTTTTAGTTTCAGGCCTGCAGGTAAAATGTCAGAAGGCTGAATTTAAGACACTTGATTAAATTATGAAGGAATATTTAGCTGCTGCTTGCGTATTGTTCGAAAGGATTCTGGTGTTCTACTCTTTTTTTTCCCACAGTTAAGTTAGGCATAGGAGAGCTTCCATGGGTCTGAAACAATGTTCTGCACGATGGGGCTCCTCCTGAAAAGAGACAGATCTTCTAGTTTATGAGTAAATTTAAACTGTGCTGGTGCTACAGTATCTTTTAGGCCAATGTAGTCTTGGCCATACTGTACAAGCTGTGGATATTGCACCACTTGTAATGTAGGAGTCTGACTGCACATAATGGTCTTTCAAGCAGGAAAATAAGTCGTAAAACAACAGTTATGAGTTTCAATGAATCTATTAATTAATTACTTTGAACTGCAAAACCAGAGCCTCTTGTAAAAGAAGGAAGCCTAAATGTTCTTGGAATGTTTCTCTTGGTGTGAATTGGAGGGTACAGCACCTCCGAAACAACGAAAGAGCACAGAGACTGCAGGATGCGAGAGACCCTGCTGTGCAGTGTCTCTGCATTGTGTTTCATGGGGTTTTAACCTCACAGTCAAAATGTTCCTGCTACATGTGGTATTTTCACAGTCTAGTGTCTTTAATGTTTTCGTAACTGCTGTCTGGAAACAAAAGTCTACCTATTATGTCATCACAAACCAAGCCCAATGAACATCCTTCTATAACATATTAGTCTTTCTAGTCTGAATAAGTGACAAAAACCTGCATTTACCTGTGATCCACGGTGCTGAATACATTTATTGATTATTTGTCTTCTTGGTACTGTAAGTAGGCACAGTAATTTGCATACGAGGCTTTGCTTTTGTTTTGCGCTTTTTTTGTTCCTTTTGAGCTATTCTGGGGCTTAAAATAAACACAAGGCCCTTGTTCTGAGTCTTGATTATTCAGAATCACAGGATCAAGGGAGCTGGCCTAGATAATTTGCCCCTTGAAATAAGGAATGGAATCAGTAGGTTAAGTCTTTTGTTCAGCAAAAGTAATCAAAACATTCGGGTGAAGTTATTATGCAGGGCAACCTAAAGTGTTTCTGAAATCTGGAAAATCAGTGAGTGTGGTACCTAGGCAACTGAGAATTGGAAAGGATAAAACTGTGCGTCTTGATTTTTGTTATTAGTTAGGAAACAGTATGTGTGAATATAAAAAAAATATAATAAAGGGGACCAGAAGAATACTTGGAAATACATTAAGAAATACATTTGTATGTCTTGAGTGGTAATGAATGCAATGGACTTCAATATTTCTAGTGAATGTTTGAAACAGATGGATCTTCACTAAGGATGGTATGATTGCTGGACTGTGTTAATCGCTACAGAAAAGTATTGTTGAGAATAGAAATATTAGCTTTCTTATCTTTGTCACCATTAATTCAACAGAGCACCCCTGGAGCATCATGACTACTAAGCCACAATGAAGCAGGCACAAAGTCTTCCCATACAATTCCCAGTTCTTCAAACCAGAATATTTCTAGCTGCTCGATTTCCAGCATCATAGTGTCCAAGTTTAGAATTCACTCATGCAATCTGTCATTTTCTTCTGAAAAACATTATCCAGTTGATAGTTTAATTAATGTTTTTATATGCCATTAGTGCCCAGAATGAAAAGATGTTGCCTTCCTGTGTGTAGAAGAAATCATCATTTGGGAGAAATATTGAGGCACTATCTCTATATGTGCATGTATATTTATATATGCATTATAAAGCACTAACAGCTAAATCTGAATTTACTAAATGACATTATGAAATACTTACTGCCTGTTGCATTCTGTTCCAGCAGTAATAGAATCTCTGCCTGCCCAATCATATACTATATATATCGTATATCATTAGCTCTCTGCTCCATGCTGCAGGTTTGTGCTTTGCAAAGGCAGTATACTCAGAGTGTTAAGGGATCCCTTGACCAGGTCAGAGTTCTAAAATTGGTTGTCTTTGGCAGTAGCCTCATGGGGAAAATAGTGTGGTTGACTGCACGTTTTGAACTTTGGTTCTGGACATATACATTATTGGTTGCTTTTTGTTCTGCAATGCTTTTAGAGTTACAGACTTCATCATGCTGTCTTGCCTTATAACAAACTCAAATTAGTATAAGATCTTTAGTTAACCACTGTTACCCATGGATGCATCGAGGGTATAAATACTGAAATATGAAAATAGATTTATTGCAGCAAAAAGTAGCACAGTCATGAATTGAAAAGTAACTCCTCTCTATTAACAAACACTGTGCTATTTTAATCTGCTTTAGTGTTCTGCAGGGAGAAGATTCTTGAATGAAATTGCTATTGCAAGGCAGAGTACAGTAAAAAGGTAAAATCTTGCTTTTGTATCTTGTGCATCATTGACAAATGTTTAAATATTCTGGAATATCCTTGTTATGGATAGTAAGGTCAGAGCACAGAACCGCTGGTATCTCGGAAAAGTGTGGGACAATAGGACATTTGAATAGGAAATTATTTCCGTCTTTATTGAGCTGTAATGATGAAATTGTGAGCTCTGTTAGTTCCATTGCCTGTTTTTAAAAAGCCCTCAGCAAATACATGAGGTCCTTCATCACGGAATGTTCCCTAATCAGACAAATGCTGCTGCCGCGGGAGATTAATTGGAGTGTAGATAGCCTTATTCATGACACTCTTAAACCATGTCACGTAAGAAAAAAGAGCTGGCATAAAATGCAGTTCAATCACCTGCTTTATCTTCCTCCTCTGGAAACCCTTTCAATTCAAACTCCCCAACAAGCCACAGGAAACCCTGACAAAACTGAGGTGACTTAAAAATCTTCAGACATCTGGGTTGTAGAGCAGGTAATTTAGCAAGTAATATATAGTAATATATATATAGCTATATGTTTTTTGAGAAAATACTGTGTGTATCTATATTACTGCTATTGATTGCAAACTGCTATAATTAATGCAACACAGGTACAGTATATTACAAATGAAGTACAGGTTTAAAATGGGATTTTCTTAGGAACTCCTTACAAAAACATTATTTCGGGGCTGTAAAGGCACACATACAGTACCAACATGTCCAGGATTTTTGGTTACCATTTTCCTAGCCAGACTGGTTACATACACTGTACATACTGCACACTATGTCTATGACATTTTAAAAACACAGCGTCTTAGAAACAGGGAAAACTGGGACCAAACGGCGTTCGCTCGCTCTGGAAGTTGCCTTCCACACTTTGCCTGCAATTAATAATATTTAGAGATTTAAAAAAAATCTTATTTAAAACGTAAATGTTTATGCAAATACCTGGAGGGACTGTACAAGTCACTTATAAAAAGGGAGTAGTATTTGATCTCTCCTAGTTGCGTGGTCCCAGCCAGGTCGTTGCTGTATCTGAAGGGTCAGTGCCATTATTCTTGTTTTGTGAGGCGGCTGCAACAGATGGGTTCAATGATCAATTATGGGGGACGGAGGCAAACCCTATCAGGGCTCAATTAAAAGAAGGCTGCACCTGGAACACTTTTACGGCTCCACGACGGGGTGGAAAAGGCGGCTTGAAGTCTGCAGACCGGTGTGTTAAAGAAAGGACGACGCGCAGCCGTTATAAGGTTGAAGCTTGTGTTTTGTTTCCATTCAGATATGTAATTCAGAACCGTGCTTCACCTTTCATCACCAATTCATGCGGCCAGACTAGGCTGTATTGTTTCTGGCGCCATGGATTTAAGGACTGAAGCGTGGGCGTGGGCACCGTAAGTATATTTCTGGATTAAAAAAAAAAAACTGCTGTTGAGAAACGTAGCAATTCGGTACTTAAATCAGCTCTTCCGTTGCCGCTGTTCTGTGTAAAAAATAAAAAGTTATTTTAGTCAAAACATTTAGTTTCTAGTTTATGTTATAATCGGGGGGGAAATGCCACCAAAGCACTTTTATGGAATCACAAATAATATTCCTTAAACAGAAATACAACATATTGAATTTTAAACACTCTAACGCTTGTTACGATATTTAATTTTCTCGTGCATTGAGAAATATTAGTGATTCAAGAAATCTTTTATAATTGTTTTTTTCTGTGGCGCTTTTTTTCCCGTAAAATATTTTTTTCACTTCGCGGCTATTTTTCATAATAGAAGAATAATCTAATCTGGCAGATTATGACCATTGTAATGCTTATTTCAGATTTTTTTTTAAGGATCCAAGTGATGGGTACAAATGGCAACATTACATTACGTTACTTCCATATTTTGTAGTGCTATTACTGTAAATGCGCGAGAAAATAATTCCACTGTTGCGGAAGCGAACTCGGGCGAAAGGAACTTTTCTGAGCTTTATTCCTCATAATTATGCAGAATAAAACATGCGTTGGTATAATTCTGCTTGTTGTCATTTTTCGGCAGTCGAGCAACCCCCCTCAGCTCGGCTTTAAAGCGCATAACTGGATGATGTTTGTGTCCTTCCTGTCTTCCACTTATCGGCCATCAACCTTCCTCGGCTTCGACACGCGTCAGATAAGAGCTCTCAAGGGTTCGGTCCAGACCGATTTTACCCCCTTACGACAACGTGCTTTTCACTATTCCCTCCAAGAATCAAAATCCATGCTGCGGCTTCACATATTAACTTTGCAAGACACAATTGGGAAAACGCGTTCAAATATCGCAAAACTCAACAACGGAAAGAACATGCAGTAACCTTCACCGAACGCGCTTCCAGGTTTTAACTACAGTATCAAATGAATAGATTTCAAATCAGTCTTGCTGCTTAATGGCTTCAGAGGCGCTCGTGAAAACCGAAGGAAAAACGGCTAAACATTAAAATTCAGTAACAAAACAGCCCAATCATGAACACAGATGCAAGCTGTTTCGTTTAGCACATACTACTTGCTCTTAGTACTAACAAGATGTCTGATGTACATAGAGTATTGGAAAGAGTTATGGAACCTGACTACAAAAGTATATCATGCTGTTATTATGTTGTTATGGTACAATGTGATTGTCTGCCTGATGATGATGATGATGATAATGCTGAACCAGCACAACGATTCTGGAGTCTGAAACTTGTGATAAACACAATAGCTCTAAGAAAGGAAAGAACATATGGCACGTGTACACACATTGACCTTTTAGCAAAATCAGGCTTGCTGTACACCTGTTGAGAATGTCTGACCAGTGACCGAGGAGGAAAACTATGCCTTCATCCCATTTTTTTTACAGCCTCTTCCAATTCAGGGTCACAGGGGAGACGCATCCTATCCCAGCAAGCAACAGGCACGAGGCAGTGTATTCTCTGGACAGGACACCAGTCAATCGCAGGGCAGACCGACACGGAGACACACACCAGGGCCAATTTTCTCAGAAGCCAGTTCACCTACCAGTATGCCTTTGGGCTGCAGGAATAAACAGGAGCACCCAGAGGAAACCCACATGAACACGGGGAGAACATGCAATCTCTACCCCGGGTCTAGAATTGGACCCCAGACCGCAGCACTGCAAGGCAGGTAGGGCTTCCCACGGTATCACCATGCCGCCAGGAAGCAAACGAAACTATCCAAAAGTGATGTGAACGTCCACACAGGAAACTCCATGCATGGTAGATGAGTAACCTCTAAAGATCATGCGAATGACCTTGCTGCCTATACAAGTGTAAATGTTGACTCGAACACAGTAAGACAGACATTGGCCCAGAATAGGCACGCAGCTGCTCTGAAACCTTAGCTAAGGAGAGGGAAAAAAACCCTGAAACAGGCAACAGAAACGAAACAGATAAGCTTCTGCTTCGAAAGGTTTGGAAACAACCGACAGTAGTTGTTCAAGGCTGACTGCAAAGCGTTATGACTTTGTACAAAAGCTACAGTAAAGAATGAGGCAGTGAAAAATGCATTTTAACAAAGAGTGTCTGGGATATGAAGAGAGAGGTACCCCCTCTGAAGGCAGATCAAGCCAAATTCTGACGCACCATGCCTGTAGTAAGGAATGGTGTCTCTTTGGCCAGGGGTTCATCTCTCAACATGACAATGACCCCAACTGTACAGCCAGCGTAGGGAAAGTCTATCTGAAACATGAAAAGGCCAATGGAGCAAGGGCCTTCACAACATGAGCAGCATGAAGGCCAGGTGATGTTAAAGAGTAATCAAAACTTGGATGATTTTGTGGAGAGTGTTATAGGATTTTTAAAACAACACTGAACAGCCTTTCCATAGTTAACTATACAGGAGCCTAAAAACAAGAGATGAAGCTGTGTAAAGGAAAAGGCTCAGGAATCAAACATTAATGTCCTGGACAATGTTTTGGTTCCTAAGAATGTGCATACTTGCTCAATGCAATTAGCATCATTTACTGAATTTGCATCATAATTATTTCCAATACTGTTTATATAATAATTGGAACACATCTCTGTTCCGAGATGAATCCTGATTCTGAACGTTAATTACCCACAAACAAGTGAGGTATTGACGAATTCATATCCAGACGCAGTCGCATTTAGCTTACACAAATCAACAGCTTTTATTGGGGAAAAAAATGTTTTTTTTTTAAAGAACATACAATCGCGTTTAGTAACGTTTATGATGTGGGCTCGCTTATACAGTTTTGAAGCTGTACATATTTGTTATTTGCCACGGTGCCGGTCCAATACCCTTATCCTCCATCAGATTTTTAAATTAGCATATTAAGTGAATTTAAACTTACCGGCATCAACCCAGGAGGCACCGAGACAGCAAAGGACAAGCAACACCGCCGACGGGAAATATTTCTCCATCCTTCAAGGAATTTTTACATTCTGTCAGGACAATGTGAAATTCCATTTACTCGGAGACAGGTGTATTTACTTAGACGCTGGCCGCATTCATATTTTCAGTGTTCGTCTTGCCTTATTCTAAATTCAAACCCGCAGCACAGTTCATTCAGTCCGAAGTCGAAGACGCCGCAGAAACAAGACGGACAAGGTTTTCAGCACCCGGGACAGTTCCCCGAGCTCCGCATTCAACAAATACAAACCGCCTGCGTGCCGTTAATGAAATCGGCATTTGTCTCGGAGTCGTACACGTTTAATGTTTCTGGAGAAAGGGGGGAAGAAAAGGAAAGCCAGTGCTTTCAAGCGAAGATCACGCACACCGGTCTGGTATAAATTCCATCTGATGGCTGTTATCCGCCCCGCAATTGCTAGCTGCCGCGGCTGGTCTTCCACACAGCTGTGCTGAAATCTATTTAAGGAACTGCTGGAGAGAGATCATCTGCGGCAGAATGAAACGTGCTCTAACTGACAGGCGTTGTAGCTCCAGCCCATTCACTCGCAGCCTTTAGGCAGAAGCGACTTGGAAGAGGGGGGAAAAAAAAACTCGCTGCGGACTTCTAGACTTTCCCACCCCTCCCCCTGTTCTGTCCTGCTGGGATTTAACTCCATACCAACTGGCTGGAAGTCAATAATAAAATAGAAACGAGCACCCTGAATGATTTGTCTGTATTTCTCCGTCTGAAAGTCCAAACATTCCCCGCTTCAACATCTCCTAACCCCCTCTTTTTGTTACTCTAAATTTATGATATGAGACTGTTTAAAATATCATGCATATACGTACGTACAGATGACTTTCTGTTCTGAAATCAGCTGAACCTAGCCATCTGCCATATTGTTGCCTAGTTATGGCTTGGTGGTAATGGCTTTGAAAATATATCATCACTAAAGCAGAGCAGATCATTCGGGTCCTTGTTTCTGTGGGCTTATCTGCTCTTCTGTGAATTGATCACAGCAGTCTTGAATGAATTCTTGCATTAGACAGTCACTGTAAGACAACATAGGTCCTTTTTAACAGCACCTGTAGCTTTTTAAAATACATTTGCTCCCTGTTTTTTTAAAAAAAAACTGTATTACAATGGTGGTTTTGTTTAATCTAAAGTCCTGCTTAAGCCAAAAGAAAAGGCATTTCTCCCCAGAGGGCCTGCTGTAGGCTATGTGAAAGAAGTCCAGTGGTTCAATTTGAAATCTATGAGATTAAAAGGGGCCCAAGTCAGTTTTCGATTCCCAAACTGGGGGGTGATTAATACAATACTACATGATGGTTAAACCATCTGATACAAGAAAGGTAATCAATTTTATCTTCGAGGGTTTTATCATTTTAAGTATTTACATTGTTTATTCATTACATTTTGTCTTTGAGTGTAAGGCAGCTGAATGTCCAGTGTTAACCAACCCAGTTTGGTTAATGTAATAATAATAAGGAATATATTTTTTCAATTAATATGCCAATCCATCTGGTACATTTTATTTGGAAGTGCCTAAAGTCCACCAGATTTGAGCTGTACAGCCTAGTGGGCGAGTCTCCGGACTCATAACTGGTGGGTTGCAGGTTCAGGTCCCCATTGTGACCACTGCTGTCCTTCCTACTCTTGAGTGAAGTTCTTTACTCAGATTGCCCCAGTCCACCCACCTGTGTCAGCAGGCGGCCAGCATTGCAAGGGGCAGGTCCTGTGGTGGACTGGTGTCCTATCCAGGGGAGGAACCATGTATGGAGTCCAGTCAAGCATGATTGTTTCATGTCTAGACACCAGGATATGCTCTGTCCTGATAAGCTATTATGAGCAGCTTGAATGGAATTGCCCTACTTGCCTGTATTGCACATGATTTGCTACAGGTGTTGACAGGAAGGCCTTCGGTCATTCACTGTGAGTTTGCTCCATCCTTTGGAATGGTTTGCTCATCTCCCCATGTGGTTGCTGGCTCTGTGTATGAGACTGGCCCTGACTGACAGGTGTGACTCTGCGAGTCGACTGAGTCGCTTTGAGCAGAAGGTGTCCCAGTGTGTTTCATACCTGTTTTGACGGGAACATTTCTCAAGCCTCAGTTCTGTGTCCATGCTCACAGCCCCCAGTGGTCTTAAATCTTCTCTCTCCTTGTCTACAGTGTGACAGGTTTCATTAGGAAAAGTGACAGTCAGACACATGTTCTTAATGGCAAGGTTTTAATGCAAGGAATGACATTGGATTTCCATAAACTGTGTATCATAAAAGCCTTGGTGAAATCAAATGCCGTATTCATAGGCATACACTACTGGCTGAGACATTTACTGCACTTTTGCTATTACAATAATACTCATGCAAAATTTATGGGCTCCCCTGTACAGTACCATACATAGACATTTTTCTTAAACATCTGCGTAGGTGTGGACTAATAGAATACATGAATGTCATGCTTCTAGATTAATCATTAATGGTACTGAAGGCTGAATTAGAAACTTGGAAAAAGCATAAGTTGCAAAACAGTAGAATTTTAAGAAAAACCTGGGAGAAGAAGCCGTAGAAGGAAGGAATTATTTTGTGCACACTGAGGATGCTAATCTGGCAATTCTGAAAAATGTGAGTTTTGTTTTTTTGTGGCTTAGAGACTGATTTAATTTTCTCGACTGGCAGATGACACTGAAAATAGAGGCTAATTCTCTGAGGTTTAATAATACCAGTAGTGGTCATTGGGTGAGAAATGGGCTGTATACAGTAAATGGAATGTACTGTACTGGAAGTACTCTTGTTGGAGTCTGGTCTTCTGAGCCTTGGGCCAGGCCGTTGAATAGACATCGCTCTCTTCATTGATGATGTGGAAAGTTAATGCAAAAACTGTTGGTTTGCTTATACCCTAGTTTTTAAAATGGAATTAAACAGCTGAGATAAAAGGACATGAGACATTTTAGTAACAGATAATGATACGGAAGAGCACAAAACAACATGTTTTTTAAAAATGTCACTTGAGGCAGTCAAAATTCAACTATTTCAGTATTTAAAATAATTTTTGATTAAGCTCTGTATAAAGAGAGTTTGGCACTAGTGCATGGTTTTAATTTTTTCATTTTCCTCTAAATGAGTTTATTGCACTCACTTTGTTATTGAGGAAGAAATTGCCAGTTTCTATTTACACTTTAATTACATGCAAGAGAAAATTTATTGTGCCTTGTCACAGGCAGAAGGACTGCAAATCAATATTTATTTGACATGTTATTGATTTGTATTCATTTATTTAGTGTGTGAACAAATCATTTTCCAAAGCAACAGTCCCTGCACCAAATGGCAATAGAAAATTATTGATTATCTTATCTTTCTCAGTTTCAAAGCATGTATTGCATATTGTTTTTCCTTGTCATTCTTCAGATCCATGTAGCTGGTGCTATGTTGTGATTTCAGATGATCCATTTTTATATGAGGACTGTGTATTCCTTGTTTGGTTGCAGATTTATCATATATTTTACAAATAGTACAGTTAGCACTATGTATCAGTCACCTTTCTTACCTGCTGTGTACAGCACGCTTTGGTGATCATGCCTGTTATAACAGGTTATATATACATCTTGTTGGTGGACTGCTTCAGTAGGTGAAAGCTTATAAGGTCTGTTAGTAAGTGTGGGGCTTGGTACCTAAAGGAACTAAGTTTTTGCTTTTTTTCTAATTAAACCTCTATCTCCACAAAGGTGGCCCATGTAATCTAGAGCTGCATGAGGAAGATTTGTGCCAAACAGTTTGTGCAGAGTTAATCGGACATGGCGTGACAACTGCTGTAACAAGTTCACACCCTGTAAAGTTCCTGGAAGTTAGCTTAGCAAATTCCTCTGCGGAGCTTTTATTTTTACAGCTGGAATTGTTCATCAGCACAGCAAATTGAAATCTGTGCCAAAACGAAGGGAGCCAAAGAAAGAACCCAGCCTCATCTCAATGTGTCAGGAACGTAAGAAAAAAACGATTAGAAAATGGTTCTTTAACTCTTAATTCCGGAAGGATGTCTCCAATCGTGTCATATCCCTCCTGATCATATGGCATTTGTATATCATTCCCAATCTCATCCACCAGTGGTGTTATCTTTGTGTCTCTTTTTGTTTATTCAGTATCATTCACACAGCCTAACCCATGCTCACCTGTGGCACAAATGCAGAGAAATGGCCTTAGATAGGCACAGTCAATAACGGGAGCTCACACCTAGCCTGTCGGATTGTCACGTCGAGCTCTGTGCTTCGTCAATCACAGCTCTGAGAAGCTGTTGCCCTACGTAATGGAGAAGTGCAGGCAGGGGAGACAGAAGGTTAGCCTTGGCAAAGCTGGTAGGAACTCTTAGAGAGCACACATCAGATTTCCACTGGCCTGTTCCTGAGCATTAAATTTCACATGGATGCCAACAATAGCTGTTTCATAGCCAAGACAAGTGTGGCTCTTCCAAGAAAGCCAGTTCTGTTGCTCTGTTTTTTTTTTCAAATGCAGCTGTAGCCCGGTAGGTGCATGACCTTGATCTGCCTTGTTTGACATGCATCGCTTTCATGATTTTTTCAAGTCGGGGATGGGCATGTGAGGACAGGGGAGATAAGAGTGTACACGGTGTCTGTTAAAGTCTTTGCTGTTCTGCCTGAGCAGCGGCTTACAGTATTTTGGGTGATTAGTTGTATTTATTTTTACATGCCCTTTGAGTTTTGAAAAAATGCCTGTCATTTTGTAAGCTGGCAGAGTGGCCTTACCAATAAAAGGCAGAGGCACAACTGTTTACAGTGGGAATAACGAGCTACAAATCCAGAAAAAGAATGCCTTAACGCATAATAATGAATATTATTAGCTTTTTTTAACCAAAACAATCAGACTGTCTCCTGATTTTCCAAAGTAAGGTCTTCGATGCATGAGGTTTTTGTTTCAGCTTCACGAGCTATAAAGAGGCTAGTGTTGTGTCACTCATTTCAGGAGAGGGAAATAACCCCCTTTTTATCTAGAAGAGCCTCTCAGGAGTATTTATCCTTGTGATGCTTTGCAACAGTACCACCAGGACTGGTGTCAGCATTCTTGTTGTCTTTGATTTCTTAAAAAGATTACATTAATCTTAAAGAGTACTTTCGGTACTGTATGCGCGCCTGTTTGGCGTTAGAACACGTCTACACAGTTGAACCTCCAGGTTTTGATTGTGTTCCTGACATTCGACTAGATTTCTGATCCTCTCCTCATCCAACCCTGTTTCTTATCATTCTGAATGTGTTGCCAGAGATAAGCCTGACCATTTTACTTTCTTACTATGTTTAGGCAGAGCTCAGTTTTAAATGCTGGGAAAATGCTGGGGCTTCTACACTGCAACAGGTTCAGCACCTAATGACTGAAATATTCCCGTGGGGGAAAAGTGCTGCCTGTGATGAAGACGGATAAGACAGGACAGATGCCTGTAGCAAAGCCACATTATTTCTTTCTATCATTATTGTAGTATCATGTCAGAGTCTTGCTTTTGAGACCTCTGTCAACAGACAAGTCTGTATATTTTCTTTTTACCTGCTGCATTATTTCATTGACCTACAGGAGCTCATATATAAGCCACTAGTAGAGACTACATCTCATTGGTTTTGTGCGATCAGACCAGTCTTGTTGCAATACAAGGGTCTAATGACATCTGTATTGTTTGCTTTAAATAATTTGGAATTGCAAGATATTGCAATTTGCAATCTCCTCCCTCATTTGAAATTTTCAGTGGCTGATGAACTTCACATTAATATTGCAGCCCTACATGCTGTTTTGATAGTGGAGGGGGACAGGATGAGGAACATGCACACTTTTCCTTTGAAAATGTGTACTTACAGTATCAGACAAATCCCATTTTGTCTTGCTGTGTCTAACAGTGCTTATAGGGGAGTTTTTTTCAAATGGTGGACCGATGCTGATGTCACTATCCCTCTGAATAAGCATAGTTGTGGAAGTATACCCATCAAATGTAAATCTGGATAATGCTGTGATTATAAAATAATGTAGACTTTATCTTAATATGACAGTTTGCCTTGTAGTCTGATCTGCATGCACACACTGAAACTGATTGGTGGTCAACTCCCTTATGAAGATGACAAATCTGCCTGATGCACTCCAACCTTCCTTGGGTAAATCAATTAAGTATGTGCAATATGAACATGTTCTCTATTGCAGCAGTAGTTTGAAGTGGTTATTTTTCTTATAACACAAGATTAATTTCAGTTCCCCTGCTTTCAATAGAAATAGGGAGCTCCGGATCAGTGATTTTAATTTTTTGCTGAGCATCACAGTGCCTCAGATTCCCGAAGATATACTGTAACTTTCCATTACAGGCGGAAGACCTTCTGGCTGTGTTGTGGATTTGCATATACATACACCGTGTATCACAAGCCACATCATTTTACTTCTATCCTATCCTAGACTTGAGGAATAAGGCCTTACTGTGAACTCTGCTGATGAAACGGTGTATTTTAGAATACTTCAGGAGGCCAGGGCAAGATCTGCGTCTCCTGCAAAATGATTAATTGTGTAGAATTCTATAGGGAACCATAGGGGAATGATCTAGTTATTTTTGTTAATAAAGAGGTTCTAAGCAGATCATCAGACTCTCCTTTTCTTGTGTCTGTGCTGGTTGTAAAACAGTTCCACCTGTTTTTCTGAATAGGTGTCCCGTGTCCTGTTCTGCCCTAATTTATTATTATTTTTTTAAATTCCATCAATGCTGGTTTAAAAATTACCACAGCATAGGTTTTGATGGAATACTAGTCCCTTTTCTTATTGTAAGGAAGAATGCTTGCTTTTGCTCTCTAACCCTGTCTTCCGTTATGCACATGGATCTCTGGGTTAAACTTCAGTAAGCTTAAATTCAACTTTACTGGAGCGTAATATGCTGCTGAGCAAATCTGTCTTAATTTGATTAAATGACCATTCAGCCATAACTGAAAGATCTTTTTTTTTGCCCTTTTTTAAAACACACCTCACATTTAGAGTAGCCAGTCTCCACACTAAGATATTTCCAGCTGTGCCAGACGGACCGCAAAGTGCTTTCGTATGGATGTGCTGCTTCAGGGTGATTGCTGTGATCTTTCAAGGCGACAAGAATAAAAGGAGCTTTTCTGCTCTGGCCTGGCAGACTGGTCTGAGAACCTGCGAAAGGACATGAGTGAGGAATGAAACTGGCATTTTGTGTTAATGTGCACAACACTGCGAGAGCAATTTATTATATTCGTGTGTAATTTTTATATTTAACTTGCAGTCCTGTTTTGACAACATAATGTGTTCCTTTGTACAATGTCTGGACCTGTACTGCACATAAAAAAACTTATTTTGATATTTTTTACATTTGCACAAGAGTCACAAATGTGTGTTTTGTGATCTGTGTGTGCAACTACAATACTGTGATCATTTTCCAGATGCATAGTTTCTTTCAAAAAGACTCGCATCACATTACTTTTTGCCACCTTAAGCCTCCGGGTGGATGACAATTGCTTCCCATGATATCGCACGCTGATATGTTTACTTAACACCCACGTGCAGTTAAATGTGATTGACTGCTATAGTAATCTTATTAAGTTTATGAAATCAGCGTTAATTCATCTTTTTTATGGCAGCATACACTCCAGCTAGAAAAGTGGAAAATTTAAGCTGTCAGGAGTGAATAAACCCAAAGCTCCTTATTTCCGAAATAAGACAGATGAGAAGCTTAACAGTGAATGAATATAAATTGGTTTGGATGGTCATGAAGTCCCCTTTAGAGTTTTCCAAAGCAACACGTGATACAAAAAGAATGAAGTTTGTTTTCATGTGTCTGTCATGGTGCGTCACCTAGATGTTTGGTTTTTCTCTTTTTCTTAATCTTCTTCAGAGAAAACATTTTATAAACATTTCCAGCAACATTTACATTTGCTTTCTGTAATCTAAAACTATGTAATCCATCGAATCCAACAACTGAACAGTTTACCAGCTGCGGTGGCCTTTTCTTCTGAAAACAGAAGGAGATATATCTGTGACTGAAGTGTCTTTTTACGTTCTGCGCTGACTTTCAAAGGAATTCGATATTTAATTTTATTGTAGCATTGTCTGAAGTCAGAAAATAAAATGAAAATTGGATAATTTCAAGTATTAGTCCAACATTTAAACATTTAATATTATTGTGTATTTTATATGATGGGCATAATGAACATAATTTCTTGTCCTTTTCAACATTTTTTGTGAAGACTTTGGTGTCCCAAAACCAATAAATGCACATATAATATTAATTTATCAAGACCTTTTGGCCCATTGTGTCATGGCCTTTGGTGTTAAACCAGTCTTGTGATATGAGTACAGACGGAAACAAATGCTTTTTTCAAAAGGCTGGTTGATTTCCTGAGGTATTTTTTTTTTCAAAAACACAAAAACGTTCCCCATGCCCCCACACCATTTCTCTCTCAGAAAGGTTGTTCTTCCTTTGACTCCTATCTTCAATATACAGCTACAAGAGGATTATAATATTTGCAAGAAGAGTGTTATTTACTTTTGCTTTGCATGGATCTGCAAGCCTGAACCTGAAATAAAACAGGTTTCATATATTTCAGAGTTACTTTGTTTTATTTATTTCTTGGTAAAAGAGGGTTGACCTATTTAAAAATCCATTTAATGCATTTCTTGGAGCTGCGTAGACATCTTTGAGTTTAGCTGCTGTGTAGGACCAGTAGTGAACCCAAGCTCTGTACTTTGTGTAAAAACACTTGACTTTTAGCATTTAATAGACCCAAACTCCACCTTTTCTTTACTTCTCAGTGTTTTGATGCAGAGAAAATACATTCAGGCAATTAATATGCGCCTTCAGCCTTTGTGAGCGGAGGACGTTCCCTTCAAAAAAGGTTTTATCCTTTTTTCCTCTCATGCAGAAATGGAGGAGTTTACGCAACAAAACATCCTGGAGAAAAAAAAATTGGTTTGACCTTTACACAAGCACGATCGTCTTCTGTGCGCGACAGCTGACGGGTAGCAGTGCAGAGAGGCATCGGGTGCCACATACTCTGAGAATTGTCAGCGCTCCTCTTTCCTTGGATGCACAAACTTTAAAAACGGCAATAAAGTGCACATGGATGGCAGCCATAGTACTGTCTATCTCCCCAAGGGTGTAGTGCTTCTCATCAAAGGCTTTCAGAAACAAGTGGATTTTAAACTCATTGAGACAGCTTCCAGCTGGAGTTTAAAATGCATCAGATATCATCCTCCTTTGGACGCAGATGACGATTGTGGCTTCAAATGAAAATTTTCTCTTACCTTCTCACACTCTGACTGTGCTTTTAGATTTGAATTTGTTTGCTTAGCTAAAGATTCTTGTGTTCAACTAGTTAGGCGAGTAAAACTTAGGCAGGGAATGGGGGTTCATTCATTCATTCCTGTCTGCTGTGTAAACTCCATCACATTATCTAGTGACTGTTAATTACTCAGTCGATTGCATCATCTCACTCCTGGTTTGGAAAGGCCAATGCTGGAGTTTTATTAGAACAAATGCAGTTGAAGCAGATGCTTTATTTCAATCAGGCAGAAAAGCGAGTTATTTAATACAACATGAATAATGTCAAACTTTCTTAAAACAGAGGTATCAGTTGGGCCCATTTTTATTTTCCTATCAAAATTAAAATGTAAAGAATACTTCTGATTTAATAAAAATGCAGGTAGTGCTAGTTCTAGTGTTCCTTACACTGTAGAGTAGTGGCAGATTTTAAATTTAGCAATAGCATTTCAAGTATCGCAAGTAACCAGTTTTTCTAAAGTATTTGTTTTGGAACATAGAATAATATTTTCTTTTTTCACCACTGTTGGGACTTGCGATTTATCTCCCCACAATTTTTTAAAAGAAAAATATAAATACGGCTTGGTACATACAAAAAAACCCCACTTCTTTTAGTCGTTGATATCAAGTGTCTGTTATTATTCATACCTGGTCACGCATATTTTATATTGCATCTGCTGCAAATTATGCAGAACCTGTTGGTTTTCTGTGGAGAGTAAAAAATGCCCTTTTATAACAGAAGATTGTCCATTTAGCTGTAATGATCACAATTATATAACAGCCACATGGGTAACATTAGGCAGGTGGAAACTAGCCATCCTGAAGTGTACAGTATGTAGGTTCTAATCTGGGTTTACAAAAAGTGGTTTTATTTATTGCACTGCCAATTTCAAGAAAGCTTTTCTTTTTCAGGAGAACAATTACCATTTAATGATGTATTGACTGGAACCTGATCTCAGCATTCTGTGTTTCTGAACCACTGACATCTCAAAGTTGAATTTCCCTCTCAGGGATTGTGGTTTTGCAATGGTAGGGCAACAAATGCATTTTTAATTGCCGTATCCTTGGTGTTTAATTAGATGTGTGGAACGCCGTCCCCAAAGTGCATTTTAAAATAGCACACTGCTTCATAAGATGGTCTTTCAATATGGCTTTTATAGCCGTGGGTGTTACACCTATTTACCGTGGCTGATGTTTTGTAGCTCGCATCACATGGTCCTTCACACGTGAACACACTCGGATGTACACACACATAGACGCGCGCAGACACACACACACATCTCCACCCCTCTCCCATGCCTTACAAATAGAACATTTGGAAACATGCCCCATCTTGGAGAACAGTATGATTCCTTTAGGCTTCCTCTGGAAATGTGCTCCTGCTGAGGATCTGCCCCTAGATTTTTCACTTTCCTACAGTACATCCACCCATGCATTGGACTCAGGGCTCGGCTGCAGAGACTTATGTTGCCCAGTACTGAACAGAGGCTGTTTGTTGTATCTAGCGACGTTCAATTTAAAAACAAGGTTAATAATTTAAAAACCAGTTCATGTGGTTGGGCCTATAATCCTGTGTGCAGTATGAGAAAGCAGACACCCAGACTGGAAAAGGACAGCTACACGTGCATGTATCCCTGCAGAAATTAGTGTTTTACAAGCATCCAATATTTATGTCTCAGGATGGAAGAAGATTTAAGATTTCAACAATAAAACTTCCATGTAAAGAAACTCCAATAAATTGTGATTTACGTGACAATCCACATACAGGGCATTCCGGAGGAGGTCATGCAAGCAATGGTACACCAGGCTGTAGCTATTGTCTGATCATGACAATTGAAATGCACAGGTGGACAGAACATTCTTATGGATGATGCAAAGACAGATGCATCAATATTTGTGCCTGATTCAATGTGCATATTGGGCATATCACCACTAATATCTCCAGTCTGCTCGCTTTTTTTGTATGTTGCTGCATAATAGCAAGACAAGAGGTTATAATCATATGCATAATGCTTTATGGAGACATGCACAAATGAGATCACAGCATTTATTTTAGCATAATTTCTAGTGCATTGTACCAAGCACTATAAATGATGCTAAAACAAATGTCACGACACCTTATGTCACTTGTGCCCCTTGCTGCCTCTCTGAGGGGTGATGCTCTACTTTTTGCTTCATTTAGAATGCAAAAGGAATACAACATATTTGAGACACTATCCTTTTTACTGGATGAATTGGAGGCCTGCATTCTATGTTGTCAAAGTATAATTGTGCTCTTTTATTATTTGTAATAATCAAGGAAATTATGCTACAGGGTTTCCATCCTTGGGTGAAAATCACAAGGTGATCAATATTGTTCTTAAAATGCAGAACATAGAGATTTGATTCCAACTATTCTCAAACTCCTTTTTGGCAATACTGCAAGGGTTGGGCAGTTAAAAAATGCTTTAGTATGGATTAAACCTTTTAAAGCACAACATTAGGAACAGCACTTGTGTTGAGGTGAAAATCCAATCATGAGTTTTTCTGCTGTTGCCTGTTCGTCTCTTCTTATGTTGTTGTTCTCTGATTTCGGCCACACATCTAGATATTTTTTTCTAGAAAACATTGTCCACCATGGTACACATGTGCTGCAACAAGAACCACCCAATGCATTTTCTTAAATACATACAGATATACTGTAGTAAGTCATAGAGTTTGGTAATTTACATCATGTGGTTTTTAATGTGCAGGAAAGTATCTAAGCTCTCTGGCCAAACACCTTCATTTCTTGATTCAAGTACCCTCCTTTACTCATTTACCTCTGCTCATTAATATCATTGCAATGTCCTCACATAACTTCTAATTAGTGAGGGTCTGTGAATTTGCCTTTGTCTGGGGTTGTGAAAGAAACTAAGTTGATAATTGGTCCTGTTCCACTTGTTCAGCCTTTGAACCAGAGAGCGAGGGCTGGCTGTGATCTCTCTCTCTCATGAGAGCTGCTGTGTCTCTACACCTGCTCCCGTGCTGAAAGACCCAGCCAGCAGCTCTTCAGCAGCTGTGGTCGATCACCATGTGTAGCCCATGCTCCAAACATTCTCAGCCTTTGCGCAACAGAGCAAGTTGGAAAACAGATTTCCAAAATAAATGGCTTCCGCACTGCAGAGGAGAAACAAGCCTTACCTCATTGCCAGCATGCACAGACATACTCATAGGAACTGTTTAACCCAGTTTGATTAGCGCGCACATGCTGCTTTTGATGAATATACCAATCAGCGTAATCACAAGCAGTGAATGAGTGGAGGCTTGTTCTGTGATATAACCTTCCGTAGGTGCACAATCTATCTTAAAATGCTTGATATATCCCATGAAAAGGTAAAGAGTCACCACGGCCCATCCTGGTTTCCACTGTGTCAAGGCTGCTAGAGAGCCATGTAGTGTATCTCTCCTCCCTCCTGGACGGGATACTGTTCCAGTGCAGGGATCACCCCCAGGAATGCTGTTCCCCACTTATACATGAGTGGACTGGACCCAATGGGGTACAGTAGCTCCCTCAAGGTGTAATATGTGTGTCTGTAGCAGAGTCCTGAACCCCACAACCTGTCAGTCATCCAAAGCCTCACCCACTACACCCCCTGCAGAGCCTGAACTGCTTTTCTTTCATTTTTCTTCCTGAACACATTGAACATCTGTTTTGTTCTTCCGTCTTCATGACAATATGGTCCTGGGACCTGAGCTGTGATGAAAGTGCTGTGCAACAGTGGTATTATTAAATAATCCAAACACAAGCCAAGAAAACAAACAGCTCAGAATGTCAGAGGTGCCTTCAATAATACCGAGAAATACAGTTGTACAGCTGGCTTTCCCACAGCCTGTTGCAGTTCAGTGAAATTTATTCCATTTAATTTTTTAAAATGTCACACACTAAGGGATTAACATTTATCATCGTTGCTGTACATTTGTTATCGATCTGTGTAAAAAAAAATGAATATGTAAGCTTTTGCAAGATTCAAACATGACAAAATACTCGCTCTCCCTCCTCTCTCCCTCCCTGAACATAATAACAGCACAGTTTTTTATTATTTCATTTCTGATGACAGAAGTTCAATGGTTAGGGATATTGGCGATCACTTTTACATAAGCAGTCATTAGATGAGAAGTCTATACATAGAATACAATGGTGACTCTGCTGGGTGATTATAAAAATTCTCTTTGAGACCTGTGTCGCCTGCTCAGGCCTGGGTCAATTGAAAGAGTGCTGCTTGCCAGTAATCAGTCTGGGCCTTCTCAGCATTTGGCCAGCTCTTCAGAGACAGGTGCTTCACTCCTCCTGTCTTCTGTAAGGCACTGTGGAGTTTGCTCGCTGTCAAAAGGCATCGACATAAAAACCAGGTCTTAAAAAATGGATGATTCAAATTTAATCCACATTTTTCAGCCTGGTTTTCAAAAAGAGTGCTGTTTTCTATTTGTGACCTGTAAAATAGTTCTTTGCTCTCAGGAGCCTGTGTGCCACAGCTTCTCCTTTCTGCATCATTTACCTGCAGGCAGACCTGTTGAGTCTCCTAAGAGAGTTCCAGGCTCTGATGTTGTTTTGCGACTTGCCTTGACACTGTAACCAATTTACTGAAGAGTTTACCTGGTTCGTAGCTCCCGGGACTTAAGGCTTGACTTAAAACCTGATCTGTCCCTCTTGCACTCACCTGCTTATTAAATGAAGATATTCTTGATTGAACTGTTGTTGTTAATGGAGAACTAGCCTTTTGGTGACGTGAGAAGACCCTGTATAGCTTTATTTTACTCGGATCGCTTTAAAATGTTGTAGAGTGTAAACTACAAGTTAGTATAAAGGTTTGCTATATCTAGGCCTTTATGTGAAAACTGTATGTAGAGATTTAATTGCCCTGATCTCGGGTCACGTCCATCATCATTACTCCTTTTATCCACACTGCAAATTATAAGCCTAATGAATTTGAAGTATTACACAATAAAGGTTACCAGGCTAGCTCTCTGAATGTAGATTAAAACTGCAGTGACTCACTTGTTTATGTGAGAAAGGGCTGTAGATCTGCAGTGAACATCTACACAATGGGACACTGAGGGTTACAAAGCCATGTGGCTCTCAATCCTGCAGAGCAATTCTGCACATACTGTACAGAAGCTACCGCGGTATGAATTTTCAATGTGCTTAAAGTTTTATTTTTATCCCCCGCTTTTACTTGTATAATAAATTAGGAAGCATGCAGGCTTGAAATTTCTGAGATGAATTCATGAAAACTGGGTGCTTTTGCTCAGGAGGGGGGTGGGAGTTAATAACAAGAAACGGGCACATTTTCCTAGAGGGGTTGAATACAGAGGTGGCACAATGGATAGCATCTGTAACCCTTCCAGCTGGGGGTACCGTTTTCAGCTTCCAAGAATAGCTCCTGGCAAGGAGGTCGGAACCTGAGGAGGAATTAGAGATGGGAGTTTTTTTCATAAGCACGAGCTGCAGTGAGAAAGGGAGACGTCTTGTGTTGTGGAAGTAGCTGATTGATGGTGAGAAAAGCCCAAAAATGGGACAGTCTTTCTGGCAGGCATGGAAACTGTCACTGCTGCTGCAGGCTACCATTCCAGCCTGGCTGGGATTTTACCACTGCAGGCCTGCGATGCTGCTGCTGGCTCTGTAATCACTGACTCAGGCTTCAGGCAGTTGTGCCTGTAATGCGTAGATAAGGCCCATTGTAATTTTGCTAAGGATGCAAGGTCTTGTCATTGTGCGTTTTGTTTGCCTCACTAGAGGAGCTGTCAGAACCTGAATGTAAAAGCATTTTAGGAGGAGACTTTAGCATTTTAATAAACACACACCAGCTAACAACAAAAATCAAAGCTTGCTTTGACTATTTATTCACTCACAAGAATGCTGACTTACACACAACATGGCTGGATTGAATAGTCTTCTAATCCTACTTAACTTATTTGAGGGAAGAGGGACCATTTAATTCAGGCAGCCAGCAATCTGGTCACCAGAACCCTTTCCTCTATTGTCAGTCTATATGAATCCCTTTAATAATAATTCCTTACACTTATAAAGCGCTTTTCTGGACACTCCACTCAAAGCGCTTTACAGGTAATGGGGACTCCCCTCCACCACCAGTGTGCAGCCCCCACCTTTACTGCACATCCCCCTTCATGACCAAGAGAAAATCATTTTAGAACTTATCAAAAATCTTATTTTTACATTGTTTTGCCCCGTTGGATTTTTAGCATTTTGTATTTTGTTTTACAGACTTCCTGATTAGCAGCATAATCCAAAATCCACATGTAGAGAGTATCCCTGGGTATGAAGCAAGACCAGAGAAGGATGTAACGGAAAGTAATTGAAAACAATTTTCATTCTTCCGTTTCGTAAGGGTTTCTTCTTGTCTACCCTGTGTTTGGCTTGTCTCGGTCATCAGATGCCTCATTGTGCAATTTACAGCATTCCCATTTAGAGACAGACTCACCGCATTGTACCCGGAGCCTTCCCATTGTACTTGTCATTGCACACATTTCTCAATTAAACAGTTCAGTGATCACGGCTATAAAGAGTAAAAAAAAAAGACTTTCTACTCATGCCAGTAAATTCTATCATGGCTCAAAATACACATTATTTCAGGATACGATAACATTCTCCACCGACATTAAAATTTTGCCCTTGTTTTATTTTCCTGAAACTGTACACGTTTTAGTGAATGCACAGTTTTTTTTTTATTGAACTACTTTTATTTTGGCTGTCATCACTTCTGCAATGAGAAGAGTAAGAAACAATTAAGTCAGGTGAGTAAAGTCAGCGGAGTGCTATCAGTTAATATCTCAGCTCCAGGAAGAGAACAATTTCCCATTCACAAGCCAATTGACATTCAGTTATCACTCTGTATTTGCAGGTCCTAGAAAAAAATAATTACGTCTGTGTAATCTTAGTAACACCAATGTGCAGGGAAAAGCAGAAGAATTGATTGGAGGGTCTTGAGACTAAGAGACCTGATTGACACTCCAGGAAATAATTTGCTTAAAGAGTTGTGTGGGCATCAACAATTGTGTGTAAATGTCAGCTGAATCCTAGGAGTGAATTAACTTCTCAGCACATGCACTGTGGTTCTGTGGTTTTGCTAACTAGTTCCCCATCGTGTTTCTTTTTTCCCCCCCATACAAAAGATGCAGAAAGGAGTAAAAATAATTTCTGTTATCTTAGAAATCTACAGTATGATAAGTGAGTGACATTCTGTGATATATCTTTCTCTGAAAGTTGACTGTAATTGATGGTTTAAGCTGTTAATGTTTTCAAAAAGCGGGTTTAGACAGCTTTTCTCTCCCTGCTAAATGTTCTAAGCTGCTAGTGACTAATATTATTTCAAAAGCACTCATCTCTCTTTAAAATCTGCTGCTAATGCACAAAGGCAGATTGTTATAAAATTGATAATTTTATGCACAATTGTTCTGCCCTTCTTTTCAATTCATCTCAGGGAAAGAGCGTCTCACAAGGTCCTTACATAAATCTGGCATTCCTACATGAATGCAGCAATCACATGTACTTTTATCTTTAGAAACAATGAGAAGCTAAAAATAAGTTTTTAGCATTTGCTTTCTTTAAAAACAAAGGGTACCCTTTTTGCAAGCACCTCCTATATTGACCCAGTATATTGACACAGTAGTCTTTCTGTTTTTAGAAGTAGTATCAATACATCACCACAATTAGCTATAGTTCAGCCATGGGCTGACACAGACCTGCCTGGTGAATGCTGATACTGCCACTGGACCAGGATTAACTGTGAGTAGAGCGCAAGGGACCGGGCTTAGTCAGCCAATACCTTCAATCCCAGCTAATTAATGGGCAACTGCCTTGAATGAGAGAGGGGCTGGAGGGCAGAGAAACTGGAACAATACCCTGACTGGACCAGTGCAAAAAAAAATGAGCATGGCATTAAACAGAAAGTCAGGTATGAGTTGTTAGAGGAATGCAATAACATAATGTAGATGGACATTAAATTGTGCTGAAATTATTAAATCAAACTTCAACTTCATGCATTGAAGAAGAATATACCATAAAACATTTTAGTTGTAGAGCTTCCATATGCATGCTGCCAACGTTCCAGATGCTTCCCAATGCAGAAAGACGTACAGTGAAAAGCAATCCTAGCTCTGCTCAGGGTGTGACCCACAAGAAAGTGCGCATATGACTGCCATCTGGACTTTGTGTTTCTCTCTCCGCTAATGAAGACACAGGGATTGTGGGGGTGGTGGTGAGAGGGATTTGGAATGAACAGAAGGGGTGAAGAAAGCTGGCAGGGAAATCGTGAGGAAAAGTCTTTGCAACATGTCTCTCCATTGAAGGTGCGTGTGACGTATTGTGTTATTGGCTGTGGCAGAGTGACTGGCCAGAAGGCAGGTTCTCTTTAGATCACTCTGTGGTTGCTGTTTTTGCAAAGTACGACTTTAAAACCTTCTGTAAAAACTTACAATTGCATTAACCTTGATTGCATTTTGCATTCAAAAGTTTGGTAAATGCGCATGAACGTGCATTAGTAGAGCAAGACAATGATCTCCTAGGATTTGCACAGTGGAAGACCCTTTAAATGTCCACTGACTGCCATGATCTAAGATAATAAGCAGAAAAGACAACTGCGTTTGACAAATAACTGCAGCATACATCAAGACAGCAATCTGGGGAGGCAGTCTGCTCGTTCACAAGTGTGGTGAGAGGCCAGGATTGTGACACTGAACCACTGAGACAAACCTCATATTCAAAACTTGACTGTGTCTGTGAAACTGAACTGCTGGACTGTTTTCAGCTTTCTCTGACTTTCACTTATCACAGTAGCTGCCTGAGGCATCTTTGTTTTTTAAAATTAAAGCATAGAATTCTTATGGAAAGAGTGTTTGTGTATATATCCGCACTAGGACATAGATGTGTACTGTATTTCAAGGTGTACACAATTTAGCTTTCAGTGAACTGTTTAATTAAACTGAACGCTGTATAAATTCCAGAGGCACTTTGTTAAATTAGATTCAAGCATATTATTAAAATCATCCCTAGCTTTGTCGCATTTTGTGAGTCAGTTCTACTCGCACACCTTCGCAAAGGTCAGCTCAGTCCACTTCTCTTTAGCTGCTAAAGAGGGCTGTAACTGCCTGAAATGTGAAACATAAAGCTTTTGTTATGACATGCTCACTGACTGAAGAGCAGTACCCCCTGCAACAACCACGTAGTCCCAAGCAGATAGCATAGAGAAGTAAAAAATGACTGAGCTTATTCAGCTGTTCTGTACAAAAGATTAAGAATGGTTGATATAGCATCCAAACAGATGGCCAATGATACCACTGCTACTCAAATTGTACCTGAAAGGAACATAAGAAAGGTTATAAACGAGAGAAGGCCACCAATATGTCCCATCTACCCTGTTAGGTAGTTAGTTCCAAGCTGATCTGAGATCTTGCCTTGCAGTTTCTTGAGAAAAGCCAGGGAATTGCCTTCAACAACACGACTGGGTAGCTCGTTCCACACTCCCACAGTCCTTTATGTAAAGAAGTGCATGAAGTTTTTCTGCTTAGTTCCCACTTGTATCCTTTGGCTCATGTTTCATTGTTCACTCTGAAGAAATCTTCTGAGTTGGTTTAGATTGTCAGTACAAAGTACAATTCATACTTTTAAAGTAAATTTTCAGAAAGCAGTTCTGATCATGCGGTAAAAAAGGACTGTTTTTAAACGTATATTTACAGTTCGTACTGTACAGAGCAATAAGTGTAAATAACATTTGTCTCTTCTCTTTGAAACCAGCCCTTTCTTTATAACCCAGGAGAATATCTGTTCATAATTAATATGTAGTAGACTGTATATGCACTTAATGTTACTGTTGAGATTTTCTTTACAGTGCTGCGGTGATATCTAGTGAGTGCAAAGGGCAGCCTTGTAGTGAAATAGCCATTAGGCTTTTCACATCTGAAGAAGAATAAAAGAGTAGGCTGGGAGACTTGGGCAGAAAAGTGGTTGAAATTTAGGCCATAGAAAGGCTTCTCAGCCTGAACAGTTATGTGCGGTGTGTTTCTGAAGCTGGCTGTCACAGAGGCAATATTGCCAAAAGATAGAGTAAAGGTGAGCATTATTTTTGAACTAGCATGACCTCTCCATCCACTTAACCTGTGGTGCTGGCAGAAAGCACAATCCTGCCATTCAGAAGTGCAGCTAAAACTCCATCGTTTGCCATGCAAGCAGTACACATTTGGAAGGCAGATTCCTCCTTGATTTTCAAACTTCTGTTTCCCTTGAACTACTTTATGTCTTTCATGCTTTTTTTTTTAAGAGTGTTAATGCGAGCATGAGTTTCTTGCATTGAAAAGCCCTGTTGAAAACTCAACCTGCAAATATATCTGGACGGACTTTGCTAAACGTTAATTAAGCTCTTATAGAAACGCTGTCTCCTGTTACAAACTGTGCTACATTAGGAGACTTGAAGAGGTGCTCATTCTGTTAAACACTCAATGCGCTACATGACAAATATTGCACAACATATTCTCTTCTCTGGTGTGTTAGACAGCAGGCCCCTTTGTTGCTTCATCAGAGGCTGTTTCAACTCCACTGCACACCTCTGCCAGGGAACTGTGCTGGTGTTCAGGTACAGTTGCTACTGGAGTATTTTTCAGCACACTGCAGCAGGTTTGCAGACGTACCAGTTGTTAAATTATGTGATTCATAGCTTCTTTAAAGTGCTCTGCGAGTCGTTGGATTATAATATTCTCAAATACAACAGCACTTACAAATAAAAAAAAAAACAGATGACATTTTTTCTCTTAACAGTAGCATTAATTTAAATGACTAAAATAAAAATCTGTATGCGAAATGTGCCCTGCCTGTTGTGTTTATGATCCAGAAACCTTTCAAAACTTAATGGTGTTAATTTGAAGTGGAGCTAAATCAGCACTTTAATATCTGCCTAATTGAGTCTGACAGCTTAAAGCACAAAGCCTCCCTGATGGATATCAGCTCCCTGCTGGCATTAGGTGGTCAACAACCTATCAGCTCAAAAAACTGCAATTATGTGAATTTACTGGTGAGCTGGGACATGAAAAGTAGGTCTAGGAGAACTCAAAAGCACTTTCACTGACAGCTACATGTTTTTAAACTTTCTGCAAATCCTAAAACTTTCATTCATTTGTGATCATTAATCATGTAACACATATGAATTGTAGCTAATTAAGTTCTTCTGTAGAGGCTTACAGATTATATTTAGCTGTTCGATATCCAATATAGTAGACAAATTAAGAATTACTGTCTCACTTGTTAAATATGATTTTTAACCCTTTCAATAAAATAGTACACAAGTGCAGGACCTCGGTAGCTAGTCAATCAGTAGTTCTGTTTTTTTATGTTTGATGTGGTGAGAATTGTTCATTGGTATAGAAAGTTATTTCGAAAATTAAATAAAACAGGTACCTCAAAAATGTATTTTGTTATACCTATCTATGTCATTTTTATTACTGGGCCGGACCTCCTCGGTTCTCTTTCTGACTGCTTGCTAAAATTGCTTGGAATAGCACGCCTGTCTTTTTCATTAAATTATTGAGTGCCTGATATGTGATGCAGAAATTGTAAACCATCTTTTCTGAAAATTTGACATGGTAGTTTTGCATTCCATTTTCACAGTTTTCACCTGCTTTTAGCACAGTAAAACCATGCATTTTTCTTGATTTTCAAAGACTTGCATCTTGCTTTAATATGGCTGTCTATGTGTTGCCAACATTTTATCTATGAACACTATTTGAGAAACTCAAAGTGCTGTATAAAAGCGCACACGTAATGCACATAAAAGAATGAGAGAGGAATAGAAAATCACAGCAAATTGATCCAGTAAAATGTAATTACATGTTAAAAAGCTTTAGTGAAAAGATATGTATCTTAGCCGGTTTTGAAAATATCGACACAGAGTCTCTTAATAGACTTGAGCTGTACTTTTCACACATCTGGTGCTGCACATGAGAAGGCTCTGTAGTGTCTGAAGCCTGGTCTTCTGCAGAGAAAGGCCAGAATCAGAACATCTCAAATTAAGAGCTGGACTATACTCATGTCCTGAAGGTAACCTGGAACCAGGTTCGGTGTCAGATACAGTGGAAATGAGAGCCTTGAGACCCACTCTAAACTTCACAAGGAGCCAGTGAGAGTGACCGAGAATGATGCACAGAACTTCTAGTCTACATGTGAGCTGCAGAATCCAGGATTCTAAAACCTGTATAGTACCTTAGATGATAACTTAACTAAGTAAGGCATTGCAGTGGTCTGATCTTCATGAAATAAAGGCATGTAGCACTGTTTCAGAATTAGATGGGTACTGTAGGCATGATTGCAGTGAGTGGCTTTTTCCATGGTATAGCTCAGCATACTGTACTGAAGTAAAAGTAAAGATGAGGGGGGAAATTAAGTCCTTTCTGCTTAAAGATTAGACTTCTAAGCAACAGGAGTTTATGGCAGGAAAGGGAGAACTGATAAGGATTCCAGATGCGAGCTAGGAGTGCTAGGGGACTTAATCCCTGACCATTTGGCCAAAAAGCTGCAAACTGGCCAAACACGTGACCTCCCCCCTTTACCATAATAACGAGTGACGTCAGAAGCAGAAAGGAAAGGATATATAAACCTAAAGTTTGTACCAGCACTTTGAACAATATTTCGGTTTTGTTGTTTCTTGCGGGAAACAAGACTTCAGTTCTATTGTTCCTTGCATGCAATAAACTCATCTGTTTAACTTCATCTCGGGATCCAGAACCTTATGCTTTCTGTTACAACAGTACCTTTGTTCCTGGTGCTGCTGTCAGTCATTCCTTTGTCCACTGTGAAAGTGCTCACTCATCATATGCCACTAGTAAATGGTCAAGCTTGGCCTGTGTGGCATTGCACATTTCCAGGAGTAACCTGCATAAAAAGGACAAAATCATTTTTTTTTTGCCAGCCTGTAATGGCCAGGTCATCTCTGGTTCCACTCAGACTTTGAACTTCACATTTTGGAAGTTTAGGGAAGCAGCTGGGAAGAAACAAATAAAATTATCTTGTGTTGCTTCTCTTCCATTTACAACCTGGATGTGCATGCCTCTGCATGAGGTGGAACTGTATCGGGAAGCAGATGTAAAGGAGACTTGTGTCAAGATCAGATGATAATTCTTTTTGTGGAAAAGCTTGTGGCTGTTGTTTCCCTGCTCAGATTTGATTTGGTTAACTTGTTTTCTGTGTCTTCAAAAATAGTAAAGATTTCCAGCGCTGAGCTTAAAAATTGTCTAAGTTTTGTGTGAATGCTAACCCTAACCCTACCTGGGGTGTCAACTGAGCATGTCAGTTTTCTATATCTGAACTTCTCTGGGTACAGAATTTTTCCATGTTCCCCAAACGAAAAAGAACGAGTGGGAAACAATCAAGACCACTGATAAAAGCACTTGCATTTGAATGAGATTCAATGATGCTTGATTTCAACTTTTCATCCTACCTACTCAGTTTTCAGATACAATTGTTGCACCGCGACATCCAGGCCCCTGTGAGTTTCTGAAAAATGCAATTTCAGATAGTAGGTAAAAACCACTTGTCCTAAACCTGACATGGGACCCAAAATCCAGCCCTGAGCTTAACAATTATCTCAGTAGTGTGTAAATGCTAAACCCTAACACTACCTGGGTTGTCAACTGAGCATTTCCGCGATCTGTATCTGAATGTCTTTGGGCATTGGATTTTGTCATGTTCTGCAAACCATAAAGTATGAGTGGGAAACCTTCAAGACCATTGATCAATGGTCTTGCATTTGAATGAGATTCAGTAATGCTTGGTTCCAACTTTTGATCCGACCGACACTGTTTTGGAATACAATTACTCCGTGAAGCACCGCGCTACCCAAGACCAAAGAGTTGGCGAACAATTTCTTTTCCAGAAAGTAGCAAAAAAGTCCACCGGTGAGCCTAAAAAAATCCTTCCAGTCAACACAGGAGATGTTGACCTCAGTCCCTAAAAGTGGGTAGAGGAGGGAAAGGAATCCATTTGACGAGTTTTCCAAGCGGGGCCTTATCAGAGGGCCCAAGCTGTGCCTCAGTCTGCAAGTGTTTGCAAGACATTTTCAGAAATGATTAACATGTGTGGGTTAAGAAGAGCGCGGGCACTGCGTGAAGGCGTATTCCCAGACCATACAGCACGCAGTTAGAATCAGCGTGATAACCGAGTCCTATATTTAGCATGCTGCACCAGCAGTGACCTGCCGGAGCACATAATGACTCATTTTCAGTCATTACTTAGTAATGGTACTTTAATTTTTCGAAGAAAAAGGGAACAGAAAAGAGGACTCGGAATGTGCAGCAAGTTGCTGATAACCATCTGTGGGCAGGGATGGGGGGTGGGGGAGGAGGAGGAGGTGAGCCAGTCTCTCCTTGAGCCAGCTGCCAGATTCCTGTTCCCACCTGACAGCTGTCCGGGCCCTGGTATTCCATGTGGGAGAACAGCCAGTGCAGAATGAATCATCCGCATCAAGGAGCAGCTGCACAAGTTCTCAGCTGAGGTGATCGCTTACGGACATTTCATTTCCTGCCTGAGGTTGACAGTCTTGGGTAGCACCAGCGTGCCCTGTGGCTGTGGGTCTGCTTGCACAAAAACTCTCATCATCCCTCTGTTGTATTTTGCACAGCGGATTAGAGGAAGGTTGCCAAACGTCACTTTAACAAGAATGGTTTTCATCAGAGCAGTCATGCAAAGAGAATAAAGGAAGCTCTCACTGGGATTAATGTTTTTTTGGACACATTCTACGGAATATGGTCATAAATATCCAGCATAACACCTTTGTAAAGGCTACAACAGCATTCATATTTATTTATGACTGTTGTTCAAAAGACATAACAGGCACATGATAACAGCTACAATACAAAACACTATGAAATATTTGTCACAGCCTGGGTCCATGAAGGTGTTACACTGGACAAACTAAGACGCACACAAAGCTGAATACTTTTTTCACAGCAGAAGCTCATAAGAAAGGTTGCAAATGAAGGAGTCCATTAAGCCCATTTATCTCATTTGTTTTTTACTAGCTAATTGATTTAAAAATTTCAATCTGTTTTTTGTTTTGATAGTAGCTAGGTTCTCAGCTTCACTGGCATGACTGGGCAGCTTGTTCCAGACGTCCACCACCCTTTGTGTAAAGAAGTGCCTCCTGATCTCAGTCTAAATGCATGTCGTGGATCTCACTAATCAGACACAAGCCCAGGCTACTTCCCACAAACACAACCTAATTACCCAACCACGTCCCTCATCCTGCACCACGCCTCCCGACAACCCACTACTTAAGGGCTACTGCCCTACACTTCCACGCTGAGTATTGAGTTAACCCTTCGCTCCAACTTCTACATCTGTGAAATCCATTGTCCTGTGCTTCTGGCTTTTTGACCCACGCATGACCTCGACCTCGAATATAGACTATGCGACTTGGCCAAGTTAACCCGTCTCTGCTCACTAAAACCTGTTTCCTCTGTTCAGTCTTTGGCTAGCACCACATAGGAATCTACCTCCTTTTTCTACTGTAGGCCTCTGGTTCATGTTTCGCTGCTGATTGTTAATAAACCCTTAGTGTTCACTATCAATCTATACCTCCAGGTTGAAACCAGGTACCAGTGAGGATTGCAACTTTATGCATTGAATGAAATTTGTTTTTCCCCCAATCAACATCCTGAATTTTTGTTTTGTTTGTGGGATCTAGAATTTCACCTTTTGATACTTGTCCTTCAAAACAATGAAGTTATGATGTCGCAACTTAGCTTACATTTCCTCATATTTGAGTAATAAAGTCACCTAGAAGTAATGGTAATCATGAAATGAAAAAGATTTAACCACTCCCTGATTTCCCTAGCTAGAATTAATCATTCAACCTCATTGTATTCCTCCACTGTCTTAAGGGATCCATTTTTTTTGCACGCAGAACAAATCTTTCTTTTCTTATTTAAGAACAATTGTCTTGTTTCATTACCAGATGGTAGGTCAGAGCATAGAGTCAGAACGCGTTGGAGAAAGTAGACTGTAATGATAGAGGCTGTTGTTCCTTCATGTTGATGGAATTGTGGGTTTACAAAAAAAGCAATTATTAATATAGGCTGCAGGAGCCAGACCTTCAGCTATAAAAATGGAGCCTTCTGTTCTCTTCATAATGGAAAGTGCGAGATTTCAGCAATGCTGTCTTTTCAACAAACATGATTTATAGGGTTATTTCCTTAAAATAAATTTGTGCCAGTTGCATAAGATTCCATTTACATTTAGAACAGTGTTATTGCGCAGCACTGAATGATAACTTGGGTGATTTATTACAAGAAACCGAATTGAGAGAGAAAGAGATATGATATGTGCAACAACTATTTTCAAGAACTTCGAAATGTGTGCTAAATGAAATGAAAAAAAGATATGCCATTCCTGTGCTAAAATTAAGATAAGGTTGCAGTATCCTACACTTTATTTATTATCTGGGCATTAAAAAAGTAAAAATGTGGCTTGGTGTTGGAGTGAACTCCAGAGATCTCTTGTGCCGGCTCACTATGTTCCTGCTCTGGTTAAAAATTCATATTCAAAAACTGCTTTTAAGAAGTTGCCATCCAACTGAACATATGCAAGTGCCTTGAGCCAGTCTCTTTTCATTAGCAGGGAAAATGACGTGGAAAAAGCTCCATCTGTTCGCCTTGAGCAGATGAGGACTGTGAAAGGCACTACACCCCTCTTTTGAGAAATACCTCAGATTCCCGTTTCATGTCTGTAGACCTTGCTATAATGTTCAATGTGTTTCTTGGACACATCGACTGCGCACTGGAGCCAGACCATCGTCCCTGATCCTAGGTGCTTTGAAAACAGCCCCATATCACACTGAGGCTGGAGGTTTCAAGCCCACATGTGTTGGTATCACTTTACTATGACTCTTTCATGAACACTCAACTGCATAATGAAATAACAAAACATATATAACCACTATGACAGAAACAGGCCAGGACCACTGTTACTGAGTGGCACCTGCAGAAAGCCATGTCAGCACTCAGGTCCTTCATGCGTTAATGATGTCTTGTATCATTTTCACCTGATTGCTCTCTACCTGGATTTCTGCTCTAAGCCTTTGGGTGAAAGTATGTCTTGTTAATCCCCTGCCTGTAATGCCATCTGCACAAATGTTTGTAAAAGATTATGCATGTTGTTACCTCGTGTTGTGTAGTGTTTAAGGAGGACTTGAGATTGTATTTTTTTTTAGCCTTGTTTAGCCAACTTTCCGAAGGGATAATTGTAACTTTTGCTGGGTTTAATTTTTTTTTTTAATAGTCCACACTGTTAGATTAAGATGGAACAAAAAAGGCCAGCAGCACTCCATGGGTGGAGACATTGAGACAATACTTATAAATGGAGTGAAAGGTATCAGTAAGATGAGGCTGCAATGATTCCTTACAGTAAAGGTGAGGGAAGGGGCAGATGGAGAGACCTTCAAGGTCAGATCTGGGCTTGTGGGGCTGATTTCTGTTAGTGCATTTTACTCATTAATCTTGTTTAACATGTACTGTATATACAAGCAAACCACCTATTTCACAGGAAGACCATTTCATGGAATGAAAGGAGTCCTGCCCTTCCTAAATGATACCCTTGGCTGAATTCAGGCTAAATATTTGCATTTTAAAATACAAACTAAGTCCTTGCTTGAAGGAACCTTTTTTTTCTCTTTTTTTTATGCGCTAAAACAAAGATAGGCCATGAGAGGTGGCCAGAGTGTGGAGAATTGATTGGCACGTTTGACTGTTGAAAAATTTTCATTTTATGCCTTATCACTTTACTGGACCTCAGTGTACCTCTCTGCATTCATGCAGAGCGCTGAGTGTCCTCAGCTTTATTGATACATCAACTCATTAATACTGTTGTTTGACTGCAGGGCACATTGGTGCCAAATGTGTGCACATTCTAATTTCTGAATTTCACAGACATGCCCGATACGTCTCTTTAAGCATATTTACCACTGTGTAGGCAGGGGAGCTTTTTCACTGTGACTGTGCTATATGGGAACAGTAGGAGGTGGACCTTTCTTTGTGCTAGCTAGAAACGTATCCATCGCACAAATTTCCCGTCGCTTAACTTTTTCCATTTATTCTATCTCTGTAGCTCTGAAAATAATGTCCGCCCGCCACTGTATCTCCCTGAGGCTAACATAACTGCTGAGGCTTTATAACAACAGTGAATTTCTTTGCAGTTTATGTGTTTGCTGTTAATTAAAGATCACCTCACTCACTCATTTGCAAAGTGGTTTGCGCTCCTTCTAATGAAAAGGGCTTTGTGAGCCCAAATGGTCCAAATTGTCCAGTGGAACAGTCCCCAGGTCTCAGTTAATGTTATTTGTGCAGTGCGCTGTGCAATACTGCCATCAATTTTCTGCCCTAAAATAGTGGAAGACTAGAGGCACAACTGATGAATACATGTTTAATTCTATATGGAAATGCATTTAAAAATGAGAAACAGCGGATACCTCTTTACCCATAGGGTTGTAGGAATAAGGCTCAAGCTACTCATTGTTGAACCCAATACCCTTCACAAAATGGATGAGGTCCTTGGATCAAGTAATTACTAACATCCAGTACAATGTACCAAATGGGCTCAAGGCACATCATTTTAGCTGCATATTTAGCTTAAGGTGGGTGACAAATGAGGAAACCTGCTTTTAGTCCGCCCCTCCTGTTTTTTAAAATAATATTGCACACCGTATTTCAGAAACGCTTTGTGAATACCAAAATGACTAGCAGTTTCCCATGGAAAACAAATACCATCAATAAGTCACAGGCATTTAACATGACCCTTGCTGATTGCCCAACTCAGTGATTGACCTTCAGCAGTAGTAAAAGCAAGGAACAGTTGCATTGTCTCCTGGCAAACGAAGCAAAAGGGTGTATGTCTTATATCTCCGCAACAAAAGCAGAGTGAAGTTGTATTCTTGCTGGAATATTGACCCACTGTGTTTAATTCCAATATGGTGATGTGGAGATACTTTCTTAATTGTGCTAACCACGGAGTCAGTTTGTGAAAATTGAAATGCTTTTGATTTTTTTGGGGTGAAGTTAAACTATTTATGAATCGAGTGAGGCTGGTTTTCCTAATCAGGGCTGTTTGCACATGGTTTTGGGTGTGTGGTATTATGTGGGGAGGGAGGGGCATGTTCAGTGTGGAGGTGGAGCCCAGGATTAAGGGCGACACATTGCTGTAGCAACCACAGCTGTCCCGGCTAATTAAGGACGAGCCGCAGTTGTGAGGGCTCTTTAAAAACACACTGAACCCCTCCCCGGAGGGATGAGCAGGCCCCCGCAAGGGGAGAGCCTTGCAGCAACAGGGATTGTGTCAAGAGCATTGAGGCCGTGTTTTTCCTTCATTACGTTTTCTTTTTCTTTTCCCCTGTCCCGGCGTGTATCTCCCACTGGGGCAGGCTGAACGTGTCCTCTCCTGTCCTGCTGTGTACTATCTCCACCGGACAATTGAACTTATTCTTGTTTGTGGCCTTGAGCTCCCTTTCTTCCAGGCTGGACCCCGTTAGAGCGGGAAAGTCCAGTCAGGATACCGCTGTAAGCAGTTCTTTGGACTTTAGTCCGAAAGATTATAGGATACCTCGCCTTCATCCACATCCCGGGATTCAGTCTTCCAGGGTGGGGCCGAAGAGATGAGACACAACATTTGGGCTAGCTCTGCTTTTCTTTGGTCCACATTAGATTCTATTGCAGTACTAAGCTGAGAAGAATTGGATTGTGGTCTGTGCTCCATTCTGATGAAAACAGTATAAAAACACATTAAAGTAAAAAAAGAAAGTATACTAACGTCAGTTTGGTAATCGTAAAGAAAGTAGGAAATGCAACACTGAATGTTCTGTTTTGGGGAAAAAAAAGTGATTACCGAGTTTGTAAACTTTTTATGTTCTGTTACTATGGCAGGGTTCCTGTTCTTTGACTGCATGTTGGCAGACAGCCTAGGCTTTTCATCACAAAGTGTTGACACCCCTCTGTGCATAAGAAGCCATTAGCATCTGGACATTCTCCCCCTGCTGATGAACGGATATGCTAATTATGTCCTATGAGCGGAAAGGGCTGATGTTCTTTGAGGATAACGTTCAATTTCATCCTCTCCCACACCCTCAACAGAAGCTCCCCCAAAATAGCTTTAATTTGTAAGCTCAGTTGAGGTACCAAAAGCATCCCTTTAATACTTCCTCACTGCAGGCTCGGAGATTCCTGCAAGTGATCCGAATTAGGAGTGAACTAACTAATGCTCCGAACCACAGCAGGGCGGAGAAAGACTTTATTGCTGTGATCTCTTGTGTCATGAACAGACACGTCTTGCATGACTTTGCTCAATAGGTTTTGAAAGCAGGATGATGGGATTCCTGGCCGTCTAAGTGCTTGGGCCATTTCATATCATTTTATTTTATGACACAGATGATGAAGCATGTCTGAGGACTTGGAAATGATCATTATGCCCGACACACTAATCTGAGCACAGCTGCAATACCACCGCAGTGTCCCGTCTCCCATCAAAGTGGCCTCCTTGAACAAAATATCCTAACCGAATTTGTTGATTGATTTACATTATATCCTATGACAGGATAACTACCAGCCATAATCCCAAAAACAGCACATATACTAAAATTGGAATGATACAGAGAAGATTTGCATGGCCCTTCCACAAGGATGACATGCAAATTCGTGAAGCGTTCCATATTTTGTGGGGCGGTGTGGTGGCTAAGGATCTGCGCCTGTGGCTAGAAGGTTGCCGGTTCAAATCCCGTGGTCGGCAGAGGAATCCTACTCCGTTGGGCCCCTGAGCAAGGCCCTTCACCCCAGCTTCTCCAGGGGTGCCGTATAAATGGCTGACCCTGCGCTCTGACCCCAAGCTTTTCTCCCTTATGTCTGTGTGAGTCTGTGTGTCTCATGGAGAGCAAGTTGGGGTATATGAAAAGACAGATTCCTAATACAATAAATTGTATATGGCCAATAAAGTGATCTTATCGTAAGTGTGTGTTGCATTGAAATGCTGTACTAGGAGGTGGGTTTGGTTTTGAAGGTTGAGGGGGTTGTGTGATTACAGAAGGTGCTCTCAGTGCCTCTGTATGTCTCTGTGGTGCTCTATGAAGCACGCCAAGGATCACATGTCAGAACATGACCCCTTCAGTTTTTGATGTATTCCCAACCTTCCCTGTCCCTCTGGAGGGATGTGTTTGAAGGCTGTGGAAAACCCCCAATCATTGAGGATCATGGGGAGGGCATCGCAGCAACAGGCAGAAACGTTGAACAGCATGTTTTTTCCAAAAAAAAATTAACAACAACCTAAAGCGAAGCACAGCTTCATGTCTAAGAATGACATTATTTTAATCCCCTTCAGTGCTTTACATTTTACACCCATGCGTGGATTGTTAATGTCAGCCTTTGTTACTACAGTATTGATATAAAGGCAGATTCCTTCAGTCTGAGAGGTTTAAATTGGTAGTTTGCTGAGAAAGCTGCAATTTAATGTGCAGTGTGAGAAGCATAAAAATAATTAGTTATTTTCTCACAGCCGATTGATCTGGCAGGTTTAGCTCATTATTTAAGTGAATATATATGGTATATGGTTGTGCAGTGTTTTTGCTTTGTTATTTTTTGCTGTTTTAAGACATTGGCCGTACACTGGTTTATTAGGTCTAGTCAATAGCTCTGTTGCACGCGGTACTGGAGGTGCTGTTGATAAATTGCCTCAGCTTTGCAGTTCTTTCCCGCTTATTGAAGTGCATTGTGTATGTTTTAACTCGCACTGTGACTGCCGTTTCTTGCCAGCTAAAAAGGAAATGGAAAAATATTAAGTTACATACAATACTGATATACGAGATAAGCATTTGTTGAGACAATGGAACATCTTCAGTGTTTTTGACTGAAAGTTTAATTTTAATTTTGTTCTGTAATTATTTTTCTTTACATCCGCTGTTTTTCCAGACTGTTTATATTTATATTTATATTAGGAGTTTTTAAAGCCACACATGATGTTTTTGCATGTGTAAGAATATGCTTATACAACATGTTTTATCAAAAATAACAATTCAATAAAGATGTGAAATAATAAAGCTCGTGAATCTGATGAACATATGCAGATCTTTGTGCATGACGCAACAGCTAATTCTTGACCTCTGGCAAGAGGGGAGATGTACAGATGTAAAGGTTATCCTTTTTCCTGTCTGATATCAAATTTGATCTGGACAGAACAATTTTGAAAGCCTTTTTTAACAGTCTTGCATCACCAGCATCGATTATGATTCCTCAAGTGTGTGAGCAGAGCTTGATGGAAACAATCTTAGCCATCATTAGCTCCAATGCTATAATTGTGTAAGTAAAGATTTGTTCCCTCTTATGAATGTTCTTCAGCTGGTAGTAACATAGATGATTATTTTTCCCTAAATCAATCTTTCTATTACAAATATGCTCTATCAGTCTAGCGTGTGTTAGGAACCTTTGTCATATAATTGTTAAAGTGCTAAGGCGTTCGTTGACTGTTACATCATTGGAAACACAATCGCAGAAATGATCTTTTAGCGTGATAATGTGCATTCGCATATTTTCTGCCTTCTCTCACTCATTTAAGGCGCTGATAAAACGAAGAGATTGGGGGGGTAGGCCTCAATCTACCTCTTTTTTTCTAATGAAAACTTTCTCTAAGTGCCAGTTCCCATTATTACTGTACATAATGGTCAGGCACTCCCACACTGGATTAGCAAAGAATGGAGCAAACCTTTTGTTCAACAACAGCTGTAATAAAGGAGAAGAAGAATGGCAATAATTACCATGTGGTCTTTTAACTGTGACAGTTTTCTTGATATACACAAACTTCACTCAGTAGATTTTATTACCCTTTTTATGGTTAGCAGATAATTGGATTGAATAATTTACTTGAGATATATTTATTATTCTCTGATGGCAATCTGCACTTAACATGTTTCTTTTTAAATAGCAAGAAATGAGACTTACCTGTTATTTTCACATGGTTTGTTCTGAGGACTTAAGATCTTTGGAAGGATACTGTAGGTATATTGTATTATTAGGCATTTTAGTAGCTATGACAAGAAAGGGCAGTTTCAGTTTCCATGTAATATACATGTTGGCAAAGCAAACTACAGAAGCCAATTAGTGCCACAGAGAGAAAAAAGAATTGCATTTAAAGGGGATAACATTACATAGGAATTACTGTATATTTTGTTTAAACAAGATAAGATTACATTTAAATGCAATTTTTTTAGTAATTCATATGTAATAATAATGTCCCATGCAAAGTAACATACAGTATTCACTATCAAAAGAGGAAGCATTCTCACATTACTCGTTGTGCAAATTAATAAGTATAAGTTATGCTGTCTTTTATGAACCTGATTTTGAGAAAAGCAGAAAAGATAACTCTACAAACATTTTATTCATGATTTGAAACTGCAGAAACATGTAGATAAGTTGTTGATAAACTTTAAACATTAAACAGAACACATTTACAATGACTTCACTGTGTTAGACGTATACCTGTTGTTGGTTTATTGCAACTCCTGGTTGATTGTTGAATAAGCATAAAATCCCAGGAGCTTTAAGCCTAAGATTACATCAAATACATTTGAATCTGGAAATACACAGCAAACAGCAAGAAATGTGACATGCTAAGGGTGAAGAAACAATATTTGTGTGCAGGTTTGGACAGACGTGAATGTAATGAAATAAAGGAATGCGAAACAAAACCAAAAGCAATTTCAGGACAGCACACAAGTTGCTGCCATAGCTAGCAAACCCTAACCCTAACCCATAGCTGGGATCATTTCTGTAAAGAGACCTGAGTTCTGACAACATGGTTAACATTAAGTGCCTGTGACTGGAAGGTTGCCTGTTCAAATCCCGCAGCCAGCAGAGAAATCCTACTCCGTTGGGCTCTTGAGCAAAGCCCTTAACCCCAACTGTCTCATGGAGAGCAAGCTGGGGTATGCGAAAAGAGGAATTCCTAATGCAAGAAATTGTATAGGGCTAATAAAACAACATTATTATAAAAAAACAACACTCCTGATGGCCCACTATAAATAAATGTCTCATACAGTAGCTCATACAGTAGAAGTAACTGCTGGTGGTCTCAGTTGTATGTCTTGTGGACCTAAAGCATTGGAGAGGTACTGTATTGCAAGCACAGAAGACCAGTTTACAGTGTCAAATTCCCATTCTTTTAGTTTAGTTTTGTTTTTGTTTACTTTGATTAAATATATGCACAGCACGTGTACCGATGTGCAGTTGCAACCAAGAGGAGGAGAAAACATGATACTACAGTATTTTAAAAATCTCAATCGGAGGACTCAGACCTTCAGGAGCAATTTGCCATCCACATGCATTAGTCAGAGGAAAATTAGATTAAAAAATGTAATGATTTGCAGTTACAGCTTTAGTTCATGCTTTCATTTTCACAATGGGGATTTGTGGTTTATGGAGAATATTCAACCCTATTGAAGTATGGATACCGCAGTAATGTGCCCCTACAGTATCCATGCATGGCAAGGCTGGTACTTAGGGAATTGTTCTGAGATTTTAATTGAATTGGTTTGTTACAGATAATGGAAAAAGCACTAATATTGAGGCATTCAGTAGATCAGTGTTATCTAATGGTTTAATCTCTTATTCTCCAGAAACTACTAGATAAAGTTAGTCTACAGGAGACATCTGAAATGATAAAAAAAAAATACAGGAGCACAAATCTTCTGCCACAAAACTCTCCTCTTGAGTCTGTAAAAACAAATCTGCATAAAAGCCTTCAAACCCTTTTTATTTTGAGAAACGTTTTATTTTAGGTTTCACAGTGGCTTTTATTATTTACCTGTGTCTCTGCTGGGAGTCACGCTTCTTTTCAAAGACCAGAAATACATACAAATCTGAAAACAAAAGTGGTGGTGTAACAATATATTCCCTAACCATCTTCACCCACGGGGTCTCTCAGCCCTGTGGGGAATGAAATGGCTTGTGGTTAAAGGAAGGAGTCTTAGTTAAGCAGGAGAGCAGAAGATGATGGGAAAGTTGTGAAGCAGCTGCTTTCCTGGGTTTTTTTTTTTATATACAGTACATCTGATTTATGTAAGAAGGTCAGAAATGGAGGGAAGAGCCGATGGGGATTCGTGTGTAAGGCCACAGCGATCTTAGGAAAGGCTAAAAAAGGCTTTCTAGTACTCTTGGATAATCACTGTGCCCTGAGCATTTACATTCGTATAATACCCAAAGCTCATTCGAAACCAGTACAGAAATGGTTATACATTTCAGTCTATTGATGATGAGATATAATTGCACGACTGGGAGGGCTTCAGTACATGGAAAGTCTAACTCTTGCATTAACCTGGTGAGCAGAAAACACCTGTAGTTTCCCCTATCCACAGTGGGTTCTCCCCCCAAGGTGGACGGCCTGTTAGTCTATAGCTGATGAGATGTCCAGATAAATTAACTGTTTTCATTAAGGACAGTTTCAAAGATGTGAAATGTGAACAGCTGGGGCTCATTTTATTGAAGGGCACATTAGGTGCAATAATGTGAGTCCTGTCAGTGGAAGAATGTGAACACTTAAGAAAAAATGGGAATACAGCTCTGCTGATCTGTTAGCCTCAGACTCTTAAGCGATTTATGTAGCGTGCTTGAAGAGTCTGCTGCTCTAATAGAAATGGTCAGTTTCTTGTCAATTCGAATCGGCTGTTCAATGAATTGTCCACATTTTGCAACAACATTGTATCCAAGGGACAATGCACTCAGTGGCTTGGCTGTTCTTTTCTCTGCATTCCACTGAATGCTATGTTTGGATAGCAGAAGTAGCAGTAGTACATTAATGGGGGAAGTGTAGTTAACAAAGAAAACAGAATGGTGAAAAAAAATCGAATTCTAAACAAAATCACTGCACTTGACGCAGTGTCCTTTTAGGAAGATGTCACAAAACAATTACCAATTAAGCACAGCGGTGGCTGGACACTAAATAAATGCATGATTCTATTACAGCCTGAGCTGTAAAGCTCAAGTTCACATTGTAATTTATGTCAATCGTATCCCGTGTGGTGCCGAGTTTTGTGTGAGGCTGTGTTATTTCTGTAAAGTGACAACAGAGAAAAATTGGAACAAAAACAGTGGCAAAAACACATTCGCACAGTTGTGAATGAAGGACAGAGGCCACTTGTTATAAGCCTTGAATGAAAAATTCCCCTTAAGCCTCAGCCAAGCTTATATCTCTGGAATCAGTAAGAATCTAAGCAGTGATTAATGGCTGTCTGCTGTACAATTTGCCAAAATCCATATCTGTGAAGAAGAAGGCACAGTAAATGAATAAGCTTCTCCGAATGCAGCTTTAAGTCCTGTTCACCTTAGTGGTCCTCCAGAAATCTTTCTCTGCTGAATATAATAAGTGTCAAGCAGCATCGATTCCCCCTCAGCCTGGGTGAAGCACAGGAGGACAGGAGTGGAGAACATGCAAACCTTGAGCAGAGAGCTGATGGAATGTTAATCGCCTGAGCAGTTCCGACAAAGTTGTTTCAGCTGCTTCTACAAGGGCGGCTATTTCATTAACGAAAAGATGACTCTGGAAGAGCTGTGTAAATTGCCGAACGGGATGGGATTAAACTGTGGTTACAGCCTGGCGCACAGCGTCAGGGGACAAGCAAACTTGGGCAACTTTAAGAAAGACAGTACAGGGGTTGGTTTGGTGTTCATGTGGGTGCATTGGAAGTCATCTATTCATATGGTTTGTACAAGTACTGTACAAGTCTGTTTATTGGTGAAGGTGTATTGAGGTGGTAACATTGCAATTAGAAAGGACAGCTGTTGTAAATCAGGAAACACGGTACTGTTTCCTGCAGACAGCCTATGAGAATGAGGAAACCTTACACATCCATAAGAACGACTTCTGAACAGGACTTGTTATTTATTATAGTAAGTATGTCCCATTTTATCTGCGGATTTTTTGCATTAATATATGTTTTAGAGATTCCAGCTCACTTTTGAACATCACACACTTTCCAGTTTTAACCTTAAACAGGACATTACTTCTCCAACCTATTTTGCATTTGATCTTACGTTTTTTTCATTTGTTTTCATAGAAAATTCTTCCCAGTGATCTCTTGTTCTCCTCTGTGCAAACATAGCTTGAAAATCTGTGAGAGCATGATTCTTTCTCTCCTGAAGAAAAAGAATACAAAATGAAAGTTGAGCATGGTGGTGCTTTGAACAAATGAATGTTCTGAACAATGAAATAAGAATTTATCCCTACGCTTCAGTGTGGTATTTGCAGCCTGTGACAACAGTCAGCAAAAAAAGATAGATATCATCCAGTTTTATGTGCATGTCTGTCTTGTGAATAGCTGTTGAACTTAATTCAACATCACTGAGAAATGACATACAGTAGTACTTTGAGGAATGTAGTTGCAATGCTCCATTTTAGGGATTACTGCTAGGTTAATGGGGTTCTCGGAAAATTAGCACTGGTGTCTGTGTGTGCCCTGCAATGCATTCTCTGCAATGACCAGAGAATCTTACACACTGCTGATTTAGATTATTTCTATAGTACACAATGGCCAGTACACACTCATTATACTCCATGTTTCAATTTTAGTAAAGAGCAAAATAAGGTCATTTTTGCTTTCATTGCTGATGGTTTATGTTGATGATGATGTTTTGTGTCTTTGCTAGTTTTGGGAGCACATCTTTAAAATGGAATGAGTTTTTGGGGGGTGAAATGCAAAGAAACATGAAAAGGGTTCATCACTGGAATTGTTCCTGATTTAACTGGTTGTTGCTTTTATCCAAAGTAACCTTTGGCCTTTTCAGCAGCAAGCTTTGGTCCTCACTAACTTGACTAGGTTTGCTGGAGAAATCTGGATAAAGTGACAGGAACAGCATCTCGTTGATGAGTTGGCTCACACCCTAACCACTGCTCCATGCTTGCCACTCTGCACACATCACATTACAGAGAAACACATGACATGGTAGAAGGAAGTTACTGGCCCTGTTAAATAAGAGCCCCTGAGATATCTGTACTTGTGCGACGTTTGTAATTGCTCTCAGACTAGCACAGAAAATAATTTCAAAATGAACCAAGTAGTTATTGATCACCGCAGTGCATGGCTTATCTTTACAGTGGTAAATGAAGAATTCAGCTGGCAAATTGATGTTTTTTTTTTGTTTCCAATTACATTGGCTCTCAAGTGTTAGGGATAAGGAGACACCTTTACTTGGTACACATCTTGGAAAAGAAAATCTGATCCTATAGAGGCTCAGAGCTGATTGGTGGTGAAAGCTGTCCCTCACTGACATAAAGCAAATCCATGCAGACACACAGTTAATCTATCAGCTGGAAGCAAGAAATCTCTGTCCCGAATAATCCTGACCCTGGCCATGAGCCTCTGATCAGGGTCACTCCCTTACAGTTCACTCATGACATGACCAGGGCTTGAACTTGTAATGTCTGGGTCATACTGGTTATTCTACCAGTATGTCTTTGGACTTGCTCAGGCATGCTTGCTCTATTCGGCTATACCAAACACATCTCTCGTCTCCTTTCCTGCCTTCGGTGAGCGCGTTAAGACGAGCGAGTGCCTCTTACTCCTCTGTAAACCACTCTTTCTGTTGTCACTCGGTAAATTAAAGACTCCAGGCAGGTTTCTAAGAATTTGTCTCTCCAACTGGAAAATAGAAGCCGGCGGAAATGCAGAAATGTTTTCTTAACACCAGCAATAAAGGAAGAATTATCTGTGCAAGTGAACATTGCATTCAGCAAAGACAGCTTTATTGCTGCACATCTTCTTTTACGCACTATAGATAAATATAGTGTCCTTTAATGATCTCAGTATGGTCTCGGAGCACTGTGTTTATTCATTGTTTCTTAAACTGCAGAAATACAGCTACAGTATCTGAGTCTTACTGATTTAATTGTGATATTGTGAGGTTGCTGTACAGTAGATGTGCAAGTGCATCTGTTCTTTTTCATTTTTCAATAATGTTTACAAAGAGGACTATTTCAGAAACATTTAGCATGCTGTGCTTAAGAGTTGCGCGGCTGAAACTGTCTGTCCATCCATTTTCTAACCACTTTTTCCAATTCAGGGTCACATGGGATCATGGCCCGACAGGATATTCCCTGGACAGGACACCAGTCCATCGCAGGGCAGACGCACAGACAAACACACACACCTAGGGCCAGATTTCCCAGAAGCCAATTATTCTACCAGTATGTCTTTGGACTGTGGAAACCCGAATACCCTGAGGAAACCCACATGACCCCACAAACTCCATGGAGACTGCACCGCAGGTCCATACTTGAACACGGGGCCCCATTACTGCAAGACAGCAATGCTAGCCACTGCATCACCATGCCACCCTGGCTAAGACTACACAACCACTATAGTTAGGATTAAAAGGAACAAATTAAGTCTAATGTTTTTTACCTAATACCCATGATGTTAACATAACTCTGAAGTATCTGTATTGAATTTGCATAGAAATCATCTTCCGGAGTCTGGGGAATTTGCCAGTTTTTATCAAAGGACAAGCAGTGTAGAGATGAGAATTCAAAAAAAAATTGTCTGTAATTTCTGCTAATGTGTAATGATGCTATTATCTAGTCAACAGTAGTAAAGCAAACTTAAAAGCCATTATTAAATGTCAAGGCATCTAACTTTAGAAGCGTCTGCCAGTACAATCTGCACTCTGTGTTATATGACTTGGTCCAAGTTTTCCTAAGAAGTTGGCAGTATGTCCACTACACCATAATCTCCTTTCTCCTAGAACTGTCTCAGCTTCAGCATCTACAGTAACAGGGCTTGGTGTGCTGAGATAGGATTGAGCATGTACTGTACCTTAACGGGAGCAGTCTCTCTTTTTGTTCTCTTTTGTAAAAGGGCTGGGATTTTATTTAGATTGAAAAGGTGGGTTGTAAAGGTGGGTGGTCAGTGTTTGCATGAGAGCTTTAGAGCACTGTTCCATTGCTGAAGGCTGTGGGAGTATTTGAGAATGCTTGAGGACCACTTTCTGCATCAAGCATCAGCCCTTGTCATGTCGCTTTGTGGAAAAGGGCTCTTCATCTTTTCATTACCGTTAGAGTGAAATAACCAGCCCACTCCCAGCCAGCTGGAGAATGCACACTTCTGTTTATAACTCGGGTCTTTGGATGAAGGCTCCTAAATGGCCTTGTGTATATCTTATTTGGACATTGTTTGAATGTTGATTTTGTTTTTCTGCTCAGCCAGCATCACAGGAAATTGAAGCACAGAAGCCTGTGCTTTCAATGGACAAACAGCAAGAGCCTTTGCCTTCTGTCATTGTAATACAAATTATGGAGCAGAACTAGAATGATCTAAGTGATGTTTTATGCTTCTTACTTTTGCTTACTATACAGCGAAAAAAACATATTTCTACATCATCCAGAGGTAAAATAATATGATCCGGACAATAAATTACTGAGTTCTGAACCGGCAAGGCGTAAAGGTTGGAGCAGATCAATCCTGACTGCTGCTCTTGGGAGTGAGAGTCTGATTTACAGTGCTGTGATCAAAAACTAGCTGCTTGCAATGTTTTCCAGCATCTTGTTAAGTGTCTGCAGCTCACCAACTCAGATCACACTGGGTGTAAATCCGTTTGCATTAATTAATCAGTTTTCATGACCAGCAGAGCCAGGTTTGCTTCCTGACCTAATCAGCACCAATTACTCGTTTTTCTCAACTATTTCCTTGTGTAACTCGTAAGTGTCGATCCTTGAGTGCCTTCCAATATGTTTTTTGCAGCCAGTGCTGAATGTTTTCCTCCTGTAAAGTGAGACCCATGGATTTCGATACAAGCCTCAGTTCCCACCCGCCTGCTCTGGTAGTGCTGTTTTTCAGTGTCATTCTTGTTAGGAAATGACGACTGCACTCACGTCCTCTTCAGCACCTGAAGAAGCCAAGAACACCCACTGAAGGAAACATGTCCGGATTTGAATTTATTTTTGCCTCAAGGAGATGAGCAATGCCACGCCAATAGTCCATTCCACCTGCTCCTCGCGGATCATTTGGGATAAAAAAAGAAAATGTTTGGGTTCGAGGTTGACTTTTTTTCTTCGTCAGTTTGCCTAGCTAATTGCTCTTGCTTTATGAAATTAGTATTTTATAGGCTTTAATACGCACAGCTTTTGTCAGTTTTACCTGTTGGTATACAAACAATATGTGGGGGCAGAGGTACTGTATTACAGATGTCACAGCTTTGCCCAAATATACCCACGTGGGGGCGTACTAAAATATGACAGTTTAAGAAATCAGTCTTGAAAGGCTGGAAAAAGAATTCAGTTCTTAAAGCAAAAATAAAGAATTGAATAAAAAGCACGAAAGCAGGCGCTTTTCCTTCTCTGGAACTGAACGGTTGTACGGTTGTTGACTCTTGTGTCATGGGCGAGAGTGAGGGGTGAGGTTGCCGCAACAGGAATGAGTAAAGAAACAACAGCCTTCCGGAGTGCTGTTTCAGCACAGCCTTTTGTAAAAGCCATTGTGGCTGTAATACATTTTAAACTGGTTTTCATTGGCTTTCAAGCAATGCTGTTTTGGCAGACATTCTTCTTGTGAAGAGAGAAACCTTCGTTGTCAAGTGTGCAGTTTTTTGTCATTGCATTTGGTTAGCCTTGTTTCTTGGAAGAAAGATCCATAAAAATTGGAATTCTTTAGGGCTCGTGTGCAAAACCTCCTCAAGCAGGCTTGTGACAGCTGAAATACTGCATCCAGATCATTTGTTTCACATTCTTTTTCAACAGACTTTTATTCTCTTCACTCAGGCACGATAATCTGAACAGGCATTTCTTTGTTTGGGAAACATCTTACGTTTTCTGTATCTTTTCTTTTTTTCTTTTCTACAGTACAGTCGTGTGCACCTGTTACCTTCCACATTGCCTTCCACAGGGATTCCAGACTATAAAAGGAGATTTAAAAATATAACCAGAATTTATTCTTTCATCTGTTCCTGCCTTGCACAGAATGGACTATAATTCACCTGTGTTTCCCCTGCAAGTCCACAGTCTGGCTTAGCTGGGAGTAAGGCTCCTGATCTCTGGCTCAGATCCAGCAGTAGAAGGGTGCTGAAGGGACTGGACATTATCCAGGTCTCTCTCAGGCTGGGCAGTGTCAATGTGCTATAAGCCATCTTCAGGATATCAAAGCTAGTGCAGGGAGGATTACTATAGCGTAACCTTGCATCAAATTACAATTGTTAATGACTGGTATTAGGGGAAATCTCACACAAGGGAAAATCTTGCAATTCAGGGGATCATTTTTGTTCGATATGGTAATATTTAAATATGAGGGCAGTTTTGGGTAGCACTGTGGTGCAGTGGTTAGCATCGCTGCCTTGGATAGCTGGGGCTCTGGGTTGCAGCCTATGGAGTGTACATGCATATTGCATGTTCTCCCTGTGTTTGTGTGGGTTTCCTCCAGGTGCTCTGGTTTCTTCCCACAGTCCAAAGACATGCTGGTAGGTTAAGTGGCTTCTGGTGTGAGTGTGTTTGTGTCTGTGTGTGTGCCCTGAGAGGACTGACATCTTGTCCAGGGTGTATCCTGTATTATAATTATAATAATAATTTAATAATTGCTTACACATCTAGTGCTTTTCTGTACACTCCACTCAAAGCGCTTTACAGGTAATGGGGACTCCCCTCCACCACCACCAATGTGCAGCATCCTCCTGGATGATGAGACGGCAGCCATAGTGCACCAGTACGCTCCCCACACACCAGTATTAGTGGGGAGGAGAACAGAGTGATGAATATTGTGCTCGTTCTTTTCCTGGATAGGTTCCAGCCCCTCCATAGCCCTGTACTGGATAAAGTGGTTAAAACATCGATGGATGGATACAGTGTTGTTTGCCTGCTTAGTAACATTACCTAGCAGAACAATACCATTCTAGGTATTGTTTCACAGCCCACTGTATTCACAGGGCTATAAAGGTGAAGGTTTTGTCCATGTCTTCTTTGGTTTTGTTCTTGTTTTACTTTTGCTTTCTGACCTTCACCGTACGTGTTTTGTATAAAGAGCCACAAAGTTGTATAAATAGGGTGGTGGTATTGAGTTCCTGAGTCCTGTTGATAAAAAATTCCAATCCTAAAACAGTAATAAGTTAATGTCAGGGTTAAAAATAATAAGACCATTCTTTGACATGGCCATGACTATGGGAGACCACAAAGCTAATAATCTTTCAATACCTCTGGATTTGTTTTTGCGCAGAGATTATATTGCAAAGAGAACTTGCAGAATCCTAGATTGTACCAAAGGACTCCCACTCTGTGTTTGGCTGTCCTACTCTTTCAAACAGCAACCTGATAATACGTTCCCTACCAGAAACAAACTAAACTTTTCCTTGTTTGTATAATCATACTGGAAAATATCACTTGTTTGGGTTTACTGTTCCAGAACTATATTACCACACGCAATAAAAAATGCAAATACAAACAGTAGGTTAATGTTTAAATGTGATGACTATAGTCACAATAATGGAAATTTATTGATTATGCAATGTAAAATGTCAATCGGCTGAACCGAAGCAGGAATGAGACTCAAATTTAAAAGAACATAACCAGTTCTAGGCCATAAACCCTCCTTCCTTTGTAGAAGAGCAAATTAAAGTCATTGAAATGCAAAGTACAAAGAAATGGTGCTTAAAACACCCAATTTAACTCCAGTTGTGTAGAACATGTACTGTAAGTCTGGCAATAAAAGTTCTTTGAAGGGCAAAGGGAGATTCTGAAAGGGGCATTAATCTTAAGTAATTGTGTGTCTCCTTTAGCATTTTATCATAACTCAATAGGGATGTGGAACTCTGCAGTAGCACACTGCTGTACTTTTTGATATTACTTTCTCTTTAGTACATTAAGATACCAGAACAGAAAGTAGAAAGCAGTCCAACACCTTTTAAGAATGGAAAGAGAGCACCTTAATGAGTGTTTGTGTGAAACGGATACCAACATACAGTACATGACTCTCCCTGGCATGTGCTTCAGAAATTAACAAATTAAACGGATTTCATTTAATGAAAAACAATTCAACATTTTAACAGCCTATAATTGTTTTAGTGAGGTAATGTCCATACTGTGCACATTGAGGAATACAAAAAGGAAGGTAAATGATACCATTTTTGGTTGAAAGATTGTTTCTTTTCAGTTTTGTAACTAAAGTTCATCCCTATCATAGTTAATCAAGTCTTTAGCTCAGTTTCTCTAATATCTAATATTTATCTCTGGAAGTAATCAAGGCAAGACAACTGAGTCTCAGAGTATTATTGCCCTCATAACTGTGGCTAAAACATTCACTCCATCATTATGAATTTTTAAGTTTCTTCAATTATGGTTTGATTAACTTTCAATGATTTAAAAAAGTACAGTATGTTAATTTTACTTTCAGTTATTTTTTTTGCAGTGGTATATTTCTGAAGGCTCAGGATAAAGTATTATTCTCCTCAATAAGTGAAGGAATGAATGCTTCCAGCACTAACACAAGTTATTTTTGTTCTTTCTTCCTGCAAGGCAACAGATACCATTGCAAACAACTGTTCTCCAGCTTGAAGTGATAAAGACCCTTAATAAAAACTGCTGTGTTACCACCAAGAAAACTCATTTAACTAAGTTTTCTCCAGAGCTACTGTGTGAAGTTACCTGGGGATTTGTTTTCCTATACATTTGCAGAGCACATTTGGATTTAATATATTGCACCCAGATGCTAGGCTAAAAACTCAATCAGACAAAGCCTCTAGAGCATTCTGTAAGGGGGTATCTGCAATACTCAGTAACTTTACATGACCCATTTGACTGCGATGTGCAATACAATAGCAGCCCACAGCACACTGCAAATTGAGATTTTTTTCTGGCAGGAATGAATGACAAAGGCAGGAACTTTTTCTGCCTGTTGTTTTTCCTGCTTTCTGTTCAGCTGAAAATTGAACTGTTCAGCTTTCAGGAGCTTTGGGTTATAAGGGAGAGAGCTTTCATCTGCATGGCTTGTCGAGGAGTTGAAAGAAAGTGATGTCTTTAAAATCCCTTGCTGCCTACGTCCCTTTCCTGTCACGTTCTGTGCAATTTATTCTTGCTGTAATTAATTAATCTCTTCAAACTTAGGGCGTATTGTTTTAGGGAAGAAACCCTGAGTTTAACAAGGTAATAAAACAGGGCTGTTAAATTTGTAGTTTACATTAGTTGAAGAAAAACAATTTCATTAGAAGTTCCGTGCGAGTGGAATGAATAGTGCCCACGCCAAGCCTGCTGTATAAGTCTTAAACATATCAGGGCTGAGCTCCCATCGCTTGAAATGTGTTTTTTTTTCACCAAGTAAGGTGCTGTGTTATTGATAAAGCCATTTCTATGCAAAGCTATTCGCCTTGACTCGCTGCTTCACACTCTGCCATACTGTAAATCACAGTTAGTGTTTCAGCTCTCTTAAAGTGTACTTTCAGAAGACATGACCGCTCATAAAAGTTGGTGCCAAAGATCAAAAGCAATCTAAAAACTGAAAATATATTTATCTAATACCCTGTTTTAAAAATTGCCAGTCGTAAGTACTATGAATTCAATGTTCGAATGAGTCTTATGTAGAGCATTGAAGTAATACATTTTGTGAGAGTACATTACACCTTATGGACAGCCATGATGCTGAAAGTTTATTTAAAATGATTCTGTCTCTCAGGCTAAGCGTATGCATATCAGGATATGCAAGCAGGCTAAGGGAACTTTAGGGGATTTCTTCAATCTAGAATAAAGAAGACTGAGGGTAGATTTGATACATCTATATAATGTACATCTACCATATGTATAAAAAAGGGGTAAATTCAGGGTCAACATGGGGCCTATTTCAAATTCAGTGATGATACATGGAGTCTCCATTGGAATCTAGAGTTGAATGTTTAAGGAGAGAGAGGAATGTTTCTGTAACAAAGGAATGTAGGCATCTGGAACAGGCTTCCCTGTCAGGTAATTGAGGGCCATACTCTTGGGATCCTTCAATAAATAACTGAACAAAATTGTAGATTCACATAGCTACTAACTACTGAACAAATGGTCTCCTCCGGTTTGCAACCTTTCTGTTCTTAACCATCACGGTGATAGACTGTCGACTGATATCACTGCTACAGCAGTACTACAACAGTATAACCAAAAAACAGGCAGTAGTGCTGTTGGACCCATTGGTGCAGCACTTGCTCCTGAACCAGACCTTTAAGACCAGTACTCCAGTGTGGTTGTCAGAGACACTGCTGGAGGAGGAGCCATATTTCTGCTGAGATGTTAAATCATGGTTCTGACTACTTTTTTTTAAAGGGATGTTAACTTCGGTGTCCTGGCAAATTCCACTAAATATAAATATATTCCGGCTATCAAAACTTCCACTGCCATGTCAGACAGCTGTGATTACCATCAATCGGATGAGCGATGTTAAACCTCTCTAAGCACCAGGAGGTCCTGATGAGTGTCACTCCAGTATCCTGGCCTGTACATTCTTTCCTTCCTAAACCTTCCTCTTAATTCGCTTGGTGACTTCTCCATCACATCTGCTGTGTAGTGGGGCAGCAAGGCGTCACTTGGGTGACTCTGAAGTGGTGAACGAAGTTGGTGTCCTCCTAAGAATAATATGAGACCCTTTGGGATTGAAAGTGTTGCATAAATGAAATAAATTATTATTACTTACAATGTAGGTAAATGCCAAAGCTGAAAATGCAATACAGTGTGCACTATGATTAGGTGATTGCAACTACATTATAGTACATTCTATACCTCTGTAACTACGTACAACTTCAGTACAGTTCATTCTCAGTTCAGTTAGACACATAAGTACAGTTCTGAATTATAGGAGCCATTATCATTACTGAATTACACAGAACAAGTACAGGTGGAACTATAATTGTTATTGTTGTTGTTAACACCTGTGTGTTAGAATTATATTGCTGGTACTTGTGAATTAGAAATATACTGAGAGGCATTAAAAATGCAACTGAAGAGTGCTGGAGAAAATAGCATTGGTTGTGTTTTAAATGCCTTTCATTTTGTTTTATAAAAGCTGTGCTCATTAAATACTTTCATCTAATGCTAAAGAAACATGAATTTTCTAAAAGGCTTACAGTACAGCTATCAAGTCATTTAATTAGTTTATATGTAATATTAGCTTTTACAGAATAACTTCCTGCATGTCTTCAGTGTTTGGACAGAATTTTAGAAACAACAAATTATGACTTTGATTTATCATACCCTGTTAAGACTCATTTTCAGTTCAAGTCACAAAAACACCTTCGCCCCTTTGTTTGAATTTGTTGCTGGCAAATGTAATTTATAGATTTATTACTCCAAATACACCTAACTGATTAATAAAAATAGTTACAATTATTATTTTCAATGATTACTATTTATTTAATTGATTTGTTGTTGTAAGCTTCAGCAACAGTGAGGTGTGATAGAGAAGACTAACCTGAAAAGGTTACTGATAATGCCTGGCAGAACTCCCTGTGGGACATTGGATCCTATTCCCAGAAAAACTTATTTGCTTTTTGAATAATTAGGCTCTGAGTTTGGGCTGTTGTCTATTGTAGATATCTAGGAACAAAAATCCTCAGCAGAACATGAAACATGTTTTTTTTTCATTAAAGCTTAAATGAAAACTCTTCAGTATTCCAGGTTTAACATTCTCTTTGCACAAATTGAGAAAATGGGCTTATTCCAGGTCAAAAAATCATTTTAAAGCTGTTGATGGTGTAAAACATCTTACCATTGACTGAAAGTTGTGGAGAGATGTAATCATAGCACAGATATTTGTTTGTTTTTTTTCCCCTCAGTGATGTGGGCAGGCTGTTTTCATTTAAGCCCAGTAATGCAAAAGATCTTTATCTCAGTCCCATGGGTGGATTTAGCTACAATATGTAGGTCTTCTGCGCATTACAAAGTATTTTGCCTGAGGGGATATTCCCACTGTAAATGCTGGGAAGTAGCCGTTGAGGACAAGAATGTATTAGCCTTTCCTGTAGACCACTGGCTCATTTCTCCATTATATGTACCCTTCAGTGGTAATTAGTGCACATTTCTCATTTCACATTCCCCGTCCACACTATTTGGAAGAATTAATCAATCTGTCTGTTTGTTCACTAAGCATGCTTTATGAAATGCTCTTGTGACGTCTTTGCTTTGGTTCAGTGCAGGTCATTTTAATTTTATTATCGATTGGCATTGGACCACATTTGAATGATCAATTGGTCTAATACCGCCACTCCCATAGAGACACACACACCTCGCAGGCACACAGGACTTTGCACAAGCAGCTCATTCCTCACAGCCTTAGGGGGAATGTGTTTCAGACAAGCGTCTCCATTTTGCCTGCACTTATTGCCCTCTTACAATATTTATACTTCAATGCATCTAAACACAGTGCTAACTGCACTGAAATCCTTTGGAAATAATGTACTGTTTGACTATCTGTACATACCCACCACATGTTTGGGCTTGGTGTCCTACAGAAGGTGAGTATTAAGAACAGAAATGCACATCGAATAGTCCAATCAATCATGCCTCCTGCAAGCTAACTTTACATACGCATGTATCAAAAAGCAGCAAGTGGACATTTGGCCTTAATGGATTCCGAAGTCCTAATTAGTGAGGCTTGGGCAATCTCAGAAATAATTTGTATAAATTCATTTGTTGAGGACAATGTACACCCTCTAAGGTTTTGCTTGTCTTGTTCTCCTACTGGAGTTTTGCACTATGAGAGCTCCAGTGGTATCTTCGTCTCTTCGCATAAAGGTCAGACTCTTTTGCTTGGGCGGTTAATTTTGTTCCAACCCAATACTGCTTGTTTCCCACTAGGGCCAGTGTAATGTGCAGCAGATGTGACTCATTTACGCACAGCACTTGCTTGCCTTTATCCATTTATTTTTAGTAGTTCAGTGAGCAGAACAAAGTACCTCTACTGGCTAAAACATATAACCCTTTCATTTTCACTGCAGACAGGCTACTAGCTACCTAAATTTAGATTTTAAATTTGTAATTTTACCAGGGTAAATGTACGAGGTCTCGCTAAAATATAAATGGCTACAAAGAATTTTATCTGGTGTCAAAACCTTCACTGTGATGAGCGACAACTGAGATTACCATCATGAAGAGGAGCACTCTCAGGGCTTGTCTCTCCGGGAGCCAGGAGGTCCTGACCTGACTGACAGGTTGCTTCAGTGTCCTGGCTTGTAGACTCTTCCTTCCTTAACTTCCCCCCGTTTCTCTCATTTCCAGGGGAGGTTATGCAATGCAGAATGAGGCTGCCACTAGACGGTGGGGAAAAGCGAGCCCTCTCCTGTGTGAGCAGCACTTGAGGATCCGTCAGGATTTAAAATGATATACAAGTACAAGGAATTATTTTAATTATTATGTGTCTTACAGGACCCTAATCTCTAAAACGTGCATTGTAGTTTTAACAGAGTAAGCACTAATGTCCTTTACCTTAACTACCCTTCCCCCAGTGAGCAAAACCCCCTTGTGACTTGAACGCCACATTCATATAGATCCCACTGACTGTGACCATAGTTTGTACGTGCAGGCTTTGTGCACGATCCCTGTGTTTGTTACCTGTACTCAATGTACTGTAACAGGTAAGATGAGAACTGGCACTTATACAGTATAGTTTTTTTTTTTATCCCAAAACATGGGTCCCACACCGTCCAGCCCTGAAAGGTGCCCCCACTCAGGTGATGCACGGCAGCCTTTCAGCACTGCAGTCCCACTGCCACCAGCTGCATTAAGGAGGAGCTTTAGAACTCAATTCTATGTATTCAAAAACCACCCCCTTGTATTTTGTTGTTTAAAAGGCACTGCCCCCTCCAAACAAGTGGATTGCGTGATGCCAGCCGCGTCAGGGAAACGCTCCAGGCAGTCTGCCTCTCTGGCGGATGAGATGTCCCGCTTATGTGGCGTCAGTGGCATAAGGAGCTTTCTTATGCGCTGTGACAATTCTTCACCCGTTCCCACTTAAAAGGGGACACGGCCGTTCTGAAGCGGTTTGCTCTGTGCCTAGTGTCTCCTCCCCTGAAGGATTTTTGATTTTAGATGCCGTTCGTATGTCGGGTTCCCATCAGCGTGTTGTTTGTTCCCTTCTGTGCGTACTGTACATGTCAGCTTGAGCTCCCCAAGGATGCTTGAGGCCTCTGAGCACACTATTTCGACAAAGCGACTAGAAGCATGTAAGGTTATGTAACATCCATGCATGACTGAAGTACTCCTGAAGCTGTTACAGGAAAGAATTTACTTTAGTTCATTCAGTGTGAAAGAAATCCAGTTGTCAGCTTTTGACTTTCCATTGAATTTTATAATAAACCCCGTCTTTAAGTACCTTACAGTAAGGCCCATCACGCAACCTAACCAGCCCTATTCCTTTGATGTGACTTTGGTATTTCATATTTGCAGGTTTTTCTCAAGTGTTGAGAAGCTCATCTAAAGTGTTTCTATTAAGTTGCTCATCTAAAGCTGGAAAGCACGTGACAGATCCAAGTGTAGAAAAAAACGTGATTCCCTCTCCCCGCCCCCAGATACACGCTGTGCAGATTAATACTCTCAGCTCAGCCATGAAGTATTGAGCACTCCTGCAAATTAAATCTATTCAGACAACGTGAGCATGAGATTTAATAACTCATTTGTAAAAATATAATGAATTAACCACTATTTTTCTTTATCAACCCTCCAAAGATGGAGCTGTCAACTTGTGAAGCAGCTCAGCTCACCAGTACAGCATAACCCTCCAACCTGGCACATGGGAAATGAGGACTGTGAATGTTCTCCTCGTTCAGTGCAGCTGACCAAGCCATTCTCCATTTTACACACTGCTGATGCCAGAGTGTCCTTCGCTGCAGCACACCTGGCACTGCTCAGCAGCACGGCAGTCTAACAATGAGCTGGCACCCCACAAGGCCTGACTGGTGTGTAGGGTTCATCCTGCTCTCAGAACAAACACCTTTATTGCAGACCTTTATTTGGGATCCAGTTGGGTGCTGGTGCTGGCATTAGCAAAGCAGTGATTAATCGAAGGGTTATTACGTATTCTCAGTGCTCCTAAAACATAAGAGCAGAAACAAATATGCTTAAAAGTATTAATTGGTCACAGTGGCATGGTGTGAGATTCATACTAATGCGTATCCAAAATGAATGCAAGACTCAATGATACATCCTGTCATAGATCTTCCTGTGTCTTTGGTTTCATCTAAACAATGCATCTTGCTGTCTGTGCATTTGAGAAGAACTCGTCCACTCCAGATGATAAATTTGAGTTAAACCAACTGTGACTAAGTGATAATTAAAATGGTCAAATTAAAAAACACCTCTCATTTCTAGTTCCATCTGTGTCCATACTAATAGCCACTTCGGCTTTGCTGACTCCAGGACAAAACATTCCCAGATTTTTCCTGGAGACTTTAACAAATGACAAGTATCAGAGCCATTTTCTTTTTGATCACCCCTCTTCTGCACATAGGAGAATGTTGCAAATTTTATGTGGTGCTTATTTTTCCTCACAAATAATCCATTTACTTTTTGTGCACCCGAAGCAAACCCTTTGCAATAAGGGTGCGATTTCTCAGATCTCAGACGATGAAAAACATTTTATCACAATCATGTAGATGTATTATGATTAGCATTGCATCTGACAGACAGACAGTCCCACAGTGTGAATGGACAGTGCTTGTATTGGCAGAGACCAAATTACCTAAAAAAAAAAACAAATTGCGTTATGTGACGAAATGGTTTATCATCATTCTGTTGTAGTTTAATTAGTATTTGACCACACAATAAAATCAACACTATTTTGGTATGAAGAGGCAACACTGTTCAGCATGCAAACAAGTCATGACTGAAATGACTAACATAATCGCAGTTTCAGCCTCATGTGGCTTTGACATTCAGTACAGTTCCCAAGTCATTTGTCAGCCGAGCTCTCGCCACATGGGAAACATTAACATTATTTATTACCTGAGCTGTGACTTAACTCCACTTCCTCCCCCACACACACATCATGTAGACACCATAGTCCAAACGATTAATATCTTAGAACATCTTTTCCTTGACTGGTTTTATACTGTACCTATAGCACACACTATTTTAATATCCTGATCAGGACATGCAGTCATGCATACATTATGCTCTGGATGAGATTACAGAAGAATGCTGATTTTCTGATGTGAATGCCCTTGTCAGGTTGTAACTAGGAGCCGTGTGATCTACAGAGTTTATCTGGTGTTTTAATAAAAGCATGGTTAACCTCATAACCCAGCAGGAAAATAACCATCCATTAATTACACAAGCTCCACATGCAGGTGATGAATATCTCTTCAGATGGTTTCCAAGTAACATCCAGTTATTTAAAACCAGGTTTTTTTTTAGAACGGACATTTTGCATCCAATTGATGTGATTGCTGGATTCGAGGGAATGGCAGAATTTTCTGCTTCCCCACTCTTAAATAATGTGCCATCGTGGGAACAACAGGCACTTTGTTGTGCAAAGGATTGTGGGAGTGTAGAAAAAGCTTCCCAGCTACTGTATGTTGTTGAAACTCTGGCTTCTTTCAAAAAATCGCTTGGATCTACTAACTACTAACAACCAAATGGGTTGGACTGGCCTAATGGCCTCTCATTTGTAATCTTTGTCCTGTTCTTATGCCATATGCAACACGCAGCAGAGAAATTATTACGAGAAATGAAAGCAGGATGGATCACTGGTCAGGTCTCTGGATTCATTAACTGGAGGGTTGTGGGTTCAGATCCTGGGTAGGATTTCATGCTGCTGTGTCCTTGGTCGAGCTGCTGCTCTCAGATTGCAGAAGTAAAACATCCATAGGTGTAAAATAAGTTCCTGTGGATCAAATGTTCATACTAATATTTGCATGAGGTTGGCTATTTGCGCTTTAGGCAGATGTGTGAGCCCACGGGTAGATTAAGGGTACATCATAAAAATAAAAAAACGTGATATTTTAAAAGAGGAAGATACCGATGGTTCTGCAACACCCGTACAATAGTTGTATTTTCACTGGCAGGCATTAAGCACTAACAGGGTTTGTTCTCCTGCCCAAGAAGCAGAGCTGAACAGTGAGATGACAGCAGCCACAACAGGCCCCTCAGAGTTTCCTGGAACAGTGTATCAGGACTCTTCCTAAATGCATTTACAGTACATTCAACTTTTAAATACACCTTCTGCATTTATGGCTATGATGATAGGCCTTGGAATCTATTAGCCTGGATTGATATGGGAACATTACATAGATATCATGTTGAATTAATAAACTGACAGGAAATCTGCTGATCTGGTTATTTTTCCTTTGCCTGTGAAACAGAGAGGAGATAAGAGTATTCATATCCAATGTGCTATTTTATTTTTCTTTCCGTTATCAATAAATACATGAGTAAGAGAGGCAGAGTTGAATTACTTCTCCAAAGAACACTATGGAAAGGTGTTGTTAAATCATTGCAGGTCATCGCAATTTAATTTCCTTCAGCCCTGAGCTTAGTGACACAGATTTGCAAAGCAATGTGAGAATATGACACTTGAGGTCGGAAGTATTTTTTTTCATAATCCGGCATTTGTTCTGGTTCACAATTTGCCATTTAAAATGTAAAAAAATGCAACCGTATGTAGGATTACTAACCCAGGGGACAGCTGGAAGAGTTGCTGAGGCTTTTAAAGCAACAAGTACAGAGTACCTATTTTTTTAAAAACTATATCGCCCCATTTTGTTGTACGGCATATGAATGTATCTTATGTGCACAATTTATCAGACATAAGGAACAAGTATATAAAGTACATGTGAATATTTATATGTTTTCTCAGGGTGTAAGGGCCACAGATGCATTTACAGTACGTCATGAAAATAAACTGCTCATTTCGGAGTGTGCATTTCAATGCATTGAAAAAGGCCCTGATGGATTCTTTAAGCACATAGATAAAACCAACCAGGGTTGCACAGGCTGACTCTGGAAGTCCAGATATTTGGTAGATTGTAGACTGAAAATGGGCACATCTTAGAGATTGAAAAGGGGTACCAATGACCTTCTGTCATGCTTGACAGTGCCCTTTTCCCATAATGACACCCTGTATCCTCTGTTCACAACACCTCTCTATGGCACCACAGACAGTTATGATGTTCTTGCTTTGTTTCGTCTTCTCTGCTGAAAGGCATGCTTTGTTATAAAAGGTCAGGGAAGAGGAGGGGAGAATAAAAAAAATCTCTTGGCAAGAAGCTGTTAATTTTTTTTTTCACTGTTTCTTCTCAACTGAACAATGCAGTATATAGAATTATTTCCACTCAATCCTATAGTTTTGCCACTTGAATAGACCTGGGAGTAGAGGTTTAGATAAACCTTAAAGAAAGGCATCCCCATAAAACATCTCCTTTTGTCTCCCTGATGCACGAAAGGGCAAGTCCAGTCCAAGACGGCCAAGTTTTCTCTGGTCTTTATCACCAAACTGAGCTAAGTATTTGTCCAAGATGGAAAATCACTTCATTTATTTGTTTTAGGCAGCTGCTAATTGAAATGTTACAGCAAAAAGGGCACGATTTTGTCCTTGGAGGACTTCTCTGCGGCTGCCTCACTGACTACTTTGTGATTCTCGGTTGACACTAGAGGGCAGCACAGTGGTGCAATAGTTAGTATTGCTGCCCCGCAGCACTAGGGCCCTGGGTTCAATCTGTGAGGTGCTAACTGGGTGAAGCTCCAGTGTTCATGTGGGTTTCCTCTCATGGTCCAAAGACATGCTGGTAGGTCAATTGGCTTCTGGGAAAACTGGCCCTGGTATTAGCGTGTGTGTGCTTGATGGACTGGCATCCCATCCAGGGTGTGTCCTGCCTTGTGTCGTTGCTTGCTGGGATAGCCTCTGGCTTCCCTGCAACCCTGAACTGCATGAAGTGGTTCGAAACTTTTGTATTGCACAGAAAAATGATGCAAACACTCCTCACAACATAAAAAGTTTATAATATGTCTCCACCTCATGGCAATGACAAGGAAGAGCTCATTAAGGTGTGTGTATGTCATAGCTCTGTGCGCTTTAAATTGTACTCTAGGAAACAAACTGAATTTTTTGTAACTTTTTCACTAATGCATTTTTTTAAAGAAAAAAACTGTTTCAGACAATGAACAGGACTGAGATGTCATAGATGACATGTCTGCATACTGTAGTTTAAGGTGATGATCAAATCTCAGTCAGCGCACCATAAAGACCACAGAGTTTCTGCTGAATCCAATACTGCTGTTAAAAAGGTAATAAAAATTACTGAATAAAACTGGAATGCATTAGTAGTGATATATAAGTTTCAGTATAAGTGTTCAATCAGTGCAATTCCTTTTTGGCAAAAAAAAAAATCCTTTGTGTCAAACTCAGTTCCTGCAGGGCCTGGAGAATTCCAGGTTTTCCTCCACCTGAGCCCTTTCTCCAAGGCTAGTTCAATCTTCAGTTTAATATGTCAGCAGTCCAGATTGTGGGCATTATTTAATTTTATCAGGTAACATCAACAGCTCAGACTCCTGTAGCTATACTGATTGGTATATTAGCATGGTGGCAAGGCCTAGTGTGGTATTATAAGGCTGTAGACGTAACATGGTTATCTCCTACTTCAAGATAATGTCTCTATTAACATCCTTTCTCTTGGCAGTTTTAAGGAGGAGTATTGAGTTTTCTGCAAGCACTTTCCCCACTCAGACTATTGTACTGGCTTCTGAAATACTCAGATTCCCACAATGCTGCGGTGCTTTAATGTACTCACTCCAGTCAGTCCGCTCTGCACCAGTTAGCAATAAACTAGAGGCATTGGCATGACAAAGAGTTCAAAAACATGAGAAACAGCTATATAAGCAGAGGACTTTATTTACAAAAAACGTTCTCTAACAAAAATGAGAAACGAGGTATGCATGAAGTCAATGAGGTTATGCTATACAGAAGCAAAGTGTACAATGCTTTCCAGTATATATACAGATTTTATACAGAGTTTCATTTTAAAGTGCCTTATGGTGGTTGCTACATTCGTAATCACTCACATACCATGATGACTCTCAGGTTCAACTTACTTGTGGTACTTTTTATAACAGTTATTGCAGTATCCTTCACATCTGCTGTTGCCGAAGTTCGGACAGCTTCTGTGCCTGCAGGGCCTTCTGTCCAGTGCAGCAGCAGCCTGGGCTTTGCCTGATGGACCAGAGGGACCTTCCCTCATCTCCCCACAGGCCGACTCCTGCAGTCTTTCATGTAGGGGCTCTTGTTTAGCCAGAGCCGGCGTCTGGGAACGAAAGCATAAGAAAAGTTACAAGTGAGACCATACCATGCATCCAGCTCATTCTGCGGCTGACGGGATCCTGATCTGCAGATCTTGCCCCGCTGTCACCTGAAAGAGACCAGCTTTAACAACTGAGCAGCCTCTTCCGGACTCCTACAGCCCCTGTTCTGTGCAGCTCTCCATAGCTTCCATGTGTCCCCTTGTTCATGTTTCACGTTTGACTCTGAAAACGTTCCACTAGGTCTTCAGTGCCTTTTGGGATTTTGAACACTCGAAGGGTCTTGATGTCTCCTCCGATCAGGACTAAAAAGGTTTAGGTCTTGTAGCCTGTTAGATGACGATGTTCCTTTAAACCTGTGAATACTCAGCCACTCTTCTATGGAGTGACTCCAGAGCAGCAGTGTCATTTTTGGTAGGTGGTGACTAAAACTGTACACAATGTTCTAGTGCCCTACAGAATAACAACATAATATTCCTGCACTGACAATCTACATATTTAATTAATAATAATAATTGCTTACACTTATATAGCGCTTTTCTGGACACTCCACTCAAAGCGCTTTACAGGTAATGGGGTCTCCCCTCCAGCACCACCAATGTGCAGCATCCGCCTGGATGATGTGACAGCAGCCACAGTGCGCCAGAATGCTCACCACACACCAGCTATCAGTGGGGAGGAGAGCAGAGTAATGAAGCCAATTCATAGATGGGCATTATTAGGAGGCCATGATTGGTTACACCCCTACTCTTTTTGAGAAACGCCTTGGGATTTTTAATGACCACAGAGAGTCAGGACCTCGGTTTTACGTCTCATCCAAAGGATGGCGCCTGTTTACAGTATAAACTATACTGGGGCATTAGGACCCACATAGACCGCAGGGTGAGCGCCCCCTGCTGTCTCTACTAACACTGCTTTCAGCACCAACCTTAGTTTTTTCCCAGGAGTCTCCCATCCAGGTACTGACCAGGCTCACACCTGCAGGCTCACACCTGCTGAGCTTCAGTGGGTAGCCAGTTGTGAGTTGCAGGGTGATATGGCTGCTGGCCATTAACAATGTATCCTAATCCTAACAAACTGTCTTTATTACTTTCCTACTGTATATTACACAAAAAATATGCCAACATAAACTCCTTCTCATATCAGTATGTAGTTCTTTAAACCCAGTGTTTCCCGTTTTCTATTTAGTTGATTTCTTTGCCATGTGCATGGAGCACAGTGGGACCTGTCGACTGTATATTAATGCCAATAGCCACATTTAATGAATGTTGTTTATTAGCAATTCTTTTGCTGCCAGAACAGTGTTTGTTAATTCCCCTGCTTTCTTATCTTGTTGAACTTGGCTAGTTTCATCACTACACCAGAATACAGATCATGGATATAAATTAGGAAGAGCAGTGCTAATTCTAACCCAATACCCTCAACTCATACCCTGTGGTGCTACACTAATTAAATCAGCCCATTTGGAGCTATCAGCCTTTATCTTATCACAGTATTTACATTAACCAATTCTCAGTTAAAATAAATGTACTATCTTGGATGCTTGTGAATTTCAATTCAAGAATGATTATTTTATGAGGAACATGATCAAAAACAGACTGAAAAGCCAAATATACAATTGCACATACTGTGTGTGTATTCACTGCTACAGCAACTTGTTCAAAACACTCTTAAGTTAGTTAAACAAGTCCTGTCTTTTCTAAATCTATCTGGAATCTTATTGCCACACAGATTATCCTTTAGTTTGATCCTAGTATCAGTCTTGATACATTTTCAGAGGAATAGAATTCAATAGTTCACTTCTGTTTTGTCTCCTTTTTTGTGGATGAGCGCTATATCGGCAATTTTACAGTTAAATGGATTAGTTCTGTCTTTATACACACTATTTTCATTACAAATGAAAACACTCAGGGAAAAAAAAAAATTCAATAACGTTTGCCAGTTACGGGCATTTTAAGTCAATGGAACAAGTAATAGGTTTACTCCATACTGATATAAAAAGAGAAAAGCAAACAACGTTTTGGGCGTGGAGCCCTCTTCAGGTGTGAATACAGCCAATTTTAATTCAAAGGGCGGTACTGAACATCTTGTAATTACATACTCCACCACCAGGTGTCACCCAAGAACAAGACCAACTGTTGTGTACTCGCCCACCTCTCCTTCCATTCATCCAGTCCTCAGTTTAAAAGTGCTGTATATTAATTCACCTTACAACATATTTATGAGGGGACTTATCAGTTTTCCTGATGATGATTTAAAAAAATGTGAAGTGCACATAATAATTATAGAACAGAGTGATGAAACCATTTCAGAGACAGAGATTATCAGGAGGCCAGGAGGAAATTTGCCCAGAACAATGGGGTAACACCCCTACTCTTTTCAGAAACGCCCTGGGACTTTTAATGACCATAGAGAGTCAGGACCTTGGTTTCATGTCTCATCCAAAGGACGACGCCTGTTTACAGTCTAGTGTCCCCGTCCCTATACTGGGGCATTAGGACCCACACTACTGCGCCCCCTGCTGGCCTCTCTAATATCTCTTCCAGCAACAGCCTTAGCTTTCCCAGGAGGTCTCCCATCCGGGTACTGGCACGTGTTGCACGGTGATCTAGCTGCTGGCTTAATGGCAGTGACGGTGATAAAATAAATCCCATTTACCCCAGAGGTTCCCCAAAAACTTAGATATCGGAGGGGACCCACTTCATTCACCACAGAAGTGCAGGACCCACCTGGGTAATGTGTGGCAGCCGTGATATACCAGGAGCCATAGTGAAGCGCGCCACCTACTGGTCCACCAGCACCATCTCCGAGTGTGTCATTATAACACTCTGCCCTTTGCCCCCCGGGCTCGTCTCACCTGTCTGGACTGCGCTGCCCGTCTGCTGTGGGTCAGGAAGCACTTCTCACAGAAGCCGTCGAAGCTGGGGTTTCCCAGCATGCCGCAGCCGGCTGCGCGGCACTTGGGCATGTTCCTGAGGGTGGAGGCGATCTGAGGCGGCTGGCCAGCCGGGGCCTGCTGTCTGTCGGCCTCGCAGCCCGGGGGCTCCGGAAGGGGAAGGCCTCAGTGAAAGAGAGAGAAAGGAGAACACAGCATTACCCAGGCAGCCGACGCAGGCACGCGCTCTGCCGGCGCCTTGTTTTAAAAAGCCGGGGGGCTGGGAGATGCCGTGAACGGGATACGGCTGGAGGAGGGGAGGCGCGTGCGGGCGGCCGGAGCCCCACTTACCCCGGCTGCAGTAGCAGACGGTGCAGTAGCCGGAGTGCTGCTCAGTCCCGAAGTACACGCACCCGGGCGTAATGCATCGCTCTCCGGGCGGCTGCTGGCCCCGAGAGCCCGCGCCCTGCCACCCCGGCGCCAGCGCCTGCGCCAGGCGGGCCTCCCGGGGCTCCGCCGCCTGCGCCTTCCTCTGCAGGCAGTCGAAGCACAGCCCGTTGAACGTCCGCGTCTCCCTCTTGCAAGCGATGCACCGCCCGCACAGCAGGTCCACGGGCCCGGCCGCCGCCGGGTCCTTCTGGGCTCGGGGGCGCCGGGCCTCCCTCGCCTCGCCCCCCTCCGTGGGCGGGTGCGGGCACGCCCCCGTCTTCGGCTCGAGGGCGTCGAGCCGTGCCGCTGCCTGGCCAAGATGGCCGGCGTTGCTCCTGTGCTGCTGGCTCTTGGGGTCCGGGGCAGGGGTGTGTCCCGAGGGGGCTGACGCCGGCCCCGCTGGCAGCTGCACTTTCGAGGGTCTGTCTCCGTAAAAAGAGCTGCCTGAGCTGTATTCCCTTGTCTCCTGCTTCCCAGCCCTGTGTCGAGGATGAGGAGCCATGGAGGGTGTGTCTTTGCAGTTTGAGAGCTCGCTGCACTCATGGCAGAACGGCCAGGTGAGCTTGGAGGCAAAGTAGAGGCAGTGCTCTGTGATGCACTTGTCTCTGGTGATGGAGAAACTCGGAGAAGTGGACCTGTTCCCCTGCTCCCTGCCGCCGGCCTGCGCGCCTTCTGCCCCCTGGCTCAGCTGGCCGCACACGTAATTCACCAACCTAAAATAGTCCTGGACCAAGTTGAGGTTTTCTGGCAGGTTATTACCTTTCAACCTGCAAAAACAGCACGAACAAAAAGTGTTTTTAGCATTTCAATACGACAACTTCCTGTCAGATAAGACGGCGTATTGTTAAAAGAGGAGAACTTCAGGACAGCGAAGTCCTTTTAAAATGATAGGTTTAGGCAGACCTCCCTTGAAATCCGTTTCCCTTGCACAACAAACCTGCACTTTATTGGACTCCATTATATGAGAATTTTGGTGTCATGTTTTGGTCATTTACCACAAGAAAGATATTCTAGCTCCAGAGGCATTATTGAGGAGAGTAATCCTACTAATTTTAGGTCAGAATGAAAACAGCATATTCCAACAGGCTAAGGAAACTTTCTGTAACAGAGATTTCATGGTGACAGGATTTAGGCATTCAAAATCCTGAAAGGCACTGATCACATCAGCACTGGAGGCTCCTTCAGCACAGCACCAGGACCTCCTGCAGCTATTATGTTTTGTAGCTCAAGAGGCACGTCTTTTTTGCAGAGGAGTGTGGGAGTAAGGAGTAACTCCTGTGGTGAAAGCTGACTGTGTGGGTACCAATAAGAAATGGAGCTCTTAGAGCATTAAGCTACTAACAACCAAACTCACGAGGCTGGCCGAATGGCTTCCTTTTGTTTGGTCTTAATTAAATGAAAAACTTCATTCAAATAGTGGTTTTCAATTAATGGCATATTTCTAAAAACCTGTCAAATAAAGCCAGGGGAAATTAATACATAAACTTTCTCCAATCAATATTTATTTCTCCTACTAGTCTGACTAATTTTGACGAATGCCCCTCTTTTTAACAAAAATAAGTGAAGACATTAATTATGTGAGTCCTACCAACTTCCCCCTCTCCCTCTTTCTTCAGACATACAGATGTAAATGATGAAAATGCATTCCACTGGTCTGCAGGGTTCAAGAATTTGTCACCCTGTATTATATAATCCACTACATCACAAGTCAACACAAACAAACCAAACAGAGGGGGGAAAAGGAACAGAATCTCTTTAGTCCTGAGCCTACAGAGAAGGCTACAAAAAGAGTTGTCAAGTCCACCCAGAGCACTGCTCTGTTATCAATAGTGAAACAAGATCCCATGGACAGTGCATGTAGGACTAAAAACAACAGATACCTCTCTACTTTAGGGTTGTGGGTGTTTATAACTGACTTTTGTAGAGTTCTTTGCTGAATAAAGCCTAATTTAGCTGCAAATACCCAGCTGAGTACGATGGACCTCTTCTCATGTCTCATCTTATTTTCCAACAGCAAAAGAAAACACTCTCACCTGGTCGCAGGGACAGTGCTCTTTCCAACAGAAACAGCTGTCAGCTGCAGGTAATTCTGAAGACATATTTGCTTCGTTGTCTCTTCACATTCAGGAAGAAAATGAACAGACATGTCTTTGGGGCCATTCTTGGTGTGCGTTACCAGAGGCAGGATCTCAGTTTCTGTGCAAAAACAATGCTTTATATTGTACAGTCCATTCCATATCAAATGACACACATTATTTAATGCCATTTCCATTTCTCACAAAGTCTACATCACACCACGTGAACATTCACTTGCAGTGCTGTGCACATTCCTGTCTCTTTTTATGTGCTAGGTTAACGATATTAATATTGGTTACTGTTTATCCTATACCTGCTGTACTGTATATCTGTATGGACTTTGTACTACATGTGACAGACTGTATGCATAGTGCAATGGATGAAATGTCCATTTCCAAGTGTATTATTTTAAAGAATTAGGCAGATTTGCACATTTTGTACATGTGGCCTGAAGATGTGTTTGTGTTTGAATGTAATATGTGGTGTCGAACAGTCACTTGCTTGTCAGACATCTCTATCTTTGAGTCTTCGACCTGTGCAGCAGATCCATGGGAGAAAACTCTGGCTGTAACCGTCTGTCATGTCCACGAGATGTCTGTGTTTCTTAAACGAGTTTATCTTACTAACTATCCTGGCACACAGCCAGTCCTCTTAGCCACAGCAGCTGGTATCGGCTCATCTGCGCTGCAGAACGGTGTGTTCTATGTTCAGTACACCTGCACCACAGCGCCTGCTTCACCAAAGGCAAAATTGTCAGGTAGGTCTGACAAGGTGTTTTGGATTTAAATGAGCTGGCTTCGGGGCATAACACTGAAAACTGACAAGCCTGCAAAACTGAAAATCACAGAAGCATTCTCACTATAATAAAGAGGTACCATTCCTGAAGGCTCTTGTTTTTTCACACTATGTCTAATCCCTAATCAGCATGTACCACTGTCTGCTCACTGCAGTGACACCTCTACTAGAAAGATACATCTTTATTATAAGGGTACCTCTTACACTGTACTAAAGACAATTCGATTCTTAAGTTTTACAGTCCATTTTTATTCGCTCAGTGTTTTCCTCGTGTCGCAAAATGAGTCAAGTGAATCTATTTGTTTGTCATACCTCAGGTGTGAATTGATCAACTTTGCTGTTTTCCTGAGATAAATGTAGTCTAAAAATACTGTCTGAAGCCATATTCAGAACTAGCATGAAATCAGTGTGAAGGACTGTATTAATATCTACCATGGCAGGTAGAACTGCATGTGTTCCATACACCCCTTCCAAGCTGCGGCAGCTGGTAATCATGATAACCCACGCTTAAAAGAAATAATTGCTCATTCAATTAGTGGCCATTGTAGCTGTTGATTATACAGTACATCACATTCTTGCTGTTGAAAATAATTTATTTGACCACAACTTGGCCTGTAGTTTGCAATGGTATTTGATTATACCTGTTAATTCTTGTCGTTCTAACATGTTTTTTGAAACAGTGGCTCAAGGTATATGTCTTTTAAGGCAGCAAGCTATTTCAGTACTATGAGAGTATTGCATCACCTCTCAGTGGGAGAGCAGTGGTCCCTATAACAAATTCTGTACACTACAGCCTTCAGCTGGAATTTCCCCTGTACAAACGTCACTTCTATTCTCTTAATGACAAAAGAGCTACAGACATGTTCCGTTCCTTTAAGAAATATTTTTGTCTTCATTTTTAATACCGTATTACGAAGCACCACAATAAAACCACAGATGCTTAATGGAAGCAATGACATCCTGAACAAAAAAAAAATCTTTTTGCAGTTAACATTTTAAATGTCCTTTTTTCCCCCCACTAGAATCAAGACAATGCCTTACATTTTAAATCTTGAAGCAAAACATTCTTGTGCGGTCCTTAAAAATAAATTGCTCTTCTTTAACATTTGATTAGCACAAAAAAAATCAGAAGGTGCTTACAGATTAGGCTGTTCATTATTACATGCTGTACATTACTCTGATGTACAGTCAACTCCTTTTTATTGTATTGTGAACTGAGAGTGTACTTAAAAATGTGCTTATTTTGAGCTTTATATCATTCTCTGCAGTTCTGTTTAAGCAAGGTAAGAAAACAAATGACTCATTTGTTTGAATTCAAAAGTGTAGTTTTCTTAGCACTTGTTACTAATACCCCCAGGACTGCATTTCTGCCTACAGGTGTTTTGTAACATGGCTGGATCCAGTGGATGCAGAACGTATTTTAATCAGCATCCTCCTGAAATTGGCCAGAGAGGAATCTAATTTTTTACCTTGCCCGGGAGCACTGAAGTCCACCAGTGGGGCAAAACAGCTGTATGGATACACACATCCCAGGACCACAGGAAAGTGGTAACACTTCTCCACATCCCACAGCAGAGGCAGATAAATCCCCGCAGGCCCTTGGACTGACTCGGACGTGTCAGGAGTCACTTCCTTTGTGTTGCCTGCGGGCGAAGTTTATGACAGCGAGACTACAGTCAGCGGAGGAGTTTGCCCACAAAAGCGCTCTCGGCATATTTACCCAAACCAAACAACAGGAGCTCACTCGATGTACAGTGTGTGAAAACCTGCCAAGGAGCTCTCACTGAGTCTGGGGAAGCTCCAGAGATGTGAAGTTGCTTGATGTTGCGTTGGATTCTCACGCAAGAGTGAGGTCACAGTAGGGGCTTCCAGACTTGCCTGTATTCCTAAACAATGTCCACAGTCCAGGCTTTAGACTACACCTGTTCTTTTTTCCTTTTGTACACTGCAAGACAACAACACGCCTCAACAAAATGTCCTGAAAAATGATTCAAGGTGCTAATTTGAGAATCCCTGTGCGTCTGTCGGACTCTGTAGCCTTTGGGAGCTTGTTCTTCCTTTTTCCAGAAAAGGAGGAATGGTGTTACCTTATCCTGGCAGAACGTCCCAGATCTGCTTTGCAAGCACAGGGCTGTGTACTCCCCTGCAAATGACATTAACTACACAGTTCAGATCGAGGGAAACATTTGACTGATGTGTGATGTTTTCTTTTGATGTTGACTAAGGCCTATAGTAAATCACAGCATCGGCCCACTCACCAATCACAAATTCCAGAACAGGTGTCTGATAGCAGCTTGCCATTGTGTGGAGGCACCATGCCTCTGCCTTAGCGATGGGTAGATGAAAACTCTAGTTTGAAAGGCTAAGAGACAAGTTTAACTGCTACACCACAGGCTTGATTCACGTCCTCAGACAGGTGATTCTGCACTGAACTGAACTGCACTGATGTTGGACATTGCAGTGGGATCTGTTATTCTTTTTATAAATGGGTTAAAAAACATAATGAGAGTCTGAAATACTCACCACCCAACACTATGATTGGCCTCCGGATGACATTAGCCAAAACGAAAAGGTAGATGTCTTGGTACGAATTTGCCATAGGTGCCACACCTTCAGATTTGGGGTCCACCAATCTCACGATTCTCTCCCATTCTTCACTGCCCAGCTGACAGAGCAATTTGCGTTTTGGAAAGGGAAAAGGGCCAGAGTTCACCATCAGAGTTCAGAAGACGCTTTAACATGTACAGCTTTCAAATTAACAGCTCCGCGCACTTTGCAGATTATTCCAGGAGGAGAAAATTTCACCTACTTCACTTTTTTAAATAAGCTGATTCCACTCAGCTAACCTGACCCCATTAGCAATGCTTTGTCATTAAATACTCTACGCTGCAGGGCATTCTTTTCATCTCCTCTCTCACTGTTGTAACTATGGAATACGTTAATATAGGGAATGCAACGTGGGGGACTCAAACATGGTTATGTATTATAATCTATCTTTATAAAAAGTTACAGGGTACAATATAAGAAACCAAGAAAGAAACTGTTAACATTGGACAACTGAATACACAGCAGGTTGCATTTCATCCAGGTTTTTCACTTGTGGGTGACACACTGTGCATTAATCACATATTTTCAGAGCTACACTCTGCCAGGTTTTCCACGTTACTGCACATGCAGACCGGAAGCTAACCTGGCAGAGAGCTGGGCTGTTAAACTGGGAATTTGGTTTATGGTAAGATAAACAGGAATTACAGTATGCTTAAACAATTGGCAATTCTTTCCAACCAAGAAACAATGCAGACATTTTCCAACAAGAAAGGCATTATTTCTAGCTTAGGGGATTTACTCTCAGAGATACACTAAGGCCAAGCCTTCTTTGTACTGAGTATTAGCCTGTGAAACTGTCCCTTCCCCTGCTGATAAATGGAACTAGGGGTAAGACCGTGCATTACTATAAAAGGAAGTTCTGAACACAGCATGTCATTTTTCTATGTAGCTGTATTGTGCTAGTCTGGTTGTTATTTTATTTTTATTTTTTTTGCACTTGCACGCTATCACATCGATTTTTCCCTTTGAATTTATTCTCAGTGTAAACTAAAACAGCCATGCACTGTGAATAGAAGAAAATAAATCAGAAGAATAAAAGAAGTTGCTGTATAACATTAATGCTAATACCAAGAATTAAGACCCAACACAGAGCAATTATCTCGAAACCTCAATCTGCCTTTTTGGCACTCTGAAGGATTTGGATTATAAGAACCGCATTGTCTTTGTGAGCAAAGAAAGTCTTTACATTAATGATGTTTTTTCTTCGTCTTAAGGCGCACTAAAGAACATTTATGGGTCTGTGGATAATGGTGGCGCACAGGGCAGTTGTGGTGTCCGGGCACACAAAGCTGAGCTTACCGCTGTGTGAGAGGCGACGCGCTGGTCGCTAGATCCTCCAGGTCTCCCAGTCCGGTGTGCGGCTATGTTCAGCTCAGCGGGGCTACTTTCGTCCATAGTGTTATAGAGAGCGGTTCTCAGCACCAAGTCACTGTCGCGTACCCCCCACATGTACAGGGAGACAGCATCCAGAAGGCTGTTGTTTTCCCCTGTTCGTGTTAAAAGCATCTGTCGTCATTATTTAACGGGCGGAGGAATCCCTGCTGTTATCTCAGGTGAATTTACGGGAAACATATACATTATCAGTATACGGCATCCCCTTGAGAGACGAGCAGCCTAAACTTCACGACGAGCTCTGAAACTTACTTGCACGTATGGGGCAAAAAAATTAACTGGGGACAGCCTAATGCCCCCGGATTCCATTAACCATCAGATACACCGTGTCATGCAAGAGTTTGGGGTTATTTTTTTTAATAATCTGATTTCATTTTTACGAACACAACGATTCAAAGCATATGTGCAACATAGTAAAAAAAAAAACTATTAGATACCATTGAAGCCGATATGTTAGAAGTAAAAACGTATCGAGAAAACTAAGATGTGCGTGTTAAAATGTTTTTTTACATAATGTTTGAGTGGCGTAAACGACAATAATAAACTAAACAACTAGAGTAGTTCAAGTAGGTGGCTGTGTCAGCATGCGTAGGCTGCAAAGGAACAAGTAAAGGTTTATTCCCTGCTGAAGAGAGAAGAATAGGAACACGTTTCGTTCCTAAACATCTAGAGTTGATTTTTCGTTTAAAACATTTTTTCGTTAAACAGTAAGCATTCAGTGTTTAGGATTTACAAAAATATATATATTTGTATCCCCACTTCGGAATCGAAAAGGTTAGGAATATCCCATACCGACGCGTCCTCCCCAGCACCGACCAAAGCACTAAAACTAAACGAGGCTGTTCAAGCGAGGTTACAAGCTGGGCAACGTTAAAAACGCCGCTCCCGTTCATGAGAAAAGCGCACCGATGCCGGGCAGCCGATGAAGCGCTTCCCACTCTTTGAAACAGAATCAAATATGAGAAGGTTGGTCTTACCGCTGTTCCTCAGAGGCGAGAGGGTGCTCGCTTGCTCGCACCCGCTGTCTGCCAGGTGTCTCCTGAGCTGCAGATCAAACAGCGACTCGCTGACGATCTCCGCGATTCGCGGCCTGGACGCGCTGCAGTCGCTCAGGTGCACGCTGTAAGGGTGTAGTGTGTCGAGGTGATGGACCGCAGGCTTGGATCTCCTCTGCCTCCTCAGATCTGCGGCGATGTTTTGCCTCAGAAAGAGCGCTTTGGTCAGGTTGCTGTCTTCAAGAGACTGGGGGAGCCGTTTTCTTTCCGCCATGTCCTACAGAATGCTACAATATATAAATAGCCGTTAAACCGATGTTATTTATGTGTGTTCACATTGCATGTGTTTCTTTCGCAGTTCTTCTGTGAAATACACAAAGGCACTGAAAGCCGATGCAGCATGTATCCTTCAGAAGAACACCTTTTATTGAATTCGACCCGTCCAAGAAAATTAATTTTTGAAAGTTTAACCAGCAGTCTTAAAAATACGATGTAGAGCTAAAATGTTTGATATCTCGCGGTTCTGAATAATATTGATACAGACAGCAATCTATCCACTGTTAATGCTACTCTTTCTGTAACTACGGGTCTGAATCACAGAGAAGCAAGATGTTAGGCGCGCTGTAGCCTTCAATATTAATACTGCAGCTCGCTGCACTGTCAAAACGCCACCATTCAAGCTGATTTACGATAAGACAAAGATGACACAACTTTACACTTAATTATTATACGTGTTTTAAAATTACACTTTTATACTGTAGGCCACATAGAACACTATATTTTAATTGTTTATAGCGGAGGTACGACGCACAGCATTAAAATAACAGTATTAAAATACGTAAAATAACACCTTACGGCCAATTTAAAGCAGTTCAAAAGGGCTCCTCCTCAGACCGGTTTCCAGATTCAGTATAATGTCGCAAATGAGATTCAGATGATTGCCAAATAAAATTGTTTCGTAATATTCACACGCACCACATCGTACCTGGAAATCGGCGACGGTATGGGTAAATCATATCTGATAATTTCCATTACCTTACATCTCGATCAGATGTGTTGGTTGTTTTTTTTTAAAAAAAAACCTCGGGCTTTTTTTTTTATTCTGTTAAAAATGTCGAATTCACTTAAGTTTGAGATTTCCGTCGTGACACCCGTGAAATGGGGGGGCAGAGATGTAAGCAGTGGGAGTAGCAAGAGGGGACTTTCCGAACTCTAAAAATAACACGCCGACTACTCAGCCCTCGACTTGCGCACGATGGGGCACCGCTCTCGCTCAACCAGCCGGTGAGCAGCGAGGGCAGAGGTATCTGCCGCACTGCACCGCCCGGCAGCTGCTGCTGGTGTCGACCCAGGTTAACGAACTCCTGGTCACATCAGAATCAGAACCCCTGATCTCTCCGTCCGCCGCCGCCGGGTACCCAAACCAGCGCCTGGAGAGTTAAAAAGCTCTCTTGTCACGGGTTTCGGACGCAACGGGTTGGGGGGGAGTTACAAAATTACGAACTCGGCGCCCATTCATACGAGGCGACGCCGGCTTGTGAGTTACCCGTTTCCAACAGCCCGGTCGCAGCGCGGAAGAGTCTTCTGCTGCGGTAGAAGGAGATGGGAAGACCCGTCCTGCTGCGTCTCCAACCCCTTAAAACGCACCTCGCAGAATGGTGCCCTGGTCTCTCCTGGGCTTCATTGCGGGCGGTCGTGTGGAGTGGTGCGGTGTCACATTTTGAAGGTTTTTTTGTTTGTTTGTTTGTTTGTTTTTGGTTTGGTACAGCTTTAGCTGCCCCGAGCACGCGAAAGAGCTGTGCAGCGGGCGATAATATGCACGGTGTCCGCACTTTTACGACAGCTGCAGGCAAGACTTCCTGTACGATAGCGAAACCAGGGTTTGAAAACGGCAAAAGTCGTAACCTTATTTGAACAGCAAGATTGCTTTCAGGCACGCATTGTGGATGGTGCAAACAGGCAGGTTTGTGATCCGTCAACAGACTACTTCCTCATACTGGCACAGATATTTCTGTTCCAGACGAGAGCTCTGGTCTCAGAAGGCGATGTAATTACCTGTATCTGGACCTCAGGCGGCATTGGTAGTGCGCTGCGTAATGCATCGAAGTCTACACAATATTTAATGTTTCTGCAGCCTCCTTTCTATATAGAGTTTTACATTTGTCACCATGGCCCTTGAGAGCAGAGTGCCGTGGTTCTGTAGACGTTGTGTAAAAGGTGCTATATTACACCGCGGTGGACAGGGGTGATCAGATAATCTCTAAATGGGATATGAACCTTAACGGTTCATTAAACCATCCAATGCAACACAGTTCGCCTCCCCGTTTAGCACAAGTCACGCCAGTAACTACTGTCGGATCCAAAACGACCCAGATCTGTGTATAATTACACCCACGAATTTTTTCTTCAAATTATAGCACGTTTCCAGGAGCGCACTGGGAGACGTTCTTGAACGGCGCTAAAGGGTTTTCCCTTTGAAATGCGCGACTGTGGATAAGGAAGAAGACGACGAGCGAGTTGACACGGCTGCTAAGTTGGGACGTGATGGTGTGATTTTCATAAATGCATTGACCTTCAGTTGGTTACGATTAATGTGTATATCTTAATACATGCAGTCATGCAGTAATGGAACTTTTCAGCGATTCCAGTTCAGTCTAGTTTCACCAGTCCTTTAAAATAAGGACCATACGCAACGGCTGTCATGATCATCGCTATACCCGGGCTATGTTCGATGATGGCGTTTATGGTACTAAAAGTAATTTTATTATTTATGGTATTAAAGACGCCTTTGTAAAACGATTTAAAATTCATACTTATTTGAATTATTCTTACCTATGTTTTCGAAGCATATACTTTCCCCCCCAAAAGGATTTTGTATTATCTCGCATGTCTGCTTTGTTTTATTTTTTTATTGTAAAATTTCCTTCATAGTGATCAATTTGAGATGATCGCTTTTAAAGGTGAATAGCTTGTTAACCATATTATTACAGTTAATTAGACGTTGCCTACAGTCTGAATGTGCGCCGAAGCATCGGCTGAAACGATATTCAGTAATGCACAAGGTTATGATTTCAAACCATTTAGAAAGCACGCAGTTCTTGAAACAAGCCGCTGAAGTTCAGAATGACAGCCCTTTTACTGCATGGTTAACAGCTTTTATATTGCGATTACAAGCAGCTCTACTACAGAACTTCGATCAGTTCTCCCTGTCTCTGTGTCATATACTGTAGCCAGCTGCCCTGACTAGCTTCATACCAACAGATAGGGAGTCAATCTAGGTGACCACTTGCAGTTTGTGATGTGACTTGCACGGAATCTGCATTTCCAAGAAAAGGTGTCTCTCCGTGGTACCTTATGAATGAAGTAACCCAGGAGTCTACCTGTCACCCAGTCTGTGGTGGAGCATTTCAGTAACAAACCACAGGACAAGTTTCTTACTTTGATATTAGAATCATTTAATCAGCCAAAACACAGCTTTTCCAGGATGTGGTTTCAGTTACAATGCTCGTAAGGTGACAGCTGCTCATGCAGCATGTTCACTGTCTTCAAAATCACACCATCTATGCGAATCCACAGAAACTTTTTTTTTATTTTAAATTTGTTTTAACTAAACAAACTCAAGAAATTGTGCCGTCGTTGTTATGACAATACAGTGTATGCTCACAATTTATCAGTCACTAGCAACCAAGATGTTGATTTTGTTTTTAATGTAAAATGTAACAGATGTAATTTTAACGGGCCTACATTTTCCTATTGTTATATAAAAAATGTTTGTTTCCTTAATAAAATGCTCTTAAAATGTTCTAAATGTTCTGCTTCAACCCATCTAATGAAGAACAATTTCAGTGCAGATACAGTATGATACTGTACATACGGGTGTCTCCTTCCTGAAGTAATTGAAAATAGCTTTACATTTTAAAGAGTATCCCCCCCAAAAATACAAATAATACAATAAATAAAATATTATAAAAGCATAAACTGCACCAGGGCGGAAAATAGACTGTTCCAAGCCTATTATAATAAATTTAACCTGACCCCCGAAAAACTAGTGTGGTTTTCGTGGATGAAAACTGCTGGCACTGATTCTTTGTACTTTGTGACAATCGTGGTAATTTTGAAATGTTTTTATTTAATTCTTTGTATTTAAATTCTTCATATTTAAAACAACAACAACAATAATAATAATTCATACTTAAAATGTGGTCTTTCCCCAAATCTTGAAATAAACAGTGATTACCTACATATTATTCACATCCATTCTTGGGATCTGTTGTTCACTTTTAATGAACGTGCTTAATCAACACTTCTACACATTTTAGTATAGAGCACTCGGATGTGTTTATCGTATATAGAACTGCTAAACCTTGAAAATCAGAGGAGTTAAAATAAATCTGTTTACAACATAAAGGTTTTGCTCCAAACAGTCCTTAAAATTGTTTACCTTATCCTTGACAAATAAATGCCCTATTTTAGGCAGAGGTTTCGAGTGACCCAGCGTTACTGGGTACTGAAACCCTGAGTTTTGTCTCGTTTCTGTAGCACACAAATTCAGGCCTTCTGCCTGTTCTACACAAGTAACACATTTGCAGTTTGTCATCTTATTACGTTTAAGTGACACGACTCTAAATTTCAGCAGGGACAGTTCAGTCCTAAATTAGTTGCAATTAGGGTGTTTGGTTTGCTATTGTGAAAAAAAAAAATAACTTTATTTTTATTTTTTTTTGATTGCATGAAACAGTCTGTGTTATGAATTTTTAGTGAATCCTTACTGGATTTTGAAAATTATACAAGGGGTAGGCTTCTGGCATCCAAGATGGCAAGGTGTGAGCATTATGAAATTAATGCTTTAAATTACAGACAGCAACGGCTGGAGAAAACCCACCATACACCGACCAAGTGTGATTTTGTACAGAACCCAGAATACTAACATGCCTCTTCACAGACATAAAGTAATAGGATTACATTGCCTCAATGTGATTTTATGCAATCTGCAGTTTAGAAACCTATGTGAAAAGTATACCCTTTCCGTTCAGTGAGAGCAAGCCAGGAAGAAGCAACGTTTAGTTCTAAAAAGAGTTATGCAAAACAAATGTGCATTAGTTGGGGGAGATCATTAAACTTCCCTTATTGTAAAGAACTAGATGTACTCTAACGTCAAACACGTTATTGTTTTTTTCCAGATAAGTTTATAACATCCCTCTTTTTGAGTGTGTTTGAATACAATTTTGACTGAAATAGTGCTATTGCACAAAGAACATTTGGCAATAATGCCAATATCAAGATTATCCTCAGAAGAATATTTAATATAGTCCTGCTAATTTCTTTCTTATATTTATAAACAAATATATGTGATGCTATTCACTAAACATTATGAATATTATCACTGCAATAAAAACATTAACATACATACCAAGCTGCAATTACTGCTAGTAACTGACAGTAGCAATAGATGTCCAACTCTCTGAATTCACGGTACAATGCAAAAATAAGATGTATATGGTAATGTGCAATCTGTATTTACTGTTGCACAATCAGCACTTGTGTTACAACATCTAACTCAAGTGAAACTGCAAAATAATGTTTGGGGGCTCCTTTTAAAAAAATCTAAAAAGGATCATTGATAGAGCAAACATTTTTTTATAAGAAACAACGCGATAAAAAGAAACATGGTTTTCTTTTTTTACCTTACAGTTGTGATTGGTTATGCTTCAGTGAGGCTACATGTTATCGGTGAATGGTGGCTGACTGCTGGGAGACCCAAATATCCCTTTTTTCGAAACCTGTTCACTGAAAGTCAGGCTACAGTGAGGAGACTTGACTACAGCCCTGGCGTAGCCCTTTTAAGAGCGACGGCTGGAATTCCCCCTGCTGTAGTCTGCGAAGCTCTTCCTCTCTGTGCATGTGACCTTATCTAGTGAGCGGGGATTTTCCTCTCTCGTCTTCTCTCTGTGAAGTGGCAGGGCTCCTTAACAGTGACCCACTTTTACACTTTACCTTTCTGCGGATACATGAAGGGTTGTTTTGTGATCGATTGCTCCTTGCATGCATGCACTTTTGCAAAGCACCACCGCAACAAGCTATTTATCCATTTTATCTGAAGTTTCTGGCTCCTCAAGCATAGCCAAAGTGGTAAGACAGAAGATTTTCCCCAAGTCTGAATATAATAGAATATAACAGGTGAGAGAGTCGCAGAGACACAAAAATCTTCGGTTGAATCCCTTTCCCCTTTGTAGATTTAGGCTCTAGGAACAAACACAATTCATAGCCCTGTCCAAAACCCAAGACAAAAGAGGCAGACTTGCACCCTGTCCCAATTTGCTGTGACAAGTTAGATACAAAAGGAAGGTTACAAAGTAGAAGAGGCTATCTTGCCCTTGCAGCTCATGTGGTTGCTAGTAGCTAAAAGCTCCGTGGATCTAATTGAGTTGGTTTGTGAAAGAAGCCAGGGTATCAGCTTCCACAACATGACAGTGTAACTGTGTCCTAGACTCCCACAACCCTTTTTGTGAGAAAGTGCCTCCTGTTCTCAGTTTGAAATGTGCTTCCTCACAAGCTTCTACTTGTGTCCTGTGGTTTGTGTTTCACTATTGATTCTAAAGAAGTGCGATGGTTTGGTCATTCTGAATCCTTGAATCTGGCCCCCTCTTGTTCAAGACTAAAACAGTTCTTGTCTGTTAGTGCCCCGGACAGTCCTTTCAACCTAGGACAGTAACAGGCTGCTATTCTCTGGATTGGTTTCAGAGCCGCAGTATCTTGTTTGTAACATGGTGACTGAAACATGCGAACAAATTGTAAATAAGGGTTTACTACTGCACAGAGTTTTCTTATAGTGTAAATCTGACTGCAGTTCTAATCTGTTTCTTGCAATTTCTTACAGTACAGTGAATGATTTCTGCTAACCTTTTGCAACCTTTTTTCCTTCTTTTGTGCAAAATTTAATCTGCTGCCAAGTGTAAACTAAATCCTCTTTCTCAGTTACAATAGGTGTGGTCCCTACACAAATATCGAGCAAAAAGTTCTTTAGCACCATCCTACTGAAATGAAATTTGGGAGCTTATTGAGCACCTTTGTTCCCCTGCCACGGGTTCCAGATACTTCAGCTTCATGCTTGTGTTCTAACACAGGATATTGTGGACGAGCTGCAGATAAAGGGCAAGTGAGGAAAACTCAGTGCTTCCCTGACAGATTTTGCATTGCAAAGCGACTGGATTCTTCATAGTGCTGTTCTTTGAAACAGACAATGCGATTGTAAAGATTACCATAAAATGAAGTACCAGTGGATTGAAAATGAAGCAGTTCTCTTTTCACGAATGGCCCATCCTTTAACTGTATTTGACCTTTGGGAAGTTTTATATATAACCCCACAACCTGCAGAAAAGCAGGGATTTTTTAAAACCTAATGATGACAAGCCTGTTTTTTGTAATAAAGCTGCTAATCATAACAATCCATTAAAGATGTGCTTAAATGATTTTCTTAACACCACAGAGCAGGTATGTGTAAATTCTAATCCTGATATCAGGAACACCCCCCTCCGTGGGCATTCAGAATCTCTTTCTTGGGAAAATGCCTGTGGAATACTGGTCACGATATCGATTTCTTCAGTTCCACATTTCAGTAGGCCTTACTGTTACAGTACAGCATTGTGCTAAGTAATGCTGGTATTACAGCGATGACTACAGATCACAATAAATGCTGGTAAACATGTTTGCATTTGGAAGTAAATCCCTTTAAAAAACTACCGTGCGAGGCTTGGGAAGTGCATGGGACTGCCCCGGGGAACTCCCTGGATGGAAATGAAGCTCCTGGACAAGAGCCAATCAACCCTGGCGCCATGTGCCGCTCAGGACTTCTGCGCGTCTCTGGGGCTGGGATAAAGAGATCTGCCTGCATCCACACAAGCAACGCCTTCAACAACAGCTCGCATCCAGGCAGTTCCTCTACTCTTTACACCGGTTAAGCATGGATTGATTGATGAATTGATTTTTCACATACTGGATATGTACAATAGTTCAGGTGGGTCTGTCTGTCCCCTGCTCCTGCCTCCCACCCCTCCTCTCTCCCAGCTTTTGTTCTCCTGTGCTTCTTTACCTTGTAAAAGGCTTACTGCCCTGTCTTCCTCACACCTGAAGAAGGCTCCACAGGCGAAATGTATGTTTTCTTTCTTCTCTTTTCAGCATGGAATAAACCTATTACTTGTTCCTTATATATATATATTATACTTTCACCATCCAAGTCGCAAACTGGAAGAAGGCCTTGGAAGTGTATGGGGTTGTTTTGAGACACAGAGGCCTGATAGTTAGTATTTCTGCCTCACAGCATAGGCTTCCAGCTTGGGATGTCTGTCTGTATGGAGTCTGCATGTCCTTCCTTGTTCATGGGAGCCTTTTCTAGGTGCTGCTCCAGTTGCCTCCCATATCCCAAAGGTGTGCCGGGTTCATGTGATTATCTTTTTGTTTTAGCACCATGAGCAAAATGAAAAAGTCTCTATCTCGGGAGTCTCTATTCCCAAGCCTGTGACCTGAGGGTATACATGTTTTCAATTACTGGACTGAAAACAATTTAAAAAAAATCTAGCTAGTAAATCACTGGAAGTTCAATTAAATAATCAAGGGCAAGGTTGGAACAAAGACCAGGAGACTCTGGGGTCAAAGTCCTGTACAATACCATATCGAGATTACCCTCTGGAACAACAAATGTTGAAATAAAGACCATGTTAACTACCACTCTAAGATTCATGCATTGCTCAGTAAGCCTAAAGGATCAATGATCAAAAACTAGTTTAAGAAACAATGATGCTTGCAAAATCATACACACTCTCAGTAACTGATTGCTTCTGGAGCCATTTCTAAAGCAGCATATAGGCTAAGGATCCCTTAAAAACACACACATCCTTTCTGCATAGCACTTTGTACTTCTACTGTGAAGTACTGTGTAGCACTTGTGCTGTGAACTCCACACTCTTACTATTGGCTACAGCTATGCACACATACCCCAATCACCTTTCACATTCACCCTCGCTGTACCCTGATTAACTTCAACTGAAGTAAGAAGTAAAGAAAAAGGGGTGAATTATTTATTTTTCCTCCTGAAAAAATAAGTCTCACCACTTATTTTTAATCTCTTTTGCATTTATTACGCCAATCCAAAACAGCCCGATCCTGAGGCATGCCGTGGGACATCGATTTCATCCTCCTGTTACAGTGCGTACTTGCACAGGCTTAGTATTGGCTTGTGTGTTTTTCTGTGTCCAGTCAGTTGTTTTTATTTCCTGTCAAAATCGATGCCTGTTTTCATTAGGAACAAAAGGTATTGAAATACTACAGCGGAGGACCTGAGCTCCTACTGCTACCTCACATCACACAGTGTTATTCTAATGAAGGTGTCACGAGCTCGTGATCAAAGTGCTCTGATATTTGGTGAACACAGCAGTGTGTTGCTTATCCTTCTGCTGCATTACAAAGCCAGACTGCATGAGCATTCACTTTTTAAAGATGGGTTTAATAGTGATGTCATTGACCTTTAATGACCTTACAGTGGTTTACAAGTGTAGTAATTAATAATGCAAAAACTTTTTAAAAGTAGACACACCATCAATTATCATGAGATGACTGAACTGGAGGTATAAGTACTGTATAATACCCATTGCTTGTTTTAATTCACTGGGTATCTTCATTTGTACTTATTAGGCAGAATCAATATTCTGTAAATTATGCCAACATACATAACATTATTATTAGACATTAAATAAATTAATAAATAAAATTGCTTCAAGTGACAGTTTAATTGTACTTTTTAGGTGACTGTGTGGAGTTGCTCTTTGATGTAAGAAAATTCAGGTTCTTTCAAAAGGATTTTCAAACACTTTAAAGTCAATTTGTTTATGACAAGTAGTCATTCCAATCGTCACCTGAACTTTGTGTGTGTTTTCAACACGGTGAGTTAGAAACACTGAGGTGTTTTACAAGCAGCCCAAGGCTTGCAGTTAAAAGCCTGGCAGCTTTCCAGCTCACAAGCACTGGAAACTTTTAAAAATTCATGTTAGAAATGGTGCCCAGTGATGAGATGGGAAGGAGTCTTCCCACAAGTTTACAGTCACTGCTGCTAAGGACGACAGTAACAGAGCATCTGTGATGATTATCTTCTGTTTTTTGATGATTGTAAACCTACTGCATGAAATGGATGTGCAGTACTTTTAAAAGAGTTAATAAAGTGGATTTTCACTTTCAGTTTTCATGTGAAACATGAACTGAGCATACCAGCAATCGCTGGTTTTTGAAAGCAGTGGCAAAAGTAGGCCATAGGCCACATCTGGAGAAGTACACTACCAAGCACAGAAAATACCACCTAACTGACTTAAATTACAGCCATTTATTTAATCTTTTAACATCAGTTTTTGCACCAATACCTTAGGAACTAAATGAACTAAATGTGGCATTACTACAATATAAAAGCCTGCATAGTCTGAATATAACTACTATCTTGCTGCTTCAGGTCTTTAAAACAGGTTGTATAGTGTTACTTTGCTTTTTAATGTGGCATTATCCTGCCTGCTTGCAACTGTTATTTTGTGGGTTGACTGTATACCTTATCTTGCTGAATTACCTGCCGAGGAAATGTGTTCTGGTGATAAGGTGGTGAGATTGTGTGAGTTGGAAAACTATCGCTCTGACCGACTTCCAGGCCAAGAACAACACAGGTTAAGTCAGGTCTTTGTCTACCAGCAAATTGTGTTGTAGCAGTAGTGAACCTCAGCCTTACGTAAATATTCTAATTCACGTTATTTATCACAATGATAAAAAAAGCCAGGTACTAGCACTTTTGCACTGATATGTGATGGTTCTGATGAGTGTTGAAGAAGCAGGAGATCTGCATGTGCCTGTCTTCCTTTCCCGAGGTTTGTCCTCCTGATCTTGTGCTGTGCATTTTGACACGGACAGCAGCCATTTTTAATGAAACAGTGGGTGGAGGGTGAGAGCAGCACAGCCCGGGCTTTCCTTTCCCTTCGATTGTATTCTCTTTGCCGAAAGCGAATGGCCTGAATAGGTCGTCAGAAAGAAAAAAAAAAGAGGAAAGGGGTGTGCATGCAGATGCAAATTTTATAGGGCACCAATTAAAGAGAAATTTTATGAGGCTTTTTAAAAAAAAATAATGCTTCTTTTTTAGAACAATAATACTGTCAACACAGCAGACAATTAACCCAGGTCCCTCTCTCCAAAAGCTCGGTCAGGGGTCCCTTCAATCGATGACTTAATTGCCTTGCACCCCGGTGATAATAGGATTGCACCTCCTTTGTGCCAGACTGCCCCCACACTGGAGAAATGAGGTGCTACCTGTGTGCAGTATTGTGTTGGCCTTGTCCCGATCTCCGCTGTTAAGGCTGAATGAAATGGGACTGTGCAATCTATCCTGGTTTACAACAGGGTTCTGAGCTCGGCCACGTGGCAGCTGGGAGCTCCGTAGAGGCCCATATGTCTCAATACAGCCATTCAGGCCTGACAGGCATGGTGTAGCTTCAGTCTGCTGCCAACTCTCCTTAGCTAACAGGAAACAATTGGGCTGTTAACCAGACAATGACATGTGACCCTCATTAAATGTTTAACCAAAATCCGCTCCAGCCACCTCTGCATCGAATCCTGCCATTCTTTAGCATCTGTTTTTTTTTCCCCTGCAGTTGATCTTTTCAAAGCTGAAAATGTCAAAACACAATTAAAAATTCAATTATTGCTCTAGAACATGATCCACCATGCTCTTCACAGAATGTGCTTGTTCGATTTGAGACGTTGTGAGGCATACTTCTGTTACAGTTATTAAGTTGTGTTTAGCCGCATGCTAAAATAAAAACTCGATGTTGGACTGAGGTGAGTCGATGTGAGACCGAGGACCATCGCCTGCTTGGTGACATTTAATATAGACAAGTGAATGGTGTTGTGTGCAGGCAGCAAAACATGAACTGAGAACAGAAAATTGCAGGCACTCTGCTTGAAGGGGCTACCTATGAAAAAGCCTTATTGTATATATTTTGTTCTTATGTAGACATAGCATTTTCAGCTCCTTGACAATGTGGGGAAGAAATAAAAAAAGCAAGCACAAAATATTAGGATGTATAGTGAAGAGTGTAGACTTTACATCAAGCTCTGTTAATGTTGTACGGTGCATCAGTAAGACCTTGTATAGTATATTGTGTACAATTTTGTTCCTTATGTACTAAAAAAAATGGGGTGGCACTTTTTCACACAATGAGGTGTAGAAGACTGGAACAAGCTACCCTCCCACGTTGTCACAACTGACACTCCTTGCAAAAAAAGGACTGGATGAGATCAAAGTTTCTTCAAAGTATATTGAATGGTTGTGGAGTTGTTTAAATGCAAATCCTTCATTTTGTCTGCTGTGATACCATTCCCATGCATTCCTTTTATTCTACATTGTGAAGAAGACCCATAACCTGTCATCAGAAACCCTAATGTGTTGCTATTGATCCATCAGAAATTGAACACATTAATACAGTATACATACAGTATTTCTATATAATCTTCTTCATATGCACGGATATAGGATTTGGTATATCTAGAGTCTTAAAAATCTCGTTTATGGCACAAGCCAAATTCAGATGCTGTACCAGCTGTGTATGACAATACTAAGCATATAGGTGGTTGTGAAGTTCAGTACACGTGAGCCATTTTTGCCAAGCAGATTAAATCCTGCCTGAATCAATGCCTTCGAAAGGTTACCACGATTCAAACAGATTGACCAAATGATTCTACTCACCTTGGCGTAGCTTATGTTGCACTGCAGGCGTTTTCTAGCTCTTTTCCTTCTCTTTCCAATATTGTATTGTTCTGATGGTGTGCACATGTGGGACAGGTGGGGGGGGGCTTGTCCTCCCCCACAGAGAGTTACGACAGACCCCCCCCCGGCCACAGTGGGAGGCACGGGGTTTTGACAGGGGGCTCGTCTGTCCTCGTCCCCCTCCCTCGCTGCGGCTCTATTGCAGTCCCACTTGTTAAGTGAGAGGGGGAAAGTGAATGGAAGGGTCACGCCCTCTGAATAGCAAGGTCGTCTGTGTGGGACTGCAAATCACAGCCGACTCTGCAGGGTGAAAGCTGAGCCTCTCCGCGATCCCTCTGTGAGTCGTGAAATCAGGATTTCTCACATTTTTCCTAAGTGTGGCCAGCTTCAAAATACCGACACAAAACGAACAGCCCCCTGACTATATTTAAGAAGAACTACCATCACCCACTACTTATCCTATCTACTCTATATAGTTCTATATATTTCTAGCTTTTCTCAGAGTAAAACCTGGGGACAATTCATTTTGACAGTTCAATTGACCTATTATGTGGGGAATTAATGGAATTTGAGGGATAAAGAACCGTACATCCATTCTTGGAAATAAGATGATGGTGTGAACTGTGTAATCATATTTATGAGCCGGAAGGAATTAAGGACTGCACACCAACACTTACGCAATTTATAGCAGTAGAACTACACTGCCAACTCAAGCATATTTCCATTCAATGAAACATCCTTTAATTGTTCAACACGGCCTGACCATGAAAGCAGATATACCTCCAAAGGCAGGGTAATTGCACTCTGTGAGTTCATTAAAGCTCTCCAATAACTTTAATCATGTGTTGCTAACTAATATTGCCCTGTCAATGGGGCTCTGGGACACAAAGCACACTTGCAGAAAAAGAGCTGGGGAGAAGGCCTGTGTTAATTATTACACAATGGACAGAAGTGACCACCAACACTAGCTGTTTGTCCTCGGTGACCCCGGGTCAACGGTGAGCGGACAGAGATGAGCTCTGGACTACCGGGAAACAATGGCCATCCCTGGACAGCGGCGCTCCTCACCGGGGTTTCTGCGGACATATGCCAGACCTGCGATCCGGACCGGAGGCTGTGCTCACAGATGGGGGCGGCAGGCAACTGCACGTTGCCAGGGTGAGTGAAAACAACCATAGGTAACACCTCGGGACAATGGGGATGATGAAGGGGAGCGAGGCCGTGAATGCGCGGAGAGGGATTAGTGTGCCGCTGGCCTGGCGGGCCGGGCATTGTACGAGCAGCAGGGGTGTGCAGATTGGGGAGACAAAACATTCTGCACGCACCACTGGGCAGCCAACTGTTCAGAAGTGTGACCCGCACACTGCCACAGCGCTTCCCGAAGGGGCAGTACTGCCTGGCGGTGACGGGGAGGGGGTGGGGGTGCAGAAAATGTGACCAGACTTCAGACCCGACCGACACAACGAGAGGAGCAGAGCTCTCCAGCCAGTTCTCACCATGAGCACTCCCCCTCCGAGCTGCTGTCAGCTTGAGCTGAGCTGGCGTCCAGTCCAGTCCGGTCCGGGCCCCAGAAGGATGACCACAGTGCCCGAAGAGCTCCACAGACAACCTGGGAGCTCCTGCGCGGCCCTGAAGGAACCGCAGCCAGCGGCCTTTGTTTGTGTTTCTCAAAAAGGCAACGTTTAAAACTGGACATGAAAACTCTTCATGTGAATGCTTCTCACTCCATCGGGATTTGTACTCTGTATAGTCCATATATACTATATATTTTTTATGTATGTACTTCGACCTTGAAGTCCACTTACATTTATGCCCATACAGTCTGTATATATCAGTATTAAGTCGTTTAGTCCATATACAGCATATCTGTAGTAAAACTGTATTGTCTATATATAAATATGAATTTATGCACTGACACTGATACTGTGTTTGGGACTGAAAAATGCAATTAATATGAAACTGTAATATATACCAATACATCCATTTAAGAATCATAGAGTTTGAATCAGTTTTAGCTAATTGGTGCTTTATCCCATTTCTGCGAATGTGGAGTTTTTTCAGGGAAACATGATTAAGCCTGAGACTGATCGAAAAGAAAGAGAAAAGTCCTTATTATTGATGTATCGCACTCTGGTGTATTTTCCCCTGAATCCAGCCAGGTTGGATATGGAGTTAGGGGGCAGGAAAGGTGTGCTGCAGTATTGGTTTACCATAGGAGAACTGGTAACACATTACATGAAAACAGAATCCCAACCACAAAGGTCTCTGACGATGTCTGCTATGCACCCATATACTGTACACCTGTATAATTTCTGCAACCTTTCCTTCTGTTTAAGACACCCAAATGTCTTCTAATATTACCAAGAATTTACAGAAAATAAATTATTTGTATGAACCTCAGTTTATTTGCTAATAATGGGGTCATATTAGACCCAAAATCAGAACTGCACCAATCAAGAACCTCCTTGTGCAGACAAGACAGCTCAACAGATTTCACTGGAAAGAAATGAAACAGGCCTGCTCGTCACTCACAGCCCTGCTGTACCTGTCTTATCAAACACAGTTTTAAACACAATTCTGAAAAAAAATATTAGTCCTATAAATTCACTGCACACATGCTGATGTTTGTTGTCACGATTTAAGTGTGGCCAGGACTGGACAGGAGTGGACAATTCTTTCAGGGGCCTGGACAGCAAAACAGAGATTCTGACTGCTTAACCAGAGAGCTTGGACTGGCCAGATGTGACGCCAGAGTTTAGAGTTTAGTGAATGTGACCGTTAAAAGGGGCTTGGTGAGGTGTTCTGTGTGTGCAAGCCACTGGAAAGGGTTTTTTGCTTTGCTCCAAAAACCTGGTGTGTTTGTCTGAAGTGACTGTTTTTCCCATTGTGCCATCATGACCTCAGTCAGCCTCCTGGTACTTTAGGCATAATTTATGGTCAGGAAACACCACGAAATGGGCTTGTATATTGGCAACCTGCTGATTCGTCTTTTCAGGCTTCCAGAAGTAGGCTGTGCCTTTTAAACCTTTGCTTTCTAACTGATAATAAATTATTTTCTGTTGTGCAGGGAGCCATTTAAAGAACCCAGAGTAAGGGCAGATCATTTTCCCTCTTGTAAACCAGGCTTAATGATTAAGAAACAGAAAACTACCGGGGAAAGTTTTTTTTAGGTGTTAAAGCTACTCATAAAATTCTTCTTTTATACCCGCTTTTAAAAAAAGTGAAACTGTTACAGGCTGAATAGATCAAAAAGGGTATTCAGACCTCTTTAGGAGACTTTTTGTGATGACCCAAATATAAAAAGGAATAAAAAGCACCTTTAAAGCCTTTTGAATCCTTCTTACACTGAAATAAAAGAATGAGCCTTATGACAACAAGGCAAAGTTTGCTTTACATCTTTGCATTTTTATTGAGCCTCAATGGCAGCTAATCTAGTGTGATCTGCTGTTGCTACAAGCACATGTTCTCCGCTCGCCCAGCACAAAAGATTCATTTTCTGGTCATCTGAGCTCTTTCAGAAGGAGTGAACCAGAGGAAAATGAACAGGGAGCTCGGAAAAAAAGGAGTCCTGGAGCAAGAGTGTCTGAGAGGACACAAAAGGGGAATCTTGCAAAGCAGCAACCGGAGGAACCCTGATACTTTGATAGGGGGCAAAGCGATTGAAGGGATAAAGTCTAGTATCAGTGCTGGGGAGCGCAGAGAGCGTGGGTTTGGGGGTGAGGGGGAAATCTGCTTCAAAGAGACCCCCAGATTTCACTCATTTCCCATCTCACTGTGTGGCCTGCAATCAGAACTCAAATGAATAAAGAATGGGAGAAACTTTCACACTCGGCGCTCCCAGCTGAGTGGGTTCAGGATGCTGCCTATCCAGCTTTGAAAGAGCACCCTCTTGTAAAAGCCCTTGTATGTTGTGTGACGTGTTAAGAAGATTACGTATTGCTGATATGTGTGGGTGTTTGTGTTTAAAACAAGTATTTGGTGTCAGGCAGTGTAATTCCAGAGGGGTACAATGACAGAAAAGCACCCTGTCGTCAGCTCCACAGATGGGACTAATGATTAAACAGAACCGGAGTTCTTAATCACAGCATGATTAAAAGTGAAAAAGCACGCTATACAAAGGCATGAAATGGTTGGAAGCCCAGTTTCACTTTGGCTTTCACAAAGGCATCACGTTGCTTCCCCAGAAAGATGCGCCGTTTTATTTTTAAGTGAACAAGAAGCACAGGTGAGGGCTCGGCGGGGTCTGGGAAAACCCCAGAACTATCGATTTTTGCTTTTTGCTTCATTACGGGCAGATTGTAGATCAAAACAAAACCGGTCCAAGAAATGATTGACGACCCAAACCTCACGTTTGATGACACGTTGGTTTTTTTAATTTCAAGAAGTTCGAGGAAAGAATTCGCCAGCGTTGCCTGAGTTTGGGGTTTCTGCCTGATGATGTGAAAGTCCATATGTTATAAATAGGCATCCTGACTGTCGCCAAGACTGCTTTCGCCACCGGGTTTAAATGATAGAGGCACAATGAGTGATCAAGCTTTCACAGCTCCGCTTGGCTATGTTCTCTTTATCCCCAGACATAATGACACGCCAAAGGGGAGCAAGGTCCTTTCCTGGCCTGCTTGGTTGTTTGATGCCATGATGAAGTGCTGTTCCAGGATTAATCCTGGACAAGTACCCTCTTGACAGTAAGAGCCCTCAGACGTGAGAGCCTCCATCCGCATCCCAGAACACACGTTCCCACCACCCGGAAAAAAGGGTTCCAGCCAGCAACCCGGTCTGGAAGCAGATCCCTGGCCTAGAATGAAATCGATCTCGTTTTTTTGTTTTGTTTTGTTTTTAGATAACAAATTTGTTTGCAAATAGGCGATATTCGGCAGTCAATTGTCTGAGCGAAAGCTGTGGACCCGGCCAGCCAGCTGTGATGTCTCTCTGATGCTCCTGTCCTTACCTGGAGGATGAGAAGGAGTCGGCGGATGGCAGCACCCAAAGAGTCGTCCAGCAAGGAGGGGCTGTGGAGGGGCGAGCTGGGGAGGTCCCAGCCAGGCCTGCCCAATCAAGAGTGAGATCCAGGCCAGGGGACGGAAGTGGCGATCAAGGGGAAGTGTGTTTAACACTGATAACCGGGGGCACTTCTGCATTGAAATAGTGGCGGAAGCTGAGAACGAGTTACCCCACCATGTTGTGGAGAAACAGGCGCCGGCGTCCTTCAGGAAATGACTGGAGGCAAACTCTGGGATCAATTCACCGCAAGCAGCCAAATAAGACAAACTGTCCGAATGGGCGGATTCAGATGTGTTCGTGGTCGGTCTGTAGCAGAAAAGAAAGAGAACCTCAACATTGCGGAGCAGTTTAATCCAGTTTAGGTTTCACCAGCTGCCGAAAATCGGAACAGTGAAGCAGGAAAAATGTTTATTTTACGCTGCTCCCTTTTTATCCATCAATGTCATTTTGTTGGCATTTCAAACTGTTGTTTGAGAGCAAATTCCCAGCTAAATATACAGTAAGGTGTTAGGTAGTACGGTTAGGTGACAGGTCAGGTGACAGGTGACCTGATCATCGCTGTTGCACTGGTACTCGTTCCTACAAGTACGAGTACAAGTACGAGTGGGGGCTTCACAGAGCCTCATCCTCATGGCCAGGCTGCTGGTCCCTCTTACCCAAGCAGAGTAAATCCAGTCCTGTACCTCTGCTCTTCTCACAGAAGGGTTGATCTGAAGCTGTTTAACTCCAAACAAATGACCAAACAGAGAATATTCAGAACCTGGTGCTGGCTTATGATACAAGAACCTGCAACTTGCAATGACCTGAAATGGTTCAGTCTGCCGTGAATAAGAAAGGTTTCTTGCCCTCTGCACTGATACTGGATGCTCAAAGCTCACAGCTTCTAGCTGAGGGAGTGAAGCTGTGTGGCTGGGAACCAATGCTGTCTAAATTAGCTGGGAATCCTTACTACTGCTGCTGTGTGCCCTTTAGCCCCTTTCTGCATATGGGTTTTTCCAGCACGTCCTTGGCTCTCCCTCAGGAAATTCCTGAAAAGAATGTGGAGGCTCCATCACTTCAGGATTTAATTTTCCGCTCTCTGCTGCGATTTACCCTTGTATCAATCCTTTCGACTTCCTTGTCTGATATAGAGAAGGAAAAGAAACGTCTGGTCTCGGGACTTCCACCTAACTGATGGCGTTAATGTTGGACTAGTTTTTTAGGGATGCTATTGCTGACAATCTACAGCATATTGTTCATTGTTAATATATAAGATACAACTGAAAACTTTGAACTCCTTCAGTTGGCAGAAGAAAAGACGAACCTCACTCCATTTGTGGATAGACATGATGCTTCATATTTCATGTTTAGTTTACTTGTGGGTTGCTTCATATGATGTATCTGATTATCAAGGTAATTCTGAGATAATAAGAAAGGGCACAGGTTTTTTTCTGTGTGTGTGCGTAGTGGGGTGATGTGAACAGAGTTTTGGACGGACTGCAGAATGTCCCAGAGATCCCCCGGTGAGCTGTCCACTCTTCGGTGAAATTCCACAGCTAACTGCTCATCTAAGGGGATCTACCAGACAATAATCATAAAAAAGGTTGACAGAGTTCATGCTAAACGTACGCAGCGTACGCACACAGAAGCCTGAGTCATCTGTGTCACTGATCAGAGACTGTGTGCTCATTATTGGAATGTTGCTTTCCAGTAATGTCATTTCACTGGAAGCCAGATGCAGCTCATCTGACTGCAGGGCCAGTCGTCACAGAGATGTGGCTAATGGTGATCTTCACTACGACTTCTCTATAAAATCGCCTCTCTGTAAAAAAAAGAAATATCTGAGAAAGTTCACAGCTCCTGAGATCTTTGATTCAAATTGTCTGTATCAAGAGTAATGAGCTTCCTCGATCGCAGAGGTTATTAACTCTTTGAAAAACCAGGCTGAAATTCGGTGAAGTGAGCAGAAAGGATTACTGGAGAAAGATTTTGCAGATTAGTTTGTACAGTGTATTGCGACCTTTGTATTTTAGTTTTTCATAGCACATTTACTCCAATATCACATATGAAACTAAGCTTGACAGACTTCTAAAAGACTGACCTAGAATCACCTCAGCTTTCAAACACTGTCGTGTAGCAGTACCTGTTCACCGCAGTCTCCAGAAATACTTTGCCTTTTTCCTGCATAAGTAATCAAATTAATCCCTCATGAAAGGCACATTGTTCTGTGTATCTTCACCAACTTTTGAAAACCTTATTTTTTTGTAGTGACCGATTAATTATGGGTCAATGCGACTGAAATGGCTTATGAAAAACGTATTTGCAGAAATATCCTAAACGAATATTGCTTTTCCTCTTTAAAATTAGACATTCCCCCTAGGAAACTTGCACTGCGGATTTCCATTTAAAATATCCAACGCACTTTAAGGTATTGTAAAACTGCGCATGACAATGGTGTTTGACATCGGAGCTTAGCCTTAGTCCCCTGTTCGCTAGTGTCAGTGCTCTATGATAGAGTGAGCAATAGTGATGTTAATGAGTGCAGGAAGGGCTGAAGAGATTCCAGTACTGTAAATCAATACCCACACTAGAGGTGGGCTTAAAATGTTAACCAGCTTAATTTAAGAGGTTTACGACAGAATGGGGGCAGGAGAGCAACAATGTCAGGCCTAGACAGTAGATGTTCCCAGGTACTGTATCTTCTCAAGCCTGCTCATAGTGCCATGAGATCTCGTTGAGTGAGCATGGTTACATCCACAGCCTGTTTATGGTTCAGCTGTATAGAAGTTCCTTTCATCCGTTAACCATGGCAATCTGCCCATTAAGCCCCCGCTCGTTAAAGTGTTCAAACCAAACTGCAGCTTATCACGTTTGTAGGTCCACGCATTGACAATGCCGCATGGATTTAAGAACCTAAGAAGTGTCACAAATGAGAGGAAGGCCGCTCAGAGCCTGTTTGGACGCTGGAAGGCTTTCATCCAGCCGTTTCTTGAAAAAAAGCAGGGTTTCGGCTTCAACAACATGGCCACGGAGCTTGTTCCATACGCCAGTCCACCCTTTGCGTAACAGGAAGACCGCATTTCTTATTCCTTAGCATCCAAACACCACATTTCCCTCTGTTTCTGTCCCCACACTTAATTTCCTGCGCTTCCTTCAGCCAGACTTGTGTGTCCAGTGAAGAAGCAGTAAAAGCTGTCTTGTTAATTGAATTTATACTTTAGTGAGAGATTGTGCATTTAGGTTGGATCCTTGTAATTCTTGTAGTGTTGTTTTTTTTTCAATGCCAGATTCACAGACAGGCAGCTACGCTATGCAGTGAAGTTAGGGCTGGGCTCTGCACGTGTGGAAATGCATTGTTGATGTGGAATGGCTGGGCAGACAGGTGGTACAAAATGAGACAACCTACAGGACCTACCTGAAAGAGATCCCCATTCTCAAAAGTCAGGACCGTACACTACGGTTCACTGGCACATGGCAGGGAAAATTATCTCCCACTAACATTCTTATTTTTGTACAATATTATTGTTTTTGCCCAGGGAATAAATCGTTCGTGTTAGTATTGCACACTCTTGCAAATATTTTGTTTTCTGTGCCCCTTTCGTCCGAGTTCAATGCTTAACAATCAGATTACTTAATTAAACCACTCAAAACATATGAGAAGACAATGAACCCGTTTCATATACACAATTCCACGCAGAACTAACAGTGCCACAAAAAAAGAGAAAGGATTAAAGGACCAAATAAAAGGCTTAGCGAAGTATGTTACAGTCGTTAGAACAATATCTCTTAGACCACATGTGCATCTTCAAGCCTCGCGCTTCTGCGGACAAGAGTGCAATTTGGTGCTTGAGGAGTTAATGTGGGCTAAGGGGGATTAAGTGCTTGAGAAGTTAAACGGACCAGTGAGTGTACACCCCCTCTGTGATTGGATGTCATCCTAGCAACCTCATTATGCAGCTCATTGTTCCTTTGTGACAGCGACCCTATAAATCAGCCACATCCAAACAGGATCACCAGCGGGCTCTGCCAGACTGCTGGAGGTGCTCTGTGCTGCTAGCTAGAGATCAGGCTATTTCTACACCTATACAGCCAGTTTTCAGAAAAACCATTGTGTTCCTCAGGTGCAGACGGAAGAGCTTCAGAGTTCATTCGTTTAAGTACTGTTTTTCCAGCTTGAGCTAGAGAGGCTCCTCCTTCGATTTTCTTATCCATTTTTTGGGGGGTTTCGCATTCAGAAGCCGATATGGACTCGGACGCCGGATCCGCCTCGAGCCGGTCCTCTTCCCCGGAGTTCGTGGAGGAGGCCGGGGCCTTCTTCTCCAACCGGATGTTCCGGGCCTACTGCCGGGACCAGGAGCAGGAGCTGGAGCCGGAGCAGGAGCAGGAGCAGCCGCGCACCAGCCTGCTGCCCAAAGAGGGGAGCAGCGGGGTGGGCGCAGGGGCCGGGGGCAGCGGCGGCCGGGCCAAGCCCAAGAGGGGGCTGACGGAGGACGACCTGCAGGGCCTGCGGCTGAAGGTGAACAGCCGGGAGCGGAAGAGGATGCACGATCTGAACCAGGCCATGGACGGGCTGCGGGAGGTGATGCCCTACGCCCAGGGGCCCTCGGTCCGGAAGCTCTCCAAGATCTCCACCCTGCTCCTGGCCAGGAACTACATCCTCATGCTGTCCAGCTCCCTGGAGGAGATGAAGAAGCTGGTGAGCGACGTCTACGGTGGGAGCCACCCCAGCCATGTGCCCCGTTGTAGCCCGGTGGGGACCTCCCCTGCCCAGCTGCCCCTACACCCCCTGGCCCAGTCCCTCCACTCCCTTGTGGGCACCACATCCACCGCCACCCACTCCTCTCCTTCTGCAGGCTACCTGGGGTTCAGGCCTCCCCTGCAGACTCTGCTGAAGGAGCTCAGCAGCCCCTCCAATCTCGGGGTCTCCTACAGGCACCTCACCGGCATGCCCTGTCCTTGTTCGCTGTGCCAGCCTCTGCCAGCCTCCACGGCAAGTTTACCCAGTTGTCTATGAGCAAGTGAGGCAGGACTGTGCTGGGAACTGAGCTCTAACTTTCGGGATTTCTGGGGAAGCTTCCCGCCTCTTTGTTGCTACAACAGGCTGCGATCTGGATAGCTGACTTTTGTGTTCTCTTCAATGATTGGGCCAGCTTTCAAAACGAAAGGGACTGTATCTCCTTCATTGTGGTATCTTGTAGATATCTGTAAAGTTTGTAGAAGAAGAGAAGACTATTCTTGTTTTGTTTTATTAAAGAATGTTTTTTGTGTAAGCTGCTATTTTTATACATAATAACTTTTGTTAAGTGTACATTTTTCTAAGCAGAGTCTAGTTTATTACTGGCCATATGTCTAGCACATCTTTATTTTGTTCTCTGCCTTTCTTTCTTGAAGGCCTGGGATTCTTTTTGACTGTAAAACAGCTAGATGACAAGACAGCTGCTACCCCTTAAATTGTCTTGCTGGGCTGAAAGAAAACAACTTGTTAAAAATGGTGGAGAAAGCGTGTTTGTACAAATTGTGTTTTTCCCCGAATAAAGTTTTAAGAAACTTGTTAGATCTGATTTTATCCTTTCATTTTTTTATAACAATTGATTAAATTAATTCCCTGGCAGCACCGGTTTTAAAATTTTATAAGAATGTAGTCCACAACCATATTTCTTTATGGCTAAGGGCTTTTATACACACTGTAGTTGTCTGTTTTTCAGATTTTACGTGGTATATTGTGTTTTAGGTTTTTTTGTCATGTTCTGAACATGATTCTGAAAGTGATTGTCATGATTTGTCATGATTAACTGTCCTTCAATATTCAAAATGTGACAGTTTCAAATATAAAAGGGAGTGTTGTAATGGGAATCATGTGCATTTGTGGGGATTAGAAATACTCTTTATTGCCTTTTTTCCCAATATATCATTTTTTGAAACCTTGTCACAGAGATTTAGTTTAACTGTTATGGCGTTGAAGGTAAAGAGTGATCCATATTTCCAAGAAGGAGGTTGTTTTTCATATGCGATGTTCTAATCATTCTTTTAACAAGCACTCACTCTTGGTGCACTGACTTTCTTTGGCGAAACTATGAATGAACTCATTACAGAACAGAACCCATTTCGCCAGGAGACATATACAGTAAGTGAAAACTGCGAGGGTTCACATTCCACCTAGGCACAAAAACTTTCACAACTGCTAGCCGTTTGCTTTCTGTGGTCTCTACTTGAGGGGCGGACGGTGATCTTTTTCTCGGAGGATTCATGGGGTGAAGACCCTAGGAATAAACTAAAGAGACAGCTCGTGTTTCTCAGTTGCTAACCAGCTGTAAAGAATACAGCAGTGCTGCCATTGTTGCAGCAATAGAATGTGACTGGCACTGTGACAGCTATAAATCATGAATTCTAAGGACTTATTTGACCATGTTGATGAAAAGCAAACATGACCATTTTGTCAGCAATTCATGACACAGTCCTATGTTTATTTGCTTTACTCTGATTTAGCTTTGTATTAACTGGATTCTGAAAAATGATTGCCTTAACATATAATACATTCTTTAGCGTACAGCCATAATATAACTGAATTCTTATATTTATCATGACATAATAAGTATTATTTATGTTAATAAAAAACATGCGTGTGTCATGCACTTGTAAATATAGTGACTCCCGTAGAGTCACAGCAAACTACACTAAACAAGGGTTTCATTTATCTGTAGCAAAGTTATACATCATTTGAGATGCTTTCTTGGGTCATGCTTGAAATGTTATGAGTTCAACGACTCTTCAAAGCTTTTTTGTCCTCAGCACCCGAAGAAAATGGATAAACCAGACATGTTGATTTCACAGCGTATTAGTAAGACCTGATTATTATCACAAATGTCATTATTCTTCCTCCCTCGTCCTTCCCTTTTATTTTCATTTGGAAATAACCTTCCCAGTGCATCTTCCTTAAACTGAGTTTTTTTCCCCCTAAGTTAAAACAATAGGGTTAGCTTTTCAACCTCTGCTATTCACAAACAAATCCTGAACTGATTTTTTAAATAAAAAAATGTTTCACTTTCCACACTCACGCCAACACACAACACAGCACACGGCGGGCGGCTGTCCCGCGTTCCGCTCTGCCAAAACCCTGAGCCGGAATTCTGCAGTGCCGCGCCGGAGGGTTAAGGAGGGAGGAAGGGTGCGTTTTAATGAAGGGGCATTCTCCTTGTCCTTGTTTCCCTCTGCAGATCCTCCCACTTGGGGGAACCAAGCCCCACGAGGAATGAGCTCCAGCCGCAGAGCTGGACAATGGTGCCGGTGAGGAACAATGGGCCCGCTCCTCACTCGTGCCTCTGACACAGGGCCAGCCATTCAATATCCATTTCATCATAGTAACAAGCGCTGCCGGGCCAAAAGGCCTGACACTCACCAGAACAAAGGCACTTAGGACTAATTTATGAAGCCGTATTGACATTCTAAAGATTGCCCCTTTGTTCACAGCCCGGCGCTGCCATCAGCTGTGGGCAGGGCGGAGGCGAGGCAGCTGGGAGCCATGAGACAGCGGTCCCACCGTGGGGGCGCCGGCGCCGATGTCACCTGGGCCCAACCCCCCCCCCTCTCCCCCCCGGCACTGCGGCTCAGCCAGCCCAGGTGGGAAAAAAGGGAAACGGAACACATTTTGGGGATTAGGGGAAACACATAACGGGCTCTTTTTGGTAGATAATTAGCGACACTGACTTCTGCCGAACTGGTGCACTCCTGGTTGGGAACAGATGGCGTGAAACCCTGACAGTGCCATCGTATTTTACGCTTGTGTTAACGAGACCCACGGTCCTCCTGCGATGGCTTCACCTCAGATTAAATGTCTCCTGCCGTGATCGACAGTGCCCAGTTATTGATTGGGGGATGCTCTTAGGGATCATGTGCGAAAAAAGAGTAGAGGGGCAAATTTTTTCAAAAAGAGAAACTAAGCAAATAAACTAGCGTGTTAACCCAGGAACGACAGTGAATTGATTGTGTTACCCTATAACAAACTCAGGAACTCGGGCAGACAGGAAGTAAATGAAATCTGTTGTCATGACACCCAGGCTGCCTCTGATGCCGTTCGGGCCTTCTGAAGTGTCTTGTTTTGTAAATGTTTCATGAAAAGATTGTCTGCTCCGTATTTAGAAACGTCAGAATGGTATTGCAGAACACAGTTACCTCACGGCAACATGACAGATGGTATGGGTAAAATAAGGAAATGTAAATCGATAGGTTGGAATGCCGAGCTGACTGCTGGAGAGAGACAAAGATAGACAGAGCTAATTAGAAAACTGAAGGGATCATTAGCAAGATTGGGGGCTGTACAGGGCAGACATATTGCAGAACATACGCACACAATATGTGGTTCTGGGTGCTCAGGGAATCTTCAATTAGGAAAGTGGGATGTTCCAGAAGCATGCAGCCTGACCCTGCTGCCTCAGAGGAACAGCTCTTTTCGCTCAAAATGCTAATACAGGAGACACAGATGGGGCAGGGTCACAGCCCCAGCACTGACACATTCACTGGGAGGCTCAGGTGGAGATTAGCAGAATTACACACTCGTTTGATGCAGTTAGGACGTGCTTTTATTTCAGTAAGAAAACCTTCCTTCTCGTTAAGTGTAGCACACAAGAAAGAGCTGTAAATGTATTGATACATAGGCTTATTTCCTATCAAGAGAAACATATTGGTCCTATATAAAGAGGAGCCCTCTTTAAAATCTTTCATCCAGGGTAGCTTTGCAATCAGAACAGGTTGCGATGGATGAAGGCACTAAAGTAGTTCTGCTCAAGGGCTGATGAGACCAAAATCCGCGAGAAAGCAAGGAGAATTCACAAATTTCGCATAACATGTGCTGTAATCGAAAAACGTTCTTTTGAAAGTACGGTAGCTAGTGGTACATCCGCCTGAATAAGTTTAACACAACATTTTCAATTCTCTTGTTAAAGAATGAGGACATACAGAAAAGTATTGGGCCTGATGCAATTGACATATCGATCTGTTACCGATAGTTTTTCAAATTAATTGCTTCGCTTCCTGAATAAAGATCGCATCCGAGCTCCCTCGTCTTCCGCGTTCCAACGAAAAACTAGTTTGATCTCTCCAGGACACCGTAGTCCCCATGGTTACTGTAATCTTGATTTTTGTACATGGGCTTACTTCCAATATTTACGATGACTTTCCACTTTCTTGTATAGAGAAAATTGGTTTACAGTGTCTGCCGGGAAAAAAAATCATGGTTCTCTTACTTATATTATTTCGGTCCCTTTCTTCGTGGAAGGGTCAGAGTTCAGTAAATATTGATGATGTCATGCAGTGAAGATGGCTGAAGGGTGAGTATTGTGTCGCCGAATGTTTTTATTGTTTATTCTCTTCTAACCCTCTGTATCATTGCAGGCATACACTGGTGTCGTATTTTGCACCAGGTACCTGAACATTTTTAAACTTTCGTGCGGTTTGACAGATCCGGGAAAGTGTCTTTCGAATACTCCAGAGCAACCGCCTTGGTTTGTTTACAAAAGAAAAATCCAATATATATAGTAATTTTGAGGAGGAAGAAAAAATAACAGCTGTGCAGTGACCTCTATTTTTTCGGATCGTACTGCAATTTGTCGTAGTGTGATGCCGTTTCTTAATAACGATTAAATATGTTTAAAAAAAACAGTTGTTTTAGGAATCATGTTTTGCAGATTTCTTGGAAGTTATATACTGTAGCTGGGGTGCAGGTTAGCCATCTCTGTGCTGATCTGTATCACAAGCTCAATGGAGTCTTTCTTAGTGAAGTGTACTCTTTGAGTTTAGTTGGAAGATAGAAAAAAAAACACACAACACACACACAATATGCTGCGTGTGGCAGTGCAAATATTGTGTCTAGTGTCTCAGGTTTGATCTGTCTGTTTCTGTCCAGGGAAGGAGGATGGTGGGGTGGCTGGATCCAGCAGAGCTTTCAGTCAGTCAAAGAGAAGGTAGGCTCTTTGCTCTTTAATCCAATAATCTGATCAGGTTTTAGCAATTCCATGTGCGTATGCATGGACCTTATACTGTGTAATGTATTTTAACCCCCCTCCAACCTGCCAGGTTGAAAAAGGACCTGACAATCTATTTACAATAACAGCTGGTGTTTAAATATAATATTGAAATGTTAATGTTATTGGAAGACAAAGATGCAGATTAATTTGTACTGGAATGATTTTGCATGTGATATAACTGATCCTTTTTTTTCTGATTTTGCCCAAAACAAATTCCTGTGCTTCACAACAGAGTTTAGCCTGATGTTTGAAAGTTACACAGCATGTGTTCTGTGGTGAATGGCAGTGTCTTAATTCACTCATTCTGTGGTGCATTACAGTATAAAAAGTTTAGAACAATATATAGACTTACTGAAAAAGTAAGATGTAGGGATTTTTAAAAAGCATATGGTTGTAAAATGTCTGCAGTAGGTTATAGTTGTGGATAGATAGATACTTTATTGATCCCGTGAGGGAAATTGCAGAAGAGGGTTGGATTTGTGAAAAGTCAAGTTAAGCTATACAGTATGCATGCAATGCACTGAACTGTTTTCTATAGAAAGTGTCGCTGTCTCTAATCAGATCTTTTGTCATCGTTCACAGTCTGCTGAAGCTTACGAGTTTCTGAAGCGTGATCTGACGGAGTTCACCCATGTAGTCCAGCATGATACGGCGTGCACCATTGCAGCCACAGCCAGTGCAGTGAAGGAGAAGCTAGCAGTAAGTGTTGGGCTGGGTGTGCGGTAAGGAATATGGAGCAAATACAGTTTAAAAATGGGATTAGTGCTAAACTGGCCTGCTGTTTAATCCTCATTTGTACTCATTGTACTCTCCTTGCAGTTCTGGAATTCAAACTAAGGCCCCAGAGCTGAGAGGCAACAATGCTAGCCACTGCACCACCAGGCTGCCCCACACATATACACTGCTGTACAAAAGTCTCAGACACAATCAGGAGTCACTATATGTGTTATTAGCATCAGTAAAAACTTCCACTTATATTTTCTACTATAAATACATTGACTATTATTATGAAACCTATTACTTGTTCCTTTGCAGTCTACGCATGCAGACGCAGTTACCCACCTGTATTATTATGACAGCTTTGTATGGAGCCTAAGCTTGTCAGTTAGCAATCTGTAATTCACATTCATCAGAATCTTCAAAAACTGGATCACAAAAGAAGGAAGAAACACTAAACAGAGCGGAACAATGCAGAATGTGTAAGAGGTTTGTGAAATAAGCTCAAATGTATGTAAAACAGGCCTCCTTCCTAGGTGACCTGGCTGTTCTTGGTCTTTAGGTGGAAGGGTCCTCTGAGACGACTCAGAAAGTCAAGAAGGGTCTGTCCAATATACTGGGGGTGATAACGGACACGCTTGCTCCCCCTCCTGACAAAACCATAGACTGCGATGTCATCACGCTGGTAGCCACCCCAGCTGGTACAACAGAGGTGTATGACAGTACCAAGGTATGCCTTCCTGTCATGCACATATCCTCGCCCTCTCTAAAACACATTTTATCATTCTTTGCTTCTGTCTTCAAACTGAAAATTATAAAGTCGATTCCTGTTGTGTTTTGTATATTATGTATACTTATATAATTATATATTATATATATATTATATTATATCATGTTCCTACTTGTGTTTTGGTATTCTTATATTAACTGTGTATCATTCAACAATAAAATAACTTCATATGGATGATCACTCTGTTGTTTTTTTTCATTCTTTAGGCTCGTCTGTATAGCTTGCAGGCTGACCCCGCTACCTATTGCAATGAGCCAGATGGTATGTTACATTTGTCTCTCCCAGCATCCTCTTACTGTAAATGGTGTCTTTACCAAGGTTAGAACTAGTGATCCGGTTAACACTTAATAGCGCAGGGTTTTATGTTTTTCCATTTGAACCCACACACAGACATTTTTGTATGTGGGCATACATCCAGTTAAATAATTCCTTTAAGCCAGGATCTTTGTGTAGTATGGAGTATTTTCTTAAGATTAGTTTAAAGAAACTGTAAACTAAGTTGGAAGAAGATATTTATGATGGCTGACATGCAATACAGTTTATGTTGAGTCATTTGTTTCTCATTCAGTGTTAGAAATCTGCCTGGCAAGGCATCTTATGAGATCTTCATTTTACTGATAAGACTGCAAATTTGTGTTCTTTCCCTACTTGATTAAGTGCTGATAATATGCATATTGAAGTTTTCACTTTTTATGAGTCGTGTGGTTTTGTCCATGTTTTTTTTTTTTTTTTTTTTAATCCAGGACCTCCAGAAAAGTTTGATGCCTGGCTTTCAGGCTTCAGTCTGGAAGAGAAGAAAGGAGAGATCTCTGAGCTTCTTGTCAGCAGCCCATCCATTCGAGCACTCTACACCAAAATGGTACAAAGTCCTATGAGTCCAAAACATGTGACATTTTAGTCTGCTTATGCTGAAGAGCACTGTGCCATGATTTACTTGTTAAACTTGACATCACAGGTCATTTCTAAGTTTTCCACCACATCCACATCTATATGTCACACAAGTAGACACTGCAAATCAGTGCTCAGTGTTGTAGGTTCCTTCTTATATATTAAACAAGCACCATGGGAATTTTAGACACAGGTGCTCAATAAAATGAAATTAGTTATTAACAATCACTCATTGGTATGCTGTGCACTGTGAATTTGTTTTTTGTTCATAAAAGCATTATTCTAATGCAGTGTTTTTAACTGATTTTTTAGGTTCCAGCAGCAGTGGCTCATTCTGAATTTTGGCAGCGGTATTTCTACAGGGTGTATCAGCTGGATCAGGTGAGTTGGGGGAAATGTAATAGTTATGAAGTCCTTCTCTCTGCCAACAGTATTCGGCACAGCTGTGATATGCTCTGTGAAACTTAGAAGGTATTTTTAATGAGAGTTAGTAAAGATGTGTTCATCTTTAGCATCAGCAGCAACACTGTTAACAGCTTAGTGACTTATTTGAGATATTCCTTGCTTAGTGTGAAACTATTTCCATTTATTAGGATTAAAAGGAGACTGGAAATCCCCAGTATGTCTAAAGGTTTACCTGTACAATACTGCTTGTCCTTTAGGAATACTTGTTTAGGATTCTACTTTGTTTAGTTTGGCCTGATGGCGTAATTCTGTTCCTTTTCCTTTGTGATGACACTTATTACCCCACTGCATTTAACTCGTGGCATGTGCCATCTAGTGGTGAAACATTGCATTTTTGCTTTGTGTTGCGATTTTAGTCAAGTTGTAATTTAGAGACATTGTATGCAAAGACTTTTTTACTCCACATATTTCATGTTATCACATTGTTGTCAGGTTTCCTCTCTGGAAAGTTTGGTTTGTTTTTTTTGTGGCCTCTGCTTTGGTAACCATTCATTAAGGAAATAATTAAAGTAGACAGCTGCGTCAGCATGCGTAGGCCACAAAGGAACAAGTTAAGGTTCATTCAAGGCTGAAAAGAGAAGAAAAGAAACAACGTTTCGGCTCTGTGGAGCTTTCTTTGGGTGCCTCCACAGCCGAAGTGTTTACTTTCTTTTCAGCCTTGAATAAACCTTTACTTGTTCCTGTTAAGGAAGTAAGCTGTTCATCGTGCTGCTGTTGTTCTACACAGGAGGAAGCCAGAAGAGTGGCCCTGAAACAAAGAGCGGAGCAGACATCCCACTCTGAGGAGCTAGGCTGGGAAGAAGAGGAAGGTATCTAGGCATTTCTAAGAAACTGTTAAACAGTTTGTTTCCCTGTAAAAGTGTCAGCAGGTGCAACTGTGCAAACCACCTCCTTCTGCTTTGATGTGGTTGCACCTTAAAAAGAGTGTCATTTAGATTTATTTTTTTCTACAGTGTTCATTTAATACAGTACTCTACTGAATGGTTAGAAAGCCCTGCTCCCGTGTCAAAAGGAAGAAAATCTCTATAACCGCTGAACTAATTTGTCTAAAATTCCTCAGGGCTCACGGGTGGTATCATGGATGCCCTGGGGGAGAGACATGTTGTTGACATGTTGAGACTTGATGACTACCCTACTTTTCGATTTATCTCTGGAAATGGTCTCTTGCTTCCCTCTTGTTTGGGTACAGATGAGTTCTTAGGAGGAGGAGGAACAGCATCACGCCCGGACCTCAAGCTGCTGGGTGAATCGCGCCTCTTGCCCCCGAACGCCACTGCCTCCGGAATGACGGCTCCGACCAGATCTGCTCCGGAATCCCGGGAAGTGTCCTTGACCGGAGACGTAGCCGGCCTGCTGCAAGACCACACCGCGACGCCTTCGGCGAGCAGCGAGAGTTTGAGCCTGGTGACGCAGATCGAAAACCGCGCTTCGGCCGAGACGGAACGGCGCAGCACCGTAGAGGAAGTCGCCCAGAAATTATCGGAAGCTAGCCTTGAGGAGACGGATTTAAGCCAGAAAACAATGCGGGCAGCTGACGGGCCCTTGGGAATGGACAAGATGGCCGACTTGGAGGGGGGGCAGACTCGCCTGGGTGAGGAAATGCCGAAAGACACAAGTGAGCCAAGAGCCACTACAAAGTCAGAGACTGTGAAAGAAGAAGGACCCACGGACCTGCGAGTTTTCGAGCTGAACTCTGATAGCGGAAAATCCACTCCATCAAACAACGGCAAGAAAGGTAACGTTCAGACCTCTCAAGTGGTGTGACTTCAGGATTAACTCTGTGGCGAGAGGTTGTCAACAACAGTATTGTGCACAAAGGGAAATTCACAGTACAGTATTGTGAAAGGAATTATTATTGACACTGTGAGTGTGAAAGCTCAAGTATATACTCACTGGCTGAAATATTAACCCCAACCCAGTGGCTTGTTGGGGAAACAGATTATACCGGACTGGCACACTTGCCCCAAACTTTTAAAATATTTGTAGCTCAGTTCCATTCCATTCTACTAGCAGAACTGCCTTTAGTTGCAATGTGGTTGAAAGTAAAGGTGCGTGGAATTGAACTGCACATTCCAACGTTTCCACCACTTTACAGTAAGATGGACAATATCTGGGTATTGCTCTGGCCATGGAATGTGATGCCTCATGCCAATCACTCATGCGTTGCCTGCCACCAAGTCTGTTCAATTGACTGGTGATCCCTAGTGTTTTGTTCAGTGTGTGTATCGGCCACTGTTTTCTTACAGCGAGAAAGATCAGTGTATCATTGAAACAGTTTGTAGCTTCTGGTCGTGGCTTGTTTGAACAGGTCGGATAGCATCAGTGTTTTGCACTGGAATTTCTCAAATATTATTTCGAATATGTTTGCTGCAGGATCAAGCACGGACATTAGCGAGGACTGGGAAAAGGATTTTGATTTAGACATGACTGAAGAAGAGGTCCAGCTAGCACTTTCTAAAGTAGAAGCCTCAGGAGAAGTAAGTTTCTTATTGTTCAAGGTCCAGTTAATACAGCAACATTTTAATTACTCAAAACAAAACATTACAGTTTAATATACTGTATGTTTGAAATGAAGTGTGCAATGCATTTTCAGAAAGACTTGAGAAATGGCTTAATTTGGATTATTTCACTTCTTGTTCTTTCTACCAATAGATCCTTACTGTATTGTAATAGTTTCTTGGTAACTGCAGTAAGGTAAAGCTGTTTGGTAATCAAGAAAAAATAGCTTTTTATTTGATGCTGAATTGTCTGTGCTGGAGTGTACTCAAATTATGCAGTAAAATATTTAATGCAGCCGTCACAGTAATTATGTTCTAGACTCATAATTACTTTTAAATGCGTTTTACAGTTTGAACAGGATTTAAGAACTCGCTGAACATTTAAAAATGTCTTATTTTTCATTTCAGCTGGTGGATGAAGATTGGGAGGACTGGGAATGAAAATAAGGAAAAATCATTTCATTGAGTTTCATGCGGAATTCTACAACAAGAACCATGCTTAATGTATAATTGTTTAGTCCATGCCTTGGCCATATTTCCCTTTATACAAGTAGAGGAATATTGGATGGGTTTAAACTCCACCATTGAAATACTGGCTAAATATGCTGACCCCATGAAAGATTCAAGGCATTATCAGATTGCTCCCTTAAAAGCTTATCCTTATGTCATACTTTTTACATGTTCTCTACAGTAATTATTCTATATTTTGGGGGTCAAAATGGGAACAGTTTCTGATTATTTCTTTAGAGTAAATTGGCTCTGTAGTTTCAGGAGGTTGCTCTCATATCTAACTATAACGCTTTCTGGTAAAGGAAATGGTGTATAAATTATTTAATTTTTTTTCATGGGTTAAGTGTAAAAGTTTTCCAAATATTATTAAAATGTGTTAATCAACACTGCAATCCTAATTCTAAATTGTAGGCAAGAAAATGTAATTTTCAGTTTGGGGCTTTTAAATCCCAGTCTGGTATTTATTTTCCATAAAAGATGCTTAATATCTGTTAGAGGATAGGATTCTATATATGAGCAGAGTATTTTTGGAATATGGTATATAGATAAGCCTTTGTGTAATCACTTTGACTTACACTTTAGTAGCTCATAAGTACATTAACAGACCAATACTTTATTCTATGACAGTCATGCATTGTAATGGTACATAATAAGTATTGCATTATGTAATATTTGTGGCCTCGCTGAAAGCTCGGTGAAGGCAAAAGTGTTAAATGAACTGATTATTATGCAGTACGAACTCCATGTACCTCATGTTTGTCTGTAAACATAGAAAAGCAGCCAATGGTGATGAACTGCTATTCTTTTCCATTCTGCACTGCCATTTGTCCTGTTTCTTTAAGATGCATTATACATCTGCTTAAAACACTTTTTGACCTACAGCCAACAGATGTGGGATTAGAAAAAAACAGGCTTTCATTTGGAGTTGTTTCATTTTTTTTGGTTAGGAATTTTCCTTTCCAAGCCTTGAAAATGGCCAACCCTGTTTAATATACCTGTTTAATATATAATATTCAGGAAGTGAATTTAAAATGCTTTAACATTGCTGGGTAAATGGATGCATCAAAAACCTGATGTCAAACGACAGAGACAGCAGATTTCCTCCTGCTGCAGCAGCCAACAAATAAGTGTGATTCTGGAGACAGTTTGAGACTTGCATAAGCAGCGGAGTGTTGTATGTCGCTGTAGAAAGAGGGTACAGCACCCTGCCAGGACTGTGGTTGAAGTCTTTAAAGAGTGTGAAGTTGCCGGGGGGCAGCGGCGTAAATGATCACCAGATTTTCTCTTGCACTCACATGTTGGTTAGTATTCAAGATTGTTGTTCCTCACCCAGCTCTACCAGCGTCCTGTTCACCTGAGTCCGTTTTTAGAAGTGACAAAATCGCATCTTCCAGGGCCAGGTATCAAAGACTGCAGTTTCCATCGCCTGTGCTTGTACTATAAAAGGCTTTGTATAGCATGTTGGTATGGTCAATTTGAGCAGCATGGTTTATATGTAGATTTTCTTTCACTTAAATAATGTTTGGTTGCTGAGAAAGGTGTTGCTTGAATTCTTCTTTTCTGAAACTCGTACGTACTTACCTCCTGAAGTTTCAGTGCAAAGTATTGTTTGATATTTTCTGTATTGCCAAGTAGCATTATTCTAATATAATAGCACGTCTAGTATACACTGCTGTGCAAAGGACATCTTGGACCCAGGCAGGAGTTAGAATACTGTATCTTATGAGCAACAACACTTTATGCAGCATTTCCACTCCTGTTTCCACTATTATGACAACTTGACTATTATTAAAAGAGCTTTGTTTGGGTGAAAGGAACCTCATCTTATCATTTACCAATCCTGAATTCACACTAATCAGAATCTGATTGTTGTAGTGGATATTGGCTCATTGTCAGGTACTAAACCATTATTAACATAAGTGGGTACTCTATGTGTCCATTAACCAAAAGAAAGCTTTTTCAACTAAAACAAATACAGATCTGGTAGGAATGAGTGTTAAAATGGCTAAAAACCCAGTAAAGCCTGACAATATAATTGTTTTTTGCATAGTAAGAATAAAACGCTGAGAAGATCAGAACAAAGCCACTTTTACGATTTGTGCGCAGAGGTGTAGATACTGTTACAGATGTTGTATATGATTTCTCTCCTTTCGGGGAAAACACAAACATTTCAACTGAAATTAAACCTTAACTGTGATACGTGGATGGCACACTTCTTTGAAACAAGGAATAATAGCCTTGCCTTCTGTGTCCTGTACGTGGAGTATTGTTTTGCTTTTGGGTGAATACGCTCAATATGCTTTATTCATGGACCGGCAGTATGCGTTTAACAGTTATCAATTCCTGTAATCACCTAGGGTGTTACTATTATGTGAACTTCTGTAGCAGGTACAAGACGCCGTATTGTAACAGCAGACCGCACCTGTATCAGCTTGGAGCACGGTGTACATCTTCGGCTGAGATCCGTGTTCAGCCTTAAAAAGTCCCTAACCCCACATCATGTGCGAGCTTACGATTCGCTCCCGGCGTGGAGAAAACTGCCCACAGTGGATCGCTTTTCCCCCGTAAGAGCAATAAAGAGTCAAAATAAGCACACAGTTGCGCGTCTACGATACAATAGTCAAATCAGTAAAGTAGTGAAGATAAAATGTGTAAAAACTAAACTTGATATAAGGTCAAAGAGCGGCTGTGTTCAAGACAATACTCGAATACCCCTCAGTCGACCTTTTCAGTCCTTTCTACCGCTTCCTCTGAGCCAAGACGTCTTACAGCTAGTGGGGAATTGAACGATTCCTTTTAATTGCATTTTTACAACCCTTTTTGCAGAAGTGATGTTAAAAACTGGGAGGATGATCGCCGATGAACATCACCGAGTAGGCGAGGCAAAGTCAAGCAGCAGCCAAGAAAACGGCCATTGAAAAATCGCTAACGAAGTATCACACATCAAGAGTTTTTGTCTCTACGGGTGGGAATAGTGGGTTCGAAGCAAGATTTCTGAGTTCTGTGAACAGTGCCATGTAACTCTTAAAACCTCGTACCCGTTTTTTTTTCCTAAAATGTTCGTCGAGTTAGGGTGTTGCAAGAATAGTACCAGTGTTAAGGAGAAAAGCATCTATAATCATGTGGATACTTGCTGCTTAAGGTCTTCGAATGTGCAATGCTTCAAGGATCTGGTCGCTTTCAGTAAACCCGCATTCAAACATAAAAAAGGGATTCAAAGGAACAAGTAATAGGTTTATTCCATGCTGAAAAAAAACAACGTTTCGGCCTTCTTCAGGTGTGAACCCTAAAAAAGGACTTTATTGGCATAGGCGAATATAACAGTGTTACCCAAAGCAGCTAACATTTAACACAGCATTTACAATGAAACATTTAAACGATTCAACCAATCAGACACCACCTTTTCTACAGCGACTCTTTCAACAACAGACAGGTGATTGGACCAATGAGGTGGGAGCAGGAGGGAGGGGCAGAGGAGGGGTGTTGATTTAAATCGCCCTTAAAGGCGCTTGTTGAAACAATTAACACGTGGGTAAAGTGGCTCTGGTTTTGTTTGGTTTTATACAAAGCGTCAACACATCTTTTACAAGGTTTAAAAAATGTGTTGTTAAGAAGCAACGTCGTTACCACGGAAACCACCAGTTTTTATTATGAGGTTTACGGTGCCATTATGATACTGAGCTACGAGATAAGGTATCAGGTCTAGTCGTAGCTGGGATTAATGCAACATTTTTAAACGCTTTATGAAAGACGGCTGCATTGTATGTTCTGCTTCTTCTTATAAGAAATTATAAGATTTTCTGTCTTCACGGAAATAACCCTTTCCAGTTTGAAATTTGAAAGGTAAAATGTCGGTGGTTTGATGAGGTATATTTAAATGCAGAAATGTATAATGAATGTTCACCGCATCATTGCTTTTGAATAATACTTCATGGGAAAGTACAACTCATGAAACATCGAAGCAATAATGTTTTTAATTCTTGAGACTTAAAAAAAGAGAACATTAGTGAAACATGTATAGAACTTGTAAGAGTTAACGTATAGTTTCCTTCTGCCATCGGTGGTTAAAATGAATATTGGGCCTGCGTGTGACCCATGTGTGTTTAGCACGTTATCGAGATACCTGTAATCTTTGCATAACAAAATAAACCATATTATCTCTGTGCATGTACTAATATTACTCATACTATATCGCTAATATTAATATTTTCAGCTTGGTGTCAGTATTCTCAGGTAAAAACACCTGAGATTAAGTATCACATCAGTATCATAAAGGCCTGGGTGGGCCAACCTGTCCGTTTCTACAGGGTCCAGAAGGTGTAAATACTGTAAATCAGCCTTTAATTCTCCATTTGTGAAGACTTGAAACTCACGGGTTTTTGTCGGGCTGGGGAACAGCTTCAGTTGTGTCGGCGGTGACCATGGTCTTGTCTTGGGAGCTCACAGGTTACCAGAATTTTCATTTCAAATAATCTGTACAGCTCCTACAGTCCAAAGGCATGCTGGTGGGTAAATTGGCTTCTGGGAAAACTGGCCCTGGAGCGAGAGTGTGTGTGCGTGTTTGTGTCTATGGTGGACTGGCGTCCTGTCCAGGGTGTACCCTGCCTTGTGCCTGTTGTTTACCAGGTGAGGAGTCACCCTCCCAGCATTCCCTGTACCTGATAAGGCCGATTAGAAAACTGCTGAATGCATAACTGCTGAACAGGATTTGCTGAAACTGTCACAGCCATGCCAATCCAGGCTCTTAGAAATTGATTCCAAGGTGGGCCACTCCCCAGCATCAGGATTTTCCAGGCCTGCACAATCTCTTTCCATCTCACTTTTGCATCTTTCACCTCTTGCAGCATTCAATCACAGTGGGTTATTAAAAGGGCACCTAACTAGTTGTTTGTGGCACCATGGTTTTGCAAGGCAGTGAGAAGGTGAGCCATAGTGCTTCTTGGAGGGGTGAAAGGTCGAGTGAATCTGGCTGTCCTGATAATTAGGGACGGAGTGCTGAGACCTGTTGTGTGTTAGCAGAAGATGGGCACGGTTCATACGTATGTACCTCATCCACTCTGTTAATGTCATAAAAGCAGTTTCGATAGCATGGTGTGTTGCAGAGTCATTGATCGGTGGTCAACCACCCACTGACTGGTGGTTAAAAAGGTCTCCTCTTTTCCCACCAGGTGTCATGAGCTCTGAAGGCTGCAGTCACGGGAGGAGGTTCCCGCTCGAAGCTGGTGACTGCTCAGCTCCCCGGCCAGCTGCTGAGAGGCACACGCCCGAGGATCTGACAGGACCGGTCCCCCCGACTCGGTGAGCACAGGGGTGACACTGCCTCTGCCCAGAGCACAGCTCCTGAGTTCAGTCGCAGGCTGTGTGTTTGGACAGGAGAGAACGGGCTTTTTAAACAATCTTGTTTTGTCGTTTATTAGCATGTTTCAACTGAAGCGTGCACGCTTGCAGGTTTACATGTTAGCAATCCCAAATCAAACAGACTCCATCAGTGGGAGGCTGTGTGTGATTGTCTTCATGAGCACAGAGCAGAAGTTCCATCACCCTCTAAGGCCCAGAACAATCACTAGACCTTTTGTCTGTTTGGTCAAAACTCAAAGCAAGGTCGTGCTCGTTTGTGTTTGTGGAGCCAGGATGGCCTTGTGCGTTTGCTGCAGGGAACTCCTCACATACCTCTCTCTTCTGCAAACACATGACGCCGCTTTAGAGAAGATCTTGTTGCCATAAAAAACACTATATGGGCTGTGAGCCAAGACTGCCAAATCCAAACTCAGAATGTTTATAATCGGCCCAGAGTCCAGAGGGGATGCCAAGAATCAGGTTCCCCCCATTTGTCCACTTTTTGTTTACCCAGCAGCTTTATCGCCCTGCAACTCACTGCTGGCAGCCCACTGAATCTCAGCAGGTGTGAGGGTGGTCACTACCTCATAGGAGACCTTCTGGGAAAGCTAAGGCTGCTGCTGGAAGAGGTGTTAGTGGGACCAGTAGGAAGCGCTCACCCTGTGGTCTGTGTGGGTCCAGTGCAGTGCCCCAGTGCAGTGATGGAGACACTATACCTTGAGAAAAGGAACCATCCTTTGAATGAAACAGAAAACCATGGTCATTAAAAACCCCTGAACGTTTTTCGAAAAGAGGAGGAGTGTTACCTCAGTGACTTGGCCAATACTCCCCTTGGCCTTTACCAGTCATAGCCTCCTAATAATCCCATCTCTGAACTGGCTTCATCACTCTGCTCTCCTTCCCACTGAGAGCTGGTGTGTGGGGAGCGGACTGGTGCACTCTGGCTGCCATCACATCGTCCAAGTTGGTGCTGCACATTGGTGGTGGTGGAAGAGAGCCTCCATGACCTGTGAAGCGCTTTGAGTGGAGTACTTAAAAAAAAAAAGTGCTATGTAAGTGTAAGGAATTTTTGTTATTATCTGTTCCTCAGGCAGCTGAGACGATGCCCTGGCAGTCATTGTCTGAATGTGTGGAGGGAGGTGGCTTGGGAGAGCACCGTTAATGGGGACACATCAAGCACAGGCCCCTGAGCGCAGCAGCAGAGAGAATCTTAGACACAGCTCAGACAGCAGTGGCGTACGAGGGACCGGCTGCTTGGCAGGAAAAGTACAGTCTTACGTGAAATAAAAAAACCTTAAAGTTTAGTTTTGGTGCAGTGATTTCTTTTGATATGCTTGCTTTTTGAACTTAATCTGTGGTTGTAAAACCTTGTTTGGAAGGGTGATCATTGTTTTCTTAACAGACCCAAGGAGCAGAATTAGCATTGACTGCTTGAACTATGATATTTATCAGGGATCTAGACTTTTTTAAATAGGGGTTTTAATTGATTTTATTGCAAACGAGTACTTATTTCTGGTTAACATGTTTTTTGAAAGACAGCAAGTCTGTGCCATGTGTCAGGCGTGGTTTTGATGCCTGGCTGTTTGATTGTCTCAGAGCTGTTGCGGTTTCCTTTTCCCAGAGTGAGGCGGATTAAGCACGGATGATCTTAACTGTGGGTCTGTCTTCTTCACCTTGTTCTTAACTCCAAATGCATCAGGGCCCTAATTCACAGCAGACTGCACAATCAAACTTGCAGCACCTTCCTTCTTCCATTTGTTCCAAGACTCTCTTGTACAGGAGGGGGAGGGTATTGAGGATGGATAGAACAAGCAGTGGCCCTTTCATTTGATTGTGAAGAAATTGTCTCCAGTGCATTTTTCATTTATGCCAAATGAATGGTTGTTGTTCTTAAACAGGAAGTAACTGAATTCTGTCATGTATGTCCTGAATTATGATATAGATTGGGAGATATAGATCTCCCACAGTTCTGCAGGTGTTATAGGAAATCATTAAAAGTAATCAATTTTTAGAGACTTGGAATGATTTAATTGTGATCAGCTGTAGGTGATTCGCTAAATGATTTGGAACCACAAATGTCTGCCATCAAGGACCAGAGTTCCCTTACTCGAGTACATTTGTTGCTTAATTGATCAATGCCTTTCAAGTGTTCCCATTCTTTCGAAACCCTCACTCTGAAGTGGATTCTTCTTTTGGGGTAATGCGACAGGGGCCATGTGACTGTCTTCTGTTCAGACAGCAACACAAAACATCATCAGATCACATTGTAGTTATATCATATAAACACAGGCCCTTTGTTTCCAGTTCAAGCCATTTTATTTTCTGGTCAGGCCTGACATAAACATGGAAATGATTATTGAGATCCCTTGGAGGAAAGGCAGACCTAAAGTTCAAAGTTATGGAAAGGTGTTAATTATCAAGGTTTATTATCAATGCACGAGAAGAACAGCATACAGCGGTGTTGTTGGCAATGAAATGCTTTATTTATAAAACCATGAAAATGGTTTTCTTGCAATGTTTTTCTTTTCATGTAGCAGAGTAATACTTTCAACAACTTGTAGGAGAGAGAGGGGTGTCATATGTTCCTAATAGAGTTCTTATACACTATTTGTATTGCATGAAGTCCAGCACTTGACCTTTCAGATGAAAGTAACAGCATAGTTACGGATGATGCCTCCACCTAGCCTGAGGCTAGCCTGTAGCGATTGGCAAGGGCTGGCAAGGGCTGCGTTCTCAAAACTGAACGCAAGGTGGCGGTGTTGATCTGTAGGTTCCTTCTGGTTCCATCAACTAGAGCACAGCTCAGAATATGGTGGTACCTAAGCATCTTCACACTGGCTTGTCAATGTGCACTATGCTTCATTAGAAATCCTGCTGTTTGTGTTTTGGGTTGACTACATGTCATTACTGCTCCGAGTGGATATCATGTCTGCTTAGGTATCAGAGGATAGCTATCAGATAGGTAGCAGTAGGTAGGCATTTTAATTGTTGAGGATTGGTTATACTAGTTAAACTGAATTAATCTCAGAGATGAAGAAATTGAATAATTATGGACTACTTCATTTACAGATTTTACTGTGCTGTGTCACCGCTTTTTAAAATTTATAGACAGAAGCATGCCGTGACATAAAATTGACTCCAAATGTGTTATACACCCACACCACAACCTATAACCTACTTTTAAGCACCACTGTCCACGTTGAAATTTCTTTGTTAGGAATGTGACCTGGGACTGCGCTTGCTGCAGATATAGGTCATGATACAGCCCAGGTGTTCAGTTCCAAGGCTCCCTGCACCTGCGGTAGATGGTCTCGTCCAGAGGGGGCTGGCTCAGGTATACCCTGCAGGCTAGCTGAGGCTGTCGGCTGGGAGGCAGGCATGAAGGAAGGGGGGGGGACGGATTCGCAGCTCCTCCATTCCCCCTCTCCCTGCGTGTCACATGTGGGTAGAGCACACTCACGTGCTGAAGGCCCTTACACACACACATGGAGCATGTTGGTGGGGGAAGGGATTGAGAGCGTATTGGCGGAACAGCGCCAGGACTCGGCATCGATTTGTCTTGCTTTGATAACGTATGGACCTCTTCCACTTAGCTAATGTTGCTGCAAAGAGACAAATGGCCGCTGATAGAGATGCAGCCTACAGACCGGAGAGTGTGTGATTTTCGAGCAACATGAGCCTTTTAGTTTTTTAGCGTCATTTTCCTATATGTGCATTTATATTGAGAAACAGGATGCACATAACTTCCAGTGTTTGCTTTGAGAGATAAAGGAGAGGTTCCTCTTTGTCCTTGGCCTATGTTTGATTCTCTTCTGCATTCTGCTGTTGCTTCCATGTGAGATTCAGCAAATTGTGAGGAGAGAGCTGGGGTGCATGGGCAGGCAGGATCTTGACTATACAAGTCACACGAGACAGCAGCGTGAGATCTGAAAGAGAGAATTATACATTTAGACCACGGCTTCCCAATCCTGGTACTGGGTGAATCCAGTGTCTGGTTATTTTTAAACCCAACCCGACTTTCATTTGCTTGATTGAACTCATATTCTGATTATTGGTTTTTAGATCATTTTAATTGTTTCCTGCTCCAGAAATGCTGAAATTTTCACACATGAATATTTATAGTAAAAACTGCGAGTGGCATTTCCAGAGCTCAAAGCAATTCAAAGTGCCTAATACTTAAATCATTCCATTTGGAATAAAGACATCTTACGAGAGAAGGCAATTTTTCTCATCTAATCCCTTTGGTATTTAGTAGATAATTGATCCTAAGATGTTACTCGGCATTTCCTGAAGGACACCCGAGTATCAGCATCAAAAATATGACTGGGTTAGCTTGTTCCAACCTTCCACAACTCTTTGGGCAAATGTGCTTTCGTCCGTTTTACCTGCATTTTGACATTTCTTTCCACCAGTGTCCTCTGATTTTTATTTCACCATTGACTCTGAAGAATGTCAGTGGGTTGGCTTTTTCAGTGCCTTTGTAGATCCTGTTTACTAGGATCAGTTCCCACAGATCAGCTGTAGTCTTTACTGCTCATGACTAGCAAGTTTCTGTCAGTGCAGGGCATTCCTCTAAGCCAGGGACTGCATCTGGCAGCTCATCACCGGGCAGATTCTAGAGCAGCAGGGTCTCTTCTAGAGCAGGTTCCTGTGGCACTCCACCAATGACCCCAGTTTGAGAACGCACCCCTAATCTGTACTCGCTGGATTCTGTTATCCAATTCTCGGTCCACTCACATGCACATCCCAGGCCTACCACCTGTTATTTAAGTCTTTTAGGAGAAACCTTATCGAAAGCCTTCTGAAAAAATATCAGCCAGCAGCCATATCAGCCCACACATCACACCTGGCAGCCTACTGAAGCCCAGCAGCTGTGAGCCTGGTCAGTACCTGGATGGGAGACCTCCTGGGAAAGCTAAGGTTGCTGCTGGAAGAGGTGTTAGTGGGACTATGAGGAGGCGCTCACCCTGCGATCTGAGTGGGTCATAATGCCCCAGTGCAGTGATGGGCAAAATGTATAGCCAAGAAGTACATGCAACAGCACCTGGGGAATCTTGTTATGGAGTTCTGTTCACGGGATTTATCAAGGATTCAACACTCTTCCAGTCCTCTTGAGGAAGTGAAGTGCCCAGGGAAGAGCAGTGCCCCCCCCATCTACAACCTGAACACATGTGACAGGTTTGATGTACTTTTTGCCAAAGGTACATAAAGCAAAGCAGACAAATGCTTCAGCACTTTTAGAGGAGTTAGGCTTACTTACATGTCATTTAGGCTAATTTGTGAAATACTATGCAAACATAGTCATTTCAACTGTAAATGTCTGATAAACAGGTAGATGCTTAATCTGCAGGTGGTGGTCCAAAGGGAATTTGATTTGCCCAGAGTGCTAATGAGAGTTTTCTAAGCAGTGTGATCCTCTGCCTCATAGAGTTTGTGGTGAATTTCATTCTAGCTTAACTCTTAAGTATTTAAATCAACTTGTTACTGGCATAAATGTACCAATTTACTGACTTCTCCCAGCTTTTCAGGTGCTGCTGCTATAAGGAGACCTAGGACCTAGAAACTCTATAGAAAACTGGTCCCCCAAGACTATATCTGAACCACTGGACTAGAGCTATAGTGTCTTAACAGGATGCTGGTTTTACTGGAGGTGCCCAGGGGCGAGTGTGCGTGTGTGGGAGGGGATGCTTCTCCTTTTCTAAAGAGAACGGCACCTCTCGGGCAAACCGCGGAGTGTCGCCCTAATGTGGGCATGAGGTCATCTTACTGCACTTCAATAGCTCTTTCAGAATGCAAATAGAAACCTGTAAGTCAAGCTCCTCTCACAGTTACAAAAGAGATGCCACAGGCACTTTTTACATTTGTTTGAAGTCATGTGCAGCAGAATTTGAATGCCAAAAACAACAGTAAAGGTGGGTCAGTGTGCAAAATGAGAAGAGGTAGACTGCAATGGCTTTTCTCTAAAGGGGCTTTTTAAAAGCACTCAGGTTTTCTTCTTTTCTGGGATTTTCATAGTCCTTTGCATTTAAAAAATTCCATGGCACATATATTTTTAGCGTTGACTTCGTGAACTCTGCCCAAACGTGGTAGAATTCCCGATAGGTGGGCTTTACAGTATGTCGTTTTCCCCCGTGTCACAGCTCCCCTTGAGCTCCAATGTTAACGTTAAAGAAATGCCAAAGCATGTTACACCCTGCATATAAATGTGGAAGTCATTTTAAAGTACCAAAATGTGATTGCTGTACCCAATCCAGGTAGCATAGCAAAATGTGTTTTGTTTGTAGAGTAGGGCTGTAGATGATAACCAGGAATAAAACATTCCTTTAAATGCCCTTAATGGCATTAAGTAGAGGAGACAACACATTTTATCCTGTTAATTTCTGGAACGCTTGAGGTCTCTCACCATTTGGTGTTTCACTCCAACAAAACACTGTTGCCTTAAATTGTATAGTAAGCTCTGTTCTTGTTTTCTTCTAGTAGCCTCCTGAGTGCCAGCGGCTGACATTGATTTGATTTGTGCTGTGTGATATGTTAATTTGGCTCCGCTTCCCAGATTCTGGCCATGGGAAAGCTGCCATGAGATTCCTCTGCAGAGTGTGGCTCTGTGCTCCCATAGGTAAAGACACCCAGGGGCCCAATCTCAGCTCCTCAGGCACCTCAGTGGAAGGAGCTAATAGCCCAGATTGATGGGCTGCGGAGACTTTTAATGATGTGAAAGAAATACGAGCCGGACTAATTCTGTGCTTCCAGACTAAGGAGAAATCCAGCTGCCCCAAGGCAGAGTGGGAGAGAGAGAGGGGAGTTTGCAGGAGTGGTGCCTAGAGATGTATTGAAATGGGAGCCGAGTAAATGCCACTTTCAAAACGGGGATTATCTGACTAGTAATGAAATACTTTCGACATCAATTTCTACACCAGAGCCTGTTATTGCTGTAAATCTGAGGGACTGCGACCAGATTACCGCGGCTTTAATGGAGTAAATGAGAAGTGTTCCCTGCAATGACTGATACCCAGCTAGTTTGTTTAAAAAGAGAAATATATTTTTCTCTTGACATGTTGCAGTCTATTTAGGCATTCCGTGACACTTTATCTCAATTTTGTAGCTACAGCTCCAAAAGCAGGAGCATGCTTCCTTTCTGAAAATTTGCCGTGCGGAGCGTTGAATCCGTGCTTTGATTCCTTTTCCCAGTTTCCTTACGTTCCTGCTTTTACAGGTTACGTTAAAGACCTCTCCTTCCCTCTGGCAGTCTCTTTTCATCCCGAGCGAGGCGGCCACTCTTAACCAGCCTACCTCCCCTTTTGATGTCTCTTTAACGTTTTCACTCCTAAATCTGTCGGCAGGAATCCAGCCCAGCAGGACCGATTCAAGAGGGTGGGAGGGTGCTCGCTAGGCACGGCAGCACCAACAATGGTTCATGTTTAATGGTGCTTTTTCAGAAATACCATATGTGCCTTTAACTACAAAGGACCAAAAGGAGCTGGTAGGCACACTGCTTCCATGTGTCAGACATCACCTTTTTTAAGTATAACTAATCCTATTACATTTATGGTGAAAGTGAAGTTGAGAGAAGTGTGTACGGACTTGTTCGTAATCCTGTGCATGTGGTACAGATGCTCAGGTAATTACTACTACTAAGCAAAACTGTAGATTAAGGTCTTTGGACACATTTATCGACAAGGTGCTGGAGCCTTAAAGGATCTCCAGACAACTTAGAGATAAATGAACACAAGCCATTAGAAGCTTTAAAATGAACGATTACAACCATCAATTCTCTAACCTCTTAAACAATCCTAAGACGTTTTGAACGTTTGTTAAATTTATGGGATACAAATCGTTACCCTCTCATTTACCCATTTCAGTTACTTAAGAAAATACTGCTGTGGTAGATAAAATGCTTAATTCATTCAAAGAACATTTAATTAAGTCCCATTGTGTATTTTATAGGTCAATATTTAATAATATTGCTACTTCTGAGTCAGGCAAGTCCCTTCGTTTTACAGTGCAGCCTGTCTCCGAATCAGAAATACTGAGTATCAATTGGTAAGCTTTGCAAAATTGATAGGATCAAGTCTTCCAGTCATGATGGTATTGAACCTTGGTTTTTAAAACCTGCTCTTCATTGAATGTTTGCTCCACCTGCCTTTTTATTCACTCTCTCTTTTAAAACCACTGCAGTCTCAGCAGATTGGGAGTTTTCTCTTATTATACTGTACCTCTTTCCAGAGGGAATCCAAGCCTTAGGCACTATAGACTTTATATCTTTATGTTTATATAGACACTATATCTGTTTTGTCTTTTGTCCATTTCTGGGATCATAGAATATATTAATAAGCAGTTAATATCTTTTTTTGATAGCAGTTATTTTTTTCTCAGATGCAATCTGGTTTTCATGCTGGTCATGAATGTAATTGAACAGCCTTAAAAGTTCTTTGGTTTTAAAATGGCTCTCAAAATTACACTTGTTGATCCATCTTTATACTGTAGGTTTACATAAGACTTTTGATTTTGGATATCACTCAATTATTTTCAAAAAGCTGCAAAGTATACCCTCCCTTGCATGGTTTGCATTTACGTTGTGCATTGTGTTTGCCAGTTTCTCAAATTTATTTTGCTTTATCTACTCGCCCAGTTAAGGACGTTACTCAAGGTTTCATTTCCTTCCATTTTATTAATGGAAATTATTTGGGCAATAAACTGTTCTCATAATCACCTTTACACTTACAACACTATCCTAATCTTCTCATTTGAACCCACTTTATCAATAGTAAACAATTATTTACATTTGTATTGACAAATGTCTTCAGGATTTATGTGACTTGCATGCTTTGTTATGCTCAGGTATATGCCATTCTCTAAAATTGACTCAATCTGCTCCCTTTAAACCATTACAACATTGTTACTTTAGAGTTGGTTTCTAAATACCCAGGCATCTGGTTGCATAGTGCTTTAACTTTCAAAACTAATAAATCAAAAGATCAAGTCAAGTGTGGCTTGATTTCCTTTATTCTAGCAAATGTGGTTTTACATATTCTTCTAGATCTAGCCCAGATGCCCCTACTCTTCCTGTGCAATTATGTTGGGATGTTTGCAGAATTGCCTCTAAAACATGTACTTTTATTTCATTCTCTTGTATGATTTAATATCAGTGCCCCCGTCGCACTTATCATTTTAGTTTTTTACTCTTTGATTGATTGTCTCTTATCTCATACTATGTGAATGCTTCACTGGTTTAACTTAATTTATGGATCTTTAATTGGGAAAACACTTTCCTGTCTTCATAATTTATTGCAGTTCTCTGTGACTTCTTGCAGTTTCGTTCTTTAATGAACTTGAACTTTCCTAGAGCCACGACCATTTTCGGGCACAAGTAATTTCAGTTTGCTTCAGTGATGACTATGACTAGAATAATCTGCAGCTGAAACTATCCACTTTTGTGTCTGGTGCCCCTTGCAAACACTTGTTAATATTGTCACATTCTGTCATGCTCTTTTCATTTTAGTATATTCTTCCACTGCCTTCTGTGCTACAGTGGTGTGAACCTCTTTGCTTGGTCATTACTGTAATTGAGAACTTGTTCTCAGTTGGCCTATCTGGTTAAATAAAGGATGAGAAAGAACATTAATTTGATGAATCTAATTTACTCTCGTGGTAAAATCACTGTTAAAGCGAGCCTGCATTTTACAGAGGCAGTTTTCGTTAATATGACTGATTGAACATCGCCCGCAGTTGTTAGAGAGTATGTTCTAGAAATAACTTCACAATAAATTCAGATACCTGTTACTGCATGAATTCAGACCAATCAGTCCATATACAAAAAAAATGTGTTGATAAATATCTGTTGTAGTTGTTAGGGGAGACAGAGTAGGTCATGTCAGGAGGCTAGTTTCTTGACAGTGTGTTTGTAGTCTTAAGCTTTTAGGGACTTCTATGTGTGTGGCTCTGCAAACACTACCAGGCTTGTACCAGGCTCTTTTGACTTGTAACTACAGTGTGAGGGTAACATAAATGATGAAGAGGGCAAGCATGTCTTTTAATCAAACACTAGTAAGAGAAGGCCAAAGCATCTACTGTAATCCTGGGAAAAAATAAAATCTCAGTCTTCCTGGCCAATTTCTTATATTTAAAAAAACATTGCCTTCCATTGTGTACCCAAAGTTAAATCAGCCAGGCTATACTGTGGAGCAAAATTTTAAGTTAATTAAATAGAAAATATATAGTGCTTTTGTGTTCTGCACGCAGATCAGTAGAACCTGAAATTGCTTGCACTGGTGTGTGGGAAAAGAGCTGTAGCCTTCATAGTTATCCATGTCTTTGCAGTCACAAGGCCCTGTGCCTTTCTGAGATCTGTTCAACAGCGTCAGTTACTGCAATTAAGAGCAAACGGGCCCTTAATTAACGTAAGCCCAATTACTGCGGACATCAGGATAATAAAGAAATGCTTACTGTGAGAATTTTGTCTGCTATCCCTGTGCTAAGCTTGCATGAACTACAGCTTTGATTTCCCAGTGTTCTTCCTGAGAAATGGTCCCTGAGGAGCACAATCGTTCAAGAAGAAATCGTGATGAATTAGCAGGACTGCACCTAAAAGGTAACATTATTTAGGAATGCACGGTCTTCGATGTGAGCTCCCCTGGTCATCAGGGTGCGCTGCAGGCTGGAGAGATCTGTTTTCGATACCTGGAGAAATCAGCTGTTGATGGCTTGGCGGCACAATCCATCCTCCACTCCCGAGCTGCTATTTTACAGGCTTGTGGCCCTTAGGGGAAATTAATCGTCAGCCTGATTTTATGGAGTTTGAGTTTCCATTGTTCAAAGCTGAGACACTGAAAGATTGCTGTGTTACTGCTAGCTCTCTTGCACCTGTTTTTTGTGTGATTACGTATCGACATTCATAGCACAAAGGTCCCAAAGCTGTATTCCTCTGGAGGGAACAGAAGACGTAGTTTGCATGTAAGTTTCAGATCAGCACGCTTTGCTGGGTTTGAGAACCCGAGTTAGCATGAGGTCTGATCTCCTGGAGCGTGGTGAACACAGGAAGGAGAAAGTGAACAGTAGGGAAGTGCAGGGGGTTTCCTCATGTTGGCCACCGACCTTCTGGAAAACCCATCTTAGTTTTCCAGAACAGACAAAGGAGAACAGCCGTCTTTTGTCAATGAGCACGTCTTTGCCTCCGCGGATCTTGTGCCTTCAATAGAGGGACAAGTACATGTTCGTGCTTTACTCCAAAACGTGCACTTGTCGTGTCTACAGCTGGGAATACTACGGCACCCGCAGGCTCATGGGCTTCTGGGAAGGCACGAGCGTTGGCCATAGTGGGGCCAGCTGGGGATGTCCTGGTCCGGTCAAGCCACCCAAACCAGCGGCAGTGGCTAAGTGTGCCAGCTGCTTAGGGAATCTTGGTCAAAGATCATTTCCATTTCCACATGCATGAATGTGTAAAATACTGTATATACAGTACAGGCTAAAAGCAAACTGACTCTCCTTTCTCTTTGATGTGTGCTAGTGAAATGCACAGCTTGATACCTCTTTTGTGTATTCCTTAAGATAAACCAATCTGATATCAACCATAGATTTATTTTATTCTCCTCTTCTCTTTATTCCTACAGTAGCTTGTTATTTCTGCTTCTTTATTTTTTTGGTTCTAATTTTGCCTCTCTCAGCATCTAATAGTCAAATTTCTTAAATGAGATTGCATGGTCTCTGAGCCATTGCTGCCCTTCTTAATTGAATGTTAAAACTCTGAACTGTCATGAAATTCCAAAGCACAAAAATATCTTGTGCTTAATTAGATATCAAAAATGTGCTTTAGTGGTTATATGAGGTTTAATATCCGCAAGTATACTTGAAGCTTCGAAAGTGATTCTGACTCAGACTGGACTTGTTTGTTAAACCTCAGGTTTCAGTGTCTTGGGAAATTCAATACAATTAAAAAGACTTTCTCAAGAAGGATTACCAGTTTTTTTACAAAGTAGAAAGTTAATAAAGAGCATTCTTGTATTTAATTGCATGTATTGTATATGGATTATGGTTTTCTGTAGGTATATTCAGGGTGCTCTCTTTTTCTTCGATAACCTACAGAAAATTGTAATTTTCACCAGATCCACTTTTGTAAAGTGCTTTGCTGCTCTCCATCCTGGTAAAGCTTGATATGCGTCAGAACAATTGTTATTTCCTTCAATGCACTTGTCATGGTTACAATGAGACTGAAAGATTGCCCTCTTTTGAGATGTGCTGTTTTGCTGTTGAATTCAATAGAGTTTTTCCAAAACCTTGCAGTGGAGAGGATCCTAGTGCTTTCAGCAGACTCTAGCTAAATCATCAGAAGAGGGTTTTTCATTTTCAGTAGAGTGTGAACTACACTGAAGGACGTGGTAGAAAAAGTGTCCAGTCATCTGTATTTTGGCAAGTCAACATTCATTCACTGAAGCGCTGCAATTTTATGGTTATTTCACTAATTCAGACCTATAACATGGACTGTATTTTTTAAAGAATTTCCAGATTCTTAAATTTGGGGTATCAAAGAGTAGAGATACGCACACACAGGTTATGAAATCAGTGCACAAAGGAAATTGAACTGCACCCAAAAAATTAAATTCCCCCAAAATACAATAATAATAAAACAAACATGGTGAAAAATGCTAAATTAACCATGAGACTGGCTGCAGGAGGCCCAGCTTGGCTGTGTGCATTATTATTGCTACTCCATAATCGATATCTAAGCTCTCGTCGTCTCGTACCTCCCTGCTCATGTTTGCTGGACACTCAGTCTCTATGACTGGGCTCGTTGAATCCCGGTCTTTTGGATCTCTATGCTTCTATGAGAATGACTTTATTAACAAAAAATAATTTCAGGTTTACAATTTTACATACACTCAATTTAGTGCGCACCAGTTTTTGTCACTGGGGAAAAACTTTGCACAATTAGAAATTTTTGCACACATTAAAATTAGAGGGAACATTGATTGTGAGCCAGGTGTGGCAGTGTGATGAGGAATGAATAAGCCAGCATTGGAATCCCCAGAGGGTGTAACCTGTTGGCCAGCATTGTCTTGCTGGTGGAATTGAGCTTAGAAACTGGGTTACAAGAGCACCATCTGCCTCGACAAGATTACTGTGAATAAGATAAGAAATCCTATGGTGAGATTAAATATTAAATATAGGGCAGTAATGTACAGAGGAGAGATTTCTACTATCTCAAGTGGTCAGGAGGGACCAGGCTTTTTCCTATAGTCTCTGTGGAACAGTTGTTCATCCAATTTACTTCTCCAAACCTAAACTGTGCACCAGAGGCAAGGTTAGCCTCTTTGAGAGATCAAGTTGCCTTTTAACACAGCCTTGGCAGTCAGGGGAAAAGTTGACATTATTCCAAATTGTAATGGTTATTCCAATGGTAATGTATAGAAGTAGATGCTTTAAGCCTGGGGTTCCCAATTCTACTCTTGGGGACCCCCGGACCTGCTGGTTTTTGTCGCATTTTCATTTCATTTCTTTTTACTTCAGTAAAATCCTTACATGGAACCAACCAGTTGGTTGGAAACCTTTGCAAGAGTTTTTTTTTTGCTTATAGTTTGAAGGCTTGAAGTTATACTTAAAGAAATACACTAGTTAAAAGGCAGCTTCAACATGTTCAGGAACTTTAAATTGTTGGAGTTCAAATTGAACACCTATTAGGGTTCAATTATTGAATTAAGTACTCATGTGGAACAAAAATCAGTAGGTGTGCGAGATCAGTAGATCCCCAGGACCAGAAGTGGAAATATCTGATTTAAGACCACGTGTTCATGGTCTGAAAGGAGTTAGAGAATAAGTTTTAGGGTGAAGCGAGTCCACCCAGCACTGCTCTCTTGTGACCAGATGGATGTGAAAGCTGGGCCTCGGAGATCAAGATGTGAAATGGCAGGAGGTGAATCAGCTGTGCTGGCTAGACTTCGCCAGAGGTGTCTGACAACTTCACATGCTCGGGGTAGCAAAATAGCAAGCTGCACCAGAGCGCTAGACGTAAAGAAACCGCTGCTTCTTCTGAGCAGCTGTCTCCTGCTCCAGCGCCTGACCAGGCCCTGCCTGAAAGACAGAGCCCTGGCGCTGGACTGAACGTCTGGTCGATGTCGAAGCTGATGAATTAATCGCCAGCGCTGTCCACTGCTGCCAGGAAGCACGGACAAACCCCTTGGCTTTTATTGAGCGGCACAGTGCAATAGTTTGCCTAGTTTGAGTTTGTGTTTTGTGATACAAATGCTGTTGTAGCATTACTGTCAAAACTTTCTCGAGTCGAGCAACGTCGATATACGATAGATGAGGAAATCTTGCCTGGGGCTACTTCCTTCATTTAGATAAAATGTCTGGGTTTTGTTTTCTAAATGCATCTTTTTTTTTCACTTCTTGTACCTGAGCCTGCAGCTCCATTTTCTTTCCTTTTTTTTCCAAGCAGTCATCTTCGTTTGGAACATGAAGCAAGCCTCCTCATGGGATCCAGTTACACCCGTTGTATTGAAACTGGGGTATACTGTACATGTGTTCCTTATCGGGTTTTTTTTGTTGCTAAAGCAAGTCTGCCGTGAGTCTGAAAGTTCCAAAAGTTCCTTCCCAGGGCAAGGCAGCGGTTTTGCAGCACAATCGGGAAAGTTGCTCTGGTGTGTTCTGAAGGCGCTGTGATAGCAGCAGTCTCTCGTCGTAGTGTGTTGTGTGCAGTGTGCCGTAGGCAGGGTTGTCAGCCTTGCTGTTCACAGGTGAGAAGGAAGACCGACAGTCACCAAGGAGAGTCTAAAAGGGCTTAAATCCCATTACCATGGAAACTGGGAGTTTTCTCCCTGCCTCGTCATTCTGTCCTGCACTCTGTGCACGTCATTTCGTTTTCATATACTGCGTATAAATAGCAGCCCGCCTCCACACTCCACACTTAAGGTGCCTTGTGAAAGCTTATTAAACCCCCTCTGCACAAGATGGAGAATCAGCTGCAGGAAGCGAACTAGTGTGCTGCTCTTTTCTCCGTTCAGCGCAAATATAGCCGATGCAGCTATCCCATTTGTGATTTGTCAGAATGCCTGGTTTTTGTTTGTGTGTACAAGTAATAAAAAAAAATGTGTCTCATCACTTGCCAAGGTTTATCCCAGCCCAAAACATGGACGTTACCCTAGCATTCTTGAAAATGAGTAACAGAAGGTGACGGTGACTGGACACAGTGGGTTGAATTTGAGGGTGCATCTTAGTGTTTAGGAGGCATGTATGACTGCTCCGCGACACCGGGAAGCCAGAATGCCAGCCAACATGGTTAATGAAGCACAGACGGTGAAATGTCCACATTTCTGGAGAGCGATCATTAGAATCGGCGCTGGCCAAAACTGGTGGAATCACAGCAGCCTGCTGCACAACACAAACAATTCACAGCGGAGCTTGAATGACCTCTTTATGTCGTGCATGGAGAGGTGAGAGGGAGACGCTGGGTGAGCATGCAGTCTGCAAAGGAACGACTCGTTGTTACTTGCACTTTGAGAAGTAAAAAGAAAAAAGGGGAAACAGTGGCGGGCTCCATAGCCAAGGTTTTGTGCTTTTTTCTCTTTTCTTCTCCATGTGGAGTTAAGCTCTGCATGTTCTTTTCCTTTATGTTACTGGAATGTAATGCTAGTTAATATATTTTTAACAAGGTGGACAGAAATGCTGAAAAATACTGAGGCACAAAATTATGCTCTTTTCTATTCATTTTACTTCCCAATGCCATATTTAATGTGACAATCCATATGCATTGCAGCTGCAACTGTGGCATTTATTCCTCTCCTATTTATTTGCGTCTGCAAGAAATTTTAATTTGGGAATGTGGCATTACAATTTACAAGGTGTTGTTTTTTTACATGAAAGAAATATGTCCTGTGGCCTTTGAAACTTTTTTTTTCCCTCTTCAAAAGGAGGAAATGTGATCCTGTTGATGGTTTTAAGCCCTAGAGTATTTCAAACCAGAAAAGTGTGTCAGATGTGATGGATGAATAATGCATCCCATTACATATTGAAATGATTTTGATTTTCACACATGAGCTGGAAGGTTACGAATCGTTTTCCTAGGATGGGTTCATGTACCATTAATAGTCTCTAATCTCAAAATTGTTTCCATTCCTTTGTCCACTCTGGAATTTGTATCTCAATTATCTTCTCAATATGCGTTAAGAATACTAAATTGGTGTATAACGCAATTAAGGCTCTCTGGAAAATCTAATGTTTTATAGTACTTTTGAAGACTGCTACAGGACATCGTAAGGGTTATTGCAACATTGGAACAAGTAATAGGTTTCTTCCATGCTGAAAAGAGGAGAAAGAAAACTGTTTCGGCTGTGGAGCCTTCTTCAGGTGTAAGAAAGATAGGTCCATCATTGGAAACGTTGTTTCTTTCTTTTCTTACTTGTTCCTTTGCAGCCTATGCATGCTGACGCAGCTCCCCACCTGAACTACTTATTGCAATATTGTCTACTTGCTGTTGCATTAATATATTATTCTTCAGTCTGGCCCTCTCAATGCAGGGTACAGTATATCTCTGGTCCTGAATTATTTTGTAAACTGGAAGTGATTTTGTTAAACTAATATACTTCTCCAGACAAGACTTTTATGAAACACATAAAATGTAATCAGATGTGTGTTCTGTATAACAGGAAAGAGGTTTGTGTCAGACAGAATGGTTAGATTTTTTTTATCTTTCAGAGTATAACTGATGTGATTTTAGTGTGATAAAAAACAAAACAGCAAGTAAATGTGATTCTGTATGTTAACCTTTTTTTATATTGTTAAATGAAGAACACATGATATTTTTGGATAGGTGTTTGTGTAATCGCTCAGGTGCTGTACGTAGTAACACCTTGGACCTGACCTCCCCAAACTAGGCTTTTCCAGCTCCATTGTCAATTTTGAGTTTCTGTGTCTCGCAGGTGTTCTTGAAGATTTCCTGAGTTTGAGGCCACATTTACATAAATTAAAAAAAAAAACAGAGAACTGTAAACATATCAAAGGCTTAGTTTGGATTCAGCATGTCACATATATTACAACGTCACTCAGTGGCAGTGAAACAGTGCCTTCTACATAATGACAAAACTGCTAATTAGGACAGCTTTCTTGTATGTGTATCCTCCTTGGATGCTAACTTGTAAGGGTGCTCAGGGTTTTGGTCATCTTGTTCTAGTTTGTTATTTTACCCTTGGTTGACCATCATTGCTTTGCTTTACTCTATTTTTGTGTACCCTAACATTTCAGTTACCAGTTAAGCCAGTTGCCAATCATTGTAAAAGCTACAAAAATGAAGACTTCTCCGTTGTGAAATATAATGCACTATACTGCACTGTAATGCACGTGAAACATGTTCAGGAACAGAACTTGATGTTTAATTATGTTGGTCATAACTACTTACAGTAAGTTGCAATTACAAAAAGCTTGGAGAGAAGTACAGTACCAGCACTCCTGCAAAAGCAGAATGACTTCCTCTTGGCCCTTTTACAGGGCTACACATGCAACAGGTACAGTAAATGGGTTGTTGGAAGTTGTTTAGCACCGCAACGTGTAGAGGTGAAAGCTTCCACTGGCTTCTGAAATAATGAGCTCATAATGAGTTTGATCTCCTGGCACTTACAGTAGCTGCATGCACGCACCCCCTGTCTGTGCGAATGCTGCTCTGCTTCTGCCGTCTTGCTGAGGTTTGAAATAACATAGTTACTGTGCTCGGGCCGAACAGCTTGAGACAGAATTCCTTCACCTTTCCTGGCCAGCCCTGCTGAAAGAGAATGGAAAGTCCATTTTATGTGTCTGGTGCGGAACTTTCACCCTAGTGCCAGCCTTCAGTGGGATAAGGCTGGAAATGAAGGTGGTTTCACAACCTTGTCGAACACGTGCACAAGGTGCTCTTAAAGCTAGCAGAAGCCCAAAACCTTTTTTGTTGGGAGACCCCAATATTTTGACCAGTGTATGCATATAGAGTGATTGTAATGATGGTTGAGCTATTCAGACAACTTAATCAAGGAAATTGTGTGCAATGCAATTGTCATCATCCATAGGAGTATACTTTTACTGTGTGCACCAGAGGCTCCTAATATCACCATTAGTCACCAGATCTTACACCCTGTGAATGCACTGTTTACTCTCTCACAGACAGCAGGATATTCAGATGCATTGTCAGAATTAGAATGTATATTGCATTATTTTGATATGTGAATGAATATGTATTTCTTTTTTCAAAAGAGTACTTGCTGGGTGCTTATGGAATGCAAACCACAGTGTCTTGAATTGATTTTATATTACTGACTAGGATATTATGCATTACAACTGAATTTCTCACACAAGGGATTTAGTTCCTTTTTAGAAACTTAGTTATCTTTTAACTGGCATATACCAAAACACTGTTACTTTTATTCCACAGCTGCTAAGAGACATCCTTCAGTGCTAGTTGAGCAAGATTGCTCTTCATCCCACTACTTCAAATATAAATGTTTCTCCAAAGAGCACTGTAAAGTCTTTCACTACTTCTTTGGAATGTTGCAATGGACCCCTCACACACATCCACTGACATTTTATTAGTAAAAAAATACCTGAAGATTAGATTTTAAACAGTTGGGTGCTTAAGAAAAGCATAAAAGTACTTTGCAAAGAGAGAGGAAGAGGAGCATTTGAAAGCAGGGCGTTGTATAGCAGTTTTAGATATGACTAAATCACCAGAGAGAACAAGCCTGGAGATATACAGTATTTGCGAGAACCGGTTTAGAGATGCCATGACACAGAGATTCTTGAAGTGACTATTATGCAAATTCAACAAAGCCGCGGCTGTCTCTGAAGTCTGAAACAGGTCCACATGAGAGGCAGGGAAATGAGGAGCCCACACTGCTATGAAAGCTGTATTTCACCTATTATAGCTCCAAGCCTTCCTGTCGTTCCTTCCTGAAGATTGAAAGGCTTATTTTACATTCTGCAAAGTGTTCTCCTCCGCTGTGTGAATTAACACTTGTGAGTCCCATGAAAGGTTAGATAATGCAACACCAGCCTGTTCCTTGTCTCTTTGTGGACCAGACCCGGGGGGGGGGGACTCTGGTCTTCAAGGGCTGCTGCCCAGCAGGATTTCAAGGTCTCTAAATCTCCGGCTTCTCCAGAACAAGCAAAGGCTTCAGCATGTCTGGCTAAGGAACTAATGAGCTCAGTAATTAAGGACTCAAGTGAAAAGAGAGCCAGGAACCGTCTGTTCCACCAGGACCGGAGTGGTACACCCCTGACCAAACCATCAGCTGTTTGTCTTCGGGAAATAAGGAGCAGGCCTTGTGCTACAGCAGAGAGAGAAGCCCTGAGCACTGCTCTCTAGGTTCCCACTGTTACTGCCCCAGTGGAGCTGTTAAGGAGCACTGTTCACTTTGCAATGCTAAATATAATTGGTGAAAGAACAGGCCCCCTTAGCTATCACATTCCATAAAGCCCAGACGGATTCACAGTGGCTTTGGCTTTGTCCTGAAAGGGACCCGAGGAAAGAATTTTATTGAAGCGCGGTGAGGGCTGGTCTCATTCCCAGCCCGGGGGTTTCGTCGCAGGGGCCGTTTCACTTTCAAAACCAGGGATTTATATTCATAGCACCGCCGCTAAAATAAATATCAAGCCCTTTAAAGGTTAATGAAATAGCTTCACCCGTTTCGGAGTGATTGGTGAACACGGGGCCTGCCTCTGGCTGCCATGGCAACAGCCTCGCACTGATTTATTTCCCGGATAATTAAAAGTGAAAATGACAGAGCCCACTGGTGAGCTCACATCCCCCGGCCCCCCCGCGCCCAGCTACATCTCCTCGCGCAGGGCACCATGTGGGTCGTGCTCGAACTCGAAATGCTTCCTCTTTTAACCTGTGAGCTCTGAGCTCTAATCTCCTCACCTGGTTTGGACGGTCTAAACCCAGTCCTTAAACAGGATACCATTCATTGCATCTCAATTTCTAGCTGAAGGCAAAAATCAGAAGGGAGTTGTATTGAAGTTGTATTCCCTTTAAAAGATTGCAATGGCTTTTTTTTAATGTTATGCATAGGATAGCATAGTAAATTCCAATACAGTGTGATTTCATAACTCCAGTCCTGGAGGACCATAGTCTCTGCAGATTTTCATTCCCCTGACTCATACCTTCCTAATTGAACTAATTATTGGGTTAATTAGACCAGTTGTCCACCTGTCCCCTGCTCTTCAGGTGCTGGAGGTTCACAGAAATGTGTATACCCTCCTAGATCTCCGTCCTTTAGACCTGGGGTGGTGTATTAGAACATGTCATTTTATTTTTATTTTGTGTCTGTTGCAGTGTGATATGTGAAACACCCAACTTACATTTTCTCTAATCAGTGAAATACGGTTCTGAAACCCCCATATCTGATTGATTAATGAGCACAGCAGAAGCTGCTGTGAGTACGCAAACTGCTCTCATAAAAGTGTGGTTTGAGGATGGGGAAAAAGCTGTTTTCTTATATCATTTCACATTTGTTGTAGTGTCAAAGGAGTATAGGCAATACTGATGGCTGATAGATGCCCTTTGTTTTCTATCAAGGCCAATTTGACCACGGGATGTGATTTGGTAGGTTACAGATGAGGGATGCAGAGAAGAAATTGATGGTAATTCAAACTTAATAAAGCAGAGTCCCACTGATTAATTACAGCAAGCAGCACTATATCTGTTCATTTCTGTAACTCTGTGAGTCTGCAAAACAACAGTGCCTGAGTTTTCCTGGACAGATTTCTCTCGAACAAGTTAGTTAAGGGTTGGCAAATGACATTTTGTGGAAATGGTTCCTTGTGTTCATAAAGCAAGCTCTGTTGTGTCATATTTAAAGCTGGTGTGTTTTTTTCTTTGTAATTGTTTATCATGTCAATTGTAAAGGCGGATGAAGTGTATTTTCTTAATAAGATTGCCAAAAAAGAAAGATCACCTCTGGAAAGAAGGAACACGGATTAGGAGAGTCACTATCGGTCTTCGTATCTGACCTGTAGAGCGCCCGTGTCATCTGGAATTCCTTGTTTGTATGAAGCTGGGCATTTGTATAAAGGAAAAGTCATCTTACACACAGGAAATTAAGTGTGTCGAGTGTAAAGTATATTGATTGAACAAGCAGACAGGGGTCTGCAAGACTTCAGCATGACTTTGCATTGCAATTTGAATTACACAAACAACAGCAAAATTACCTTACTCAAATAACCTTGTCTAAATGCTGTTCAATCGAACACACGTAGGGCACTCTTTATTGATATAGCCTGAATACAGAAACACTGAGTAAAATGCAGGCAGAACTGTGGAGTGGTGGGTTAGGGCCCAGGCCTGGAGGGTACAGGGTTCACTTTTGGGATGTTGTCTCCTTGAGCAAGGCACTGCCCTCAGAGAGCTTGGATCAAGAGCTGTGCCCTGCTGTGGGAATGGGTCTCCAGGTCCTCTTGCTAAATAAGTGTTCTCGGGAGACTTATCAAGTCAAAGCTAAGGATTAGATCAAAAATGAAAATAGTGAAAAATTAAACAAGGAATAACTAAGCCCATGGCACGTAGAGATGACATTACCGTGGTTGGATTTTGTTTTCCCTCCACGGCAGAAGAGAAGAATTTTGCTTTGGAGCAAAATGTTTTGAAAGCTTTCATGATGACGTAGGTGACAGATCAGTGAGGTCAAATTACACCTCTTCCCTTTATTGGGATTTCTCTGCAATGTATCACATAACCCCTAGTGGCGCAGATGACTCTCCCCACCCCCAGTCCAGCACATGAATGGCAGAACAGTATCGTGCCATCTCCCCAGAAGGTCTGCAGCACTGTTTTCCAAAAGACTTGTTTGTGCCCTTGGTTTTTACACATTCCAAGCTCAGTTTCACTTTACCAGGCTCGTAAATTCATTGCATGAATGTGAATCAAATTACAGCTCTTGTCAAAGTTGGAATGTGATCGCTTCTACAGCATAAGATAGGGGTTTATTAATTATGACGGGAGATGGTTGATCTCTTCTCAAGGGGATATGAACTGGGGATAAAAATCAGAAAGTTCTGAATTTGTTGCACTGTGCTAGTTTCTCATTCTAAAGCAGGTGACACCACTACAGCCCCATCGAGCTTTTTGCCAAATGGTTTGCATGACTACTTTGGCTGCTCCTGTGTTTCCATCACTTGAAGTTATCTTACACAAGCAGCCCTGCTGAAATGCTCAGTTCTGCAAGACTGGGAACATTTTCAGAAAAAAAAGATTAGTGGTGGAATGTAATGCAACCTCTCAATTATTGTTTTTTTTCCTTCATAGTCCAATTCAAATCCCTGAATAAAATGTCATGTATCAAGGAAATGAGGGTTTTATTTTGGTAAGTGAAACCACATTTCATTTTGGCCTCAGTGAACTCAGTAATATGCACCACATGTGTTTCTGTGTAGATCAATGTAAGACAGTATATTGTTACATTTCTTACTGTAATGTGTTACTAGATATATGTTTGGTATTTATTCTCCTCAACTTCTCATCTTTTCCATCTTCTTTCATGTACAGTAGGTGCTGGTAATTATTCTACATTTCTTTCTAAATTTACCGACATAATTTAATGCCCAAACACATGGAAATGCTTATCCTGTAGCAGAACATAAATATTTTAAGAGTGATGAACAAGATCTGCTCCTTCAGAGATGAAGAAGGGGCTGCTCTCTTACACACTGTGTAGACTCTCACAGCAATGGTTCCTTGTGATAGCGTTTTTGTGTTCTTACGTTATTTTCATTAATACACTGCTCTGTTAAAATATTTAACAGCTCCTCTTTCATGACAGAAATACAACGTCAGATGTTCTTGTCAGTAATTAGCTTCCCATGAATTGGCAACTCCTAGAAAATTGAACTCAACATGGCAAGCAAGTCTATGTTGAAATCTGGCCTATGCAGAATTTATAAGAAAGATGGATGTTGGAAATATTAGCCTATTCTGTGTAACACTGCACAGGATTGTGGGGCTGTGTGGCTTTAGTCAGCTAAACGAGGTGTACAGTAGTTGTTCTGTTCATGTTTTTTCTTTTTCTTTTAAACACTCTCTTAATTTAGTGCAGGTTGTGCAACAAGGCAAACAATATTCCAGGGTGTCTCTGCTGTAGCCGTTTCTGCTCACCACCCCAGAGGGCCTGAGACAACGCTAGCCCCCAAAGGAAACTTGTCCTTGACCTGACGTGGACACGAACAGCTGTTCCAGCTGGAAGGGGCTTGCATTCCTGCACTTGTCAGGGGAGAGAGGTGTAATTGGTATTCAGTGTGTGTAATACGTACACTAAACATGTGAGCTCAGGAGGTCCTTTCCTCTGTGGCTTGATCACAGCCACGGGGATTCCACACATCTGGACCGAATATGTGTCAGACCCATGCATGATTTATGAAGTTTTAATCATTTGCAGCTTTATGTGAAGTGGATTAAGTTTCCCCCTTGTCTCGGGAAAAGTTTTCCACTTACGTGAAGGTTCTTGGGCTGGAATGTGGAGAGAGAGCGAGACCGCCCTGCAGAGGACATGATGAAGAACAGCCTGTTGCTGCTCAGAAACCAAAGCAGAGTAACATTCGTCACGAGAACGTACCCCTCTGGTTGTATCTTGTCTTTTTTTTACGTAGAAAGCCGTTCTTCCTTAACACCAAGAGCTGTGTTTGACCTCCTCTTGCATTTTTTGTGAGCTGCAAGTCTGTATTAATTTATTCTTAAACACCGCACATCTCTTCCAAAGGCATAGTCTTAAAAAAATGGAAAGCACCCAGACCTGCTCACCCAAGAGCTTTCAAACCCGAATGGAATGGACCTGCTTTCTCTGCGGTTTCCTTCTTACCTTTTCTTGGTGCATCTTCACTGTCCACTGCAGAAGGAACAGAAAGGAGAGCAAGCTCCTGGCACTGAATTCACCAAAGTGAGACACAGTGGGCTGTGTACCAGGGAGGCCTGGAGTCAGGGCGGTGTGTAGGGGCTGGTAACGTGCTCCCTGTGACTCTCAGTCTGGCGAGCATCTAATGTTCAGGGGCTGAGACTGAGGTCGGGTGTCTAAGGGCATCACCTTGCATCCCTCCACTGTACCAGGTGCCCTGTCTGCTACTGTCCACTGAGCATCAGCAGCTCCAGGGAGGATCGGTTCAGAGGTGGTGAAAGATGGCAAAACAGGCTCTGTGTATGTGCCTGGGTCAGGCTTCACATGTCCCTTTTCCTCTGCTGCAGCACAGAGACGATTCCTTCTCTCTTCAATGTTAGCTAAGCAAAGGAAAGAAGGGACTTATTTGCAATTCACTCTTGTGGTAAGAAGAGAAAGCCCAGGAGGACCTTGTCCAGATTTTGTTGTCTGGCCTATTTTGAAACTGCGCTTTGAAATACTATGAACAGAACTGAAAACACCCTTTACAACAAGTCGTAGGAGTTAAAAGACATATTTTTATATAGAAACATTTCTAGTCTCAGTGATATAGTGGCCCTCAGCTCAGGAAAACAAAGCTGAAGGCTGTGTTTTCTGAACGAGGTATCTGTAAAGGCTGAAGGGAGAATTTTCTTTTAAACTTCCAATAACTTTATCAGTAATGTCCGGGGAGGCCTGTGTGTATAGAAAACTATTTTAATTGAATACAGCCCTTAAAAATACCATAGAGACATAAAACATTCTGTAGTTAACCGCATGGTCAAACATCAGAATAGATGTGTGGTGGCACATTATCTTAGTTTCTATATCTGTTTTGATCTAGATCCAACTAACAATACTCATTACAGCAAGCTAATCTTATTAAGAGGCAAATTAGAAGAAGAAAGTCTAATTGTGGTTCGGCGTACTCAATTATCCAGTATAAGTGTATAAGTGGCTGTACCTGAGCCAAAGTCACTAGATAGATTTTTTATTTAAAAATAAACACTATTGGATTTCTGTCCTGATCTGAAGCCAGAAGTAAAGAAACTCCATCTGCAAATGAGACTTTCCTGTTTAAGAGTTTATATAATTCAGTGTGTGAAACACTACGGCCACGTGGATAGAGGGCCATTGAAAGCACACAAGGGCCTTGGGGAATTTCAGACTGCTACTTTATAACGAAGATTTGTAGAACACAGAATCAGACAGCCACACTCTACAGCTTTATTTGTACCGAGTGGGGAGATTCATTCATACTGAGTGGTTATGGGTGTGTTCTTGGCAGTTGTAGAATGAGACATCTTACAACGTTCTTTTCAACGTGACAGAGATGTGCACAGGTGAACAATAATCACAACTGATATATTAAAATTATTTTGTTAATGATAAACTATTCTATTTATGTTCAAATGACAATGGCTAGGTTTCGCTACCTAGTTGCAATGAGTGCTAATTTCATTTCAAAGGGAGGCATGTTTAGAACATAAAGGTTACAAATTAATGTTTGGTATTTAATTGCTAATTCATTTGAGAATCCCATCCAGCCATTTCTAGGGTAAAGGCAGAGTATTGGCTTCAACAGTGGTCTAATTTTTAAATGCGTTTCCATGCAATTTCCACTTGTGTCCTCTGGCTTGTGTTTCACTGTTCATACTGAAGGGTCGACTTTGTCGTGCCTTTGAGAATGATGAATACTTGAATCAGGTCCCCTCAAAAAGGCTTAGCTCTCTGCACTGTGTAGGACATTCACTTTATCTCAGGATTGCATCCGTTTGCTCTTTAAGCACTTTGAGAAGCCACCTTTAAAGTCACTATATAAAATAAAGATTATCATCATCAGGAATGATTTCAGGGCAGCAGTTTCTTTTTTTTGTGACATGCTGACCACAATTTGCCACATTACTTTAAATAAGGTCAAATGAATGGAAGCATCTCATTACAGACAGATGCATCCATTACCTATAATGAACTCAGTTAATCCTGGTAACAGTCGTGGCAACTTGGAGCACTACAACCTAGCTGAGATGTTCATGCATAGCAGAGCCTGTACATACAAGAGCAGAGGGGTCATTTGTACAGTAGATGCTGGCATGTCCTAAGGAGGTGAAAGGAAGCCACCTTTAAGAAAAAGGTGCATGTAGCAGGTAGAACTTGCTTACTCTACATAGAAGGCACCCTGAGCCAGAACTAAACCCAGGCCAAGAGCAGTGACAGAGCAGGGCAGGGCAGGGCAGAACCTGTCCTGGCAGAACATGTGCATACCCTGTAGGTGAGAAGCCACAAAGTTTGTCTTGTGACTTGCATAGAGTACAAAATATTTTTTATTTTTTAAGTTTTTTAGCATTATTGTGTCCATTGCATGAAACACAAATTGTTCAGACATTTTTTAAAGCCAATAACAGCCTCTTTAATTGAAGGTCCTAAGAAAAAGAGAAAGGGAAAACTGCTTTGTAGATGTTACCTGATCGGATTAAATGACTAATACTGACGGACGCTATCTTGTGAGGCACTGCCATAGTTTCAAAAGTACTTAGTAGACCTCATTTTTATAGAACTGCAATGTTTTCATTTTTAAATCCAGTGTTGCAGTCTTTGATGAAACTTTAATACCCACTGTGTAACCGGGGCAATGGCAGTGAAGTATAGCACTTATTTGGAACATCAGGGTTGCTTGATGTTAAATCAATCTGCATGTTAGCTTCTTCCGACATTTAATGGAGAACAAAAAATTGACTTAAAGGAATTCTGTCAGAGGGTGCTGAGATGGCTAATCCTAACTATTAGTTTGCATTATTCCAATGAGCACAGATGAATTTAAGGCAGACTTGGATGATATTTGGATACATTGCAGAAGATGGCAGAAGTGGTTGACTTGAGAAGATCGCAGAATTTGGAGTTGGCATTGAATGGATGGTAATTGGACTGAGGTGTAATCAGCAGGTGTTATTTTGATGATGAGTGTTTAATTACCATAATCATCGATATAAAACGAGGGATGAATTTAGGAGCAATTGGGCTTCATTCCAGATATCTAATTCCAGTATTTAAAAATGTTTCAAGAATACTGATATACTGTAATAAAGCTCAGAAAGGTTTTTGAATTGCGATGGTATCAGATATTAGCCTGTCCTAGGTATATGTTACTATAAATTAATAATATTACTACTAATGTATTACCTAGCATTTTCTGTGTTTATTTTGAAAGTTCTAGAATAAATTTCAATTCAGTTTCAAATATTGTAAGCTTTCAGTACTTAAACTATTCAAGCTTGGAACAGAGAAGACTTTGAAAGGACCTGATCCACGTTTTCCAATTTTCATAGACATTGCCAACCGTACAGACTGAAGCACCAACCAGAGTGGAAGCAAAGTGCATTTGAAACTGAGAAGGCACTTTTTTACACAAAGAGTTTGGTTAAGGTGCAATACTTTTCAAAACCTTAGAACAGAATGACTCCACCAGCAGAGACTGGTATTGATAACAAGACCTGGTCAGCAGAAGTATACACTCAGACTGTGGTGTTTTCAGTGCTTAGAATTTTACAGCTGTCGCACCCAGGGAATACTGACTGAGAGGCACAGGATTTAATACAAAGAGCCTTTAAAAGTTAATCCTTCACAACACAGTATTAATTTAGTGTTCCTTGACTTACCAGCCTTGCATCTGTCCATATTGCTTATATTGTACATGTCGGAAGCTGTCAGTGTGCAATGATGCTCCTGCTGTACAAAGCAGTCATTTGCTCGTACTGTGTTGAGGAATGTTTGAAGGAAGGAGCCTTGAGATGAAATGCCCGAGCTCAGAAAGAGAGGGCAGTTGTATAATACAGTTCCTGTAGGGGGCAATAGTTTTATTTCAGTTTGCTGCGGAGAAACATCATACTGTAACAATTACAGACTCCAGATTAAGGTCAAGTTCGGGAAAAGAGTCCTCTGGGGTTTTGTACCAACCAGGCTGTGAATAAAAGCCATTTACAAGCCAATAAATAAATGTTTTATGAGTTTTTTTCCAACTTAATTTTATCCTTTTTTTCTCTTTCTAATTAACCTGCTGGTAGTTCAGAATCTGACTAATGTTGTGGCATCTAGGAACCCCCTATCATGTGACCATATACATCTTTAAAGAGAAAGTCTAAGGAGGAAGTTTATTAACCATGTAATTGAGATCTGCACATGTACAGGTGACTTATTTTGACTTTTTTTTTTATTCTGCAACAGATCAGACTGAGCTCCTGGCAGGGTGGGCCCAGCCTGTGTCTCCCCGCGAAGGTGTTAGGAGTGGCGGGAGTCTGCGGACCACCCTGAAGCACGCTGCGTATTGATCGCGGGCTTGGCGCCTCGCAGAGCTGCCAGCGGGAGGTCTGACAGCCGCCATCTGATGACGGCGGCGAGGTTAGTCTCCCCCTCACCTTCCATTACCAGTGCAGTTAATAGAACATGAGCTGCAGTCATGTTTTCATCCAGCCCTGAATCAGGTCAGCGAGCTTTACGCAGACGAACACTCATTACTCCAGCCAGTCGTAGGAAGCGTGCATCGGGGATGAGGACATGCGCTATGGATTAAACAGTCCCTGATATTCATTACACAGAAAATTACCTTTCCGTATAACAGCAGCACAGCACAGTGCTGTGTGCATTGGTTACTCGTAATATAATCTTTTTGAAGTTTTACCGCAGTACAGTACTTTTGCAACTCTCCCATTCACTGCCGTATCACCATGCCTATGCATCTGCTGTGTTTCCCCTGGGTGGTTTTACATGGTCTGTATTGTGGTCTGTTGTCTGTCCTTGCTCTGTGCTTGGGTTAGTATTAGTGTGCTGCAGTGCACAGGAATCTTCCACGCAGCAGCGGGAGCAGACTCATTTGCAGGGGGAAAGAGTGACTCTTTCTCAGGATGTTTAAAACCTTTGCACTTCCAATCCTGGCACACCTCAGGGAATGCATTCAAATTACTTTTCGAAAGTCTTTCGAAAGGAGCAACAGAGGTGTTCTCTCGGGAAGAGAGAGCTGCGTTCGGCCGAGCTTCAGAGCTGCCTTCCCTGCTGTCTGAGCGAGCGCCTTGCCGCCATTCCCCTTCATGAGCGAAGCTTTCTGTACATGCCAGTTTGGTTAGGGATGTGGGGCGGAGGAGTGTAGGCCAATTTTGGTGCACCGAAAAATATGTCTGCTACTGGAATAGTCGAGAAAGCTGTCCCTTGACAGACACCACAGCCGTGCCAGGACACGGAAGATCTGTGCACACATTGCCTGATGAAGGCTTGCAGTCGACTGAGATCACCCCCCTCCCACTGCAGGCAGCACTGAGCCCCCCCGTGCGCTGGCCTGGGCCTGCGGCCAGCCTGCCCCCAGCCTGCCCCCAGCCATCTTAGTGCACTCGGGACCGGCTCTCACTTCGTCAATAATTAAAGGGAGCAGAAGTGACAGACGGAGGAAAGGCACGTTTAAAAATTTAGCTTTGCAGGAGAGGGAAAGGAATAGTTTGTGGAGATGAACTCTTCCACAAGCTAAAGGGGCTTTTAAAAAGTCAAAATGGAAGGACCTTTTTTATTCGCATGAGTACTCATAACTCATAACTCATAGACGTGCGTATTGAACCGGTTTGATATCTTCAATAAGACGCGTTACACTTAAAACAACCCTGTTCCTTTCGTAATATTATTCATCTCTATCAGTAGTATATGTTATGTACAGAAAGACACCAGAAGAACGTCGTCATGACAATGACGTTGACATCGTTTTCCTGGGGGATGTCGCCGTTGTCACTTGCCACAATGTCAGCCGTCCTGTCCTAGCTAGCCAATAAGCCTATTGCTGAAAACAAGGAACATGGTTACTAAATAACACACAGCATCACCTTCTGTGCGCTGCCAGTGACCAGTGATGATTTTACATGTGCTGAGCTCATCCATCAATTCTGGAATACAAAATGATGTCATGGAAATAAGAATCCCTATGGACATACAGTATAGAAAATTTACAGCATTACGTTGTGTACAAGAACATGTCAAAGAGGAAAATGCAATTAAGCCCTGTGGTTTTTCTTGCTGGCTTTGGAGCTGGCAAGTGTAAGGGCCAGCATGTGTACTTTCTGTTTCTGTTTCTTTGTTGCGCTGGGAGATTACTACCACTTAATCAAGATGCTAAACACAACAGTAAAATAAATTGGCAGAAGTGTTCCGTGCTGCAGCTGAAAATTGTGTTAGTTCATTGGTTTCATTAGAGAAGAATCTTTGAATTGTCTGCATCTGTTTTTATGCAATTATAGACTGTCAGGGAGGTGAGCTGAACTGCCCACGTCCCCTTTTAACTGTCTTGCTGCAGTTTGACTACTGAGGAGTTATCTCCTGCGGTAACGCCAAGCTATGGAACGAGCTGCCCTGTCTATGTGCAGAGGTTTAATGTTCATTTTGCAATTGAAGCGAGCACTGCAATCAACAAGTGTTACATAATGCCTTTTTAACTATTTCAGCTGCTAAATTGAAATACAAAACCTAATTAAAAAAATGAGAAGCCGATCTAAAGGCGCTGTGAAAAACTGGCTGAGTTTATCTCCTGTGAGCATTTTGAATGAGAAAATTCCTGTTTCAGTGTTTGTTGTTTTCTGAATTGTGGTGGCCAGCTATTTCACCTGTGTTTTTTGTTTTAACCTGGTAGTGTTTTCCTGGAAGCTTTAACCAGAAAGCAAAGGACCAATTTATTTAGCCTGTATAGAAGGGCACAGAAGTTCATTTCAGCTTGAGAGCAGGATCAGATTTAATCCATCACTCTGGGCCCATTCTATCTGTGCCAAGCGTTTCACTTCACATCTGACTGCTGGAGAATTTAAATGGGAGAAGCTAACCTGATTAGGGAGTGATTCTCACCTTGAATGGGTGACATTAGAACAGGGGCAAAAGAGATAAGAGACCAAATATCATCAGATTGTTGTCATTGCCAGGTTTTTCCCATGTGGATTTAGAGCTGTACTCTAGGATTTAGAGCCTCACAGAAAAGGTCCCAAACTGATAGGTTTGTGCCATTAAACACTACTGTTTTATTATTATGTATTATCCTCGAAGAATTATAAAGCAATCGCTCGCATCTTGTCTTGTGTAGCGTCTTTTATCCCAAAGAATAACACAGCTCTTCTCATCAAGGAGGGTGACAGGGCTGACATGCACAGGCCACACTGCATAGAACACGCCTTCCTTACTAGCATGTCATATGACAGACCCCAAACATGCACGCTGAGAGAACAGAGATCTGAAGTCTTCGGCCTAACCTGAGCAGCTGGTTATATGAAGAGAGAACGCGGCAAACTGTGGGAGGACACTTGTTTTTACATTTTTGTTAATAACAAATCAATCCTGGTCAGCTTCTTTTAGTCACATTTTGTGGTTTTCTTTTCAAAGAATGAATTTTGCCTTGTGTTATTTGGGAAGGGAAATGCAATCCAGCCTCTAAATACAGTAACCAACCAGGCTGTTTCCTTGTAATCTGCCCATCCCTCCCCCTCACATGTGATGTGATCTCACATCTCCCCTGATGTTTGTTGATCCTGCAGAGACCTCTGCAGAGCCTGTGACCCATGACCACTGGCTGGCTCTGAAAAGACAGCCTAGTTGCTGTTAGGTTACTAGTTGTGTTTTTCTTCTTCTTCTTCCTCCAAAATCTGTTGTTGTTTTTTTTTCTTTCGGAGCAAAGCAAAAGCCAAATTCGATCTTCAGAAAACTTGATGTTTAGTGAAATCAGGCGCATATTAGCCCACTGGAGGAGTGAAGGGAGCAGCTAGCATTTGCATGCTGCACAATTGTTAACTATCAGATTTCTTAAACATGAGTTTTCACTGAAGCCAAAGGCAATTTTGTCTTTGTGTGAGTGTATCTTGCATTTAGATTAGAGAGAGAGAAATGTTTGTGCTTGTCTGTACATAAAATAGAAACATAGACAGATTTCTAGACACAAGAAAATGTAAGGCAAAACCTTTTTTTTTTCACAATACAAAAAACTGAAATCTTGAGCCCTTTGGAAACTGGAATTAAAAAAAAAATGAAAACCAGCAGCAAAGAGATACATCTATGGCATTCCTATTTGCAGCTGTACACTAGCACCATTCACAAGTGATAAAGACCATTTCAGATCTGGATTTGATGTTGCTACTTTATGTCATAGTCTCCATTTAGAATCTGTCTGTTGGACTGAGGTCTTTGAAAGGGCTTGGAAAAATAGCTGAAATATCTGCTAACTTTGATACCACACTGAGGGGTCCGGGCATTGCAAAATACTCTTTTCTATTTCTAAGGTCTTCCTTTTCTATTAATTAGTCTTAATATAGATCAAAGGATCAGTACCGCCTATAATTAGCATAGAATAGGGAGTGCTTTTTAGTGAATAGAGGCCTGTATCATGTCCAGCTGAGCTAATCTTGTTGCCCGTGGCAACGGAATTCTCAGCAGATGAGTGCTTTACCCAGCATTTGTTAGAAATCAAAGGCATTTAAGACAAGACATGACTCTTCAATCTGACAAATGTCTGCTTGGGTAGAAAAAGCCTTTTTGTCTCTCTGGGGTGTTCATCTGGGGTCAGTATCAACAACAACAACATCAACAAAACACGTGCATTAATGCCTGTAAAATACGTTTATAACTGTAGCAAATGTGAGGGCGTAATCCTTTTTATATGCAGTTATATGGGGCCCATAATATAGCTGTAATATGTATCTGTAAGTTTCACAACAACAAATAACTTTCTGTGGGTTGGGAGACTTTTAACACTGTGCTACAGAGAAGCATGATTACAAACAAGAACAATATTTTAATGATATTGCTAAACACTTAAAACTGTTTGCACTGTACTGAAGCTCTGTAGTGGGAGGGGGTTCTTTTTAATACAAAATATGCATCTCTTCTTTGTGCTTAGTTTTCCTTTTACTTGTTAGATTGATCCAATGCATCATGCAGGTGGGGCTACACATTGGTAGTGGTGGAGGGGAGTCCCCATTACCTGTAAAGTGCTTTGAAGTGTAACAAAAATATTGGGTGTGACAGCCCAAATGTTGTGTTTATTTTCTTCTCTTTTCAGCAGGGAATAAAACTTTACTTGTTCTTTTGCAGCCTATGCATGCTGATGCAGCTCTCTACTTAAATTATTATGAGGTTAACCTAACCACTGAGATATTTAGTCACATAACTGCTTCTTCCCAATTAAAAGATGTAATGAGTTATATTGTTTTATTGTCACTCCAGGTACTTGATTGTTTGTACATGCTGGTTATGACATCTGCTGCCTCTCTTCTATGTCCTGTAGGAACTGATCACTGTAGAGGGCTTTCAGAGAGTACTTTCCAAGTAAAGGTTGTTCCTGAACAAAAATGGAGCACATGCAACAGGCTTATGTCATGTTTTAGAATCTCCCTGTGGTGTGTGTGCAGTCCCTCCTCTCCAAATTAATTTATACAGGCTTGTCAGCTGATCAGATGCACTGCCACTGGGGCAAGAAAGCAAGGCAGTGTGCACTCATGGTGAATAGAGTATCACCCATGTGATGAAGCCACACAAACAACAAACTTTGAATTTATTTGCCACAATACACTGAGATCGACTCGAGGCTTCTGTCTAGACAAGAGCAGCCTCAAGGTCCGAGGACAAAAACAAGGTTATTTTTTATCTTGCAATCAGCAAATACAAGAAAGCGCAACTTCATAACGAAGACCTGTTTCTGAACCCCAAGGTCTGATTACTGCTGAAGCCTATGCACTGATTTCGTGGACCTGTAATGGAGAGGATGTTTTTATTTAAGCTTCTCTGTTCAGCAGAAATATGGCATTTTTTTACAGAGAATCTGTGCTGTTTAAGGAAAAAAATAACTATCACAATTGTATTTTTTCCCTTGTTATTTACAGTGATCTCAGCCCTTAAAATCCCTTCACTTCTGTTAACTCCCAAAACTGGTGTAAAAGCTCTCTCGTTCATGCAGGGAACAAAAACACTGCAGCTCCAAATTGCTGCTGCCAGGCCCATTTAGTGCCGACGAAAGCACGTCTCCCATCCCGTTTTCTCACAATCCTCGACCAAAGCCTATTGTACCCGAATAATATGGGAGGGTCACAAGTTCGGATCGCTGTGCAAAAGAACTTATTGCAAAGAGGGAGTTGGAGAGGGAGGGTAGAAAAAAACGTATTCATGAATCCGAGGCTGGAATTTTTGTTCTCCTCTTAATTTTTTTTTTTGCTCTCTAATGGGAAAGTTCGATACCCTTCTTATTTCCCCTCCTTTAGGAGTGCAACCCCATTAGTGACCTCGCACAAGCTGGAATGTGCCTGCCGGGCTGTCCTCAATTAACAGGCAGGCTTTACTCTTTGGAATCTTTGTTACAGTGAGCAAAGAGAGAAAAAAAGGGAACCGGAATGCAGTCATGTTTTTCACATTCATCTGACATGTAAAAATGACCCATCCAAGGGGTTCTGTGTTCCAGAGTTTTGCAGGCTGTGCCAGGGCTCATTCTTTCCCAACGATTGGCCGCACTGTGTGTGATTAATCATGGTAGAGCTCCGAGCATCGGAAACAACAAAAGGAGCCAATGTCCCCTTCTATGAAAGTGGCTCAGAATTCAAGGTCCTGCCCTATTGGTAGGGGGTAATTGTTTCTTAAGACAGCACGGCCATTCAGTCATGCATACAGCTCGAGGGTTGAGCACTGTGGTTTTAAATTTCGGTTCTGAAGTAATCTGGGATTGCAGGCCAGGGAGGACGTGAAGGAGTTCAGGAATGAACTGCAGGAAGCCCCGGGGACAACAGATTATGAAAAACTTTGGTAGTTTTGAGACCTATTGCAAAATAATGAGTTATTGGTCACGGGAAGGCCAATTTAACTCTTTCGTATTTTTTTTCTCTGCCTATTCAGTTTCATCCTAAATTCCACTGTGCCCAATTCAGAAATTCGCACCTTCATAATTACGTGTTGTGCTGATTTTACCTGGTTGCACCTGTTGAGTCAATGTTTTATGATTCCAAAGGCAGATGGATAAATTACTGTTGAGAAGAGAGTCCTTCATCAGTCCCCCAGGAAGCCCAGGCTATTGAGGGTTCTGGCCTATATGGAGCTCATCTTAGGTAATATCTTTGTGGTCACGCTTGCTGTCTTCTGCCCTGGTGCCAAGTCTGTGCTGTGAGGCAGATTACCTGTGATCCATTGTCTTATCTTCTTCTCCTTGGGTACAGCCTGGAATGGCTGGCCCTGAGGTTTGCTCTATGTACTGTATCTGTTTTAAATTAAGGAATAATGTCCTCAATCAGAGGAGTATCCTGTCTTTGGCTATTGCATCAGAAATAATTAAATGTATTATCTTCTGCAGTGCGAAGACTTGGTCTCCCTGTGCATTTTAATTCTGTATGAAAAAGGAAAGACCCCTCATCTCTTGATAACCCATATTGTTAACACTGGCAGGTCTCTTAAGCTGCCTTCAATGAGCAGACTGGCCTCTACCATTTGAGCACTGTGCCAAGATAACTGGTGCTAATTTTGCCAAAAATAATAAGAATGGATGGGTGGGTGTTTGCCCATTATGGCTTCCAGCACATAGGGGCAGCAACATCCCATTGCTGTTACTGTAACATTTAGTTTTTACGGGACAGGGTTGTTAGCCTTGTGCCCAACCTCCAACACGGAGGACCTGGTGCCCGACATGGGACACAAACCCACTACCCTATTATTAACCTAACCTGCAGAACACTTGTTTTTCACTCTAACAGGACCGGTGTTCCTGTTTCAGAACCAGAGAATTGAAACTAGGAAACATGCAATTCCTTGCAATGTGATGGAGCGGCTGTGTCTCTGCGCTGTCTGGGCCAGTTTTACTGCAGCTGCGTGGCGTAGAGACCAGCGGGAGAGAGACGTTCAGGCGTTTGCATGATGTAGCGAGAGGAAGATCTGCTGTTCCTGTTCCATCGCAGCTCCCCACTAAAAGGGTCAGAACAAAGGAGAAGGGTGTCTAATCAGATAATGATTATTCAGACTAGTTTTCAGGTTTCTGTCAGACCAGGGAGAAGGTGATATTTCTGTGGGGTTAAAAGGGAGAAGAGGACTTGCTCTCCCATATGGTTTAGGGAGAAACGCAGCTCCCCAATACTTGAAGGTTCTGATCACAATGTTCACCGGTGAGACAAACCAAGTTATGGACCAGGTCAGGGTGGAAAGCTTTTTGCACCAGGGTTGGTCCAACCTCCACCCCAGTTTCTCAATTCCCTGCAGGTTGATCATCCAGGTTACCCCACATAGTGGGCAGGTACCTCAAAACAAGGGGTTCAGGTGTGTAGGTCCTCCATGCCATCCTACTAGACATTCACCACCCCCATTAAACTCGTCTCACGTTGTCGGTGCACTGAAGTAGCTGGGTGATGGAGTAGTATTACCCTTTTTTCACGTTCTGCAAATAAGTCGCGTTGTAACTGAAATAAATCCCCTTAACTGCAGCTCTTTTTTCCTGTCATCAGTCCTACTCTGCAGATAAATCATTTCAGCTGAAACATTTCAGCTCTGGAGGGCATGAAGGAAAAGTATGGATCCCTTTTCCTTCACTTAGCCCTGTATCATAAAGGCCAGGTCTGCCCTGAAGAATGCTGAAAATATCTCTTTGCCAAAGACCTCAGTTTGCTCTTCTCCTTTTACTAAAGACAGGTTTGAACCATTATGTCTAGAATTTATCTGCTTCAGAAAAAACAATTACATTTAATTTGCTTAAGTGACAAAGCTTGCTCCTTGCGTTGGGCTTGGTGAAACAAATGCTAGGTGTTCAAATGATGATGCTCAAAAGGGTTGCACTGGAGGCTCCTCCAGGAGTAATGGACTCTCTTGTGAGTAGACACGCATCGATTACATGGTGTACTGACCTGTGATGTGGGTGTTTCTGGAGGTGTCACGGATTTGGTGAATGGCTTGGAAAAAGGAAGATTTAGGGCTTAACGATGTGCTTGGATATTTCTTCATTTTGTTCCCCAAATTTGTGTGTAAAGATAATCCTCCCTTCATTCTAGATGTGAAACACTTTCCTTGTATCCTTAATACAAAGTGAAAGCGGTTAATATTATGAAATTGCTCTTCATTCAGGAAGGTGTTGCTGCTGGCTCCTCTGTCTTACTTTTCAGCAGCTCTTATTGCTGGTTATTAATATGAGAGTAGCCATTGCTAGTAGAACTTGCACCAGGTTCTCTTGGTGAGGACAGGAGCCCCCTATGTGACACAGAATCACCGGTCCAGGGTGAGAACACCACACCAGGGCCTGGTAACCAGGGGTGGGATTTGATTTTAAACAGAAAGGAGATTCGACAGTGTGATCCAGGACGGACAATTCACCGCAGCGCTCCTGTTGGCCAATGTAAAGCTCACTTCCTGTGACATCACGACGCCCCATCCTCTTCCCGGCCCGCTGGGTTTTACTGGAGCACGTCGGAGAAGCCGGTGGCTTCAAAGCCTTTCTGTCTGCCTTTTTCCCTCTCTTTCGCCACTTCTTCTTCTTCTTCTTCTTCTCGATTTCTTCAGAACCCCTTCTTGTCTAAATCTTCACGCCTTTAGCGGCCCCTTTTCATCTGCTCTTCCGGCTGTGACAGCCGCGTGCTGCTCCAGGCGGGCCCATGTGGGTCCGGCGGCTCTTCACTTCGAGCACAAACGGCCCCCGCGGAGCAGGCTGGGCAATCCTGTTACTGGAAATCCCGTGGCTGACGGGCTCAGGGCGGAGCTGGAGAAACGAAGGGCTCTTAGTGGGCATCGGAGCTCGGCACGGGCAAATCAACCTGCAGGGTTAGGAAACAGATGGGTGGAAGTGAAAATGAAATCCAGATGAAAATGGCTTTTAAAGGTCCCTCTTTGGTCAGCACAGTGTTAAAACTGGCTTGCTGTTAAAGAGGCCTGTTTAGTAGTGAATAAGCTAAGCAACGATTTGCATAACTTCCCCGGTATTATGCTAAACACCCGCTCAATAACAGTTCTTAGCCAGCTATTGAGCAGGCGCCACTGTGCTGCTCGTCACCCATTGATAGGATTATTTACAGTCCCTAATCACCACAGACAGGTGTCAACAGAGATATAACACTCCTTAAAGGACTGCGCTGCGTTCTTCGCTCGCTCTTGCCGTACAAATTCGAGTGCTCGAGAATAGCTCTGGAATAGACCCCGTGGAGCTGGCGATTTGTCGGAACGATTTTTAGATTTTGTATTTGCGTATTAGGAGATGGGATGCAAATTGCCCTCGCCTCTTCTGTGTGTCTCCACTCTCTCACTGTCTCCACTCTGACTGTGGAGGAAGGGAAAAGCTGGTTCTGCTTTATTTTCCCTGTGCTCCCCTTGGTGGGCTATACACACAGACAAGGAGGGGTTTGCTTTAAAATGGAACAGCCCTGCTAATAGTTAAAACAGTTCATTCTTGCTCCTAGCTACCATAATTAGCATAAGACCCTCTCGTGTTGTTAGCATAATCCACAGTGAAACTGGGCGAGTATGTGCTGAAAGAGCTTACTGTGGTCCTCTGTATTCGGCTCAGCTCCCTGTAGGGTTTTGACAAGGCTGTCATCATTTTAGCATCATGTTTTCAACTCTACCCCTGCAATTTGTAATGCTGTTAAACCGCTTAAATGGACAAGCATGTCTGCCTGCGGCCCTGGTTGTTCTTCTGGGACAGGGTGATCAGCCCCAGTCCTTTCTCATGGCCTGGCTGGTTAGAAGTTAGCGAGCAGCACATTTGTTTTCTTCACCATTTTTTCCCATTATTAGTAATCAATTCTTCATGAAAGAGCAGCAGAAGAGCTTCTCAGTATTGGTTAATGAAAGGAATGGACTTAAACTGGGAATATTACATACTGTAGATGGGGAAAAAGACACCTTTGGGACATTTTTAACATGGGACTCAGAGGACAGAGTTAAGTCCAAAAGACCACCACGTTTTTTTACATTAACATAGTAGAGATGATTTCCAATCTGTTGTTAACCAGGTCAAGGCTACTAAACTGAATTAACTGGTTAACCTGAATTAACCTTTTGACGTATCCGTCTCATATACAGTAATTGACAGATCTGTTTTATTACAGTTAGGTGGCAAAGCAAAGATGCACTGATCCGCTGTTGTCACCATTATGACGCATTGCACAATGAATATACGTTAAGCCAGCTGCGTCACACGCAAAGAGTTGGTGCAGTAACTCTGGAAGCCTGGCCATGAGATCTGTTACACTTCCTGACCAGGCCTTTTGTTTTTATTTCATTTAATCTTTCAAACAAAGTGACCAGAGCCTAGAATGGGGCTGGCTGTTCCAGTGTAGCCGGTTCACTTCTTAGCCTTCCTGAACACCTGCTGCCTTGATGTGAAACGTCTGAATCTTTTAATTATTCTTCTAAATAAGTATCAGCTCTGCTAGAAAGGAGAACTGGCAAAAGACATTTCTAATTCTGCTTCATATACAGTATATTAAGTCAAAGCAAGCAGCTCTGGAGACTGTTTCACTCTTTTTGGCCAGGCCCTGGCCAGCAAAAGGTCTGATGTATGGCTCTTAAAAGGAGCACTGTTCGGCTTTTTGGTGTTTTATTAGAGCAAGCGGAGGTTTCCATGAAATATGATAAATGAACTTTCATTTGTCTTAATATCAGCTGTTTAAAATTCTTCTATAATATAATATACACTGTATATAATGATTCATAGTGCCATACATTACATATGAGAGCAGCATTTTGCAGTTCGCTCGTTTTCCTTTATCAGCAGCTCTCTACACTAAATTTAAGTGCAGTTAAGATGATACAAAGTTGATTTTCCTCCATTTAATAAATTCTTAAAACCTCTACATGTAATTCATGAAATTCACCTCATATTCTAGGGATGTAAGCCAGAGATTAGGTTCTTAATAGCAAGCAGATTCTATTTTTGGCTGAGGGGTAAGATAATCCCTCTTATCATGCTTGTTGATGAAGCAGGAGTGATTTCATCCATTTAATTCTTTGTTTGTTGATATTGGTCCATTATGACTGTTAAGATCTCAGCCCTTAAAAAAAAAGCAGAGCTCTGATAGGAAGACGGTTACCCTAATATCTCTTCTACTGCGTGTTGTGTTTCTATAGCAACAGGAGAGAGCCCCAAGTCGCAGGGTTTGGATTTGTGGTGAGAATACATTTTGGTGTGATCAAGTGGCTGGCTGTGCCAGGGACCAGATGCACACTGTTCCACCCACTTGTTGTGAATTGTCAGTATGGTTGTAAAGCAGTTCAAACACACACACTATAAATAAATTTCCGTTTTTTGGATTTTTTTTTTTAATGTGTTTTTTTTTTAGGTGGCATGTTAGTTTAGCAACTGCGAATGAAACATACAAATGCTCCGAAAAAAGGGCATTTCAGAACATGGAAAAAACATGGAAAAACAAACATTTAAGTCTGCATTAGTATATTATAATAATATATGACTTTTATTACTAAACCTCAATATAATTGTTAGCAGGGATGTGTTCAAGCAAAGCTCTTAACGCTGTTTTTGTGTTCTGCTAATATATCAGTAGATTATAAAAAAATATATAAATGTATTTTTCAACCTCTGATTTAAAGTTTCATTCTTTTTTAACATTCGCACTTGGAAATTAAATCACCACTTAGAATCCTCCTATGTCCGAGCTGCGAAAGTAGTAAAATGTTACTTTTCTAAGGCCTGGTTAGTGCTAAACTCAGTTTTGGTGAATGGCTTTTTTTCTTAAATGATTTGCTGTGGTTTAAATGATAAAAGTTTTTCCCATTTATGTGGGCAGTAGTGTGAACTCAGTCCTTGCTACTTTCCATGAATGTCAGAAAGGTGGACATCCTTTCCTTCTTAAGACATGATCAGGCCATGTTTATGCTGAAAAGAAAGAAAGACATGGGTTTGAACCCCAGGGTGACAAAAACTAATTACACTTTTAAACAGTACAGGCACTTTTGTTTTTAAAAGCCCACGGGAGACAAATTCATATTGAGGTTAAGGTTGTGTAATAGTTGAAGCTGCTTCCTCAAAGCTCTCGGATTTGGGGATTGATTCCAGTCTGGTGCAGTTTCTGAGTGGAGTTTGCCTGCTCCCCTGTGTCTTCATCGGTTTTCTCTGGGTGATCTGATTTCCTTCCAACTTCCTGGGACAGGCTTCAAGTTTCTGCAACCCTTACCAGGAATAAGTGGCTCTCTTATTCAGATGACATCTTATGACAGATGAATGAAAATGTATTTATTCTTTAATGAATTATTACATGTATTTATGCAACTGCTAGTACATTTTCAAGCCCAAACTTATGGCTAAAAAGAAATTTCCAGTCTGCTGACATTATAATATCTAGTTTATCACTTTTAGTCAGTCATGTGGGCTTTCATTTCCATATGGAAAGCAGTTTAAAAAAGGCAGATAACACTGGTCTTTAAGGGTGCATATTGGATTTCAATGTTTGATAACATTAACCTTTCATTAACTCACATAAACACCTTTAGCTTCAGTTCATTCAAGCTTTAATTTACTCTCTACATAAACTGTTGCTTTAATTTTACTAGATAATTTTGTATCAGGTGATAAGAAAATATTATTCCTCAATTGAAACCCACAGCTGATCTGCAGCTCTGCAAATAGCTGTGCTTTCAGAGATTACGTGCTCTTGAACCAGTTTTGTTCTGGTTTTCAACAGAAAGAACAGGTATGTCCAGTGAGATTTCTCTGTCGCCCGGCGGAGTCGAAGTTTCTCATCTTCACGTAACGCTTCAGCAAGGCGGACTTGCTGCTTAATCCCGGCACCATTTTCTTCCATTTCAGGCTGTTCGGTGCCTGCGGAGGCCGATTGATACTGGTGAATGGTTGCCGTGGCAACTCCAGACAAGGTTTAACTGTGACCATGACAACGGCTGATGCACAGTGATCCGTGGTAACGTCAGAAGGTTTTTGGGGAGGGAGGGGTTGATGGCTGCTGCCCCCAGCCTCATTTTCCATTTCCATGCTATCTTCTGCTACAGTGCACAAGCATCCAATGGTATTTGAAGGGAGCAGGAAATAACAGAAGACTCTTGCACCTTGGAGCAAAGCTGTGTGGAAAGATGTCTCTAGGATTCACTTAGATGGGAATGCATTTTTTATATAAACCACATGGTACAGAAGCCAGAGGTTTTTTGTTTTTTTGAATGGTGCCATGACATCCAAGCACTGTCCCACAGGTCCTGGTTATCTTAATCCAAGATTATGGTCAGACTATGCGGAGAGGAGGAAATATTGCTGAGGTAATAAATATGCGATTGCTGTGATGTGAAATACTTTTGGCAGTGAGGCACCAGGAACTTTTGTCCATGCTTTGTTAATCCAACGCTGGCAAGGCCAGCTTGCGCTTTTTATATTCAGTGGTGGCAGTGTTGATCTTATTTTCTTTTGTTCTACCTTTGGTAAATCGTAAAAAGAGTTTAAAGGAATTATGGGCATGCATACTAATTAATACTACATGAGTCATTTCGTCCTTGATAGATCTCATCAGCTAAACCTGAGCGCTAACATATTTATGTTTCTAAAAATTTACACTATTTTGGGCTAGGAAAACTGATAAGTTATGAGTTTTGGGTTTCTTACCTTCTTCTTAAGGGGACACCTAAACAATTTATGTTAAAGAGTCCCCAAGCACATCTCCCATTCCACCAGTTCCTCTGATGCAGTGACACATGTGTCTATGGGAGGTGAAACATTACTGATCGACTTCTGCTTATTTTGTGTATTCTATTATTACTGTGAGATGAATTCTCGTTGAAGCCCTTTGTCGGTTTTAAAAGCTGATCTGCATGCACCTATTGTTTGGAGAATGGTGAACTGTTCATGATTTTGTGTTTTCTTGTGGAACAGCACAGAATCTAGGTCCAAAGGTTGGGACGTAGAGCTTGTCCTCATTTCGAATGTTGTGATAAGGTGCTGTCACCATACACAAAAAAGGATGTTATAGTGTTAAAAAAATTAATGGAAAGCAACATACTGTAAGTGATTCCTCGTTTCAGGGGGAATGTCATATATGCACAGGTTAAAGGAACTACTGTAAATCTGGGTACAAAGAAGATGTTAGACAAGTATTTAAAATCCCAAGGGGTATAGATAGGTTCATTCCAGGGGACATCTTCAAACTCATGAAAGAAGCACATGGGCCACAATCCAAAACTATTAAAGGGATTTTTAAGGGTGTAGAGCAGGGAACACTTTTCTGCACAAAGTGCTGTGTTGTCTGGAACCCTGAGCTCCTTCAAGAAGCAGCTGGCCTCAATATTAGATTCACTGTGCTACTGAATTGCAGACCAAGCTAGACGGGCTGAATGGCTTCCTTTCATGTGCAGTTGTTGAGCTGTTCTCCAGTTGATACGAGTGAGGACTTGGCGAAAATCAAAGGGCAGGTCAGTTGAACACGGTCATCAAGAGGAATTGTTTCTCTATAGCTTTGGCCACTATGCTGGGAATGAGATTCAGTTAACTTTTGGTTGGTTTTTGCGGACGTTATGTGGTTGGATGGAGTTAGAAGCTGTCTTTCAGGAGGAGTAAAGGAAACAATGTGCTTCTATTAAATGCCAAGGGGAGGCTTGTGCCGTAGAAAAGAGAGACCTGCTCTTGTTTAACCCTACGCGACTGGGGAGAAATTGGGAACAAGCCTGCAGGGCTAGAAGTTTAAATGTCACAAGGCCGGGAAATAATGATCATTGGATGCAATTTGACCGTGATTATATAAAGCGTGGGTCTGGTTATGACTTCTGACATGAGACTGGATTCAGCAAAGCATGTGGCGAGATGCCTGGCCTGCAGCTCTGGGCTGCGATGGGTCTGATCATGGAGGATAAGCACGGCTGAACTGCAGTATTATCTGGAGCAAAAGTGCAGCTTATCTTTCAGAGTATCCGGGGCATGGAAAGGAGGTAGGATTTTTAAGGCAGATTGGTGGCAAAACTTCGATATGGGGTCTATTTTTCTTCTTAAAATTAAAATTAAAGGGCTGCTGCTTAAATGTATACCGAGAGACAATAAAAACGCAACCGATGAGCATTGGAACCATTAGCATTTGTTGTGTTTTAGTGCCTCCCAGTACAGTGTTTTAACTTTGATTGTGCAAGAAACACAACAACCTTGTTTTTCTCATTGAATTCTGATACTTTTAAAAGAGACAGTAGATCCATTGCTGCCAGTCACAAGACAGACATTATCATGACCATTTTAAACCTCTAATGCTCTCATTCATCAGCTACTGTAGGTCAGAACATTATCAATAATCAGTGCTCTGGTGACATGCTCTGCACATGGTCATCAGCTGCTATTGAACGGCTAAGTAAAATCAAGAGAATGGTTACTGGTTTCTATTTATCTTTTGCATATAGTTTGCTAAAGGGTTTTAAGCAATCAGATTATGAATAGTGATGATTACAGGACAGCTTTTGCTTTTTTCTTTTTCCTACTAGATGTATGAGGTTATTTCTACTTGTCAATGTAGGTGAAGTTCATATTTCAGCCTAAAGGCTTATCAGACCGGTGTGTCCCCAGGTTTCTGTAGCATGGAATGGACTGGGAGACTGTGACTTTCCCGTTGATGGGAATGCTAGTCCATTGGTAGGCTGGTCCCAGCAATCCAGGTGCCATTTATACAGCTGTGCGGATGGGTGTAGCCAGGGCAAAGTCCCTGGAATAAAAGAGTAGAACAGTAGGATCTGCGCCTGTGGCTGGAAGGTTGCCGGATCGTTTCCCTAGGCCAGCAGAGGAATCCTACTCCGTTGGGCCCCTGGCCAAGGCCCTTAAGCCCAACTGCTCTACAGGCGCCGTATAAATGGCTGACCCTGCGCTCTGACCCCAAGCTTCTCTCTCCGTGTCTGTGTGTCTCATGGAGAGCAAGTTGGGGTATGTATACAGTATATCTGGTCAATAAAGTTATTTCTTCCAGTAATTAATCCAGAAGCCCTAAGGCCTCTGCTCTCTGCTGCCCCTGCTGGCCATGGATGGCACCAGCCAAGAGCAAGGATGGGAAGATCAATCAAACAAGTTTAATTCAAGTTAAGGTCTATGTCATTCAGTGTCTATCACAGCAGTTGAGCTGTGAAAGGAAATTTACTATTGACGCAAGGCCATTCTGCCCATGGAGTTTATTAATCAGAATGTGTCATCTATTTTTTTTTGGTATTATTTGTGATAACAGGACCATGTAGGTTGTTTCACTCTCCCACAAACCACTGTGTGAAGAATCTACTTTCTCATTCTTGAATACTCTTCCTCTTAACTTCCACTTGAGTTCTCCAGTCCCCATTCAACATCTACCCCCAAGATGTTTAATTGCTCTAAATGTCACTTCCTGCCTTCCCCCCCCCCACACACACAAATAACTCCTAAACAATGTGACAAAATTAGAATCTAGAAAAAAAACACAAAACTTTGCTGGATCATGACTGAATTGTCCCAAGGCAAAAAAAAAAGGATCATTACAAATGCTCTTTTTTACACTCCATCTAAAAAATAATAACATCAACATGTATCATAATAGCCTTTTTTTAAAAAGTCTTTTATCACCAGAATACAATTATTAAACTCTGATTAATCGCCAGACCTCTTTATGCAGGAACAGGTAGCTGCAAGGTCTCAATTTGTGTTCTATGGTGTCCTGCTGAAGGAATATACCGTAGGCTGGGGGAGCCAACTGAGACCCTGAAAGACTGAAATAAAAACAGCAAGGCTGTTACGTTCAAAGAAAATTGGCTTCCAGTGATCTCATTATCAGGCATAATGCTAAGGAGGTGAATCTAAAGAACCCACCATTAGAGAGAGAAAATTAAGTGAAGCCACTGATTTCTTTAAAGGCTCTTGCTTTTATGTACGGTTACATATACAGTATACAATGCCCAATGTATATCTGTTCCTCCCTTGCTTAGTGATGCTTCTTAGTTTTTAAGATCCTTTCGTCTTAGCATTAGCATTTGTGTATTGGAAGCCTAAAGTAAAGGCTTTAAGGTCATTTTAGTAAGAATATGATATGATATCTAGGTAAATAATTTTATCTTTTATTATATATAAAATTACCACGTCATTATATATATATAACTCCATATAATCTATATATTCTGTTGATTTCAGAGTATGAAGATAAGGATGTGAAGCATCGTTTAGTACTGGTGTTGAAATCATGCTTGAAAAATGCTTTTCTTGATCTATTACAGGAATTGGGATTTAATTGAGTTCAAGGGACATGTTATACTGTTTTTTCTTGGATCAGTCCAATAAATGAACTTGTTGCTGAGATCTGGCACCAGGGACCCTGGGTGTCTTGTTGTGGTATTACTCATATTTCTCAGATATTTAATTTTTCTTTTTGGGGGGGGGGGTATTGGAAGAAAGGTTATTTCCTTGCCTTTCAGCCAAATAATATTGTGAATCAAAATTAGAAGGAGCTGTGGAATCTCTAGTGCGGAGTCTGAGAATGACATTGAGAAAGCCCGAGGGGATTCCATAATAAACCTCAGAAAACAGAGCAGGAAAAGTCATCTCCACAGAGAAAGCTGACAAAACACAGCCAGTATTTACTTACCACAGTACAACACACAGCGGCTATTTTTGTTATCTCCTCCATGCCTGGCCAAGAATGCTTTTCATCATACGTGCCTTAGGCCGTGCAAATAAAGATTCGAAATGCAGAGGACTGCATGACTACAGTCTGTCTGTGGAAAGTCTGATTGAATGTCCCCAAAAAACAGGAAAGCAATATGGGACAGATACCAGTTTTATATTGTCTGTATGGAATTATCCACATCCTCAGATGAGATTGCACTGACCTATCTGTGACCTGCATTGGTCATCACTTAGAACTTACTTCTGTCCTTTTTTTTTTGTTGACCTTCTAAGACGGTAAAAATCGGAAGATACTGTATTTCTTTTGTTTGGTTTATAATATATACCAATATATTAAAATGTTTTGTCCTAATATATTAATATACAGTGGGTATAGAAAGTCACCACCCCCTTTCAAAATGTTCACCTCTTGTTGCCCTAAATCCCAAAAAGAAGACAAATAAAACCAAACTTTTTCCAGTTTTATTTACAACTTGTACTGCGCAACATCCTTTGTCTGAGAGGGTTGCTCAGTGTTCCTTTAAATTGTGGCGTCTTGGAGTGCCTGACTGAGCAGTAACATCTTTTCACCGAACTCCAGATTGTCGGCACTCGGGGAAATAAACAAAAAAGCTGCAGCACCGACCTGCCAGACTGGCCTTCCACTCTCGCTGTGCTCCTAAACCTTTCCCAAGACCGTCTGTGACCCCACAAGCCCCACAGTGTTTATAACAGAGAGAGGGACCAGTACTGAGGGTCGTCAGGTGAAAATTCCCAATATGGTCGTCTGGTCAATGCAATGTGATTTTCAGGTACAGTACAATGACAAATAAACGCACTGGAGGACAATGAATCAGACGTTGTTAGGTGTATGGTGAAATTGACCTACTGTAGGGAGATGACAATCAGAACACCTATTTCAATTCTTAGCTGTAATCCCATTAAAAACCCATTGACTGGCACCTTAGACTGTGCTGAGTAAATGATGGATTCACGCCCAGTGTGCACTGTTGCTAGACAGTGAGACCAGACATTCACTCTTGGTTCCCACTCACCCTGACCACGAGTGTGGTGGCTAAGGTCAAAGACTAGAAATGTTACAATAAGCAGCTCTGAATGCCTTTAATAGTTAACAGTTGCTCTCTGGGTTTCCAGTATGATCTGTAATTCCTGTTTGATGATGGCACTTTCCGAAGAAAACACTCTTTTGTTCTCGCCGATAACTTTACGAGTCTGATTCTTGTCTCGGTGCCATTCCAGAACATGCCCTGTAGCATTCACTGTGGTCAGGAAGATTCTAAATTTAATTATGAATATAATTTCGATACTCTGAAGTGTTTTGTACCAGCTACAAGAAAACATTTTTTTGTAACCTCTTTCCATTTGTGGGCTCAGCCTTTTATAGAATCTAATTGTGAATTTCTGTCTTTTTGAATTCCCGGTGTTTTATTTATCTTCTTGCTTTTACTTCAAAAAGACGGGTCTGACTGCAGTGATGAACAGCTGCAGTAAGAGGCGTGGCATGATTTCCTGGACCGCTTTGCGTGTGGGGAAAGGGAATGATGGGAGATGCAGGGTACAGGGCAAGGAGGGTCCTGCACGGATAAGAAAACTGAAGGTCTGCACTTCTGGGTCTCAGGTCAGTTTTCCACCAGGAGACAATGCAGAGACCCCCGCCTGACGCCGCCATGACCCTTCCACCTTCCCCCCCAACACCCAGTAACAAACTCCCTTCCTCAGCCAGTCTAGCAGTGTGGAAGAAGCAGTGGTTTTACACAGCAAATCTGCCCTGACAGTGTTTAGGAACAGAGCTTAGAGCTGCAGGTTATTTTAGATAAGTGCCTAAGTGCTCGCATTTGCAAAAAAAAAAGGAGAGGTCCAGCTAATGAGACACTTTGTGTTTCGGTTAAAAACAGAGGAAGAAGAAAATGAAGGAACATTGGGAACAGTGTAGTTAGTGCTACGAGTGCCATTTCTAATCACAGTTCTCTTTCAGGCAGATGCCGTTTTTGTCTGCCACATCAGCCTCATCTTAAACACCGGCCATGCCCTGCAGAGCAGCTACTAACTTGTTTACACTTCTGACTTCAACGATGAAAGGGGGAAAAAAATGCAAATCGAAGATCAAGTTATTGCCGTGACTGTAAATCCTGTGTTTTTGCAAAAAAGACTAAGTAGGTGATCTTCCGTTCAGTTTGTAAAGACGTGTCTCGGCAGAGGCAGGAAGACAAGTTTGGAATTGGTTGCTTCACCATAAGCTGGAAGCTGATTATCTGTTAAGTCGCTTGTGCATACATTTTAAAGCATGAAGTTTCAGACTTTTTCTTCAAAAACCAGGACAAGCCCAGTCGATATCTTTCTGTTGCTTACAATTTGGCAGTGTTTGGCCAGAATCGCTGAGTTAGACCCTGGGCTTCCTGCCAGCAGTTTGTCGTGAGTGTTGCTCTGAGGCCAGCATAGCTAGCGATTTTCTGTGTGTCAGCGGTGATCAATGTTTCAATCCCAAACCGCACATTTTTCATATTAAAAGCGCTGATCTACAAAGTCCGAAGTAAATGATCAGAGTGGCTTGGCATTGACTTTTTCAGCTAATCCATTTGTGCGTTTTCAATTACATATAAGCTCTGTGGCACAGTAAGCACCACGCAGATATGGAAATGTTGTCGTGTTATGACCTAAATATCAGGCGAATGGGCACAAAAATAGGTCATCCCACTCTGTATCCCTTAACAGAATTGTATTTTACCAACAGGTTTAAAAACAAACCATTTGCCATGGAGAAAGGAATGTGTTAGAGGAAAGAGAGAGTTTTTCAGAGCCAAGGAGTACACATCAGGTTCAAAGCCTTAAAGGTGAACATGTTGTTAGTTCTTCACTCAGTATGAAAAATAGATCTTATTCCGTATGATTTTTGAGCTTTAGACATAGATCCAGTTTGACTTCCTTTCTCCTTCAAATGGCGAAATGCATTTAGTAAATTCTTAGTGAAAATAATGTCCATGTGATTTAGGACATTCAAAAGAACTGGCAGCCCAGCATCCATCAAAAAGTTTCTGGGAGGAGTGGAGTGTCAGTGGATTAAAAAGATGGGTGGGAGCATTTTAGTCAGTTTCAAGCTGACAGAACTTTTTAAATATTGTTTTATTCCTCTATAAATCCTTCTTATCAGACTTATTAAATATCGGTCTATGACAGTGCAAAGTCTCTTTTACACAGTAGGCTCTGCAGGAGGTCAGGGTATGGGTCATTGCCTCTCTGGTTTGTGCGGCAGGGCGGGTGGCGCAGTGTGATTCATGTTTGCTAGATTTCATTGGGAGTTATCGCATCTTACCCCCCACGGACAGCTTCATCATGTTAGCATGCACAACTGGAGAGCCGGGCAAACGGGAGGAGCAGATAGGAGCTTACCCCAGCACTGACCCACATGTGAACTGCAGTCTTGTGCTTGTCTGGGTTGCATCACGCTTCTGATCATGTGAAAGTGAATGCTGTTAGTATCGGGCTTACTGCTAGGCAGCGTTTGCACACTTGACTCTAAGTTATATGAAACTCCCTTTGGTTGCTCATTGTTAATGAGCTCATCTGTGACCCCAAAAGAGGACTTAAGCCCTCTTTAAAAAATGTACTTTCAAGGAAGATGAGCCCAGTATCTCTTGTCATTTGTAGACCTCTCTACGAACTGACTTCCTTGTTTGTCAGGGACACACTGTAATCCGGCCAAAGGGAGAACACTGGACTGCGGTCATTCATTAGGGAAAAGGCCAAGTGATGCAGCCTCTTTGCTATGTGAGAGAAATGCTTTTTAAACAGTTTCAGAAATCACATTTTTCCTTGGCATTATTGTAAATCTGATGGAAACGTTTTAACGTTCTGCACAAAACACCGTGACAGTTTGTAAAACATAATAATAACGACACACACACACCCAAAAAAAAAAACTGAATAATATCACTGCAACAAATTCCTGCTACTATTACTATAAAAAAAAACCTCAGGAGAAATAACCCGAAGAGCCCGGCCCCTCCTCTGTATCACCATTGCCTGCATGAAAGAAGCATTGGTTTAACATGAAAACCACACACACACACTCACACATTCACTCACACACACACTCACACATTCACTCACACACACACACTAAAACTCACACACACATACACACACACACACTCACACTCATCCCCAGTCTCAGGAGTCCCTGTAAACTTCAGAGCCTCCAACTCGCAGACCTTTCACAGCTGAACCCCACGGAGCCAGGCCTGCGCAGAAGCCTGAGGAGCAATTTTTCCGACAGCCTCATCAATAATCCAAGCTTCCGACTCGCTGCCATCATTCCCGATCTGCTTTAACTCCGACAGGACTCGGGGAGGAGGAGGAGGGGGGCTGGAGCTGCCAGTCCTAAAGGGCAGGCTGCAATAAATGTCACTTCGCATCAGCTGGAGCACATTTCGTGAAGCAAACACTTGTCGAAGTGGGAGGCAGGGCAGAGCAGCTCCTTCTATTCCTGGTCTCATCTCGGGGTAACCTCAATAGAAAGGGACAGCGCAAAAGAACTGAGCAAAGTTACTTTTTCACCCCTCCTCTCCCTCTTTTTTTTCCCTCCTCCCTCTCCTATCTTTTAATGAATGTTTCAATGATTTATCTCCAGACAGAGAGCGAAGGAGGAGGCGGGCGGTTAGAGAAAGTGAACTGTGGGGTATTAGCCACTCTCCAGTCCGCCAGTCAGACAGAAAGAGACAGTTTTGGCAACGAACATGGGCAAAAGAGCAGCGGAGAAATGGATCCATAGCAGCTTCCAGGGTCCAGCAGAGAGACTTGCCCGATAATCAAACTGGCATTTCACCTGAACCTGCTGCCGCCTGGGAGCAAAATCCAGCTGTATTTTAAGCCCCTGTGGGACAATCTTTAACTCCCCATCCGCCCTCTCAAGTCCTGTGTTAAGTTATGAGGCAGAATTGTTTTTTTCTCCCCTTTAACGAGACAAATAAGGCAAACTGACTGCAGAGGCTTTGCCCTTTTGAAAGAAACGCGCCGAGTGGTTATAAAAAGCCTCGCCAAGATACAGGCAGGCTAATGAAAGAGACTACAGCTGCTTGCAGAGCCATGGAGTGACTTCCTGACAGTATCTGCATGAGTTTTATTTTCTTATGGAAGGTTGATGCCACTTCTGCGCCAGAGTTGTAAAAGCTTCATGGCTTGTGTGGTTACAACCCCCTGAGCTTTTTTCTAGTCTTTCACGGACAGTCTTGTCTGATCTTTTATACAGTGAACAACCTCATCAGGTATTGCGGTTCTCTGCTACCAATGATGCTCTTGATCCAGGAGGGCTAAGTACATTTGAGTTGTTTTCTTGTAAAGGCATTATATAAAATTAAATTGTTAAGTAAACTTAGACAGTGGAGTCGCGGGTTTATCCAGGAAGCAGCACACACATGAACTGTACACAAAGCTTCCCTATTATGTGAAATCTATAAGTGTGGCAATGCATCTTCCTCGGAGTCTTATACTCAGGGCCTGTCTGTCTGCTGCTGCTTTTCCAATGAGCCAATTCACTCTGCTGGCAAAGGGCCTGAGTCATGCTCGGTCACCCCAGTGCTTAAAGCAATCATACGCACCAAGAAACTTTCTGTGCTTGACCTAGGAAACTGAATTGTTTTTCTTTTATTATTGTTTAAGTGCTTCTGTTTTTAAGCAATCCATAACTAGATAATTGCCTGCATTCTGTGTTTAGACAGACTGTACTGAATATGGTTTCAGCGTGCAGCATTGTGTTTGTCCGTTATTACTTCAATGACCAAGATCCGTGATGATGAGACCCATACAAGTTTGCAAATGGTTTTACGGAGGTTATGTAATTAGCCCTGCCCTTTCCAAACTCTGTGCAGGGTTATCCGCTAATATCAGTCTGCAATGTTATCTTTATTTCAGCATGAAATGTGTGTATAGCAAGAGAGGGCGAGAGATGCTGTTTTGTTTTCTATATACAGTAGTATTGAACGCACACATTAATAGTCCCTACAGTTAAGTTTTTAAGGGTACTTAAGTGTTTTATTACACTCTCATAAAGGAGGTGTATTGTGGAGAATTAAATGCAGGCCATTGGCCATGGGCTTGGGGTAGCTGTGCACTTCTCAAGCTCTAATGCACTTTCATGGTAAGGAGAGCAGGCAGCCAGGAGGCTGTGCAGGATATGAGGGTGGACGTGACTGAGCAGCCATGCTGTGGCAGTCCCTGCTGTGGAGTGAAGTGAACCGAGACGCTGGAAGTGTGAATCAGGGTCACGTACACCTTCCTCTGTCTGTTTCTGTTCTCCTTCCTGGAACCTTAAGTGACTTAGGAGCCAGCTTGGAAGCTCGCTGCCTGTATTACCTCACTTTACCACTCTCTTCCCTGTCTGATTGCATTCCAGGTGTGTCTTCAATGTTATGACTTCCAATAGAAATGGGATGAGCCCCCAGCCCATCAGCATGACTTCAGGTCTGAGACCCTCTTCCTTGTCATCTTCTACAGCTGTTCTTCCTTGCTGCCCCCTTCTCTCGTTCGCCTTACGGTCTTGGGGTTCAGACGCACATCGACGTGCACATCCACCCTCACTGTAGGTCAGCGTTCATTTATCACATCGCCCTCCTGCCAGACCTTTGGCAGCTCCCGCATTACACAAGGGTGCATTAGTGCAATGTCTTGTGCTTGTTTTCGGCTCTAGAACTCCTGGGAAAAAAAGGATAACAGTGTGAAGAAAGGAAATTAATCAGGAACTCACTGCACAAATTGTTTCCTAAAGTTATCTCTGGTCTAAAAGTTGAAAAGGGATGAGGACATGAGTGCTTGGCTCCTTTTCAGAAATGTCATTTTGTGTATTTTACTTAAAAATAGAACTTACGGAGGCTGGAATATGCATTTGCTATGAAGTGTATGCTGGCTTAATGCAAGGAAGATACCTTAGTAGGCATTAATAAACCTGCCCTCAAAATGGATGATAAGTAGAAGTAGAGATCCTAATGTCTGTGAAATGTCACAGGATCAGTTTTTAGTTTATTGCACCGTGCAGTGATGGTCTCCAGTACTAGGCAACTATTCATCACCTAAAAGTAGCAAATTAAAAGCGACATTGACATTGTTTCCTGCTACGATTGTCAAACGACATACTAGAACGGTTCAGCCTCAAGCTCAGAGTTTTGTCTAGACCTCCATGACGGCCGATAGGAGAATATACTGCCATTCTACACCACACAGAGCCCAGTAGATCATTCTGGAGTCTGGGTGGTTCATCTCCAGTGTTGAATGAGGAGCGAGATGAAAGGCGGGGGGTGACGGCCAGGGGCAGGGATGTAAAATCGTTCCTCTCCATTGGTTCTGTGCGTCAGTACTGGATCAACCCCTGGTTGCATAATCCTGTTAGTACTGCTGTCGTATCCCCCTCGTGGGGCTGACCTATTGATTCAACTAATGGAATTTTAATGTATGAAAAAGAGGCCCTCTGTTCTTGGAGGTCATGTTAAATTGTTAGTGATGCCTTGTAGAGGAGAAAGACAAAAAAGACAGGCCTGGATTGTTCCTTTTATTGTCCTCAATTTGGGGCACCTTAGGGTGCTCGATCTCCTACTGAGACAAGAATGTGTCTGCTCCTCTGTCGCTGCCTGGCGAACTCTCGATTCGGGTCACCACAGGTCGAAGGTCAGACCACGTTGGTTCCCCATGCCCTGCATTTGGAAGTGTGTCTCTGGCACTTGGTTGGGCAATTTAGTATTTGTGAAACAGAAACTTTTTTTTTTTTAATTTAAAGCTTCTGTGGCACACAATAGGAACAAGTTAAGGTTTATTCCCTGCTGAAAAGAGAAGAAAGGAAACACAATGCTTCGGCTGTGGAGCCTTTTTCGGGACCACTTCTTCTTCATACCTTATTTGTTCCTTTGCAGCCTATGCATGCTGACGCAGCCACCTACAGTACTTGAACTACTTATGTGGCACATGTCTCAAAACTCTAGGACAGTAAGTAACATTGAAGTCTTGCAGTTGCATTTTTGTTTTTAATGAGAAGTTCATACATTTAATGACCGTAGTGTTCACACCATGCTTCATGTCTCCTGACGATATGTATCATTGCATGGAACATGGAATTGTTTGAACATTCCATACGCCGCTGTGCAGCAAAAGAGACAAATTCACCGTGATTACATCTTGTGCTGTGCATGACCCACGGTTTTGAGAAATATATCTGTATAATTACTACTCTGATGATTAATTGTGTCATTTACTGATTTATAGTGAGCTTTTATTTTTCGTTAAGTGTATACAGTTATTACTAAAATGATCACTCTCCCTCAGGCTATGTTTAAAAATTCAAATCAGCCATTCTAGAGACTGCTTTGGTTGTCTAATGTACTCAGTGGGTACACAGTGCATGTCTATTAAATTGCACAGTCCTTAATTAAATTTCTCAGTGTTGCTAAAAATATAACAAACTCATGCATTCTCAGCTATGTTTACCGAGTGGTTAGGAGAGGTCTGGTTCAATCACAGCTGTCAGAAAATAAAATTGAAGGTTATGAATTTTACTCCACAAGGGCAGGAGTAAAGGCTGATGTGCACTGTACCTTACTAATAGCCAAGAAAACATGAGAACAGTCCTGAAAGGCAAATGTTCAGCTCCGTTGTAAAGGAGCTGTTGAAGAACACCTGAGCAAAGAGCAAGGTGGTCCTAGGAAAGATGGAAGCACTGCCCCAACAAATACCACCTCCGGGGCTTTTTTTTTTTAATTTAAAGCTTCTGTGGCACATAAGGAACAAGTAAAGGTTTATTCCCTGCGGAAAAGAGAAGAAAGGAAACACAAAGCTTCGGCTGTGGAGCCTTTTTCGGGACCACTTCTTTTTCATACCTTATTTGTTCCTTTGCAGCCTGACGCAGCCACCTACAGTATTGGAACTACTTATGTGGCACATGTCTCAAAACTCTAGTACAGTAAGTAACATTGAAGTCTTGCAGTTGCATTTTTGTTTTTAGTGAGAAGTTCATACATTTAATGACCGTAGTGTTCACACCATGCTTCATGTCAACTTACGATATGTATTATTGCATGGAACATGGAATTGTTTGAACATTTAATGCGGGGCTCCGGGGCTGACAGAGAAAAGCATGTTAGAGAAGGTTAAGAAGGTAGATCCGAAGAAAACTTCTGTGTCAGTATGGAACCCTGTCCAAGCTGTTAGGACTAGTTAAAAGCCAGTGCAGCAGAGAATAGGAGAGAGAGAGAGAATAGGCTCACATTCAGCAGCTTAATCATCTTGGAAAAATAAATGCAGGAGCCATTGCAAAATAACTGGGAACTGAACATGGACAAGAAGATGATTCCAGCTGTGGTCATAGTGGGGAGGGATGGAGCAAGAAGAAGTGGACAGTTTTCTAGATAAACTAAGTGAACCTAGACAGCGAACAGTTAGATTGTGTAGAACAGGCTGATTACAAGGGACAGGAGGTGCACCAGTGAATTGGTGAATTGGAATAGCACCAGTGAATTGGAATAGCAGGAGAGACATTCAGCACAAGGAAGACAATCTGGAAGAAGGGCAAACTGTTGATTAGAAGCTGTGAATTCTGGGCACAGAGATGGTCGTTCATCTCCCTGCTACTGTATATGTGTTCAAAACCTGGACATTGAAGAAGAAAGATGTAGCAAAGCTGAAATGACGCTGAATAGGAATGTTCGACATCATTCATGAACAAAAAGTGAAACACAATACCACAAGGAAAGACCTAAACAGACTCTCAAAGATCAGTGAAATAGCTGGCGACCAACAGTTGGGTGTATCTGAGTGAACGACAGTGGAAACCTCAGACTGGGAGTGTGAGGGATGATGGAAGGAAGTAAATAGGGAGATCCATCGAGATGGGTCAATAACATAAGAGGGGTGAGATAGAAGCACATAAGAGAGGTGACCAATGAGAGGAGGGCATCTGACCCTTCTGGACCATTAGGTAGTTATTAGCTGACTGATCCAAAGTTCAGCTGTGTCTTGAAAGAAGCCAGGGGACTGGCTTCAACAACCATGGCTAAGTAGCTTGTACAGGATTAACACAAGCCTTTGGGTAAAGAAGTGCCCCCCTGTTCTTTTTTAAATGTACTTCCAAGTGGTTTCCATGTGTGTCTGTGGAATTATCCAGGTGTGAAGTGACTTTCTTGGTTTCTGAGACAAGATTCAAATACTGCACTTTCCCTGTATAATGCTAGCTGGGTTAAGACTGGGTTTTGAAGGCTACTTGTTGAAAAGCCTTATTAGGCAAAATGTACATTTTGAACAAGGACCCTTCTTGCAGGTTTGTACTGTGTCCATAAGGAAACCATGGCTACACAGATTTGTTCTTGCGCTAGAATATTCATACAATGATTAAAAGCTTAACAGAGCATTAAATAGCCACAGAGTAAGATAGGAGTGGTTGGAGTATTACTCTGACATGTGGTGTGGAAGACGATAAGGCTGTATTATTTGTACATAACAGAAGCCGAACCCTTCAGCTGCCCGTTCTCATAATTTAATGCCACTTATCTAGCAGTCAAAATTGAGTCAAGGTCAGCAGTCATTGGCCATCCACATTGCTGGAACTTGTTCCTGTCCAGGGGGCACCTCCTGGAATTTTGTACCCTCTGGAGATCCTAAGGAGGAAAATAGTGGTGTTAAGTTTGGGGGCATTATGGATCACTGTCAGTCAGGCTTATTGGCAAGAGATTGTGAGAATGTGCCCCAGTTTCAGAATACAAACCACGATATTTTCAGGAGGGATAAAGAAGGTAGCTTCAGAATTGAATGTTGCCTGCGATGTTTAGCAGGGGGCTATTTGTTGTGATGCAGAGTTACCTAAATCAGAGATTTAGGTTTCACAATGCCAGTGGGAAGCTGTTTCTTTTTTAGCTCTCTAAGAATAAGACTGGCGGGGTCAGTTTTTCAAATTAGACAGCCGTTTTCTTTGCCTTTGATGAATTGACTTTATTACTCAATGCAGCATGTGAGAAACAAAAGTACCGTACGATTTCACCGCTACCAAACTAGGCATCAGCTTTGCATTCTTCCTCCATTTATCAGCACTGATCTCTTATGGCTTTCTGTTTTTAAGTGGACCTGAGGGAGTCTGATGAGATCTCAGCATTGCCCCTTTCACGAATAAACTATGCTGCATTTTTATCAAAACAAACATCTTACACATTGCTAAATCGTTTGGCATTTTCCCAATTGCTTTCCTTTGTTCTGTGGTGTGTGCCCACGTCTCTCGATATTTTTTCTACTTCCTGATGCATCTAGTCCTACACCCCTTAACCCCACCCCATGCAAAGTGCTTTAGATCTGGCCCTTCATTCTCCTTCTGTAATTAAGCCCTAATGAAGATTTCCCTGGCTCACACTCATGAATAGGCCATGAGCCTGCAACACATGAGTAGTAACTTGCTGCATGCTCCAGTCAGACCCATGAGAAACAGCAGGCTTGTCCTGGAGCAAACTTGAGTCAAATTGTCTAAATCACATGGTGCAGCCTGATTGATAGGAAGCACTTAAGTTGAAAAGCAATATTGCCTAATGGTCAAGAGAAGGAGTCCTGTCCAGCACCAAGGAGTTAGCATGGGATGGATTCTGTATCAACATGCTGGAAGCACAGTTTGAACCTTGACTACTCATTTTTCCCCATCACATTGAAACAATTTGATGCTATAGACTATCTCATAATTACTCTAATGGGAGCTTTGGTCTCCATTATCCACAGTGTTCAGCACTCATGTGAGTAAGCGGTGACCGGGAGGGCTGTGCTGAGAAAAGCATGGCGTTCAGAGAACGTCTGTGAAAAGAAAAGTGTCGACAGCATCCATTTCTTAAAAAAAAGAAAGTTGGAAGGGGTAAAATTGCCCATTATGCCTATATAACATTAGACACTATTGTTAATCTCAAGGGAAATTGGTCAGTCAGGATCACAGTTTACTTCACTCATAGGACTGAGACAATATGGTATTTATGACACTTTGTGTTAAGAATCCCCAGGCAGATGTAAAAAAAAATGCTGGGTTATAGATTTCAAGGTCAGTCGTAATTCCCACAAGAAACTGTATTTCTACATGGCTGCTTTCCTTAGAGTGAAGAATCCGTCTCATTGAGCTTGTTTGAGGATGAGTTCACATGAACAGCTGACCCCTTGTCGTCCTGGCCTGAGCTGTTTCTCAGAGCTCTGCGTCGTCAAGTGTCTCTGGCACCCAGGTTCTGGGTGGAAGTGTTAACATCTTATATCCTAAACTTAGCCATGTGTTTAAAGACCTTGACCGCCTTTTGCTGGCATGTTTCGATGTTCTGTAAAGGACTAGAAGAGTTAGACTGTCTTTTACCAAAAGTAATTTATTAATGAATAACTATTTGAGTTAGCCAACTGATTTTTTTTGCTCATCCTCAAGGTAAAGGAAGAAAAAATCATGGTAATTCAATAATAGTTTTTCGCTTCCGCCTTCCACCTTCAGTGACAAACGGGCTATTTTGTGTTGTGTGCAGAAAACCCATAGAGCAGCTGTTTATTTGTGAATTATTAGTGTAATTCTGTTTGGTAAAACATTAACTGATATTTCTGAAGCCCTAGCAAATATGCATGTTATTTTTCCAAGCTCTCTGAGTATTCTAGCTTCCTTCTGGGAGCAGTTAACTGGGAAGTCAGGGCTGTGAACCGATAAAGGATTATTTGCGTGGAAGAGGCTGACATGTACTATATTAGACTTCATTCTGGATATGGTTGATTTCACTATTAAGACAACTCACTACCTTTTACTGAGAGAAGCATACATCTTATAATACACGACTCCCATGTTCCATAGCCTATGGCACTGTGTCATCTGCTGTCAATTAAGTGTCTATTTAATAAGACTTTCGAAGGAAGGAATGTGTGATCCAATTTCAAGTGAAGCACAGCTGTAATCAAATTATGAAGCAGCAGAACTCTATATGAAATTTTTAATTTAATAAACAGTTAAATGAGCTTTGCGGTGCATAATCCAAATAAAGCAAATCCACACTGATATTTTTTTTCAATTTAGAAAGTACCAACACAATCTAGGGCAAGACTACTTCACACACAGACCTTCTATTCCTCTCCATTGCAGTTTTAATATAACCAGCACCGTAATTGCTATATTGATCTTGCAGATTGTCAATTTAATAATCAGGGGGTTGTGGCAGAATTCTATAACATATTGCTTTAGAAGCACGGTGAGCTGAGCCGATTAAGAATCAAACTCTTCCTGTGGAGTGCAGAAATGTGCTGGAACACAAACGGGAAAATTTCTGAAGCACAAAACGTCCGTCGATGTATGCTTTTTTCCACATTTTTCTTTCCCTAAAAAAATCAGATGAGTAAGAAGTTAATAGAGGAAGAAATTCACCAGCCCATTGGAGCTCATGTGAATTGTTTTGCACATTAAAACATCTTGACAGGACTGAAGCAGACACTGTAGTAGTCACGCCAAGCTCCAGCACTGCTCTGCCTCTCCACATACCTACTGTAATTTAGATGATGGGCGGATATTTCTCCCTTGTTGCATTAAGGTGGGCTGGTCTCTTGTCGTGCACAAGTGATCGCTGGGTCTCGGCAGTGGAGGGCTGTCCAGAGACTGCTGTGCTCCGCAGGGAAAAGCCGCCATCTGTTGCCAGCGGGATACGGAGAGGAGTGTATCCGTTCCCCCACAGCTGCACTCTCTGCGTCGCCTTCGCTCCCAGTGGCACTGCTACAGCCCTGATTGCAGAGCACTGGTAGCATATTCACAAGTGTCAGCTCCGTGGGCTTGGTGGGGGTTGGTCAGATCACATCATCGGCCTTCAAAAGAGAAAACCGAAATGCCGGCAAATTAAACACCACTAAAACCTTTCTTTTTTTTTTGCGGAATTTAGAAAACCAACATTGTGCTATTGTTTTGGTGGTACTTCTATTAGATCAAATCTTGATCCAGCATTTGCTGGAGGAGTGCTCTGGTCGGGGTCTGGTCAAATGTTTGAAAACCGCGTCAGAGCTGAAATGCCGCGCGTGCACCAGTTAAGACAAAACCATCGTGCGGCCGATGAAGACTCCTTCCTTGGTTTTGTCAGCTGTAGTGCAGTAGACAGCAGTAAGATGTTCCCCTAGGTTTGCCCTTTGCGGATCAAATGCCTTAAGGCTAAATACCCTGATGGGAACCAGCTGTCCCCCTGGGATTGAGTTCAGTTTGGCCTTGTTTGCCAGAATCAGATGGCGATTTGCCCCACTGATTATCTTCCTCTGAAAGGAATGCAGCCCACATTACACTGAAAGAAAACATGCATATGTCTCTGTCTCCTTGGCTGCTGGCTGAGGAGCCAATACAGCTACTAGCTCTGACTCCAGAATCCTGGAGTCCTTTCTGTCACTGGCATGCTTACATCATTGTTGCCTTCAGACAGGCTTCACACATTTGCATTGTGCAGCTGATCCCCATAATGTCCGATGTCATGTCTAGGCGTGTGCTGGAGTCGCAGGGGAGCCGAAGCCAAGTGAACAACAGTGCAGAGTCAACAAACTCCTAGTGGCCTCGAAGACCGTGTTATACTGTACATTTCTCCCAGAATTTGTCATCTCGCCATCCATCCATCTCCATCTCCATTTCAAATGTTGAATGTTTTCCCAGCCTTCATGATCCTCCCACTAGGGGGCATTGGTGGTTTCTGTATCTCAGGGTGTAAATGTACAGCTGCAATAATGCAGATTGTGATAAAGCTGCCAGGCAAATGTTACTAAATAAGTTTATTTTTTCTCTTTGTCATGCTACAGGGTGCTATGGTCTCATTCTGGTACAATTACTAATAAATAATTCATGTGTCATAGCTTAAGAAGAGTTGTCTCTCAGCCCATGTCAATGTTAATTTCTTTTAATGCCCTGAGGCTTTTGTGATTGCATCTGTATCTTCTACACCTTCGAAAAAGATCACAAACCAACAGTTAACATTGACTTCTTCGTTTGAAACTGCCGAAGCAGCCTGCTTCTGTCATTTGTGTGGCAGCTGCCCGTTCCAAAAGTGAATTTGTTTAGTGTTATCAATAAAATGTTAAGCAGCCTCAAGCACCTTAATTCGGTGGGCAGTCTTGATTTTACACTGTCATTAATCAATCCAAGTATGTAAAATTCCTTAAGCACAACTTATAATTCCGCTGCACACAAAGGACTGCAGAAAGTCTGTTTTTTTATGTTTATGACAAAGTCAAACTTGGAGTGAAATATTAAACTTTCTGTCTGTGGATGACAGTATTAATTACAGTTTATGATGCAGCATCTGTTGGCAATTACTTTATGGCACAGCTCCTAACAATGGGGCAGCCAGATAAACTTTAACCTTCTGTCGGCAGAGTCACTTGAAAAAGCTCCCCAGTCCTGCCAGTTCAGAGCCCACCTTTAATGACACCCACTATCAGAGTTTCAGTGAGGGTCTCCTGCGGAGACTACATTGCACATTTCCTTGAGCGCTTAATACTGTTGAATGAAGTGTAGGATCACTATGAAAGAATACAACTCTTCCTGCTGACATTGTAAATCTGTGTCTCCTGCAATCATTTCAAAATAGCCGACTGGTCTTAGCCATAATAACACAAATGCTTTTATGCCAGGGGTTGGTCTCCAGTCAAAAATGTATGAAAAGAAATGGCTAATTGATGGGTTTTGCTCTAACCCTGGCTCTACAGAGCTGCTGTCTTTCTGGTTTTATACAAATCTTCATGCAGAGGGTAAAGATCACATCCATTTGGACTATATAATCCTGTAATTGACTCTATTAAGTTATGGAAAACTCAGCTGGAATAAAAACAAGAAGCCTCTTTAATTCTCCAGAGCCTTATAGTCTGAGGCCACAACTATATGAAATAGATGTGGTATTGTGGGGTAATTTAAAAATGGTACAGTATACTAGTATACTGGTCCATGCATTTTATAAGATAAACGCTAATTCAAGCCCATAATAAAAAAATAGACTGGAGCAGTGCTGATTTAAATAAATACCTGTTTCAAAATGGATTAATTGGTGTTGCATTCTGTTTTGTGTTCTGGTGCTACCCACCTAAACCCACATCTCTGGGAAATTCTGGAGGCAAAACAACTGAGCCATCAAATTTCTCGTGAAAATGCAAGAAATATAGTATTGAAAATTCTCAAGATTAAAACAATATATAACCACAGAACAGAAATTCCCTGTAACTTTTGAATATCTAATTGATTTTTCATAAACAGCATCATTGTTTTTTAGGTCCTGTGAGTTATAAAGCAGAGAAAATCTTTTGAGCTTGTTTTTTGCATGTCATCTTTGTGTGTCAGACTTGCTTTAATCTTCTGATGTCAGTTATATAAGGTGTTTCACCACACAGAGACCGATGTCTGCTTTTGAACCTTTAAAGTTGATACACTAACAGAGATGTTTTAAGGCAAACCTGAATGCTCCAGAATTTTTTTTGTCCCTTTCTTTACTCAAAGGATGATGGTACAAGCTCCCCAGCCATGCTGTTGAAGATGAGACCCTGGCTTCTTTCAGGGAACAACTGGATGAGATCAATTAGCTCCTACCTACCTAGAGAAGGGGCTAGACAAACTGAATGCTTCCCTCATACTGTAGTTGCATTGTTTTTGCTGTGAGTTTGGCACACCTCGGAAACACAGAAGTCATGGCTGCATTACCTCTGGCACCTGGAAATGAAATAGAGTGGCTTTATCTCACTGCAGTGGAAAATAGCTTGTGTGTAATAGGGAGAAGATAATGCAGATTGGACGACAGAAGTGAAGGCCATTGCTACTGACATCCTTTTTTGGTTTTGCTTTTGTAAATACTGCATAGTTTAGATGGTCAAGGCAAACAGGTTACTAGGATTGTCTGTGCTTCAAGCTGCAATATCCTTCCACATGCATTCTGGTAGTCTAGATTTCAATATAATTCTTGGATCAGGCTGCAGCTGACCTTTCTGGCCTTAGTTGTTTGGTTACTAACAGTCTGTTTGCATTTACAGTATAGTCAACCACTCGTATCGCAAGTGCCATTATTAGGAAAACTTGTGAGGCATTTGCAGAGGTCTAGTTTTCAGCCTACATTTAATTTCATTATGGGTGACATCACCTACTGTAGTCTGCACGCTGCTTGCGACCTCCATGTCTCTGTCAGAATTACAATTAGAGGAAACACAGTTGCGCAGTCACATACACACTAGACAGTCCTGAAATTGCCAATCCTCAGCTTGCCTTTTCGTTCTGGTGGTCTTCACACTTAGGAAGAGGCCCAGAGGCCCGGCTTAAAACCCAAGAAAGAAAAGGCTCCTAGCACATGACCCCGGAACCTGAAGATTTTGCAATGAGGAAAAGGGACCTTGCTTTTTGTAATTGTTCGTAACATTTGAAATTGTGCAATTATGTTTGGCAGCAGTATCAGAAAGGACTTCCATTTGGAGTTCCAGGAAACAAAAGACTGGATTCTCGATTAAAAAAGAAGTTCACTGTGAGTGCTAGATATTGCTATGCACTACTTGCATTAAAGAGCTTTCCTGCTCTGCTTTGCTTTTCTTTCTTTTTGCTGCATGTTTATTTTTAAGACTAACATAACACTAACATAAGACAATTGGCTGCCACATAAATCTTAAGATTTAAGGCCACCAGCCCACTTGCCCGTGCAGTTTCTGAGGTGCTAACAGTGTGTTCAAGTCAATGAACATTACGAATGGGGGCTCAAGGCTAGGATGGGAACAGTTCCCCTCTCCTGTTCATTGGCTGAAAAGTACAGTACCGTGGAAGTGCCTTTTTGAGGTGTCAATTTTTTGTGAGGCCTTGTTCAGTTATGTGGTGCTATCTCCATTGACATCATGATGGTGGACAGCAGACAAGGGCAGTCTTTTCTTGCTTTTCCACCGTACCCTGCTTCTCATCAAGGTCACGTGTTCTTTGGAGTTCATTCAGTTTCTCAGCCGGTAAAACCACAATCACTGGGAAAATAAGAGCAATACGGCATCCAGCTGGTATCTTATATGCATACTGTATGTACACGCAGTTTCCTTTTTGAACACATTTTCCAATTTTATCATGAGGTGAGAAATGTTTTAATCCAGGATAGTTGTGTGAACAATGAGCTTTTTTTCATGCTTCTCTTTTCTGTCCTATGTTACAAGGTAATTTGGTTACAAATGAAAATGAATGTGGTTCATTGAATGTATAAGATTTGTCACAGTGTTCATGGAAGTGAGAACCCTTCTTCACACTTAGGTGTCAATCAAAATTATCTGTCAGCACTATCAGGCCAGTCAGACTCTCTGTATAATCTCTGAGATATAAGACTGTTCTTTAGGCTAGGATACACCTATAAGGAATGTTTTATTGCTTTATTACTGAAGTGTATCCTGTTGAGTGCAAGTAAGTGCCTAATAAAATGCCTAATTAGTAAAACATAAATTACATGAGGATGTGTATTATTTATTATTGATGAGTGGTAATAAGTACCTGTCCTTCATGTGACACTCCTCCTGAGTTACATTTGCACATAAATGGACAAACTACTGTAACACATCATTGGTTTCTGTCCTTCCTCACCGAATGTTTTCTTCAGAACTTTCTTCCAAATTCTGATCCTTCTTCTTCATGCTTCTTATTTTTGGAATATTGTTAGGAATTCCCTGAACGATCCTTAGAATTCCAGTTCATCAGATCTCAACAGGAAGAATTCTGCAGTCACCCCTGTGCTTTTCAGCAGAGGCGCACTAAATGACTTTCGATTTCTGACAGACAAACTGCGCACCGAGAATAATAATTTCTTGAATTAGATCATTTTTCATTTTATTGCTATGCCTTTCCGTGCATTTTAAATAGACCGTACAGAAACAGAAATTACAGATGAAACATGAATACCACATTATTCATGGAATACTCTGGAGAGAAAAATGATTCTCAAACTTTTCTGGCTGGAGGTGCCCTTTTCAAGAAATCCCAGTAGTACTCTAGTTTCGGAGGCAAATATCACATTTTGAAAGTGCTTAGAAAATGGCCATTAACCTTGAAGGAGCTTACCCCATTTAACGGGGTCCGGTCTGGAAGAGCAGGGAGCGCAAGGCAAAAACAAGATAAGAACTAAATGTGTGGAAAAGGTCACCCTGCCCCGGTAGAGACACATGACAGGACAGGCAGAAAAGAACAAGGAAAATAACGACAGCCCTACGTGGGTACAATATGCCAGTGAAAAGATCCTCCCCTTCCGGGGGTGGCCCTGCTTGTCCCCTTCCGGGGCTGTCCAGTAGGCGTTTAAAGAGCCCTCACAGCTGTGGTTCATCTTCAAGCAGCCAGAACACCTGGGACGACTGAGGCCCTGCGTGGCCCTTCATCCAGAGCTCCGCCTCCACACTGGACAGGCCCCTGCCTCATGCCACACGGGTTATAAAAGGTTTATACATGAATCTGTAGCTTCCATGCTGAAGTGTTTCTGCAATCCCTTTCGATAGCTCCCCTCTATTTAAAATATAATCAGACTGGCATTTGATTATTTCAGTGTTTTGTTTGCCCCATTCCACAACCAGTGCCTCCCAGCCATCCTGTGGCATCCTGTGGCATGCTACACAGTCATACACTTCCAGGATAATCTGTGAAAAACACATTATAAAGCCATATTAAGCTTTATTCATCCCCAAATTAACTACCAAATTAACTTGTATGTATGTCACAGGCAATACCTATTGCACTAATAAGCATCGACCCCAGATGCTTGCTGGCTCATGGAGAGACTTTTATTGCAGTGCAGTTGCTTATGTGTTTTGCTTTGCTTCCTGCTGATGTTTGATCTGTTAACGAACTGTCATGATGCAGGATCGGAGATGCATGTTTTTCAAAAAGATCCACTTCCTCAGACCTCAGCAGGACAGATCGCAGTGTGCGGGTATATTCTGCATGTTACAGTTTTTGCCATGGCTTTCGCTGTGACAGTAGTGCTTGTGTTTGAATAGAGAAGATGGGCATGTGTCTGTTTTTGTGATCAGAACATGCCAATCACTCACAGGTCCATCTGTGTGCTGTGGCAGATGTGCAGCTAATTATTTCAACCAGTGCCTAACCTGTCAGGAACCGAACAGGAGCAGCTTCAACAAAACTCACACAGGCTTGTTTAACCAAGGCAGCTGCTCTATGGTCCAAACAAATGGCACATGTTGCCATTGGGATAAAATTCTTAAAATATCCTTAAACCCCCCAAATCCTAAATAGCTGTTTAATACCCTTTTAGCCTGTTTGTTGAGGAATTAACAAATTTATGCTGTGCCCAACAATGTTTTTATGGTATATTTGGAAGCGATGCAAGGGTCTACTTTGCAGTTGTCCCAGTGAATGAATTTTATTTACTGACGATCATACATTTGCTTCTTTGTTGATGATGCTGTATTGTGCTTTTTAGGGGCCAGCCCTTGACACTACTCTGCTTTAGCTTTATTTCAGTGGCGAAACAGTGTATTAAATATCATTATTACATCTTCTACTTACATATAGTAATTGTCCTCACTTGCAATGTATTACAGTTGTGAAGCAAGCATTACAGCACAAATGAGCTATGCTCTCCATGTTGTCTGAAAATAAGAGAATGATATATGACCAGCATAATTGGATTGGAGCTCTATGGTCTCCTTAAGTAATTTCCAGCTTTCTCGTAGTGTTTTATGCCTGTATCACCTTATGTATATGGAATGGGGTCAGAATTCTCACCATTTTCCAGCTCAAGTAGCCTACGGCTACTTAGTTATTATTGTATGTTAATTGTATGCAGTTATTACAATAATTGTAATATTGTATGTAGTTATTATTGTATTATTATTATTATTATTATTATTATTATTATTATTGTTATTATTATTATTATTATTTATTATAGAGGCAATACTGCTGTCAAAGCATTGAAGAACAAAATGAATCACAGACGTTTTTGTTCCTTGTTTCTCAAGGAACTTGCCTAGTATTCCATGTGAAACGACGCACATCCCAGGACAACATTCTGACCATCAAGAGTGGCGACTCCTGGGAAATTCCTCACTGGAAGGCATCATGTGCTCAGCTACATGCTAAGAATTCCACGGTTCTGTCACTGTGAGGAGACGTTCTGGGTTGGAACTGCAGGCTCCGTCTCTGTGAAGAAGTGATTGAAAGACTATAATGTATGCATTAGCTTCACTGTTGCAGTGGATGAAAGCCCTTAGATGTGGTTTTCTATGAAAGTGCTCCTCTCTCCTCTTTGTGCATGGTAAATAACACCCATGGAGTTAAACTTCCATACCGAGCCTTCTAATAGATGTTCTGCTGGCTAATTATTTTACTTTAAAAAATTAAAATTGGCGGATTGATTTTGATCTATTCTTTACATTTCTGAAAAAATAAGTTTTCTCCAGGAATGTGGACGTATGTTTCCTCCAAGAATGAGCCACCCTCCCACACTCCATGCATTACAGTCCTTCAACACACAACCCTCCCCTTCCACAACGACTCCACAGGGTCACCTCTCCCCAGAGTCACTACAGCTCCCTGATCCATGCTTTCATTTCTGTCTGTCCCCTGTTCAAAAGGCCAATACAGTTTAACAGCCTGATAGCCGATGTCATGACCGTGACTCTCGATGACCTGTGATGACCTGGCAACCTTTGACCCCATCACAACCACCTTCCTGCCTCCCCATCTGCAGTTTGGTTGTATCATGTGACAATGTCCAGCTGTTTTTACTTCTGTGTGTTTGCTTTAGCAGGACAAAAGAGGTTTTCACATTTTCTCAGATAACAGCTATCCATCTTAAGATGCTCCGGGTGCTGATTACACTGACAGATTTTAGGACACTCCACATTAAAATGCTCATAATGTTCCACTGACTCGAACAGCAGTTTTCAATTAGGAAAATTTGTTTGTTTCATGGAATCAGTTTAAGTATTCTTTTAAGAAAGCAGGCTAGAGCTCAGGAAATACAGACCTTTCACAAGAGGAGGCTCAAGATTAAAAAATACAGCGGAACCACCCTCAGGCAAAGCTTTGATTAATTATTTGGCATTAATTTAAATAAATACAGTGTTTCCCTGTTTGCTCGCTTAACCATTATTCTGTGTGAAACATTCCATCTAAAGTGTTTGAAAGACTAACTTTAAAACTCCAATAGTGAAGTGCTGTTGCTTCTTGACTTTCTAAATTGCCCTTATTTTTGCTTTAAGGTATTTTGTAATAGATTAAAAGCAGTAATATTATTAATTAGTAAAACTGCAGACTTTGAAGTGTGAAGTGTGTATTTTTTAACCGTTCGCTTACTAATTTATAAACCCGAAACATGCAGCAATCTTTACAGAATAAAAAGAATAATGTTCTTCTTATACCAAGGAAGTTTAGGCTGGTACCCGGCAATTCATCTTGAGTTTTATAACCATACTGTAAGTAACGTGAACGTGGAAATGGTAGTTATCAGTCTGGGTTTCTATTAGAACGTTGTTTTCTATAAACAGCAGTCAGTATCTTTATCCTCCCTTCTCTGCCCTCCCTCTAGTGATAGTCTGTTTTTCTCACTGCTTTGTCTTCGGCAGGATGTTCCCTGACCGGACTCAGTTTCTCCCCCTCTTCCCCCGGATTTATCTGAAGGCTCTTTGTCCGCAGACGAAAGCTTCTTTTCTCTCTCTCTGTCTTGCTTGTTCCTTCCCTTGGTTAACATTTTGCCCATTTCTTTGTGTGGGGGACAGACACCCCAGACTGACCACTGGTACTCCAGACCAACACTCTTATTTAGCAAATAGAGGCTCGGAGTTCTTTCCGTATTTCCCAGTCTTCTAAAATTTTCTTCCCATGTAAATCAACAGGTTAATGGGGTGTGCCGGGTGGTAAAGTTAGGATGACATCATTAATGAAGAAAAACAGCTGAGCGAACACATAAGGGGCACTAGAATTAGCTGCAATTGCAGAATTTTAAAGTTTTATTCATAGACAAATAGTATTACAGAGGTTTATCTGATAAAACAAATAAAAGCTGGGAATACACTGTACAGCTTTTTGGGTATTTAATACATGATGAAACAATAAATACCTTATACTAGGCTTAAGTATTTAAAGTCTGAGCAAACCACGCCCCTGTGGGGGACTCTACAATCATTACTCAACTGCTTGATTATCCAGGGCCTCACAAATTCAACTCTTTACTTAGCTGGAATACTCTCCAAGAAATTCTTTAAATAAAAAAAATACAGGCTGAAATTCCATTTGCATCATTATGGTCTCCCAGTCGGTGTTCCACTGGAATTTGTTTCTCCCAAGTCCACTGTGGTTACAATCATTCAGGCAAAGTGTCAAAGACCTCTGGGGATGGGCACTTTTCCCACACGAGCAAAAGGTCGATGTCACATCGCTCTCTTTAGTATTCAGTGCAGGCATGATGCAAACTACTGATATGATGCTTCATTAGTTTGGGTAATTGAAAGATCAGTATGGGGCAACAGAGCAGATAAATTGAAATGCAATAAAACCAGCATTTAGAGAAGGTCTTTATGGCTTACTTCAGCAGGATACTGTTAAAATGGGAGTAGCCTCAGATCCTGCTGCCAGTACAGACACAAATTACAGGCTATAGATTTGGAAGGAAAGTAAGAATAAAAGCAACTCCTGCAGAACAGCTCCAGACATCCAGGCCATTTTAGGAGAAGTGAGTTGATCTATAACTTCAATCAAGATCACAGTTGCAGCTGTGGCAGGAAAAGGGACAAAAGAACCGACCTGGTTTGAAGAGCTCAGAACTTGGCGAGGGTATGAAGCTGCAAACCCACATTCTCTTCTCACCAGCAAGGCGTAAGAACTTCATTTGTCGAGCTGTCGTCTCAGGAAGGAGCGCCTAACACGTCACACGTCACAGCACAGCCGCCGAAGTGAACTCAGCTCCAGGACTTTCACGTGGCAGAAAAACGCTTGTCTGTCTGAGTGCGCTCTGGCACTGACCTTCTCACCCTGACAGCTGCAAGCTACTTTCCTCCCAGTCTTGTGCTCTTGTGATCTTTTGCAGTCACTTAAGTGCTCGAAAAAATTAATCTTGCATTCATTTGTGTATCAGCAGTGAAAGCTCCCATCCCCACCTCCTGCACAAAAGGCAACATGCACGAGCACCTTAATTCAACTTCTCTTAACATCGTTCATTGTGATTCTGTTTGTACGGGGACTATTCTCTCTTTCTGTAAACTACTTGCTGGAGTTTATACCGGATGATTCACCCCTCTGACATTGGCGGATTGCCTCCACACCTCCCACCCCCCAAAAAAACCCCTTGTACCTTTGCAGCCATTTTGCATTCCATAGCCCATGGTCAGTGGAGATATTTCACTTTCCTCTGGGCAAAGAACGTGCACAGAGTCATGTTGCTCGAGTTTCACCTCGATATCACCTCCCAGGAGAAAATTCCCAGAGTCCCCACTGTTATCCTCCACCCCTTGAAGCAATGAACTCCATATGTTTAGTGCACTGTATCAACATTTAAGCAGCCTTCTCAGCTGTTTCCAATAATAAACAGTCATGCATTGCACATTATAGCGGCATAATTAAATTTACCTCCTTTCTTCATGGCACCAGGCTTTTCCCACAATGGCACTAAATTGAACTGTGGAGCTGGAATTTTGTTTATCTCCTCTGTAAATGTGTAAACTAGCAGCACGAGAACTTAATTATTTTTATTCCAATTTTAAAATAAGTTTCAGAGTTCCATTTAACATCAAGAAAAACCCCTATGCAGATCTGTCCTGCAATACTACATTATTTAGTATTTTGCTCTTAGAAACTCATCTCTCTGTTATTGCTTCATTCCCAGACTGCTCTGCTCTTTTTGAAACTCGACTATGTTTGCTTTTTCTGCAAAATAATTTGGTCTGATAAGAAATTCATCAAGGAGAAATCTGATGAGCCTCGAACATGAATGTCTGAAGAACCTTTCACATAATGTAGATTGGTTTCCAGGAGGAGAGCATTATCTGCGGTTTTAGAGTATTTTAAAAAAAAACTTGGACCAGTTGGAATTAATTAAGAAATAACTCCCAGCAGTCACAGGGGTCCTAGACATCAAGACATCTGCGTTGTGTTTGCAATTGTCTGTGGATAAGTACTCAAGGCACCAAATGATGGTTTCTGAGATGGCAAATCCTGTTTGTTTATGCTTCCTGCTATAACAAGGCTCTCGGACTCGAAGTGTTTATCCTGTAAATGTATTGCTCTTTTTTTTTTTCAATTTAACGATGAATAGGATGGCAATTGCAACTGGTTGTCAGAATAGTCCACAGCAGTAAAATCAGTCTGTGGTCAATCTCATGACTGGCTGTCCTCACCGTGGATAAAATGTGGAAACCCTTGTAATTACAACCACTGAAGTCAATAATTGACAGAATTAAGCTATTCAGAGGTCAGGAAAAGTGAAAACAAGAAGACCCTATGGCTCTCGATGACCAGAGAGAGCCAGATAATTAGCCCTGTTTCAAGAAAAACAAGAGGAAGCATTTTCAGGTTATTTTGTCTTTTTGATCAAGAGGTGTCGGATTCCAGCGCTGATGTTTTATGTGGTTCTTTTTGGGTTGTTCATCACATGGCCCCTAATGAACTCAAACTGCAGTCCCAGAACTTGTGAAGGATTCATCTTGCAGCATTTCACCAGCAGGGTTTGAGTTTGTAGTCGGCCTAAGATCCCAGCTGGAAATTACTGTGGGTATTGAGCATAATCCCATGATCTGGCATAGTTTTGCAGCCTTTAGAATTTTAGCCAGAAGCCAGATTGGGATCAGGCCTCCTGCCCTGTGGGGTATTCTGGACACGACAGAGGTGAAGCAGAAGACCCGAGGATGGGAGTTTGGATAGCTCCTGACGGGAAGCCCCTACAATCTCCCTGCTTACACTGAGAAAATGTAGTTTCCAAGAACAAAAAAAATGTGCAAAATTACATTTTTCTTTTCTATCAGAAGTAGTTGCCAAACCATTTTATGCAAGACATAGGTCTCACTACACAACTCTGGCAAGTGTGAAATTGAATAAGTTGTTCCAGGATTGCCTCTGGCTTCTAACGCATTAAGCACTGTCCAATTTTTTTGTTTTATCTGTTTTGCAATTGTATTTTTCTGAAATGGCCCCTTGAAATGGGGGCCAGGAACTGGAGCAGTCACTCAGGGGTGAAGAGCCGAATTCTGTCAGATGCTATAAAGCCACTTTGAAATAAAAAGTTTTCCACATGTACAACAGTTTTCATAATCGAGCATAAACAGTTCAATCAGCTGTAATCCTGATAGACCACATCTGTCACTGTACTCACATGGCACCCTGCCTGTGTTAATCTGTCCTGCCTCCTGTATGACCTGATTAGAAACAGACTAGTGCTGGACAGATACTATGCTGAGGGAAGAGTGGAAAACAGGTCTCACTGAGGATGAACAATTTCTGTTATGCAAACAGAATGTTATCGGCGTTGATCTGTTTTAAAAACCATCTGGGCTCCAAATTTAATGCTGGTCTATATCACGGCCATTTCCTGGTGGACAGAATCGGCGTGATTTGAGACTGTTTTGCCATCTTTGAAGCAAAAGCTTTGGAACCTTTAAAAGAACACAGTGCACTTTTTCCACAGTCAAAGCAAACTCCATTTTGAAAGATATATATTTTTTTGCGATTGCAGCTAGCTCCATGGAAGGATTTCAAAGATTGCTTGCATGTCCTGCTTTCTATAAAAACTAATTTTGGGCCCATCTGACAATTGTGGAAGAACTTTGAGTTTGTGGCAAATCTTCTCTGCCTACCAACACAATACCCTTTCCATGGGAGGGATTGCTGTTGCTTTGCAAAAATGATTATCAGAGCCATGTTTATGTCTAAGAGAACATTTATTTATTCACAAAATGCCTCTGGAAGAGACGAAACATAGTGATAATCTAATTTCTAAGCAAAACATGTTGAGAATCCTTAGTTTCCTAACTCTTTCAGACTGCCTCTCTGAACATCTTGGGGTCTATTTAAGAGTTTTTTGGTGAAGGTTTGGAAATTTCCTGTTCTCTTGTGCATTTTATACCCTAAATCCATTATTTTAGTCTTGTTGTAGCTTCAGACTACTCTCATTCGGCCGTTGGGAAGAGTTTTCCAATAATTTATGCTCATTGTGTATGTATTTTTCTTTTGTCAGACTGTGAAAATAGAGTTTTAAGGTCGGAAGCCAGTGTTATGAATTTCTCACTGGTTTTATTGCTCGGAAGAGAAGCAGAATAAAAATCAGGGAAGCCTGGAACGGAGCTCTCTCTCAATAGTCTACTGCCATCCTGCCAAGAAGAAGAAAAAAGGGCTGCTGGTGACTCTTTCTCGCTGTAACCGAAATGAAAAAAAAAAATGTTGTGTAAAAACGCCGCTTTTCTCACTTTGCTCGGCTGAACCCGAGAATTTCCAGCTGTGTCCCAGCCTCCGTTCTGCCCGCGCTCCCATGCCGGGAAGGTGGTGGCTACAGGTTCCCCCTCGAGCAGCAATTCTGTCACACCTCCAGTGATGTGACACAAAACCGCACATTCCTAGGGCGTAATTACAGCTCTGCGGTGTGTGATTGGGGTCCCAGTCTGCGTTTATTGGGGGGGGGGGAATCTGAGACAGACCCACTTACCACAACAAAACCCAGCCAACAAAGGCTGTTTTTTAATCTTCCCCTTTTGCGAGGGCAAGTTCATCAGCAGATCAGGAGTGATCGGCAGCTGTTTCCCTTTCTCTTATTCACTCCCCCACACTTCCCTTCAGTTTCTTTTTTCTCCCAAAGCCGAAAGGAATTTGTGCGTTCGTGTGTGCATTTTATTGTGCATTTATTTTATTGATTTTTTTCCAGCATTTATCAGGCTGAGATGAAACCATTTCTGTGTCGTACATCGGAAAAAGTTAAAAGCTCATAACTGCCACATGACGGTTTTCCCTGCTGGACTGTACAAGGAAGTTCCTTGTTTCACCCAGTAGACAAACAAAAGAAGGGATTATTTCAGTACCCTAATCGATCAAGTGGTTTTCTTTGCCAGATGGGAATCGGTGTGTGTGTGTTATAATGGAGTTTCCATTGTTATTTACTATTACCATTGGAGTAGTGTTTTTTATTGTGAAACTCGGATGAGGGGTTCTTAAAAGAAAAGAGGTCCTGTAGCTAAAGGCCACTAGCAGGCATAGGAGGTTCTGAGTCTAGAATGGTCAATCGCTGTTTTGCATGGAAGTCGTCCTGCTACAAACGGGTCTGGAGGTGTGAAACTCTGCACTCTCCTCTGAAATGACTTGTGACTTCCCCGATGTTCCTTTGGCCAGAATGGTGGGCTCTACTACATCTCAATTCCAGGATCCGGACTTTGGTTCCTGCCCGTCTGCCAAAGACATGCCCGTTTTTGGTGGTTAGCTAATCTAAACTGTCCCTTTCCGTGAAGGGAGTTGGGAATTCAAGGGATTTCATCCTTGTGGGGTCTGTTCCTGGTTCCCAAGCTATAGCGATGGCCTTCTCTTATCTTTCGGATGTCCTGACTCTCGGTCATTCCTGACTGGCCTCTGGCAGCCCATAGGATCAAATTAGCTTTTAATGTGCTTCCGTAATGCAACAATCAATGTGATCTGCAGAGAACTGTAAAACCTCTTTGTCATGTGTCAGCACAGTTTATGTGACCGTGATAAACATCAGGTAGAAATGAGAGAGGATCTGTAATTTTGGGGGCATTTGTATCCCATTGGTCAAGCATTTTAAATCAAACCTGTTTTCGACTGTCTTAAAAGTTTAGAACTGGTAATCTCTCAAAATGGGGAAACACAGAAAGCTCATTATTACCGTTACGTTCACAAGCGCACTCTAGTCCTCTGTGGGTTATTGAGCTCGTGTTGAGAAAAAGTGAGAGTTAAGAACTCTGGATTACAAATGAAAAAAGTTGCATTTTTGGCTCTTACTGCTTGTTTGATTACTAGTAGTAATCAGTCCCAGAATCTCACCCAGGTGTTTCCTGAGGACTCCCAGAAGAGAGTCAATAAAGGGGACGTTAGTGTAAAGACATTCCCCTTATTTTCAATCCTGAACACACCTGCACTTAATTTCCACTCGTGACCCTGTGTCCTTGTTTAATTGCTGAGCTGGAAGTATTCCCCTGGCCCAACTTTGTCCATTGCGTTGTGCATTTTGAAATACCTGATTCAAAAGATTGGCTACATGTGAATCTCAATTGAACTTTTATATGTTTATGCACAATCAAAACTGTACTCCTGCTCATAAAATTTTGTTTTTGTTTATATTTAAAAAATGGTCATTCCAGATGTTGTTCAGGACCCACTGCATTCTGGGTAATCACAATTATGCCTGTGTTCCTACTTCGGTGACCATTTCTAATTTTATCCTGATACTCTTAGAATGTCCTCTGATCTATCTTCACCTGCGAAGTATTGCACTTGGCCGATATTGACATGGATCTTATGGAAGCCTTCCTAACTGCAGTTTGAAGAGTTAGTTCAATGCCACTAATAGAAAATAAATAGAAGTAATTAGTTCCATTTCTCTTCACTGTTTCCAGTTACTGTGTGATGTTTGCTTTTTGTAGCTGGGAGCCAAGACTGTTGTCCAGGAAGATTCGTTCCAGCTCTACAGTCTGATCTGATTGTCAAGGGCACCACAGACCCACAGAGGTCATCTTAGAAGATAGTTCTTAAATTATTCATATGTGTGGGGCTTAATTATTTGCATAAATATATTCACTTGAGAGAATTTTCAAGGTTGTCTTTTACAGAAGCACATTATTATATCCTTATTGGATATTTCGGCGTCCCTTACAGAGCTCTGTGCGAAACGGTGTCGAGAGTTTTTGTATGAATTCATAGTGCGCAGCTTGATTTATCCTGACTCAGAACGTGTCTAGACTTTGTGTAGCACTTCTCCCTCAGTCAGTACTGGCCTTTTCGGGAACTAATAATATTGTCGGAGAGGACTTCTCTCCAAGTCAGGGTGTCTCCTCTCCCATCATTTCTCCTCTCTCCCTTTGGAGGGAACACATGGCATTTCAGGTCATGCTGCAATCACAGCTACTGTAAATCCTGTCTTTTCTTTTTGGTCAATAGTACACAGGGCTGGAGTTCACCACATGATGATTACCAAACAAGCCCCTTTTTTTTGTTTGTCACAGCGAGAGTGAAGTTGCACTGCCGGACACTAATCTCGCTTCCCCGAGGAGGAACAAGCTCTGGAATTCGCCAGAGCTCTGAGTCCTACCTGGTTCAAGCTTTAGTTTTCTGGGGGGGTTTGTTTGGTAGGAGGGGGGATACTGGGAGATGCTGCTTTCAGCAGCAGTTCCAGTTTCCTCTGGCATTAGGCTTTCATCTCTCAGCCAGCCAAACTCTCAGTACTCTTGGAAAAGAAACATGACTGACAGTATTAAGTAGCGGCCAGGGCAGTTCGAATAATGATCATTTGCAATTTGTTCAGTTTATCATCATAAAATTAAAACTGACGTATTCCTGGACAGAGTCCTTTCACCTCGTCTGCAAGAAAACACAGCTGAAGTGTAACGCAGAGGCCTGCTAAGCCAGTGTTGAAGTTCAGTGAGAGCCATGGTCAGCTGCCATTCAGCTGCAAAGAGAGGATATGCAGGTGGGTGGTGGGCATTTTTTAAAATAATTAGTCCTCACCCTTATCCTTCCAGTGCGTCGCAACTTAAAACATCGGAGCCCTGCCGCGGAGTGGGAACAGGAGCCTCCGGAAAGGTTTTTCAGTGTGTCCTGGGAGCGCACTTGAGCTGGTGGTTCATGGGCTCTCCACTGGAATTCCCCAAGGATTTCCAGTCTTCTCTCTCCATAAAACCCCCTGTTTCTTTGCTAAAGTGCTCACCTCTCTTTGCTACTTATACTGTACTTTGTAGTGCTGTCTCTGGGTGGGAAAGCTTTGCAACATGGTGTTTATCAGGGCCAGGAAGGCAGTAACCTTGCTAAAGAGTGGGTAATATGGCAGCATCTATATTTTGTAAACAAAAGGTAACTATGAGAGCAACATTTTTTAAGCATTGTGTACTTCTTATACAAGTTGCAAAACAACTATGTCCCACGAATCTGTTTCACTTTATTTTTCAGTGGCTTCAATAGGCCTTTGTCTGCCTCGTGTGGAGTCATGCTTTCAAGCCACTGCAGAATAATAAGATCCAATTGTGTGGTGAGCCCAGGGGCAAAAACCAAACAGCTTTACAGGCTTTTAATACAATAAATGCTGTCAACAGTGTTTAACCTTCCAATAAAACATGAAAAAGATGTTCTACATTTTGTGTTCTGTCTCTGTCCACTGCAGCATTTGTAGAATCCAGGCATTTTTATTGCTTCTTTGAACTGTTTTGGCTGCATGGACAAGGATGGGCGGAGCGGTGGCTCTGTGGCTCAGGATCTGCGCCTGTGGCTGGAAGGTTGATGGTTCAAATCCCGCGGCCAGCAGAGGAATCCTAATCTGTTGGGCCCCTGAGCAAGGCCCTTCACCCCAGCTGTTCCAGGGGTGCCGTACAATGGCTGACCCTGTGCTCAGCTTCTCTCCATGTCTGTGTGTCTGTGTCTCCATGGAGAAAAGCTGGGGTATGCGAAAAGACAAATTCCTAATGCAAGAAATTGTATAGGGCTAATAAAGAAACATTATCATTATCATGAGCGCTGTATAAAATAGGAGCCGAAACTGCGATGCTGTGGCCTTTTTTCACTTCTCTTTCTGCTGAAGTTATGTTTTTGAGTGCTTTTAGAGGTGGGCTGGGACAAAGACAAACAGATGACACAGTATCAGTCTGTTTAATCATGACGAATGGAGGACTTCATTTCATAGCATACCCGCAGTCAGTGAAAGCTTTTTGGACTAGATCCAGTTTGCTGAAATGTGGCAAGACGCATTTCTCTTTTCGACAGAGTCATATAAACTGAAACCTTTTTCTCAGCTGTGGTTTGTCCCACTTACCAAGTGTACCGTTCTGACATGACTTAGGCCCAACTTTAAAACCTTGTCAAAGAGATAATCTGCAGATGAGTCTGTGGCGGGGTCTGTCAGTGTTTCAGAGAGGCCTTGTTCATAAGTGTAAAGAATGTCTTTTATTAAGGAAGGATTTGAAAAACAGATTAGCAAAGATAACGTCAGCTATGACTAAACGATGAAGACCAGTTGGATTATAGAAAGAAACTGAGCAAGTCATTTTTTTTTCTTGTTCTGAGAACAGATGAGTGTGTGTGACAGGAAGACCTGACATCACAACATTCAGGAAATTTCAATCAAATAAATCAGTAATAGCCTCCGGGCCACTTCTGTATGACTGATGAAGCGCACAGACAACACAGTTAGTAAATTAAACAGTAGTTACGCAAGTCAGTGTTACTTAGCAGAAACGAACACGTTTTTCTTTTCCCCCCAAATCAACATGTATTAAATATTTGTGTCAAGGATTGCATATGTTTGCATACTCCAGCCTCCACTATGGTGAGTGAAATAAGAGCCGGTGCATCTCTGTGCTCACACCTTATCCTCCCAGGCAGCCCAGAGGAGCAGTGGGCTTGTTTGGCAGTATTGACAGCCGAGTGAGCTGCCGGTTTCTGGAGTGTTGAGCTGTGAGGCCTGAGGGACGGACGCTTGCAGCCCCCTGAAGATGTTTGTTAGGAGGGGGGAGGGACGTTTCAGTAAACTCGCACTGAGACCATAACAAGCCAGAGCCGCGACAAATTCATCTTTGGCATCGAGCACTGCAGTGTCCGGTGGAGGCTAGGTGGGATCTTTGATTTCTCTGGGGGGGGGACGGGGGGGGGACAGAGGAGGTGGAGAAGTTCACAGAGGCTCGCTCGGGGAGAGACTGGATCATCTTGCCGGGACGAGGGAGCTGCAAGAGTGTTGCAGGCTGGGGTCAGCTCGCAGCTGTGCTGTCCCCCTTGATCAGCGGTGCTTACGGCGCGCCCTGTGAGGGCAAAGAGGATTTGCAATCAGTTCTGTGCTCATTTCATCAAGTTGCGCTGTGCCGCTGTGCCTCACCCTGCCGCGCACCGTGACTTATCAGACTTCGCCGTGCCCTCTTCCTCTGCGCGCTCCCACCGGCTCTCTTTCCAAGTGATTAAATTGACGGATTAGTGTGGGAAGGCCTCTGGAAGTTTTTTTCTGCTGGATGGCTGAGCTGTTCCGCAAGGCTCTCATAACCCTCCAAAAAAACGTGAAAGATACAAACTTTATTAGGCCTGAAGGAAACGTATATGTTTCCTGGGTATTACTATAATCAGATGAGCTCTTTCAAGTTTCACAATAAGCAAGAATTCAATAGCCTAATTAAAATGTCATATCGGAGGGTCACGTTAAGAAATGCCAAACTGCTGCATTCAGCTGGGAGGAGGAAGCATTTGGAATCGAAACAAAGTGTGGGATGGGCTGTGAAGGTACTGCTCACACAGCCGGGAGTCGCGATGGAGGGACACACAGAGCGCCTACTGAAGGGGATTGAAGGAAATTACACAGGATTAGAAGGCTTTTAATAACCTTATCCACCAGGACATTTTCATCAAGAACGGGCTCCTGTAGGACAGCAAAAGCAATCAGACCCTCTTTTGCAGCTCTGTGGATTAAACTACTGAAGATTTGCTGGGCTGGGCTGGTTTCACTGGCTGCTCCCAACCTTCGGGGGAGGGAAAAAAAACTGGAAGAAAAGAAAGAACTAACCTGACGATGCTGAAACGAGTTTTGGTTTCAGGATTTATTCAAGTTCCCTGTCTCTCTGGAGTTACACCCAAAACTGAAAGTTTTGTAGTGGTCTGGGGGTTCCAGTGCAGGTGGGACTTTGCACCTGGTCTTGATTGTAGCTCACCAGGCTGGGGCTAATTATACCCTCCTGCATCTCTATCCCCGTGCCCAGCTCCTTCCTTGTAACTTCTCACTATGCCATGTGCCTCAGATAATTAGCACAGGAGGAATTTCTGCTGTACTTTTGCACTAAGTAACCTTTAACATTGTGATTAAGGAAATGGTTCAGCTGTGTCAGATTGTCTTAATTAAGTTGTTTCTGCAGTTCCTCGACACACACGATGGGGATAATGAAAAGACATGAGCTGTTAACATTTAAAACTTTGATAATGCCAACTACAGTCTTTAACTATTGAGGTTTTGAAGTAGGAAGCAAGTTGGTTTTAGAAGAAATAAAATATTAATGGTGTATTTAATAATATTTACCTTATAGGCACTTTTCATCTCACTTTCAACCACAGAATGCTTTAGATATAAGACCTGGCCTACATCATCCACCACTATACAGTACAGCACCCCCTGACCAAGATGTGACTGCCCCAACACACAGCAGATCGGGTGGACTAGTGAGAAATCACATCACCGGTTGAATTTAGGGGTAACAATAGACTTTTCAAAGAACAGAGTGAAATATGACCAGTTCCTTGGACTTTACACCTCTGCTCTAACATACAGTGTTCTGGGATCTTTAAGGACCAAGTAGGCAGGGCCTTTGTAACATCTTGTCTAAAAGATCCCTCTTCTTACAGCACATATTGTGGTTTGCATAGGATACTTTCAGGGTACTCACTGTGCAATGTGCATAAAGAGAAAACATAATTCATTGACTATACATTGTTATAAAAGCTTTTATTGTTTTTCATTTTATTACATGTTATTTAGTTTCAGAAAATGACAGCCTCATTTGCGGACTCTTCCAAAAGACTCTGTGATCATAAACAATGCAATTAAAATGCTGAAAGTGTTAATGATTTAACAGGCTGCACTATGTGCTCTGCAGAACAAGGGAAAGTATTATAACTGAATTAAGCTCTATGTGATTTTTGTATCCAGGAACCCAGAGTTAAAGAATTGTACTGGCTCTTGTACAATGACTCTGGCTACTCGTCTTCTTCCTGTAGTGTTATGTCAGGATTGGCATGGAAAGTGCAAAAAAATGGAATGCAGAATGCCAGCTTGTTCAGCTCACCATGCAAACACAGTTAAGTCAGCCTTTTCAAAAGGAGTGATTCTGCGTGTTTGTGGTGCAAAGGTGTAAGATGTACACACTTTCTTTTGGGGAATGCAAATCACACTTTATACAGTAGGATGGAAGATAACACATTTTTTGTGGCCATAAATACGCGTCTATAACTGAGAAACATCAGACTTGGCCATGCAATTGGTCAGTAATCAAGGTCACTTACTACCGTCTTACTGAAACTGTTATAAAGGATTTATTCATGAGTTTGCAGGCTTCGTATTGAAGTATCGATCTGTAGTATGGCCGCATTGCTAAACCTGCTGCATAAATAGTATTGCAAACTACTGTGCATTTAATAGTAGATGGGGATTTCCCCACTTACATTAGTTTCGCTTCTTCTTTTACTTTGCAACCCAAACAGTCCATATGTGTGTGTCTGTGGTTCAGAAATGTGGGCAATTGGTGACTTTTCACAATTGACGAAACTCGGAGTGAAACTCTTCTTAAAAGTTGCAGGCTAGCAGGTTACTTTGGTTTAGCAGCAGGTCTTTATTTAGAAATGAACAAGCCACATGATCACAGGCTACAGGGGAATCCCAAATAAATGACACATCAGTGTGGAAAAAGAAACGTGACTTTTCTGCGGTTATTACAAAATAAAGTATGAGCTGTGATCAGTTTCTAGGTTGCTAAACGCGTGTTTTTGTTACTTTAATAACAGGCAGGCCATTTTAAGAGTTGACTACAATTACAGACTATAAAAAATATCATAGGCTGGTCAAACTTTATTGTGTGTGTAGGTTTGTTACTAAGAAACAAATCATAAACGCTAGATTGCCAGTTCTAAATGTCTTATATATGCCTCAGAAGTGATACTTACTAGCTGCAATTTGTTTTTCCGATTCATAAGTAACTTATTAAATGTTTTATAAAAGTATAATATTCATATAAGACTTATTTCAGTAACACTTTCAAATAGGAATGTGTTAATACTCTAAAAATGATATATTGTACTAGCACATCAGTGCTAAATAAATTATGACTTCATTTACAACATTGATTGTGTACAATATTCCAGAGAATATCAAACAGGTACATTTCAAGGTTTAATGTAGTTTTCTATGCTAAAAGCTCTAAGTATTTCTAGCCTTGAGCAAAGAAGAACGAATGAACCTGATTTAAGTGTAAAAGTGATTAAAGTTTTTAAGTATTAGGAGTGAAAGAAGAACCAGACAACACTAAGAAAAAGAGTATTTAAGAACAAGAGGCTCTTCTTTGCACTAAGGGTTTTGGGAGGCTGGAACAGGTTCCTCAGTCATGTAGACAAAGCTGCTATCGTGACTGCTTTCAACAAGCAGCTGAATGAAATTCTCAGATGAGTTAGCTACTGTACTAGCAGCTACGCAGCTGAGATATTTCCAATTGCCTCCTCTCATTTGTAATAAACACCTAGTATAAACCTAACACATACATACTTCACATCTCAGTAAAATGCATGTATTAAACACTCGCGGTACTGACATTAACCCAGCAAGCCGTGTTTCAGTAATAAAGCTGTCATACATGCTCCCAGGTGTCTCTTGTTCTGAAGTGTTATCGTGGTTTCTGAAGTCCTTTTTGACTGTGTAAACTCGAGCCTTTCATTTAAACAGTGCATGTGGGCATTTCCCACCCGCTCATGGGGGAAAATTCAGCGTTCGCATCTCCACTCTTAGTAGTATGACCTTTATTTTGTTAATCTGTTTTTACTTGCTCCCTAGACTCATGGTGCTTTTTACACACAATTCAGCCCTTGATCCTGTTGAGTAATGCATACAATACAGGAAAACAAACATGCAATCAAATTGCTGTAGGAACTACAGTTGGAGTGGGTGGAAGAAATGTAGAATTATGTGTGTATAAATAAAACAATGCATAATTCATTTGCTGCAGTGAGTGTAATCTAAGAGTCAAATCCTGTCTCTCAATTCTCCTTTTTAAGTCTGCTATCCACATCCCCATTGTAGGCTTCACCTTTCCATTCTTTGTGAGAACTAAACCCAACCCTCCAGAGCTGCACCTGTCTTGATTAGAGCCATTCTTACCTTGGCCAGGTGTGCAGCAGCCTGCACTCCAATCTGTGTATGACCTAGGGAGCACTGAGCCGAGGGTCTCTCTGTGCTGCTGATAATGGCTTGTCTGTGGGCATGTGCCTGGGTTTTTCTCTATTATTAAAATACCTCAGGTGGGTACTTTCATAACACTCCTCTTTTTTTAAATTCTGTTGTTTTAGACAAAACAATTCTCATTGAGAGTAATATCCTGGAGACCCATTTAAAGTGGCAGGGGATTCGAACCCATGACGCTCTGATCTGGAGTCTAGAGCTCTTGCCACTACGACACACTGCTCTCTTCATGATTTTAAAGTTGGGAAATGCAATCTGGTTCTTTCAAAAGCACGATAGCAAACAGCTGTCTGGACAGGCTCATGGTGGACTGCGTTTCTTTCACCGTTAAAGTATTTATAACCACACAGTTTTTTTTTATTTGTTCTTGAAAAGATGTTCTGCTAGTCTTCTCCCATGTTCCACAGGGCTTGCTGGAGTTTGACGATGCTATTAGTAAGCACAGAAACATTACCAGCACAAACGGACAGCTTTGCTTTTGGAACTGTAGTAGTACGGATTTCTTTTGTCTTATTTAATAGTGTTAACCTCAGTCTGCAAGGTGAAACTCTTAATTTAAATTAGTAAGTCACTGGAGGGCTGTATAATAATAATTTTACTTCTGAGTGCTTTTGAAAAAACTCAATATACGTGATTCACAATAGAAACAAGCAAAGGAAAAAATGCCAACACATTTATTCTGTAAAGCCTAATCATGCATCTTTTTTTAGTGAAAGGATAAGTGCTGATGGTTGCAATGTCTCCAAATTTGTAAAGTCTTTATTCATGGGAATTGTGGTTACAGCAGTTAAACATGCTTTTTATGAAGCTTGTATGAACAGTAATAGTATTTGCTGGAAGTTGATAATAAGAGTCCTCAAGAACACAGGAGACAAATCACTGAATGTTTGCAAGGTCCACAATTAACAAAGACAAGCACAGTGATAAAAAAAAACTTGCTTTTATTGCTTATATAGCACAAACTATAGATATGCGTCTGAACTACAGACTCCCATACCTGCTGAGACAAATAGAAACTGAATCATATCAAATGTCGTTCGGGCCCATTTACACAAGACAGAACATACAAATCCAAGAAAGACTGCAAATGGAAGGAGGCCATCTAGGTGCTTAGTTTTGGCAAATAATTGATCCCAGGATTTTACCCAGCTATTTCTGAAAAGAAACCAGAGTATGGGCTTCAGCCACATGGCTGGGCAGCTTGTTCCTGTCACGCCTTCATCCCACCACATTCTCACACGGAAGCGCACTCACGCTGATCACACTCCAGCCCCAAGCACTTCTGCTAAACGACACTGCTCCTGCCAATCAGCCAACCACGACACTCCATCAATCAGCGCACCTTCTCCCTCGCACAATACTTAAACCCCCCAGAAGCCTCTGTTCTTTGTCTGGTATTGGTTGTTCTTTGGAGCACCTACCTTGCCTTTGTTTCTGCATTCTACTCTCTCTGTAATGAATCTTGGAACCTTCCTCTGACCATGTCTACTGTCTTGCCTGTTTGGATTGGAAGCCTTCTGGTTGACCTATACCTTTTGAATCACGGAACTGCCTTTTGACTAAGCCTTCTGCCTTGCCCTCCTCTGGATTGGAAACCTACTTGCCTACCTTTTTATTATGAACCTCGGAACTCGACTTGGCCTTCGCTTCTCGCCTAGCCCTCATTCCCTCCAGGAACTTCACCCTCATCTCTAGCCCTCCTAAGGTACCGCATAGGGTTCATCTTCCTGTCTGCTCAGCGGGTCATCTGTGACCGTTCCAGACTCCCACACCCCCTGTGTATTAAATATGTATTGTAGGTGCAGGGATTGTGTCTTCATGTATTAAGAAGCTTAATATATGTCATTAAAATAATGAATTAACTGAATTTCCATCACAACACATCCCAGGCAAGGCTTGAAGTTGAGTATTTTGAATGGTAGAACTTGGATTTCTTGGTTGCTTCGTCAAATGGTATTTAAAGGGCTTGTGGTAGGGAGAGCTTTAGCTGCACAGAAAAGAGTTTGCTGGAAACATTAGTGTAGAGCCCTTGGCAAATGTCTCTCCCACTACACAGCCCTGTAACTTCACAAGACAGACTGTAAAGACAAAGGATGTGGCGAATCATGAAACCCTCAAACCTCTGAAACAAGAGGTTTGGAAAAAGCATTTACAAGGCGCTGTTTTTCAAACGTTTTAATGAAATGGCACACTGATCCAGCAAAGCCTACCAATTAACACCGTTTGGAACAGCTGAAGGGAATTACTCATAAAAACTGATCTTGGAGAAGAGGGCGTGGTTTTATATTCTCACCTGTACAGAATAAAATTATTCTCAGGTGAGTAATACCCCTAGGGGTTACCTGAGTATAAAGACAGTGTTTTGTTTTGTAACTGAGAGCAAAGGGGTGTGTGTGTGTTCACAAAATGTGATGTAACTCAATTGAAAAAAATCGTTACTGTATGTTGTATTTTTATCATTCTTTTATCATTTTTGACCGAGGACACTGACATTGAAAATAACAGTGGATGACACGTATTTCACCCAGGGTGGTATTTACAGGTGGACAGCAGCATTCCACACCTGCACGTGCAGAAACAAACAGATACAGATGGCTGGTCATTAGCTCCTTCAGGGGGTGGGCAATCTTTTTAGTTTGCACAGTTGGGAGGTGTAACAAATGGTTGCAATTCCCTGTCCCCCCTCCCTCCCAAGTTGTGTTCATTCTTCACTGAGTGACATCACTCCCTGACAGCTCCCTCGTGCTCATTGGCTGAGGGAAGCAGAATTGCTGCTGAGCTCCAGAACTCGCAGTCCTGTGCCAAGAGATGACATCAGCACGTGGAATTCAGCCACGAATGAAGCTTAGGTGCTTTTCCAGCCACAATGCCCCCCTCCACGCCCTCCAGCTCTCCCTCCTCTGTAGCACTGTGACATTGATGGCTGGGGATTTTGATGAAGTTGTCAATAATAAGTGGAAAGAAAAAAAATGAATGCAGTGCATCAATCTGGCTGTCCCCTGAGGAATGAGGTTTAACCAATCTTTAGTTCCCTCTCTTGGCTTTGTGACGGTTGTGATGTTCCACACTGTAGGGGGTGCTCGTGATCATACTAACGGGGGCTGGGCTATGTCTCAACAGTTATAGCAACACTTTTTTAACTGCTTTTGTCAGTTGCCTAAACAACTTCAAACTTCAAAGAGCCATTGCAGCATCACTGAATCATTGCAGACAGACTGTATGGTGCCCTTACTTACCAGGAATAATTGTTCTTCTTTAAAGAGGATTTTGGTTAAATATTTCAAAGTATGAATTTGCATGCCTCTATAAGGTGTGTACTGAAATGCAGATGATATGTACATCAAAGGAAATCAAACCACCTTGGGAGTTCATAAATTGTGTTCTCCAAATATCAGAAAATAACTAGGCTTTCTGCATTCAAATTAAGGTCTTCAGAGTATATAACACTTGAGTTTACTTTTCTGTACTTAACATCATCTGTGTAAAATACATAACGTGTTTAATGCTTTTTCTCAGTGCTACCCCTAGAAGATGTACAGGCATGGTCTCCAATCCCTGCAGCCTGTAGTTAAAATAAAGCGAAGAAGAACGATAGGTTTATTTGTTGGTACCAAAAAATATGTTTTGCCAATGCATTTTTGCATAGCGCTGCCTTCTTCTGTATGTTAGCCTGCCTTTCCTGTTGCTCTAAAGAGCTCCCAGAAATAAAGGCGTAATTTGATTTTGCAACTGCACATTTTTAAATACATTTACATCCCGTTCATCTTTAACTTTTAATGTGGTCCTACCGCATTTTGTAGCAGAATACCATTTTATGGAAAATGATTAAGTGTGAGGGAATTGTTCCACTGTCAGTACTGAGGCTTGGAAGTTACATGGTTAAATGATGGAGCAGAATAGACAGAAAAACAGCATTTAAATGCTCAAGCAAAGCTGGAGCACAAAGACACACACACACAAAAAAAACTTGTTCTACTGCTCTCCAGATTATTCCCTTTATGCTGTGGATGTCTTTGTGTTGCGGTATAAACCTCTCTTCCGAAAGATAAAACGCAAAGTGACTTTTTTTTTATCCTATGAGGACCTGCCCGTGATGAGAACTGCCGAATACCGGCAGAAGCTAGCCAGCGTCTTGTTCAGGTTTGAGTGAAATCCGCAGGCAGCCGGTAATTTGCTCCATGTTCATTTTTCTCAGTGCTGCATTCACAAGCTAACCCAACATGAAAGGCCTTGACTCAGCTCATGGAAAAGAAGAAAAAGGGATTGTGCAGGGCTCTTGAAGTGGGCACATGAGTGCATTCATTACATGATAGCTTAGCTGCAATACTTCATTACCGATAGGCAACTGTAGTGATGTCTCTCCTCTCCGCAAGTACTGTAGCTTGTCATTTGACCCGCAGATTTGAAAGATAAGTACAGAGACAGAAATTAACTTCCATGTAAACTGTCATATTTATAGTTTACACGGCATCTTCAGTATGAGTCATCTTTGTCAGCGAACGGATGGGGGAAGTTTGAGGGATTATTGAACTGTTGCACTGGCATGCCTGGGTGACATAAAAAACAATAAACCCGCTCTCACACTCTACGATTTTCCAAGGAATAAAGACTACGGGCTGAGCATGTTGTGTCCTCTGTACTTTAAATACATAGCAAGAGATACTGTGTGAGTGCAAGCATTTTAATCAATGAGCTAAACCATTTTATTTGCAAAGGTGAATTAATGTTCAAAAACCTTCGACAAGGTATGACTGACAGTATAGAATTCAGCATTTTAAAGGTTTTCGGGTACAGAGAAGTCTACTCAGGCAGAAACAAGTGCACAAGTCAAAATGGTAAAGTTGTGGTCCTTCAGAGAATCTCAGAAACATAAAACAGAGCCTCCATGACAAAAGGCCGCTATCAGTCCTGCTGTTTGTGACTGTACTTCTAGTGCACTGATATTCACTCCCGCTCCTAGAGTGCTACCATGTTTCAGCCTGGATTCAGTTTAAGGCACTGATATTCACTCCTGATCCTAGAGCGCCACATTGTCTCCCGGCTTGCATTCAACCCTGGACTCTTAATTACTTAATTGGAATGTCTCCAGGTCTTACTGATTGAGGATTATATGTTCCCTACAAAACCTGGTGGACTGTGATCCTCCTGGTCCAGGAGCGAATATCTCTGGACTCTTAGTGCGAAATTGAACCGTTAACTGAACTAATGATTGAATGCGTCAGACCTTTCTAATAGTTGTGAAAAGACGTGCTTTTCGCACGAGGGAGGAAGCTGCAGAGGTCAAATGAAATATCGGAGAATCCCAAAACTCAGAAAACTCTAAAGACAATGCTTATTATCAGCTACATCCAGTGCTCCTTTGATAAAATCAAGAGCTTGGTTGGAATAAAAATCAGCTGTGAAAACCTATGCTAAGCTAGTGTATGGAGCTCAGGGCTCTTGAACAGCATGAGGCTGACTGGACACTGAGGCAGTGATACATGTGTCCCACCTGTTTGGAGCTGGGAGATCCACCCATCAGTGCCCAGACCCTGCTAGCTTTAATAAACCCCTCCTCCACCTCCTCTTTTTTTTTCTTGGCTGTGCCCGACACGGCCCGGCGCAGTGTGTCAGCTAGCACATGCCCAGCTACTCTGCTCGACTGCTAAGCATCTATAATTGGTAGTGGTTAGCGGTGATCTAATTGTCACAGTTGGTTAACGGCATGGGCATTTAATATTTCATTAGATAATCTGTAGCTCATCTGTGCTGAGAGCACATTCGTTCCAGACGCAGCAAACATTCTAAATATAAGAGCTGCTCTATTTCAAAGGGATATTTCACACATGAACAATTTTAGTTTCCTGCTCCTCGGTTTAAGGACAGTTTCTTCTTTCCTTCTTTTTTTTTTAACTGCAGGTCAGCATTAGAAAAAGTAGAAATGTAAAGTCCGTGTGCCTGTGAATCATTCTGCACAAAGTGCAGCAGGAGATTTTACGATTATCGATAACGTGAATTCCTTGTGGAAGTCTCACACACAGTCACACAGCTCGTGCTCTGCTCTACCCTTGTTGTCTTGTATTTATCTCTGTGTTTCCATGCCTACTTCAGGTATATTTTGTATGTGTCCGTAATTCACCCCTTGAATACAATTTTCAATAGCATATAAAAGCAATGAGGTTTGCTCGGTGGCAGGGCCCTTCTACAGATCAAATGTCAGTTGCTTTGCTTAAAAATAGCTGATAAGTCATTAAATGATTAACCAAATGAATCATAGTTAATAGCGAGAGAAGCTGACAATAAATAGATCTGCAGAAGACGTAATTGTTATTGAGCACTGCGTAAGTGTGCTGCTTGGCATTCTCCAAAGCATGTATGAAGTATTCACTCCCTTTCTTGATACTGGTATAATAAAAAAACTGGCAGTTCTTGAGCTCACACAGCACCCATAGAGTTGGCACCTGTATTAAAATCCTTAAAAGGTGTTGCACAAGCACCGTGTGTAGAATAAGCCATTCATTAAAATTAGAAAGTAATTTGCAATATTAAGTATGAAAGAAAATAGGTGTCAGGATTTTGGTCACAAGATGCGACCTTAGATGTTTTTCTAGTAACTTCCCCTCAGATTAAAGACTTTGCTGCACTTAATATGACACTGTTCTGCAAATATTTCTTCGGTACGTCAAATCAAAGATAGTCGGCTCTTCATTCAGAAAAATTCAGCTCTCCCTGCTATAATACTTCTGTTCAGCAGAACTTCCTGCCCTGTATTAACTCTGTAGCAGACAACAGTGATTTCTTTCACAACAGAAGCACGTAACATGGTCCCTTCTAAGTGTAATCTGTAAAACACTTACCTGCCAAACCAAAAAAATAACTACAGCATAGGAGGGTGTGTCCGTTAAGATAACATATTTACTGTTTGGTGGATTAGAGATGGGATGTTAAAACAGCCACAGAAAAGGGTACAATAAGCTGAATAAACTTTTATTCATAAAAATCAATCAAAATATTTACTAATGTAAGCAGTGTTTTACCTTACTTTATTTACCACAATATTTACCATGTAAAACTAAAATTGGTTTTTTTTTTTGCTATAAATTGTGTAACTAGATTCAGATTCTAGATATTTCACTGAGGAGAAAACAGTCATTCAGATTTATCTCACTTGTGTTTCCTAGAACATTAACTTTATCTTTCATTAGCACGACTCACACTGCCTTAATGTTGCTTAAAATAATTAAATTAGGTTGCTTGGCCAACTGTTCATGAGAAACACCTGTGTAGGCTTTAAAGCTTTCTGTAAACATTGGTGTTGCTTTGGCAAAGTTTAAAAATAAAATGGGCAATTCGACTGGTGTTTGGGGATTGCGTTTAGTTACCTGTTAACTCCAGCAGGGCAGGATTTCAGGCCACAGCAGGGATCTGTGAATCCTGGCTAACAGATCAGCAGGAAGTGACCCCCTGTGTTCTAAAAAATGACAGGATGAAGGGGTGTTTAAACAGTGCTGCGTCTCAGCTGCACTGGGGATGGAGGACCTGACTGACAGCCCCATGCGTTATGGTGCAGTTCCTGCACAAAGCATTCAGAAGTATATTTCCATTAAAATACAGAAGCTTTCTAATGTCGTCCTTATAATTTATATTAACTCAGTACAATAGATTTCATCTTTGGGTCAATTTTTGGTTTTAGGACCAAGACCGGAAGCATGAAAAAATTCATTCAGAATGAAATGTACATTGCCCTAGCAACATATTGTAAATGGTGTGTTCCATAATAAGAATGGGGAATGCTATTAGAGCTGGACAATGACTGAGCATGTAGCATTTCAGATGATTCCTGAAGGTAGGCTTAGTAAAGCCATAGAAAGAGTAGGACTTTTCCTCAGTCAGCCGTGCCTTGGAAAACAAGTTTGTGGCTTATTGCGTCACACAAGACATGGCTGTTGGTGTGTGAGTGTCTCTGATGTATTGGGAAGGCAAAGGCAGACCTGTCTTTACCTGCAAATAATCTTTTATCTGTTTATCCTTCAGCATTAATATTATCACTGTCTAACTGACCGTTGACGTTTGGGCTACTTCAGATAAAATAAATCCCTTTGTTTATTTATAGTTTTTGCAAATGAGTGGTTTGAGTCCTGGTTGACTCAAGACCGTTCAGGTTGATACAGTAGCTATCCTTCCTGCCTCCGTGGGTGGCTGGGCGCAGACAGCTGTCACGGTTATTTCCTGAGACTCTACCTTGCACCAAGTAAATAGGCAACACAATTTCCATCCCACATTTGCATTGGATCTGACACAACAGAAAAGACAGCAGCTTGACGGGTCTATTCAGTTTAACCTAGCTTGAAGACATCAGTAGCAATTATAATGTTATGTTTCGTGTCTTGAAGCTGCAGACTTTATGCTTCTCCAACATTTCCTTGTGCATAACCAAATGTGTTAGATTTCCATCCTGGTCTGCATGTGTGACAGGGGAAAGCATCGACTGTGTGCTCCGCTGACCACTGCAATATTGCTTGGATTAAACACTTCCTAAAACTGGAAAATTGGTTAAGAAAGTATCAGGTCCAGACTTGCCCCAGGTACTGGAATAAACTCTTGTCTCCTTAATTTCACGCCACGCAAAGCACATCATACCCATTGTGAATATTTTTACTTAGCATTCAGCAGATAAGCTGTCTCTAGGGATGGATGTGATTATCGGATGGACATTATTGCAAAAGCTTTGTGTTTTTTGCAAAGAAATATTCCTGATTCCTGTTTAATTTCTGACTCCAGAAAACATTTTTTGTCAAGATCACAAGAAATAGAGCAACAGTCCAGGCAAGCAGAATGAATACACTGAAGGTGTGTGAGTATGGGGGAGGTTTCTTGGAAAGTTTTTTCCTGCTGGGTCTGTCATTGCATGATTTCTCTAAAAGTGAATCAGGGATCTTTAATCTTCTCATCACTCTGTTCAAATAATCAGAGCTTGAAAGAAGGATTCATAAATGCAGTAAACAGTTGTTAGTTGTTTTCAATGTTGTTGACTTTTGTAAAATCCCTTCTGTTGCCACCTCTAGACCCACCTGAGTTTACCTGTCCATATTCTTCACCACTGACAGTTCTGTGTCTTGTGTCTCAGTCTCACTTTTCACTGCACTTCCACAGCCTGTGCGTCCCTCAGGAATTGCAAGAATTTCTCTCCCTTGTTTTTTGTATCAATTTGGCATTAACTGTGTTTATGGTGCTTTGCATTGCATATTTTCAGCTTTAAAATATAAACCAAAATGTTGCCTGTGGAAGTTTCATAGGAAGCCACAGTGAAAGAAAGATGCAACCCAGCAAATTGCAGAATTCTTTTGCAAAATTCCGTTGCAATTTCACCACAGTAGATTTTCCTGAAGGGGAGTTTGGTGGAGGCTGATCACAGGAAGCCAGCCTCTCTGTCTCTCTGGAAGACAGGAAATGTAAAACAGAAGCTGATTACTCTCAGTGTGTCCTGGCATGCAAACATCCTGGCAGTCCATTTCTGAAAACAATCACCAGTGTTTTGAAGTTTTTACTAAAAAGCTCAGGGTTATCAGCTGAGAGTACATTCCTCACATATTTTCTCTGAGCATGGCTCCTGCAACCTACATACCTAATCTTCATAGCTAATCTTCACTTCTCTGTCTCTCTCCTTGCATTCCAGATTGAATTGTAATCCAGCAGCAGGAATGGTTAATGTATTGTTGTAGGCATTTCCTACAAATAGGAGGTTTGCGGTTTATTGATTACCTGTTACAAATTTTTTTATTTGTGTGTCTATTTTTACAAAGAAGTGTGTTCAAAGAAAAAGACACACAAATGTGATGCTACACAGTGTGACCTCTCACGTTAGTTGCTAAAATAGCTTTGGATTTCATCGTGTAATGAAAAACTGTCCAAAGGATAGACTTGTAAAGACTGAGTAGGTTTAGGGATTTTGTTGGATTGCAGTTGCCTTACAAGATTTAAAAATAACGACAGTACATTTTGATCGAATCAAGAGGTTTAATAATAATGATGAAGGAAGTGCTCAGATTCATCTGGTCAGCAGAACTTGCTTACTGAGGCTGTGCAGACCATGTAGAACAGGAGTTGAAAGCAAGCAGTGCTACCAAATTGTGCATGATGGGGAGAAAGGGGCTTAGGGCACCATTTTCTGTGTCACCGATTAGCTCCTTAAGGCCATTTCATTTAGTGTCATCAGCAGTGTGGGATAAGAATTTACAGGTCGCCAAAACTATTTTCAACAGAATCATTAATAGGTGCATCTCAGAGAAGCAGGTGCTGATCTTTATGAGATTACCATGACCTTGCTGGTACTCATTTCCAAAGACTGTTGGTATAAGATTTTTGTTTTTGTCCTGTCTGCTTAATTCCTATGTCAAACATTGTGATCTTTGCATCGTAGTGGACAATTCAAAGATCAGTGATCTGTGACGAAGTCTAAAATGCAGAAGACACTTTTATCATGCGAATTAGTTTTAACAGACGATCTCTACAATGCTTCTGTGTCTTACTTCTTGTACTGCAAGAAAACCTCCGCGGATGTTCAACATTTTTGTTTCACAAGGCACAGCTGCATCTCCGAATCCAAAATATTAAAACCTGACTCCCTGAGCATTACTGTTATAGTAAAGACTGAAAGCCCAAATCTGACATCTTACCCACCCAGTGTCAGTGTACCAATATAGTAGCACATCACTGACATTTGAGAAAACCCCACGAGGAAGCTCATTTGGCTCTTCTAATACCGTCTTTGTCCCATATTGCTTTTTTCCGTCTGTAAGTGATTCTATTTTGGTTTGACTAGATCCTGCACCGACCTGGGGGAGTATACTCTTTCTGAGACAGATCATCATGGCCATGACAAGCACCTCGGGCTCTCTCCCTTGTATTTAAAGAAGTGAATTCGGATTTGGGCACTTCAGAACCCCGGTTGCTCCAAAACAAGATATGAGAAGAAGAAAAATGTTTCCTGAATCGTCTTTTTTTGTGGTCAATTACATATTGAGGTACGTTGCCTTGAATTACCCGACGTCCTTTCTCTATGTCTGGTTTTAAGAGTGTAGCCACTTGAGCCTATAGGCCCTGCTTTCTTGCGCTCTCTTTTCTGCTGCTGACGTTGCTTGCATCCGTGTCATCAAAGTGTGTGCAGCTCATTTCTTCAAAGAGCAGGCTTTCTGGAAGCCAGCACATGCTGTAGTGTGGGGCTGTGTGAAACATCTTAGGAATGTTAAGGTTTTCTGCCCCACTGATAACTACAGTAGCCCTTTCATGTTGTCTTGACAAGAGATGCTAAATTACATGCACTTTCGCATGCCGCACATTGGGCAGAAAGCGGGACTTGGTGACCCTGAAGCCATACGGTGACCTGGGTTAGACAAAGAGTTGTGCAAGGACAAGGTATAGTATTCTGAACGTCAGAATGATACTGCTTACAATCTGTAGTAAGGTATTATCCATCTCTGTCATCTCTGCAATTGTCTTCTTTATTTAAATGTCTGTAGACCTTCCTAGGGGACAAGTTTCTTGTTTATCTTCTTTTACTAATCAAAAAACGTATGTGCCCCTCTGTTGAACCTAAGGAGTGCCTGGTCTTTTTTCTCCATATTATGTGAAAAATGGGTCACGCATTAGTAACCACATTCCTCTGTGTCCCTGTGACCTTCTACGTTTTGTAAAATAGCTCATTTGTGTTTAACAATTCCACTCAAAAGCGCCGTCATTTCTCTCAGAAAATATACAGTATTGAAGTAATTTTTGTCTAACCGTTGGTCATTTTTTCTGTCTGTCTCCAACTATCTGTCTTCACATATTTATATAGACATTAGAAAAGACAGTCTTTTCAAGGAAGGCAGACTGTCAGCTCTTCACACGAGGTCCTTCAGAGGACTTGGTTCTGAGAATAACAGCAGGCAGACTATCATAATCATATGACACACAAATATCTACTGGATGGACTCACACTGCAGACACAACTGAGCCTGTGATCAAAATCATATGACATACATCATCTGAGTTTCTGATCTCTCTCAGCTGTTGAGATGTCTTGTATATTTAGAGTAGAACTTGCACTCGAGTACAATATTTCTTTAAAAACTAACATTTTCCTGTATTTCATACAGAAAGTCTCTCTACTCTCTGTTTCATTAGGCATAAATAACTAAACTTACAGTACGGTTCAGCAATATATTGAATCTTTATTGTCCAGTCCTTCTTCCACTATTTGCAATGCCATATTTAGCTTGACTGATCCCTATTAGATTGGTTATCTCTGTGTGCTCATACTCTGCCATGACAGGCAAAATAGAAGGCTCTTTACAGTCTCTCTTCAAATTGTAACGTGTGACGATAACACAATGAAGAAAGTTGTGATGCTTTTGAAGAATATTAATTTCCTCGCCCAGTGAAATTGGATGGACATATGGACCTGTCAGCAAATTCCAAGACTGTGAATCACTTCTCAACTGAATCTAAGCTGAGCAGGACTCAGCACCTTTATTGTAATATTGCTAAATATGAATGTATTAAAGCACTTTGAGGAGGGTGGTGTGTCCCTGAGGAAGAGGGTTCATAGATCCTCTTGAGACCTATTAGGAAGCGTCGCTGATTCATGTGACGTGATCTGTTAAAGTTAGTTCTGCTCTCCCCCTCAGCCCAGCCATTCTCCATTTCAGAACAAAGTTTTTATTATACACCAGGATGAAACAGGAGCCTTCTTTGGACCAGGCTCCATGGAGACATCAGACATGTGCTGTGAGACACAGACACGCCACATGGTGTGATCTGCTCTACAGAATGATTCCCAGCAATTATTCATCAGTCAGACAGGAACTGGCAAGAAGTGAACTGATTTTATTTACATTACATATATGCGGACACCTTTACAAAATTCAAATTTGGATCCTATAAGACCCATCTTTTATTGTCTTGGATGGGAAATTTGCTTTCCCGGCAGGTCAACAACATAACACTATACATAACACACAACAAGAACCCATTAACACATAGACGTACATGTATGTTGAGAAATTAGAACATAAGTTAAGTTAAGCAGGTTAATAGCAATGGGAATAAAAGATAACTTGGTTCTATTTGAATCTAGGTAGTCTAATTTGACACCCCAGATGGCAGGGGCTCAGACTCACTGTGCAAGGGGTGGTCAGGACAGTCACTGATGATATTGGCCTTACGCACTATTTGTTTGACAGAGATGACTGAAAGCTGTAGTTGTTTTGCACCAATAAATTTGCTGGATACTTTCACAGTCCAGCTCAAGCTGTTTTTATTGTGTGTATTAAAATTATCAACGCAGGCCACTGCAGTTAATGCTAGAACAGAGTCAATGAAATCTACATCAGTCTGGATATTTCTTGTCATACCAATGACCTGCTGTATACTGGGGTTTTGATGAGTCATTACTAACAGTAATCTTGAAGTCCAAGAACTGAAGGTGGAAGATGTGAAGCTGTTTCTGATTACAAGGGAACTGCAAGGCTATTTTTATATTCCGGGGTTAGAAATAATCCACATTGATGAGTGCATTTCAAGCAGCAATAAAAGTAAATTGTACACAGTAACTTGTAAAACTTCCAATTGACATTAAAAAATAGATTAAATTTCCAGGTATGTGCAGGCATGTGAATTTGGGACTGCAGTTCCCCTTTGAGTTGTAGCGCACTCCTTGCACGAAAGGCTCTATTTCGCAATCTTTAGCGATTCACGGCGTGTCTCCCCGGCTCCCACACAGCAAGCCCCGGAGCGATGTTTTCACACGCACGGCTCGCAGCCCCTACGAGGGCAGTCCTCGCCTGGTCCTGCCCAGCTTCCGGACGCCCAGGCTGGGACTGAAGGACTACTGGCTGAGCCCCCAGAGGTCCTACACCGCGGGCAGCACCTGGCGCACCGCGCACCGGCAGCTGATGGTGTTTCCCGGCAACACCGGCGTGTCCGACGTCTCTTCCAGCCACATGCCGGCCTGCTGCCACCTACATCACCCCCTCGTGTGAGTGAGCCGCGGGGGGCGCGCGGGGTGGGCTTCCACGAATCCCAGTTGCTCTCCTGCGCTAACTTCACTGCACTTCTTTGGAAAGACAAAAGGCAGGCTTTTCCAGTAAAATGTGCACATTGCCCTTCAGGGAATTCTGGGAAACAGATATCTTTTCGTGTTCTTTAACTGCTAAGAAATCAAAGGCGTGTAGACATAGCATGAGCGTCAATTATTTATTGACATGACTCACACATGGTGTGCCAGGAGGGCCTGTTACTGCAAACACAGCACGGCCACAGCGCCACATGACTGTGCCATGCAAATGCAGGCAGCCACTGTGGCGCTGGGAAGCAATGACTGAAATCCTAAGAAATGGGTAAGAGTGCGCAGTTGTGCTGAACACGTCTGCTGTAGAAATATGAGCCAGCAGTCGATGTGTTCCTGGTGCAGAGGTCAACTTATGAATTGTGCTGTTTAATTCTTAATTAAAGGTCCTTCTTTTCAGCCGGTGCAGGTCATGCTCAGATCATAATCCTGCAAACTGCGCTCTAGTGAGAAAGAAGACCACAGCGGAGATGTGAGAGACAGATTTGGAAACCTTGCTTACAACCTCCCCCCCCCCTCCCCATCCGACCTCCCCGTCCGAAGGTAGAACATGTTTTTAACCAAATCAGGTCGTGACGTTCGGAGCTTGCAGCCGACGAGAGACAATAATTGGTTTCCATCCCTTCTCGTGCGCTGCTACGTGAGACGCTCAGTGAACGCCAAAGCTTTCTGTAAAACAATTGAAACGTCCCGTGGTGAGAAGACCCTCACTGGCCCGCCGTCACGGACACGGGAGCGGCCAGCAGCCCCTCGGAGGGGAGGAAGGACACCAGCTTCCTGCTAGGCAAACGAAAACAAACGAGAGGAAAATCCCTGGTCGAAAACCCATTTCCCTTTTCCCTTCCATAAATCTCCGCAGGCCTCCTCCCGCCGGGAGAGCTCCTTGTTAATGGTCCTTTTTAATCAACCTCGTGTGGTCTAAGTTAAAGTAAAGTCAGACTGATAGATTAGACCCATTCCTGCGCTAGGATTCTCTGTGCGCTGCTGGGAAGTGGCCGTTCTTCTCTCTGGTCCTGTACCCTTGGCAAGTGTTGAAACCCTTCCGGGCTGCTGCAGGAGACTGCTGTACCCACTAGGAGTCTTCTAAATGCTCCTCTGTAAAAAAGAGGATTGTGTGTTTTGCCCCTTTTTTTCTGTGTTTGGAACAACACAAAAATGTGAATTATAGTGCTTTCTCCATAGCACACGCTTAACAATATCAGTATTAAAATGCTTAGGTACATAAAAATAGTAGTTTTTCAATCCATCACGGGGTTATATATGGAAATTGAGACGTATGTTCTTGACTCTACTCTGTGGTGGAGCTGATTTTTCAGGCATTCATCTCTTCATTGTATCTCCATTGCCTCTTAACCCATAGTCTGCTGCATTTTCTGGTTTTCTTGCTTTTGGCTGCTGTCTGCTGCATTAACTACAGTACAGGTGTGCCACTCGCTCGCAAAGGAGGATTATACTGAGGCATTTCCAAGTAAAGACAGCTCAGGTGTGAAGAAGTTGTGGGGTTGAAGGTTTTCTTTTTCCCATCATTTCCCCCATTTAGATTCATATAGTGTCTTGTGTTCGTTTATTTTACTGTAGCTTGATTGCATCCCCCTGGCTGTGCTCCCTGTGGACATGACCCTACTCTTCCTCCAGATCAGACTGTTGTGTGGGAAAGGGTCTGGACTAGCGGGTCCCAGCAGTAAGCATCACGGCCTGCTCCAGTAAGGGCAGACAGAGACAGTGAGAGCCTTGGAAGGCCCTAAGCCCCCTGCATTTCCCCCAGACTGCAGGACGTTGCTGAGACAGCACAGCGTCACTTCTGTCTGTGTGTATGGGGGCGTGCGGGGGCGGACAGAGGAAACGGAGGAGAAGTGAAGCGCTCAACACTGTGCTGACCTGGCACTCTTTGTCCCTCTTCAGACGTGGTGGCTCCGTTCAGAGCTTTTCGTCAGCTGAGGAGCACGCCTGAGGAGGCCAGGGTCTGTCTGTAGACAAGTACAAAATGGCTCAAAGGAATGGTGCAGCCAATTGGGTCAAACACACAGTTCTGTCGCAGCACACAACCCAGCATATGAGCTATATCCCAGAGGTTTTCAACAGTTTAATCACATTCTTGACACACAAGGCTTCTGGCTCCTCCAGTCTTAATGGTCCCCCAGGACCATAGTATATAACTAAGACATGTTCTCGAAGGGTCTTACACTGGAATAATTTGAAATGCCTCAGCCTGCAGCAGCAGAAAGGGCTAACACTGTGATTCACGCACATGGCACTGCATGAGGTGATTCTTGAGTCTGACTTTAATATTGACCCCTCTTCCTGCATCGACACGTTAAGTCAACAAAATGAGTATATTCCGCTTGATTGATATTTCTGTAGCACTCTGACACATTTGTGTGTAAACCCATGCCTCAGCGCAATAAATTTTCCCTTTCCGCTTCCTGTAGTTTGCCATGCTGTTTTTGGACTTTCATGCTGTCTTGCTGTCCTGAAATGGCTTGTCCTGAGCATGCTGAGTGACAGAAAGCGACATGTTTCTCTCACGAGGTGTTTAAGGGCAGCACGATGCGTCATAGCCCTCATGTTTTTCAGAAGGCAAGCTTTGAAGTTATCTGGTAATTGTGGAATTCAAACCGCACTGTGAGCAGGGCTTGTAGAGGGGTGGGAAGACTGTGAGGCCCCAGCTGTTTAAATACAGATTCTTGTGCAGGTGGCAGCCTGGACTGTACAGTCTCTTGAAAGATGGCTGGTGGAAGCCATTCTCATTCAAATGGGACTGAGCTATTTCACAACATCCCTCCCCCCGAACTACAGCCTTCAACTCCTTAGGAAAAATCAGTAAAGTCCAGCTAGCAATGGCGCTCTGCACTGTTGGGGTCTGCTCCGGTGTCTCTGTGTCTGTGCAGAGGCCAGGTCCATGGCACTGCCCCCTGAGGTGAATGCAGATGTGTAGTTCTTGTACAGAGGCTCAGCAGGCTTGTCAACTGTCCTTCTGCTGAGACCTCAGGCCCAGGGAAAGCATCAGGCCCCTGCACTGCCATAACTTGAAAGGATCACGTGGAGCTGTTGGAGTAGATATCTTTAAGAGTGGGAAAGGGGAACGCACAATCATTTTACCACTCAGTGAAATGGTATCGTAAGCCACCTGCATTATTGCCATTATTGTTTTCTTCCTTAAATTATTTGCAGCAGCTGCATGTTTCTGCATGTTAAGGATGACTGCTTTCAACTGTCATACAAATTGATCGAAAGTGTAGCTTAGCCATCACCCAGCACAGAGATGTGTCCGACGCCCTCTCCTCACTTTGCTCCCTCTTTTGTAATTGTTTGACGTTTCAGAGTGCGATCGTGTGTGGTGAGGTCTTCACTCCCATCAGCGGTAAAGAAAATCTTCCGTTGTTTTTCTTCTCCCGCACTGGCTGGAGCTAGGAGCTCAGCGTGGCTTTTTGATGCAATATGTAGGCACAGGCCAGTGCCCTGATTTGTGCTGCTGTCTGGCAAAATGGCAGTGTGGTAATGGATACGCCACTGGCCTTTAATGTGCTTTTTCTCCTTGTTTGGGGATCAGGCATCCTGTCTGACTGACAGCACCGCCTGGCCCTGTTCAGGCCTCGTTCCCACAAAGCTTCTTGGACACAGGTGCTCGGGATAGATCTCCTTTTCTCTGGGAAGGATGGCCTGTGGAAAATATACTGAATTCTGCCGCATATGTAGCTTCTTCTCAGATCGCTTACTTCCTGAGCAACAAAGATGGGTCACAGATGGTAGAAACAAGGCCATGTGATGGAAAATCCTACTTGCTTAGGGCTAGAGCTTTAGGTTACACTGGCAAATAGAGCCATTGATTCTACATCTGCTCTGAAATGCTATATTGAGTCATTTTGGGTTTTTTTTCATTTTCTCTTGGATTGCATTTTGTCCATAATTGTATTGAGGCAGCACATAGTGGTCAGCTTAGCAAAAACAAATCTGTCAATAGCTTTACTAATTCTATGCTGTGAATATGAAGTCAGGGTTTTTTAATGAAATTAGAATGTCAAATATTGTACTATTGGGCCTCTTGTGAAAAGATAAATCTGATACCAATAGATCAGGAGTGTCGCGCACAAATCCAGGAATGTGTGGTGATTAGACCATTAGTTGGTCTAATTATTTAATTAACTACAATTACAATATACTGCTCTTCTATCCTGGCTCCAAGGTGGTGTACCCATAGTACACAAAGTGTATGTTTTGAGCAATCAGCTAACAAAAGTAGATATATCTAAGACAATCATTTGGATAAGTGTTTAATTGACTTGAGCATGGAACAAACCCCGTGAGACCCTAGACTCCCAGGAATTGAATTTCTCTCTGCATTAGAGTAATTAAGACTGACATGGTGCTGGATACACCCATTTGAATCCTTATAGGAATACGCATGTGTAAAGCATTGCAGGCTGCTGTGTAATTAAATGTGGACTGTCATGTTGTCATAATGTGATTTTCAGTCCAGCTTGTCCAGCTCCTGGACTTAGGGGAGTCTTTAAAGAGAACTCAACAAACTGCACAAACCAGCCCTCCAGAACCAGGATCGGACATCTTGATGTGAAATGGATTACAGATATCATGAAAACCTGAAGGACTGGAGTTATGCACCGCTGGTCTAAGGGCAGGGAGTTTTTCTTTGTGTGAAAGACGTGATATTGCTGCAGGACGTCTGGTTTCATTTGGGGAGGCAGTACCACGTGATGGCTTTGTACATCTCACTGTTGCAGGATGCACAGGGTTTTTTTTGTTGTCATTTTATACCCCTTTTCACAGCAGGTAATAAATGTTGTGTGCTACATTGTGACATACAATAAGGAAATGGGGAATATCGAGAATACCCTGCAGTGGGTGTATTGAGAAATTGTTTTATTTTCTGTAATAGATGGACTGGTGCGCCTTGTCTTACACCCACACCCTACAGCGATAGCCTCTGGCTCCCCTGCAACCCGGACCTGGAAGCCTCATGATTTTCCTCCTGCCATCAAACAGGAGCCATCAGAAAACAGCAATCTGGGACACTGTCTGAAATACGTGACCTGAGAGGCTGGGAGTACCTCGAGCACCTGTTTTCCACACTTGCCATGCCAGCAGTTTCAGCGGGGCTTAGGCGTGTGCGGTTTCAAGGGCCACACCAGGCAGGCACTTTGGAGCCTCGAGAATCTCCCAGCATCCGCCAAGGGGAGCGGGGACAGACGCCCATTCATTCTGCACTGCACCGCAGTTGTTGCAGTAGCTGAAAAGGACACTGTCTCTCTGCAGCAGGCAGAATGCGTGGCACTCGTCATCTGCACTTTTGTCATGGCCATTTAGTTTCCTCCATTTAATGTCTGAAGCCCCTGTGCTTTCTTGTTGAAAAGAGACATTCAGAGGTACTTGTTATCCTGCTCAAGATTCTGTTGGTAAAACTTTTGATCCTGGTTTTTCAAGCATTCTTTGCTGGTCTCAGGGCTACTGACTCATGTGGTTAACTTTTGTATAGTAGCTCTACAACAGAAAACGGCTCTTTTCATTTTACCACAGCAATATTTCAACTGCAGCTCCTCTCAGAGGATTCTGTGTCTCCCTGCCAGGTGTTTGCTCTCCGGCGTTTTCAGATGTAACCTGTTGAAAGTGCGGCCTACTGCAGGGAAAACATCTCTCTCCCGGTGTTGTCTGGTTGAGCGTGCGGGTGGTGCACATAGACCACAGATTGTGTGCAGCTAAGCCTGGGAAGGCCTCGTTTGTCTCCAGGTGGCACGTGCAGATTCTTGGTCAAGAAGCTTGCAAGGTGTTCTTGGCTACTTGACCATCTTGAAATGATGTATAAATGTTACAGCATTATCACTCTCTGGCCTGAACTCAGAAGTGAAGCAAGATCGGGGCTCTCCAGCACTGGGATGGGAGACCCCTATGGAAACCAAGTTGCTGGAATTTCATGTTCCATTCTTCCCCTCAGTCCAGAATTCCCTCAACAATGTGAATGTATTTAAGCAGACAGTGTGGTGCGAAGCAGAGTGCTTTGTTTTTGGGGATGGTCTTGCTCTCACTGGCACGAGCCAGAGAGTTTGATATTGATCCAAGGGTCCTGGTAACGCGAGGAGGCTGGGGCTCCTTGCCTTGCGGAAGCCAGCTGTCCTTGGCTTCTCACCAAAGTGCCTTCACCCTGGATCACGTGTTCTTTTTCACAGCGCATCTGAACCGGCTCGAAAGTTACTCTGCGTCCACCTGCCAGGACATGTGTTTTCAGAACCCGGCTCCTAAAATGTTTAGAATATATATTTGAACAGATTGGGTATGATCCCTCTTACAGAAGTTTTACAGAATTGTTGTGTAGAATTATACAGCAAGCAGAATGACATCCATTCTGCTTACGGCAGAAACACAATGTATTTAAGGAAAAGAATTCCATTTGTACCAGTAAATGTAGTTTGTAAACCTGTGGCAGGACTGAAATCAATTTCCCACTAGCCTCCTCAAAAACGATTGTTAAATTCAGCCATGATTATCTTAAGCTTTACTGGTGTATTAATCAAATCTGAAACTGATTGCCTAACGATATGAGTTCCATTGTTGAAATACTTTTTAAAAAGAAATTAACAGCAAATAAAACAAGATGTTTTTCTTTGAGCCATTCATGAAAGGAAACCCCTCAACTTAATTTGATCTGCATTTTCTTTCTGAATTTGTTCTGAAGCCTTGGTGTTTACAACACAGGTTATTTCCATGCGGGGAGAACAGAGAGAGTAACAGGTATCCAATAAGTATCAGGCGTTGTTTTTATAACAGTAGTGTAAGATCTCGCGTTAGATCTTAGCAGCAGATGGTGGCTCTGTAACTGAATTAAAAATGAAGCCTCACTTGAAGGGGACCAGATGGGATTTGGAAAAAAGAAAAAGCCCAACCAAAATAAAATGCAGACAAAATGATATATTCAGTAGGTGATTGTGTGCCATTGAACCTGGTCCCTTTCTTCCCTGCCAACGTTAGGAGACAACAATAGGCTGCTGACGCCTAAATGCAGTGTGAGTCCAGGTGGCGAGAGCAGCGAAACGGCAAGAATGGAGCAAGTCGCTCGTTTTAGGAAATGGGAGAGACAGAGTTTTCCGCTGAGCGGCTCTGCAGCTCCCTTTCCTCGTGCGTATCAGCTCCTCTTGTGCTGCAGTGACAAAGTGGAGATCGGGGCCAGACACGCTTCTGGCCGAGTTCCAAACTGGCAACAAAGAGGCCACGTTTTCTGTGAAAAGCCGTTTGCGTCTTGCAAAGTACGCGGGCTGCATGTCGGCATCGTCCCGCCTTCTCCATTTTCTGTGTCCCAGATCGAGGAGCTCCCCAGGACAACAGCTCTGCCTCAGGCCTTGACCCTAACTCTTGCCCTTGAGTAGGTTACACAGAAACAGTAGTTATTAATAATGAACAGTTACCCCCCTACCCCCCCCATAATCAACTGTATAGTAAAATGTCTGCCTGTCTGACTGTAATAAATGATAAATTACTATTATTGACCAAACCAACTAGAACTCTGTCTAAAGATGGTTCTCTAGGTCGTCTCAGAAACGGAACAATCCAGAGCGAGACTGTTCTCCTGAAATGAGTTGGGACCCCTTTCTATTCAGCCATCTAAAGCCTCAGTTCTCTCACCATCGAAGTGGTTCCTAACACGAACGACAATGTTCGCCAATGTCACGGGAATCACAGATCTTTATTTTGTTTGTTTAGCTGGAAGTATCGCTGGCAGAAGTTGCACGAGCAGATGAGGAGAGTTCGCTACTGAGGGCAGCGGAAGGACGGAGAGATTTCAGGTGAGTGCATGAGGCTTCTCCACCTCTGGCAAGACGGGCTCTCCAGGCTGCCCTGAACAGAGCTACATTGGGTTTGAACTGGCTTTCAGCCAGGCAAAGGACTGTGCTGTCGAATTTCACATCTACCTGTGTTGACTGTTGATGAGCTGTTAGCGTTCGTGAAAGTATTTAAATGTTAAGTACCACTTCTCTGCAGGAGAAGCAGTGCTGTACGTGGCTGTTCTTTTCTGGGAACAAGTTTTGAATCTGATTTCTCCCAGACTGATTTCCCCCATTCAGTCGGTTCAGTTATCCTCGCGCGGCCCCTGGACCTTCCCAGCTGTGCTGAATTGTTTTGGTGCAGCTGCTGCATGAATTACTGTCCACTGGAGGCTGGGTGGACTAAAAAATTCATTGAGCTTGAGGTGATGTATGGAGCAGATTCCCAGAAGTCTGTTGACCTCAAGTAGAAGGTATTCACACTCAACCCCCGTCACGCACGCTTTCACGAGACTGAAACGATGGTGAGATCCACGAAGGTTGGTCAGCAGATGAAAAGACGACGAGAAAAGAAATCACCCTGAGTGACTGATTTAAAGAGCTGCAGTTGTGATGCCCGCCATGGGTGAATGATTACGTGGGGTCTCATGGCTGGGATTAGTACAGTAGCCCCAACTGGGCAATAAACCTGTCCAGTTTAGTTGCTCTATAGCTCCGTGTGAACATCTCCAGTGACGAAGAGGTCCAACCTCAAAGCCCTTCCCTCTGTAAATGAGCGACACTCACACAGTTTCGAAGGCGGAAGGCCAGTGGCTTGTGCTGTTTAACCACAGGCCCCAAGTGCCGTGTAGTTAATTTGGGATTATCCTGCTTTGTAATTGCTGAGGGTACGGAAGGCTGTTCTCGAGCTCCTCAAGGCCTTTTCATGTTTCCATAAACAAAACCTTCTGTATTCATTCTTGTTTCTCATCCAGTGACCAGCTGCCCAGATTCTGTATACTGTCCTTTTCTCATTCGCAGGCCACAGCCCATATGCTAGGAATTATTAGCCGTGTTTTATCGAGTGCCTTGGCTCCTCGGTTACAATAGTGAATAACAGCATTATGTTTCTGCGCATACTTGCCCGTCCCTTTCTCCCCCCCCCCTTGTTTTGCATCGCCACACTGGAGCATCTGTCACGCCTCGCGCCCGGCCTGCCCTGGCCCCGTGCCAGTCCCGGCAGCTGCCAAGAGCAGCCTTTGGTTCGAGGCTTGTTCCAGCCGTGTCCGTACCTCCTCTCCCGTCACCCTCTGCTGGGCTTTGTGGAGGCATGCTTACCCCCACCTCGCCCCTCAGTTGAGTTAGCTCCTTCCCCCGCGGCCGAGACACAGTCCCTCTCCCATCCGCCGAAGGCGTTTATTTTCCGGTGGCGAAGACCACAGTCCTCCCCACGCGGTGGGTCGGCTGTGTCGCAGGTGTGTTCTGACATGCTGTGCGGCAGCAAAGAGTGTCGTCTGATCGAAGGAGTTCAAAGGCAAAAACACCCCTGGACGTGTCTGCTTTACTTTCTGAAATGCATCTTTTCATTTCAAGCTGGAAGGCAATCCAAACTGGAGGATCATTCTTTCTGGTAGCCTTCCGTTCAACCGTACAGTCTACAATATACTGTCTTGGATATCTCAACTGAAAACGGCACAGGAGGATATTTTTGTCAGGCTTGTTTCACGTCGTCTTGTTTGCGTTCGCAGGTCCTCTTTCCTGCCCAGGGCGGCGTGTGGACATGCACTGTGCAGACACGAGGGCTCTCTTGCCCCCCCCAGGGCGGGGGCTGGGGTGCGACTGGTATCCCAGAAACCTTGGGAATCTCCCCGAGAAATGTTATGGCTCATTTCAGTGGGCCAGGAATGTTGTTAATTAAATACCCCACTATTTCACAATACATGTTTGCATGAGGCTGCTAATTATTTTGTAATCTGGCCTACAAAGGTGTTATCCGTGTCCAGGGACCACGGATATGAGACAGGTTTTTGAACTTGACATCAATTCAGCAGAGTGAGGCTCCAGGACTGGCAAAGAGAAAGGTGCTTGGACTGCAGACCTACTGTATTTGCTTGTCTACTCTCTGCTGCTCTGCAGTGTGGCTTATTGACCTGTGTGCGATATTGATCGCTGTCGACTGCCTGCTGTAAACATTCTTTTGTGTATGAGGTTTCAATAACGCTCCTGAATACTTTGGCAGGGCCAGGGAAAAGGGAACCGAAAAGAATTACTCTGGTTGTTCTAAGCAGAAAAGCATTTCCATGGGACTCATTAAAACAGGTTTTGCATGTTTACTTACAGAGAGACAAGCCAAAATTGCGCCTCGTCTTGGGGAAATAAGGGATGATCAATAGAACCTGTTTAAAATGGATCGTGGAAGAATCAATAAAAATCTGGATCCGTTTCAGCATTTTAAGTCTAACGGTGTAAATTTATTCTCACCATCATGCAGTTTTCTCCTTCTGGTCTGGGATTTCCTTTCCTAAATTGTGAGGCCACCCGGCCTATTTCACAGTAATTAAACGTTTAACAAAAGAATCGCTCAGTTAATTAACAAGCACTCGTGCATGCTGTGGTATCAAACTTCAGAAAGCTCCGTAAAGTTAATGAGATTACAGTGGAGCAGGGCAGAGCTTATGAAACAACCCAATTTCTGGTGCAGAGTGGCAGGGTATTTCTTGTCTTCTGACAAATTGCCTGTATCACTAGTGGCAGCCTGTGCCAAGCTTACACAGAAAATGATTTTTCTTTAAAACAACATGGTGGCTTAGCCTGGTTTTAATTTTGGTCCTTTATTTGAGGCGACAGCCGGCTATCTCCCACAATCCCTGTGTTTGCACAAGGCAGGACAAAACCAACTGGGACTGATCCTCTTCTGCTTTCTAATCCAGTTAAACCTGACCCGTCCTCACAGACTTGCACCTTGTCCTCCCTGAGAAGAGCTCCTGTTTACCATGTGGGCCTGCCTGCACGCGCTGGATGTTTCCTCGTTTACTGCTCCAACCGTCACTCCCCCTGACACACTGGCCGTTTTGCAATTAAGTCACAGATCTGTGGTAAAAAAAAGTAGTGCTCTGCTTGTTGTGTGTGCGCTCTGAAACCTGTGCATTTACAGTAAGCAATAGGCACATGCAAATGACCATCATAATGTCCTCCCCTGCCCCAGGGAGTATCTGGGTATGGGCAGGTAATTTTTTCCTTATCCTTTTCATCAGCAGTAGACTGCCATTTAGATCTGGGTTGCCCATGTTTGGATTATTGTTTTAAAAAACAGAAGAATGACAAAGAAAAGCAATGTGCTGCTAATTGTCCTGGTTCACCCTACCCAGCGTATACAATTGTCCGGATTCTGCTTTTGTGTCATTCGTTTTCTGTTTTCTACCTTTTCTGTAGAGACAACTGTGTATTAGCTGTCTGATAAGACCCTTTTCGTCCAAGCATCTGATGTTTTCTCAGAGCAGTTTTTCCTGTTTGCAAAGGCCCAGGCCAAATGGAGCTGGAATTAAGGCCACAGTTGTTGGAGAGTTTCAAACTCCCTGTGATGCACAAACGTTAAAGGGCTGCCTGTGCAATGCTAACAACACAGCAGCTGTCAGGGGAGAAGCTGCTCTGTGGTTGTAGCTTTATGCAGATTGACTGGGAAGAGAAAAACCAGTGGTAAAGAGAAACTGGGATTTTTTGGCAATGGGTTCTCCTTCAGATTTAACCTTTAGTGTGCATTCATCCCCAAAACGGGTGCACAATCGAAGCCAGGTACTCAAATGCAGACTCAGATTCCGCTGTGTGACCCTGGGTGTTTCTCTTTTCCCCCTGTACTGATGGGTCTCGGTGGCTGTACAGGGCCACCAAGGGGATTTCTCTGAAAACAACTCCAGAGCAAGGGCTCTACTTACGATTGGAAAGGATATTCACAATGTGTGCCAATTTAAACAGCAGCAGCAGGGGAAAAAAAACAATTTGCACTGTGTGCCAACAGCTGTGAATGGGCATTGTCAGAAAGCCCCATGTGATCCTGGGCTACTGACACAGACAACAGGGGGACAAAGTGCGCAAAGCATCCAGTCATCCTTTCACCGGAGCTCTTGCAGCGGGCAGTGCGAACAAATGGAAACTGAAAGAATTACGCTCTGTTGCACTTTCTCATCACATTGCACACAACTAAATATATACCGAGTACAAGTACCGTACACACTGCAAAAGGCAAACTCTAAAATTACTACTTGTCTGCACTAGTTTCTCAGCACTTTTTTAGGTACTGCAGCTTTTCGTTACAAAACAAAATGAAGACGTGATATTCGGAAAATTGTCTTCTGGTTTTTAATCCAACCTGAGCAGTCACTTAAACAATTAAATTGGTTAGTTTCTTGATTAGACACTTTTGTTGTTTTACAGTTGAAAAAACGAAAGCTACACTTACTTATAGAAGACCTCCAAGCCTGGTTAGAAGTATTAACAATTATGCTGTTAAATAAATAATTAGGCCAGCTGTGTAACTGAGAGCTCAGGTGGAAGAAACCCCAGAAGAGACCTGAGTCTGACACCCCTGTCATAGATGAAGCAACAGTTAAAAGAGCAGCTGGTACAGTCTGTACAAATGGGTATTTATACAGAAAGACATTATAGGTTTTGCTGCTGTGAGGAGAAAGCCCTTTCGATCACAAATCAGTGAAGCGGACACTGGCCCATGGCCTGCGGCCAAGGGAAAAGCCTTCCCAGAGGGCTTTGCTGTAAGATGCCCTTTCGGTCAGCCCGGTCCTGGGGGGGTCCCACGCCGCCGGTTCGCCAGCTGTGGGGCAGGCAGGTGCGATGAGCTCATCACCCAGCAGCGGCCCGGGAGGCAGCAGGAAGAGCACTTCCAGCTCCGAGCAAGGGCTCAAACCCTGGCCTCGCCCCCTGGGGGCCCGGGGGAGGTGAGAGGTGGCGCGATGAAGGAAGCCCGGTGTTTCCTGAGGAACTCCCGCAAACCAGGAAACTTTCAAAGAACCTCCAGGAGGAGGGGGGAAGGGTCCCAGAGATAACAGCCGGCCGCGGCGGTCTTCCTGCCCCTCGCGCTCCGGGGGTCAGGGAGAAGTGCGTCACCGCCGCTGGACAATCTCCTCGCCCCCCACAGCTCCCCACTCACACACACCAGCCCCTTCCGCCCCCTAGCCTCACTCCTTCACCTTCCTGCCTCCTTCCCTCTATTCTTCTCTCCCATCTCTGCGCTTGTGGGGAGCGGCTCCTCGGAGCGTGAGGAAGGTTACAGGAGAGAGGAGGCCTTCGGGCCCACTGGGCTGACTTTGGTTGCCCACAGCTCATTGATCTGAGGATCTCATCCGGCCTTTTCTTCAGGGGGGTATCAGCTTCAAGAACACAGCTGGACAGCTTGTTGCGGACTCCCACTACCCTTTGCGTATTACATGCAGGGGGCAGACTGCCTTCTGCACATGGTAAGAAGCTTAAAACAGTGTGTGAAGATGTGAAGTTTTAAATGCATGGCTCAATAAGCTCAGTCCCTTTCTAAAGCACACTGAGGGTCAGTCCCTGATGGTAAAAGTTTATTGAAAAGCATAATGGTCTCAGGGTGTGGAAAAGTGACACATGATCATGAAGTGCAGGGATAGCCTGGGCACTGAGCTGTCTGCATTCACAGTAGTCTATCCTCTGAAAACGTACATATTGTCAGTGGTGTTAAAACCCATCATCTTGTAAAGTGTAAAAGTTATTAGATTCTTAGTGTCATAGAGTTTTGTTTCCCAATTCACGAATATTATGTGGTTATGAATACCAATATAGAAGTTTAGATTTTATATTCATACTCAATACAAAAAAAACACCCAGATCCCAGATGGTGGTATAACAGAGGAAGATAATTAATAACGATCATAGTAATACTTGTGATAACTTGAATAAGGAATGAAGTGACCTTTGATTTCTGGTGATATCAGAATGTTCCTTGATTTCTATCTGATTATTATTCTTTTACATCCTGACATTTTCACAGCCCCCAGCAATCTTTCCATTTCAATAATGAGTCACTGCACTTCCTTCTCACAGTCAGCAGGTCTTTCTGATAAAGGCCTGGCGCAAACCTCTTCTTCTTGTCGCCTGTCTTGCAACATTTTGCTTCCCCGTGAGACCCTGACTCACCTGGATGTGTGTCCCCGATCCCAGAGGCCGAGGGCGAGTTCGCGCAAAGCCCACTGTGGCCCGCTGTCTCAGCTCTGCTTCCTGTATGGCGCAAACACTCCTTCCCTGAAACGCTCGCCGGCAGACAGATTTCAAGCACTTCTTGGCACCCTGTTCTTCCAGGAAAACACAATAACAAAGGTTGATTGAGTTCACCTGAAAGAAACTGAATCCCGTCCAGCGTCTTTGAATGGAACACATAACAGAAGGTGAAAAAAATCTTCTTCTGCCACTTGTGTTTTAACAAAGGTGGCACGTCCGCATCATGTTCAGTGCCACATCGGTGATATCTTATTTCCATTTCAATAATTTCGTGGCGCTAGCTTTTTGTTATTCAGTAGTGATATTTGGGAAATCTTACAATTACTGCTGAATAAGTATTTTCCCATAAATTGCTAATGTACCCTAACAGGAAAGATTTTGGGGTTTGTTGAGTTTCATAATATAAAACTCTAAAATCTATTGTGGAGAGATTTTAAACATATTCTTCTTGCTTAGTTTGATCAATTTTGGTTGATGTTAACATGTGACAGAGATTTATGAGCCATGCAGCAGTTAAGGAATGATTGTACAGACTAGTGGGAGGTGTCTCGATCACAATCTTCCTTTCTTTTGTTTGTAAGGTCTTATTGGGGAGGAAAATGACGGCTATTTTTTAACAATCCTCAGCAGCATGAGAGATGGATGAATTTCCACAGCATTTGGAAACTCACACTTTGTTTTTAAAGAGTTTAGTGTTTTTAAGCATTTATTTTTTACAGTTTTAATGAAGTAAAGTATGTTTTTCTTTACAGTCCATTTTCACCTGTCGTTCGCAGAAAGGCTTTTTAGACTAGATCTGCCTGTTGTTTTGTAGAATGGTGTCTCTTGTTATCAGTGAAAATCAGAAAAGAAACCAGTGTCATCAGGTACAGTATGTGATAGGACCGCTGTGCTGCTCAGCTCCTCTCTGTGTCATGTGGAAGCTGCTTACTTGGTGGACTGCTGGTCAAGACACAGTCACCCAGCTTTTCACTGTCTGAGCAGAACATGGACAGTGTTACTACTCAAACACTGCAAACCTCCCGGCTTTCATTTTAAATATAATTGTCACTTCCTTTCTCCATTTCTCACCCTATTCCTACATCTGGATTTCTGGAGATCCGTTTGTGTTACAAGTGATGTGTAGCTGCAGCAGTCAGGCAGAGTAAAAGTTCAACAAAATGTATTGAGTGTTTCCATTTCTGCGTGTGTGTGAGTGTGAGAGTCAATGAATCATTGCTCGTGCCTCATAAACGGAACCCTGCAGAGGACACAAAAAGGCCGAAATGTGAGTCCCAGAAGTCGTGTTGCTCAGATATGAGGCTTGACAAGGAAATCCCAGCCCTGCCTGGGTGGTGAAAGTGCGGTAACTGTCCTACACACAGGATACCGTGCCGAACACTTGTCCAGCCCTCTGCTGTGACATTAGGATTAAACTTTTATTTCCCCCCCAAAGTGAGGAATTCTGAGACGAGCAGTGGCCAGTGGGAGCGCTGGCAGGGTGGGGCTCCGCAGGAAGACGTATGACAGAGAGCAGAGCTCTGATTTACTCCCGCAGTAAATACTCGCGTGAGATTTATGAATGAATGAAGTCTTGGGCGGCTCGGGCCCTTCCTGCCTGGCTGATGTGTTCCAGTTACTGAGGCAAGCTTCCTGTTGGGGGGAGCCTACTTTCCTGCGACAGCCGGTTCACTCACAGATGGCCAACATGCTGGCTTCCATGTTTCCCAGTGATCTTGGGACCTATTGTCCTGGACTAAACCTAGCAAAGAGGAAGCAGGGGGGGAAGGATTCTGATGAGGAGGAGAAGTATGACCCGCCCACCACTCTTCAGGATAAGTGCCAATGAACCCTCAAACAAGTATGTGGTTGAGTCTGATCTCACTCTTAAGAGGAGGGAGGACGTGACGTCCATTTAAATCTCAAAAGCTTGTGCCACAATGACAAGGCTCAAATAAATGAATAGTTGAATGAATAAATGACCCAATGACCCTCCGTTAACCCAATACTAACCCAACTCATAATGAAACAGGGAACTCCAGTAACTTATAATACTACCTCATTCTGTCTTTGCTGATTTAAGCCACTATTTATAGGCAGTTGTTAGGGCTTGTGTTGTTAGTCTGTTAAGGTGGGGTACCTTGTTTCTGATTTGAGGGCTGCGCGTTTGGATCTGCCACTGTGCTGCTGTTGCCTTCGTCATCTTTGAGCTGTGCGTATTTCGAAGTGTTTGCTCATTGATCAGCCTCCAGGGGGGTTGTAGGTTTACCAGAGAAAAACAACAGATATCCAGAAGGCAGACATTAAAGGAGAATGAGAACGTTCTTGGGGTTCATAAATAAAAACCAGCCTTTTTATTTAAAACTCACTGACAGGCCAAGGGAACAGAGAAAGGGCGGAGAGAGGCATGTCGACCGTGTTCTCTGGGCAAACAGGATGAGGCAGGGAGAGGAGTGAGCGAAGGACTGTCTGTCCATTTCCATGATCACTTGGAGCAGCTGGCTCTCCCTGTCATCCTGTTGTTCTGGGCTTTTGGCTGTCAAGGACAGCATCTGTTGCAGTTTGAAGTCTCTCCAGTACAGTGCCACCTGGGCATCTCTCCAGCCCCAGTTGAGGCAAGACAGATCAGACAGCACAGTGAATGACCCCTTATATAAGCATTCGTACAGTGCTAAGGCTTTTATTTCAATTCAGGGATTATTAGAGCTGCAAAAATCTCTTGTTTGTTTTCATGTGAAAACCATGCTGTTGCACGTACCAATGATGGAACACTGGGAATGAGTGTGAAGACAAGGATAGTTGCGTGTTCCAACAAAGATTGTTACCAAACACATGTGTTTAACAAGCTGTGTCACATGATTCCCTATTGTTCAGTGGTGATGGCTAAAAAACTTCTGTTCCTCATGCTCACCTATAAGACTCTACATGACTTGGCACCTCAGTACCTGTGTGACGTATTATCTTCCTACTCCCCACGTTGCAGCCTATGTTAATCTCTCTGGTCTCCTATTTGTCTCCTGCTAAGCTCTAATGCTCTGGAATTCTGTCCCCAAGGATATCAGAGAGTCACCTTCCCTGAGCCCTTTCAAATCCAGGCTCAAAATGTTCTTCTTCAAAAGGCTTTTATTTAATTAACATCTGTGTTGCTCACTTTGCATCTTCTACTGCATTATAAACCCATGTTTTTAATTGTTTTGATTCAGTTATCTCCTCTCCATTTTTTCTTACTGTAAAATGCTTAGAGAAACTACTTTTAAAGGTGCTATAGAGTTATTGGCTGAACCACAAGTGATCTTTGATCCTTTACATTGTCTGTCTGTTTGGTCTGCTTGACCAGGAATGCCTCCTTTCCCTCCCTTAGCTTCTGGATATGTCTGCACCCACAGGAAGTACGACAAGCCCTGGTCCAGCATGTTCTTTCCACATGATCCACATGGAAAATTGTCTGTACCCTCGATCCAGTGTCTTATACCCCCCAATGAGATGTTTGTCCCAGTTATGTCTTGAGATTTAAAAAAAAGAACAGTATCTGATCTACAGCAGCTGCACTGTTCTGACTCTAACTTTAGGAAGGAAAATATGGGGATCAGGTGTCCAAGTTTCTGTTGATCACAATCAAGAGGTGTCCCCTTGAATAAGTAAAATGCACTTCAGCAATAGAAGCTGTTCTTAAACATGTATATATACTGTATGTGGGTAGGTTTTTCCATTGATGTGTTCAGCTGGTTTCTAGCCATTGCTCAATAAAATATAATCATAATGATTTACCATAGGAGCAATGAAAACGTAATGTATTAACAAAGAAAAGCTTAGACTACAAGTGTGAAAACTGCCATTGTGATTTGCTGAACTGGAACCTTGAAAGTCTCCCTCCTGCTCTCTGTTTTACACTGTGCCACGCATGCAGAGTTATCTACCGGGTTATTTTTGCTTTGTTTTCTCAGCGTCTCACTTCCCTGCTGTAAACATTAACCAGGTGTGCGTGTTTTCAGTTCAGAGTGCCCCCCCCGGTGTGCTCACACATTTGTGTTCCTGTCTTTGTGGGCCCCTCCTGTTGGCTCTCACACTCTATTTTTATTTACCCCTCTCCGCGGCACTGGGGTGAAAACAGACTCGACACAAAGTATGTGGGGCGCTTCTGGATTTAAAAGACATCCAGGAGTCGGTCTTTTGGTGGGGACTGTTTTTCAGGTTACATCCCCACTGAGCCGTGCTCTCACGCACTGCAGACACACGCGCACCACGCGCGCGCGCACACACACCACACGCCTGCTCTCCGGGAGGGACAGAGAGGGGGTGGGACGTGAGTAGGGGTTTTACCTTTTCATGTGTGTAACCATTTGTTTACAACCCCTTACTTACATTACTGCACACCAGGAAGGCAGCCACCTTGCTGAGCGCCGCCCAGGACTCCTCTCTTCTCTTCTTTAATTATCTCGTCGTGCCCTTGAAGGATTGAGTTTTATTTTACATTGATGGAAGGCTAAGGCTGTGCAAAATGTGGGTCCATTCTATGCCTGTTTCTCTTTTGGAGTGGGACATTCCCGTACACCGGCTACCCCCAAAACCCAAAACGCTGTCGTCACAAGACCCGAGGGGCAATGTGCCAGGGGTGCTTGGACAGATAATGTTCTGGTTCCCTCAGTGAGGCACAGGCTTGGGAGAAGAAGGAGGTGACGAAGACAGAGCAGTGTCAACCCTAATTGCATTATTAGCCACATAGCACCGGCGTTTATCTAAAGCACCCTACAGAAAATAAGCAGTGTACTAACTGTGTCAGCAGCTGCTGAAGAGTCACGTTCAATCGGGCCTCAGTCTCACATCTCATCCCAAAGACACAGACACGGGCTAGCTTGTTTTTTCCCTTGACAAGGCAGCTTCGAAACAGTCTCCATGTACAGCCTCCCAACAGAAAAAAATATATATATTTCTGGATTACTAGGTGTTCCCGTGAGCTATGCTGCTTGTCAGATGTTCTCACACAGAAAGAATCACGTAAGATTTATTGGTCTGATTGCACAGTCGTTCCTTATTAGAGTAGTCAGTACTTTACAAGCACTCCTGAGGACCTTCAGCATATCGTTCTCTAACAACATGGTTGCCTCTGCCTCCTGGTTTCAGGAGGAAGAAGCAAGCTCACTGTACATGAAACTGGATACAGGTACAAGACATGCATCTTGTGTTACAGTCATTACCTCAGCAACTGCTGGTGAAATTTTAAATAAACTTTTTACGTGGCTTATTTGGTTTTCATCTGGAGTTTTAATTGAACTTCAGCTCCTTCGGTTAGCTCTAACAATCTTATTTGGTTTATTTTAGCTCTCCGGTGTACATTTTGGGTTCGTTTCCTCTCTGGGTCTTAACAGCTGATTTAATTGTTGTGAAGCAGAGCCACTAATACAGACCTTGAGGTAAAACATTTTCAGAGCAGACAATATTTTTAGCAGCCCTGAAGCATTCTTTGTTGCTTCAGGGCTGCTAAACGAAGGCCTTGAAACAAACTTTATCAGTGCAAGGAGGGTGTTTTTTTTCCTCCTTTCAGCTGCCCTGCGATTTTCAAGTTACATTTTTTCCCCAAGGCCCTCCGACCTCCGCTATCAGGAATGTGCAAGAGTGCTTCACATTCCTCAAAAGTTTCTCAGAGAGCGCTCATCCACCGGAAATGGATGAATCCTCAATGAGTGAGTCACACGTGTGAGCACTGCTCTTCCCAGGCCGTTCTGTGTGTGAAACATCGAGACGGTTTCCTCTGCGGTGATCGGCTCTGATAGTTTTTTCTTCCAGCTGCATTTTGGACGGCTTTGGGAAAAAAAGCTGTGTTCAGGACTTCGTGCTGGCCTTTATCTGCTCTACCATTAGGGATGAAAGCCTGCTGCTGGTGGCGTTACAAATGTGGGTGGTTGTCAGATGTGTTTTGCTGCTGCGGTTGTGCACAGCAATGTGAAAAGAGCACTAGTCTGAAGGTTTGGCATGCATTGCTGAATCCTCCAACGCTTACAAATGAAAGGAAACATGGGGCACTCAGGCTTTTACCCCCTATATAGAATATGTATCCATAGTGATAGCAGAGCTCTGAGGAATATACCACTCACCTTCACAGTAGTGACACTTTAGCAAGACCAGCAATCTCCCCTTGATGTCTTTTGACCTTTGACACAATAGCATGGTAACACGTTTGGTTTAGCAAGGAGCTGTACCATGAGAGAGCCGTGGTCACCGCCTTGTATACCTCTGTCATGTACGTTTTGGCCTTCTTTTTCTATCGCCAGCCATCTCCCTTTTTTTTGGGGAATAAGTTCAGAATAATTCAGTGCTCTGTTTCACGACAAAGAAAGCGTTAGTTTTGGCCACTTCTAAAAGAAATGCTCCTGACCTCGCAGGCAGGGCTGGGGCCTCATCTGTGTCCTATCTCTGATCTTTTCACCACGGGCTAGCAGAAGAGATGACACACTGCCATGGGGATACCAGGGGCACAGGACTAACTCGTTTAGAAAAGCAGGGTTCTCATGAAGGACTTTTTTTATGCGCTTGCAGCTTTTCTTTAGTTTGAACCTATATTTACCTTGAATCCTTGAATTGTTTTAAATAAAGGAAGATCTTTCTTGTGCAACAGCATGGGGAATATCTTTACCATCCACTTTGTGACAACATGTATGAATTCTGCTTTGAAGGTCTGCATTTCTGCAGACAGCATGTCCTTTATCAAATCTTCATTTATCCCCCCTGAGCATTATTTCTGGACACTTTGTTTTTAAGGTACCCTCTTATCCAAAGAGTCACTCATAAGGATTCGAAATTACTTAATCCTGAAAAATAGTATTTTCTGTTCCAGTGGTACCAATACCTCACTTATAAAATCACTTCTTTTAATGTGATAAAAATGTGAACTTTTCTTGAAGACCAGGGGGTCTTCTTTTCTACACCAGGGGTATGTTAGTCATTTCACGAAGAGTAGCATGGCCAGAGACATCTTAGAAAACTGGAAATTACAGTTGTTTCTCTCAATGGAGGATGTGAGGAGCCGTGTTGATCCGATATTTGAAAACAAACTTTGTGTCGGGTAGCTAACACTTTCTGTATTGAAGTTATCTGGCCACCAGTCTCAGCATACCTTTCATAGCAAGGATTCCGCAGGCTCTGGCATTTACACACAGCTGATAAGCACATGAGTCAAGTCATCTCCCTCCACTGTGGAATTCCCACAAAGTACAGTATCCTCTGGCTAGCTTCAGAGAAGAGGAGAGGACGGCTGTTAAAACAGCAGCACTCCTAAAAACTGTTTGCACGTTTTATAGCTGCAGTTACAGCTAAAACTATCTGAAGCACAGCAGAGCTTCTTCTTGCTGATATGCTTTGAGACCAAGGTACAAATACCTGCAAGTGCGGTCATTATGTAAGTCCGTCCACCCTTTTTCAATGACCACTTAGACCACCACTGGGTCGCAGTGTGTGGTGTCCACTGTCCGCCAGCTTAGATACGCCCAAGATGGGATTCCAGTTCCTCACAGGACATTCACCACACACATAAAGGGAAGAAGAGTTTAGAGATGCCAGTTAACCTACACAGCATGGACTGTGGGCAAAAACCAATGTGGCTTTGGGGAGAGCATGCAAACTTCACACAGATGGATGCCCACAGCAACTTCAAGCCCGAGATCCAAGAGCTGGTAGGCAACCACATTTACTGCCAAATCACTGTACGGTCCAAATCTGTGTAGACTTGAGTTTATGGAATAATAGGCATTTTTCCAGCAGGGGATCTATAAGGGCAAAAATAATGATTAGGTTGACAGGAGAGAGGTGAGGTTTCAAACCCCAGGTGTGGCAGCTGCTGCTGTACCCTTGAGTGAGGTACTATACTGGGAGCTCTTCAGCAAACACAGCTGTATAAACAGGCACCAAGATTCATACATACAAAATAGGTAGCTGTAATCTCTGTAAGATGTGTTCAATAAAGGCATCGGACAAATTAATGTTTTCCTGTCCGTTTCACTTTATAAAATGTATGGAAACCCGCATTTAAATGAAGAGAAAGCAGAATTGTATTGTGTCAGTCTTGTGAAATGCTGGTTTCACGCTGAACACTTAAGTCTAATTTAAAACATCTGTTCTCATTATTTATTGAATGCAGGAGAATTTTGACGTCCCTCTCTGATTCGAAGAGAAACATCCCAGGCGGAACAGCCGCAGAACTGGCTAGCATTGACGGTTTTCCCACGGCCTTGCCCTTAACCCGCTGCCTCTCACTCCAAGTGTTTAGATTTCCTGGTCAGCGCAGGAGCCGGCCCCAGTGTGATTGGCTCCTGGTCACGGACGTGCGGACCGGTGGTTAAACTCACTATTGGCTGTGAAAGGCCGCACAGGAAGGCCCGTTTGCACAGCTTCCTGCCGTGGCTCAGCTGTCCCATGTGGCCTTTTCTGGGCTTCGGTTCCTCGGGTATTTATCAGCCTTCGCGTTTCATTGGTTGTTTCGTTATTTAAATTCAGCGTAATTCCATGCATTTCCAGGTGCCGTGAAAACGCACCCACACCTGAGCCATTTCTTAACTGAGCAAACAGCCAAAATCGTGAGCACAGGAGGCCTCTCTCTGCATCTCGCTTGACTGTTCATTCCACAGAAATACGGAAGGCAGCGTAATGTAATGGCTGTAATACCCCATAGTCAATGTAAGAATGCTGATCCAAAGGCAGATTAGAGTCATGATTTTCCCCAGCGAATGCTAAGGTTGCCAAGATATGAGCACACGAACAGTAGATGAGATAAAGTGCCTGGGAATGCTCATCACAGCATCGCCAGAAAAATGGGGTGATGTTTTCGTAATCTGGATTGAATAGGACCTCTCCGGGGGCTGCAAGCTGCTGAATTTCAGCTTGATTAAGGCTGAAAAGCTAGCTCCAAGTCCCGAAGGCTTATTTCGTTGTGCCATGTGGCTAGCACGGCAGCATGGTGCCGCCACTTGTCTCCCCGAGTGCTGCTACCACACCGCAGCTGTCTCCCCGTGTGGCTCGCCGCGTGTCCACAGGTAGCCTGTGTCAGCCGGGCTCGCAGGGGATGCCTGCCGCGCTGTCTGCTTGACTGCAGCAGCTGCAGATCCAGAAACGGGCTCCCGCCCCTCTCCTCCAGTGCCTCTTTCACAGCTGCCCCGAGCATCTTCCACCCTCTGATCAGCGCTGCGGGGGCTCTGACACAGACCCGGAGGAGAGAGCTGCCCTGTGTGCGGCAGAATCCGGGGATTGGGAAAGGGCGTGAGAAGCCTTGTAGCACGGGGTGTGTCCTGGTGTGTTGTCTGTGTGGAGTTTGGATAATCTCCCTGTGTTTGTGTGCGTTTCCTCTGGGCGCACCAGTCCAAAGACATACTGATAGATGGACATATTGATAGATTCATTGGCGTCTGTGTGTGCCCTGCGGTGGACTGGCGGCCCATCCAGAGTGTACCCCGGAATAGCGCCCACTGCTCGCTGGGATAGGCTCCGGCTCCCCCGCAGCCCCGCACTGGAGAAGGCAGTTAGAAGATGGATGGAGAAAACATAAAGCATCTTTGCTTAAAAAACAATTTGGCTGCTCTTGCTCGGTATGATGTCACTGCACGTTGCGGTGCTGTAGTTGCTAGCAACTTTGCCTGGATTAGTTCCTTGGACAGCTGCCTGAACTTTTATGAACGAATAAAAAAATAGAACGACCACATGTTTCCGATGTTCATGGTGTGCTGCCATCGTTGTGGTACTTTCACCAGCAGCAACTGCCAGCATGAAAGGAGATGCTTTTATGAGGGAAAGAGCGATTCTGATGTGCAGTGCTGAGCTTCAGTTTGCAGATCCCGAGTGATCTTGACTGTGACATTTCTAACAGCACCCGTTTATTGTGGTCTGCGCTTTGCAACTGCAGGGAATGAACAGCTAGAGAATTCCTTTGTACAACTTTCACAAACGTTTGCACACAATGAATGCGAGCCCTTGTGTTTAATACTCCAGGGGCTATTGCCAGCATTCCTGGTTAATGTCCTGGGGGCAACTTTCATGGGCAATTTACTTTTATCTCTGTGGCGATCTCCTTTTCAAACAGCATTGAGCCAGTATAAGTCTCTCTGTGCTGCAGGTATTGCAGCATGATTCCTACAGAGATGCTGTTAAATTTCTGAGATCTCTGTGCATCAGTACCTCATGACCTATTCATGTCTGTATCATTAAAAGTCCATGTCCTTTCTGATTTGGAATAGAATCCAACCCATCATGTAGGAATGGCTGAGTGCTGATGGATTTGGATGGGCTTTAATTAACAAAGGCTGTCTGGGCTGTTGGCGAGTTCTAGGGCCTTCTGGGTGGTCAACCCACAGTGACTTCTGAGAGCAGACAGCCTGCTCTCCAACAAGACAGCGTGCCAAATGCCAGGTGACTCTGACACATGGGCTTGTTGGTGGAGTGTGTCTGCAGGCCCTCATTCTTCCTGTGTGGTAGAGGGCTTGTATTCTAAAATCTTTTTTTTTTTTTTTGCATTTGTAAATGTAAAAATAACACAGATTGGCAAACCTGTTTGGTATAAATTCTGAAATAGCAGATGATTCTTCACTTATGCAACTTTTTTTTTTTTTGGACTTGCGAAGTGGAAAGCGGTACAAGTTACATGCAACCCGGAGGACACATGCCACATGTGTGGAATGTCATCTGCCTGGGTTGTGTGTTAGGGTGTGTGCAGCGTGTGTGTATTGGGGCGGAGAAGCTGTGGGGCAGTAGCATGTGCTTTGATTAGAATTGTGATGAGCGCAGGATCTTTGCAGCCTTTTATTCTTCAGTGAGTAACACAGGGAATCAAATACATTGGGGACATTCTAGACCTGTAAAGAGATCTGGATACCAATCTTTTTTTTCCAGGAAGGCAAAAATCCCGGGAAATTAAAGAAATCAGAAACTGAAGGGAAAGGCCTGCTGGAGCTTTGCCATTCACCGGGACATCTCATGTAGAACCTCACCCTGAGGGAGGGATTCCCACTGTGGGATATAAGGAGAGTGGCCTTGTGCTCACCCAGCAAGCCTTTATTAGGTTACAGAGAGGTGTGCAAACAAAGCAGGAAGCCCTTGTGGGAATTAGCTTATCTGGCTCCAGATGTGTGTTTTCCTGAAACAACACTCTAAATTGTCATCTGCCACTGAACATGGTCAGAAATCCCACCCTTGCATATCCTCTTTCCGAAAACAATCCCTAAAGCAGGCGTTGGCCCTTCTTCTTCCATTGCAAATGCACGGCTGATTTAAGGCACAGATAACTCCGGATAGGGTGGGGCTGTGGCTCTGTGGCTAAGGATCTGTGCCTGTGACTGGAAGGTTGCCGGTTCAAATCCCGCGGCTGGCAGAGGAATCCTACTCAGTTGGGCCCCTGAGCAAGGCCCTTAACCCAAACTGCTCCAGGGGCGCTGTACAATGGCTGACCCTGCGCTCTGACCCCAAGCTTCTCTTCCTGTCTGTGTGTCTGTGTCTCCATGGAGAAAAGCTGGGGTATGCGAAAAGATGAATTCCTAATGCAAGAAATTGTATAGGGCTAATAAAGAAACATTAAACATTAACTCCAGTTCGGATGTAAAGTCAGGGCATCCAAAAGGCTGTCACTCTGCCTGGGTCTTTTTCTAAGACCTTACAGCAATCATATAGAGGAAATAAATGGATAGTCTGGCTTGACCAAAACCGGCCCTGCTGCAGGTCATCACTCACGTTCCTCCTGCCGGGCCAAGATTCTCCACCTGTGTCCCATGGAATAGTGATGCAGTGCCAGGAGCATCCGAATGTGTCCGTGTGGATGTCCCGGCTTCACGCCCACACAGGAAATTGAAAAGCTGGTGATCGACACAGACAAGGCGCCTGCTCCTCGGTTTCGGAAAGAGGACCCCTGATTCATGCAAAAGCTCTGTTTCTGTCAGGTCTTCTACCTGATTATGTGGGATTATGTACCAGGTGGATGGCTGTAGGAAAAGCAGGAAAGGAAGCAGCAAGAGCTTTGATGAATTATGAGAGATCTTCCCTATTATTCTGCTTCCTCTCCTGTGGAGAATGATTTAATCACACTTTGTTTCCTCACTTAACCCAGACCGTGGCACTTCGACAAAGAGCTGAGAAAGGGGAAGGGCAATGGAGTCTTAATTCGCTCCTTTTTTAGCAGTTTTGTTAACTCTACCAAGATGGGAGTGAATCGCATCTAGAATAAATATGGTTCAGGGGTTTTGTAAAGCATTGCAACAATGACAACAAGCCTCAAGTGAACTGGAAGGCCAAGACAGATGGCAAGGAGCAAGAGGAGCTGAGCTGGTTCGGAGCAGCTTTCAGAAGGGAGCACATTGGTGCAGAATAGGGCACGTCACCATTGCACAGTATGGCCTCATTGAAATGGAGCGCCAGTTTGCTTTGAGGAACAGACACAAGCCTGAGCTCATTATATGAGGCGCACCTAGGATCCTTGTGAGGAGAGAGAGATTCTGAAAACGCAAGTTACATCTGGCATCTGTGACCAAACATTTTTCTATTCACCCCGAGTGTCTCTCGGGTTCAGTGTACCAGGAGGGATTCTGCATTTATAAACGGCCATTCCACTGCTGAGCATCTTCCAGCCTGGATGAAAAGTGCCACAAAGATTATTAATTATTATTACTGACTATTACTCTCTGTAGGCTTGTTTTCCCTTCCCCTGAAGGCAAATATGGATATATGGCTTCAGTACTGTGTGTTAACAATAGATTCCCTTTTGTCCAAGTAGAACTGCTGGAGCCTCTGCTCTCTCGTCTGCCTCTCCTGCAGCAGGGCTGTATCTTATTGAACATGCACGCCCTGAGAGTAGATAATGTTGCCTTCGTACACAACGGCCAGTATTTAGAGCTTTTCTTGTGCACTATCGAAAGTACCACTAGAGAAATAGAGGGAGAAGATGGGGATGTGAAAGGAAAGCAGAACAGTTATCCCCTGTTGCATAAGCACATGTGCATTATTTTACTGTTTTACTGTTTTTTACTTTTACTTTACTGTTCCAGAGCTGGAAACCTCAGTTTCCCTTCACTTATTGATACATAATTGCCTGAAGGGTTTTTGTTTAAAAAATACAGTTTTGTTTGTAATAAAGTGTGATAAGTTCCCAAAACCTTATTTTTCCTTTCTTTGTCACAGAATGTTTAAGTACTCTCTGATCAAAAGCACAGTTCAGCTCTTGACTCAGTAATTTAAGCTCTGCTTCATTTATAAGACCTCTCTGGGAGTGTCCCATTAAAAAGCAACTTCTTCCTCCTAGTTGTGCAAGTATTACAGACTCTCTTCCCTGTGTTTGTTGGTATTGATTATTTGTGGGAACTGAATCTGAGAAAACTTCCTTGGAAGGGTAGCAACTCCTAAGAACAGACAAATAAAAAAGTCGAGTTAATGAATAACTTTTTTTATGAATCAAATGACCTCTTCTCAAGGATCCAAAACTCAGAACCTGCAGTATTTGGTTTGGATCTGCTCTCACCCTCAGCAGGGTTTAACTTCCGAGGGACAGAGAATAATAAAAACAGCCAATGGTTTTCCTTGTCTTACCTGTTTTAGTACTTGGCACCCTGCTGAACTGTTGTTGGGGCAGTAGGGCATGTTGGGGCAATATACAGCTATCTCTGCTTCATGTATTTGCATAGAGGAAAGAGAGAGCAGTCGGTGCCCTCTGAAATCTGAAATGCAAGTGAAATTACTCTGCAAAACAAACAATGCAAGAGATACGCAGAAGTAGTTCAAGTAGGGAGCTGCGTCAGCATGCGTAGGCTGCAAAGGAACAAGTAGAGGTGTATTCCCTGCTGGAAAGAGAAGAAAAGAAGCACAACATTTCGGCTGTGGAGCCTTTCTTCTTCTTCCACACCCGAAGATGTGGAAGGTGCTGGGCTTGCCAGTGCCCACTAAGTGCTAACAGTGCTCGTAGCACAAGTTGAATCCCACAGTGTGATGGATGTGTTGCCTTAGGCTGGACATTGCTGTTGTGTTCTGGTTACAAACGGGGGCAGACTGAGGAATGAGGCTTATTAAAAGTATCATATTCACCCTACCACCACCCCCCCCCCAAACCCAGGAGGTCAGCTATTTCCTGCCAGCAGTGAGAACTATCACTATTAAAGCAAGAGAAAACAGATGTTGGGAGGACTACAATACCAGTTAAATATGACTTCCGCTGGCTTTAATGCCATCTCGGCAGCTCACACTCGTAATTTTCTTTTCATTTGTTGGACTTCAAAACTGATTTCCCCTGACCTTGCAATTCTCTGCTCCCTCTCCCTTCTTCCTCACTGTGGATTGAGGGGGCTTGTCAGGACAGACTCCTTGTCCCACGCTGTCTCAGCTCCTGAAGTGGAGAGCAGGGAGATTGTGAAAGTCTAAAGGCTCCTCCTGACCAGATAACTGATTGCCAGACTGGGAGAAAGAAAAAACAAGGGGGGTGAATTGAGATGTTACTTTCTGTTTTTGGTCACTTACTGAATAACCAGCACTTGGAGGACATTAGTGACGCATGTCAACAGAAAGAAGGGATACTTAAGAAATCATTTTGTGCGGTAACTGTCTTGTGATGTATTTTTTTCATTCTAGCCCTTTTGGGCTCAGATTGTAACTACATACTGTAGCTGCACTGTACTCAAAGAAATACTAATAGCATGAACAGGAAACAGTGGCTTAAAATGAGCAGCTAGGATGCTTTTAGCAGTAGAGCCTTTTGATTTGTTGAACCCGAAGAAAATGAAACAAATGTTTCTATAATCTTTGTGAGGACGGATGCTCAAAATTCAAAAAGCTGCTTAAAAAATTTTAAACTGCATCCCATCCATATCCTATGTTTAAAAAATTGCTGGCCAGAGGAAAGGATTAAAATGAAGACTGGATCTTTTAAACTAGGAGAAGCTAACACTCCCACGATCTCTTGATGAGCCAGCACAGGCCTAGTGATCTGACCAAGATATGAGTTACTGAGGTTATTGCCAAAACACAAGTGCGAGAAAAAAGTAAACAGCAAATGTGCATTGGTGTGCACATTTCGTTACGTGCCGTTGTTTCTGCATCATGCATTCAGACACCTCTGGCGTTTTAGTTTTCAGTTCGTTTTGGAACACACATTAGATTTACAAGAATTAGCAACTGATTTCTGCAACGCACCCTTGTCTGCACCCACAGAGCTCGGAGGATGGCGCTCGAATTGGACTTGCACACTGAGTCAGTGCATCTCCAGTCCCCGGGCTGTGTGGCCGTGTGGCTGGGAACCCCCCAGCCCTGTCCCTGTGTGCACACGAGAGTCCCAGCTGCCCATGGTCTCGCCTGCTCCAGTGAGAGCCTGCCCTGTCCCAGACTCTCACTGAGCTCTGATTAAGAGGAGAGGGGCTGCAGAGAAGATGCAGTACAGACACTAACAACAACACCGAAGTAACTAGGGCTCGCTCAGTTCCGTTCTCCCCTGTCCTTTCATGCCTTTTTCTTATTTTTTTGTTTGTTTGTTTTCTTTCATTTCAAATGATCTTTTGCACAAAGGGAGGAAAGGGAGGAATGGGAGAGTCAAAGTGTGAAGGAGATTAAAGGGAGGAAGGACATGATAGACCGGGAGCCGAAGGCCGAAGTGGGGGAGAGATCCTTTAACATAATAACGCTGCATTCATCCAGGCTTGAAAGCATGAATGAAAATAAAGGTATCAAAAGAAATTTCAAGAAAGCATAGACAGCACATATGCAAGCACATGAATGTCCTGCACGTACACAGCAGATAATCTTGAGGAGGTCACGTTGATTAAAAACTTACAGCTGGCTTTTCTTGAAGGCAGGGTTTTGAAAGCACGGATTTTAGAGAACACAATACCTGTGCCATCTGAGAGAGGAGACCCAGGGCACCTCCGCTGCGGATAATGTAGAGTCATCAAGGAGCCCTGGGGGTGGTAGCAGAATGTGGGGGGTGGGGTAGGGTGGAGTATGGAGTTCTATCCCAACAAACTCCCCCACAGCAGGGGCATTAAAGGGAACAGCAGGAGACTGGGCTGGGGGGTGGTGGAGGGGACAAAATATCACCTTTCTACCCTCCAGCCCTCCCCAGCTGTTTCCTGCCTCCCTGTTAATTAATGTCAGACATCCTTGTGCCACTGTGAGATGCACAGAGCATTGTGTGACTAAAGGGCCACCAAGGAAAATGAAGTCTTATTTTTCAGCCAGTAAACAAAGTAACAGTACTACTCTGCAGAATCCTCCTTAAACCTGAAACAGCCTTGACTGGATTAGCTTTCTGCCTCCCCAGGAAACAACCCCGCTATATGTGGTCTGAAAAGACTTTGTTAGCTTTTTTAATTTTTCTTTTTGTCATCATTTTAAAATAATGAAAAAGTTATTTTGCAATAGGAATGTCTCTCTTCATATTATATAACATGCTTATCACTTAAGCACTGTGTACAGTAGTATGAACTACCAAAAACACTGCTCTTGTAGGCTGAGGGCCAGGCGCAACGTCCAAAACTGGCAAAGTCACCCAGTGTTCCCAGCTGGCAGCATCATTAATCCAGCAGGGGAGAGAGCAACAGATTATAAGATGAAAGTTGCCTGCTGTCTGGTATTAAGATGTAAAACTGGATCACATGCAAAAGGGAGAACCAAGACACAGGAAGAGGTGAACTGTATGAGGAAAGGAATAAAATTCACTTACACTACCAGTATCACGAAGTCATTAACCTTTACACCCACCAGCAATATTAACCTCCACAGACAATGTTATTGTTTTATTCTTTTATTGTCTGGTACATCTATCCAAGGCGATTTGTGTTTGTGCAGCAGGATGTTTTACTGTAACAGTCTAAAGCAGTGCCTCACCCTGGATATGAACCTGCAATCTTCCAGTTACGAGGCTGTAAAGATCCCAAACGATGCCCTAGACAGCCATAGTCTCTGGAGTGCTGGAAATGTTTACTTGTAAAGCATGTCACAAAATATTCAACCAGAAATAAAATGTTACTTGCAAACAAAGTGACATTTTGCTTTTTAAATGATATTTTACTTTTGAGATTTCGATTTTATAGTCAAACACTTATTACAAGTAAGTGTCAAGCCAGGTGAATGTTATCCCCTCAGTCCGTTAGAAACAGATGTGTTGGGTGTCCAGTTTTAAGGCGCAAACTAAGTAGGACAAGGTTTGAGTGGGGAGCTGCACCAGTGCTCGAGCCACAGAGGAACAAGCAGAGGTTTATCCCACTCTGCACAGTAGAAAGAAAAGAGAAACAGCACAGCAATTTGGCGGTGGTGAAAGAGAAAGGGAGAAAGAAAAAGAGGCAAAGGGTTGTGTAAAGAATAGGTAATGTGTTTTCCTTGATAAAACACTACTTGTTCCTACGCGTGTCAAATCATTACACTCAATTTAAGGGTTGCTTTTCTTTTTTGCAAAGGCAGTTAAAAATGTAAAACCGCAGAACTGAGGAGTTTTTTCATCTGTCAATAAACCCATACCCACAGGTTATCAGGTTTCCAAACAAACAAATTACAGAGCAAAGTTTAGCCCCAGCCCTGCCCATGCAGGTGCACAATGGAGGCAGTGTTTGTGCATCTCGGTGCCTGAGCAGGGCTGGGCTTTGGGTATTGTCTGGGTCGGTGGAATCAGAGAGCAGCAGCTTTTCACTTCCTCAAAGGGGCCATCTCCACAACCGCCACCATTGTGGACTTCTCTGCAGCGTTGTTGTCTGCGCCACAACACGCATGGGAGGTTAACCAGCCGCCATGCAAGAACCGGCTCATTAAAACAGAAGTTGTGAGGCCGAGGGGGGTCGCCCCAGCTGCGGACTCTGGGTATGAAGGAGCCTGCGTCTCGTGAGGCCCTGTGAATTTCTCACAGGAAGGGGGTGAATGAGAGTGTGGTTACCTCGTGCTTTCAAGTCAAGCCAAGAGCTGCAGACGACACATCTCTCAGTTCTTCGGATAGCTCTGTTGACTCAAACAAAAAAAAACAACTGCAAAATAAAGCACTGCACATATGCCATAACCCAGGATAATGTGCAGTATTTTTGCGCTTTGTGGTAGAAGGTTAATTTAAATTCATTTTTAAAAGGGCGACAGAGCAAAAGATCAAACACGGGAGAGAGGACATCATTGTTCTTTCTGACCATCTGAGCGCGCTGGAGGAATTCCTTCGTGCCACAGTCGTCTCGGGATGACGTGATGCGAGGAACTGCTCTTCATTGTCAACAGCCCTTTCACTAGTGACTGTCAGACCATTGCTATGCAAAGGTCTGTGCAAGGAGCTCCGAGATAGATAAGATTAGATGCATTGCCGTTCTCGTCTTGAGCTTGTTAAGAAAAGAGAATCCATTATGCAATGTATTATCAGGGCATAATTCACCTCTTGCTCTGTCTCAGTGTGCGCATCTGGCTGTGTAAATTTGCAAGGTCAACTTCTGTCTGCGCATGTGTTTAGTTGCTGCATCTAATTAAGGGCTTGTGCCTCTCAGCGTCTGTGTGTGTCTGGATGTGATACACATGTGTGCCTTCCCGCTTGTCCGGGGATGTCTGACTCTTTGGGAATCTGCGTGTGTGTTTTGGGCAGGGGAAGGTTGCGTCTGTCTTTTGCAGGCCAGTCCTTTCCCTGACAGAAGCGCAGTATCTACTCTCCCTGTCTGAGCTGGAGATTGGCTCTGATAATGGAACCCAGATCAGGATCTCCCACCCAGAGATGAAGACTGTCAGAGTGCTCTGGTGCTTATCTTATTCACGCTGATGACATATATTGATCCTGTATATTACCCCTATCACCACAGCTAATAAAACAGTGCCTGGAGTGATGGGTAGCTTTGACTGTTTGATTTGGAGGTGGGGCTGACTGGCTTGATAGAGAATTGCTTTACTGCTTCGCTCATAAATTGTAGAGAACTGTTTGGTGTCATTAAACAGAATTTCAAGAGGAGGTCAAATTCTAATGTTACACTTCCACTGCCTGATGTACTGTATATATACTCCCTGGCCACACACAGGTCTGCAGGCATCTTTTCTAGTCCCCCTCAACTTCAATGTGTCAGCATTCATGATCTTCAGCCCGAGCAGTCAGCTCCACTGCTAAGCAATTGTACACCAGCGTCTTAAGTCCGATCTCATCCCTATTCAGTATTCCATTTCCCTTTTCACTCTTCGGCTCATTTCATTGTTATTAGAATTTGACCACATGAGACTAAGTGACACCATTCTCTGAGTCAGGGCAGTGAAATGGCAACAGACTGGACGTGTAGCAGGATGCAAGAAGATTGTTGCTGGACCAAGCAAGTGCTGAGCTGGAACCCAAGAAAGCAAAGATGTCAGTGAAGAAGACTCTTGGGCAATTGTGGGTAAGATCAGTAAGCACACAGCGCATGAAGAGTCGAAGACAGAAGATTGTTGGAGGGAGTTTGGGAAGCCTTCTTCTAACAGCAGATCAGAAAAGGCTAAAGACGGATGATATGGTACCTATTTTGTACCCTTTTTGAAATTCAGTAATGTCACTCCCCAGTGCCTGTGTGCACAGCATCTGTCAAAACCCTAGCATTTCTCTGCTTTAATGTGAGTTCTCTTATTTAAGTCCCTATAGTACAGGTGTTTGCACCATAAGAGTCAGAGTGCTGACAGTTTGACACACCTGTTCTTGTGAAGCGTAACCAGCTGTGAGATTATTTCCAGAACCGCACTGAATACCCAGATATTGTTGCAACACTACTGATGACTTTTAATCTTCACTCTTCTATGAGCACAGAGTTCAGCCTAAACATTAGCTTACAATTAGGAGTGATTAGTAAAAATCTAAAAACATCTCCTTTTGTCGTGTGAACAATGGTGGGTTTTACATAAAATGGAGGAAACCCCACTGCTAAACCTGAATGTTTTTGCGATTTATTTTTGACATTTTTTTGTGCGTGAAACCCAAACTCCCCTGTATGTCGGCTTCTCCTCTGGAACTCCAGCCGGATCTGCCATTGTGGTCTAGTGCTGTTAATTAAGTCCTTGGATTTGACAGGAGCATTCCCAGTGCCTTTCAGGTTCAAAGCTGGACTGTGTGCATTACTGTGCTGTGAAATGAAAGCAGAGTTCTGTCAGCCTCCTCTTCTTAGAACTTCACTCCCCACTCAGCCCACAGGCTTGCTAAGTTTTAGTAGCTCTGCCATAGGCTGGCATCCCTGTGTGCCTCATGCACTTTTAAAGAAGCAAAAGTTCACCAGTTTGCTGCACTGTGGCCCATTAAACACAGGAACCCATTGGATTCTGAGCTCTCTCTCACCTCTCTGTGTCCATCAGCAACACGTCAGACTGTCTCTGTGGCAGGGACCAAACATCTTAGCTGTCTCTCTGGCCGATGCCAGCCGTGCAAGGATAGGCCCTCCTTCTAGAAGATGTTAGCTTTTCTGGAAAGAGTACCACCCTACTGCTGTCACAACCACTACCTGCCCCCATCACAAACACTGATCAAAAGCTGCAGAAGAATACATGAGCACTGCATGTAATATGCATCCTATTTTGAAGTTAAATACTGATTATTCTATTTGAAAATATGTTGAGCACTGCAATGTTAAAATGGCCCCTTCTGTGTATGGGTAAAACATAATAACAATATCTTCTAGCTGCATGGCTTCTAGCTGATGGCATTTCTAAAGAACTTTGCTAGTACATCTGTAATAAAGGTGTACAGAATATTATATTATTAATCTGCTTTCAGTGTTGGAACAGATTTAGTGAATGAGTCAGAGATATGAGCCACAGAGGTGACAAACTGTTAACAGTTATCAGCTTTTCACACTGGAGTATGCTTAGCTCTGAAGCAGACTCTTCTTCTACAGTAGCAATGATGTGTGTTATAATCTCACTTTGATAAGCACTAAAACATCCCTGAACTCACGCTTGAGTGTGTTGGTATAGTTTAGCAGGGTAGAGAGGAGACTGTGGTTCTGGCAGCTGCTTATATGCTCTCCATAGTTTCCCACATGAAAGAGCTTGTGCATTTCCTGATGAGAGAGAGTATCTTTTATTACCATCTCGGCAAACACTGCAGCTGATTTGCTCAAAAGTCGACTCAGTTGTAAGAGGAGTGGACCTGTGATCTACGACATGATGGAGCTGAATGACTGAGAAAACAAAAACCTATCGAGAAGTCTTATTTGATGAGCAAAAATCATCTCTTTGTGGGCATGACAATAAGGCACAGGAAAGCAGACAGTTATCTTTTGCTCTTAGTTGTGTGCCAGATGTTGTCACCCAGTGGATCTAACAGAGGTGGGGGGGACAACTATTGCTGGGAAGAAAATAAAACATTTCCATGTGGTGTGGCTAAGAAGGATTTGGTAGCACGTATGACACTGTAAGGAATTACAGTTGTATACATTATGTCCAGCATATTTCCTTGTCCTCTGTCTCACGTGTGGTTACGAAAGAAAATAACATTTTCCGAGCTTACATATGCAGAGGCTTAAAGTTAATAAACACTGCAAGGCATAATGGATTAAAAATAAACTTCTGTAAAGGCTGATACAATAATGTTCTTAAATTGTCCAAAGACTGTCTCATCAAATTCAAACAGGCCATTTATAATGACTAACAGCTGCTTGAAATGGGCCATCATACAAAAATGCACCAGTGTAATTGATTTTACATAATGAAGGTGGCATGTAGTTTCTTTTATTACTGCATTCCTGCAGTGGGAGAATCTAGACCGAAACCTGTAGCTTTTGTGAGGCATTAAATATGAACCATAAAAAGCTGCTAAGAGCCATTATTAATATTATCCCAGATGTTTCAAATGTCTGTGGTTTGCTTTAAATGTCATACACGCTTCCAAAGCTGATGATGTCTGTTTGCTTTAATATACTTCCCAACAGAAAAAGGTTAATCACAGAGCAGCCATCGACAACACAGGGCTGCCATAGAGGATCCAGCTAAGTCGAAAGAGGAAAAAAAAGGTTATTCTGTCTTCCCACAAACTGTGCCAAACACTGCTTTGGGAATGTTGTAGTTTGGAGGCCGTGGAAAGGATAAAGCTCTTGGCCTGAAGAGAATTAGACCCTTCTCTGGGGAGTGTTTATCCACAGATTTACTCCCTTTCACGTTTCCTTTCTCTCCAAACAGCAGTTTGTTTTTTCAGTCTTCTCTCACTCAACACACCGGCTCCGAGCTGGAGCCTGTACCGAGTCTATAACCAGCGATGTCTTACAGTCCACAACATTAAGAGAGTTATGGCAGCAAAGCGACAATGTGAAAGTTAGGGTGGGTGGGGTGTCAGTTTTGCACGGAGGCTGCGTTTTCACATGTGTTATAGCCCAAACACATCACACACGTTATACGGGAACTCTTGCTCGATACTGATAGAAACTCAGCTTAAATATGAGCCCTGGATTCCTAGGATACAGCTGTGATACGCGAGGCGTGTTTTTATTTCCCCCTGAAACATCCGAGATGATATGTTATTGTATGTTCTGAGACTGGTGCATCTAATGATTTTCAACAGTAGAAAAACCGAATCTCCATGTTGTTATCTACACAAATTAAGTGCACCTTCATCTGGTAACGGCACAGGATAGTGTTGCCATGAACATGCCTCGACACAGGTGTACAGGCTGCAGATCGCTCCGAAAATACACGTTGTTTTGCGATATTGATGATCATTGCCGACTTATCCAATACTTTGGGTGATGTAGCGTTTCCATTAGAAATATTAAATCTCCCAGAATGCAACAAAATCTTTGGAGTTTTCGGACATTCCCTTCCAGTACAGTATGACTGCTTCCCCGCGAGCACTGTGGATTGTGCTCCTGCAATGTTTCAGAGTCCAGAATAGTTGGGCGCTTCAAAGCCGAACGGACCTGCCTCCAAATGGCAGCTCGGGCTCCAGCCCAGCGGTGCAGAGATGCAAAACGTTTGCTTTTGTCTTTCGACCACGCGCAGCACATATCACCCCACTCCTCCCAGCCCCACAGTTCCATCCATTAGATTCATTAGATACGCGAAGTATGAGAGAGGTTCGGCTGCTGTTGCCATGGCACCCACATAGCAACATGCAAGATCACCAGTGTCTCCAGAGCACTTTTGTAAGCCAGAGCGAGAGCAACAGAGATGGGGAGAGAGAGAGAGAGCGGGCGAGCTGTCAGTCTCTAGGATTGAAAGGACAAGATCAGGGGATTGGGAGAATCAAAGAAAATGAATGAAAGATTGACATCCAGTCAAAAGCGTGTCTGCCGCCCATGCAAATTTCCCACTGCAGTTCTGCGTTGTCTAATACCCTCACTGCTCCACATCCTCTAAGCACAGGAAATCACAGTTGAAGGGGTATCGGTAATTTTTTTGCTTAGTTTGTTTTTCCAGAATGACTGTTAAGCAAGCCCATTCCTGCAAGGATTGTGTCTAACTGGAAAAAGGAACTGGAAATCCACTGTGGGGTAGGAGCTGGGGCTCATGTGGGAACTGCACTGCAGGGGAACGATGCATCGACACTTGCTTTCGGTGTGAAGGGGAAGCTGAATGAACATTTGTCAAGCACTGTGAAGAAATCATCATTCAAGTCGCCTGCTATAAATAACCTTGCATGGGCTTCTGCTTAAACTACGAGGAAATGAGGACAGTGGCTTTATGTTTTATTGATGGGATATTTATTTCAGGATCTATACGAGATCTCCATGCTCCTCCCTTGCTCGCAGTCTTGTAGAGAGCGGCACACATTCCTGCACATGTGCACAGACACACACATGTGTGTATTCATGCTCCATGCTTCCAACTCAACGCAGTGCCCATCCCCCTTCGAAACTGCACACAGCAGGACTAATTCAAGGAGCAGTACCTGAGGACAGCCACAAAGAGTGCACCGCGCACACTAGCAATATTTGCACATGAGAACATCTTCCGGACCTGTAGAAATCAGGACTGTGCATGAGGTTTTTTTTTGCTTATCATGAGGTCTTGATTGAGCAGGAAACAGATGTGGTCAACAGCGCTCAAAAACTGGTATGCGTAAGTTTGCCAGGGAATAGGAAATGCAGGACTTCGTAGTTAGGGAATGTAATGTTTGTTATTAAGCACATGCATTTATACCAAACTAGTGGCATGTACAAAGCAAAGAGTTCAGTGGAGAATCAGTGGGACATACATTGCACAAATGAATGACAACCATGCCCCACCTGGTATTTTAACCCACAGCCATCCAGTTAAGAGAGTCTAAAACCACTATGCCACTATGCCATAATGCCTTCTTGTTTGTCTAGTACTGTTTGATGAAAGAATAGTCATTTTACATGTAAGAAAAAACTGTTCTCTTCCCTATGTGAAATGAGTAGCTATGGAGAGAAGTGGCAAAGGCTGGGTATCCAGTTGTGTAAATAAGCACCTGATGCCTAGATGTGCTTTTACTTCACTCAACTCACTCAAATCCTTCTCTCTTTGAGTATGGAACAGCTACACTCACGGGTACTGTATACCTACCTGGAAGAGTGCTGTAAGCAGCAATAGAATGTTGTACTGAGTCATCCGAGAGCTGTGATGTCACCATCACAAGTTCCGACTGGCCTTCTCTTCCTATTCATGACATCACAGCATGAGATTCCGCAAGCTGTGCAAGCTACGATCGCTGTGGGGACATCTCAGTTTCACAACTGATGCACTTTTTTTACACTGAAAAATGAATCATCCACATGCATCCACATACTGTATAAAGGCGGTCATTTGGAGGCTCAGTAAAAATCTGCTTTTAAATTAGAGCTTTCTTGCGCTTGTACTTCTAATTCATTATGGTTGTGGAAAAGAGCATATGACAAAATACAGATTTTTTTTTAAATGATGAAGCAAATCTACGCAATGTGTGGTGAACCAGTTAGTTCATATTTTTATCCTTCCACCATCGCAGATGAGCAAGCACATGGCCATGTGACCACTCCCGAGGTTCTTAAAGTGTTAATTCTCATTGTCGCCGGGAAGCCTGTCTCTTCTGCCTCTGTAGAGCCTGTTCAGTTTTTTTTCTTTTTGACTCACTCTTATTCATCAGCCATTCTACTGTTTCGAAACAATTGTGCAACTGACGTGTGACTGGAAATGCTTTAATGAGCGATGACCCTGGGGTGGCAGGGGTTTGGACGGGATTCCCCCATATTGCGCTGAAAACGGATTTCTTTTATGGGAATCTGGCTTCTGAAGTCAACTGCAAGAACAGATGACAAGTCTAACTCCCCGGAAGTTTCTATTTTTAATTAATTAATATCCTCATCTGGGAAGTACCACTCAAACAATGAGCCATTACATCACCAATGATACACTGGAGGAACTGGGAGGAATCTAACAGTGGGAAACCAAGACTGAAGACACTAGCCACCTGCGATGTGGGAATGAATACTGCAGGGTGTTGGTTTTTTTACTGAGTTTCAAAGCAGAAAAATATCCCTCTTTAGCTGTACCCAGCTAACCCTTTTCACACTATATGAAAAGACTAGAATTACAGCATTCAAGGATCCGACTCCACACAGAACAGCACAAATGCAGGGTAAACCCACATGTCATGAGGATAAATTTGCCTTTGGATTTATTATTTTCAAAACTGCTGAGGACCTTAATTTTCTCCTTACAGAAGGCTGACTCCAAACCCACAGATGATATCTTATACCATTGGGAGAAAAAAAGTTACATTTTTAGAGTGGCAACAGCTCCTTAAAGAAGGGTGATTAATGAGGACAACGTGAGCAGCAATTTGGGGAATTACCAAATTGCACACATGCCGAGGGTGTCAGCAGAGCTTGTGAAGAAGAGCACTGGGACAGAAAGCTGTGGTCCCTGGGGGGTGAGAGCCATTGGCCCTGGTGAAGACGGAGCAGAGAACCCTGCTGCCTGCAGTCGATGTGGCTGAGCCTGCCTTCTGTGGCAGGCCAAGGTCCTCCAATCGCTGCGTGTCACGATTCTAACCCCTCCCCCTTAAGGGCGCTCCGGCTTTTTCGCATTTCACCCAGTCTCCTGCACCTGCCTCCTGTTCCAGTCTCCCCCTTAAAAGCCAGACGCTCCCACTGTTCCGGGCTCAGTATTGGAAGATGGACGCCACAAGGCTTGCCTGTTTTCCGGGTTGTCAGAAGGCAGGCCTTTTCCCCGGCGTCCTGACCATCTGCGTCCGAGGCTGGGAGCACCCGGCCCCGTTACCCTTTTTTATTCCCCCCGCCCTTCGCAGTTCCAGCTTTTACCTTCGTTTGTCTTTGTCTCGGATTGATCACCCGGCTTTGTTCGTCGACCAGCCCAGTTCTCCGTCTCCTCCCCGTGTCTGTTCACTCCCTTCCAGGTTGTGCTGTCTGCACAGGGTCCTGAAAGACGCTTCGTGACACTGCAGCCCAGGCCGACTACACTCATCTTTCTTGACAGCCATTGACATGCTGCCAAAGTAACAGTCCGCCTTCACAAGGTCGATCCACATTCTACTTCCAAATACATTCTGATGGAAAGGGGAGTCCATTAGCTGAAATGCTGGATCTTGGGTCTTTTCAACATGTGCACAGTTTCTCAGTAGATGTACCATGTTCCTTTCCACAATATGCATACAGTATGTCTCACTAACATGGAACAGCAGCAACCCAAATCAACACACAGTCTCACAAAAGTAGCCTTGCTACATCCAACCCTCACTGCAACAGCAAACACCTTACAGACAGTGTCCCCTCCAAGTGTTTTCTCAAGGATGGAAGATAATCATCTCCTCTCTCCAGCTTTTTATTTCCCCCACTGTTGCTCTGAAGGGGAAGCTGTCCTTCTAAGAAAGCATAAGCTGAAATTGAATGTCAGGGTGTTGGTAACCCCACTTTGCTGTCTATGAGCCAAGCCAGACAGCCAGGAGAGGCAAAAGATCTGCATCTTAGTAGGTAAACTGCTCAAGAATCCTCCTTTTCCAAAAGTAAAGTCATTCACCCCCATCGATGGGAAGTCCAGGAGTTTGAAAGGGAGGTCTGTGCTGTGCTTTCACACCGCGTCACTGTCAGCTCGTCTTCCGCAGAGTTCCTTCGCCGTTCCCTTCCACATTTGTGTGCCGCTGAAACGACATCCAAAATAATAACCCACGCTGAAGAGCGGCTGGGGTTTGTCTGTGCTTGTTGAACAGAAGGAGGTGACTCCCAGCCCGTGCGCTTTATTCAGCTTGGTCTGCTAAAAAACCTCGTTGGCCTTTTCCCGGGCGTTGAGCGGAAAGCCTCGTGAGCATTTCGGTCCGAATGCCGACTAAGCACGGGGTGTAAATAACCTATTGGAAGCAGATTGACACACTGACTCACAGCACAGCCCTGACTCTGGCGTTTCCGCTTCAATTAAACGTCCTTCTCTCGCTGTGGAGGAATGCATACAGCCAAGAGCACAGAGGAAAATCACTTTGAGCGGTGACATGCTTATCTGTGCACGCCATGGACTGAATCGAGCTTTTGACCCGGCCTGCACCCGAAGAGAGCAGGGCTTGGAATCAGCAACTGGTGCTTGTGCCAAGGTTTTGACTTAATTGAGCCTGAAGAGAGCTTTTTAAAACTGACTTGCGGAGGGGGGGAATCAGCTTGAATCACATTGATTCCAAGGGAATTCACGAGCATCACTATGAAAGGAAAATGTGACTCTCCCTAGCACTGTGATCCAAGTGTTTCTCTTCCAGCTTTGCACAGGGAGAAACATTATCACAATTCACACAGAACTTTTTATAGTACTTTTAGGTTTTTTCTCACCTCACTTCAAAAATTGATTGACTTGTCATACGGGTATTGACCTGAGTATTTTTTGGGATCATTTCTTAATCCCTTGAATTCATACCCCTGGTGTATCATCCAGTCATGCATTAAATAACTGAAAAGGCAGATATAGTAGCATTTGTTCAATCATGTTATTAGATAACACCACTCAGTGTTTTGCAATATTTATTTTTCTGCATATTTATGTACATACAGGCACGAGAACAGGTTTACAGTTGCATGCTGAAATATCTCTGCCTGTATGTACACTGCAGATTGTTCCCTAAAAGATTTATATATTTGTACAAACAGGCCTTGGAAACCATAAAATTACGCTGGCCATACCTCAGTAATGTGTCTTGCCAATAAAGCTCATTTTGAATTTGAATTTGCCACACCGCTGGAGTTGGTAACTTAGCATTCTGGTACAAAGTTGGCCAAACTTTAAAGAGTCGTGGGGCTTGATGTGGCTGTGTTGCGTGGAGTCCAGCTTGACGCTGTAGATTTAACACCCAAGGGCGGTGATCCTCACAGTGTTTTAAATAGCCTTCCTCTCTGCCCGCTTGCAGCTGAGCTATCGATTCGCTGTTGGCCGCAGCTGCCGGGGAGCTGGGCGATGCAACGGCTTTTGTTCACAGGGGTCTCGGATAAGCGCCCTCACCCCTGCCCCTCCTCCCAGCCCCGTTGTTGTCTGCCTGCATTCCTGGAAAACCAGGAATTCTAAAGCTGCCATTTGGAGACAAACGCTTTGACCTCTGTGCTCCGGTCTAATCCAGATAAACGCGGTCTAGACGATTCGTTGCATTATAATTATAATCAGCGGCATTAGAGAGCAGACCGGGGAAAGGGCTGGGGCGAGGGGAGGGGGGCGGGGCAACGGTCTCCGCAGAGCAGGTTTAAAGAGGGGCTGAAATGTGTGGAAGCTATCGGAACCATGCAAAGCAAAGCTCGGGCTGAATCTTAGCACTGCGGAGGCAGAGCTTTCCTACACAGATCTGAATCCAGCTCATCGACACCGAGACGAGACCGAGCACCATGTTTTGGGTTGAGAGTTGGTCTCTACACAGAGCCAGAGGACGGTAGACACTGGGAGAACGAATAGCACAAATGGTCAGACTGTCGCCTGCAAGTCAGACTCTGGCCTGCTTTCACTTTCCAAAACACGACTCCGGACACTGGAAGACTCTGGGGAAAACAGGCTTTTTTTTCCCCTTTCTCCAGGACTGTGGAATGATCTCCCAGCCCGTGTCAGCTCGTCCTAACTTAAAATTGTATATCCTTTATGCTCTAGCTTTTAATTCTGTTTGTTTTAGATTGTGTATTCACGAGTGTCCGGTGGTTTGCTTAGTTTAATTGTAAAGGGCCTTAAGATGTTGTCATGAAAGATGCTATATACGGTAAGATATAGGTGATGATCACTAGTATGAATACAGTGATCCAAGCTGCCAGTCTGTCTGTCCTCTATTAGAACAGAAAGACTTGGCATTTCAGAAGTGACAAATCACACATCTATCTAAAGTATATGAGCATGTAAGAATCCATTTGAAGCACTTTATTTTTCTTCACGGAACCATTACAAAATGGAAATCCTGTTCTGTTGACCTTTGCAGATTGACTGATGGACGTGGTTCCCTGTGAAAAAAATTGCTCGTACCGACTGGCTATTCTCCTCAGAGACTGTAAACGCTGGCCAGGCAAAGTCAAAAGTAACAAACTTGACTGTAATTTCACCTATTTCTGACTTAATTTCAAAAACAATTTTTCACTACATGCCAAGAAAAAATCTTTCTGAGCACATTTCACCTCCAGCACCACCTAGGCCTGGACATGACGATGATACTTAATTAACTGGGGGGGGTAGCTATACAGAGCTATTCAGAGTTTCCTGAATGTGACAATTGCGTGTGTCATTTTAAAAGCACATAAGGTCACATTTCCGAGCAGTGACTGGGGAGCCTGCTCTTTCCAATGTTTGGCGTTTCCATGTGTAAAGCAGATATCCGGCACACACAAATGTGCTGTTTTAGTAGGTAATCTGTTTCAAAATTCCTGTCTATTTTCTCGGGAATAGCTAGAATTTTTTAGTATTGAATGCTATAATTTAAAAATTGTAGTCAATTGACTCAGCAGCGTGGAGCCGTGGTTACAGCGAGGCAGGAGGGTTGTGGGCTGGGATCTCTGTGGTGATGCCGCTGGTGTTGTGTCCTTTAGTAATGATATTTTGCTCAAAGCAGCTTCGGCAAATGCTTTTTGGCATTAATGGGTCCTCCAGTCTGTGGTCTGTGGTGACAGGAACTTGTTCTGAATAGACTTATCTGGCTAATTAAAAGAATTTAATTAATGGCACATGCACTAGCGTGTTTTGGGATTCTCCAAGCAGCCAATAATCATGTTTCAGCAAATTTCCTCAAGTAGGGAGCTGCAAAGGAACGGGTAAAGGTTTTTTCCCTGCTGAAAAGAGAAGAAAAGTGACACAACTTTTGGGCTGTGGAGCCTTCTTCAACTGTGTCAACCCAGCTGTCCTTTCCACAGGGAAACCATAGACAACCATATCTCACTTCTGCTCAGGGCCTGAAACTCAGTATTTCCTGTCAAATCACTTGGCACCGCTGCTGAATTTTACTTTTTTTTCCAGCCACCATTCTCTTCCGAAGCGTGAAAATAAACCATGATTAATCCATGAAAGTTCAATGTAAATTCTATAATCGCGACCCCTCCTCTCCTCTCCCTCCCTCGCCTTCATCTCAAACCGCACATCCATGGGACGCTGAACAGCTATAAGCAACATTAAGCACCAGAGTCCTCTCCCTAATGAAGAAAGTGACAGTTTTGCCTCCAGCTCCTCTATAACATACTTAACCTCATTTGCATGACTGACATCTTAATTCTCGTTCTACTGACAGACCCCCTCCCCTCTCTCCATGACCCAGCTTGCTATGAATAAATTGTGAGGCTGGCAGACGCCAGGGAATAATGCGGTATCACCATGTAATGCCCGTTTTACAATGATAAGGGATTTAGATGGAGCACAGGAGAACATGAAGACCCCCCCCCCCTTCCCTCCTTCTAGATTTGAAGAGAAGACCATTAGGCTGCAGCTTGCTTCTCTCTGAATCAGAGGCACGTCAGACTCCTTTAGTTTTAATAAGACACTGCCTGCCTGTGCTTCGCAGAACACAAACACTCGATTCAAAATGTCTGTCGTGGGGAAAGAGTAACTCTTAAATGCGTACCTGCATTTCAAGTGTAACTTGCTGCCTACTCGGTCAGTATCAGTGAAGCTTTTCTACATCACCAAAGTATAGACAGTTGCCAAAGTAACCAAGAACGTAGAGGAGAAAAACACTAAGGGCACCCAACTCTCGGTCTCCCCTTTGCTGTCTGATGTAGGAGGTCAACTAAGCAATCCAGGATTTGGAATCTCTGATCTGTGCAGGGTGTAGTTTCCAAACTTTTAAGACAGAAGTGTTTTTTTTTTCTTCTGTGTCTGAACGTGTTCTTTATATCAAAACGATTGAAAGTTTTCCAAACATTTTGGTAATAGCTCTGCATAGACCTGTCTGGTTAAATAGAAGAATGGGATTGATGGCACGTGCATTAGCACCTTTTGTGTGTTCTCATTTTTGTGCAACGTTCTCAGATTTCCACACTCGTTGGTCACGTTATTGAGTTTCATTCAGGAACAGTGGTGTGTGAGTGACTGGCGGAGCAGGAGCCCAGACTACCATCACTTTCTCCAACTGTAACAGTCCCAGAGATCCCAACCCTGATGAGAACTCTGGGAACAAGAGAAACATGTAGGTTAGATCCTTGCAACAGTGTCCTCCATCAATTTTTTTTCAAGTGAAGGTGACCCTGTGAGATTAAAATATTCCTAAACTTTGTGCCTTAAATACATGAAAAACATTGTCACTGCTGCCAGCGCCCCTAATATTTTGGCCAGTGGGTATATGAATGAGAACACCTTCTTCAGCCTTGCTCTTAGAACCTTATCTTCTGTCTCCCGATAGAAGACTCCAGCTTCCTGCACCCCCTGACCCCTCCCCTCCCTCTCTGCCAGGCCACGACAAGGGCACGCTGTTGTCACTCGGAGCACTTAGTGTTAAGAGCTCGCTGACAGACTCCCATTGCCACTTCAAGGGCCTTGTCAGCAGACTGGAGTCACTGGCAGGCGCACAGCTGTCTCCACCTGTATGACGAGCCACCGGAGTCATGCTCGGCCCCTATCTGCACATTGTCAGCTCTCACGGAGGGCGTGCGTAGATTGAGCAGCAGGAAAGGAGACACGTCGCTGTGGCCCCACGAATAAACTTCCTTCAGACCAGGGAGGAATGAGTATACAGAGATGTCCGACTGTTATCTTGTTCATGAGGAGAGTGACTTCATCAATTGCCTTGTCCTTTTGGTGTTTTTTTTCCTGACCTTAATTTCCATATTTGGTTCTTTCCTTTTTTTAATTTCTTTGAGCTCTTCCTGCCACGCTCGGTCTTGTGTGCTGTGGGGAGGGCGGCTCGGCAGCTCGAGTATGGAGCATTATCCCGACGGACGTTCAAACAGAGAGCTTCGGCAAGGGTTGCCTCTAGTCTGCTTTTTTTGCCATCTCCCAGATGGAATGATTATACGTTATGACATGTAATGGACGCACCTGTTCCTAAGCTGACAGGCACTGAGGAGAGCTGAACATGTAAACCTCACTGAAGGCAGGGCGCACTTGTGTCAGGTTTATTTAAAGTTTGCCACAGCATGGACAGCAGTATTAGGGGTTTAGCAATAAGAGTGGAGGTAGTAGGGTTAGACCTCCACTTCCACTAATCACATAAACAGTGTGTACACATACATCCTCTTTCTGCAGAGAGAAGCAAATCATTCAGAGGGGAGTTTGTTGTATTTGGGCAAGTACATTGTTTGCTACTGGGGCTTAGGAAGTGTGGCACTGAAAGTTTTTACTGTAAAAGATACCTTTGCTTGTTTGCTCACAGGTTTGGCAGAGAATTAAAAAAGAGAAAAGCTTCTGACCACCTGACTTTTCTTTCTGGGCCGAGCCTGTTCTGTTATCCCCTGTTTGCTCTCTCTTAGAAGAAATGCCCCACGTGATTATCAGAAAGTCTGCGTTGAAAAAAAAGTGCTTGTTTTGTTTTCTCAGTGTTTGTTGTTTAAATCCGTTTCAATAAGGATCGTCCGTCATTTGTTATCCTGTCCTGGAGCAAGGGAGAATTGCTCATTCCATCGCTTCTCAAAAAACGGAAAAAGAAAACTGACAAGCCACAAAGCCCAGACTATTTCGCTGTGGCCTTTCCAGAAGCGGCCTGATAAGGTTCTTGGCACAGTGAGTTACTTGCACCTGGGCAGACACCATCAGTCACATGTAACATGACCCTCCTGTCTGCAACCTTCTGGACTGCAGTTAACTCAGTTCGGTCAGAGACGGTCTGATTGTAGTTTTGTTCTTGCTGTTTTTTACTACAGTAAACCCTACTCTGTTATTTGAAAACAAAACACTTTTTGGCACTCAGGGAGACTCACTGAGAAATGCTCAGAAAACTGTTTAGTAAAAACACCGTAGGCACGAAAAGCAAGAAAAGTAAAGGTGTCACTTCTGCTGCAGCTGAGAGGCCATTTTGTAGGTCAACACTTTCTCCATTTTTTGTTTCTCTTCCTTATGAGTAATTCTCTTTTTGTATTCTTTCTTTAACTGAGATGCCACAGAAGGGAGGGAGAGCAGTCGAAACAGAACTGAGTCCCTTTAATGCCCGGCTCTTGTTAAAGGACTCTTTCCAGTACAACTGAGAACACTAGCACTGCATTTGCATGGCCATGCCCAGCTGTCTTGGCTGTGATGCCCTGGCAGTGACTGGCGTGCTTAGCGACACTATAATGTGGTGTTTGAGTGAGAGGGATTGAAGGAGGCTGTGTCCTGTCTTGGCAAATCAAACTGCGAGAACAAAATAGCATTATAATGACAGGGCTGCAGGAGCAATGTGGCAGATGAACATCCCCAGCCCTTTCTCTCCTTCCTCCTCCTCCTCCTCCCCTTCTTCTTCTTCAGCTGAAACAGCTGAAACACGGCATGCACATAATGAACATACTCAACCTTCTTAAGATAATAAAAACGTCGAGCTGAAAAAGAGTCAGCATTTGTCAATGCGGTTTCCAGTCTGTCATATTTAAAGGTTAACCAATATTTCCTCCTTTTCCTGAACCCTGAATGGGTGGTTATGTATCCTCTGAAGCATCGCAGAGCACCGCTGAACCCAGCCTGCAGAATTCCTCCCCTGCCTCCCCTGCCGTATCAAACCAGCATTCTCCTGGTGGTTCACATTAAAAAGAAGCATCCATTAAAACTTATAAATAAATCAGTTTATTGTGCTATAACTAGAAAGGTAGATAAATAATTTATTTTTACGCTACAAGAGTTGAAAGCTGTGTTCTGCAATGCATAAGGAACAGGGTGAGGACTGTGGGGTTTAAGGGCTGAGATGATGACCTGAGAAGATGAGTATCAATGGTTAAGGAGTCCAAAACCTTCTTCCGTTGTCATACAGAGCTGAACTCACACACAGCTGAATTTTGCGTCAATTAAAAGATAGAGAAATTATATGTATACAAAAGAGGCGAAAATACAATTAATTTAGCCGCATGCAGAATCCTTAACGCTTCATTCTGTTTCATTATTGACCAGTTTTCTGGATTTCTTGTGGAAAACGTTTGTTTTTTTTTAACTTCAGTATTGGTTCTTTGACCAAAGCACATCACCGAGCAAGGAGAAGTCTTTGTAAAGTTCAGCTTCGCTGTGTCTGTCAGAACTCATTCTTGTCAGGGGCCAGAGTGTGTTATCTGTGCCCAGCGTGACTGTAAGGAAGGAAAGGGGGGAGCATTTTTGGTGACAGAGACAGGAGGGGCAAACGCCCCCTCATAAAGCCTTAGACTCAAAGGTAACCAGATATGCCCTAAAGGGGAGCTTAATGCCAGCCCATTGAAAGGCACTCTCAGCGTTTTGGATTTCGCTCACAAGGTATCCTCTGCTGTACTCCCAGTCCATTTATAATCCAGACATTAGAGCCATGATCCCACTTTCCACAACGTGGCAGCTTGGTGCCTTCTGATGGCGTCGGTCAATGTGAGCTGATACTGGCACAGGGATCAAGTAGAGGCTCCCCAGTTCGCCAACACATTTAAGCCCTTCTGGACAGGGCGCCCCCATGAACCGCAACAGGACCTCAGGGCTCCTTCACCGCTGTCGTGGAGAAGGGGATGGGGGTGAGAGCTGGAGCTGCTACAATCGATTAACGCGGATCCATTAGGGCCTAGACCTCTGACCCCTCTCCCCCCCCACCTCGGCTCTTAGTCTGAGAGCTGTGAGACGAGCTGCCGAAATATATTCAGCGCGAGCAGCGAAGTGAAATAATGGCATGCAGCTCGTTGGGGATAAGAAAAGCTTAGCAGGGAAGAAAAAACGGACACCCCACAAATAAATTGGGAGCAGCCCATGGCGCTGGACGGATAAAATCCAAAAATAAAAAACAGCTGCAGTTCTCGAAGGGTGTATTTAGTGTGTTTAAAATATTATCTTTGAACAGAATTTAAAAATGCCGTTGTGATAGGAATTCAGAAAGTTTCTGCTGTACTTAATGGCCCAGGTATGTGTTTGCACACCTCCCACACTACAGCTGATCCCAGCCTGGGCAAAGACTGGTGCCTGTCATTAGTGAGCTGGCAGGGTGCTCCATCGCACACAGAGCACTTGAGCAGCTGCGCTCTCTACACACATCTCAGAACATGGGGTGCCGGGAGATGGGATGATCATGGATCATCTACATGGTCTTGAAAAACTGCTCTCTTGTGCTTCATGGTCACACATCTTAAATAAAAGGAAAAATGACAGACTACAAATGAGAAAATGGAAAGGTTGCTTGACTGGCTGCTAATTTTTTGCCTTGCTGCTTGTGATGGATTCAGGCAGACTTTAAAACCACCATTACTTTTACAGATCACTCCTTCTTCCTTTCATTCTTAATTGTCGTCATTATTCTTCCTTTGCTAATTTTGCCACACGGAGATTGACTGTGGCACTCTTGACATCAGTTTATAGTCCGTGCCAGTTCTAAATCCATCACAATTATTGGCTGAGCATCAAAAATCTCAGAAAGGATTAACTTCTAATCCTCAGAATTTAAAAGCTGGTCACTTTCTAATAATTTCTTACCATTCTGTACACAATTATTTATAGTGTACTTAATAGTATTTATGCACTTCACTTCCACTTGGTTTGAGAGAGTCAGGGATTCCAGCGAATTGTTAGGTCATATCACTGTAGTTTATTTTATGAGAGCTTTATGCAAAGCTGCAGCCTGTTTTGACACTGAATAAGAGAAAGAGAGAAAGTCAAAGCAAGCAAGAGTAACAGAAGGGGAAGTGGGAGAACTAGGAGGGGAAATAGGCCTTCCTCCTACCAGAAAATTTCCTCCATGGCAACCAGGCAGCAGTGGCAGATGGGTAAGAAGCGCAAATCAGAGCAAAATGACAACAAATAATTATCGTGCTTGAAATACTAATCAGCTCCGAGACTCGAGGCCTCTGGTGGAGAAAATAAGTGGTCTTTCAAACTGCCTGCTTGTTTCTTTGAGAAATGCTTCGGCCATCATGTAATTGGGGGCTAAAAGGGGAAACTTTTCCTCAATGGGAGGTTGTAACCCTTCAGCTGCATTAAAATAAATCATGTTTACCGTTTACTAATTATTTAACTAAATATTTATCAAAACCAATCACATAATTTCTTAACCAGCTGGCTGGTAGATTAATTTACCACCCTGTTTGTGTATTTTGTGATTTTGTGAAAGCAGTGCATTTGAAGACAAAATTTCAGTACAGCTCTACTGTGTACATATGAGAAAGACTTCATGAAGCAGGCCACCCACCTGTAGGGTCTTTAACCTTACCTGCTCCCAGATGTGCAAAGGCTAAGAAATCCTTCATCGTATCCAAAAGAAAATCAGCCTTTCCGCATTTATTCTACATCCAGTCCTTTTCTACCTTCAAGGAAACTGGTGAAGGCTAATGAGGTAGATGCTTATGATCTCCACCTCTTTCAAGGTTTCTAGTTTCTAAGCTCACCACACACTGTCTGCCTGCCTTCATCCTCCCCTGCTGCAATGACAACCCTGACTCAAAGGTTCCCAGATTTCCCCAAAAGACCCCCACTCCACGACACACACACCCTCCACTAAACTGACACAAGTTCTTGGAAAATATATTCAAAAAACCTTTTTTTTCAATGTTTTATTCAAAAACAATGCAACATTATTACTTCAGGGTAGACGAGACACAAACATGAGTGCAAAACGACTTCACCTCAGTAAATTCTTAACTGTAAAATAAAAGGGCAGATTTTCAGTGCGTCCTTTTACTCAGAATTGCCACATATCACTGATCTGAAAATTAATTTGAGAAGCATTCACTACTCTTGCCTTCATACTTTTTATTACACTCTTCTTGTGACTTTTTTGGTACTGCTGTGTGCAGGTCGGGACACGGTTTCCGACATTCAAGAATTCCCTGGGACCCTTTTGGGAAGGCCAGTAACAGCCTAGTATAGTTAGTCTTTAGACAGTAGATGTCATACAGTATCTGGTTGCAGTTTCCTTTGAAAATGTTTTTACAGTTCCCTAAAAAGTAATTTCCCTGTGCCTTGAATAAAAAGTAGAAAAACATATCATTTTGTAGTTGTGTGAGATACAGTATATACTTGAGGAGCAATTTTGAATATTTCATTGAAAGTCCAAAATCCTTGTCTTATGCCAGTCATCTTGGAAATAAACATCTGCTATGAGAAAACTGGAGGCGCAGAATAAGAACCCTTTCTTCTGCCTGGATGTGGGACAGGCTGAATTTACTATTTGCTGTGTTTGTTTGGTTGAGCACTGAGTGGAGAATCTCAAGTGTACCCTCCCCCTGGTCCTGCCTCCTGTCTCTGCTGCAAGTGAGTGACGGCCCCCGTCCACAATGTGCTGTTTTCTGCCGGAGCTTCAGCGCCTGCTGTCTCCCGACGGGCTGGGCTGGTCTCACCTCCCCTGGCTGGCTGGGCGCATTGTGATGCAGATGAGCAGAGATTGTAATCAGTGCCAGCTGCGATGCTACACGGAAATCAACACACAGCGTGGGGCTCTGCTGCTGTTTTGACTCCTCTCAGCATTTCTTTCTCTGATCTATGATTTCGTTCTCTTCTCACAAATTATTTTTTTTAAGTGAACATTTTCTGCACAGTAGCCTTGCATTGTCACGTAAGCCGTAAAAAGCAGCAGAAATCTTTCATCTTTTTTCTGATTTTGTTTATTTTTAGGACAATGCATTTCATGCCAGCAGCCATATCACCCTGCAATTCCCAACTGGTAACCCACTGAAGCTCAGCAGGTGTGAGCCTGGTCAGTACCTGGGAAAAACTAAGGTTGCTGCTGGAAGAGGTGTTAGTGGGGCCAGCAGGGGGCGCTCACCCTGCGGTTCATGTGGGTCCTAATGCCCCAATATAGTGACAGGGACACTATACTGTAAACAGGCGCCATCCTTCGGATGAGATGTAAAACCGAGGTCCTGACTCTCTGTGGTCATTAAAAAATCCCAGGGTGTTTCTCGAAAAGAGTAGGGGTGTAACCCTGGCGTCCTGGCCAAATTTCCCATTTGGCTCTTACTAATCATGGCCTCCTAATAATCCCCATCTATGAATTGGCTTCATTACTCTGCTCTCCTCCCCACTGAGAGCTGATGTGTGGGGAGCGTTCTGACGCACTATGGCTGCCGTCGCATCATCCAGGTGGGGCTGCACATTGGTGGTGGTGGAGGGGAGTCCCCATTACCTGTAAAGCACATTGAGTGGAGTGTCCAGAAAAGCGCTATATAAGTGTAAGCAATTATTATTATTATTATTATTATTATTATTATTATTATTATTATTATTATTATTATTATTATCATCTTTAAGACACACATATGTACCGATACCCTCATCAAGTTTGTATTCTTATTAAAAATTCCCTCAAAACTAAATTTCGGCAAGTTCTTTAACATAATTCCATCCTGTGAGCTAATGAAAACTTCATTTTTCACGGTCTGCTCACTTTTTATCATGACCGAGGTCACATATTTTTAAAACAGTTTTAGTGTACTTTCAATAAACTGAGAGGGATTGTGGAGGTATAAAGGAAGACCTGAGTAGTTTAGTATTGTAGTGTGTAGTAAACCAATAGCTTTGTTCAACACACAGAAGTATTCGAACTCAACTATTCTGAATCTGACATACAGTCCCTTCACAGTTCCAGTAAAGAGCAGGATGACACACTCTCACTTCACAGCTCCAGTTATGAGCAGGACTCTGACACACTCTCACCGCACAGCTCTAGGTATGAACTGGACTCTTTAGTAATGGAACAAAAACAGGACAACAACCAAACACACCTAACAAAAGTGAGGTTTTTACTACATTTGTAGAGACACCAGGGCACACCAACCAATCGAGTGACTGTTCCCGGACGTTTGCTAGTTCTCCGGTGGACATTGCAGTCTGGTTTGTTCTGAGATGATGGGACAGACTGTTGTTTATGCAAATCGTCATCAGCTGGCCTGGCTCTTTTGTCAACTTAAAGACCTTCTGTAGCTTTAAGTGCGCCCAAGCTCAACCAAGCTGGCCCGTGAAACTTGATCCCCTGCCATTGTCCTCTGCGCACACAAGGGCCAGGGCTATTGACTCAGCAGCATGTGGAGGCTTGGGGTACTTACCCCCCACCCCCTCTCTGCCTCTGTGCCTCGGTGGCCTCCTCTATCAAATTCAACTTCACAGAGCTGTATTGGCTTGACTGATGTATTACAGGGTTGCCTAAGCAGTAACAATTAGCAAAACATTTCCAACAGTAAATTATTACTCCTGTGTCTGTGTCTGTGTGCCCCGGGATGGATCTGGTTCCCTCCAGGGTGCACCACGCCTCGCAGATCGCTTGCCGAGATAGGCTCCGGCTCCCCAGCGACCCTGTATTGGATGACGTGGTTAGAAAATGGATGGATGGACTTTTGAGGTTCCATCTCTGTTCCTCGGGGCTGCGACAGGGGACGGCCTGCTTAGCTGCAGCTCTGTTGAGTCTCCCACCAGAAGGGCTGAGAGCTGTTGTGATTTTGGCAGGTGTGAGAATTCTGGGATTTCATTTGTTATTATAGGGAAGGATGTCTGTCTGATCCCACAGTGTTTCCCACAGTTGAGCAAAAAGCACATCGCTGCATCTGCTTGTCCCTGCTGGTTGGGGTCACTGAGCCTGTCCTCTCTGGACAGCCTGGTCTGCCTGTGTTGTCCAGTTTCTAAGGCAAGGCTGTGGTCACTGAGCCTGTCCTCTCTGGACAGCCTGGTCTGCCTGTGTTGTCCAATTTCTATTACAGGGCTGTGGTCACTGAAGCTGTCCTAGAAGGTCTCTAAGGCCAGGCTGTGGTCTGTCTCTCTGCCTCTGCCTGTGGTCTGTCTCACTCTTCACACTCTCTTGGAGGAGGGGGTGGACACTCTGGTGCTGGGAGGAGGGGGAAACCACACAGCATCGGTGTTAAACAGAGAAGAGGAGAGCAAGACTCCTCTGGCTGAAGGCACAATCCAATTACTTAGTCAATAGATTCACATCTCATTTTAATAGGCTGTGTTTGTGAGCCTGAGTGTGTTTGTCTTCAGTGGAAACTCAATCAAAGCAAACTGCTGTTTCCCTGTTGTGGTTTGAATTGGGTATAATGAGGAGCACAAGGTCTGATGTAAACACCACCTGACTCCTGTTAGTTTGTTCGCAGGCTTTCTGTTTATTTTTTATATTTTCTTAACATAACCAAATGGATAGATTGGTCTAAAAATCAAACTAGTTGTAGCTGTTTTTTGTTCTCTCTGTAGCTCCCTCCGGTATCTGGTTTTCCGGCAGGACACTATTTGCCATGAACTGTGATTGTTGTTTTATTATCCGTATGTTGCTAAACTGCTTTAGGGGAGCTAGAATTTCTTCTTCCACCACTTTGTGTCCTTCACACCTCCTGTGCCCCTGAAGCTGGAAGTCAGATCCGCGTCCTTGGTGCTCCATGGTAGATATTGCCCGACAGTAGGCCTGGCAGAGTTAATTATTATTATTGCATTCTTTGAACACTAGACTCCTCCCACTGTTGAGCTCAGTAAAAACACAATTTTTAATTTATGCAGATTTGCATCCAGAGCTCTTCTGGAGGTGGAGTTCAGCCACAGAACGGCACAAAAATGTAAATAAATAAAATACTCTGAATATCTGGCTTCATCTTTTTTCAGCAAAGACGGTGTATCAGCACTACTTCAGCCAGAAGTGGATATCTTTACATTATTGGCGTGTCTCTGATATGTCAGAACAGGCTTGCTGTTTCTTATGGGGAGAGCCCTGCTCCTTGCCCTTGTAATTAGCAGGCTATATTGAGCCTCTACATGTCTAGATTGCCTGAGTGATGCTTCTCCTGCTGTTGCTGGCATTTCACAGCATGGGACTGTCTGCCTGGTGAGCCCTATAGAGCTCACTGCGCTACACGCGGTTAATTACCACTCACTTACTCCTTCACAGACATGGTTCATCTATATTGGAGATCTGTGGGATCACTGCCTACTAAGGCATCGGAGCCAAGTAGAAAGTAATCAGTCAAATTATGAAGAGAGCATTCCTCTGCTAACCCCCATTCATGTGTCTTCCTCATATACCTGTTAAAGAAAGGTTATCTTAATTTCCAATTTTATTTACCTTTCCTTTCATTCGTTTATGACAGGACTGTTTATGACTGAGCTGCACACCTGGCAGGTCTCTGTTGACATTGTGCTGAACATAGATGTACACAGAAACATGCAGATGTGTTTTGGGGAAATCCCAGAACGCCAAGCTCAGAAAAGCTGGATGAAACAGGAAAATGAACAGAGCAGGTGGTAGCCCTGCAGAGTGTCCCACCCTTTCCTGTCCTGACACTGTCAAATGTGGATGTCATCATCCAGCGGACTGGTGCAGTACACAGACCTGTTGCTGTGAAGACACAGTATTGGTCATCCAGGCCAGTCAATAGTGTGCTCTATCCCTCCAGCTCCCTGCTGCCTTGCCACAGGGTATCAGCATTGGCCTACTCTATGGAGTTTAACTTACTATTGTCAGCATTTCAATCATCAGAGTCTAGATCCTGAAACCATGCATTATATGAAACCTTCTGCAAAGAGAGGGAGATAATTGCCCCAGTAACAGTTAACCACATAATTTTTCTTACGGTTTTGCTTTCCAAAGATCATCCAAAGGTCTGACTCTGATCTGCCAGACCTCTCTCTGCGTTTAATCATTCCTTTACACATGATTGCACAGTGCTTGCTATATGTTTTGCATTATTCTGCTTTTACAGGAGTGATATATTTATAAGGAACATCATTACAGATCAGCTTCACTTGTTGTAACATCCTTTTCTTCATCAGTGCATTGACTGTCAAGCAGCCACTGACCCTGGTAAAGATCATGACAGTACTGGAGTACATAGCGATGGTGTGGTGCAATAGTTCTGAATGTAAGACATGTTGGATACAGGAAGATTACGAACCTCCGAAAGACAATGAAACAGTGAACCTTCCAGAAATCCATTGATGTTTCATCAGGAACACCTGAATGGACAGAGGAGTTATGAGCTAATGGAAGAAGAATTGCCTAAGTGGCCTTCATGTAGTTGTGATGCGATGACGAGTAACACTTTCTCCATCTTTCGAGTGAACTGGCCTTACGCAGCGGATTTCCTATGTGCGTTTTCGCAGCACGTGGTGGCCGAGGAGGAAATGAAAAGTGTGTTGCTTAACCTGGCCTGACGTGTGGCATGGGTGCTGGGTGGTGTCGCCTTCTCGCCGAGGTCAGGAGGGTCTCTAACAGCTGGAGTCATCAAAGCAGGCGTTCCTCTCAGCTGTTTCCTCTTTTCATCCGTCAGACCTGCAGCACAGGAAGCGAGCAAGCGGCTGTGACATCGCAGAGCGAGATGCGCGTCTTGGCTGGAGCTCATTCTCCAGCTAGGCCTTTTACTGACAGCCACCTCACAGGGCAAGAGGCCTGACAACAGGGCTGAATCACACTGCTCGCTGACAGTGCAGTGAAAGTTAACGAGTTAATGGTGCTTCACCTTGACCTTGCTAGCTGCCATAAACGTATGTTTATATTGTCCGCTGAACTCTTTATTCCTGGATTCCTGATCCTTGGCAATACTAGCTGTGACTCGCTTGGTGTGAAGTTTTAGCTTTCAGGATTCAAGATTCAAGATTCAAGATTCAAGATTCAAGATTCAAGATTCGAGATTTCTTTATTTGCCATATACAACAAGTGTATTGGAATGCTTACTCGTCCAGCTCTACCCAGTAACATTAGCTTGTGCTGATTCAGAGTCCTTCACAGTTCCAGTGACACAGGGGAGTCTCTTAAAAGAAGAAAAAAGTAAATAAAATCACCTGCCAGGCTGCATTTCCATGATTACTTTTTTTTTAATTGTGTTTGAAAGTGTTAGTCAATGCGACATGAGACAGGCACCCATCATCATCCCTGACTAGCCCAATGCCAGTACAACCAGTATATTGCTCGGATCTGGAAGCCAGTGGAACCATTACACTCAATAACAGCCTGGATAGAAGGCAGCTCTGCAGGGAGGATTGGGGCGGGTTTAAGAATCTTGTGGAATACATTTTCTGTTAAAGGTATTCCTACTGCTCTCAGAGACCCAGCGAGTTATTTGGCAGGAGTTCCTAATGAGTTGGCTTGTGAGTATCCCACATGTGTGATCCCCTTCTCTTCTGAGCCAATGCAGACCATTTCTGGTGATGAGGTCTCTCATTTTGGATTAAGGATTGTGGTTTTTTTTTTCTCTCGACACATCTGTCTGCACATTTCAGTTCCCAGTGTCAGATTGAGGTCATCTGGAGTTTCTTGGGTGTTTAAACTCCTTTTCCTTTGTTAAACAGAGTCAGTCAAATTACTGTAATGCCAGAATGAGAGAGTACAAATGCTGCATCTAAGAGCATGAATAGTAACGGACGAGAGGCCACTTGACCAATTTGGTGTGTTTTGGAGCTGGCATCCATCCGAGGATCTCATCCAGATGCTTTTTGAAAGATGTCAGGGCATCAGCTTCAGCAACATTGTTGGGTAGCTTGTTCCATACACCATACTACAACTATTTGTCTAATAAAAGCACCTTCTATTCTCAGTTTTTACTTGAGAGAAGACAACTAAGTACTAATGATTCTGTTTAGATTTTTTCAATCAAAATATTCTTGTATATTGTGAATATTGCATTGTGTATTGTAATTCTGCAATTTTGTACTTCAAGTTTTTTTTAATTTTATATGAGTCCAAAGATTCCAGATACAGGAATTCTGCCCATTAAGATATTGTTGCTTTTAGGAGACGATCTCCATGTGAAAATGAAGTTCAGGTTGCTTTCACTGCCACACAGCTGCAGTGTAATTACCCCCCACTTCAATAGTGCACTGTGAAGCAGGAGTCAGGCGAGGTCAGCTAGTCAGGTGAAGGGCAGTGTGAGTTAACCCATTACTCCGAAATATTTGAAAAATGTCAACCTTAACATTGAACTACCTGAATAATTTCATTTGTAACAAACATGTCGTTCTATTGTACTGGTTAGAGGGTTGATGTGTTTTTTTTTCCATTTTGCTAGTGACGTTAAACTTATTGTTTTCTTCACTGGACCCAATAAGGCTCTTTCTGAGTCTTTAAACAATGGTCTCACTCAGCTTTCTTACTGAGAAAGTAAGAAAGGCCTAGTACAGTGCCTCTAGCTTTAACAGAATAAGTATTCTGTGGCTTTCTAAGGTGAGGGCAGTCAGTGTTGCTAGAGCTCTTGTATAATGATGCCTGACTGGAAGGGGGCATGTTTCTAGGGTAGACTATGGTAATGCCTACACACTGGCTGGCTTTACAACTTGAACCACTGTTTTAAAGCAGTAATTGTCACCTGTAGTTACAGATGTTTATTTTTGAAAATGAATGTGCATGAAGCTAGGCTTATCTTAAAGGTGCAGTCAGTGCAGTGTTGTAAAATGGTTCAATATATCCATGGGAACCAAACTGATAATAACATAGTATTCGTGCCAGCTGCTTGTCAGATTCATACTCATTTGAGCTTCAATTACCTCATAAAAGTCTTGATTCAGATGGTAGATTACATATAATACGTTTATAATAATTATTCCGAAACAGAATATGTTCTTTGAAGTTAGAAAACAGAAAACCATCTAAGACAGAAGCCTGTAACATTTGTTCTCTTGACAAGCTCTGAGCAAGAGGTAAAGATTCGCTTTTGTCGTAAATGTTGCTGCTGTTTTCAGCGTGGTTTGTCACAGGATTCAGACAGATCACGACAAGATGTTTTTCAGCGTTCAAGTGCGTGTGAGCCTTTCTCAATTAATGAGTCTCCTGGAATAAAAAGAAAAAAACAAGACTTTATTTGGGTAAAAGTACTGGATAATATAACGTGAAGGTCATAGATTAACATGAAACAGGAGTTGCCATGCAGGAAATCAATTTAATAGTAATAGTCATTGCAATCATTTTATTAGCAACTCGCGCAATGTGCAATACACATCATGAAGTCTAAAGAAATGCCATTTTAAACACAAAGAGTTTTTAGGCTCAGAATGCCTGAAGTAATAGGGAAAATGATTCCACCATCTAGGTGCTCAGTAGGATAAATTTCTGTTCCCCACCGTTCCCAGTCTTCCCAAGAGGCCAAACAATGGGACCAGTGGCATGGGCTGGGAGAATGGTCAAGACTAGGTCAGAATCAGGAAAGGAAGAGACTTCTTTAAGAAGCAGACAGCTTTAAAGAAGTCAAGTAAAACCATGCTGGATATTTCATTTCATTGGAACAATGCAAATGCAGTAACTTGATCAAACCTGACTCGGCAGAACACAAATAATAACCTAGAAAATTTCTGGTGTTTTTTTTTTCTTCTTCTGGTACTTTACCAGTTTCTTAACACAAGCCCACTCAGATGCCTGAGCCCAGAAAGTACAGTTCTTGTAAGGAAATCTGCAACACTAAAAGTAAAAAAAGATTTGACTGATACATTTATCCAAAATCTCTCACATTAGCACCTTACCCAAGGGTACAACAGCAGTATCTCAACTAGGGTTTGTACCCACAGTCTCCAGCTTAGAAGAGCAGATCCTGAACTACTGCTCCAGCGTGCACTGTCTAGTCATGACACCATATCTGTCCTTTCTGTATCCAGGTACATTTCCACATTCTCTCAGTCCCCTATCTCAGTTCTGATTTCTGGTTCCTACTCTGCTCCTCTTGTGCGTATTTTCAGCATGGTAAGAACCCTTTGAGAAAATCGGCTCTTTTGACTCCTTAAGGCAGGTATCGCTGTCCTATGTACACAATGTAAGATATGTAACAATGTATACTTGACTCAATTTTCTGCGAAACCTTCAAAAGTTTGGTTGAAATAAATGTGTGGCCCGTTAACTAATATCTCCATGTTTAACCCAGCTCTTTGAAATAACCATGACAACTGAAGATCTCAATTATAAGAATGTAAAAAATTTAAAAGTGCACATTTTAAAACTGGCCTTTGTTCTGTAGTTCATGGGAGAAGAGCTGTTTAAATTGATGTAATTGGATATTTAGTACTGCCTTCTTGGCATTCCTTATGTTCTCACTAGATAACTTCTAAATGATGATCAAAAGCCCTTTCACAGCTTCCTTAATCAATCAGGGACACAAGGGACAGCCCAGCCATCCTAGGTGATAATTAGATTACTCAAGGGAGGGGTACTGTCAACAGATTAAAGCCTTTGTTTTAGCAAGCATGCTGAAAGGACTGGTTCCACAACTGCTTTTGCCTCATTAAGGCCCATCAACTAGTCCTGCATACAGAATCAGGAGGAGGGTGTGCCCAGCGATAGCATTTCTGTCCATCTGCAAGGCGTTCGAACTCCTGATTGCGTTTCAGTCACAGCGGTGTGACTAGCCCCCAAATATGGAACAAACTCTCATTTGAAAAAAGTCGTACTATTGTTTTAAATCATCGCAAATCCCTTCCTGTTTATCGGTCTGGATGTGATGACAGCAGAAGAGATAATGTTGTATTTTGGACGTGGCGGAAAGATAAAAAAAAATATAACAGATTGGTTGTGATTCCAGCTACATGATAAAGAAACTACCAGCAACAGCAGTAATCGCAGTAGCAGGGGTCGCAGTAGTAGCAGCAGCTGTGGTAATAATAGTAAACTGCTCCTTTTTTCTGGAAAAAATGCCCATACGCATGGAAAGTTGTATCCACTTTTGTGAAATCTCCAGACAGCGCTGCTTTCAGTGGGGCTTTTGCAAGATGCAGAGATGAGGCAGCGTGCTGGAGCGTCGCCGGGCCTCTCATAGGGAGGGAGAAGTGGACTGGAAAAATGGACCAACGGTTCAGACTGACCCATCTTCACCCTGGCCATCAGTCAGGCTCTCGGTTCTGGCCCAGAAGGCAAAGCCCAGCCCTTGGTTAGCTCCCGTAACTGCCGATCTGTGCATACGAGTACTCTCCAGCCCCCCATTGCACATGGGCATTTGCTCTCCACTGACAGAGGAATAAAGAAAATAAAATGATGCAGCAAAAAAATATGGAGGGTATCTCAGTTTTATCACCGGATACCTTTTTTTCCCCACATGCAGTGGAGTGAAAGGCAATCCTGCAAGACGTATTTCTGTCTGTCTTGCAGGCAGAGAACAGCTGTCGCTTGCCCTGTGGCTGGGTTGCTTGCCGCCTGGTTTTTCTTTTCCTGGTCTGTAAGGTTTCACGGATACTGCCTGCCAACATGCGAAGCCCATATCTGCTACCCTGAATGTGTCAGTGTCTCATGTTGGATTTGGACGAAGAATAACTGGTTGCAGTTTAATGTAATGCACGCATTTATTCCAGAACGCAGCCTGTGTAAAAAGATTATCCATGACCCAAACTGATAATTCTATAGTTTTGTAACCATGTGTGTTTATATTGTTTGACAAAATCATAAGCCATCTTAAAATCAGATGTTTTATATGGAGAAAAGATTATTTTATCATTGTCTTTTCTTAAGAAATACACTTAACTGCATCTGACATGAAAAAACAATGTCTGTTTTATCATATTTACTGCATGACTTCAAACTGATGTGTTAATGTCCTCAGACTGCAGCCAGGGCATAAGCTAAGGTATCACCATCCAACTGAAGGTGCAGAAAACGCAGTGTTGTCTTTAACAGTGTCTTTCAGGTCTCCTTGTTTGGAGGTTATATTTTTGTTAATAAATTCTTTGATCCTGAACAGCCTACCCCCGTCTATCTCATACTGTGTCACAGTGCTAGAATGCTTGATACAACATCACTGTCTTCTGCCTGCAATGGCATTCAGGAATCCTCACAGTTCGGATCATTAGTTACAGCTTCATTTTTTTGCTGAGAATCTGCAGACTGGTGAGTTGCGACAGCAGATTGATAAAAGGGCACCAGAGGAAGATCTCTGCCTTTGCTACAGGCATGGCCACCTCGTAGCCTGGCCTCCACTCTCAGATCTCAGAAGCTTAAGTAAAGTTTGAAACTGGTCAGCACTGGGACAGGAGACCTTTAAAGAAAAACAGGCGCAGGCTTTTGGTTGGACTAGTAGGGTGCTCTCTTCCCTCTGGTCCAGAATTTCCAATGCCCCATTATAGTGACCAGGGAGGTACTGCACATCATGCCATAGGAGGTGCTTTCCTTTAGATGAGCTGTTAAACTGAGGTCTGATCTGTGCTGCATTACAGTACTGGCTGAACTGGGTCTCCTCCAATATTTAAAGCAGATATGAAAAGAATTTTAAAAATGCTATGAAGTTGCAAGCAATTATTATAATAATTATTATTTTTTGTTGGTTGTGGTACACATTGATAAATCAAGTCAAAGCGGTAGTGAGATGAGCAGTGTAATTAATATCATTGCTTAAATAAGAAAGTAAAAAAGAATCATTCGGCTTGATATCACTTGTTTATTACAAAGAAAACTCCTACACCTTTTCACCTTTGTCTTTAAAGTAGAGATGATAAGGTAGTTTGTTTTTTTAACATTTCTTTGAAAGTATTCAAAACAGTTGCTTGACAGAGCTTCAGTACTACCCTATTGATTATTGTCTTGTCAGTGTTTTAGTGACATTTAGCCCTATCTATCGCAGTGAAGAGCAGAATTGTAATCTGTTCCACTCCTTCTTTTCCCCTTGGTTACATACTTAACAATACCTACACTTATATAGCGCTTTTCTGGACACTCCACTCAAAGTGCTTTACAGGTAATGGGGATCCCCTCCAACACCAATACATATCGGGACAATGTGATGGTAGACACAGTTCACCAGTACAGTCACCACACCTCAGCTATCAGAAAGGAGAACAGAGCAATGAAGCCAGTTCTTTAAGGGTAAATACTTAAAGGGTTAAGGAATATCACTGCATCTACAGCAGACAGGCTTTGCATAATCATTATGCATGTGATGGCAACTTGTCTAAACCGTGAAGCTCAAGGGGCTCCACAAACTTGCTTAGGATGACACACGCTCAGAGATTCAAAAGCGGAGACAGGAATCAAACAAGGACACCCGAGTTTACAAAGGTCGGTTTGCTTTGCTGAGTTTATTTTACCTCCAATGCATACTTGTTTACCAAACACAACACAGGCACATGTGCTTACACAGCCTGGAACTAAAAAGCGATTTTACTTGTGTTTGGGAAGATAACCGTATGGAATGGGAAGTCGATTAGTGCATTATTAAACACTGGGTATGTCTGGACTCCTTGCGACACAGGGGGAAGTTGGATAGGAGTGCAATACATAATTTTCCAGATTGCCAAATGACTTTTATTTTCAGCTTTTCCTTGCTCTGCTTTTAAAACAACGGCAGTCCCAGGCTTTTGAAATTCTGTGTTTTTGGGGTGTTGCAGTTGACAATCACATATTTAGGCCGATTTGTCTAATAGGTGTCCTCAACTATATTAACCTTTTAGCATCGTTATTTTCTTTTTAATCAGAGCCTCCACAGCAGCAAGCTCACAGAAAGCAGATGGCAATTGGGTTGCATAAATAAATAAACTAACTGCAACTGATAAATAACAGGGTTTTTTGGAGGAGGAGTGGGCTTGGAACCACTAAGCTGGAGAAATTGAATGCAGTTCACAGGGATTGTCATGCAGTGAAAAATACAGCACCAACTTGTCCCGTCGGTCGCTCCTCTCTTATTGCACAGCAGTTCAGCCCTGGCTAGCAGGTCAGAAATCAGCCAAGGCCTGGCCAGACCCGCTCAGGAAACCTCACCAGGGACTACAAACTGGCAGAGCTGAGCCCTGTGGGTGGAAGAAGCAGGAAAAAAAAATGTCCGGCCCACATTTTTTAACCGTACCAACTTTGCTAGAACCATAGGTTCACTGGGAAATGAGGAATTGCGTCTGAAAGTTAATGTCATCTTTCGGAAGAATAGGAGATGACATTATTCTGGAATAAGCAGGGGGTGGAGTGTGTAATCCCACCAGCAGAGTCACAGGCTGTGGGGGAGAGCAGGCGGGTTTATCAGGATCACACAGCAGAGAGCTGCACTGGCCCTTCTTGACAGGGACTTGATAACTGCAGGATGAGCCGCTGCAGTGCTCAGACTGCTGGGGAGCCACCACGGAGTCCAGGGGGCCGAGTTTAATTACCTCCGCCGGGGGGGTGGGGGTGGGACCGGCAACCTGACTCTCCTTTCACAGGCTGCAGACGGCATTATTTACAGCTTGCTGAAGGTGCTAAAGGCAGACCGCCGTTGTTCATTAAAGGTCCTGTCCCTTTGGGGAGTCCGTCCGCAGCTCACATAGACAGGCTTATCTTGCAGAGCTAAACACAGGCCTAAGGTTTGCTTCTGTGGCCTTGCCAGGTGTGACAGGCTCCTCTGGAGAGTCAATTCAAAGTTGAAGAAAGACCACACAGGGTCTAGCCATTCATCACAGGCCTGTCATGAGCTGTGCCTGGGTAACGCACTTCTGCTTAACAGAGTCTAGAGCATCTCCAGTCCCGGTCCTGGAGGGCCAGTATATCTACAGGATTTCAGTCCCCCTGAACTCAACTCATGAACAGCTCCCAGCTCTGCGGGTGGTGCCGGTTATTTAGAGACAAGCACACTGACCTCCTTCTGGATTTAATCAGAGCAGATTAAATACCTTTATTTTCACTCTGGGGGGGGATGTTTTGACCAGTCCTGAATTTCACACCACGTATGTTCGAATTGTACAGTGGACTCATAACGACCTTATCTGAGCAACAGCAGGCAGAACTCTGGGGGTGGCGAATCAGCTGAATGGGAGGAAAAGAGAGAATTGAGGTAAGGAGAGAGAAAGTGAGGAGTTACTTGAACAGGGCGACCCAGGCTGAAGGAAACCAAGCAGCAGAGGCTGGGAGACGCTGAAGAGAGCAGAGCTGGTGTTCATTTTGAACAGTTTCGGGTCCGCGGAGTGTGAGGCGTAGTGGATCGCACTGCTGCCCTGCAGCTCCGGGGCTCTGGCGTTAAATTCCGGGACAGGCTGAGTTCTGTACTTCGAAAAGCAGTAGGGAAAGGAATGGATTCATGGGTCGGCGAAGTATCAGAGAGAAGATTCCCTAAGTTTTCTCCCCCCCCCACACACATCTCTTGAAAAAAAGAGAACGTGAAAATAAACGTCATTTCAAGGATTAATGATGGCAGCCCCTGAAGCGCCCCTTCTCCCTCCCCGGGGAAGCAGGGCGGCAGGAGGGACTCCTCTCACGGACACGGGGGGTGAGAGCGGAGTTCAGTGGGGCAGTGCGGCCCCACAGGCAGCGGAGGCTCCGTTAATGGGTCAGTGTGCCATCTCATTCATCATCGCCGCTGCGCCGCTCTTCACCGGAGCGAAGAGGAGGACTGGACGGGAGGGCCCAGCCGCCGGGCAAATTCAGCTTTGCCTCGCCGTTGTTCCGTCTAGAAAAGGTTTCTGGCGACCAGAAGTATCCCAACAAGCCCGCATGCTAATTTCTTTGCGATTCTCTCTAGCTTCCACGGAAGACCTGTATTCCGTACTTCACTAGCCCCGTGTAGTCTTATATCAAAAGAAGGGCTTTAGTTCATTTGCGTCCAGCTGCGTGTTACCTTGTTGCTAATTTACAGCACGCACAGTCTACGACGTTGTGAGTCCTGACTGGGGTTCAAATTAAAACGCCGCTGCCAAAAACGGGTTTCCTTTTGTGGTTTTGAAAGTAGTAATATGAACTTGATAAACATTTAGAACTGATCTCCTTAGCTGATTAGCCGCTGTTCCCAACTTGTTGGCAGCAACTCTTCCCAGCTAGTTTTGCTGGGGGAGTTTTTTTTTTTGCTGTGAGAAAAATGTGCAGAGCAGCTAGGAGACTGTAAATCCCTTCTGACATGTAAGCACAACAGTGACATTATTATTATGACAACAGATGTAAATGAGATAGAGAATTAGGCTCATTTACATTCAATCTGACATGCTTTAATGGATAATAATTTACTATTTTTTAAACTGGGGAAGTCAGAAGGAAATGGCGTGTCTGTCTGTCTTTGGCAGGTACTCAGTACAATCTGCTGCAGAAAATGCATTATTAATTCCAAAAACAACTGCCTAAAATGCTGATTCTGTCGAATATATAGCATTTCATCCCACTTGTATGCATACAATATGCACACAGTGTTTTTTTAGTATTCTTGAGCAACTACTGTGTGAAATTTGTTGATGCTCCTGAAATAGAAACGTGCTGAACTGAAACTTGTAAATTAGTGAGTTTCAGATCAGCTGGCTTCCAAGGGAGAAGAGTGCACCATAAGCGGGCTCAATAAAGTCGTAACGCTAGTTACAGCACAAAAAGCCACAGCATAGCTTTTCTTGACTCCCACATCAGCATCTAAATTACAGAAACCCCACCATTGACTTGCATGGCCTGCTTGCCAAGCACTGGCTAGCTGGTTTAATACGGGGGAAGGTGGGAGGAAGAGAGGTGGAACAGAATTCTTAGCAAGGAAGTGCTACGCTTAGTGACACTGGATTCATCAGTCCTTCTGCCCAGCGTGCTTCAGTGGAAATAGTCCTCTGGCCCTTGGCTGACAGGGCGGGCCTGATACAGGTAGGATGGCAATACAGCTTGTCAGGATGGGCCAAATGTGCACGAGGCTGATAAGCTTGGACTTGACTGCAGCTCATTTATCAGGCTGAAGTCTTTGAAACGCTTTTTGCTTAAAAATAAGTTTGAACTCTTCAAGTGTGAGGATTCATCCCCTTGACCAAACATTCAAACCTTTTCGCCGGCAGCCACGCTCACACAGACCTTTGTAGAATTGAATCGCAGCTTTAATAAAAAAAAAAACAACATCATCCGCATTATCATCTTCCGGGCGATTTAAAGGTTGCGCAGGTTCTTCACAAAGTGGCCTCACTGTGTGATCAGAGCTAATGAGACCAAAATCAGAGGATACCAAGTTATTATCCAGGTCCAGCTTTGGGAAAAGCCTGTTTTCTAATGGGATTAGTTACAGATGTCAAGATTCATCAGGTAGTCTTTCAGTATAACCAGGTTACAGCTGATGTAATGTAATTGGAAAAGTATTGAGACATGTATTAATAGGGTGTTGTCCTGCTTTAGTTACACCACAGGTCTCAGTGCGCTGCCCCTTGATCCAGTGCTCTAATGGCTCAAGAGCAACGCTTTCACAACAGTCTCAAAGGGAGCACGGGGGAAAAGCTGAGTTCGTGAGCAGGTGAAAGTGAATGATGCTGACACATGAGGTGGACTGCACCTCTTATCACGTCTGTTGTTGTTGTTGTGCTGAAACAAATTTGATGTTATTCAATGTTTTTTTGTAAAGATCACACAGTGACGCAAGAAGAATGTAACTGCATCATTTTCAAATGGAAAAAAGATACTCCTTTTTTGAGAAACCCTGCAACTGTGAGTTTCTTTCTTTGTATAGTAGTATATTAATACTACTGATGGAGAGCAGAGGGAGAAAGGAATTTTAATTCTAAATCAGCTGGACTGATTTGAAGTCACACTGTGTTTCTTGCTTACAGCTCTTCCATGGGCTTTATTTAGTTTACACCCAGAGCGCTTGCATTTGGAGCATGCGTGGAGTATTCTGACTCCTCTACCGGGCTGTGCAGAGTAGCTGATTGACGAGATCTCATCAATGCTTCATTGGGGTGCGGGGGGGGAAGTCAAGTCATAAAGGAGTAAGAATAGCAGAGCCCCCCCTTCAGAGCAAGTCAAAAGCCTGTGCAGAGTCTCCGGCTCCTCTGTCACGCGCCGCGTGTGGGAAGACTTGCCTCTCGCACTGAAAAGGAGGCTAACCCACGCAGAGCTAAAAATAACTTTTCTTTCTTTCTTTAATGACGGTGTGCTCTGTAGGTGCACTTTTATCCTTTGATCAGCGTGTTCACGAACAGACAAGGGGAGCTATAGGACAAGCCCACATGCCGGTCAGAAATAAGTCCTCAAATAGACACCAGAGTCACGTGTATTCCAAGCACATTCATAAAGCTGCTGTTTTTAATATCATCACCATGGGATTGGATTCTTTGTCTGTTCCTGAGCTGGCCCATTCTCAGACCTCCGGGTGAGGTGAAGGATGGTCCGGGCGTGTGTTGTCCTTTCTTGTCAGTTTCGGGTCCGTGGAGAGTCCCGCGTTACAATAAGTTAGTAGACAGAGGCGAGAGAGCTCTTGCTTGCTGTCATCCCTCTCAAGCTTTCATTAACAGCTCCTTTAAGACGAGATAAAAATGTGGACGTTTAGCTGTGTTTCCAGAGACAGCTCTTTCAGCAGCTCCTGTACTGCACAGAGACACTGCTGTCATGCTCTTTCAACCAGGCGCTGTCAGACTCAGTTCCTGGAGGGCCTAGTGTCTTCTTGTTCCTTATTTCAACCCGAGCTGTTATACAACAATTAATCTCATTCTCTCCGAGCTAGACATACAGTGCACAGGAAATACACATATACTGTAAAGTCTTAGAAATACACCATTCATGAAATTATTAGACTAAATACGTGATGGAGATCTTGGGTGTAATTAGAACCAGAAGACACCAGGATGTGGTCCTGTGCTGTACATGAACTGCTTGCTGATTCAAACTCAATATAAGAGCATCCTCTATTTACAAACTTAATGCCGTTCTCACCCCCGGCAGGAATCAACAGCATGAATATTCGATGTGGCTTCTGCTGTACTTTGAAGACAAAAAAATGTAATTAAAGGACCAGTTCTACAGTGAGTTTAAACCTGCATACTAATTTCCCATTGTGATTCTGTACACACTGCATTCTGAATCCCTGTATGGAAACCTACCCTCTTGAAAGTGTATTGCTGTATTATTTACAGTTGAGCAGCGACATGTCCTCACCCAAAAACTGAAAACTGCCCTCTCATTATATGAAGGCCCGGCCTGTGTTTGTGTCATAGACTCATTTCAATGATTTATATGTTTCTTATATTTATTACTTAATTGATCTCCCGTGATTTTTTTGGTGGGATTTTCCTTGCGGTGATTCTTCTATAATTTACACATTTTTTCAACGTCTGTAAGGCACAAAAAGCAAAGTTGGACTTTTCTCGATGAAAAGATATTATCCCCGCTGCAAGCATATTCATACCTGTATCAACTTCCCGAAGATTGTGTTTTGAAAACACTTCGGCCTTCTGCTGCTCAAAAGAGGAAGCAAAAATCTAAGGAAAGAACCTTTTTAGGTTGTTTTTTTTCTTTTCGCCAGAGGACACACCGAGACCAAAACAGAAAGAAAAGACCCCGAATGGATTTTCCGTTCAATGGGTCTGTAATCGTCTTGTTCACAGTGTAAAGTACCTGCAGCTCAGGCAACAATTACCCCCGGCAATCCAAAGTCTTTCGGATGGAAATCTGGCAATACCCCGTTGGGCTAGGTGTGGTTTTGGAATTGAGCTGTGTTTAATGTTTTTAAGAGTGTGTTGTCTTTTGGGGTGGGGTTGGGGGGGCATGTCAATGACAAATATTCACCATCTGGCTACTGAATACACACTGACTGTGCGCTGGTTCACACAACATCACCTCATAGCCACGACAAAGCCGAGCCGGGCTGAGCGCTAGCAAGCACTGAGGTGGTTGAGCGGTGTTCCTTTTGGCAGACATTCAACGTGTGCATAGAAGGGGGAAAAAAAAAAACATTAGGATCCTTTTCCCAAGTTACTTGGTGCCTTGATGCCTTGTGGTTTTCATTAAAACCGAATAAATTAAATTAAATCGCCTATTGTATTAGAGACGAAGACAAACCCCACCGAGGGAACGGAGCGGGTGCTGTCTGTGTGTGTGTGTGAAATGGATGAAGTTGGGGGAGGTGGCGGCATACGCGAGTTTCTGCCTGCTGGCGTCGAAAGTAATCCTGTGTTGTTTTACTGATATCACAATCAGCACCTAGATTGAACATTCACGATTTTGATTTTTTTTTTGAATGGCGGCAGTAATAACAGATTTGACGCATCTCTCTGGATTTCACCGGGTTACTAGGGAACGGGGCTGCCGTTGCCGTGGCAACTCAAATGCTAGAGCTGAAGAGCCCTATTCAATAGTATATTCTCTCCTCTCGCCATCTTCAGTCATACTCAGCCTTTTCATAACGTTTGCTTTTTTTTTTCGCTCTCCCGGTTTCAGCTCGCATACGTCCTCTCCCCCGTACAGCTGCGGATTCCCGTCTTTTAATTCCTTGCGGGACGGCATTAGAAAGTAAAATGCGCGCCATTGACCCAGAATGTTTCAATACAGGAAACATCCGCGGATGTGATCAAAATCCACCTTTTCTTTTGTGATTCCATCCTCACCTTGTTAGACGTGAACCTCACAGAATCGACTTACAGCGCCCTCAGAAAGTATTCACTCCCCATTGATTAGTCCTCGTTCTGCTGTGTTGCAAAGTCAAATTAAAGCGTATTTAAATGGGATTTTTTTACCCTCCTGTAGAAGTAATTCTCTATAATGTGAAAATGAAATAAAGTATTTTGATATCTTCAGAATTATATTTAAAATAAAAATATGAAAATTACTTAATTGATAAGTATCCATCCCCTTTGTTTTAACAATCTAAAGTGGGCGAGGTATTCAATTATCTTGAGAGATCCCACTAAATATGTTAACAAGGTACACCCTGTGTTCATTTCGAATCCACCTGTGTACAATTGCTTAATTGCACAATAAATATCATTGACTTTGTGAGGTCTCACAACTAAAACATCAGATCAGATCAGTCCTGCTGTCATGAAGATCAAGGAGCTGCCTGTGGAACTTCGTGATGAAGTTGTTAGGAGGAAAAAAAGCTGAAGAAGGTTAGAAAAAGATTGGCAAAACTTTGAAGCACTGTGAAGTCTCCATTGTAGCAAAATGGAAAAAACATGGCACAACCCAGACACTGCTAAGATCAGGCCATCCTACCAAATTGAGCAATCGGACAAGAAGGGTGATTGTCAGAGAAGTGACCAAGAGGCCAGCTACAGCACTGACAGAGTTGCAGAGCTCTTTGGCTGAAATGGGAGAAACTGTCCAGACATCAACAGTCTCTTCAGCACTTCACAGATTCGGCCTCTTTGGGAGAGTGGCATGAAGGAAGCCACTTCTGAGAAGGGCCAACATTAAGTTGCACCTGGAGTTTGCTAGAAGCCATGTGACAAAACCTGAAACCTTTTGGAAGAAAAGTTTGTGGTCTGATGAGACTAAAGTTGAGTCCTTTGGCCTGAAAGCAAACCGCTATGTTTGGTGCAAACCAAATACAGCCCAACACCCAGGTAATGCCATCTCTACCGTCAAGCATGGTGGTGGCAGCATCATGCTCTGGGGCTGCTTTTCAGCAGGAGGAACTGGAAAGGTTGTTGCCATCAAGGGAAAAATGGGTGGAGCCAAATACAGGCAAATCCTTGAGGAGAGCCTGTTTCAGTCAGCCAGAGATCTGCGTTTAGGGCAAAGATTCATTTTCCAGCAGGACAATGACCCAAAGCACATGGCAAAAACTACCAAGGAATGGCTTGGGGGGGGGGAAAAAGGTTAGTAAAATTTGTGATATGACCCGAAAATTGCTGTCCACTGACGATCCCCATCTAATTTGGCAAAGTTGGAGAAAATTTTCATTGAAGAATGGGCAAAAATTCTACAATCTACAAGTGCAAAGCTCATACAGACATTGCCAAGAAGACTCATGGCTGTAATTGCTGCTAAAGAACTATGTACAAAGTATTGACTCGGAGGGGAATACTTTTGTAAATGAGAAATGCAAGTCTTTCATTCTGGAGAAATGAATGTTCTTGAATAAAAAAAAAAACTGATTCATAAATGTGTTTAATTTATTGTGTTATTGAAGGGAGAAAACATTATTTCAATGTGTTAAAAATTGCAGGTGTAATAGGAACAAAATGAGAAAAAAATCAAGGGGGTGAATACTTTCTGAAGGCACTGTACATCTCAAAGTGTCCGACCTTCTGTTGAAAACCGACACAATATCTCACCGAAATACTGATGACTGTGAGAGCAGCCTGCCAGCTTAAACTGTAAAGAGTATTTGTGTACGAAGTAAAAACAGAATTTTGCTTTAAAAAAAAGAGACTAAAGGTGTCCCACTGATTCAGGATTGGCGGTCTTCTGACCACTAGACATCCACGGATACGCTTTGACACTGTTTTCAGTGCTTTCAGACGCGTACTGTGCTCTGAAAAGAAAAGAACAATTATTGTTTTAAGACATTAAAACATCAAATTCAGTTTGGGAACAGAGCCCAGAAGGCGCTTGTTTTCTTTCTGAGGGTATAGATCTTATATCTTACAATATCGAGAACAGCAGCCTTTTTTTTCTAAACTAAGACTGAAATAGGAATCAGTTATCGCCATGGCAACAGACATTGGTTTGCCAGTTTTTAACAAGGCCTTATCGCCTAAATGACTGACTTCGAGGTTACTACATTTTTAAACCAAGGTTGGGGTGGCCCTGGTGCCTAGATTTGTTTAGTTCTTTGAAAAAATAAAAGAGCATTTGTTGAAAAATGCACCCCTTAATCTATGAGCAGAGTTGTCTTGATATTAAAGGTTTTATAATACAATTGGTTACATTGGTTTGTTCAGTCTTTCATCATACAAAACATTCTTATTTTTTTAAAAAGCCATAAGCATGCCAACACTTCTTTATTATTACTTCCATTGACCTCTCCATTTTTTACCATCTTAAAGTTTGACACAGGAAGAACTGTACACACAAGAGAAACTGTTAAAGCTGTTTTTTTGGTTTGTAGGTTTGTGGCTTGAAGTCCTGCAACTTTTGGGTCTTATAAACTCAATGTGTTCAATTTCTATATTATAGAGAGCACTTAGGCTTACAACTTGTAACTGGACAAACAGAAATATCTTCCCGTCTTCAGCTGTTGATAACGTACATTGTACAGGTAGACATGAAACAAGCAGTGTCATCACTGTTCCCAGATCCAAACCACCACATGCAGAGTCTTAGAGTCACAACCTGACAGGTTGAGGTTGAAAAGAAAAGATAGGAGCTCTGTGTTCAGACATGACAATAACTTCTTAGCTGATGAGGTAGGCCCCAAATTGCCCACACTTAATTCTTACTCAAAAGTCTGAGCACAAGAATTTTAAATCTGATCAAAAATTGAATTCTTTATGACAGATCACATTGTGTGTGTTTTTGTGACGGGCGAGACAGTGAATAGCCGAGTTAAAATTTATGAGCAAAGCCTGAAAAAAATAAACTGTCTAAAATTGGCTCATCTGGCAAGATCAGTATGCACAGTGTGTCATTTGTTGTGAACGTTCTGCAGCACAACCCAGAGGACTGCCATTTAGCTTTTAATTAAATCTGCTATAAATATTTAAAGGGCAGTCTAAATCGTAGCACACAAACAAAGCAGCAGGACAAGAGAACTAGCGTCAGCACTCGGTTTTCACAAACATTGTGTTTTCAGCTTCGGGACACTGTTACTTATTGCTGTTGGTACAGAATAATGGCGCATGGGTAACTGGAAGAAAAATCATTCTTAGGGCTGAGCTACTCAAGCAATAAGAAAACAGGTCGTTAGATATGGTTCAATTCTGTCTCTGTAAGTATTATTAATTAATAAGGCCTATATTTAAAAGATATGTTTTCTGAACTTAAATTGGTTTGGCTCAGTAGAGCCCAAACAGCATCCCTGGTGATGGAATTTTTTTCCCATTCTGCTGTGGAAGATGTAATGCCAAGATATTTCTTTCAGTTTTTTTATCTCTGTCATGTCTCTCTGTTTTTCCTCTTTTACATTTACTGTTCATTGTTTGTGCTCTGCTCACGATGGTGTAAATTGATGTGAATGTGTTTTTACAGTCAATTAATTACACTGAACAAATGTAGTGTTAATGACAGTGTTTTATTTACTGACGTCATGTCTGATACCCCTCATAGCACTGGGCTGAACAGGGATGGAGTGAAATGTTGAAAATGTTGGCATAACACAGATCATGTATACATGTGTTTGTGTTCACACAAGTTAATTAAGTAGCCTATACGTACCACTCTCTGCAGTCAATATTTATTTTGTGTTATCTGGCTCAGCACTAGGTTGGTTATTTTTCTAGACAATACTAAATTTGATATGTACATAGATTAGCTGTGCATCCCAACATTGTACCACTTTGTCTCTTACCACCCCCCAATTCTTGTCTTTAAACACATTCTCTGCGTGTTACAGTTCTTTACAGGAATGTAATTGCGACAATATCTGGCCTGGAAAATTTGTGTTTTGTAAGTAATGCTCTTGTTTTCTGCTGTTTGTTTTTCAGGTCCTGGCTGGTGTGAAAATATGGCTGAAAACTGAAAGAAATGCAGATTTTGAATCTCTGTCTTGATGCACATTGAGTGAATAAAAAATGTATTTGTCTGAGCTGAAGTATTTCTACCTTAAGTCTGCATGAAACAACTAATCTCACTTCAGTCCTCACTTATTTGTTTGAAGCTTGGTGAGGTCATGAGCAGGTTAGCTGAATACCCTAAAAAGGAATTGTAGAATAGAGGTTCCCAGTCCCATTCCTGGAGTGCCCCAATCCAATACATTTAACTGCTCACACTAAATTACCTGTTCCTTACAACCAGGAACATTTGTTAGATATTGACGAATTTAGTGGCTAATTCCTTCCATTAAGGAATTTCTGGTTAAGGGCTGAAAGGAATTCTGTATTTTGATCCACATGACCTATGAACGACTAAATTGCACAACTCACCCATTTAACGGATCATTGATGAGTTAAAATTGAATTAATTTGAACTTCACAATGGAGTTATTTCCTGCGGAACCTGTCAGATGGGGGGTCCCTGGGACCAGAGTGGAAGGCCCCCTGGGTGAAGTGAGAATCGGGAATGTGTAGCACAGCTGAAATGTAGGCTTGTGCTCCGGAACATCACTGAGACCCAGACGTTTCTCATGCTCTTCGCATCACTCTAGAAACTCTGTTTCTGAAAGCTGACAGGGCCAATTCTACAGGCCGGTCACTGAGCCAGGTCCAGCTGTTTACAGCACTCCCCCCCCCAAACACGTATTTTTTCTGTTTCTTTTCTAGCTACACTTCAGCATTATCAGTGAAAAAGTTAAAAAAAATCCTTGGGGAATCCCAAAAGGCGATGCCACTGTGGAGTACTGCGAGAGCAGTGCTTTCGGTTTTTGTTTTTTTTCTACTTCCTGTGTTGCCCAGGGTGACAAGGGGTTTTCTGCAGGGAAGTCAGAAAAACTTTGGGCAGCTTTGTTATTGAAAGAAAATAATGACATGTTTCTGATGACGTTGCTAAAAACAAATAGATGGGAATATTAAATAGACCTCTTCATACAGTGTTAATGCAAAACAAAAACATTTTAATACTGCAGCTAATAATACAAATCTTGACTACTGTATATGTGTCTTTTAGTGCAACAATACGCAGAATACACAGGTGAAATGCACACTGCTTTTCACTGAAGAATCCACAGAAATTATGCTGTGGATATACTTTTTATTTTTAACATTTAATAATACAGTAGAAGGTTTCTTCTGGAACTCCTGATGAATGTATTCTGAATACCATTATTAGAACAAAGATTAAAAAAATAAAATTAAAAGCCCTGAACAGGCATAAGGATGTATTCTCACATAAGCTTAAGCTGAAACCATACTGCTTTCTCTCAAAGTCACCTTGTGGGCTCAGTGTTCGTGTGCACGAGAGACATGAATGACTTCCTAACGAGAAATAAAAGCCCTGTATGAGATCATTCTCCTCTCAGCCATGTTCCCACGAACACTGTGGTTGGCTTTAGAGAGTCCTCTCCAAATTCCAAATAATAAATCGTAGAAGCTGTTGAGCTCTGATATTACTATGACATCCACTGGCTTCTTCAGTACTATAATAAAGCAACAATAATAATCATTACTGTTCAATAAAGATGGCACACTAAGGAAATTATCTTAAGTTCTAAGTTTGTGTAACTGTTCTGGCTGTGAAGATGGCATATACGAATATCATTTGTTACACAAACAAGTTGGTAAACTGCAAGGCCATTACATTTATTTTGGTTTTTTCCAAAGCACTTCCAGTATTATCAGGGAGCCAAGCAACATAGTTCCTGGATTCCTCTTGAAAATTGTTCCAATAATTTGTTCTCTACGTGAATTTGAAAAATGTCTACATATTCGAAACCCCTGACAAAAGTCAGCAAACTCTGCAGAATAGCTAGCACCTGTGGGAAGTGGTTGGTCACATGGTTCGACTGCCATATTGCATTTTTCACAAACTTCGTCGAATATTCCGTTTTTTTGGTTCTCTGAAACCTATTGGTAGCACAGGCCTCAAGTTTGGCGTGCAGCGCTATATGATGTCCAGAATATGCATGTGCTCAGGACAGGATGATTGATCACACATTTTGGATACCAGACCAGATTTTTCAAATCGCATTCAAATGATTTTGTTTTTCATTCGACCAATTGGAAGGAAACTTGTTTTTATTAACTTAGATGTGATCCCTCTCAAGACTTCTCACAACAAGTTGCTACATCAAACAAAAACACGGCCACCACAAATCAATCAATTTTCAGGTGTAGTTAATATGCATATACTACATACCCTGGTATTTGGTACTTGTCTTAACTGGTGTTATCGTGCAAAACTAGCTCTGTCCTCGCTAATTTACGAATCTTGATTACAGACATCCACTCCTCTGGTACTGTAACTCTCTCACCTTTTTTAAAACTGAAAGTAACTGACACAACGACTACTTTTAGTCCATAACACACATTTGGAGATGCAGGCCAAAACACAAACCTGAACAGTTTGTAAGGCAGTGTTTAAGGGATGCTGTTCATGGTGAGCACCATAGGTCATTCTGAGCAAGCATGGCAGATGACACTGTGATGTCACTGTGAGGGCTGCACTCAGAGAGGATTGTAGGAAACATTTCCAAAGGAGCTCCACCACACTTTTTGCAGCTTTGGCTCCTGAAAACCTGGTTGTTGGTTTTTTTTCTGTTTGTGTCGAGCTGGAGTTATTTTTTTACAGTCTTGCTCAGTAAGCCATTAAGACTCACTAAACAGCAAAACATAAACATATTTCTTTTCTTTTTATCCTGTTTTAAAAGTCTACAGAAACAGGAACGCTCACACACCATCTGGGACTTTTATCTAGTTTCCTTTGATCAAATTCTTGCTCATTTTAAATAAATCATTGCATCCTGCTGAGCTGAAATTGAACTGAACTGTATTAATTCCTGTGTTATCTTGAGCTGTGCCCCCCAACAATCGAGTGCTGTTAGGGACCCGTGCAACAATTCTTTCATCACGTTTTCAGTAAGAAGCAGCAGTTCAAAGAAGAAAGGAGAATGAAAGTGTGTTGTGGAGAACAGCAGCACAGCGAATGCATTGCAAGATAACGTTAAATGAATCACCAGTTTCCTACTAATGTCTATGTGATCCTAATGGAAAACTTGTGTTTCTACTTTGAGCTGCATTAAAGATTTTTTTTCAAAAAATATTTTTACAAATGTTAATGTTCTAGAGGGTCATTAGAAGAATTCCATGTGAAGATCCCTCCTCACCATACTATCTAAAAACAACAAACTCCTGTTTATTATATTGACACGAGCAAATTACTGTCATTGTTCTGAAATCTCCTATGATGTCATGGATATAAAGCATCTTTTCTTCAAAGGCTCTAAAAGCAGAGTCAGTTGCAGTAGTGTCTTCTGTATCCTCAGATAACTTATGGTCACGATGGAAACTTAAGATGTTCATTGCTTTCCTCATAGTATTGCAGTAGAGGCAGGTTCGAAAGATCTGCGTTATATCGGAAACTGACTGCAAATCACTTTGGCCACCGCAGTGTCCACTCTCCCTCTCTCTTCCTCCGTGTCTCTCTGTGTGCTGGCCTGGCTTGTGATGCTCATCTGTAAGTCTGGTGAAAGGGGAACAATGAGCTCTTTTAAGGACAGAAATCTCATCCTGTGTTCAGGCCTGAAAACTGGGCAGCCAAACAAAAAGAGGCATTGACTCTGAGGAGAGAAAAAAAAGACGAGAAGAAGCCCCATGCTGAACCTAAACCGAGTCTCCGAAACATCCACTGGCCATGTCCAAAGTGGGTTTGAAAATTGTCCCTTCAGCCCTGCGAATTGATCTCTTAACATTTTAAAACAAACCTCCATTAACAGAGCACACCCTCTCTGCCGTAGGGGCTGAAATTTGGACAGATGGGTAGAGCATGCAAGGCTTTTGCAAACTAGGTTCTCGTTAAACAAAGCTGTGATCTCTTTGGATACCTTTATAGTACAGAAAACAGAAACAGAGAGACAAGGTAGCAACAACTGGTCGCTCTCTTTTATTGGTCCCTTCTATTCTCCCTCTTATTACAGATGGTATATTTGCTTTGCTGGCAGGTAGAAGACATAACACAATTCATGATACATTAAACACAACTTGAGTCATACATAGATAATAGATAAACAAAGTAAGATATTGTAATGACTTAGGGTTCGTTCAGGATAAAGGACAAGAGGAGATGGTGTAAACACACAAGCACCTGCTTTTATTCTCTTCTACAAAACAAAACACACCGGGATATACACACACATTAGAGGACAGACGGAACGTGTACACAGGTTTAGGATGGTAACTCTTTAACAGACTCTACACACTTAACTTATGGGACACTAAGCTTCAGAGAACACTTTAGCTAAGACTGGCGTATATACACGAGCAGGGTCAGTTGCTGGTCATCTTGCGGACATCCCAGACTCCCCCCAGCTACAACTCCCAGCCTGTTCTGCGTTTACCCTCAGCGACTGGGTGCACTTCCTCCTCACCACTGGGCGAAGGCGTTACTATATAATCAATTGTCCAAATCAAGCAGGTTAATTAGCCATGGGAATAAAAGATAACTTGGTTCTATTTGAATCTAAATCGACACCCAGACTGGAGGGGCTCAGACTCACTGTGCAAGGGTCGGCCATGACAGTCCGTGATTATATTGACCTTCTGCACTGCCTGTTAGATGTCTGAAAGCTGTAGCTGTTGTGCACCAATAATTTTGCTGGATACCTTCACAATCCTGCTCAGTCTGTTTTAAGCATGTATTAAGGTCACCAAGCCAGGCAACTGCAGCAAATGTTAGGACAGCTTCAGTGAAAGGTCTATAGAATAATGTCATTGTTGTAGCACACACATTAAAAGAGCTGGGTTTTCTTAGGAAGAACTGTTTTTGTTGGCTCTTCTTACGTTTGACATCCGTGTTTTCCTCAAAGGTTCGTTTGCAATCAACAATAGTGCCAGGATATTTGTAACTGTTGCTATCACTTTTCTTTCCTTATTTTATGAGTGCGTTCTAATGCTTTTATACCTTTCTCCGAATACTAAGCTACCCTTTCTTCTTCTGCCAAACTGCGTGCATTGTAAGTGCCGGAGAGCACAAAAACAAACAGCAGAAGAAACAGGACTGAGAGGTGTTTAATGAGCCTTATCTCAGCCACAAAGAGATACAACTGAACTTTCACAGGCATTGTGCAAATTAAACTTGGCTGCACAGCCATTCATTCTATTATCCTCCTTCATGCATCTGCGACACCATGTCCAACTGCATGAATTCTCTAGAGGATTGCATTATTCTGAAATCCTATGGAGGCTGTTTTCTTCGGAATACACATTCTGGAATGCCGGCAGACATGTTGCTCTTGAGCCCCAGATGCTCAGTGTAGGCATCCCCACCCCTCTCTCCCCCACAATCAAAGCTGGGCCTACACTCTCCCTGCCACCACACAAATGCAAATTTCAAGATAGTGCTACTCCCTTGCTATCTTAGTGCCGTTTTTGTTTTAAATCTAGTTAGAAAGATAAAAGGATAGAGGATGCTTAAAAGTTCTTAATCTAATAAATAAGCTTTTTTTCTGCATGAAATGCTTATCTTACAAACCTTCTTGTGGGTAAGCTCTGAAGACCACTTTACTGTATGAGGATGCTTACTTATCCGATGATGTACTGCTATTAAAAGTAACCCGCACGGCACAAGTACTGTGGAATTCCATACCAGGAAAGACATACGCCTCTTAAACAACCTTTTGCGCATTCTTCCCTTTACACAAGAACTGGAATTGTTAACCCCTGAGGTTATTCCATTCTGGGAAAAGCCACACACACAAATGATGTAAATAATTCTTTGGAAATATATGCATGCCATACATTCTTCAGGAGACAGTAGAGACTTTATATCATCGGCAAAATCATGAAAGGTCCCTTTAAGAATCAACAGATATGCGGTGCAAACAAGGAGCTGGATATTCTGCAAAAGAACAGGAAAAAAAGCAGACGTTCAGATTAGAAACATGGTGTATTGCATTAAGTACTGAAATGGTGAGGTGGATAAACTGAGTGGCATAATGACTTTTTTGGCATGTATGAATGCCGAAGGGTATCAGAACTGTAATTCACTGAGTTCCCAGTTGCTGGTTCCTGTTCTTTGCTGGCTCCGATGTGAAGCACGAGCCTTTTCCTGGCCCAGTAACAGAGAAGATTACTAAAGACCCCCGTTTGGGTGGGCAAAAGCCATCTTACGTGAGCTGGAGAGGCCATCGCTGACTTCTCCACCTGAACCGTTGTGCAGTGGGCCTGCAGGAGCAGACCCCAGGGGGGATGAAAAGTGCTGTGTGTATACCTGCAAGGAATTGTTTTACTGTTACTATTGCTACTGCCCAACAACAATCTGGACTGTTATTAGATTGGTCACAATATCAGGTCCTTGATACACAAATGGCAGTTAGGTTCATGAGCGTACATGGACAGAACACAGGGGTGCTACTGCAGAGAGAGAGATTCTGGGAAGCCGGATTGCATTTTATTGAAGCCGACTGAGGGTTCCTTTAGTCAAAGCAGGGTTGAATACTTGGGTCATTAAACTACTAGTAAACAAACGAGCAGAGTGGGCAGAGTCTCTTCTCATTTGTAACCTTTTTATATTCTTAAAACACTCAGTGCTACTACTGGTGCCCCTGCCTGACAGAGACATGCTTAGAAATACAACTTATATCCAGCAGTAGGAAAGAAAGAAATCCCTTTCAAACACACTCCAGAAAAGCATGACAGCCCAGAAACACGCTCACCTAATTCAGAATTCAGATACAGGCCATCAAACCTCTCCCCACATAAACCACAATACGTGATTTTTCATTAATTAAAAGCCTTACAGGTACAGTTCTTGAATACAAGAGAGATTCCACTGAGATCCTTCAATGGGTGTCAGACATTCCTGTTCTTAAAACAGCAACAGATTCTAATCTTGTTAGCCAGTCCCTTCTGCTGTATCTAAAATTTCCTTTTGTTTATTCCTCAAAGGCATTTCTGCTCACAGTTCCAGCATTGTTAAGGAATGTGTGAAATCTGATCAAATAACTGAAAGCTTGGACAAAAACATCCAAACCACCATATATACAGAATGTGTATATAAAGCACTGTTATTTTCTACTCTTTTAGCATCATGCTCATGTTATTTATACGTGTGTCTTTAAGACATCTCAATTATGCAACCTCTTAAAAAGGGACAATAAAGGCTTGGTGTAAGAGACTGTTTTTACAGTTACTATTTAGAATCAGAATCACATGAGGCTGAAGAAGCCCCTTTGTATTATGAATCAATTTCACGTTTCCAGGGGAAATAATTGTGTCACCATGGCAGCATGTATTTAAAACCTTCATCATTTTAGTTTTTTTTAATCACTTGAACTACTGAGGTACAGCAGGAGCTTCATACTTTTTACATCTGCTTTCTTTTCAGTTCCTTAAGAAGGCTTTATCTCCAGGAATCTGCCTCAGTCCAGATCAGGACTGCAAGAGCCAAATTAGCAGATCAAATCTGACATTGGAAAAGCATTTGTTTTGTTTTGTTGTTTTTTTTGTGTGGCTTTTCTCTTTTTCATACTTTCACATTAGCGATTAGAAAAGAAATACTTTAGAATTCTTACAAGGATGCATTTTGAAATTATACTACCTTGATATTCCTAAGCTGGAATATACAGATAAGTAAGAAGAATATACTGTGCTGTGAACTACAAATTGTCCAAAAACATAGAGCCACAGAAGTTAAAATGAATGCTTTACTAAGACAGCAGAGGTCAGTTTTCCTCTGCTATGCTGAATCTGTCAGACTGTTGTAGTTGTAGCCACAGAGCTCAACATAGACAGTCACCAAGTTTTCCCTGGGCCTAACTAGGAGGACATGAACTTGACATCTTTGTATAAAGCTACAGACTGGCTGGACCTCCAGACAAGTAATTGGTGTCCTTTATTGTCATTGGGAGCTGCTTTTTCTCCACCGTTCTGAAACAGCATTGAGAGACCTCAACACACATTGTGGGTTCTTACAGTGCAGGACAAAATGATCTCTCGAAGCTTCTTTTGTGCTTCATCCAACATGTACTGTACCTGGGGGACCTGCATTTTTCACATTTGCGTTGGAGCCACTGGACGTATTCCTGCACTCCGTTTCGAAACAATAACAGACTGATTTCTATTCACCATTTGGTGCAAATTTCCTATTTAGAGTTTCACGGTTGTGTGAAAAACCACACAGATGGGCCAAATGGCATTCTCTCTTCAGCAGCCTTTCTACTGTTCTCATGTGTGGGCCATTCTTTGAATCTTCTCTGCAGCAGTACTGCTATCTTGTTTGCAGGGGCTGTACAAAAGCTCCCTATGACTTTCACTGCTGCGTGCAAAAGATATTCCTAAAGAAGTCATGCACTAAAGGCCTCACTCTATGCCAGTGTTTATATGTGATCCATTAAAACCAGCTGTCTGCTTTGGATGCTTCCACTGTTCACAGCAGTATTCCCATATTTTGTATTTGTTTTTTTGTAACTGTGAAGAGCAACACAACCAAACAAGATCGGGTGTGGATTGTGTCTTCAGATTGGGTGCCTCTCTGCATCTCTACTGACTCTCTAACACTGTTGTGTTTGCTTTTTGACAGCCCTTTTATAACAGAGGCATGATCGTGCATTCCCTGCCTGCCTTTCGTTTCTCTAATGTGTAGAAATCCCCAGGTTATATAACCTTTTCTGAGTGAAGAGAGCTTGCACAGCCCTGGACTCAGGCTGTGACCCAGGGGTTTTCCAACAGAGCCCGTGAAACCAAAAGTAGACTCCTCACAGCTTTGATAAGGGAATTGCTAGGTCATGAGATCCCAGTTCCCAACCAAATCATGAAAATTCCTGGAAATATCTTTATACAAGATCTACCAGGACCTCCATCAGATTCCAGGAAAAGCAATCAAACCCTCACAGGAGCTTGCAGCCCCACAATAATTCGCAGCTTTTCGTGTTTGAAGTTCAGAAACGCAGGCGCGCCAGTGCAAATCCTGGAAAATCAGCTGTGTTGTATTGATCGTGTGGGCTTGTATTGCAGTTCTTCTTCACAAACTTCAATGTGCCCGTCTTCGATTCATCGGAATAAGAATGTGTGAGTGGGTTTGTGAAGGGTAAGATGAGGAATACATCGCATTAGGTAGAGCAGAACACACAAGTAAAACTTTTACTGGAGAAGCAGATATAATGAAAGTGTCTACAAAGGTATCTGGTATTGATTCAATTACAAAGGCTTTAAGATTCACTGTTTAAAGCTCCGAGCTTGTGATTTCTGGATTCCCGGAGAGATTCATCCTGATGCGGGTTATTAACAGCTGAATCGGCTCTAGAGTCTCCCTCCTGCGGGCTGTGACAACATGTTTTTTTTTAAATAACTGTTTTCCTTCTTCCTTTACATATTTCGATCGACAGGCCACGATGTGGAATCTGAAGAACGTGACAGCTGTGTTTTAATGGTAGGTGGAAACCATATAGCAGACCAGACATACACGTATTACAATCTGAGACTCTGTCGTCTGTAAACATGTCTGATCTCCCAGCTTAGCTGAAGGGAAATGACGCTCTTAGGGCAGAGCTGAACTGGGGGTGGAGGTCTGAAATCTAGTTTTTTCCCACCTTTCACAGACCCAGGCCTTTCAGAATTGGGGGCCTTGAACTCCCCGTTCGTCCTTAATATTGGAAGACGTGTTGAGATACACAGCTGGCAAGAGTCTCCCAGCCCCCCCGAAATGCTGGTGTATAACAATTATAGTGAGCGCTTTACAATACAGAACAAGGATCCTGGCGGGGCTACGGCCAAGGTGATACGGTGTGGCTACTTCAACTGCGAGGCCTGGCTGACACCTTGCTGTTATTTCATCCTGTGTGCCCCTGTGCAGAGAAGTGTGTCCACAGAAGGGCCACGCCACACTCGCCACAGCGAAAGGCACACAAGTAAACCGCTGCTGAAAAGACACACCCCCAAACCTCACACATCCCACCAGCGGAAAACATAGCCAATCGAACTCATTCTTCGATTTGTGGACTAAGGTCAAAACTACCAGCTGATATCTTGGCAGATCTGGGGATTTTTTATTTTATTTTTTTTTTCCAAATTACTTTAGTTTACAAGGGGGGGCAGGGGGTATCGGCTAGTGACCGAGACAGGGCTTGCATCCTCTCGGACGGACTCTTTAACCAGATTATGGGAGCGCAATCACGGCTTTTCTTTTCTGTTATTGTCAAAGTTGATTAAGGGAAGCGCAGCTGGAATTAAAGAACCCCCCCCCCCCACGCGTGCGTGACGTGACGTGCTCCAGCGAGTCCGCGCGGGGAAGGAGGAGACGCCGCTGAAGTTAGAAGCACGGTGGTGGGGGGAGACATAAATAATGTTTTAAGTACCTTTCGGTGAGTTTTTAAGACGACTTGCGGGGTAGCAAGAGCAAAAAACAACAACAGAGAAGGGTACCTCTGCCGGCAAGCCCCCTCCGCCCCGGTGCAAACCCAGCGGGTCATCGTGCAGCCTTATCGGTTATCGAAAACCTCGCTAGCCGCAGCCCCGGGTCGGCGTTTAAACTCCGATTACATCGAAAACAAATAGTGTAAAAAAAAAAGAGTGAGAGAGGAGAGAGAGCCACTCCTTCCTTTCGTTACGGCGAACCCGTAAGGAAAATGAAAACGTAAAAAAGGAGAAAAATAAAACAGGTTGAACGAGCGAACGCGTTTTCCACGGGCGCGTATCGCTCAAGACCCGAGAGCAACAGCAAACGAGACGCCTTCTCTTTATTTATTTTTTTATGAAAACAAATATATTTAAATACAAAAACGACCCCCCCCCCCGCCTTCGCTTCAAACCCAGCCTCGCCGATCCCTGGGCTCAAAGAGAGGAGGAGGAGGGGATGAAACTTGTCCCCACCACCACCACCAGTGCAACTTCCAAGCCATCTCGTCTCACGATGACCAAACCGATTGCTGTAATAAAATCCCCTTTGGCGGAAAAAAAAAGCCCCCCTTCCCCCCGAAACTACGAGATTGGTAGTCCTTCGGCAGGCTCACGCCTTGTAGGAGGGGTTAGCACGTTATTTGTGAGGCTGGGCTGGCGAGCCCATCTGTAGTTTTCGGTGAACTTGCTGGGGAGTAAGGTGCACGGGTGTGCGTGTTTTATAGCGGAACTTTTAACTACATTTCTTACCTCGCCAATAAAGATCGCAAAAGGATTTTTTTTTTTTTAAAAAAAAGAAAACTCGTTTTTTTTTTCTTGCTCGCTTCCTCTGGTCCCGGATTGGAATTTTTAATTCGTGTTTTTTTTTTTAAGTGATTTTGTTTTTGCTTTTTTTTGCTTTTATTTTTTATTTAAAAAAAACCAAACAAAAAAAACCCGAGGAAGACCGCACCGTTTGAAGATCTGAAGGATGGGTTCCCAGCTGTCCAAGGGAGTCGTCGTTGAGTCCAAGCAGGCTGCCGCGGACCCTGCGGCTGCCAAGACCAACGGGCAGGTGAGCGCCGTCTCCTTCTGTGCCACCCGTGGGCGTTTTAAAACGTGAACGCAAAACGTACAAATTAAATAAACTTGGGCTTGAAAAAGTGAGGGACCGACCTGGTTGCATTTTAGGTTGGTTGGAACTTTTGTTGTTTTTTTTTTCGGGGGAGGGTGTAGCAATTTAATCAGCAGCGCGGAGGCGGGGGCTCTCCTGAGCGCTGAGTGTCGTGATGATTAATTTTTATATATGTAAAAGATAAGTGTAGGATTTCTGAGCGGGGCGACACGAAAGTCGCCCCTCTGTGACCAGGATGTTCAGTTCTCTATTGTTCCTCAATCCCCCGTGTGTCGGGGCCAAAGCCTGACCCCCACCCCCCCTCCACTCCACTCTCCTTTAAAATCGGGGTACACGGGTGCCCCGCGTCGACATGCATTGCTGTGTTTGGACGAGGGGTTTTGGGGGGCTGCCTGGTGGGGTGCCATCATCAAGCCGGCGCTGGAAGCCCGGTTAGATGGGTAGCCTGGACAAAGCGGGGTGCTCAGCCGCCGCCCCCCAGGGTGTGCGCGCTGGAAGCGGGGCGCATCTGGCGGCTCGCTCCGCCACCGTGCAGAGGGGGTTGGCGTGCACGGAGGCTGCAAACGCGGCGCGCTGGGTTTTGCACGGCGACGGGCGTGCAGCTGCCACCGCCGATCGATACCGTGGGCGACGGGAGAGATGCTTTTGTCTGCCCCCCCTCCTCTTCCTGCGTTGCGCCCAACGTGACCGCTGGGGTGCTTTATCGCGTCTCGGCGTCCGTCGAGTGATTTGGGTGTTTTGTGACCCAAATGGTCTTAGTTTTTGCCTGCAACTGCTGCTTTATTGGGAGACTGGTTCTCTACAGAAATGGGGGGGCGGTGCTGAAAGGCGCCAATCTTGGTCTTAGTTTGCGGACCCTAATGCAAAGCTCGGCGGCTAAAAGCTCCCAGCCGCTCCAGGGTGGAATAAACCTTTTTGGGGGTCTCCTCAACCCGGGTTGAGAGACACGCTGGTGCATTGCCTTGGCGCTTTGGTGAGCATTTTTAATTCTTTTGTTGCACCGCTTGGCTTTGTCGCACGGCTCGGTCTTTTACGCGGTGCTGTAGCGCCCCCCAGCGGCGAGGGCCGTGAGCTGCGCCTCGGCCGGCTAGGCGCGCCCTTCGAAAAGGTGAAATCCGTGTCGGGTTGCTGCATCCTACCTACAATGCACGTCTTTTCTACGAGACGGATAGTGTTGACACTGCCGTCCCTGGGTGAAAGACTTCTGTCCGGGGGAGAAAAAAAAACCAAGTTTGTTAATCTGTGCATGCGTGGTCCGTGTAGTATACGGTTTTGAGACGGTATTCTGCCTTTTCCCCCCCCTGCCTCTCAGGAAAATGGCCATGTGAAGACCAATGGGGACGTGTCCGCCAAGGCGGAGGGCGACGCGGCGGCCAACGGCAACGGGTCCGCCGAGGCGGTGAAGGAGACGGGCGCCGGGGACGCCATCGAGCCGGCGCCCGCCGCCGAGGGCGAGGCGGCCAAGCCCGAGGGGGAGGCGGCCAAGGAGACGCCAAAGAAGAAGAAAAAGAAGTTCTCCCTGAAGAACTCCTTCAAGTTCAAGGGCCTGTCGATGAAGAAGACCAAGAAGGGCAGCGGGGAAGGCGCGAAGGACGAGGCGGCCGCGACCGCCGCCGCCGCCGCCGCCTCCCCCTCGGCCGAGGACAAGGCTGACGGCGCTGCCGAGGGCGGAGACGCCGCCGCCGCCGCCGAAGCCACGGCCAGCGAGTCCAAGGAGAGCACGACGCCGGCCGAGGCGAAGGAGGAGGCCGCCGCCGCGTCCGACGCCGCCGAGGAGCAGGGAGGAAAAGCCAGCGAGGAGCCCGCGGGGAAAGCCGAGGAGGAGACGGCCGCGGCCGCGGAGGAGACCGAGCCGGAGGCGGCGGCCGCAGAGGCGACCACAGCGGCCGCAGAGAAGGAAGAGCCCAGCTCGACGCCTTCTGAACAGAAGGAGGAGTGATCTCGATTTCGGAACTTTGTGAACTGTTTTTTTTTTCCTCTTTCAATCTCTTTCTCTCTCGGAAAATTATATATATATATAAAAAAAAGACTTGTGCCACGTTCTTTAAAAAAAAAAAACACCAACAACAACAATAACAACCTGATAAAAAAAACCACCATCCCATTAACTACCGATGCTCACAGCCCAGGTCGCTTCTCCATAAAACGAAACGACTCCCATTGCCAGTTCTGCAGGAAAAAAAAACCTCAAGCAATGCCCAGGTTTCCGGACCTGAAGCTGGATGTATTGTAAACAGGTGGGGATTGTAAAACTCATCCGACTTTGCACCTCCTTCCAATTTGATTCCTTTGCCAGAAGATGAAAACTTATCTTTTTTTTTTAATGGTGTGGCAGCCCTCTATTTTTTTTTCTTCATCTCTCGAGATCGCGATCTCCACAACATCAGTGAAGCTTGAAAGGACTTCTCCAGCTGAAATGACTGTTCACACAACAGGAAACCATTTTCAGAGCCTTTATCAACTTTTAAGAGTTCAACATTCCTGTTTTACCCCACCCCAATATAAAGTATTTTGTGATGTATAGAGAAACAAAACATTTTAATGAGAAGCTTATAGTCCTTTTGTTTTGTTTACATTGTATTTTAATTTTTTGGCTAAAAACCACAAGCTTTCGGTCTGCTGTGTTCACATTTCAAATTTAGTGGGGGCTGGGGGTTGTATGTATAATGTGAGCCTTTATATCTGCTTTTTCGTCTCTGTAAATACGTTTTTAGCCAATTTTTGGTTCTTTATTTTGCTAACGTTTTAAGGATGTTCATGGTTTTATTGTAACTTTTAACGAGGGTAAATAAATGTTGGATCCATGGAGGCCTGTTGTGTACCGTCTAATTGAGCTTAATCTTTTGTGCTCCTGTGTGATTACCGTTGCGGCCCAGAGCTCTGTGTAGGGGCTAATCTGGCTGCTGTTGTGGCACCTCTATTCTACCGCTGCACAATGCAGAGATTTTGAAGGCGGCGCATGGTTTTTTGTGCTGTTTGCTAGCTTGTTCGTTTCCATTGTGAGTGCTGCATGTTTGTGGAGTTAAGTGAGGCCATTTAGTCCTGTCCCGTTTAGTAGAATCCCACCTAGCTCAGCAAGTTTCAATTCTGTCTGGCCCGGAACGCTTGCAAAACCGCTGGCCCGGTGGCGGGGGGTCTTCAGGGATATCGCTGCTGATGCTGTGAATTAAACCGCTCTGCTGCGGTTTGACCTGTGCAGAAGGTGCAGAGTTCAAGGTCTGGTTCGCTTCTGGCCATGCACACGGCTGGCATTGACTTTGCCGTCTCTTGATCTGCAAAGCTACAAAAGTAGTACAGGATTTCCTGTGCAACATGTTGTGCTAAAGAAGGTGAAACGGAGAAGAAGGTTTATATTCCCTTCCCAAAGTTCCTAACATGGTCAGTTGGGGGATTTTACCTGCCTGGGCCAGTGATTCTTCGGGTATTAAGTCTCTTATTGTAGGGTGGTGAAGTTGCATATATTTGTCTGCTTAAAATATCAGGAGGGTTTTTTTCCTTCCATTTCCTCTCCTTACAGGATACAGACTTACTGCAGTCTCAAAACTCATATCATGTTTTTTTTAATTGACTTTTTCATCTAGTCTTAATGTTTCATGATGAAATGCCCATTTCTTTTCATAAAAAAAAGGGGTTTGAGGTTTTTATAAAAGCTTTATTTTCAGACTCTTGGACTTCTTGTCTCTTCTGATTCACATCCCGTGTAGTTTGTGCTGTTCGTTGAATGAAGTAATCCCAGAAAGTTCAGGGAGTTCGCAACCGTGTAAATGACTGTGGACTTCAGCTGCATGGAGATGGCCGTAGTTCAGATTCAGGTAAGAGTGCAAATGAGCTAAAATTGGTGAAATGTTTTTGCAGTTCAGAACACTGAGGGGGCGGTGCATTAACACTGTTGACTGTGCTGTCATTGGCCCTGGTACCCCGTTGATGACCCTTCAGTTTTGGGCTTCCTAATTTCCTATTCCTGGTGCTTCGCAGTAAACCATTGGTTTTCTTGCCATCTTGGCTCCACAAGAGCTAAGGATGGCTTCAAGGTTAAGAGTTGAAGGTGTTGCATTTGATGGCTGGAACTCCTAATAGTATGTGTTCAGTTTTGGGGATGGTAGTGGGGGGCTCTGCTGCCGTAGGTCCAGAGATCAGCAGACATGGGCCTTGGAAGGTCTGCTCTAGGGCCCAGCTGGGATCTGGGGGTGTGGCAGTGTGAGAAAGGGGGTTGTGGGGCAAGCAGAGTGCACTCTTGTAATTAGAACAATTGTAAACCCCCCTACATACCTGCAGAGATGTCTCTAGAACTTCCCTCACCTTTGTTCTTCCTCTAGGAAGCAGGCTTTACTCCCGTCAGTGGCATCTTCTGTTGCCAAACCACAGAGGTCTGATGGGGAGGGAGTTTGCTCACTGAAGGCCGAGGCAAAATCGAAGTGCAAAAGGTGGCTAAAATTTGCAAGTGAAGGCTTATTTCCATTGGGTTACCTTGCCCGACGCCTTAAAAGAGCCTCTCCTGGGCTGAAGGAGGCTGCATGATTACCTCTGCGATGTAAACTTTCCATCGGCAGGGGGACGGGCCAGTTTTGTGTCCAGCTTGATGTTAATTTGTGCCTGACGCAGGAGCGGGCTCTTCCAGGCTCACTTCATTCTGCCGGTCGTTTGAGAATTGGGACCTTTTCATGTAATCATCTGATGCAAAGTCAATTGTTTTCCATCAGAGCTGGCTAGACTGGATGTGTAAGTTTACACGGGGTGTTCAGTGCCTTTGCTCTTGCCAAATTAGTCTCAACGGGCTTTCAGCTGAAGAATACTGCTCTTTCTTTTGAAGAAAATCTAGTGTTATGGTTTTGTAATGGTCAGTTAAACCGCAGGGCTGTCCGCGGGGGTCCTGGCCTGCCGGACAGCAGAGTATGGGTGCTGATGGGTGTGAAGATATCCTAGCTTGAGCTGTGTGAAGCTGCCCAAGCCCGTTTCAGCAGACAATCCACTTGGTTTCATAGTTCTGAATGACTTTGTACCGAAGGGGGAAATGTGCTATATGATGGAAGGAAAGTTGAAAAGTTCACTTCAAACGCTAGGGCATCTTTCTCAGAGCCGTCGGCAGCAGGCTGGTGTTCTGCCCTGGTGACTCTACCGCAGCTAGCGTGTGAGGTTGGGCTCGTCGGGCTGATCTGACTGGCAGGTAGCCAGGCCCGAGCACGGGGTCCCGGGCTGCTCGAGAAGACGCTCCCGGATGTCGGCGGGCTGCCTTCGAGCGCCGGCGGCCGCGGCGTGTGCCGCTGCACCCTGCAGAAGTGCGAAAGGGAAGCGCACACTTCCTGCTGCCGCCCCGCCACGCTGCGCCGTCTGCAGCGAGCACCGCTGTAGCGCACGGTCCGTGCCCAGGCGTGCTGGGTGTGGTGTTCAGATTTTAGACAGGCTTGAAGACTGTTCAAGAGGACACGCGCTCCCAGTCTGAGGCGGCCTGAACAGCGTTAAGAGAACATCCTTTGTTGTAACTGGTGTGAGGTGCATCATCTGTAAAAGAATAGGATTTTAAACGCAAAATGGGAGCTAAACGTTGAGCTAATAATTCAGGAAAGAGTGGAGAAAAAGATCAGTGCCACGCCAGTCTTAAAGCATTTCACTCAGATGCTGTTTTGACTGCTGGAATTGTGCTTGATGATGATGATGATTGTTACTGAGAGTGCCAGAGAGCTATGTTTCAACCATTTCTGTCGAACATGAACCTTGCTTTTCTCTTGCGTAGAGGGGGGTGGCTGGAGAATGTAGGCTTCTTACATGAAGGTTAAAATTAAAATAAATGACTTTTTCCACAGTAACTCCATTATCACATAAGTGGTCATTGTTGGTAAGGGGCGTTGGGGCTCAGCAGGCCTGCTGCCTGCTGTGACACAAGCCACTCGGCCAGGTGCCTGAGGCTGATACCCTGGTTTCCATGAAGAAAGGGCTGTAGACTTGGGATTGATGGCTCAATTAGCTTCTAACCACTAACCAGGCCAGATGGTCCATCTGGCCTCGTCTCATTTGTAACCTTTCTTCCCTTCTCACGATGCATTACTTGCATAGGATGTGATTCTTTTTGCAGAGAGAGGCTGGTGGAGTGGTGACAGCAGATCGCCTGTTCAGTGTTGTGGTAACAGGTGCAACGTTACTGTTCACTCATGTTAATTTTGTATCATCAGGAGGTTTAAAACTGTCAGTGTCCAGATCTGTCCCATGCGTTTTCTTAGAAGCGGAGTGTTTGTCATGTTCATCTGATTTTTTTGGGAAGCTAATTAGGAATCGCCACTTGTGTAATCGCCACTTGTGTAATTTCTTGACATAATTAAGAAGCTATACCAATTTCAGATGAGAGCAAGACTAATATGTGCATCAGCCTATTTTATTTGTACAGCGTGATACTGGAACATTTTTCAGCTCTGGAACACTTGTCCTAACCACTGTGCCAAAACTAAGAGTGAATCTGAAAGCAGTTCTAACTTGAGATTCAAAGCACATCTCCACAGAGCATTTCTTGGAATGCATAATAAAGCACGTTGAGTCTTAAAAAGCCAAGGGAATAAAAGGATAGGAAAGAATTTTCTTATTTCAAATACTGAATAGTTATTGTAAAATGAATAATTTTGTATCAGTAGCTGAGAACACCTTATAAAAGATCAGACATCTTCAGGACTAATGTTGGTGGAACTCCATTGCTTCTCGGAGGTCCTGTGACTTCTACTGCTCACTGGCCCATGGGTCATGTGACTTGTTTCCTGTACCAGAAGTCACCTGACCTGTACTGTGTCCCCCCCAAGAGTCACGTGACCTCTGCACCGCACCCATCATAGAGGTGGGAGGTGGACCTTTTAAAATGCATTAAGATTAGAAGTGAAAAGGCTCAAGAATGCACTATAACAACTAATTTATTTATTTAAAGGAGCGACCGGAGACAAATTAGTTGAAACTGTCCATGCTTCTCAAGTTTGTAAAGTCGGTGCAGTAACCCTACAGCTATCTGTGGATGGCGCTGTAGTTTAATTTAACTCTGAATTGAATGTCCAATAATGTAAAAACATCATTCTTCCACTTCAGAAATATTGCCAGACTACATCCTATGTTGCTGCTAACTGTTGCTGAAAAGCTGGTCAACACTTTTGTGTACTCTCATATTGATTACTGTAGTGACCTACTCTCTGGGGTATCTAAATCCACCCTAAACAAACCTCTCTGCATCAAGAATTCAGCAGCCAGAATCCTGACCAGGTCTAGTGCAAGTGATCACATCACTCCTGTCCTGAAGTCCTTGCACTGGCTTCCTGTCAGGTTTCATGTCGACTTCAAAGTCCTTGTGCTCTCCTATAAGGCTCTGCATGGTTCGGCACCTCATTACCTACCTGCCTGTCTTACTTTCCACCTCGCAAGCATCATTCATCTAATTCTCTTTTCCTGTTTGTCCACCAATTAATAATAATAATAATAATTGCTTACACTTATATAGCGCTTTTTCTGGACACTCCACTCAAAGCGCTTTACAGGTAATGGGAACTCCCCTCCACCACCACCAATGTGCAGCATCCACCTGGATGATGCGACGGCAGCCATAGTGCGCCAGAACGCTCACCACACATCAGCTATCAGTGGGGAGGAGAGCAGAGTAATGTAGCCAATTCATAGAGGGGGATTATTAGGAGGCCATGATTAGTAAGGGCCAATTGGAAATTTGGCCAGGACACCGGGGTTACACCCCTACTCTTTTCGAGAGGGGATCTATCCCCGGATCACAGAGTTGCCTTGCCTAAACACTTTCAAATCAAAATTCAAAACCTTCTTCTTTAGGAGGATTTTCATTTAATTGCTTTGCTTTCCTATTGTATCCCAAATGCTATTAAAATTGTATAATCCAATATTATTATTATTATTATTATTATAGAAGAGTACAGCAAAGAGATGTCCATGGGTGTAAGTTTACAGTGAAAGCAGAACTGCTTTATTAAGTCAAAGAAGTGTCAAAACGTACATATATTTTTCTATTTTATATTATTATGATATACATTTTATCAATATTTTATCAAATTTCCTGATTACATTGTAATCATGAGACAGGTTACATTTATTTTTAGCGTATTATGTAAACTGAGCAATTCAGAATGATCTGGTGTGGGTCTGTTATGCGTTGTTTGTTTCCATAATAATAATAATAAAATGTATAAATAAATACATAAAACATACTGAAGAGCAATTCCTTAATGGACCTGCAGCCTGAAATCATTTTCCCATAATCCTACCCATCTGTTTCTACAGAAGCTGTCAGTAACTACCTGTTCAAGATATATACCTCTCATCTCAGCCTGTCTGAAGCACACCACACAGCAAAGATATAAATGATTTCCAATTTTCACAGCCCAGAACTCTGAACACTGTGCCCCGGGCCAGTTGTTTGCTTTGCACATCTGTGTGATTTCAGAGCTGTGTAGATGCACTTTCTAATCTCAGCTCTGTAATTGGGTACAGAAAACACTGATCAAACACGGGCAATATTTAGCACTTTTGCAGTTCAGCTGCTTTGCCGTTCTGTCTGTTGTACTGCGTGTTTTATCTAAAGAGAACGAAACGCAAATTCAGTCTTTTCGACGGCTTGAAATTCCTGAGGCTCAGATCGGCTGTTTTAGTTTCCCTCCACAGGGCTGCCTTCTGTGTTTTACATCACAAACTAGGAACCTGGAACCTCTCTCTTATTAGCTCAGCAATGCTTTCTGTAGAATTGCAGCTGTTGACAAAATATTTTTTTTCCCCAAGAAACAGTGAACATATTAACAGGAAAAGGTTCATGCCAGGTGGTCCAGTCCTGTTCCTGGAAGGCTGGTGTATCTGCAGGTTTTCTATGTCTCTTTAAAACAGGAGCAGCACCTGAAGAGTTGGGAGAAGCTGTTAAACTGGTCCAGTTAAGAAAGTAACCAGCTCCTTTTGTCAGGATTGGATTTATACCTATATATATATTTAAAGACCAAATAATCTCTGTCAAAATGATATACTGTCTTTATAGTACATAACACAACACAGACTGCAGTAACGCCAGCATGTAGCCACAGAACTAACAGGTGTGCCGCAGTGTTTGACTATCCTAATATCTGTTACTGCAGCTTGACACGATCACTGCATGACATCACAGGTAAATGGTGGACCAGTGGGCTCTGAGAGAGTGAGGCTTAATTCAAGTTTCATGAAGTTCAGGACAAATCACCACAAAAGTTCACTATGGTTACTTTAAGTCTGCAAATATATCAAGTAGGTACTGTAGCTGCGTCAAAGAACAAGTAAAGGTTTATTCCATGCCAAAAAAAGAAAAGAAACAACATTTCAGCTGTGGAGCCACACCCGACGAAGGCTCCTCATTTGCAAATATGTACTTAAATTGCAAAATGTACTCAAATCCAGTCAAACTTGAGTACATGTATTACCAAGCTTTTACAACATCAAAATGATTTTGCAAGATGTGGAAGTGCATTTAAAACTGAGCACAAGATGCACTATGCACTACTTTACCCAAAGGGTGGTGGAGGTGTGGAACAAGCTATCCAGGCATGGGGTAGGAGCCGACACCCAGGCCTCTTTCGGGAAACAGCTGGAAGACATTGGCAATTACTACTTCCTACCGAACAGGCCAGATGAGAGGAAGCAATTCGGCCTGTTTGTAACTTTTCCTTCTTTCTCATTCACTCGAGCGCTGGCTCCCAGTCCTGCTCCTGGAAACTGCTTTGTGCTCCAGCCCAACTCTCAGTTTTACAACCAAACCCTTCATTACTTATGGCTTAATGAGAAGATTCATTTGAACTGTTTATTCCCAGCTTAACCTCTGTGTTTTGTCAGTGGAATAATCAGCCAAACTTGTGACTGCAATAAAAATGCAAATATTCAGGTGAAGCAACTTCTTCCTGGATCAAGCAAGGGAATAAACAGACAGAGAGTGTGTGGTAAACTCTCCCCACCTCCCTTAACCTAGCAAGTTCATTTTTTTTTATTAAAATAGCAAATTGTTCCAGACACCCACCTCCCACCGAAATTGCTCTCAAAATCATATTCGCTAAAGGCACTTAAATCGACCAAACGTTTTCTGAGAAGGAGCACTATTGCCCTCTTGAGGTCATATGTTAAAATTGCAGCGTCAGGGTTTCACGAATACAATGTGCCGGTATTTACATACTGTAGGGAACTTTATAGAACTCAGTTATATGTCAGTTATAATAATTTCCTCAACACACACACAATGACAAAAAAAATCCAACCATGGATATATGTAATGGTTTGTACACTAATTGCACAAACTAATGGAAGTGGTCACCACAGGGCACTACTAAGAGAGTCCACTTCTTCAGTGCATCAGCTATATGCATATGATCATGAAAATACAGACTCCTACTTGCTACTGATTATGCTTTAGGTCAACCCAGCTCTGAAGTATTATTATAATAGGTTCTTGATGACTATTATGGTGATTACATTGCACCCTCTCTGAAATACATCTGAAATTTTGTCTATAAAAAAAATTAATATTTGTGTCCTTCAGGGTGTTTATGCCCGCACCAGTTTTATTCACACCTTCAACCTGAAGTACGAGGAAGGCGTACAAACCCAGCGAAGCGCACAGGCCTGTCGAGGGAGACTCGGTCCCAACGCACGCAAACACACCCTCAGTGAACCAGCCACGCAGGACGAAACGAGGGATTTCTTACCTCCAGAAATAACCCCCCGCCCGCTTCACTGACGCACTGCAGGTGGGAATGGGGGATTCGTACGCGGGCTCAGACTGGCCCCCAGTTCCTCAACCGTTAACTCACGGATCCCTTATTAAAAACACGACGATTGCTAATTAGAAAAGGTTGAATGTCTATAGGATCCCGAACTGCTATAGGTATATAACATATTGCAAGCATTTTATGACCTGCTATTTGGTAGGTCAGCTTGTAACTGACGTCTGTTATGATTACTTTTGCTATTAGGGGTTTCATTTAAACTCAGCTGGACTGAAAACTTAACAGACCAATATTGGCACATTCTATCTTGGTCTCTAAAAGTTTTTAATTCAGGGGTTCCGAGTCTAGTTCCTTAACAACCCTAGGACCTGAGATGTCTTTTATAGGAGTAGTTCTTGATCTATTTTATGACTCAGTTAGAGCAGGGAATTCCAGTTCCAGTCCTGGACTGCCATTGGCTCTGAATCACTTAATTGGTTCCAGCAGTTGCTTAATTAAGGGGCGTTAACATGTTTTTCTAATCGCTGCTCCCTGCTATTATAGGCAGCTTTATAAGACTCCCAAGACTCTCTCCAGGCTGAGGGTAGCAGTGTCCCGTCTGCCCTTTCTTTCCTGCTTTTAAAAATGTTGAAAGTGCGACCTCTAGTGGTTACATACAGCACTGGAACTGCATTCCTCTTCACCGATATAAGGTTGGAAAAAACCACAATACCTACCCAAAACAAACATGCAAGTGTTAATGAAGGCTCCAACATTTTTATATTCACACTCAGACATCCTTGTCCCGCCCTTCTCTGCAACGTCGTCTTCTGCAGTGCAAAGATGCGAGGCCCAACACAGTGCAATAGGTAAACCACATACTTTATTTAAAATACAGAACAAAAAACATTGCCAGGTAGAAATTCTTTTCCATTTCAATACAAATATTTCCAAAAAGTAAAATAAGTATTTCAAGAGGAAGGAAAAAAAAACTCTCTTACGACATCACACCCGCTCTCAGAGCTCCTGGAAGAAATGTGAGACAGTACAGTTGTAAGAGAGCACAACATACAGCACAGCTTCGGTCTAACACATGGAAATTTCATCACCAAGAATAACACCTTCACTTCTGGTTGACCAGACTGACGTTCTGCAGCGGGAACTTAAAACCATCCCCGAAGGAACGATCGCGGAGGCAGGATTAAAATCCATCCCTCCGACAGATATCCAAGATTGAAAGCTAACCCAGATGGAAAAAGTCTTTTTCGAAGTTGCTTTACTTACAGATCAACCTAACAAGGGTTCCCCCCTTCCTTCAAAACTTTGGACTCTTCTTCACGCACCTCAAAATCATCGATCGCATACAATTTAAAACTGCTACACGACCAGGCCCCTTTGAATAATAATAATAATAATAATAATAATAATAATAATAACAAAAAGACTTTGAGAGCTGCAAAACAAACAAGCCAGCTTCTTCTGCAACACTGATTCCAAGGACCTGCATTCTCACTCTGCAGCTCCGACGAGGACACCGTCTACACTGAACACGTTCAGCCTCGAGCGTTTCACTCTGAGCGGCAGGCGGCTGCACAAGCTGGTCTTTATGCACTCTGGCTGTTCAAAGTAACGTTAGGTCTCAATTTCCTTTCTGAATTGCAACCGCAGCACTCCTGGGGAGGCCCGGGAGGCAGACTCAGGTCCTGGAGACAAGCAAGCGGACCACAGGTTTAGCAGACTGAATCAGGAATAGTGGGACATCATCCCTCCTGTCACCGAGGGGGAGAGCACCCAGCCCGCCCAAAGTCATTTTTAACAGTACCTTTCATTTCCTAACCGGCCACACCGCGGCGGCGGATGGTTACCATCGTGGGGGGGATCCACGCAGAACTGCTTTTAACAAGATGAAGGACTACCTTGCTGCTCTCACCACATGGTTATTTGGTTATCAAGAGAACAGGAGATACGCATGGCTAAAAACCGAAAGTAGCCGCTACATCGCTAGTTTCTTCCTATTGTTACTGCCGCAGGTGGAATCTCAATTATTCCAAAATGGTGCTGAATCGGTTACAATTCACATTATAGAAAACTGAAGTCAGTTCAGCTGTCCGGTTTTTGTTATGTGTTCGGGGAATTAAATGAAATCCAGACTGACAGATCTTTAAAAACGACAAACCTAAGGCCCCACAAATTCTTCGAATACTGATGTTAAACCTCTGCAGAACACAACAGTTACTAAACTAAGTGGCAACATGGTGTACATTAATGAAACTGTAGAAGCCACATGTCCTTCAGAAATGCCATGATTTAAATAACTTACTGAAGCTGAACAAAGACCTAAAATGTATAAGGAAAAAAAAAAGTTAAGGTTTAAGGTTTCTACTAACTTTATAAATGTTGTTACACCCCTGGTCTGTATCATTTCAGCCTGCTTCATTAAAGGGAGTTTTCAGAAGAGAATTGTGATCTTAAACATTTTAAATAGTTTTGCTTGAACAGGAACAAAAAAATCCCAAATCAGTGGCATTAAAAAAAAAATAACTCCACTTTTTTTTAGTCCTTATTAGAACTCAATTATTAAAATGCATTTAGAAAATAATTTACATAGTCTCGGTATCATTTCAATGTGGATTTCTAAAGGGCTCTCTCTCTACTGGAATTTCATGCAATGCTGAAAAGACCCAGGCTAGCAGCTGTCTCATGCCATCTTCAGTTCCTCCTTTGCCCTGTGGAGTGAAGAAAATCTTTTTTAGCAGTGCCCAGTTTTACCAGCACTGGTCTCCCACTTAATAACCTTTTACAATTCCATACCAGAGCATTTAGATCACAGATTGCTGGGAGCAGTCTTAATCAAGAATAGCAGAAAACACCTACCCAAACAGAATCCTTTTGTTCCTTCCACATTTGGAAGTAAACTACACCACAGACCTGTTTAATAGAACAAAGCTTTAGCTATCCACTAGACGTAATGTGCTAATATCTAATACGTTATTGTGTAGATAACAAATCGGAAGCACTTAACTCACAGTTGAAATGGCTAGCCTAGAAAGGAAAAGCTAAAGCAGACTGATTCTGCTGCAAGGTGAGCCACGCTTGGAAGAACCGCAGAATCACCATACCTGCTGTGAGAATTTCTTGGAAACAGAGGGATTGAATGCCGGATGCACAAACCATGCTTTCTTCCTACTGTTGGCCATATAATCCTGTTATATGATATACGCTCTGATGACATATAGCTAACCAAGTGATCTTTAAACAAGATACTCTAATCATGCTGGAGCAGCGATCCAAACAAGATTAAATTGATTTTTATCTAATAGTTGGACCAGTTTTCATTTGTTGGAACCCATGTGTTTCTAGTGTCGTAGCAGATCTTAAAAACACCTACCCCTTTGTTTCCATTTTTTCTTCTGCGGCTTTCTCCTCCTCTTTTACATCTGAAATAAAACATGCCATATGAGCCTTCAAGCCTTCTTTCACTTTAGAACACAAGAATGGCTCCTCTCGTTTCTAACTATTCAGCCAATCAGGGTAGCAGGTTGAAGGTAAAATCATCAAGTAACACTATAAAAAAAAGTGCTTGCTGTTCTCTGCTTTAAAATGCACTTTCCTTTAGTTTCCACTTGTGTAGCCTGGTTCTTAACTTACACACCTTAAATCAAACCCTTCATAAATAATTGAGACAAGTTAAAAAATGAATAAGGGGGCAAACATGGTCATTAAAAGGGATGTTTAGAAACGGGATACACATGAATTTATCACTTTAGAGAATTTCTCACATCTACAAAATAACCTCATACCAGTGATTAAGCTCAGAAAACTGGTTTCATCTCGTCACCCACCCTTCTTCTCCTCTCCATCCTTCTCCTCCTCCGTTTTCACTCTCTTTGCCTTCTTGAAACTGGCAGCGTTCTTTCTGCCACCCTGGCCTTCATCCTCGGAGTCCGAGAACTCCTCATCACAGGCTATCCTCTTGTCGTGAGCCCGGACTGCAGCAAACAAGCGGGCCGTCAGACTGAGGGTTTCCGCGCGTCAACTGACCGTATCACACACTGCCACACAGGGACCGAACGCTCATCCCGTGTCAAGACACAGGGCCCGGGCCTCCGGCGCCGCCATTCCTCAACCAGGACCGGCAACAGCCCGATCCACACTTTACACAGGACGCAAAACAAAATCCCTACCTACATTCAAATGGGCGATATTTAAAAAAAAAGATTCAGAAAACAAAAGAGAATGGTCACCGATTCTCTTACCACATGGCTAACAGTTCATGTATCTACAGTGGGCACGCATTTCAAGTGAAGATGTACCCTTAGCTGCATTAGACTACTTTATCTTATATAATACTTAATTGTATACACCGATTGTTTTATTCAAGCCTCTCAAACCTTAAAAGGCCCAGATCTGTCAGTCTACCACCCTCTGCCCGCGCCCCCCACCCCCAGGGACCCACTCACTGGAGATGCGCTTGTCGGGGTCCTCCTCTTCCTCGTCCCCACTGTCCTCCTGCACGGCGTCCTCGGGGATGGCCTGCATCTGCACCCCTGGCGCGTGGGGCAGCATGCGCAGGTTTTCGAACAGGCGCTGCCTGCGGGGAAATCGCACCCGTGAGCTCGCCCGCCCAGCCCGCGCCAAGACACCCGCACGCCACACAACCTGGATGAGCACATGAAGCAGCCGAGACAGGCACCTGTCCACCCAGGCACAGAACGGTTCTCATGCAACAACATTTTAGTGCTTATTTCCAACCACGGGCAGTATAGTGGTATAGTGTTTCGGGCTCTGGGCCTCTCAGCAAAAGATTGTGGGTTCAAATCACAGGTGAGACACTGTTGTTGTACACTTCAGAAAGTTACTACAGCAGGCTGAGTGAAGTAAAATGCCTAGCTGCAACAATGGTTGCAAATCTAGGATGCTTTGGATAAATGTGTTGTTAGCATTACAGCTTTTACTTGCAGCAGACACACTTTCAGGGCTCGAAACTATGCATGTGTACAGAAACTGGTTAAAAACCAGAAGAAAAACAAATCACTTACTTTATTTTCTCCAGGTAATCATTTGTGTTCTGGTTAGTCATGTTTGAGGGGCTGATGTGGAGCTTGAAATCAGGTCCAAAGTATTCAAAGTAATCGTTATAGGGTAGCTCTACAAAGCAAGGAAAGATCAGAAGACAAATGTAAGGAATTTGAAAAGGAGTCTTAAAAGTTATTGCTTGCTATACAACTGAGTGAAGTTTTTTCCCTCAAGCAAATGAGAAGAAAGTGAAGAGGAGTAAAACGTCTTGCAATCTTGCAAAAACACTTGGTAACAAGCAGCACAGATTTCCAAACCAAAGTCTGACAAAATCTGATTTTCAAGATAAAAGGGTAACTTCTAATTTCTGATTTAGCATGTTCCAAAAGATACCAATCCCAGGTGTGCCGGTGAAGCACCGCCCTGCTCGAAAAACGCCAAGGCCTCCAGCTGCCCCGCGGCAGGACTGACCGTTGGGAATGGTGCTGTCCAGCGCCACGGCGGTCTCGTACGTCCAGCAGCGTGCCACGTTGCGGATGGTGTAGCCTCCGCCCCCCAGCATCAGCAGGGGGAGGTTGAAGCTCTTCATGTACTCCACACACTTGGCGTGGCCTGAAACACAGAGATCAAACCGGGCTTGAATCGCGGGACCCGGAAAAACCCACGCAGCCGTGAGCAGAGAAACAGGCCGACAGCGTGCGAAGCAAAAGGGAAGACGAGGCGCAGGGCGACGAGCACAACCTGCCTTCGTCTCTCCCACTGGACATGAGGCAGCGTCGCAACAAGAAGACCCGGTTTTTACGAGTTCTTTGCTCAATAACCTAGGAGCTTAGCACGGCGTGACCGGCCTCGGCACAAGAGTATAAAACAGAATCAATGGAAATTGACTTCAAAGGAACTGACCACGCATGTAAGCTTATCATTGCATAAAAATGCAAAACATGAACAAAAAAAACTACTACAGGGACTTCAAAGGAGGAACTTTTGGAACTCTGCCTCCTAAGGTGCCATTTCAGAACACAAAATGTAGACTTTTTCCAAGGGTACTAAAACTGTTTTAAGTTTTAACATCACTGAAATGTCATGCTCAGTGTGGTACGAATGCTATGGTAAAAACTACACAGCATTAAATAAAACGTCATCAGTTCTCCCAGACCTGAACTGTTTAAGAGGTTTCATTTACACTATATCATGGAGAGTACACTTTAGGGGAGCTGCAGGGCAGCCACACCCAACATTAGATCATTTCTGCACTTGCAGAAGCAACCTTGTATAGTTTTAGACATCGCCAAACAAATCCGACAACCAAAGACAGATGCGAGATCCACCAGGAACTGGGGCACACGAATACTACGTATAAAGCTGTCCCCGTCATTCAGCCTGTGCGATGTCTGGCCGCATTGCTGGGGCACATGTACCTTTAATTGTCAGGTTGAAACACCCAAGCCTGTCCCCAGATAACGAGTCCGCACCACACTGAAGCACAACCGCGCTCGGCTGGTACATCTCCATCACTTTGGCCATGATCTAAAACAGGCAGAGACGCATTGTAAGCAAGGATCCGGTGCAGTGAGCAATGTATATGAAGCATACGACAACAGTCACACACGAGAGATGGCCATTCAACCCATCCAGCATCCTTTTGGTAGCAATTATCTTAACTGCTCTCTCCAAGGATCTCACCCAGCTGTTTCTTACATTCAACATATATTCAATAATATCCAACGTGTTGTACAACAAGCATGTACTAAAAATAATCAATTCATAAGAAACTGAGGTTCGCTGGCATATTAAATCACCATAGATATTCAATAGTAACGAAATCGCTACCTATGTTCAGATCAGGATGCGTGTTAAGAGTCTATGAACACAAATGTGTTTTGTATAGATGCTTTAACTTTTTACAGAATTTTACTGTAAATGGGTCATTCATTAATTAGGTATAAATTAAACTAAGTTATGCAACTAAAGCCTTACTATCCGTTTCATAAAGGTAACCCTCACAGGTTTTATTGGAAGAAAAGGCAACTTACTGGTTTAAATATGGCTTCATAAGACTCATCATCTATTCCATCCCTGAGTGGGTAGTTCACAGCATAATACTTGCCCTTGCCCGCTCCAATGTCCTGCACAAGAACAAGGGGGATTTTTGCCATCAATGCACTTACAAAAAAACACAGCCTGTATACGTATGAACTAGAACCCAGCAGGCGAGACAGAAGAAAGGCATGATTCTACTCCCATGTTTAAAAGTTTTAATGCTCCTCACAAAACAGTAAAACCTTTCAACTACGATATCAATTTTTGTCATACGCAGATAAAGGACGGACAAGAAAGGCAATGGATATATTCACTAGTCCATCACTCCAGACTCCCAGAAATGAATTGCAACACATAAGCAATTGATGAATTCCCCGATCAATTAGTACACTTTTGTGCCCGTGCACTGAATTCTCTACCGCACAACTATTTTGGGAAAGCAGTCCAGCTTGACTTCGCCTAATCGGAAAGCCACTTGCAGAGTTAAATGTATTGTGGGCACATTCTGCAGGGCAGGAAAGCCACGTGCTCCAAAACGCACTGTACATTGTCAAAGATGTGAAAAACCCTTTTGTCACTCACTCGGAGATCTCCAGTGCCAGGGAAGTATTCTCCGTATTTATGAAAGGACACAGTCATGACTCGGTCTGTGGTGTAGAAAGCTTCCTCCACGCCATCTCCGTGGTGTATATCAATGTCGATGTAGAGGACTCTTTGGTGGTATCTAAAACAGACAAGTCAGGTAAACCTGCATCACCTCCTAGGCAGGACAAGGGGGATTCCAAAATTACGCAAAATAACAAAACGCAGAAAGTAAACTTGATTTTTTTCCCTTCCATTGTAATTCCAAAGATGAAAAGTATTATAAAATACCACAACGAATCAAAAACAACTTTAATAATGAACAGCCATGGTCACTGTTCTGAGTGGAGTTTAAAAACAACATGCTCAGCTCAAAACAAAAAAAGGGACACCTCAGCTTACTTCAACAGCTCCAGGATGGCTAGGACAATATCGTTCACGTAGCAAAACCCAGAAGCCTCTGATTTCTTGGCGTGGTGAAGCCCGCCAGCCCAGTTGATGGCTATATCAGTCTGCTGCTTGTTTAGTTTCACTGCCCCAGCTACAGAGAGAAAACAGTTACTTCTTAGTGCCAACCCCCAGAAAGGACTACATACAAAGTTATAAACAGCTGTTTTGCACGCCTCTTCCCTATTCCTGAGCTCCAAATGGTAACAGTATCACAACACGGCAGGAATTTTAGTTAACAGGACATCATTCTTTTTGATCACACTAACCCCGTTGTTCTCTTTTAAGAGCATTACATTTATTCATCTTGAGCTGCTTGACTTGGGAGAGAGGAAGTTAATCTCCCCTGGCTAACGTGACTAAAACAAGACAACGATAACCACAACTGTTCAAAGCAAGTGTAGGTGTGGTTATAGCACATTCACACTTGAACAACTCGTACCGCTTTGTTCCCATCAACTCCAATTTACTTCACAGAACTACTACAGTTAAACGGGATAATCATACAGACTACAAAAAAAATAATCACTTCATTAAAACATTAACTTTCAGATTAGTCTTTTAAAAATAAATGCTTCTCAGACCAACAAAACTTGAAACCGACCCACTGAACCTCCCGTGGACAGCTGGCAGAACTCGAAAAGCCCATCGAACACAGGACAGTCTTCTCCCACGTTAACTGCAACGCAACAAGAAAGAAGTATGATCTTCAGATGGAAATCAAGGGCAACTTGCAACTGAAATCTTTCACTTTCCAGACATGACAATGAGATCATTAAGACCACGGAGCGTGCTTCATAGTTCTCTACTCTTTGAGTTTTCAGCCATATCGGGAGGAACAGGACCTTGCTGCAGGGAGACAGAAAGTCTTGTTAGCCTCTCTGTTGGAGAGGCGTTTTAATGCAAAGTTTTTCCAAGTGCATGCACTGACACCCACTCCGCACCGAAACCACCTTTACTGGGACACCGAGGAGCGCCGGAAAAGGGCATCAAGCCACACGTCGGGGCTGGGAGCGGGGCACACACTTCCCAACCTCACATCTGGGGAAGACTCCCTACACGGGCGACCTCGCCCCAACGTGCACCGCGGCAACTGGCTACCGTCTATCAACGTCCACGGCCAACAACCCTCACGTTACCTCCGTCTCATCCCTCCTCCTCCTCAACGCCCGTCGATGGGCTGCGCAGGGCTCCGCTGGCCTCTACTCACATCTCTGCATCTGCTTGCTGTACTCCGACATGTTGTCCGGGCGGATCGACCTCAGGAACTTGATGTAGTCGTCGCTGTGGTACTTGGTCATCTCCTCGGCGTTCGCCTTGTGCGGACGCTAAGGAGACAGGGGAACGGGAACGTGAACACACGGAAAGAAGCCGCACTTCCCAAAATCCCGACAGGGTCGTCCTGGGACCAGGCCCCTTGCAGCCCATCCATGTCAACAGCCTTCCCTTACTTCCTTCGGTGTCCCAGATAGGAAACGTGCTTTCCTGCCAAATAAAAGGAGGTACTCTTTGTGTTACATTTAGTCCATTAAGAAATAAAAAAAAAAACATACATAAGATTAAATACCAAGTCTGAAACTTTATGAAACTCTCGCAACTGAGGAAAATTGATGGTCATCAGTGAGTGAAAAAGATACACAAGACACATGATGAATATTGAACATAACAAATAACTAAACCTAAAGAGGCATCATGGGAACACTATGAATGCTTGAACATGACAACAGTACCAGATTATTTACTCTTTTAACAAGGCATCATGGACAGCCACTACAATTTGCTCCCTCGAAAACCCTGTAGTTTGAGGTCTGTTTGGCAAATATTTTAATACTTCACCATATTATTTATTCCTATCTCATTACCGGAGCACAAACAGAAACCCTAAATAAACACACAACTGGCACAACTGGAACAGGGACGGGACAGGGTTTATAAGTTACTAATGCACGCAGCAACATTACCCTGAGAGTAAAAGAGAGAGAGAGAAACACTCTCGTACTTACATAAATTTCCATCTTCCTGTACAGCCCATAGTTCAGGAGCAAGTTGTGGGTCATCCGGATTCGGTGTGGCTTCATGGGGTGACCCTGACCGTAGTAATAGTTCCCAACATCCCCTACGAGGGCAGGGAAGATGGGAAGGAGCTGCATTAGAATTGCTTTGGCATTCGCGAAACCAACAGCAACATAAACAAAAGCATTCATCTTCAAAATCCAGATTCCTCAACAATGTGCCAGTCAAACAAATGTATCTACTTTGAAACGATCTAGGAGATGAACACTGGTATGTTGGAGGACCAGAAAACGTTACAGACCATACACTGAGAACAGTAATTAAAACCACATATAAAGTTTTACGAGCTTAGAGCACTACCACAAATGAATACATGACGATAAAAAAACCTGTCTTGAACAGAGAACACTACTGTACTCGAATCAAAGGCTGAATATACTCAAAGGCACTGACACCATCATCCTAAAGGACATCTTCAAAATGAGCAGTGAAACACCACCCAGAGGTCACACGCGGAAGTGCATAGCAAACTCAGATAGGAGGCTGTCTTACTTTACATCAAGAGTTGTGGGAGTGCACAACAAGCTACCAAGTCATACTGCTGATGCCGAAACCCTGGTTTCTTTCAAGAAACAGCTGAATAAGGACATTGGATCAATTAGCTACCAACCAGAGAAAGGACTAGATGGGCAGATCGGCCTTCGCTTCTTTATAATGTATCCACGATGAACTCCACTGGACCAAAACCTACATTTTATGGCAACGTTCAGAATTAACCAAGCGCCACAAGTTTTACAGTCAGCACCACGATCGTACATATGACACAAGCTAAACCCTCAGAGGACATCAAACTACCACCTCTGTGTACACTTATCATCTGTGCTCAAAGAAAGGCAAAACACTGCTCATAAAAAGATAGGTGCACCCTCCAAAAAAGGTGCTGGGTTAGTATCAGGAATAGTTATAAGCAACACAAGGTACATACCACAATCTTTGCGTGTTTATTAATGCGATGGATCCAAACCAGACCGCTGCCTGAAGATTTTACTGATCGTTTTTTTGTTCTCTTACACCCCTCAGCAAACTGCTAAAAACCTGCTTCTTCAGAAGAGCCTTTTTCTGAACTGGCTCTGATCTTCACCCCTCTGCTCCTACAGACTTTACAGCCCCTCTCATTGTGCATGTTCTGTATTATTGCCATAAAAACAAACCAACCTCCCGAGATAAAAAAAAAAAGGTGCATCTTTGGAGAAACTAAAGCAACGATTTAAGCAACTTGCTGTTGCTCGGTGGTTGCAAGGCCAGCTGCCCTGGCATGACTATTACAGGCTCGGAGGAGCGAGTCCACCCATGGCGGTCCGTGCGTGTCAAGCCACACCGGGCGACAGGGCCGAGGAGGCAAGGCGCCCCCACACAGCGAGCCCACGCAGGAGCCCTTCTCCGGCGGGGAGATGCCTGATGGAGGGGCCACTTCAGCCCTGTCTAGAGGGCGGGGGGGGGGCTGGTGTCAAACGAGCACAAGGGAGAGGAAGACCTCGCTCCCCCGCCTTGACGCATCCCGCCGCCCCGCTGCAAATCGATTCACAGCGGCTGCATCCACCGCCGGGAAAAAACAAAAAACAAAACAAAAAAAAACCCGCACAGCATCAATAATTAAGCCTCTTTTTTCACTCCCCGGGTGTGCGGCATGTCGACCCCTCCGGGGGGGTAAAAATAAATAAATAAAAGAGACGCAGCAGCCCGTCTTTTTACCGACTCAGGTAACCCGGTCGCCGAGGGGAGACGGGCGACTTCGGGATTATTATGATGGCCAGTATGACGCGGGACTGGGGGGGAAGAAAACCAGCATGCAAACGCTCGAAAAGCCGCCGGAGACCAATGTGCATCGATAATTCAAATTTAGACCCCGCTTCAACTTATCCTGGCCATGATTTTAACTACGTTGCCCGGCAGCCCTCTTACTGCGGGAAGGAGGGGGTACGAGATGCTGCATGGCTCTATGAGCGCTTGGCCGGCGGACTCACCCCCCCTCCTCCTCCCCCCAAAAAAAGGCTTTAAAAGAGACGATAAACGCAGCCCTCCCGGCGAATATCTCCGTGCGTGCACGTTACGCCGGCCGGGTTTTAGGAAAATACAACTTAAACTTTACCCTTACCGTCATAATAATAACAAACTTTTTTCTTTGTTCCTTGAGTCAGCGCCATTTTACCTCCAGACACAGCCACGGCCTGTCTACCGGGCGCTACGCAGCCCTAGCCACAACCGGGAACCTGGATTGACACCGCTGGAGCCAATCAGAGACTAGCTCGGACCGTAGCGGGCGGCCGTCTTTCCCCCTTTTGTCCAATCGCGTCCTTCGCAGGCGAATGGGTTATCCGCCCCTCTACAGAAGATAAACAAGGGTATGAAACTGTGTTTCTTTGAGCGCCATCTTGGCTCCGGTTATCCGTCCAGTTCAACCCTATAGCGGTGTTCTCCGTGGGATCCAAAATGGCCCCAGTTTCAAAATGTCCAATTTTCGGAAATCTCATTTTTACTTCAGGACTGTACCATTGTGGTTTAGTGTTCAGGGCGGCAGGGGTAACAATAAAATCGAATTAGACCAAAATAAATTTAAAAATATTAATATGATAAGATAAGTTTATATTTTTGGCGCTAATTCGTTTTAAGGGGTCACTTAATACTGTTTTTACATTGCGCTACGTTCATGGTATGAACCAGGTAGCTACGTGCAGAAAGCCAGCCTTATTTTTTAGGCTTGGAACTGGTGTTTGTAATGACTGGTTAGTAATATCACAAAATACCCAGTGTCACTTGTTAAATATTACTTACTTTTGAGTGACATGAAAGTTCCAAATAATTTTCTGTTGGCTTCACTATGAGTTATGTTCATACATGGCATTGCTTGGAAAGTCACCTGATGTGTGGTATACTAATGTAAATAAGAGGTTACTATATGGGCCCCAGACTCTGGACTGAAGGCTATTGGGTTAAATCTTGGGGTGTATCTCAATTAATGTTTTACTAATTAAATAACTGTTTAGATAAAAAAAAACTCAGTGTCGTATGTTGGACCACAATATTTTCTCTCTATATTGTAACACGAAGGGCTTGGCAAGGATGGAGACGAGAACTCAGGCTCTTTTAGCACAAACAGTCAGCGCTTTGTTAGTCGAACGGCTGTCCAGTTCAGCAACAACCACACAAGAGCTAAAGCACGACAAAGCAGGTTACACCACACGGGGGTCATTTCAGGTACAGGTACGTGGGTAGTTATAGGGTGGTCAGTGGGCACAGGTATAAAAGGGGTTCAGAACTGGGGAATAACTAGTTTACAGTGATTTCACACAGTGTACAGCCATTCTGGATGGTCAGCGGCGCTGGCCCGAGGCCCCCTATCAATCAATCAATCAATCAATCAATCAATCAATCAATCAATCAAAGTTTATTCATCAAATGCACAACAATACAGCATGCAGCAGTAGTTGCTGGCAATGAAATGTGTTTTCTACGAGCTCACTGGTGGGGGGGGGGGAGGGTTTAAAAATCACAAAATTAAAGTTACAAAATAAGGTTACATTATAATAGTGCAATAGAAATCGCATAAAATATAATATAAATTATGATATTATATATAGATAGAGCTGCGATGTGCCCAGGGTGTATGCAGTACATTATATCAAAGTAGTGCAGGATGCCGAATACAATGAAAACTGTGTGTCCATGTAGCCATTCCGGGTGATTTACTGAAGGAACTGCTGCTTGGCTATTTAGCAGCCTTATTGCCTGGAGGTAGAGGGTGTTGTGTAATCCCTAGTCCCTGCCCTGGCTGTTATTCCCGTCCTGCCCTTCATCGCACACTTTAGCCAGGCGAGGGCACCACAATATCAACTTCAAAATCCTCGTGCTCACCTATACGACTCTACACTCTTGGCACCTCAGGAAATGTCTGACTTCTCATCTTCCCCCTGCCCGCCTCGCAACCTTTATTTGTCTTAATTCTGGTCTCCTGTCCGTTTCCAAGCCCGTGCACATATTGTGGGTGACAGGGCCTTCTCCTGCTTTGCCCTGAAGCTCTGGAATTCTGTCCCCAAGGATATCAGAGAGTCCCCTTCCCTGAGCCCTTTCACACCCAGACTCAGCATCTTCTCCTTCAGAAGGGCTTTTATTTGACTGGCTCTGCATCTGCCCCTTTGTCTTCTTCCTACTACTACTACAATAATAAATCTTCCGCGTAACCGCTGTGAACAGAGGCTACTGGTGCCTCAACATCCTGCACAGGAGCAGAAGTACCAGAGCAGTGTATGAGGGAGAAAAGGTGAGGAACGTTCACAGAAGTGATGTAGATTAACAAACCTATGATGATGCCTCAAGGTCGGGCAGGAGCAAATGGGGTGACTATCTGGACTCTGACAGGTTTTTTTTTAGAATACTTTATTGGCCATATACAATTTATTTTATTAGGAATTTGTCTTTTCACATACCCCAGCTTGCTCTCCATGAGAAGTTTGGGGTCAGAGCGCAGGGTCAGCCATTTTATACAGCACCCCTGGAGCAGTTGGGTTGAAGGGCCTTGCTCAGGGGCCAAACAGCACCGGATCCCCCTGCCAGTCATGGGATATGAACCAGCAACCTTCCAGCCACAGACGCAGATCCCGAGCCACAGGGCCACAGCTCTGCCCTCAGATTTTTGCTGATAGGCTCATCCTCATGCAGCAGCTTCACATTGACTTGTCCTGGAACCCCTTCAAGTGCTCAGTTCAGCAGACCTGAATTCGTCTTTGACACAAGCCCTGCATCTGAAGTTCGTGTTATGAAAGTGTCTCTTTCCTCGTGTGCATCTCTCTCGATCTGATACAGAGCAGCTAATGCATGCTGTTGTCTTTTCCAGACTTGTTTATAGTGTCGTGCATTCTGGTGCATCCAAACATTTTCTCAACAACCTGTAATATCTTCAGAACGAAGCTGTTCAGACCCTGAATTAAAATTAAAATACAGGACCTTAGCTTCCACGCACTGGCTCCCTGCCAGTTTCTGAAGATAATTGAAATGCTGCTGCTTACTTTTTGGGGCTTGAGTGGTTTAGCTCCTGGCTGCGTCTATAAGTCGTTTGAGCTCCTCAGACTCTGACCTTCTTTTAGTTTCCAAAACAAGGCTCCAATTCCTGGATAACTCTGGGAAACTGAGCTCCTTTGCTCCAGGACTGTGGAATGATCTTCCAACCCATGTCAGCTCTTCATCGTCTCTTAAAACGTATTTTTACACTCCTGTGTTTCTAATTCTAATAATAAATACTGCTGCATTTCTATTGCAATTGGTATACTGGTTCTACCGCAGCATTTTTACATAGCCATTGGTCATCTCATCAGCAAAGTATCTCCAGCTTGCTTAAAACCGCAACAGATCATGCAATGCAAGATGAGGCTGTAAACAGTGCAACATATAATCTAGTGTAAAACATAATTTAGTAAATGTTAAGAGTTTTGAGTTTTAAAAATAATGATGCGTTTCACAGGCGAGAGGGTGAAAGGTCGTTGTGACGGCACAGGAACGAGGAGAGAGGGTCAGGCGGGCTGCTGAGAGAGGAAGCGTTTAAGCGAGCTGAGGAGTTAAGGTCATCGATTTGTACTTCCGAGGGAAGAGTATTCTGCCTCCGTCGTTTATTCTTCTCCATTATAACGGCACATGATCGTGAGAAGGAGCCGCCGGCGGCGGACAGGTGTTGCGCTACCGAAACGGTCTGGTGAGTGGCTGTAACGCACCCGCCTCCCAGAGAGAAAAAGTACGTCCCCACGACTGCACAGCATATATACCTAGAACATCAGCCGCTTACAATAGTGACGTGACTCCCCAGAGCGGCCACGTCTTGTCCTCGGGGTCGCAAAGCTCGCCTTTCACTGAAGTGGACTTGACACCCGTCTAGACCCTGCAGATCGGGACCAAGGGGTTGTGTGGGTTGGTGGTGTCAACGTGGGGGTCAGACTAGATACTTGACACAACGTCTCCGAGTTCTTTTACTTCCAGATCCACGTGAAATCACAGCGTGCTGTTGTTAGTGTTCGAAAGCACATAAGAAAAACAGCAGTCGGCCCTTCAGTGAACGTCTTGGTGTACCTATGCGATGATTAATGACAGCGCCTTAAGGGTCCATGTGTTTGGTGCTGTGCCACATACGCTGAAATTAACTGCTTCTCCGGAAACTCATTTTATTCCTATGTTTTGAACAGTGAGCAACTCTCATTGCACTGACGTCTCTACAATTCCAACTACAAGTTTTCTTCTTTTAAAAATTAATCCGATGAAAATATTGTCCTATGTAGTTTCTTAACGAGCTCCGTTTCTGCATAACAGTTCGAGTGACACCTGGTACAGTCACAAATATGTTTATTGCACAGAGACATTTATTTCCTAATATTTTATTTGATAATTATTTGGATACACAAACACAGAGGCATTATGTGCCAATGTGTTACAGAAAATGCAAGACCATGAGACATCTAAGCACAAAGGTTGGTAACAGTATAGCTGTAATCCAACATATGAATATTTCTATAATCAAAAATGCCAGTAAAAACAAAAAAGTAAATGTAATCCTAAATACTCTGCGATAGTATTAACACTAACGCTTTTGGAGACAGTGAAAACTTGTGGTTTACAAACGGGAATGAAGTTTTTTCCTTCAATTTCCCTTCGGGCGGGAGTGAAAAAAAAACAACAAAATGTTAAAAAAGCGCAACAAAGCGTTGCAACGAAGATACATAGAAATCAGAAACTCTGTACACCCAAAACCTGTAGGAAAAGCGGAAGGCTTTTCTAGGACGTGAGTCTTAGATTACCGTCTCTCCTCCCTGCAAAAAAAAAGTTTCACAGAACATTTCAAAAAAGAAAAAAAAAAAACAACAAAAGAGACCCAAGCGCCTCGCGGGCCGGGGTGTTCCGAAGGCGCTGGGCTGGTGCCGCGCCGCGCGCTCAGCTGGGCTGCTGCTGGTACTGGGCCTCGGTGGCCGTGAAGAAGTCCTCCAGCACGCTCTTGAGGTACTCGAAGGTGGGCCGGTCCTCGGGGCTCTCCTGCCAGCAGCGCTTCATCACGCTGTAGAGCTCCTCGGGGCAGTTGTCGGGCTGCGGCATCCTGTAGCCGCGCTCCAGGTTCTGGATCACCTCCGGGTTGGTCATTCCTGCGGCAGACAGGGGGGTCAGGGGTCAGGGGTCAGCGGAGTGTGTGTGTGTGTGGGGGGGGTTCAGATTTTAACCCCAAAATGCATTACCCCAGAGGCTACTGTGCTTTCAGTGCGTGACACTGATAACTAAAATGCAAATAATTCCAGCAGTTTTGCATGAGTCATTTACATTACCCTACAATGATAAAACTTCCTCAGCAATGACATAGAGTTGCCATAGCATACAGAGCCTTATCATTTATTTTTTTACTGTGCAGTGGGTATTTTGAAGAGCTAGTGAAAAAAAATATCCATCAGACACACTGCGCAGCACACAACCAAATCCCTTCGGAAATATAAATGTTTAGATTAACACGGAGCCTGAATAGAGGCTGCACTTTCTTAATCTGACGTTTGCATTCCCTGGGCAGCAGCCTCGGCATTTTACAGGAGACAAGCCCAGCCTTGTGGTGTACCTGGGTAAGGGATGCGCCCGTAGGTCACTATCTCAGTAAGCAGGATGCCGAAGGACCACACGTCTGACTTGATGGAGAAGGTCCCGTAGTTGATCGCTTCGGGGGCTGTCCACTTGATGGGGAACTTGGCACCTGAAGGGAAGGAGAAGGGAGGTCTGACAATTGCTTCGCACGGCAAACTCCCGCACCCCGATCTTTCAGCTCACGCTGCAGTGAGGATGTGAATTTCTTTCGGCTTCTAGCCGATTGATTTCCAATAAGCAGTGCAGTGCTGGGGCACACTGCGCTGTAGGAGGAGGGACTGGATGTTCAAGTGAGGTGCGGAGACGGCCTCCAGGCACCCAGGTAAAGTATTCTGGGAGCCTCTGAGATGAATACAGTGTTCTATACAGTGAATGTAAATTATGAATATAGTTCCTTCTATTACATTTCCTTAAAAGAAGGGCTTAGCAAGAGGTATAATGTACGATGTTTCCATGCATCGTTCCTTTGGAAGATGACATCTGAGCAGAACAGTATCTTTTTTGACAGATTTCCTTCAGTGGGAAAGTCACATTCCGTTTTGATCCGTCACTGAGCGTCCCATCCCATCCGAGCCAAGGAGAGCACCAGACCCCACAGGATTTACAGGTCGCGTCTTAAATCACCAGTTAAACAAAGACGCTCCTTGTGAATAAGCCAGTGATTTGTTAAAAGTAATTAACAGATCTTCCTTTCATCCTTTTTCTAACCGCTTCTTCCAATTCAGGGTCATATAAGAAGAAGAATGTTATTAAATATTAAAATCATTTATTATTCTTATTATTCTTATTATTCTTATTATTCTTCTTCTTCTTATTATTATTATTATTATTATTATTGAATGTGCGCAAACAGACACATTTTAATTATTAAGCACCAAAATAACTATTAAGGATAAACACTAGCGTGCCGTCCTAATTTTGAGATCTTTTGATTCCATAATAATGGAAGTAACCCTTCAGTTTCAGCTCTCTACACCCAGAGCCCTCTGAACTGAGCGATTAGTGCTCAAATATCTGACTCTGATTGCTCGCATGGTCCCAACAATTAGAAACAGCTGACGCGTGATTCGAAATTGGAACCGTGCAGAACCGTGGAAAGTAAAGTTGATCTAGTGGAACACTAGAGGGCGCTCCAAGCGCTTATAAATGTGCTCTCAGTCCGTCCAGTCAGTACGATGCCCTATTTTGCTTTTCTAGAATGAGAGAGATATTGCATTGAATTGAATATTGCATCTCAATTTCAGAGCCGTGTTGCGATCTATACTCATATCTTTAAACTTACCACAGAAACTATATACCGAATTTGTTTATCCAGCTCATCTTAAATTTGTAGCCATTTATATAGCCTCAGTATGCCTGCGAAGTAAAGCCTTCAAAAGGATCTGAACCCGTAACCTCCCAGATACAATACTGGGGCTCTAATTAGCACCTTGTGCCCCTGCAGAAAGAAAAAGGAGTGCAGCAGGAGATAAACTTTTTATTTAAAACAGTGTATTTTTTTCTATTTTAAACAATCTTATGTTGGTATTTGATAACTGTGTGAGAGCTCTGAGCCTTACGTATTGCTTATCAGGATTAACTGGAGCCACAATCAGCAATGAATCTAAACGAGCCGATTATTTTGATTTTTCACATTTATCTGTCCTTGTGTTTTGATAAAAGTGGGGGGGGGGGGGATAAGATTTCTCAAACTATTTTGATTTGGTAAGTATTCAGCAGTTCAAAATCAAACCATACTGTATCAGCAGGGTATTCTAATATGGCCAATGTGTTTATCCAAAGCTATTTATATCTGGATCTATTTATACAGCTGGGCGTTTCACTTGGACAGTCTGAGTGGTGCCCCTGAGCAAGGCGCTTAATACCTGCTACCCAGCTGAGCTCTGAACCCACAGCCTTCTGGATAAGAAAGCCCAATCCCAGACCATTGCTCCACACTGGAACCTCTTTTTCCAATGGATTTCTCTTTCCTGACCCCCCGTCCTTCATCCTGGAACCCGTGCCGCTTTGTGATTGTCCGAAGGGACACATGCGACCACGCCAGCGGTACGCCACGGCACAGCCTGCCCCTCGAGGACAGATCGCCGGCCCACGGCCCACCCTTCCCAGCCACGGGCCCGGGGGCGCCTGTCCGACCGCCCCCCCCCCCCCCCCAAAGCGGCGGCGCAGGAGCGAGCCTGACCCAGCTCCGCTAGCAGGTACTTCTGAGCAGCCCGAAGAAAGCGCCATCGCTGCAGGCAGGAGGAGGAGACGGGGGCTGTGGTTACACACACAGGGGGCCGCGGTGCAGTGACGTCAAACCCCCTTCCAGCTTCCGGCTCCCTCTCACCGCGAGACAGCCCCTGCAGCTCGGGTCTTCTCTCAAGGCGTCTCCAGCCCCCACGGGTCCCCTCACCCTCCCTCCGCCCCGGGGCTCCCGCCTGCGGCCGTGGGAGTCGGTAACAGCCGTCCCTCGAGGACAGGAGCCAGGAGGCTGCCCGGCCTGTCCCGCCCGTTTGGTAGTCAGTAGCTTATTGATCCCAAGGTGTCATCTGGCTGTTTTTTTTTTAAGGAAGCCAAAGCATCTGCTTCCACCAGCCAGCTGGGTCGCCTGTTCCGTGACATTTTTAATCGAAGCCCAGTCAGAAAGCAAAACGCTGCAGACTGTGAGGTCAGCGGAGCAGGTAAACAGCTTAAGCACCTTGAATTTAGTTTATCCCTTGAGTAAAACACTCTTCTTCTTTCACACTGTCAGCAGGGCCATGCCATACGTCATCAGGTGAGATGCTTCATGCCAGCGCGGCTGTGGGAGGGTGGCGGGGCGGTAACAGATGCCGACGCGGTAAAAACGAGTATTCGTTTACTGACCACAATGCACTGCCTCTTCCTCTGTGCCAGTGTGGCAAACGGCATTCAAAAAGTAAAGACCGAATGCCAAATACATTTCATCAGACGGACGTCTTCTCTCTCAGAGCAGGGCTGGGCAGTCCTGGTCATGAAGGGGTTGGTTGGTTTGTAGATTTCAAAACTGCTGAGCTCCAGCGTCTGATGAGTCGGGAGAACCTGTTAAATCTGTCCCATTAAGCCAATGATAATTCATTCATCCATCCATCCATCTTCTAACTGCTTTGTCCAATACAGGGCTGTGGGGAGGCTGGAGCTTCACCCAGCATGCAATGGGCTCAAGGCAGGATACGCCCTGGACTGGACGCCAGCCCATTGCTGGGTAACACACACAGAGACCCAGAGAAGCACAAAGTCACACCTAGGTCCAAGTATCCTACCAGTATGTCTCTGGACATGTAAAAGGAAACCCAGGGCCCCAGCACTGCGAGACAGCAACGCTGACCACTGCGCCAACATGCCACCCAATACAATCAGGTCATTAAGTCAGCTGGGCTATTAAGAGCTGAATGAAAACCTGCAGACACACTGGCCCTCCAGGATCACAACTGCCCATGCCCATCTCAGAACCTACATCTGCCGTGGCAATCTTCATTTTTTTTATTATCTTAACCATCGACACAAAATAATCATGTAAAATCACGCAAGACATTCCTGTCTCCTGCTTGCAGCATTTGCCCCGCAGGTTCTGGCTTGGCACGGCCGCTGTCGGGCGAAGGCCAGTGCTGACAATTGCTGACGAGCGTACCTTCCCTGGCGGTGTACTCGTTATCTTCGATGAGCCTGGCTAGCCCGAAGTCCGCGATCTTGCAGATCAGCTCCTCGGAGACCAGGATGTTGGCGGCCCGCAGGTCTCGGTGGATGTAGTTCTTCTGCTCAATGAAGGCCATTCCCTCTGCCACCTGGGGGGGCACAAGCACTGATTCAGGGGGTCCACTGCCTAAGGTCATGGACCCCAATTCTTACCGTCTCCTGTTCCCCTCACCTTAGTCTCACTCATCGCCCAAGTCTCTGAAATATGTTTTCATTAAAGAGATACTGTACCTCCTCATTGACTGGGTTATGGAAAACAGTGCTTTTTTTCTTTCTGCTAATATTAAATGATTCTTAGAATATCTGTGGGATGAATCAATTTTACATTTGCCAAACTGATTAGACTTATTTCTAATCTAACAGTTAAAGTTGCCTTACTGGTTTCTAAAATGAAGGATTACCTCCAAGATTAATGGAACAAGGGATCTGATTTTTGACAGAAATCGCAAGAAAAACGTTTGATCCTTAGTTTAGTTGTGGTAACACAGGGAAAAATGGAATTCAGCCTGGGAAATTCCAGTGGAAACACAGTCCAAGCCTGCTAAAGCAGGGAAACCAATGGGAAATCCTGGCAAAGCAGAGTAAATCCACAACATAAGCACGGAAAACTGCAAGAACAAGATGTACCAGCACAAACGTTCAGAAGAACCAGATGTTATAATTTATGATTAAATTAAGATTAAAAAAAACTAAAAGATCTGTGAATACAACCCATTCTTTTCTGCTGCATTCCAGTAGACATTCAGAGATCCTTACAGTTCTAGTACTGTACCTCTACAGCATCAGACTAGATGAAATTGATGAAGTAAAGCTATTTCATTACTGACTAACAAAATCGAGTTCAGAAACCCATTTCATAGTGAATTTTTAAATCCAGCTTGTTTAACTTTTTTTTTACTGTTTCATTATTCACTTACAAGTTTAGTTTTTTTTTTTTAACCTAGCTATAAGGCGCCTCTGAGAATTGTTTTGCCCACCAAACAGAAAGTTACACCTTAAATATCACTGTGCGTCCTTTTCATTTCAAGACGACTTGAAAGCGGAGTAAGGAGGGTGTTTTGGGGGCAACAGTGTCTCTGAGCAGACCCGGTATGCTGGATACATCTTTTGTGTGGCTCGTTTTTTCATTTTCGCAGAAAGCAAATGCAATAAGATACAAAGAAGCGTTCAAGATAATTCTCTCTTAACACGTTTCTGGCAGATATTATCTCGGGTTTTGCACTGTGGTGATTGAAACAGGCAGGAAGCACAGTCAGCCAACTCCTTCTTCATTTTACCAACAAGGCTGTTGAACGTTGAAAAGCGACGGCAGAGAGCAGGAGCCCTGTAGCTCGTGACCCACTTACGCACTTCCTGGAGCCCAGGTGAAAGCAGAAAACAGCTCACCTGCCGTCTCCCCTCATTTACAAGTCAACAAAATTCATTTCAGCTGTGTTTTTGTTTTACTAAAGGTGCGTGTCTTGAAAGAGACAGCCGTGCGAAATGAAAATGAGACAAGAATGTATTCCATAAACATTGCAGGGAAAATGTTTTTATTTTTGTTAGGTGTGTGAAAAAAAGGAGGAAACCGCGTTGACAGTCATCGTGTAGAAGTATTTTATATCCTTCATTTGCTATATTTAGAGGATCAAAACATAGTGGATGTTGATACACGCAATCATCCAAATTAACATGAAATTATCAAGGTATCGTGGGCATACGACAGGGACTCAGAGAAGAAGTCACCACTGTTTCAGCCTTATTCTTCTCAGAGGTGACAAGAGCACCTTCAAGGTTACAGTCCCTGAGATGCAGTTTTAAATAATCTTGTGTTCTTTGTTTTGTAAGCACAAATCCGCTTTTCAGTGTCTGTATGAGCTATGAAAGAACTAAGCATAAAACATGAATTTCTAGCCATATAACTGATATAAACTGATGTAGTCCTAGGTAAAACAAAACAAAGTCTGTTATTTTCTGCACCGGAGATTATACTAACTTTGTGTTTAAAATCAATAAGAACCAAACATTTCATATGATGTGTAATCCTGTGTGATCTTGAACTAACATGTAACGGATTGCTTGGCTGCTGAAGAGAATCCTGGCTCTTGTGGCTGAGACTGAATTTTTTGTGAGATTCTAAGAGACACAGAATCACATCCAATACGCGGAAAAACACAGTAGAATGTAGCTCTAAAACAATATATTACACGTGTCCAAATAATTCTAATCACGCAGGTAGAAAAAAGCAATCAATAACTGCTCTGATGAGCTCTACTTAGAATTTGTTTTTTAAAAAAGTGAGACCTTGCAGATAAAGCCTCAAGCATGAATTGGAACGGTTTGTCCTAGACCAAAGATAAACACGGAAAAGAGGCAGAGCCCCAACTAAATCAATCAGAAGAGGAAACAGGTCTGCACTCAGAGCGATATTCACTCGGGAGCTATTTATTTTTTTCCCTAAACAAATATACTTTTGTGTTTTTTGGTTGCTGATATTTCCTTTTGGAGAAAGAATTCACCAGCTCTTCTGCTACCTGCGCAAACTTCAGTGGGTGCTCGCTCGACTTCGCTTCTAATGCTTTCCGTGGAAATTCTCGGTGTTTGTGGTGTGACGAAAGCCAGTCCGAGCATGCTCATTGCGGACAGCTACTGCTCTTGCATCACAGCCTTCAGGTCAGGTCAGGTCAGATCGGGTCGCTGACCTTGTACCTCTTTCACAAATCTGCCGATGACTCAGCTGTGTGCCAGCTACACTACAAAAAATGCACAGGGATGTTCCCTCGAGCTTGGGCAAGAATATTTTAGGTCAGTAGTCTGCAGAAGATCCCCTTTGAGTTGTGGTGGGGAAAGGACAAAGGAAACAGGCAACTCTGGCCTGTTACAGAACTGCACACAGGCTGCAAACAACTGTTGCCTTCACTGTAAAGTCCAAAAACGCTCAGAGGTAACGTCTCGTTATTTTCTATCAAACAGCTAACAGCCGTAATGAATAAAAAACACAACAACAACTCTTTTAACTAGAGTTGTCAAAAACCAGGAGAGCAAAGCTATTACTTAAAAAATAGCTGACAGTGAACCCAGTGTAAACAGTAGTTCCTACCTATAATATCTAATACAAACTGTTGCATCAGACTGCTCCCTTTGTTAAAATTAATTTTGAGTATGTGCTATGCAATTCCTCCTTTGTGATTGGATAGCAAGCACTTTGTCAGCCATTTCTCAATTTGTGTATGTGAAATAATTTAACATGCTTCAGAATTCTACAGCATTCTTCATCAATTTGTGTACTCTAACTCGGCAAAGCTACAACGAGATGTCCACAGCCAAAATTCGGCTTTCCTGGGACAGACAGGCCAAGCCTAGGGCCTTCTGTGAAGACTCAAGCATTATGAAGGAAAAACATGTTCATCAACAACTGCCGATTACAAGCTGGTGGAGAGAATAAACAAAAAATATCTTTGGTAACGTTAGAACTTCTGAACCAGGAAGTCTCTGACTGTAAAAAATGGGTTTTGATTTTGTGCACATGCATACAGAGATGTGTTTTAATACATTGCACACAAATACAAAGATACCCATATAGAAAGAGAGGTATGAGCACACTGTGTAGCTCCAAGAAACTTTATGGGGTCATGCAAAAACCTTCAGAAAAACCCTGAGGCCCACATGTCCCATTATGTTTCTTTGCTTGTGTACATATGGGTCACCAAGACCATCAGCATTTCTTTTGCCAAGAACGTTACCCCCTGATTCTCAGCCAGCCTGTGTGTCTCTCAGCTCCGGTCTGATTGCAGCCCACAGCAGATGAAGAGATAATTATTATCTGGCCTGAACCTGCAAAACCATCACACAGCTTTGATTCTGTGCAAGATACACCTCATTCTGTTAGAGAATGAACGCTCTGTTTTCAGACCACAGATACTGCACTCAGCTAGTGTTTAGTGTGTGACCAGGTCTTTTCACACTCTTTCTGAACATATTTTAAAAAGAGCTTGTCACTGTTTCATTTTAACATGAAGACTATCAGAAGAGTTGCGAAGGAACAGGTAAAGTTTTATTCCATGCTGGAAAAAGAACAAAACAAACAGCGTTTCGGCTGTGGAGTCAAAGAAGACTCTTCTAGAAGGCTAGAACAAACGGAACACAATGAAGAAGGCTCCACTGCCGAAACGTTGTGTTTCTTTTCTTCTCTTTTCAGCAGGGAATAAACCTTGACTTGTTCCTTTGCAACCCATGCATGCTGATACAGCCACCTACTTGAACTACTATCAGAAGAGTTGCCAATGAAAGGAGATCATTCAGTGTCCAGTTTGGTAAAAAGTGGCGACCAAGATAGTACAAAATATTTTAAATGAGGCCTTACTAGAGTGTTTTTCAATTTGAACAATAATTTCCCTTCTGCACTTTTAACCGTATATCCTAGTCTCTGTTTTTGCCTTTTTATTTGCTTAAACAAATTTCCTTAAACATGCAAGTGTTTTAAAACATTCATTGTCTATTAACCCCAGCTGCTCCAGGGGCGCTGTATCAATGGCTGACCCTGCGCTCTGAGCCCCAGCTTCTCTCCCTGTCTGAGTGTCTCATGGAGAGCAAGCTGAGGTATGTGAAAAGACAAATTCCTAATGCAAGAAATTGTATATGGCCAATAAGTGATCTCTTATCTTAAGAAGAGCAGTGGTCCTAGTACAGATCATTATGGTACCCCACTAATTAAATCACACCAGTTTGAGTATTCATGCCTTATTTTTATCTGTTTGTATTTGTATCTGTTTTCTATTTTACAACCAATTCAAACACTCACATTTCCCGGAATGCCTACTTTCTGCAATTTAAGAATTAATCATTTAGGATTAACTTTATCGTAATCCTTCATAAAATCTAAATACATCATATCCTAGTTTTTAGAATTGTTTCCATTACTTTTATGTAGCAAAAGTCAAACTTTTTCTCAGCATTTCGTTTTTACTTGGGTTCTAGATTTGAAATTCTCCTACCCCTGTCTTTGTAGGAAACTATTTTACGTGGCTAATTTTACCAGAGCTAATCATAGAAATAATAATAAATCATTCAAAAACACAATGCAATCTAAAAATAGTTCTAGACACGAATGTAATTACTACATCTTGTTATCTGTATTTTCTGCAAAGGAAGGAAAAACATTATTTGTATATGAAGAACTTAAATATACACAATACGTGCCAAAATATGGTTAAAAAAGAAACGTCCTCTTGTGGGTGTGTTTGTTTCCAGTAATACTATTGCTAGATGATATAAAAAGCTATGAATGGATGAAGCAATAACTCAGTAATTACTGTAGGAACTTGATGTACCATGACTGAAACAAATGCTGAACAACTCAATACCAGTGTGAATCCTTTCACTATTAGCTTTGGAACAGCTCAATGCAATTCACAGTGGCAATACATTGGTTTGGGTGCGTTTGCACAGTTATATTCATAAGCACCATTTCTTACTTTTGCTGAAGAAGAGGTTCAATAACAGACAGGAGACAATATTTTAGCAACACTTATTGACTTGACATTACAGTGCTGCAATAGTATTGACACCACTAGCCACAGCTTTGTGCTACTGTATATACACTGAAACCCAGTGATAACAGCAAAATGTAGCTTTTAGCAAAGTCATAAATTAACTATGAAAAAGCTCCGGCACTTGAAATGAATTACGTATCATACTGTGATGCTTTTTTATGGACTTTTTTGCAGACGTTGCTCATAAAGAACCCTGATAAGACTGCGAAGACACAGCGGATTCACTCTGCAGAGCTGTTCCTCCTGTGCTACAGGGAGCCCACAAGGGGCATCAAAAAATTGCTTCCATCTGAGGTGAGCTCAGACGTGAGGTCCTTCAATTTCGTCCTGTCATCTTGACGCGAAACGTTGTGCACCTTATAGAGTCAGCCCAACAGTGTTTTTCCTTTGTCATTGTCTCCTTTGTTCAGACAAATAAACATGTGACACGAAAAAAGAACCGTCCTGCTCATGCCCGTTCCCCGATGGGCATCATACTTGACCCCCCCATGTTTCGCCCTGCAGGTGCTAAGCCCACACAATGGCTCCATGTCACAATCTGGGGCTGAGCTTGTCCTCCAGGCTTTCGCTGGCAAACACAGCCCCCAGGCCCAGCTCCAGGGATGGTTGCGGTGTCTCTGATCTGGGCAGGGTTCTCTCACACCTTAGTGGAAACTTCAGGGGAGTGAAGTTTGGATTATTCTTCATCTGACCCCTCTCCTTAGACCAATTTGAAGTGTCCCTACCAGGAGTGCAAAACGCCTGACAATACAGCTCCAAGGCTCCCTTGGGCTCTCAACCCCTGCACCGTGACAAGGTGGATGTGAGACATCTTTATTCCTCGTTGCAGGCCAGCCACTGACCACTGGTTAGTTATTAAAGACTTTTCTCTTTTATGAATCTTGTCCAAGAGCTTCCAACAGGGCGGCTACATGGCAATATTCAGACACATGCACATGTGTAGTAATAGCTGATAAGGTGGGGATACAGGCAGTTTAAATGGGATTCAGAATATTGGTTGGCATTGGTTTAATGCTGTCAGGAATAATTTAAAACTGTTTCCTAATGTTTAAAACTTCCTGATACAATCTGATGTCCCTTCCATCATGTTCATTATACACTCTGTTCAGGCCTTGCAAGTGATATTGGGACAGATGCTTTCTGATGAGTCAAAATGAAAATGTCTCAGCGCACCTGTGCATTGTAACAAGAAAATATCTTCTCCTCACTCACTCTCACTGTCTGGTCTACTGGATATAGTGTGCTGATCACTCACCTGAGCAGCCATGTCTATGAGCGTGTTGATTGGTAAGCTGGATCCCTGCGGTGTCTTCAAAAAGTCGACAAGGCTCCCTAGAAGCAAGAACAACACAGTCCGTCAGCATTTAATGGGTCATTTCGGCTTGAGAATGTCCCACAGAGCGACACGAACAGAAGCACTAGTGCCACAAAAAGATCAGGATCTTCTCGGAGTTGCCATCTTCTGCATGGGGACAGTGTGTGTAGGGTGGGGGGAAGCTGGTGACCTCAGACATGCAGTACAAGAACGTATGTTTAGTTTGGGTTTTTGTAATTTTATTCCAGGTAAACAGCATGCAAGAACATAAGGAAATCAAACAGTTTATAATCAAGAGGAGGCCTTTTGGCCCTACTAGAACATTTGGTAGTTGGTATGTAACCGATCCATGGATCTCCACCAGTTGTTTCTTGACAGAAGCCAGGGTACGGGCATCAGCAACATGGCTGGGTACCTTGCTCCACACTCCCACAAGCCTTTGTGTAAAAGGTGCCTGCTGCTCTTGATTTTAAATGCCCTTACACAATAGTAATTCCACAACTGCTTCCACAAAAAGATTAATGTATTTCATTCGAGTACATAAACACTGATTTTGTTAAGAGAGAATTTACAGTTTCGCTATCCTTCAGGATCTGATTCCTAGCCGTGAAAAGTAAGCAAAGCCTCATTCGCGGGCCTCGGAACCAGCAGCCTGCTGTTCAAGTAGTGTCTATAATTACTTCTAAGGATCGTCCTCACTCATACCACACCTCAATCTATCATACTGGTATCAAACATTCTCAGAGGAAATGCCTCCAGAACAATACAGCTGTTCCAGGAAAGGGCAGGAGACACAACCACACAAGTTCAGATTGGAGAACCTCTTCAAAACATGCAGACCAGATGCCAAATTCTTTGGCTCAATTGCTCTTTCCAATCACATTATCTCAACACGTCTGTGAGCCACATAGCACTGGGGGACTTGAAGCACTCTTTCCCTTAATGACAAGTTCCATAATTCTGCCCACAGACATCATCTCCCTGGTGAAATGGGAGGGGAGAACTCCCTGTGTTTTCAGAAACTTGGACGTTCACAGCACACATCACTAAGCGCTGTGATTGCAGCTTTTAACCTGGTCCAAAAGGTTTCGTGTTAATGAAACGTCTTAAAAAAAAACATAAAAAGTTATTTGATGTAATCGCTGCTTTGAGTGTGTTTTTTTTTTCTGCTGATCAGCGTTTGCAGGAATTGTGTGAAGTGGTTTAATCACAGAGACCTCTGAGTTTATTATTTTTAGAGATTATTTCAGGTCCAGTACAGCTGTGAGAGGCCTGCTGTTCCGAACCCCTCCCCCTATCGGGCCTGTCCTGCTCCTGGAACTCGGCCCTGCTTCCATTCTGACTGCCTGAGGGGTCAGCGAGGTCAGGAGGCAAACAATGAGACAGCGAACAACAAGAAGTTCATATTTCACCCCCAGGGCAGGGTGGATCTTTCCTTTGCTGTAGTCCTTGGAGCCTAAGAGGGGAAATATGAGCCAGAGGTGGCAGGATACTCAAACATTACTGTGCAGACTCATCTTCCTTGCTTTACACCATTGCAAGATGAAATTACATTTACGGAGCAAAGGCATATGTGTACATAGAATATATATGCGTAGCAATCTTCAAAAAGCCTGTAATTCCTTTATTGAAAAACAAATTGGAACACAAAATATTTTTATCTTAACCAAATTATAATTTAGCTTAGTTTGCCTAACTAAGGCATCAAAATGAATAAGATCTATTCCAGTAAGTTACCATCTGTGGAACTATGTCTGAATGCTTGTGGTTGAGACACATTACTCTTTACCTTATATTAAATGTAAACAGGTAACAAGTTAGCTGGAGACTAATTCCGCACTGAATAGTTGAAAGAAAAGAATGTTCCATTCTTTTCTTCTTTGCTTTCTACTTTTGCAGCCAATGAGCCCTGAAGCACCTGACCTAAATGTTTGAAAAGGACTACAGTTAGTTCTCTCGACTAACTAGAAAGAATGACACAACTGTAAAGACTGAGGCAAAGGAAACGTGCACCTTGTACTACGTTTCTCTGTTAAGTCCTTTTCTAAAACAAGAAATACAGCTTTCTACCAAACATGGTAGCTTGAGAAAAAAACAACATAACCCTGATCTTTGAGATAAACTTCACTAAAGGGTGCAGAATGGGAAATGGTTGTGGGCCTTGTTTCAAACAGGGGGCCTTCTTTGTTCGGCAGGCCCGGCACTGACCGTTTTCCATGAACTCGGTGACGATGTAGATGGGCTCCTGCGTGACGACGGCGTACAGGCGGACCAGTCTGGGGTGCTGCAGGTTCTTCATGAGGTTGGCTTCAGCCAGGAAGGCGCTGGTGGACATGGTGCCAGCCTTCAAGTTCTTGATGGCCACTTTCCGGTTGTTATTGTACAGACCTAACAGGGGGAGACTGCCGGTTAACAGCATCTTCTCAAACAATATTTAGATGCTGAGAGAATATCAAGAACTGCTCACCCTGCAGTACCGGACTTTGAGCTACCCTTTTATAACGGGGTTTGTTTTGCAGGGTAGGCATGAGAAGCTGATTCTGGATGATATCTTTTGCATATTTTTTCAAAGACGTCCTGTGCTGACATTGAAGGGGAACACTGTTGCCATTGTTGGGGCTGGGGTATTTCTGGGGTATTTCCACCTCCCAGCTGGGACAACGATGCCTCAAAGGAGGACTTCACAGGAGACCTCACCCCCACCCTGGACATTGCTGCATGTCTGCATGGGCTCAGCTTCTCCCTGAGGTATCATTCTGTACTGCTCCTTCCTGACTTCACACAGATGAGCTACAGTGTAATTCATACAGTATATACCTGGCCGTGTTATACCACAGTAAGCCTTTCTTGGGGCAAACAACAAAAGCTCATTGTTGGTCAACCTCCCAGAAACGAAGGACCGGCAGTCATGGTAAGAACGGAGACACCACACTCCCACCCCCATGCTAGACTGTACACAGCGTCCATCTCGAGATTCTGACCAGGAGGTGCTGCAGTGTGAAACCACCACACCCAACCACAGCCCCCTGCTCTTTGGAGGTGACTGCATGAGTCTTTCTCTTACGAGTGCGGTATCTTCCAGCCCAGACATGCACACCCAAATCTATGAATCCTCTCATGTTTCCAGGAGCCGGATGTGTGAGGAGACAAGACCATACACAGGGGCTGAGAGCAGTGCTGGGAGATCACAGGCCACAGAAACGTGCTCAGCTGGAGAGGAAAAAGGTCACTATTGAAGCGGTTGGAAGGTAGAGAGTGCTGATGTTTTAACAGTTGCCGGTCATCACAGGTCCCGCATAACTAAAGGAGCAAAATCAAGATGTGAAAGAGCACAAGGTGGAAAAACTGGAATGTAGCAACGCACAGAATTAAACGCGACACGAGACCTTGTTTTCTTTCAGAAACAAATAAAGGGAGGGAGCCACACCCACAGGCAAACAGGAAGCAGAGAAACAAAGCATGAAGCGTCTGAGGTCTCTCTATTCTCTGGTACTCTTGGTTTTGTTTGCCGAACTGAGCTAAATCTCGAGGGGAGGAAACTCCTGTCGGCTGAGACACATACTGTACAATTTCAAGATCCGCCATTCACACGGTTACTGTTCTAGGACACAGGGTTAGGAGTAATAATACGAATGTATGCAAAGCATCTTAAAAGCCTTATAAGAAATGCAATTATTTAAAAGTACTAGAAGTCTCACAAAAGGATTTGTTCATCAGAAAGTCTTATGCCAGCCTGTGGAAACATTTGCATCTGAACAGCTGGAGTGAGATCATATTGTTTTTTAATGATTGAATGCACCTTTAGAATCACTTTCTTCCAAAAACACCCTCTGAGCTGAGAACTAGAGAGACACTTGAACTACACCATGGTGCTGTGCAGTTGGGTGGAAACGCAAAGCAATAAGGATGCTGTCAGAAGAGAGACGTCAAGCAGGTAGACGCAGATGCAAATTGACTTGTTCGTAAAGTCTTCTCTTTTGATGTACAGTAGCCGTGTCGTCGTGACCACAGGAACAGACCTTCATGGGCTGCTGGGTCGCATTTTTGCCGGCATCCGATCTGGTTTCTGCATCGCGCTGCTCGGCTGTTGAGCGATACGACCCCACAGCACGCTGGCCGCCGTGGGGCTGGGCCTCTCCTTCCTGAGGAGCCCCCCACCTCCACGATAAAAACTAAAAATCAGTCAAGTCAGAGCAAACGCCCCTCCTCTAGGGTTGAAGACCCTGCGTCAAGCTCTGCTCCACTGCTTTCACGCCGTTACGAAACGAGTGGACGCAGCTCGGCTGATTTCTGACCACATCAATAACTGAGGCGGAAAGAGAGAAGCGGCACGAGTTCATGTTTTGTCCGACCAGTCAAATCACCAAGTCAAGAGAATTGTAGCCACAGTGTGTCATTCTGCCTTAATGTCCTTATCGGAAATGATCAGGCACTTGTTTGATTACTCTGGATTTATTAGAACGTGTGAATTTGAGGCCCACAGCATCAGCCAGTGTTAGGCCAGTAGTGGCAATAAGGCAGTTTGGTTGTTGGTTGGTGACAGCTTGTTGGTTCATCATTATCCAACCTCATTCGGTATTTGAACCTCGTGAATGAAAATAATTCAATTAGGATGGTCATTTTTTAAAATTCGAGATTTCTCATTACAGCGCAAGTAGGTTATTTAAGAGCAAAGAATGTTACGGGGTGGTTTTAAAGAGAAAGAAGTGAATTTACAGTAGGTTTTCTCCGGCAACATGATGACCTAATGGAACAGATGAAGCTGGACAAATCTTGGTCATCTGGAGATGGAAGTAAGCAATGACTTTTCTGTCTGTTTCCTATTAGGCCACATAAATCACACAATCCAATGAAAAGGATGATTTTAATTTGAAAAACAATATTCCATAATGAATGTAGACTAAAGCGCACTGACTAAAGACTGACTAAAGCAATAGCCCAACAGGACCATGCATCCTCGCCTCAAGACCCTAATCAGGAAATAAACCGTGAAAAGAGGGAAAATGCTAGCGTGGCCGGTTGCCTGCGTTCCCAAGGGACGGACACGAGCCTGCTCCCATCGGAGCCGGTGTCGGAGCTGCGGGGGGATTCCGACTCACCCATCCAGACCTCCCCAAACTGCCCCGCGCCCAGCCGGCGCTCCAGCTTCAGCGTCTCCCGGGGAATCTCCCACTCGTCCTGCCACCAGGGCTTCTGCGGGACCCGGGTCTGGCAGGGCTTGGTCAGGCGCGTGCAGAGACCGTCCGCGTCTCCTGCGGGACGACAGACGTTGTGGAGGGGGGTTAGACCCTTCACCTGGAGCGCTTCCCACAGCCTATGTATATAAGCCTCGCACCCCGGGCTTTCCTTCGTGTCTCTGTCTTGCATCCGTTCTGCCACCTCATCTACACCCTTGCAGCGGCTCCCCAGCTCATTCCTCGCAGGAGTGGGGGGGGGGGTGACTTGCCCAGCTAGTCTGTCATTACCTCAGCTGGGCAAGTCACATCAAATACTCTCTACATATTCCATCCCTCTGTCACATGCATTAGGATTTAAACAAAGTACTGAAAATATGGTATGCACAACTGTGACTTTCGCCCTACATCCTCTATCTTCCGGCCCCAGCATTTTCCATTGCAATCCTGTAGCCCTTTTTTAATTGTCTTGAAGTTAGTGTATCCTGTAAACAACACTGTTCCCTGCATTGCAGTTAAGAGAAAACCTTGTTGGGCCCAGTTTTGTTTGAGGGTCTCAATTCCACATGTGGTTTGTCGTGTTTCGGTATGCAGCACACGCATGTGGTGAACATGGCACCCAAGGGTGCACAGCAAAAGGATGTGAAAGATGGTGAAAAAAACAGAAATGAACAGTTTCAGTGAAACGCTGCATGAGCTGTGATACTTTACATACTACTATTCATACTCCAGATTCTATATTTGCCTCACTGGAAACCATCGTGTTTGCTGCTCTAAACTTTGTGTTCACTTTTCTTTGGCTTCAGCCATTTGCATTTCACATTTCTCGCGTAAATACTAAAGCCTCTGTTCAAAAAGAAAACACAGGAGGCCACTGTATGGAAAATAATTGATTTATCATGCACTTCGATAAACAGCTACAAGAGGGTCCATGGGTCCCTCCTGGGACAGGAAAGGGGGGAAGATGACCTCCAGAAACTGTTACTTCTCATGACTATTTTTTAATTCCAATGAGAAGGTCATTAGGTTTTGGTTGAGGAACATCTGGGTAACCGGACTGGGCAGCAGAACACTGAGTTATGTTTCAAGTCTTTGTGAAACCCACATCACACCCTTGCAGTTAAGACCCATTCTGTGCAGAATGGCACCCACTCAAGGTAAAAATGTTTTGTACCTCCAAAATGGTACAATTCCCAGGGATGCCGGTGATCGATGCCTTTAATAACATAACTGTTCGGGACGTGCTCTCTGCTGCTTGTAATCAAAAGTAAGAACTTTTAGGGGTTATGTGTCATCCAGCTCTGATGGTATTTCCGCATTCCATTTGCCAACCTCTATACCAGGATCCATGGATCATTCGACAGCAAAGGAGACTTACTAGAGTAATGCTGAACAAGCTCCGACAGGGTGTTGAACGATATCCTGGGTGTGATATAAAAGCCGCCATTATCCAGGTTGCGGATCTTGTAGTGCTTGACAGTGTCGCCGGTGTTCGGATCAAAGTCCCTCACAGACAAGGAGAAAGACCCTGGAGAGACAAAACAGACCAGCCCGTGTGGAAAAAAACCCAACACAATCCCAAAGGATGGTGAGAGCTGCCAGAGCAGAGCAGTAAATCTCTGGCGGATTTACTCCGTTTCAAGATAAAACCTTCGTCATTCATTGTCCTTTCCAATTCGAACTGGAAGGACTTTGGCCTTTTCCATGTCAGTCAAAGGACATGATGACTGAAACCACTAAGTCACTGCTAGCGCAGAGCCCAGGACTGTTCACATGGGATGGGGCTGGTGGTTGCAGTGGGAGTCACTGGAATGACGTCTCCATACTACGAGCAGAGTATGCAAAATCAGTGCCACACAGGAGTACTAAGTCAACAGTGAAAGGAGAGGAAAGAGTCGCTGTGAAACGCGATACCTTTGGTAGTTTCGCTTTCTCTGATGAGGAACGAGCCCAGGGTGTTTCCTGGGGCCAGGAGCTGTCTCATGGCATCATTGCGAGAGATGTCTTTGAAGAACCACCTGCAGCGTGTACACAAATAATGCTGAAGATGTAAAACACGCAGAATATTGTCATGTTTCCATCGGTTTATGCGTTTTAATAGCAGGCTTAATTAGCATGGGCACATAGGTAATGGGCAGAACTGATGTATGGATGGAAACGTCACAGTGAAAGAGACGGGTGTCAAAAAATGGATGACTACAAAAGGAAACATCCATCTTTGACAGCTCTCCCAGAGGCATCAGGACTCACGGTTCAGTCTCCATGGTGTCCAGCTTGGCGACGAAGTTGTGAGGGATGTACCCTGTCTTCCCTGTGGCCAGGGACTGAGCCATGTACCACTCTTGGTCATCTCTGAGGAGACAGAGCACAGCTGTCAAGAGAGGAGGGCAGGGGCAGGGCGGGGCTCACCATCTATGTTTCAAAAGACGGTCTGTCTGCACTAATCCATCTCAATATTGTTGTAAAAGAGAGCCATTAGGACTTAGCTATAATACAGTAACCAAGCAGTGTTTCAGTTCTAGATACTATAAGAAATGTAGCATAGACTGGTGATACTTGAGACGTTGACATACCTTGCGGCAATCTAATGCCAGCTGTTGCAATATCTGCAGTCTACAGTCTCTAGACTTCAAGGCTTTCAGATATGGTATACAGAGTAAGTCCCAGCAGTAAGGATATACTTTAAAATGAAAACCTTTAAGTTGAATTTTAATTTAGCTCTTAATGAATGATCTAATGAAAATGAAGAAGGTAGCAGATTCAGCCTCCGGTCTGCATACAGAACAAAGAGAGGAGGCATGCGCCATCAACCAGCGGCACAAGACTTAAGTGCTGTAAACCTTTAACTGCCCTGCGTCTGCAATCTCAAATCCAGCTATGAAGTTTTGTTTTTAAGCTGATTGTGGATGCCGTCGTTTGTGTATAGAGCAAAAAAAATCAGATGAACTTACGTATTCAGGAGTTTAAGTTTTTCTCCTTTTTCAAAACCTAAGTCTTCACTGTGGTTGGGCTCATAGCTGTATATTGCGATGACTAAGTTATCTGAAAGACAAGAGTATCATCTATGCTTTAACAACATAACAGGAGAAACAGAGCATGCTTGTACTGCGCAGCGTGACCCCATGCAGATGAAAGATCCTTGTTACTTTCAGCGGGGACAGAAATGCATTGTGGGAAAACCAGAGAATTCAATTTTCTGGAAATGCATTGTGGGTAAACCGGACAATGTACAACATTGTATGAATAGGGAAAATTTCAAACATAGGATAGTATCTAGTGCTTGTAAGCAGTGCTCAGTGCATTAGGTGGCCAATGAGACAGTTTTCTTAAATAGTTTTGTGATGAACCAATAAGAAGTAAAACCCTTGATATTCCTGAGTTTTATGTTAATTGGACCATCAATCGTTGTTACTGAGGTTGCATGGCAGGAAGTGTCTGGGAAGGGTTCCTCAGTCTGTACCTGCTGTCTCTCCCAGTCCCAGGGCAGGTCTGATGGGGAGGACTCTGGCAGAGCAGTCTGATCACCTCCAGCACACAGTGAATTAAGAGGCACAGCCTCTCAGTGACTTACCAGGAAGTGGAGATGAGGGAGGAGTGTGAGATGGATAAGGAATTAGGCCATCCCGCATATCTGTGTACTGAGAGAGCAACAAGACAGTCACTGAAATGAGCAATTTATTGATACGGTGGTAACTTCTTAAAATGACTATTTACCATTTCCTTCATGTAATGCCATTTTCCCCCAGTATGACAGCATTAACACTGAAATCTATTTTTACAGGCACACCCATAGGGACGTACAGTATTACCTTGGCAGTGTGCAGCAAGTTGTTTAACAATTGATCAAACTGAATAAGATTAAAGAATGACAAATTGCAATCACCATTATAATGGCAGAGAGATTTTAATCTTCTAAAACAGGGCTGGCCAAACCCATTCATGGAAACCCACAGCAAAGCAGGTCTTGTAGGTCCACTTAATCAGGTCTTGAAATGTGATCCAGTCAGTGAGGTGCTTGACTGTTTAAGTCAGAGAAGGTCAACAGTGGTCCTTGACAGATGTAGAGGGTTTGCAATGAAACAGTGACCCCTAAAAGCTGCTGAGCTGTGGCTCCCCAGGAGCAAGACTGGCCTGACATTTCTAGGGGATGTGACTCAGGAACACACTGTGCAGCTCAAAGGAAAGTTCAGAACAATTGTTCTCTTGCACACAACAGGACAAAAGTTTCTACATGCGTTTCTCTTTTTTAAATCAACTTTAATTACATGAGGTCTACTCCAGGTAGCTGAATAGAAAGCTTTTGTTAGCAAGGGCAAAGATGCGTTGTGGGAAAACTAGGCTTTTTATGGGTGGTGCGGATTTTCTTCACTGGAGTCTGTGTCTCACATAGGTAGAGGCAGAACCACAGAGATACATATTTGGGTTTTTTTCTTCTGTCTATAGTTAAAGCAATGAAAAATGACTTTTGTTCAGTGACACACAATTCAGCAACAAGCAGATTTGTGTTATAATCAGGAAATAATAGCACAATAACAAAGATTGTCAACACAAAATTTGTTAGTAAAGCTATTAATTTAATTTGAGTTTGTTTCTTTCACCAGGGTTTTGTATTGCTTTATTTTTTATACAAAAGTATAATGCACGTTTTACTTAATAATGAAACAGAAATGGCAAGTTAAACGACTAAGTGAAATGTTTTTCATCAAAACGAGCTCAGCCTTTCCACATACCGAAGCCAAAACTGTATTTATGTCTTTCGACAAAAAGGAAGCCCCACTCCCAAGAAAAGCAATTTGGCCTCCTTTCTTATTGTGTAATGGGTTGTAAAAGAACACAGTCACATTTATAGCACACATTCATCATTACTTTAAATGTGTGGTGGAATTTAACTAGCCTACATTATAGAGATTTAATTTTTTCTTAATACATAGTGCACAACATTAAAAACTTACAAAACAAAACAAAACTCTTTCAAATCCAGTGACTATTTCTTTGAGAGCACTAGTAAGCTGGTTGTATTCATCTTAAATGCAGCTGTGGAACTAGAAAGCAGTCATAATGGTAAAAACAGAATCTGATACATTGGTTAAACATTTGAATATTCGGTAGAGGCTATGAAAGGTTTAGATTAGTATTTTAAGCAAGTATGCAGTAATAGTCTTCTGGTGGTTATGGAGTAAAGTTTTATAGAAGTTGTTTCCTGCTGTGTGTAATATAAATAATATCTGACGTGCCTGTTGATGTTTGATGTTTACGGTAACTCTCTGACTGAGCGCTGTTTCCCTAAAATGTGGGCAAAGCCTCCTCTGTGTTTGTCGGCTCATCTGGTCTCTGAACAATGTGAACTGAATTTCTTTGATCCCGGGCTGGAACGATGCTACGCTGAGTCTAAAATCCATCTCCCTCAAAAGCAAAAGAAAGAAACTCCGAGGCTTCAGAGACAAAGAAGGGAGAAGGGTGCCTGGCGTGAAGGTTTCCCCTCAGGAGGAAGGCCGGGACTCCCCCTGCTTTTCACAAGAAGCTCACTCGCAGAACACACACTGTGCTGGGAGGCAGCTGTGGACACAGGGGATTGGACCTGATAGCTCTGTCCCACAGCGCAGGCTCTCAGGAACTCTCCCGGAGCAGCGGGCTGAATTTCACCAGCCGGGCCCCTGGTCCCGGAGATCGCGGCGGGCCCCTTACCTGGTTTTTGCTCTGAGGAGGCAGCGGGCAGTTGCAGTGCTCACAGTATTCGTCCAGGTTTTCCACCCAGTCGTCGTCATATTCCGAACTGCAGTTGCAGCCCATGTTTGCTGTGCAGCAGGTTGGGGGTGAGGGGGTGAGAGAGAGGGGTGAAAGCGATGAACAACTCTTATCTTGTCTTTCAGTCTGCAGAAGCCCTAGATTTGTCACTCAGCGCCGGACGGTTTCAGTTCACCTATCCTACACAAGTTTCCATCTTTTATTTTTTTGAACAGATAGATTTATTTCCTGAATAGTAATACTTCATCATTCTAGAAAAAAAAAAAACATGGTGGAAAGGTGCCGATAACATTTCGCGTCTATTTCCATAAATAAACCTCCATGCTGAGGTTAAGTAGGGGAAAAAATAACATTGCAATTTTTCAGTCAAAACAATCACAAACGATCATACTATGGGTCCAAGTCTCCTATCGACAAAGTATAGTGAATAAAGATCTTTACAAAAAAATTAAAACATTGAACCAAAGAAAAGTGTTACTATCTTTAAAAGTCCATATACTGTACATAAATACAACCAAGTTTTTTTTTCTTATAGGCAGAATTGATGTAATCTGAATGAGCAACAAGTTGTATTTACATTTAATGTTTTATTGTGATTCCAATTGATTAATTGGTTAAGATTTTATTTTAAAAATACAATGCAAAGGAATGTAAAATTGCCAGGATAAGGGATTACTGTTTATTAAACAATTCCCTTGAATGTAAAATTCTCGGTGGCCGGTGTACAAGCATGATCTTTTAACTACATTGGATAGACCAGCATATTTCCATCTTGTGAAATACGCTTGCTTCAATTTTGTATTGCATTTAAGAAATTCAATTTTTACCAACAACTTTAAGCAGCATCAGATATGAGTGAAAAAGTCAGACAAGATTAATAAAAAACTGGGTTCCTAAAAGTGTAGAACCATAACACAATACAACCCTCTTTTCATGAAAGTACAATGCAGACACACATCTGTATGAGCAGGAGAGAGCTCATAGGCAGCAGCTTCCTTACAGTTAATAGAAAATAACATTTTTGTTTAATTCACTTTAACATTGTTCAGTTGCAAGACCCCTGAAGTTGCATTGCAACTACATGAGCATTAGAAAAATGTATTTATAATTGTACATTTGATGAGTATTGTGTAATACTTGAGTAATGTTGTGATCTGCACCAAAAGCCACTGCAGATGTTCCACATAGCTGTTACCCCAATTCTTTCCAAACAGTAAAAAGTCATTTTTAAAGAGCTGTTGTGATGCAGTGGAAACTGTTTTTAGAGATGCACTGACAGTCTGGTTTTGTTTATTTGTCTTTTCTCTCACATGACAGCACACGTCGGCTAGAATTTATACATGAACTAAACTCAAACAAAGAAACGATTGAATAATAAATATCATGGGAAAGATGTGGCTTGCCAAGTTCTGTTTTAAGAAATATATATTCAGCAGCATTTTTTCACAGATTACTCAACAATGAGCTTCCATTGCAATCCTCAAATAATCAAGACAAAAGCGGGATTCAGTTTGGTGATTGAATTGTCAGCTACCAGACATGAGGCCTGCTATACTTAAATATGGCCGGATGTCAATTGCTTGTCTTCTTCACTAAAGCAGCCCATATATGCACCTTCCTCTTTTGCACCCCTCCCTGACAACAGTTTGAGAATAGAAAAGCTTCTAGACTGATTGGTACGGATGATACAAACACTCCTTAGAGTCAGAAGCGTCACAAATAAACAACACCATTCTGCCATACAACGCTTTCAAGGTGGTTTTTTTTTCTCCAGATTCAGATTTTTGGTTCTTAGCAAGAATATCCCAGCAGATGTGCTGATGTTTCGCCAGGGCCGAGGCCCCAAAGTGGCTCCCCCAGTTCACAGAGATGGTCAACAAGACTCATATCTTGTTGTGGAGAAGACATTGCAGACAACCAGGCCACTCACTGGTAATTCAATTGCAAACGTAGCAAATGCACAAAGTTCCTGTGAAACTCCCCAGCTGCTTCTTTGCACACGCAGTGGGGTTCAGACTGTGCTTGAGCCTGTCACTGTGATGTCGTCCCTTAGAACAATTGGTAGCCTTGAATTCTACTGCACCAGGAAGCCTGGCCCTTTGACATAGGGGACTTCTCCACAGCCTGAGGAGCCACTGTGTGACCCAGAGCTGGGAGGCTCCAGGGACACAGGGCTTGAATACCAGCAGGAGAGGAGCTGAGCATGCCACACACAGATAGGAGCTTTAATCGCTACATGGCGTAAGAAAGCAGTGAATGCAGGACTTTTTGTAATACATGTCAATACCCCCCTTTTCTCATTTCAGCTATATCACGTCAGCATTTACTGCTTTCTTAATCCACGTCGCGTTTAACCTCTTCAAAGAACAGATGAACAATGAACTAGATTAGTGTGATTTCATCATTAAGAAAAAAAAAACACGAGTTCCTTAGCACCCACTTTAGTTTTAGTTATGCTATTATTATTCATTATTATCATTATTAAGCCCTGCGATACAAAAACCTACAAAGCAGAAAAGTGACTCTTAGCCTAGGCTTTCCTGACATGTGAAGCAAAATGCCAAATAAGACAGGGTTTTTTTTTTCTCATACCGAAATGTCTAAGATATGAATTGTGGCTACAACATTACAAGGTGGAAAACTACAGTCAACACAATGCACTGAGAGCTGGAAAAATTGACATGGCCTTCAACCTGTTAATCAATAAAGGAAATTAGCTTCTGCTTGTTCTTTAAGTTGGCCTTTTGCAGGTAATTTGATTTTGAATGCACTAAATACATTAGCAAAACAACACTGAGCCAAACGACCCCTCTTATTTTTAATCTTCCTTATGTTTTTATCTTTCTTGATGCTTTTGTGCAGTTTGTGGTATTGCTATCTCTTTTTTTCTTTGTTTTGTTAGTCATAATATGTACTTTTAATTTATTTTGTTTGTGCACCAGTCCAAATTGCTTTAACCAAGGTTAAGTAGGAAGACACTGAGTAAAATATTTTTTGGTTGTTCCTGAGAGTTAAACATTATTTATTTATTTTTACAGTGGCCTAATACAGTAATATCACAAATTACGAAACAACATAACAACTAGGTCAAAAAAGCATTTTTTATGTTTGATTTATGAGGCGAATATTGTCATAATTTAATTTACTGTATATATAAGTCCACCAATTACTTAAACCTTCTGAAAACTATAATTACAGACTCTCTGGGTCTTATTTACTTCTTTTGAAAATCATGCTACTGTATGTGTAAATTAGAAGGTTTGCCTTAATAAGAAAGTACTTGATTGATTTTTAGTGTACATTTCTCAAAACTACGGTTTAGTATTATTAAGGATCATTTAAATCAAATGTTCATTCTACCTTTCTAGGTTGTAAACAATAACATTCTAGACTAATGTATATTCAATTTACCAAAAGTACCATTAACCTTTGCTTCTTGGAGTCACTTTATTTTTTTAAAATTATTCATTAGGTTACATTTGAAAAAAAACATTTTAAACTACCTCAGTAAAACAGGAAATTATTATATTCTATCGGTATTGATACTGTATTATTTTATTTATTTTATTATATATTATATTTGATTTGTGTATATCTAAACAATTTATATAAATTATTATATATACTTTATATATATTTTATTTATTTTTTATATGCATTTGGAAGAAATTAACAACACAGAGAGTTTTTGTATGTTATTATGCAGTCTTGAAAAATGTAGTCGGGTCTCTTTCGTAAAACTCAAACGGAATATAAATGCTCTGTCGACACATTTCAAACATGCATATCGACCCTAATGTGTAAGCTAATATTTGACTAACGTTACTCTGCTCCGGAGAGTGGATCAGCCAGTTAAAACACACACGCAGTTGCACAACACTAGAACTGACCCCTGGTCTGTGTTGGTTTTCTACAGGCGCTTCATCATTGCAGGGGAAAATTTTGGATGAGGAGGACAGACCCCCTTTAAGGCTGATTTGCTTCACAGGATCTTGTAACACAATGTGGAGAAAAAATGATTCTAGGCAATCGCTGAAGAATGCAACTTTGTAGACGAGGGGTCACCCACCAGGTCTTGGACAGCCCCAATCTAGTTAGTCTTACAGGTCACCCTGGATCACCCTTTTTAAAAGATTAGGAACACATGGAGGTTACTGATGAAATAAGTCATTTGTTCAATTAAGGGAACCCTGGTCAATCTGGTACTTCAGATTTCTATTCCAATAAATAGCCTAATTTAAAAATCATCTGTGAATACCTTGAGCTGGTTATTGACGGAGATGGGTTTCGACCGTGTTGATGTGTAAAAACACATTGGTATTCTTGACGCTAAGGTAGCTTTTGAAGTTGCTAAGGTTTCTTTTTTCCGTCTGCGTGATATTGCTCGGCTTTGCTTCTGTCCTACCCAGCCGGATGCAGACAGGCTTGTACACGCTTTTGTTTTTTCTTGTACCGACGAAAGCAATGCTGTGCTTGCAGGGGTTTCAGAATCTATTCTTAAGAGCTGCCATATCTCAAATCAAGCAGCAGCGCCCTGAATTCTAACTTAAACCAAGTCTTATAATAGTATTACTCCTGTCTTAGCTGCTCTGCACCTGCTTCCAGTGGAGTTCAGAGTGAAATATTAAATGTTACTGACATTTAGGCCTCTGCATGGGCTAGCACCTGATTGTATCTATGATTTGTCTTCTCCATATGCCCCTATGTGAAGTGTTCATTGTCTTGGCTCTGGCCCCTTGTCAGTTACAAACACTAGGCAAATTTTATCTACCCAATTTCTAACCCCTTCTTCAAATTCAGGGTCACGGTGGAGCCAGAGCTTATCCCAGCAAGCAACGGGTGCAAGGGAGGGTACACCCTGGACAGGACACAAGGGCATTGCAGGCCGGACACACAGACACAGACGTGTCCTAACAGCAGGGGAAATTGTCCCAGAAGCCAATTAACCTACCAGCATGTTTTGGGGCTGTGGGAGGAAACTGGAGCACTTGGAGGAAACCCACGTGAACATGGGGAAAAGGTACAGACTCCACACAGACAGCACACCAGGTCCAGGACTGAACCCAGGGCCCCAGTGCTGCAAGACAGCGGTGCTGACCACTGCACCACTGTGCTGCCCTGCGCACGTTCCTCCAGTCATTAGGTCTTTTTGCACCAAGACGATGGGACGACTCCCAATTCAAATGAATAGTGATTCCGTTCCCACTTTTAAAACTGAATTGAAAACATGCCTTTGTCTTGTCTTTTGTCTTCATTGCCCACATTATTACCTTGTCATGATTTTTACTGCAATGTTTTTATTTTAACTCTTTTGTGTAACGCCATGAAAAGTGACGTATCAAATAAATCTTCTTGTTATTAATAGTAAATAAATAATTGTGAGCTCAGCAGGGGTGAAACTAGGCGGTGCTGGAATCACAAGGACCAGGAATGGGAACCGGTGTCACAGGTCCCACTGCAAAATACTGCGTTTCTCTCATGCGAGACTTGCCAGTTCCATTCCTCAGGACGTCCAGGTCTGGTTTTCTGTCCAGCCAAGCTCTCGGTTACTTAATTAAGCTTAGTAAATGAGCTAATAAGTTGCTTAATTGGAAACATTTCAAGGGGTTTATCACTTTTGGAATGCAATAGTTTAAAAGGGTTTTCGAGATCTAAGGACGACCGAAGAGTTTAAATAAACTGTCTCATTAGTCCATTCACTGATTAAGGCCAGTTTCAGCTGCAGAACTGTGAGCTAGGCTGCAAGACACTCCAGCAGGTGGGGTCCAGAGTACAAGAGCTGTGCCCCCTGTGCCTTCCTTCAGCTGTACGTGACCGAGTGTGTGAAGGGATCAGTGCGGGTCCTGTCTCCCTGCTGACACCTGAGTGGATCAGGTAACAGCTCTCAGCTCCGTGATCTGAGCTGGAGTCCCGTCAGGAGCCTGCTCTGACCTGGACCCACAGCCACATGGCTCCGATCCAGCACCAGAACGCGGATGGTTTGCCCTTCAAATTCTCATCTGTTGAAGACCTTTGAAAAGTGTTCAAGTGTCCAGTCAAGCTAAGGGTCCAATGAAGACAATGGGTCGAAGAACATTCAACATTAGGAAATTAATAATGAGCTTAATAAAGACCCATCAAAGAGAAACCTTTTCTATAGGGCCTTGCTTCCTGTCTGGAGGATGATTTCTGCTAATATCTGGCCACAACCCATACTACCCTTCTGTGTGAAAAAAAAACAGCATTACCTCTGTAGTTTACTCCAGTTTAGTTAAACGTACTGTTATTTACTCTGCTTTTCTGTTGTTTTTGCTATACAACCCTGCAAACCTGATGTAAAAAAATGCACTAACTTCCTTTATGTCACTTTTGGTTCAATGTGAATAAAGAGGTTGTAAATGAACACACTCCATTATCACGGATTGTCTCACCTCCGGCTGCCTCACTTGCTCTTGTCTGCCAGGCAATCTGTCATCATGCATTGAGTTATCCATTCTAATCACTTAATGCAATATAGAGTCACGGGGGAGCTGGAGCACCTAACAAGCAAGGACTCCAGGCCATCACAGGGCAGACACACCAGGGGCAATTTTCACAGAGGCCAATTAATCAACTAGTAGGTCTTTGAACTGTGGGAAGAAACCCTCACGAACACAGGGAGAACACGCAACCTGAAGCAGATAGTACCACAGGTGTGGAATTGAACCCAGGACTCCAGCACAGCAAGGCAGTGATGCTGACCACTGTGCTACCCTAGATTGAGGATGGTGATAACTGAATATGCACTAAGGCAGTTAGTACACTTTGAGTTGCCCTTCAGTTGCCACTAGACTGTAGCTGTTTATAATTGTTTTTTTTGGAAGGAATAGAAAGGAACCTTGTGCCGGTAATCCATTTGTGCTACCTAGGGCAAATGATGTGAGTGCCTCAGGCCTTAAACTCGTCCTATCCACTTAGCAGGGCAAATGAGTAGCACACAGCTCACTTCTCCTTGGTAGTGCCCTGTTGTGGACACCATTAATGTTATTTCCGGCAGGACAAAACTTGTCGCTTTACCTGCTGCTGGTAGTGAAACAGGCCTTATTATTTCAGTTCCAAGAAGAGAAATCCCTGACATCAACAGGAATGATAAGCTTGTGGGTTATGTGATGGCTGTTCTCGTTATGAATCACCTGTCTCTTTTCGCTCTTGTTCCGAGTTCCTGGTGAAAAGCAGCACTGATGGGGAGATAAATTACAGCCTTACAGATTCCTAAGCACATGACCTGGGGGAACTGCTTATGAAGCTAATTTATTTTTAATAAGTGGCTAACAACCCCGTTATTATAGTGTAATAGCATTGTGAAAGTGTCATAACAGGTGAAGTGGTATTATTGGTAATAATCAGGCAGCTTAAATAGTGTAAGAATCATTCCAGTGCAGGTCCTGGACATTATTATTATTATTATTATTATTATCATAATTATTATTGTTATTATTATTTGGTATTACTCTTACCACCTTCAACCAGCCTGGTGCTACTCAAGACTTCATGTCATGAACAGGGACATTAAGCAGGCCCAAACCTTTTTAAACTTCCCTGCCCTTGCAGCTGCACTTCCATTTTGTACCAGTTCTCTGCACAACATTCTGTGGTAGGAAATATAATCATGGTCACACTTAAAAAAATCTGTTTTTGGTATGATGATACAAAACAGATCACACTCTGGTGTGAAGTGTCCAGTCCGTCCACCAAGCATACGAGGCCGTGTTTTAACCCCTAAAACTACAAGCTACAGAAATACAATTTTCATGTAATAGATACAACAAGTAATAGGTTTATTCTATGCTGAACTACATAGATACAACAATACCAACTAGCCAGCTTGGGCCCTGACAAGAAATGAATACAAAAGATGAATGACATAGTAACATCTCTCTCAGTCACATCTACACTTATTTAACTGACCTTTGTTTCTAATCCAACCAACACATCAAACAATTAGAATGTGCATATTGAAGAGTATATCATCATGAAGTTGGAAAAATAAGTACTACGACAACGGGACAGCATGTTTCTTCACTGAGTGTCGAAGAAAACAGAGAGTCTTTAAAACTTCGTTTTTAAATTATTTTCAATGTAAATGATTTTGAATAATTAAACTGCCGCCCTCCCAGTGTAGGGGTCCATTCACTCAGAACTCATAGTTCTGCAGAGGGGACAAGTCTTTCAGAATTCAGATCATTTTAATGGATCCCTAGGTAATACAGTGCCATGCTGATCAGACAAGTATCTTTTTTTGTCCATACATAAGTCCCTCCAAGTGGAAATTTAGAACATCACAATACGCCTTTTTATTGCCCGAGACTTCGCAATAAAAGCCAGACCACAGAACCAAAACACTTACCCGTCTCTGTGTAAAGTATTCCTGCTGCCTCCTGCTCTTACTGCTAAAATCTCCACTTGCAAATGTACACATGCGTCAGAGCTCTGCTGACCTCTCAGGCACAGTATTTGGTATTAACTTGCCATAAAAAAGTTATAAATGATTTTATAAAAATTCATTTCTACGCTTAAAAGGGCAAAGGGCATTTCTACGCCCTTTGAATTATCCTTAAAGAAACCAATTAAATGTGAACCAAGCCCCTTCACAAAGCTCATCACTGTAATTCACTGGCTGACTGCTGAAGCTCGGTTTATGCTAGTTTTTCCTGAATGACATTATACTGCTAGGAGCGTCATGTTTTTTTTGCTTTGATGGATCAAACTTTGATTTCTCCTAGCATTTCAAAACAGAACACACAACACACAACCATAGAAGAAACTATCTGGACACAGTTGTGTTCATAGCAATAACCTGTCTTTTTTCACCTCATACCATATCACATGCATATTGTGTCTTTAAGTCCCATGAAAATGGTTTCACCTTCTAAATTGTACACGGTCCAGCACCATGACATTTTTATGTCTCATTTTCTGGAACTTTCTCCTCTAACTTTACATTCAAACTGTTTACTGTTTGTTTGTATATTATCTTGATGCACTGTCTGCACTTTGCGTTTTTGCACTTGTTTTAACAATCGAGAGACTTTCTGTAAGTAAGAATTCCATTGTACCAGTACGCATACCAGTTACACGTGGCAATAAAGCTTGAGTTCAAGTTCAAGTAACTTTTGAGTAGAATCATTTTTCAGTTCAATTCAATTTGAGCAGAACCCATCTAGAGTGGAACCAGACTTTTACTTTTACACACCAGAGAATGCAAGTGCATGAGATAGACAAACACCTTGACATTTATTTCATTTAGGACACATGGGCTGAAAAGGGTTTTCGATTAAATTAAAAAAATAAATAAAAAGCTTTTAAAGCATAAACCAAAACTCTGAAGCAAATGAAGGAATTAAAAAAAATCAATAGTACAAAATATGGGTATCCTTACATATTCTTATAAATCACTAACATGACTTCACTACATCCAAGTACTCCGCATACATCAGACAATAGATGCGAAAACATGATGGAACATTGTCAGCCATTGTTTGAATTGTATTCTGGAAAACTGTTGTCTTTCTAAAGGATGTCGTGTGGAATAGCATCAGCTGCATTGATGGGGTCCTAGACTCCACGGTCTGTTGTCCTAAAAACTCTCAATTTTGCAGAAAACACAAATACTGTTGGCTTGAGCCCATCATTATGAGCTTGCGTGAACTTACCTGATAAGTGTGGGCCTTGTCCTGGAGAGTCTTCTACATTCTAATGTCCTGGGGACTCGCCCAAACTGCTGATGACAACAGCCTGCATGCCAAGTCTTCAGGTAAAACGTAGATAAGTGACGCAGATTCCCACTTTCTCCCTTAAAACAGAACTAGGCTGAGGATCTTGTGCTATGGAGAGTTCCGCGAGGAAAGCAAAGGTTTCTGTCCCTCCCAGAGCAGATGAACTGATGGCGCATCCACCCTTCAAACCTTGACATGTGTGAGTTCTCACACCACAACGGCTAAGAAACCAGAAAGTCAGGGCTTCCTGTCTCTGGTGGAGAGTACCTCAGCCTCTAACTGCAATACAGCCCTGAGCAGGGATATGCATTATCGCAGGTGTCCCAGCTGCTGTGCTGTGAACGTTAGCCTCATTCAGATTTGGGTTAGAATACCATGTAGTTCTTGTGTGTGTGTGTGTGTGTGTGTGTGTGTGTGTGTGTGTGTGTGTGTGCGCTTTGTCTTTTATCAACATAACCTGGTTTTGGTTTCCTCACGAGCCAGGGGTATTCCAAAGAGATGTTTTTCTGTTCTGTAATCCTCTCCTTTGTGACTCCCACGGTCAGCACAACTGAGTCATCTGACAGCTACACAGGATGCTCCTCGGTCCTGCCACTCGAAAGGACTGAAAAGTCATGGAGCAGAGGGATTTTTGCTTGCTAACTCATTTTTGGCTTTGGGTTGAAAAACGACATTGGTCAATCTCGGGCCATGAGGTGTTATTGTGATGAGGGAAGCCAGCCCAGAGGCCTGACAATGTTGTCTCCAAGTGTAGAAGAGAAGTCCTGAATGGAGACACATATAAGCATGAATTTGGCTCGCCCTTCTGTTCTGTTGAAATGGGCTTTTTAAAGACGCACGTCAGAATAAAAGGGTTTTACATCTGTCTTGTCTAATGATTAAACCATAAACATGGGCTTACCAACAGATCACAAATCAAGCACTCGGCATCAGCTGGTGAGTCTCCAGTGGGCGCTAGGGAGAAACTGCCACAGAACGAGACATCACCATCAGGGACTGGGTTTGCAATTTGCCCCTGGCAGGCAGGCTGAACCTCTGATTCTGATTCAGACATCTGCCACGTTGGTGCAGTCTGATTCTCCTCTGTGGAGCACTAACTATGACCTGCTTATAGCGTATAGTTGTCAGAGGCATGATCTCTTCCAAAACTGTTACGTTATATAAAAATCAAGAACAGAAAATGCTGTCCTCGTGTCTGTATGTGGTCTGTTATCTGGAAGAATGTTGTGAAAACACATTCATTTGGAGAACGAACAGTTCTCTGATGTCTTTGTGTGGGCTCAAAGCCCCACGATTGACATCACGTATCTTTCAAAGTTTACAGAAATGTATTTTAGGGGTTGCTCATCAAGAGTCAAAGATTCTTAAAGGACACTTTTTTTATCATTCGCATCAGTGTTCCAACAGAGAGATTCAGCACTAAAACTGTTGCTGATGGATGATTTACAATCTGTCCCTGTATTTCAACACTGAGGGCGCCATTTAATTAATAATTTATCAAGTTTAATCTTTCAAAGAAATGACTTCCTGTAAAGATGGGGGATTTCAAAACATGAACAATTAAACTAAAACTACACGTGAAGTATTTCATGGAACAAGATGTCATCTTTGATTTTGATTTTGAGTACTGTGTAGGCCATAGCACTTGTGGGTTTTGTGCCTGAATCACAGAAAAGTCCCTGATCGCCTGTTCTTAAAAAAGGTTACATCTGTTTGAATGCACCATCCTTAATACTGTAAGCAGAAACCACACTGATTTTTCTCATTTGTTCACTCAATACATTGCAAACCTCCTTGTTTACACGCTGAAATTGCAAGACCCATCAAAGGGAGATGAACTGTATTTCGGATTTTTAAAACTAGTTTCTTTTTCTTTCGTACGGCCTGTGAGAAGAAAGCAAACACAAAAAAAATACAAAAATACAAACACATCTTTTAAGTGGCTTCACTGACCATAGTTTCCTGTAAATCAGTTGTCAGCAGTGGTCAGCTGCATCAAGACTGACCAGAGGCCACAGTGGGGAATGGATGCTGGAAGGGGTTGTCATGGTGACAACCCATTGTTCTGTGCATTGTCCCTTGCTAGTGTCCACACAAGGACATCACGCCCTCGGGCTATTCATTCATACGCTGAATGGGCTGGCGTTCGGCTCACCTGTGAACAGTTACCTGACCGGCAGGTGCGGGTTCCTGGCTCAGCAGGAAGTTTTGTTGGGTTTTTTTTTTTATTGGCTGGTATTTTGTGGAAAAGGTGCAGTTTATTCCCTCCTGCCCGTCCTCGCACCTCCCCAGAAAAGTTCTTAAATTCGGCACAAAAAAGTTGTTTTTTAGGTAAAGAAGCTGTATGGAAAAAGTGTGCGTTTCTGCACGTGGGTATTTATAGCCCTTAGACACGAGCCAGCCTTGTTTAGATCTCTCTGGAGACTGACTTAAAATACTGGTGATGGTGATAATGAAAAGGAAAAGAGACATTAGAACCCTTTGCTGCGCTGAACAAGTGTCCCTGCCCTCGAAAGATTATGTTATGAAACTTGAGGGGTTGTGCACCAAAACCCAGTTCTCTCCAGAAAGCACATTTTCAATGTAGGTGTAACTCAAAAGGAAATCATACAAAATGTAAAACTACATTGAAAATGACATGTATACCACAGTTCTTTCAGCAGTGTCTGATATCATTGTCTGAAAATGCGAGCTGATAGCATGCAAAACCACATCGTTTTGTTGCGGTCTGCATGCTGAGCTGCAGTACTCACTGACAGGAAATAGGAACAAGTAGTGTTTGAATTCACATACGTACACTGCTGTAAAACAAGGTGCCAGTGTTCACATGTTATATATAGAAAGAAGGCTTGTTTTTTTTTTAAAGAACAGCTTTAAAGTATCCTAAAGGAATGAAGCATTTTTGTCACAACAGAAAGGGAGAACACACTCTCTTTTGCATGGAATCAGGAATAAACAATTACCAAACTGTCCTCAGATGCGTCCTATGGCCTCACCTGTCCAGGGTATTCTCCCCCAGTTGTCATCACAGGTTGCACGTTGCTTATGTTTTAATGTCCAGTTCTGTGGTCCTAGCATTCGTCAGTGTGTTAACTTCATGTTAGACCAGGTACAAACCAAGATTCCTTTGCCTACTATTTGTTTGACAAAACGCCTTCATTTTAACAGCCTGGGTTTAATCAAATGTTTGACCCACCTGGCAAATACAAAAATATCATATTATCCCAGTGTATCTGACTTAGATACAAGAAGCATTTGGAATCAATGGTACAAACAGGTGGGCTGACATTCTGATCATTACTCAGGACTTTCTCTGCAATGTCATGTAAAGCAACATTTCTACAAGTCAAGGTATTGGTAATGGAAGCACAAATCCTCTTACATTGTGTTTGTAAGGTTTCTCAGTCCTTTAACCCAATTCTACCGATTCTTTTGTGCTGACAAAAGGACAGGGCATTTTCTGAAATCTCTTCCAAACCTTTCTGTCAATAGAAAGAGGTGATGTCAGCTGCAGTACCAACATCACAGTTTCAGTTATCTGGCTTTAAAGAATTACGCACGCTGTGACATCAAGGCTTATTAGAGACTGCAGATCTAACCTATGCTTTGATGCATTTTAAAAAGAGCTTTTTTAGGTCAAACACACAACACAAGGTTTTATGGCTGAGCAGAGATATACAGTAGTATCCATTAAATACTATTCCTCTGATTAATCATCTTACTCTCAGGCCAGGGATGTAATTTGTACATGGAAGATAAAAATTGTCAGAAACACTACACAGCAACAGGGGGAGCAGATGATTTGAGTCTTAAGATCTTTGCTGCCAGAATGCAGGGTTTTTTTCAGTTCACCTGAAGTGATGACATTTGAAGAGCGGTCTTGCTCATTTGAAGTCAACACCTTTCACCTAATACACTTAGTCAGAGACTGCAACAGCATTCAAATCTAAACCTGCCCCTAGAGATAGCAATATGGGGAAACTTGTGAAAGCACATCAGATGTGGACAGTGGTTTACAGAATTACATTCATGTTACCATAACAATTCTGTCATATGTCTCTTAACAATGAATGTGATTTATCAGCCTAGAAATGCAAATTGTTGGACATGAACTCTAAAAATAAACCATGCTTGCATCACAGGTCTTTTGCATGTATTTTGCCCAGAGCTATTTATTGTATTTCTTAGCTACAAACAGCGGCATGCATTGTAGTTTAAAACATACATTTGTGTTGTTTCATCATTCTCTTAATCACAAAGCTCTTTAACATGTCTTGACGTGACAGGAAACGTGTACAGTATAATACACTTTGCTTTACAGACTTCATTTTAAACTTGTCTAAGAGTTCCTTATTTGATATAGTGTTTTTCATAAAGAGGATCATTGTGGTTTTGAAGCTGAATGATGGGCCTTCAAATAATGTGCTTATTGTTTGTGGGTATTTTCCTTTTTCCTGAAAAAAAAAATCTTTGTTTAGATGATAAATCTTGTTTATGTTTTATGAAAACTAAATTTTAACCCCCCCCCCCAACAGTGAAACATGTCAGGACACAAGAGGTGGCAATATAAAATGGAACAAGAAACATAAATTCGGTTTAAACAGGTAGGAAGAAGAGACAGTTGCTTCCTTGGTTTGTATTCTACTCCTCTCCATTTTCCAGTCAAGCTGCAGTTAACACTTTTATGGGGCAGTTATGAAGAACATAATGATCTCTGCACTTCAGGATAATGACTATCCAGTGGACAGAGAGCACTTCAGACCAGTGAGAAAGCCTCTGCTTGTAAGGGACAGCACACTGCATGAGCTGAATTACTGTACAGATACAAAACTGTCACTCTTTGTTATTGCTGACTGCCGTTATTCCTACCAGCAGGAATTTGCAAATTCACTTTATTTTTCTGTAGCCGAGAAGGCCTTGATATGTTTTATGATGTGTAATGGTTCGATAACGGTGATTAAAAAGCAATATGTGGCCAGCGTATTCAGCACGAGGTAATAAATCACAGTTACTGCTGTGCAGGGCGCTAGGCAGGCCAGCTCTGCCAGCACCAAGTTCTCATCTTCCTGCTGAGTTCTCTCGGCATCAGAGTCCAGAACGACGATACGTTGTTCTGTCACTTAGGGCTTGTCTTCTTTTTTTAAAAAAAAAATCAAGTTCTTTTAAAGAAGTATTGACAGAATACTTTTAAAGAAGTATTGACGCAGCAGCTTCTCAGATCAGAAGGACAGCGCGCAAGGCTGCGCTTCCCATTGATAAGGAGCGTGGATTATAGAACAAAAACCGACTGAATAGGCAAAAGTTCAGCCTTGAATTCAATTACAAATCTGCAAGCCAGGTGGAATATTTTCAGTTTAAAAACCATGAGTGATATCAGGTGGCCCTTTCTGGGTTTAAAACATTTAGTTTCCATCTGGCCTGGCAGTCATGTAGCAAGTATGAGAACACAACAGAAAACAAGGAACAATCTGGGTTCAGTAAGAGCAAATGGCGAAGAACTGTGACCTAGTGCCCAGGTCACTCCTGTTGTTTAGGTGAAAACTTAATGTTGCAATGCATTCAGGGTTTTGTTTTGCAGTGCACTTGGGTGAGCTGTTTCGCTGTTTGTGCTTGTGACACCGCTCATTCAGACTTGATTGAAAAGACTCGCTGGGGCAGCTACCCTGGTTGTATTTTGGACAGAATCCCCCGGGGCCTATATTTACTGGAGCACAGGAGAATGAAACCCAGGTGGGAACTATGCATCATTCTGCGCCCCGGGTAATGACAACACAATGGAAATCATGGTTTCTAAAACAGCTGCAAAATCAGTATCTACCAGACACAGCAGTGGAGACAAACTGCATTGTTTTGTCAATAGTCTCCAAACTGTGGAATGTGACATGACATGATAAACAAAATAAAGTTATTCTCTTTTTACCGATACCTGAGCACGTTGTGTTTTTTTCCAGAAAACAAGTGGAATACACTGATATTTCAGGCCCATCATTCATCCTCAATGATCTTTTAGAAAAGCCTTATTAAATAAGGAATGACTTTTTAGATAGGTTTAAAATTAATGAAGTGAAGAGAAGCCAGAGTGGTGCGATGGCACTGTGGCTAAGGATCTGCGCCTGTGGCTGGAAGGTTACTGGTCCGTATCCCGCAGCCGGCACAGGAATCCTACTCTGTTGGGCCCTTGAGCAAGGCCCTTAACCCCAACTGCTCCAGGGGTGCTGTATAAACGGCTGACCCTGTGCTCTGACCCCAAGCTTCTCTCTCCCTGTCTGTGTGTCTCATGGAGGGCAAGCTGGGGTAAGTGAAAAGACAAAATCGTAATGCAAGAGATTGTATCTGGCCAATAAAGTGATCCTATCTTTTGTCTTCTGTGAATCTTGTGTGGCCTGACCAAGAACTGAGCTGGTTCAGAATAAAAAGGAACAGGTAAAGATTTATTCCAGGCTGAAAGGAAAAGAAGGCTCCACAGCCGAAACATTGTGTCTTTTTTCCTTTCAGCGTGGAATAAACCTTTACCTGTTGCTTTGCAGCCTATGCATGCTGACACAGCTCCCTACCTGAACTTGTTCCAAATGTAGCTTGAGCTCAGTAGCTCAGACATCATCAGTCTAACCCTGAGTCACCACACAACTGGCAGTGTGAAGCCAGGGAGAGGGTTGGGTTTAATTGTCAAGGACTCTCTTGTTTACCTCCAGGCTGACAGTGATGTCATGGAGAGATGCTGCTCTAGTCCAATCAGAGTTAACCCTCCTGTAAGACACTGTGGAGCTTCCGGCCTGTCAAAAAATGAATGACATGATGGGAGGGCAGATAGGAGGGGCTTGCCCATTCATTTGTTTGCTACCCATGCAGAATGGAATCATTGCTAGGAGTGGAAATGTAAGCCACTGGTGATAGAATAAGTGGGTATAAATAAAACAACACAAAATTATAAAGGTAACTGTATTATATCTTTAATCAACACAGAAAAGCTGACAGAGAGAAACTCTCTCTGTCCCAGATGATCAAGAGGATTAATTCAGCAGCGGAAGGTGAAAATACATTCTAACATCACACTGCCAAAAACCATTGCTCCACTCCAGGGCCTGAACACCAGAGAGTCAAGACCTGGAAGCCTTTAAGCAGCAGCACCCAGGACATCAGCACCACAGGTAATGACGAAGACGTGACGTGACAAGATCACCCAGGCAGTGACACCACAAACACAAGATGAAAAGAAGGGGTGGTTGTTGGTGATTCTGTTCTCAGTGGTCCTTCAAGTGAGATATGCAGTCAGGAACTCAAATCAACAACACTTACAAAACCAAATGTCTATTTTTTTTTTACACACAGCTTTCAAAAGGTTGGTTTACATACAGGTGATTAAAATAAAGATCTAAGCATGTACCATAGCACATAGCAGAGGTCTGCATGCAGCTTCATTACATGCCCTGAATAAGGGAAAAGCTGCAGGCACATTCACAGCACCTTCTCAGGCCTGAAGGCTGCATTTCCCATTGATAAGGGGAGGCTGGATTACAGAACAAACGAACTGGGCTATCTGTTGCAAAAGGGAAAGTGCCTCTTTCAAATTTCGGGATAAGAATGAGTAGTCCTCTCCTGCAGCGGTGGGATTTTAACCCCAAGAAGAGGCAGTTGTGCAGCAATTCCTGGGAGTATCTTCAAGCCATCCATAGCAGCAGGAGAGGTTTAGCACGAAGCCCTGTTGCTGATGCTGACGCTATCAGGGAGCGGGGCAAAACGGCTCCTGTCTGATGCTCAGCCTCATGCGCTTGTTGCCCTTCCAAGGCCATGCGGTGTTTTTCGTCAAGAGCCCTCTGCCCCAGGGAGAAAGGACCGGTTAGAGAGGGGCAGCACTTGACAACCCTGAGCAGAGAAGAATGCAAGCAGCTTTTTCACTGCCTCTCATCGGAGACTCAGCAGACATCTTTGAAATGCACTGACGCTTCAGCGCAGGAGTGTCAAAAGTAGCAATACCCTCCCCCCCACCACCACCACCACCACCACCACCACGCTCCTGTTTAAAAGGCGCTGGCGGAGCTTCCCAGCGGCCCCCGGGCCGGGGGAGCTGCTAGCACAGGGAGAACCTGCGGGCGTTGATGTTCATCTTGGTCAGGCCGATGTGTTTGAGCGGCATGGAGAGGGCGAAGGCGGCCTTGAGGGGGATGTCGCAGAGCAGGTCGGACTCCTCGCCGCACTCCTCCAGCCCGTAGGTGGCGTCGTCGAGCATCTCCCGGTGCCGGTGGCACACCTGCTCCACCTTCAGGCGGTGGATCTCCCCCCGCAGCTTCATCAGCTGCCGTGCCAACTGGTCATCCTGCACCTGCATCTCCCTCTGGACAAGGACAAGCAGGCGGTATGCTGAGTGACACACCTGCGGACCTGTCACTCAGCATACCGCCACTCCTGCTCCCAGCGCCAGGACCGATTCCATCCCTCAAGACACATCGCGGCCGTATCGATCTTGTCTCGCTTAACCGAGCAGCTTTTAATCACTCCTTCCTGTCTCCACATGATCGCGCTGGCCAGACGTGGCCGGACCAGGGTTCTGCCTCAAGCTGTGCTGCTGCTCCTGCTGTTTAGCTTGGCCACAAGACATCGGGCCTGTTTATTCACTAAAATCAAGCTCAGAGGCCATGGCAATGGAGAGAAGTAATACCCGCGGTCTCCAAAAGGAAGAATTCCCTGACATCACGTACAGTACTTTACAGGACAGTAGCACATCCCCACACATACCTCACGCTGAATGGTTCTACATCACCTCTTACAGCAGGCCTTTCCTTTGAATCTATGCCTTAATTCACTGTTAATTTTTAAAGATCTGATCAACTGCAGAACATTACAATGATGCACACATTGATACGATTTTAAACAAAATAATTGCCAAGCTACTGTATCTGGGGCTCATAATGAAACTCCATGACCTCTCTGTGCTTCCCACCTGTTTACTGAGGGAGGGCCAGCTGTGTGCGAACAGATGTACCTGCACAATACAGGCCTCCATTCCATCAAAGTCCCCTGGCCCCTTAAAACAAATGATTTTCTCTACAGCGTCTCCCTGTGTTTCAGGCTTGATGGTAGTGATTAGATAGAGGTATGGGCAGATTGGTGAACTGAGAGGAGTCAAGACAAAGTTCAGCTGCACACAATACAGCAGCAGAGGCATAGGTCTGATAGATTTATCTTGAAACAAGTTTTCTGGTGCACGCCTAGAGCAAGTATTCACATTAAATGTCCCTCGCATAACCAGCAGTTGGCTGTGTACCAATTGACTGTAAGCATCTTACCAATTAAAAAACAGCCCTTTAATAAAGTTGTCTTTATTTTAATTGTCGATTGTAAATTGAGTTTTGTTTGTCTGGATAAAGCATGCTGTTGTTATCATTATTATTATCTCTGTTATTTAGGGGTTTTTTTAGAATATGTTTTATTCTGATTTTAAACTTTTATGGAAGGAATTTTAATTTTGGGAAAAACAATTCTACTATGCGGATCAAAAAGTTAACCAAAATAAAAAAAAAAACTAATTTTCTTTTCCCTTTCATCAAAACGGACCTAACATTTTTAAATGAAAAAAGCTATTCATCTCGAAGCAAAGTTGAAACAACGCGCAACAAAAGCTGTTCTGCATGTACTGCCAGGTTTTGTTTTATTTGTATTGCTTACAGTTTTTAACATAATCGGAGTTTTGGGGTTAAGGTTCCTAAGTACCTCAGAAACGTTTTCCTATCCAGAGAAGCGTCAATCTAAGACATCACGCTGTATTTAGGACGTGAACTTTGGAGGTGACCCACCAGTCTAAACAGGTGTTTGCCTACAGGGTGACATTTAAATTCCCCTCTTACGTTCACAGAAAAAAAGACAAAAGTTGAGTACAACCAGGTGAGATCTGACGTTTAGAAGATATATATAGTAAAGCCTCGCACTTCACATCTTTACACGCCCTTGATGTTACAGGTGCAGCATGTTACCACATGAAACAGCATTTATGTTTACACTGCTTTGGAAAAGGTTAATATCCCAGACTTTTATCGATTAAACGTGCAATGCGCACGGGTTCAAAAATAACACAGTAATTCTTCTTGTTCATTCCACCAATGCAATGAAGCTGTCAGGTTAAGACGCGGTATACCGACGAGGTAAGACAGCTGAACCGAGAACACACTCCACAAAACCGGCTGATTTAAAGGCAAGTAGAGGTGTGAACTGGAGAGAAACCAGCTCGCCAGCAGGTGGGAATGTATCCGCGAACAGGCGCTTACCAGTTCTTTTCTGAGCCAGTCCAGGGCATCATCCAGCGTGTCAAAACCGCAGATGTTCCTCACAGTGACGCGGGAGTCCCTGTTCTTGCAGCCTCCGAGGTCCGGGCGCGTCTCCTCTCCAGCTCGGTACCCCACGCCGGCGCCGCGCTGCGGCTCGGTCCCGCTCTGCGGCTCGGTTCCGCTCTGCTCGCGGGTGCCCCGTTTCCAAGGCCGGCTCTGCAGCCTCTCCTTCCACTCCAGATAGGAGGGTCGCCGGGTTTGGAGCTTGAGCTTCTCGGTCAGCGCTTTAACGCTGTCCAAGTCCTCCAGCTCCCCGTCTGAATCCCCCTCGCCTCCGAGCTCTTTGAACTCCATCGTGTGCGACATCTGAGCCAAGAACTCAGTTCTCCAGCGGATTCGCTCGGTCCTGTACTGAGAGTCCTCTTGCTGTCAGTCACTTCGCCGTTTGCCCTGGGAGGATAACTGTTACTTAAGTCGGAGGTGCTGTCAGATTCCCATTATTTTTATAGCTCTGCGGAGCCGCCCCTGTTTCTGTCTAGAGGAAGCGAGCCGGAGCGAAAGGGAATAGAGATAACGTAACTAGGGAAGTAAGTCGACCGACAGCCTTCTGTTAGCGGTTGTTATTTCAGCTAATTAACAAATAAATGTTAGCCTCCAGGTTCCCCGACGTTACACTTTCCTGCGGAGACTATAAATATTGCATGCATTATGTTAAGTAAATAATGCTTAACCTCCTTACTGCTACGGTTTTCCATTGCGTTTAATAGGCTCGGGATGTGCCATCAGGTAGATCTTATCGTTAAATTAGCAATGGGACACAGTCATTTGTAAAAAGAAAAAAAGGTGCGCATACAAACATTTAGTGTTCATCAAAAACCATTAGAAGACATGCATTTGTTCAGCTCGTTTTGTGTGAGTCTGGGTTGTAAACGATTCCAGAAACATTTCTCTTCACTGTAGGGGACTTCTGTGAAGTTTAAGTACGCAGACGATATGGCCCGGCAGGACTGTTTACCGAGGATGATAGAGAAGGGGTGGAGAATTACTCTGAACAGATCAGTAAACTAGAAAGGCGGCGTCAGTCAGGCGCGCTTCATATATATATAATGTTGATAAAACCAAGCAACTGGCTACTTGTGACAGTAATATGTTAGATTTACAATCTCTCTCACCCTGTAGAGGCTCTTCAGTGTTTCAAATACCTATGAACACAAATGGACAATCATTGAACGTTTCCACAGAATGCCAATGGCATTTTTCAGAAGGGTAGGCTAGTCAGTGTAAAGTTTCAATCGGGAAGTTTAAAGTGTTTGGGGGTTAATATAAACATTTTAGAGAGAACGTTAGTAGAAAGCATCCTTACCTTTGGTATCATGGTGTGGTAGGTATCCTGAGCATTAAGGGCAAGAGGAAATGAGCCTGAATTGTTAATACTGCTAGTAAACGTGGCCGTCCACAGAGCTGATATTATATTGCAGCTCAAAGGAAAACTCAGCTGATCATTGACTACACCTTTTCAACAGCTACCTTCAGGAATGCGTTTTAGGCCAAAAAGAGGCTACTAGAAATCTTTTGTTCCCTGTGCAATCGATATGCAGTATTAAACGCAGCTAAGTGATTGTTTTCTGTACGAAGCTGTCTGTTGAACGTAATGTTAGTGTAATATTACAGCAACACAGTGGGCAGAGTGAGATGTCGGTATTGTATTGTTGCGTGTCTAGGACTGTTGTTTGTTTTTAACGCATATTTATTTTCTGTTGAGTGTTATTTGTTTTTTATTTTATTTTTATGCTGCTTCCACCCTTTTGAATGGACAATAAAGGTGAATAAAGATAAAGATAAAGGCTTATCCAAAAGGACACACCATTCATAAAAGTATGATAGCATAAACGTATTTATGGCACCGTAAATGAAAATCCATTTGAATCTCATTTAATAAACAACGTAAGGTGAACTACTGAATACTTTCTTTTTCTTCTAAAAGCGCCCCTAGACACAAACCTTGCGAGTGGACTCTTAGAAACAGTCTTACTAGTTCGACAGAAATGTTACAGGTCTGCAGAGAAGCCTGTAGGTCAACTATACGCTATTTTCACAAGGGCCAAGACGAACTGCAGTGGTGAATCAGGGTTACAAGCTGGTGCGATTTTTAGGTTTGACCTGCAATAGACGGACAATCATTGTTCGTCTCTAACTCTCAGGGGAAAGAATGACCTTCAGGACTGGCGTGCCGTAAAAATTAAAGACAACCGCGAACATCTTTCTCCCTATGTGTGTTCAAACACCCAAACATTTCCAGTAACAAACGCGGCAACAGTGGGTTTAGGTAACTCGCTGACACAGCAGATAAAACTGGAAACTAAACAGACAGGTACATGGAATTTAAAAAACGCAAACAACTCAAGTATAGTTTAAAAAAGATGGGCACATTGCTTTATGCATGGGTACATTCCGGATTTCAAGCCTGCGACATTTCCGCATGGTTCGACAGGTGCCTGTTAACTCGCACATTAGAAATGTAGGTACGGAAATTGTGGGCAGGACCGAGGTTATATGTCACTTGAGAAGTAAGGTGCCTGGTTAAATAGACAAATAGCACCCCCTTGTGACTATACCTGTGTGCTACTTTAACATTTCTTTTTGAATGAGAGGGCTAGCAGCTATACGCTCATAAAATGAACATCTTTCAATGCACAAAAGCATCGAACCTAGCGATAAACAGTAATAAAGACAGTCGTGGGTCCTTTTTCCTTCATTATTATCAATAAAAGCTATTTCCGCTTTACGAAGGGCGAAACTCAATTCAGTCTGAATCAAAACTGATCAAAACGGATTCCTTTACAGGAAAAGAGTCCAGAGAGAGGGCTGCCGGTGTGTGAATAGGGCTAAGCGACTAAGGATCCAGCCTGACATCCTGCAGCCGGGCTGATTTTCAGCAAAGGTCCCGTGTCCAGGACATCCAACCTGCCCGCATCACCGTCTGAGCAAACCAAACGTCTACAAATGCCCCGCAGCACAACGTCAGATTATAATTATTAATGATAATTATAATGATGATGATGATGATAATGATGACGAAGAAGAGTGTTAGCTGATCAATTTCCAGTGTCCCTGCAATGCACACGCTGTCCTAAGGACAACGGTCCAGGGGAATAGTTCTGGTTTCGAGTGGGTGGGTGTTTACGTCACCCTGGCTGTGAAATTGATCACAACCCTTCCTGAAGAAGATCGAATACCTCTGTAGGCAAGCGCCCCCTGTTTTCGTGACCCTCGCAGCTCGCTTCCACCGCCGAGCGAGCGACCGAGAGCTCGCCCAGCTGACTGCTGGAGCAAGAAACCCGTTTCCTGTCGGTGTGGAGCTTCGCCGCGCTCAGCGTGTGGCACCCATGTCGCTTCTGAGTGCGGACAGTCGGAGGTTGCACAAGATCTGCAGCAGGGCACTCACTTCCTTTTCTTTAAAGAACCATACAAGAAAGCGAAAGATTGGACTCCCTTTTCTTATATCTTGACTTTGGCTCAACGGGACAAAAATGTCCATCTTTGGAGCACGGCTACTCGAGGCCACTGGCGCTTCAAAAAGATGGAAAGCTCTGTGCCTGGGATAAAATATGCGGATATTCTTTTGGTTTTGGTTTTGCAAGGTGGCGGGGGAGGGGGGCGGATATACTTTTGGAGCAAGATTACTTCGCGTTGTGAGACAGTGCGCTCGGCGCGCAGCTCAGTGCCTGCGCTGACTGGCTACATGCGTCCTGCGCTGGTCCTGCAGCCCCCGCCTGACAGCGCCTCGCCCGAGCCGGCCTGCCATGGAGTTCTCGGAGCTGATCAAGACGGCCAACGTGGAGGACGTGGTCCTGACACGACCGTTTCACCCTCCCGTGAAGGGGACGCTGTGCGTGACCGGACACCACCTCTTACTGTCCGCTAGGGACGGAGAAAGCAGCGTGGAGCTTCTGCTTCTCCTGAGGAACGTCGATGCTGTGGAGAAAAGGCGAGTACCAGAGGCTTGAGAGAAGAATCCGGTCGATTCATTTGCTTAGAAAGTATTGATTGACTGACTGTCGCAGTATTGCTTGTAAACCACACAGTCATAACAACAGCTGCGTTCTGATATGAAAAATATTTAATTTAAAGGGATAAAAAAACATTTTAGTTTGTTTTTTTTTTGTTTTTTTTTTTGCTGTTTCAAAACAGAAATGAAACCAGATTTGGAAATAGGGGGTAAAAAGAGAAACTAGATAGCACTGTTACAAAATATCAGACTTTACCAGCTACGCGATTTCTCCAAAACCATTGGCAAACACGCTTGGCAAGTGTAAAACTACGCTGGAAAGATAAGATTGTGCAAAGGGTAAAAGAGCTAACAAGCGCCTAGGTATATCATATGAAGGGGATTGAAAAGCTAATAGATAATGTTTTTTATAAGACTCTGCCCCGGGCTGTTTACTGTCTATAAACCTTTCAAAGTAGCTGGATTGTTTTCAATTTGCTTATTGCTATTGTAAAACTGAATCCACACTTAAAGTAAACACACAGTTCTGTTTGTCTTCATGACTTAAGGGTTTCTCCATTACTTCTTTAATGACTTAGTGACTTGGGAGTCCTTCCAAACTAAACATGCAGACATATATTTTAATGCAGAAATAGGAAGCCTTTTCCTTTCTGCATTAGAATGGTCTTGTTTTCCCTTGAGCATACACTCAGTGTGTGAGGCATTAAGACAGTGTTTGAGGCAGTCTGTTAGTGTCTTAGGTTGAAAGGCAGAGTGTGAGGAGGTCAATGTGTGAGGCAGTCAGTATGTTAGTCAGTGCGTGAGGTAGTCAGTCAATGTATGAGTCAGTCAGTCATTGTGTGAGGCATTAAGACAGTGTGTGAGTTAGTCTGTGTGTGAGGCAGTCGGTGTGTGAGGCAGTGTGTGAGCCAGTCACTGTGTGAGACAGTAAGGCAGTGTGTGAGGCACTCATTGTGTGAGTCAGTAAGGCCGTGTGTGAGGCAGTCACTGTACAGGAGGCAGAGTGTGAGTTTGTGACCATCACCATGTCAGCCAAGTCAGTCAGGGTGTCCTTTAGTGTCTCAGTTAGTTAGCTGATAGGCTGTTTCTGGTCAATAGCACAATCCATCAAATTTAGTTCAAAGTCTTTTGCTGCATTAGTGCTGGAAAACTGAAATATAATTTTGCACCTTGAAACATATCAGTGGTAGACTAAAACAGACTGTCCATTAATTTCAGCACTTACAGTGGAAACTGTAAACCAATGATCAGTTCATCAAACCTATTCCAGACAGACGTGGTATAGGTAGATATAACTGGAGTTTGGTAACTTCAGAGTTAAACAGTTAAACACTAAATCTGACTACAGTCATACTGTACATTAAAACTACAGCAAATCATTTGCCAGAAATTAAATGACTACTTGTGCAAACACAATGAAGTTCTTAAAATATGATCATTGCCTTGAGTGATATCAGGTCGGAAATCTCTTATGTTTCTTTACAAACTACATAATAGAAGGATGGGTCTGTTTTCAAACACAGAGCAAAGAAACAGGATTTGACTGCTGGAAAGTTTCCTGTTTGAGCTCATCTGGAACAGGATGAAGAAATGCTGGCATTGTTTGTATAAAGTATGCTGAGTGTTGTATGAGCCCATTCGGTAATCTGCTGGTGAGATACTGACTTTAATGCTGAAGCCTTTCCCCTATTTAATTTCATGTGGCCTGTTTTCTACACACACAAAGAACATGTGCTGTTGACCGCAGCTACAGTAGATGAATCAACTAATTAATTCATTTGCTTTAAAAGAACAGCTTCTCTAACCTGAAGCAGAGGAGGGTAAGCAAGGAGGTTTTGTCACATTTCCCCACCAGATAACACGACTCTGTAAATGAACACTGCAACCTTGTGAAACTCATTTAATTACCTGTGCATTCCCTCTCATCAAGCCCGGAGAGGGTCTTTATAAGCTCTTATTATTTTGCTGAGATTCTGTAGGTTAGAACAGGGATGGAAACTAAATTCCTGGAGGGCCTAGTGTCCTCTGGGTTTTAGTACAGCTCAAGAAGTCCATCAAGCAATTAACCTATTTATTTTGTTGATTAGATCTTTTTTTTTTCTGAAGGTGGTTTACAGCTGATCACTGAAGAAAACACACTTTAGTAACAGTCCAGTTAACACAACTTCAATCCTGCCTGGAGGTGTTCACTGTTAATTAAATAATTAGTGGCGTAACTGAGAGAGGTGGAACAAAATCCTGAAGATGCTAGGACCTCCAGGAACAGAGTCTGTCAAGCCTGATTTAGACAGAATAAAAGAGAAAACATACACACTGAAATTGACCATACAGCATGTAAGACATGAGGGTGATGAAGCGATAATGGTGTAAAGTGATCTCTTCTTCCCTGAAGCTAAGCCCATGTATTCTAACACCACTGAATGATTCTAAAACACTTATCAGTTTCCTGGTCATATTTCCTGGTTCTGGTAATACTGACCCAAGTTTAATTGTCTGCTGTGCAAGAGCTCATAATGATTAGAGTTAAGAAATTGGACAGTTATTACAATTTTGTAATAAATAATGGAAATGTTTTTATTATACAGTATATATTAATCTGAGAACCAACACTGAGAGTGACACTCAGTGTGGAGTCACCACCCTGACAGAAATGGAACAGATTGCAGCAGACCATTGAATCTGGGCCAGTATTAGTTTCCCAGGTACCATTTTAATGTGGCTGATTGTTCCATGATGCTTCTGGCGACTCTGATCAGAATCTGCCCCAACTGTGGTGACTCTTCACAGCTGGTGTGCAAACTGTGGCTCTAGACAATTTACTCTGGGGTGCAGGATACTTCAGAAATGCAAGAAACAGTTCAAACGCAGTGAAAAAGCTTTACTGTTTAATCATCCCGGCTCTCAAGAGCCCCTCAGGAGCCTGAGATGTCCACTGTGTCTCTGTGTCACTAACCCCAGGGCACTAACCTGTTGTCTCTCCCTGATCAGTGTTGAGAATCTAGTGGGATACCCAGGCCACCTGCTTAGGAAGTCTGGCCAGTGTGAAAGGTTGGATATGAAGACGTGTGTCTTTTTTTTCCTTCCCTTGCGTCTGCTTTACCTGTCTGCCTGTTACAAGACCGCATTGTGCTTTGGCAACTGGTACGCTGCATTAAGCAATAGCTTTCTGCTCAGTGTTAAGCCTGAAAAGCTGATAAGCTGAGTGCATGCTCCTGTGAGGTTCAGTTACAACAGCGGTGAAGATGTCAGATACTGCCTTCATGCTGTGAAGTTTCAACAGTATACTGTGCTACACAAGCTCCTGGTTACTCTCCTCTTTGGATCCGTTACCCGACCTTCACTCTGCTGAACAGTTTTTGATATTTTTTCCATTCCCACAGCATATATCAAAACATTCTGCAAACATATCATTTTTCCTAGTTTGTTAAATATTTTAGCAAGATACCTTTTTCAGTAGGATTTAACAAAACTAACCCAGTACCCTCTTGCGTTGGTATTTAGCCTCCATCTAAACGTTTTTTATTTCTTATCTCTGGAATAGATACTCATGGCTCTACAGTTCTCAAAGGGTCATGAGTTTCTGACAACCAGTTATTTTTGAAATATGGCAGTTACATTCTGGGCACATCCTACATATATGCTGGTGTTCAAATTAAAAAATTTGTTAAAAGTTAAAATGCTTTACATTTTTTAAATGGTCATAAAATGAGAGCACAGTTCACATCTCACTTGGTTTTGGTGAATCTTTTGTGTATTGATATGGCTACCTGATTCATTTACTGAACTGCAAGGGTGAAGAACACATGACAGAGATACAGATCGTTAACTCACATTCACTGCATGTTTAGAGTCTGTTTAAAAAAGAGGTTGGGTCAATGAACGTTTGATCATGTCAGGAATCCTCAGCATGAACAAAACTTTGATGACTCACAAAGTGAAATCCTTTCACGAAATGGATATCTTGTCATTAAAATCCACACTATCCAAAGTGGAACAGTAGGTATATAGCCATCTGTGCATAAATCACACAGAAAAGATACAGGCATTGAAATGCTTCTCCAAAATCTCAACACTAACAGTCCTCTAGGAAACACTTCTAGACTTGTTTTATGGTATGAGAATTGACCCTCCTGTGCTTTTATCTTCCTGCTTTAGATAAATACTACAAACTACTTGCTGGCTAAGAAAGACCTTTTTTTTTCTTTTTCAGTTTATTACTGCCAAGCCTTGTTTTTCCTGAGCCCTGAACTTCATTGCAGATGCTCAAACTAAAGTCTGGACAATGCAATGTACAGTGGAAAGTTTGTTGATCGTATGTGTGCTTTATTTAGGCCTGCTGGGTCTTCTGGATCCATTACAATCAAATGCAAAGACCTCAGTGTCCTACAGCTGGACATCCCTGGCATGGAGGAGTGTCTGAACGTTGCCAGCTCTATTGAGGTAAAACAACTGCTGCTCATTACTCTCTAGGTTGCCTGGTGGTGCTGACACTTCAACAGCTCCCTTGTGTAACTAAAACCAACATCTCGCAAGGCTTACTGATGCATTTCCTCCTGCTGGTGTCTTTCCAGGCTCTCTCCTCCCTGGAGTCAGTGACAGAGATGTACCCCTTCTTCTACAGACCCACTACACTGAGCCTGCAGAACAAGTGGGGCTTGTCTACCCCCGAGGAGGACTTTCAGCAAATAGCTATTCACGTAAGCACGCCTACAGCGGGCTGCAGACAGTTTCTAATGCTTTAAGCACCAGACCTGATGCTTCCACCCCCCAGAAAACAGCCGAGATCATGCTAAAAGAAAAGTCCTCACACAAAGAAAGTTTAGCATTTCATGTCTGAATCCTATGGCTACAGTTAGATTGAGTCTTTGGGGGAAAAGCAACGAAGGTGAACACATAGCGAAATCAGAGGCATGTTTCTGACTTTCAGCATGTGCCGCCTCTCTCAATAACGCGACAGGAAGCAATTCAGAGGGGAGAAGGAAGTGAAAGGGTGGGCACAGGCGAGGGTGTGCGGGTATCACTTCCTGCTCAAGGGGGGAAGTAGGACAAGACAAGTGAAACTCTGAAGCCCTGCTTAACATGACAGCAAAAACCCTTTACTTGCTAAAGTTTAATAACTGCTTGGAAGAAAAACGTAGCAGCCACTCCACCCTGCTGCCCTCCCACTGCTTGAAAACCATTTCAGGAGAGAATAAAAGCCGTGAGGCTTCTGTGACATGCTGACATGCTGTGAGTCTGCCCACATCGTACAGGAGATCCTGTCATGAGTCATTTTGACTTCACTTCTAGTATAAAGCACTGTCCCTGCTGCCTGCTGCCCAGTCGCTTTTAGAAACCGCGCCTCGTCGGGCTCCTGTCTTGCAGAGTGAGCGCTGGAGACTGAGTGACGTGAACAGGGACTTCTCTGTGTGTCCCACCTACCCCCCCACCGTCATCGTCCCCAGGGCTGTGGAGGACGAGCAGCTGAGGAGAGCCGCCCGATTCAGGCAGGGGGGGCGGTTTCCCGTGCTCAGCTACTACCACAGGAAGAACGGCAAGGTAACCCGCCCGCCAGGCCCAGCGAGGACCCCTCGCGCAGTCGCTCTTGTCTGGAGCGGTCCAGAGCCAAGCCAAGAAAGATGCGGTGGTCAAGAACAGTGAATTCCCAGCAGGAAATAATAATCATACTCTTTACAATTACATAGCACCTTCCTGGACACTCCACTCAAAAGCGCTTTACAGGTAATGGGGATCTCCTCCACCACCGCCAATGTGCAGCCCTACCTGGATGATGAGATGGCAGCCATAGTGCACCAGTCCGCTCCCCACACACCAGCTCTCAGTGGGGAGGAGAACAGTGATGAAGCCAGTTCAGAGATGGGGGTTATTAGGAGGTCATGATTGGTAAAATCCAGGCTTGGAAATTTGGCCAGAACACCATAGTAACACCCTACTCTTTTCGAGAAACACCCTGGGATTTTTAATAATTACAGAGAGTCAGGACCTCGGCTTGACATCTCATCTGAAGCACATCTCCTTTTTCACAGTATAGCGTCCCTGTCAATATACTGGGGCATTAGGACCCACACAGACCGCAGGGTGCGTGACCCCTATTGGTCCCACTAGCAGCTCTTCCAGCACCAACCTTAGCTTTCCCAGGAGTCTCCCATCCAGGTACTGACCAGGCTCACCCTGCACACCAGATGAGCAGCCAGCCGTGAGTAGCAGAATGATACAGTATACTGTAGCTGATGGCAATTAATAATTAGCTAAGCTAGAAAGCAGGACCTTCTGGAGATGCTTCTAATTCCTTCTGGTGTATATTTATTTATAAGCATAATATGACTTTTGTGTTCTTAAATCACACTTTAAACCTTAAAGGTATTAAGTGGCTGAAGTTAGCTATGCTGTGCTGAAGAATTCTAATTAAGGTATGTGTCCTTGGTTGTTAACAGTGACTTTTGAGAGTTCTTTTTCCTAGTATTGTGAAATGACCACATCGATTTCATATTTACCTTTCCAGAATCTGTCCTCCATATAATCTTGCCTCCCTAAATCCCCTCCACCTGACTGATGCTTTGTGAAGAGAAGTTCTGTGTTAATGCCTTAGAGATTATTCCTCTTGCCGTTCTTCAATCTCAGAAAAAGTTTGCTCTTCCTGACAAGCCACAGTGGCTGAGAGTCTAGCTAAACATTTTGAAATATATAATATATAGGCATGTGTGTGTACAGGGAACGGCCATCTTCTGTCCATGCACTGTAAGTGAAAACAAAACTCGCTGTCTGTATCATTGATAGAAGTAGACAAACCCCAAAATAGGCAGTATGGCGGCACTATTCCTCTATAAATAAAGCACGCAAAATAAACAGTGTGTTCTTCAGCTTGGGAGCCCAAGCTTTTTCTTTGTCTCACACACTCACTTTGCTGAAAACTCACCCACATCCAATTCCAAAAACAGCTCTTTATTTTTATGAACTCTCGATCTCCTGCAAAGTCCACTCGGCAGTTCCCCTGGTGAAATAGTGCAGTCACTAAATACAGCTAATATGACAGCGCCCGTGTGCTCTAGTCTGCTACCACAATGAGCAAAGTCTTACCACAGCAGCCAGCTGCAGACGTACTGTATTCACAAGCTGGCAACAGCAGAGGGATATTAATCTGATTCTGTCCCTTTCAAAGATACCACTGTGCTGAATTAGAGATTTCTGCCTTACAGATGACAGTAGTATTGTTCAGAGTGGCTATACAGTACAACAGCTGCAGAATGTCAGAAAGTACTGAAACGCTGAAGGTACTTTCACAAAACGCAACATGAAGGAGCTTCTCACTTGACTTTTTTTTTCAGACACCTCTGAGAATTGCAGAGCTAAAGTGAAAATCCTCAGTTCCGTCTGAAAGCCTGTAACTGTAGCGCATGTTTGTCACACTTTCGAAATGCTAACTGTGATAAATGTGCCTTTTCACCAACAGCTCTCATCTTAACAGGAGTTCAAAGTGCCAGTTAAAAAAGAATTCGCATGCATCTGCAACATGTCTAAGCATGATGTGCTGGGCTTTATGCCAGCAAACACTGTTTTGAGAAAACTGACCTTCTGAGTGCCTCTTATAATCAGACTCACTTTATTTGCCAAGTGTGTTACATGTGCAAGGAATTTGGTCTGGTGCAAACACATAGCACTTCACACAAAGAACATGCACAGCCCACAATTTTAAACATTAAATACACACTACGTGCTGTATTCGTGTGTTCTGGTCAAGCAGGGTGATGGCAACAGGGAAGAAGCTGTTCTGATGCTGGGCAGTACTTTATAAGACCCAAAACCCTGTGCCCAGCTGTGTTTTGATATCCTCTACAGTTAGTGCAGAATTCCTCGGATACCATAACAAACATCTTGGACTTTTTTAAATCCTATCTAAACAGCAGATCTATTCTGCGCCTAATGACTTCCACATGAGTTTCCCCATGAGAGTGAGAACAGTGAGAAGAAATGCAGAGAGGAGCACGTGAGCACACAGTCTGCAAACAGGCCTGGGGATCGGACGTATTCTCGAAGGCCAATTTAAAAAAATTATGAAGTTTGTTTGTTTGTTTTTCCAGTGAGCCTCTATTGCTATAGGTATGGGTTTCCAAACTGGGGGTGGGATCTGAAATTGTCTAGGCTGCCATTCCCTCAGCTAGTTCAGGTAGGGAGCTGCGTCAGCGTGCATAGGCTGCAAAGGAACAAGTAAGAGCACCCCTGAAGAAGACTCCACAACCGAAACGTTGCATTTCTTCTCTTTTCTTTTTGGAATGGAATAAACCTTTACTTGTTCCTTTGCATTCCTCAGCTTGGCGAGTCAGACCAAATAATCTCTTCCTTGTCCCTCTATTAGACTGAACAGACTGAAGTTGGAAATCACTTGCAAAACAAAGAATCTGAAACGAATAAGGCGGCTGGAATAAGTGGTTTGTTTCTGATTGGGCCGCGGGGGAAAGGAAGGGTGTGGGGAACGGCTCGCGAGGAATTCGGACCTGGTGCCGGCAGGCCTGAGCCCCTCCCGTCTCTCCCCAGGTGATCGTGCGCAGCAGCCAGCCCCTCACCGGCGCCAACAGGAGGCGCTGCCGGGAGGACGAGCTCCTGCTCCAGGCGGTGATGGACGGCTCCGAGCGAGGCTACGTCATCGACACGCGCTCCCCACAGCTGGCCCAGCAGGCCCGGGTGACGGGGGGCGGCTTCGAGTCCAAATCCAACTACTGCAACTTTAAGAGGCTGCACCGCCACCTGGAGAGGTGGGAGACGTGAGCAGGGTCGATGGTCTTGCGCTGAGGCAGGGTCTCTAGTGCCCCCTGCTGGCAAAGTAGTGCAGGACGCAAAACATTTTGGCGAAATTCTTGCGTTCAACTCCATCCACATCTTTGTGTTTCTGCCTGGTTTTTTCTTTCAACACATTAATGAGGATTAGTGCTCAGCAGAACAATACAGCACAGATGTTTCGATCTCAGACAGACATATGGTTTACTTGAAGCAGTAAAAAGAAGCAGCACAGTTGTAATACTGTATATATAGACACTCTGTGAAAGAACATAAGAATGGTTCTAAATGAGAGGAGGACATTCAGCCCAGTTGCTAGCTAGTAGCTAACTGATCCGAGGATCATCTTATCTGACCGTTTATTTAAAGAATCCAGGGAACCAGCTCCGACAACATGGCTGGGCAGCTTGTTCCATTCTCCCACAACCTCCTGGGCAAAGAAATGCCACCTGTTCTTAGTTTTAAGTGCACTTTTTAAGTGATTGTGCGAGAACGGTTCTTGAATCTTTAAAAACTGCCTGTGCCTGTGCGAATCTGATTGATCTTGATTTTATGAGATTAAATGAATCTAGATTAGATTCATTCATTAGATTGAATGAACCGATTTTCAGACACACTGCGCAGAGGCTACAGAAACTGTGTCCCCGACAGTAGGACTTGGCCAGCACTGAATAAATACAGCGGTTGACCCTGAAACCAGGCAGGAGAAACGTGGCAAAAGAGAAAATCATCTTTCTGCGGGTGATGGAGCAGGGGACAGGACTCCACGACGGCCTCTGGTTACACTCATGCCTTGTGTGTTGTGTCGCGCAGGGGGAAGGCGCTTCAGGAGAGCCTGATCAAGCTGGTGGAGGCCTGCACTGACCAGTCCAACAGCACGGACCGCTGGCTGAGCCGGCTGGAGAGCTGCAGGTGGCTGTCGCACGTCAGCGCCGCTCTGGTGGCCGCGGGACTGCTGGCGGAGTGTGTGGAGCGGTGAGCCCCCGCCGGTATTTACAGCTGATGCTTAATTCGAGTATCTCTAGCAGCACATGTGACTGCTGGAAAGGTTACAGAGAAGAGGAGGGTTTAATAGCATATCTGGATAGCTTGTTCCAGTCTCCCACAACTCTTGGTGTAAAGAAATGCCTCCTATTCTTCCTCTTCATCCACTTCCTCTTCCACTGTAAGCAGATTACGCCCTGCCCAAGATGAGATACCGTATGAAACTGCTGGTGAAAGTGATGAAACCCATTTAAACAGACGGGTTGGATTTCAGCAATCGTGGTGAAGCATCTTGGTCAAGAACACTACATTGGTGTCATCATTGATCATCACTGATAACTTAAAAATGAGGCCGTCTCACACACGAAGAACACATCAGATCGCAAAGTCAGTGTAACAGCACAAGTGGTGAGAGGAAAGGCGCAATAATGAGCTACAGAAAATGCCAAGTATGGAGTCACAATGTTGGGCCATTTCCAGAGGGCTCATGAGTCATATGTTCCTGAGGCTAATCAAGCTCTCAATTATGACATAGAAACAATTATTTAACCTTTAGCCTCAAATTGATGATGGCTATAAAAAACTCGTGACGAGCCGGAGCTCTGCAGAACCACGATTGGAGTGGTGTAGAGTAATAAGCTCTAATGAACTGTATGATGTAGTGTCCCGAGGTCCGTGTGCAGTTCTGTACCACCTTAAGGCTTAAGGGGCAGCTGGAAGTAGACTAGAAATGCAGTGAGGAAACCACATTTTTGTTATGTTAAGGCAATTCAACAGGTCTGGTATGGGAAGCAGATGATCTGAGCTCTGTTGAACACAACGTACTGAAGATGTCCTAACTAGCAACCACTCGTCCACCACACGTGTAAAGCTAATGTGGTTTCCACTCAAGAGGAAGTGGTCTGAGTCTGGCAGCCCTAGCCATTTATAGAGCTATGGGAGTGAGTTGTTGGCGCGTTTAGGCTCAAAGGAGAGCGGCACTGTTCGGATCACCCCGAGCTCTTGGCAGTAGCCTGCTGGTACAGTCTCCAGAATGAAAATAAGACCCCTTTAACCGAGGGTTACGGGCTTGAATAGCTGCAAATCCTAGCTCCTAATCCTATGCCAGCTGCTGTATATCTAACGTTACTTTCTTTTTGAGTAGAACTTCAATAGTAGTTCCAAAATCGTAAACATATCTGTTGTTTTTTTTTTTCCTTAACCGGTACAAATACACAAGATCCTCCATCTCCTGAAATCTGTCTGGATCACAGTGCTTTACCATGGGGGGGGGTCTGATTTCCATGCTGGGCAGGTTGTAGGGATGGGGGCTGCATCAGGCTGTGCCCACCTGAGGTGTCTGTGTCCCGTGTGCGCAGGGAGGGCTGCTCAGCGCTGGTGCACGGCTCCGAGGGCACCGACACCACCCTGCTGGTCACGACGGTGGCCCAGCTCATCCTGGACCCCCGCTGCCGCACCTTCGGGGGATTCCTGGCTCTGATCGAGAGGGAGTGGCTGCAGGTGAGGCCCCAGGTGGCTGGGTGCGTGCAGGACCACCCCGCTGTCCGCTCTCTGCCAGCTAAGTTTTCCCACTGCTGCTTTACTTTGTCGAGTGCTCTGAGCTGCTGAGCAGTGGAACACACTATGTGGTGCAGAAATTGCCCGCCGCCAGCTCATGGCGCGAGCTGAGATGAGCGGTTAGCCCTGCATTGTTTAACTAGCCGGCCTGTCTCGCTGAGCAGCGCCTGAGCACTCACTCACTCACTCCTCCTCCTCCTCCTTCACCCCCCGTGCCGTCCCGATGTCTGCCCCTGCCCCTGCCCCCTCCAGGCTGGCCACCCCTTCCAGCAGCGCTGCGCCCACTCGGCCTTCTCCCACGCCCGCCCGCGCCACGAGGCGCCCACCTTCCTGCTGCTCCTGGACTGCTGCTGGCAGCTGTGCCGCCAGTTCCCCCTGGCGCTGGAGTTCAGCGAGGCCCTGCTGCTCAGGCTGGCTCGGGAGGCCTACGCCTCCAACTTCGGCACCTTCCTCTGCAACAGCGAGAAGGAGAGGTGAGCAGGAGCAGGGCATCCTGGGAATAACCAATAGGACCGTCTGTGGTGCCAATGAACCTGCCTCTTTAGACATTAATTACAGTCATGTAACATACTATATTTCTGAACTGCTCAGGATGCTTTGATCTAAATCAAACACAGATTAGCACTTTAGAAGATATTTATAATATTAGGTATTCTGCTGTTAGACATGTAGGTTGTAGGAAACAAAAAGAGGACAAATGAAAAAAAGGAGTGGTCAAGTGAAATATTTAGCACACTACAGTATATTTCATTTACCCAAAGAAATGTCACAATTTGTCATGCTTACTTCTGTTGTTAACTAGTGCTTTCATCATTATGGATGATGCAACATAGAGGTACATTTTTTTAAAAACAGCTGTTCTCCTTACAGCCATTAGGTGGCAGTAATGAGCACGTAGCTCTCTGCCTCGCTGAAATCTCAAGCCCACTGCTGGCAAGTGAAAGGAGTTTTGGCACTGTCCTTACACCATCCCTTTCCAGTGTCATGAAGTACTCCCGAGTTTGACTTTATAGTAGACAAACTCCCAGAGGCATGTCACTGAGTAGAAAAATGTGATTTGACGTCTTTTCTCACGGGCTCGCCTATCCTGTTCTTGTGAATACCTATTCCTGTTTTGTCAGGCTTATTCGGAAGCTAACAGACTTCATTCGGCTTGCTCAGGGCACTGAAGTGCAGAGCACGGGATTCTGTCTTAGCTTGTGCCAAAGATGTTCTCTTACTGTTGTGCTTTTTAACCGGAGCCCCCTGGCCTGCTGTCTCCAGGTGTGCTCTGGGAGTGAAGACGAAGACCCACTGCCTCTGGGGGTGGCTCAGCCAGTCCTGCGAGCGAGACGAGCTCTCCAACCCTCTCTACCAGCCCACAGAGCTGGCCATCTGGCCCTGCGTGAAGCCCCAGGCCATACAGCTGTGGAGAGGTGGGTGGGAGGGCATGGGCGTACCTACGGCACCACAGCTCCAAGGCACAGCAGCCAGAAAACTGCAAAACATGCAGTAGAGTGACAGCGAATTAACTACAAGGTCCCCAAGCCCTCAGAGGGTGTTATGCTGGAAGATAAAAGATGTTCCTCCTAATAATCTGCACTCCAACCTAAGGTTGCTTCACGGCCTGTGGGGGCGGTAGTGTGGGCAGTAACCGCAGGGATTTCATGTTACGCCTCTGTGGTCTGTCTGACCAGGAGTCTTCTCTAAAGGAGATGGACTCCCCACTGCCTTCCATCGTGGACAGCAGTCCAGACCCTTTTAACAGTCCGGCTGGGCTTCACCAGACTTAGTATGACATGCTGAGTGTGACTTGGGGGCTGTAACTCAATCTAGACCTTGAGGTCTTTCTAAAGATTGCTGTGAGAGAAAATTATCTGGAGCTTCGTACTGGGGATATATGCCTACTAATGAGAACAAATGATGCCTCACATGTGCAGAAATTCCATAAATCTTTTGTCTGTGAAAAGTCTAAATTCTATTTCTTAAGACAGTCTGTCCCCTGGAAGATTCCCTAAACCCCAGTGAATAAACAGGTTGTCACCAGAACAGCTGGACAAGATCCTTAGATCATTCTCCTGCTCCGAGCAACTGCGCAAGCTTGGCGGACAGGATGACCTACTCCCTCTTGTAACCTTCCTCCTTCCCACCCGATCCTCTCTTCCTCTGCCCTGTTTCTAGGGCTGTTCTTCAGATGGACGCACAACGCCAGATATCTGCAAGAGGCCTGGGAGGAAATCAGCCACCTAGTGAAGCAAAGCAAAGCAGAAGGCTGCAAGGCCAGCATGGGGCTGGAGACTCCTGCTGCCCAGGTTGCAGTTTAGGACACGCTGTGCACCTCAGTATGATGCACTGAAGTCCATGATATTAACAGCAACACGCCAGCTCTCTCAGAGCCTGGGAAGAGCTGCAGAGGGGCTGGAACAGATGGATGACCAAGCACATAACTGCAAATGGGTGGAAAAGGGACACAATGCAATAGACACAGAGAAGACTGCTGTAAATCACAGGGTAGATAAGAATGACTACTGTATAAGCGCCAAGCTTCTAAAAAATGCCACTAGCATTTTTTAGTATAGCTGTTCTTCTCAAAATGCTGTGCTGGTGATTGAGGGGAATGTATTCTGTACAGACTGTACTGTATGCTAGCAGCTGACAGAGCTGAATGTTAAAAATGTTGGTCATCTCCTGCTTGTTTTCCCGGTTTGAATGTGATGGATTGTCAAGATGTTAAAACAGGCTTAGACCTGGATTAAACTGCAATATTGACTTTCTTGTTGAAGAAACTCAGCAGATGTTGTGATGTGATGATGTGGTTACACTGCGGATGAGGAAGAAGTGCCTGGCAAATGAAGAGTCATTCTTAATTAATGATTTACACTTGAGTCTCACAGACATATTGAAATGTTGATTTAACACTGGCCTTCCCTTCAATATCCCAGGAGTGCCCAGCTTCAGCCCTTAAAACCCCCAATGTTCCTGTAGTTTTCATTACAAACTAAACTAATTATGCGCTCAAAATGGAAAAATGATGCAGTAGGGACTGTCCTTGAGGACTGCCTTTTTACATCACAGGGATCCATAAACCACAGCAACAGCTGTAAAACACCAAAAGCAAAGAAGTGGACTGAGGCTCTAACTGAATATCTGCTATATTAGCTAAAATTGACAACACCTCCAATATACTGTGCATAAATGCAAGAAAAATAAGTTACACTATGTCACGAAGCGTTCCTTCAGGACCCTGTGCAGACAACACGATCCGGGGGGGGTGAAGAAAACCGGGGAAAGAGGCATGCAAGGGGCTGGAAGGAAAACAGGGGGCGTGTCCACAGTGCGCTGGTGTTCGGGGGAGGTGTGGCCGAGGCCAATCCGAGGGTGTAGCAAATGTCCAGGACCAGGTAATCCATCCTGACAGACAAACGGAGTTAAAAACCGGAGCGGGATCCGGCAGAGCGTCGGAGGAATAAAACATCGGGGGTAATGGGACCAGACTCCGGTAGTCAAGACCGCCGGTGAGCCGCTCCTGGGTAGGTTGTGTCCATCTTCCAAAGCAGAGCCCCCGATTGGCAGGAACGTCTGGTTTATATAACACGGGGGGGCAGGACCCGGAGGCAGGTGCAGGAGATGAGTAATAAACAAGGAAGGGCTGGAGCCTCCTTAAAAGGAGAGGTTTACGATCGTGACAGTATATCACAGAAAAGACGCTTCTGAATGCTTTCGGGTAGAGAAATCTGAACAATTTTGCTCGTATCAAGTCCTATTTGGAGTATCCCTTTTTAGGAAAAACCGAAAGGTATTATTTAACAACGAGTTGTGCTTTAATTTAGCAAAAACGCCTCGACTTTACAGGATTAAGGTAGCAATGTACTGTACCCTTCCACTAAAAGCTCTTGACCGTCATTCATTACAATTCTTTTTAATCCGCGCTGATTATCTTTGGATGGGATTGGATAGCCAATTAATTACATCTCCTGAAGGGAGGAGACGAGCAATACAAAACGCTGCATTAGAGAAAAGAAGTCGATGTGGAGCTTCGAGCTCTATAGAGTATCAGTGATACATTTTAATTTTATTGTAGTTTTGAGGGAATCCGATCATTTAATCCTCTGTTTCCTAATTACCTGGAGCAGGTGTACTCTTTTCACAAGTTTGAAGTGGGGCCTAAATCATAGCTAAAACTGCTAATAATAAAACAGCAACACGTGAGTCACTTGCGAGCGTCAGATAGCATCGTGCTACATACTGATGGCTCCGATGCTACTACGCAGATAGATACTAAATCCTAATTATTTGCAGTCGATCCTTTAATTCCTTACCTGACGCATCTTATCTTATAGCTAAACAGCAACCCTAATGGGAATCACCTTTTTGTTACGAACGAGCACTTTCATTATACATTACGAGTGATATGTTGTTACCCCGTACCGTAAGCGGAATGAACAACAAAACCGCCGACAGCCCTCATCACGCTCAGAGTCACAGGGAAAGCGACTCTGAGAGAACAGTTAACTAATCCCACGTATCCGATCAGTTGATTCTCATAGCCTCCGATACTATAATTATTCTGGGACAGAATAGGCGACTCACCACTAAATATTTTTTATATACAACTTTTTAAATAGCTATAAGGTTAATTATTTGCATCATCGGTAGGGGTTGCATAGTTGTACATTCTCTGTTTGAGATATTTATATTGCTATTAAATAGTATTGGATTAAATAACAGTTCAGAAACAAAACTTTGCTTGCTTACAATATAAAAAAAACGATTGCGAGAGCCATACTTTTAATCATTTTTCAGACAGGGAAATACAATCTGCATTCTGCACCCTAAGTGAGTAAATAAAAACTTTAAACTAATCCCCCATTTTATGTTCTCACTATGAGAAAAAAACAACAACAACAACAACAACAGACACGTGTTGTTTTGTTTTTCAACTAAATCTTTTGCTGTCCCCCCCAAAAGCCCAGGTCAGCTAAACAACCACACACCAAGCACAATACAAATTCGCAGCGTGCGCCAAGTCAGCATCTTTCTACATACACTTTCCATTGCAAAGTGGGTTATGTAGTCTTACGGAAACCGCACTGAGCAACTCGCACACCCTGCGCAGGAGGAATGGAACTACATTTCCCAGCATGCAACTCAAAGGCCACACATTCGACCAATGAGCGTTCTGTCCGCTCTGCCCGCAGCCAATCAGACGGTAATCCTGTAATTCTAACGGTTAAATACCTCAAAATCCTTATCACTGTTATTTCCCATACATTTGCCGTGAAGGTGCGGAAATTACCTGCGTTTTCTTAATTGTCTTTTTTTTGTAGTTCTACTTCAGTACAGTGGCGTCTTCAAGATCTTTGGGGGTAAGTCGGCTCACTTTAATCTCGATAGTTAATCTCGATAGTTTCGGAGTTTCAGAAATTTGCTTTGGATTGTATTCACCGTTGAAGCGCTGAGGTACAATTTGACAGTTAAAGGTCTTCATGCAGATCAACAAAAATGCCCCCCAAAGACAGAGGAACTGGAACCAAATATGTTTATTTTGCCCTTGTTATTATTTTTTTGTGTTTCATTTAAAGCAATTTTACTAACAACACGCAGAAAGGCAGAACAGACCAGTTCTGAATCTTTTTCGTTCTTTTCATGTGTTCACGGCTATTATTTCAGAAAGATGGAGCGCTTCAGAAGGCTTGACTAAGCCCGCTGTAACATTGATAGGGGCTGAAAGAAACACTGTTAACGCACAAGGAGATTCAGTCCGATACTCTGCGTTTTGCGTTTAACATTTTTGCGTGTGTGGATGGGGGGGTCGGCTTTGTATTTATTTCCCCAAAACATGAAACTCAGAAAAATCAATTTTTCCACGCCCTCAAGTATATGATAACCAAGAAACCCAAATCAGCTACGACAGACGTGTTTACAGTTTTCATTACAGTAAGTGCTTCCAGTGAAATGACGGAAAAGGGTCTCCTGGGATTTTAATCGGTTTGCATATGTGTGCGACGCTTCGCCTTTTTCCCCCTCCACCTGTCACCTCCTGCCCAGAGGCCGCTGCTGTTCGCTATGTTGCCGCCCACTGTGCGGCTCTGTGTGCCCGCTGCGGCTGTGCAGAGGTCGCTCCGTTGCGGTTGTTGGTCCCAGCGCCAGGCCAGCACAAGACATCCGGACCCAGGCGACACCCCCACACCAGGGAACCCGCGAGTGCTCATCACAGGTACCGCCGAAGAGAAGGCGCCACAGACGTGCTCTTAAGGTTTAAATTCCTCCGTGAGCGCAAAGCACTCTGAAACTGCGGATCAGTAAATAACGCGGTGAAGTCTATTCTTGTCAAAGAGAACTACATGATCATTTCGAGAAGTATACTGTATAGTGGCAGTATTATTTTACCTCACACGCCACGGCTGGAGTTAACCAGAAATGTTTTTTTTTAATATATATAAATACTCTTTATCAGAGGAAGACGCGGCGTGTAGGTTTGCGAATTATGTATACAGGTTGTATCTACATGTTAAATGAAATGATTTCGAAAACAACCAAGATCTGAATACAAAAGCGACTGAATTATATATTTTCCACATCATTTGAAAATATGAACGTGTATAATTGAACAAAATACCACCGCTATCAGTTAGGACTCCCTCATTTTCAGAACAGGTGAGTGGGGATTTTGTTTGTTTTTAATCATTAAATACTGGCACAACTAAGACTGAAAGTAACATTTCATTTAAAAAATGAAGTGCGCAAGATTATATGCATTCTGTAGAACAAAATATATTGTTTGCGGGTTTCAGTTCGAATTGTTCTGACACTTATGTTATTCTCTAGGTGGTCTGGGACAGCTTGGGATCGGATTGGCCCGTCTTTTAAGGTGCGGAAAACGACATTATTCTGCTTGTGTCCTGGGTTCGGTCGGCAGGAGTCGGACAATACTCTGAGATCCAGGAACGTCCATCCTAGCGCAGTTATTTCTAGACTATCAGCGAAAATAGTCATTTTCCTTTCTAGCGTGTATTCTGCCCTCTGTACGGCAGTAGCAGTGTAGTGCCGCTGTCGAAATTCTTAACATTAGCTTGTGCAACATTTTGGGATTAATTTGCATACAGAACGGCGGTTACAAATTATTTCTGAGAAATTTTCTATTTACTTAATCCCCTCTTTCCCTGCCACAGGAAGCAGTACGGAACAGACAACGTAATCCTGTCCGACATCAAGAAGCCTTCTGACGAAGTGTATAAAAGCGGTATGTGCGCGGGATATTGCAGGCCATGAATCTTATCATAAAAAAAAAGATTCTTCTTCTGCTGTTCAGCTATTCCTGCCGTGAATCCAGCCCGAACAACATGACCTGACCGACTGTGGTCTCCCTCCCCGTGATCGGCTCCCTGCCCTCTCACACACCGGCTCGCTGGCAGTCAGACCACTGCACGGCCCGTTCCCGCTGTACAGTGAAACCAGAGAGGCCGAGGTCAGGCTGCTGGGAGCCCCGTGCTGTGCCCAGCTCAGGGGGGTGACTCCTGGCACCCCCCCCTCCTCTCCCCGGGCAGGCTATAGGGTCTGCTGAACGAGGGCCGGATCAGCCCGGCGCTGACCTCCTCTCTCTCGGCCGGCAGGTCCCTTCGTGTACGCCGATGTCACCGACTACAACAACCTGCGGGAGCTGGTGACCAACCAGCGCGTCACCTGGCTGGTCCACTACAGCGCCCTCCTCAGTGCGGCCGGGGAGGCCAACGTAGCCCTGGCGCGCCGCGTCAATATCACAGGTAGAGCCCCGGTGCACCTGCGGCACTGCCATCTTGCCGTCGGCCTCTCCCGACTACAGCCTGCTGCTGAATATGGAGGCGGGAGCTGGGATTTGTTCTGTGGTGTCACTTTGTCATTTTCAGACCAGGTCTGGGGGTTTTCGCTTTCTTAAATCATTAAATAGGGGCACAACCAAGGCCGAAAGTGACATTCCGTTATACAAATTAAAGTGCACAAAAGGAGCAGTGAGGCCCTTTTAATTCTGAAGAAAAAAATCTCAGAAATACTGTAACGTAGAAGATCCAGTCACAGCAAATCAGGACTTCCATGGAGAATGAAATCATGGTATTGCAATTGCGTGTGGTGTGTAAGCGGAGAGGAAAGTGCAAAGCATGTTTTTTTTTAAATCTGCAAAGAATCTGCAAGACGGGCACTGCTCCCTTTTCTAAGGGGCCTCTCTCTTTGTCTTCACCTCCCGTGCGGGGTTGTCCTGACCCCCCTCGCTGTCCCCCCAGGGCTTCACAACGTGCTGGATCTGGCGCTGGAGCACTCCCTCCGGCTCTTCGTCCCCAGCACCATCGGCGCCTTCGGCCCCACCTCCCCACGCCACCCCACTCCCGACCTGTGCGTCCAGCGGCCGCGCACCATCTACGGGGTGTCCAAAGTGCACTGCGAGCTGATGGGGGAGGTGAGAGACCGCCTGAGCCGACACCCGGCCCTCGCCAGCTCAGATCGCAGGGCTTTCTCAGGCTGTATCTGCTCCCGGTCGCAATGTACATTTCCAGTTGTTCATTATTAACATTATAGGATGAGTCGGGCGTCTTCACCGACGCTGGCCGAGGTGAGAGAACAAACAGCAGATACGACAAACACAGGGATGATTCATGAGCTTGACACCGGCCGAGTGACTGTTTAATCGGTTGTAAGCTAGTCATTTTGGTCAAATGAAAGGATCAATTTTACCAAAGCCCTGCCTGGCCTCTCTTGGTGCCCAACATAGTTAATACAGAGTTCTGGGCTGCATGGAATGACAGGCAGCCTCCCAGCATCCAGAATTAATCATTTGTTTGTTTTGGGGGAGCATCAGCTTTTCTGTCAATCAGCTGTATTTAAGCTGAAGGTCTATTTATTACGCATAAAAACAGCCTCTTTCAGGCTTAGAAAGAGGCTTTCGTGGAGCTGCCATTGCAAACGACGTCCCTCTCTGCAGCCATGTCGGCTGCTGAGTCCCCCGGGCAGACAGAGCCAGGTTAGCCTGGCCGGTGGAGGTGCGGGCAGGGAGCGGGCGAGAGTGTGAAAGACGAGGACTGGGCGACTGCGAGGACACTCCTCCTAAGTGCCACCTTACGTTTTCCGTTCGGCAGTATTTCCATCACAAGTACGGCCTGGATTTCCGCTGTCTCCGCTACCCCGGGATCATCTCGGCCGACTCGGAGCCAGGCGGAGGGACGACAGGTATCCTCGCTCTTGCGCACGGTCCCCTCTGGTGGCAGCGGACCCTGGGGCCCTCACGGGCGAAAATACACTACTGCACACTACAAGTCACCCGAGGACGGCTCCACGGCCGAAACGTTGTGTTTCTTTTCTGCTCTTTTCAGCAGGGAATACACCTTTACCTGTTCCTTTGTAAAATACACTACGGCAATCTGACCCACCCCCCCTGAGCAAGCAGCTTGGTTAACAGTCTCCCAGGGTATTAACTCCACTCCCCTCCCCACTGCTCGTGGCGGCTTTCTTCCAGACCTCCCTACCCTACCCCTGCTAAAGAGAAGAACCCATTTCTCTCCGTCGGTCTCCACAGATTTGGCAAACAAAATCCGTTCAATTTCAAAGTTCAAAGCCACCACAAAGGTATGATGATGGCATCTCTAATGTCAGACAAAGGGTTCTCCAGCTCTGCCTCATGATGAGATTTCACATGCTGGTGAACATCTTATACAGACAAGAGCAAACCAGTGCTACATCCCGACTCACAAGTTCAAACGGCTGTTTCGCACCTGTCTCGCGGGAGAACAGATTCTGTGGCACTGACATAATCAACCTACCAGCTGAGGTTTGCATGTGCAAATTCCACCTTCGCCACCGTCAGAATCATCAATTACTGGAACCAGTTCTGCGAACAGCTGGTACCCTCTGGCTGCCGCCTCTGAGTCACTGCTGCGCTTCCAGTCAGTTTTTCCCTGCTCCAGCTGATCTGATCCTTATCAAAACCTTCAGTTCCATTTCCATTCCCATCCTATGAAAAGGAACTGAAAATACATGTATATCCCCTGTCCTCTCATCTTGGCTAGATTCACTCGGAGAAAAGAAGGTTTTGGTCTGGTGTCCTCGGTGGGTATTGTTTTGCTGCTCAAAAGAACATACTGTGTACTGCTCAGATATCCCGTACCTGCTAGTTTATTATTGACTATTTTTAATTGTTTAACTTGATTTGTTTTCTGGCTCAACTCGAAACCTCACCGTCTTCGCCCTTTTCCCTCCCCGACGAGACTACGCGGTGAAGATCTTTCACGACGCCCTGCGAAGCGGCAGGTTCGAGTGCTACCTGCGCGCCGACACCCGGCTGCCCATGATGCACATCTCCGACTGCCACCGCGCCACGCTGGAGTTCCTGCAGGCCCCGGAGAGGCAGCTCTCCCTCAGGACCTACAACATCGCCGCCTTGAACTTCACGCCCGGGGAGCTGGCCGCCGAGCTGCGCCATCACCTGCCCCGCCTGGAGGTCACCTACACGCCCGACCGCGTCCGCCAGGGCATCGGTGCGTCACGGGGGGCGCTTTAGGTTTTCTCGTAATTTCAAACGGAGAAGCTCGGCGCGTCTAAAAATGTCACATCGGTTCAATCGAGTCACTCATTTCTTTCGTAATGCAGAGCTTGGATTACTAGAAGCCGGAATTCAACATCAGGTTTCCTTTATGTTTCCACATTTAGGATAATTTATCTTTAAACGTATCGGCTGTCCTTTACCCCTCCTACAACGGCTTTCAAGCTGTTTCTGGAAAACGTCACTTAGGGAGCACATTCGAAACCAGGCTTCGCCGAATTGCAGGCGCTACTTTGCTCACATTGTGAGAAACGCAGAGATTGCAGTCTTGCGGGTCGGTCGTGGTCCAGATTGGTTCGGACACTGAACAGCGATAACAGCAAGCTGAACGAAGACGAAAAATTTAAAATGTAAGATTTGCGTTTGCATATACAGTCCAAAGACCTATGAAGCATCTTACATTCAGTGTCCACCCTGAATGCTGAGCACATCTCCCGGGACAGCCCCTTTCTCCCCCAGCAGGGTGCTGTATGAAGGTGCCCACAGGGAGACTCTGTGCTGTGATTGATCACCAGGCCCTGGGCTGGTCACAGGACCGTAAAAATCGTTAATTGAATCAGCAAGTCACCTTCAGCCACAACACAGTGAAGCACTACATTATTTCCCCACTCAGTGCTGAAATCTGACCCGAACCTCATTATAAACGGCAAATTGCAGATCAACCGTGCTGTTGCACAAGGGCCCAGTGAGAACATCTCCAGAGCAAGACCATAAAGAAAGAGCTGCACTTTGCTTCTTCTTTCAGGTGTTCTAGGTTCTAGTCCATTTTTTTTTGGGGGGGGGGGGGAATAGATGATAGAGGAATAATTACACTAAAAGATTTGCGCCAAGTACAGTACTACTACTACTAATAATGAACAATAAAGTCAAACTTAAAGCAACAAGGGGCAGATTTGCTCCTTGGTTGACCCAAGGGTACTTAGGTCTTCATTCTAGCACTGATCTATTTAACTAAGTCAGATGAATAAGTCCCAATTAGATATAAAAATCACCAGTTTTTGATTGGTTCCAAATTGAAAACTACCTTTAAAACCTGCAGCAAGCCGGGTATCTGAGGAAAGGAGGGATTTACAGGATCGTCCATGACTGTAAAGTTAAAATATCATTTCTTTTCTGTTGTGCAATATTGCTTACTAGCCTGGAGTGCATTTTCTAACCCCCGTTTGCGTTTGTAGCCGATGGCTGGCCGATGAGCTTTGACGACAGCAACGCTCGCAGGGACTGGGGCTGGAGGCCAGAGTTTGGGCTGCCCGAGCTGGTCTCCGACATGCTGAGCACCATCAAGGCCCAGACACAGAAGGACCACCCAAGGACAAGCTAGTGTCACCCTCGCAGGTTTCCATGGCAATCTTCACCACCGCTCAGGTCTCCGTGGCGATTTGGCACCAGCTCCTAGGTCTCCGTGGCGATATCCATTGTGTGGCAGAGCCCTCCTTGGATGTACCTGCATGTGTATTTACAATCAGGGTGCATGTGGGAGGTACAGACAGGCTTCTGAACATTGGGATTATTGCCATTATGATAAGTATTTTTTCCCAGTAAATCATTCTGTAAATATGTGGTAAATACAAGTTTTTAACTCTATTAACTTGCTTGAAAAACAGTAATGTTGTACACACAACTTCGTTGTACAAAAGACCTGAGGACAAAGACTTTCATCCTTGTTCCTACTATATGAAGAAGCACTTGACATCTTGCAGTGTTCATTCTGAATAAATGTTATGTATTAATATTATGTATTCACTTATTCCATTTCTCTTAATTGGAATTAGCCATGGGTTGTTACCTACATGGTAGTCTTGTTGTGCGCTGTCTAGATCAATCTTTCATTCCGCTATTGAAAAGAGCAGAAAGGACACCTAGGAAGTCAATGATCCATTGCAAGAACGCAGAGGTCCACTGTACTAACCTCCTGGGAATGACGGATCCTGCGTCAAATCCCACTGCTGCACAAGGGCAAAGCAAGGAGAGGCTCCACTACAGTGGAGCCGCTGTAGCAATGCAGCTGTGTGCAAACTCTGATATTAGAACACAGATTGACCAAAGGAAATGTTTTCTGCAGTGTTAGAAATTAAGCTGTGATTACACAGGAGCAAAGGTGAATTTCCTTAAAGCTTTATTCTCCTTCTGGAGTAAAATGCTTACAATTTCGGTTTTCATGATACAAAACGCGGAAAACTAGGGCAATCAGCAAAGATGTTTACTTTGATTACCTTACGCTGCAAGGCAAGCAACTTTCTAAATGCTCATATACCTGGGATTCCAGCATTGCTCTTTTTATATGAGCGTTATCCTACACATTGTGATACATCTCCCTCTCAGCTCATCTCCCCTTTCTGAATCCCCAAAGAGAAAAGACAGTACTTTTCTCATCACCCATCTCCTACACCGACAGCTCAGAAATCACAAAACAGCAGATATTCCGCTGCCGTGTTGCTGAATCTAGACCAGCCCATGAATAAAAAAAACAACTTGCAACCAGCCACATAAGAAAAAGCATCAAGTGCATTCCATTCAGAAATGAGCTACATGTAGAATTTCGTATGACAAATGTGTCCAAAACCAGAAACAAGCCTGTTGTCCTACCAGCATGACATGATAATACAAGAAGGCAAAATGCAACTGAAATTCAGTTTATTAATGAACATTAACAGAAGCTTAATTTAACCCCTTCTGCTTCCATTCTGAACAAGGCATGATTTTCCCCCGAACGCAATCTAGTCCAAAGGGGCATAGTATTGAACGCCATACTGAATCTGAATGAGCCATGGAGAATAGTTTCTGTCACTGCTGGATGCATTATTGAGAATGCACTGCTTTTCACGTTGAGTTAACAGAGAGGAATCAGCCTTCCACATGGCTGCACTAAACCTCAAACTCATACTCAAAGTACTGGGGGTCGAAGTAATGGATCCTGACGTAACCATCTTCACCACCACTGCTGTAGCTGTGAAGAGACCAGCAGAGGAACAATTTCAGGGCATATTTGTGCCAGAGACGACGACAAAACCTGCATTGTCTTTCCAGGCTACGAGGAACAGAATCCTCTATTTAAGAGCTTCTGTAAGAATTAACTAGTGTCTTCATCTCCAGCCCTTGTGAGGTCAGGCATCACATGTGCACACACCCTCACATAGGTACCCACACGCCCGCATGCATAGACCCACCTGTGCTTTGGCATTCCAGATCGACACCAGCATTTACAGTATTGCATTGTCATCATTCCGACTGTCTATGTATTACGTTGCGCAACCACGTTATTTTGTCTTCTGTCCTATTTGTGTCACTGTCCATCACACTGTAAGGTTACCGACTCAAGACTCTCCCTGGGCTAAAATCCAGCCGTGCCCTGCCCACCAGGGGGAGCCAGAGGCGGGGTTTGGGGTTCATTTTCTGGACCTTGTGATCACAGGCTTCAGTCTGTTTTAGGACTTGAGTGTGTTGTAGCTACAGAGTCAGACTGTCTCTTTGCCGTGTTTTTCTGCAAAGCCCAGCCCCTTCACAGCGGAGTACTTGCTTACGTGGCAGATGTGGGTTTGACAATCCCTACATCTCACGAGCAAACCTCACGGCAGCAGCGATACTCCTCGGAGACACCGCAGGTCACCTTGTGATGTCACCATTGTTCTGCCTGCTGTACTCGAACCCCTGCGCAGAGGTTAAAAGCCTCACCTCTTTCCATCCGGATGGAACGCCACACAGTTGATGGGGCCGAAGTGTCCCTTCACTCTGCCGAACTCCTCTTCAAAAGCCGCGTGGAAAAACCTGGGAGAGGGACACAGGGAGAGAAATCTCACAGGATCTGGCAGAGGGTCTCCATAAGCATTGGAACATGACAATCACTGGCCTGTCCAACCTCCAGAAAACACATGAACAGCACGAACCGAAACCTTGCCTTCTCAGGTCGAATTTCAAAATCGTTCTTGTTCCAATACTAAAACGTGCTCTAATGGCATCTAATTTTGGCTGAAAAAAGGTATTAAAGCATGCTGGCTATAGTAGCTTTAAAGAGGTCAGAGACATCCATGTTTTGACACTCTGCAAGGTTCATTCTGCCCATCCGGAAAAGCAGCGTGGCTGTCTTACTGGAGCCAGGCTGGTCACTGTGGCTCCAGAATCAGCCTATCCGATTAATGTCTACTCAAGTCCAAAGGTGCTCGGTCCGCTGCATGCTGCTGCGAGACATTCTGGTCATCATTACTGACCAGCATGACCCAAACACATCACTGACTATAGATTAGTGGCCCGCAGACACCACTTTAGCCAAGACTCAAGGCACACAGAGAAGATGAAAACAGCATGGCCAACCCAGCATTCCAACCCTATCCGCCGACATTCACTTTGAAAGGCAGAATGGAACTCGGTTAGACGCTCTTAAAGGCGTTTCCCTCTGCAGTTGTCCAGATGCAGGTTGGCCTTCTGGGCTCACCTGGCTTCGAACTTGCCAATCCTGGTGGAGGTGGTTGTGACTTCCATGGCTTCCTGCCCTCCTCCCATCACCACCTGAGGACAGACACACCAAGAGCCATGCTTGAATGCTGACAATCATGTCATTTCAGACGGAATCGAGCCCAGGGCCAGAGCACCGTGGATCTGCGCCTGTGGCTGGAAGGTTGCCGGTTCGTATCCCGCGGCCGACAGAGGAATCCCACACCTCTGGGCCCCTGAGCAAGACCCTTAACCCCCAACTGCTCCAGGGGCTGACCGTGCGCTCTGACCCCAAGCTTCTCTCCCTGTCTGTGTGTCTTACGGAGAGCAAGTTGGGGTATGCGAAAAGAAATTCCTAATATGAGAAACTGTATTTGGCCAATAAAGTGATCTATCTAACCAGTGCACCACCATGCTGCCCAGATTCTCAATTAACATCTGACAATCGGCTCCGTGTGCAGCCGTCACAGAAACGCACCACGTCACCGAAAACGAGGGCCGCTCAGGCATCAGCCCAGGCCGCCTGCATGCAGGACACCGGGCTGTGACAAGCGTGAACCTTATACTGCGCACACACAGCCGAGCACGACACGCTTCCCCGAAACAAGCCTGTTAGACCGCCTGGCAGCGGGACTCCAAACGTTATCCGATGTTCCCGGCAGCGATTCCCATGAAGGATGCAAGAGGAATTGAGAAAACGGCCTGCTCTGGTTCCAGACCACATCAGGAAAGGACAGAGACTCACTGCTATTACCTGTTCTTCATTGTATTCACGATAGGCAACATGAGCATACACCCCTGACTAAAACAGGACGATGAGACACTGGGCAGATCCCAGCGCTATAGGCTGGGATGAATTTCTTGAGGAGAACTCGACTGTAACGTGTAAAAAAAACAGATCTGCCTACAGGTTTAAAACGATCAAGGTTCCAAGACAAGTCTAATGCCAGGGAGCGTTCATTTACCAGCCAGGGGTGGGAAGAGTAACTTATCCAAGACCAATGTAAGCGCGAGATCCAGAGAAACTTCCGCAAAACAAAAAAGTGCTGTGGTGTGACTGAAAGATGGTGTTTAACATGAAGATCTCTTACATGGTCCATGATGGGGGAAATGGCGGCGGAGTTCACCGGTCTCTCTGTCTTGAAGGTTTTGATGTGATCCAGCGACGTTGAATCAAACAACTGCAAGAGCAAGAAACGGAACGCCGACGAATGAATCTCTGAACTTGCACCGCAGAAGCAGTGAGAAATTCAGGGGATACAAACGTCTGTCACCAGGAACTGACGGGCCTGATTGCACTGTAAAAACAAGCACTGCAAGCAATACTCTTCCCACTATCTCAGGCTTGTACCGGTAGTTGTGAGAGAGGAGAATGAAGTGTCCCAGACTGAAAAAAGCAAGTACTTGGCATCAGAATGTATGTTGTCTGCCGCTGGGCTTTAGCCAAGAGCTGTGCCGACTGGCCCTTGTTAAAACACTGAAGCACCAAAACGCAGAAAACAGACCGAAATCAAATACATCCTTTCCCTTGACTCTCCGAGTGAATTTTCCCCACCCCCCTCCGAGTCAAGCAGGCCCCTACAACCTTGGCCGAGTTGTCCTTCGAAGCGGTGATGACCATGGTGAGATCCATGGACGTCTGGATGTCGTTGATCTGCTTGGTGTGCTCCTTCACATTCTTCAGCACCTCTCCTGACTGCGGGGGGGACAGGAGAAAGAAGAGCACTTGCCTGACATCATCCTGAACAGAATATGGGTATTATTCCACAAAGCAGGAAATCCATAACTGATCTCTTGATGTTTAATGCCTCTACTGGGATGTTTAATAATACCAGCCCTGACACAAAGACGCAGAGGCAAGGGGTTCCTCGGTCATTCAGAGCTCCTGTGGAGTGACAATCCTGGAAGACTGTACTTTTCTTAAGGAAAATGGGAGCATCCAGCCTTCTGGGATTGTGAGCTGGAGCCCGATTAAAAATCCTTAAGACTGCAAAAAGAGTTTTCACATTCCACCACCATACGTAGAAACCGGGGAAGAAAATTAGCACCTCTGTACAGATCATGGGAGCACATGTATGATATATACAGGACATTCAGAGACCGATGCCTTTTGCTGGTGACTTTGTCAACATTTTGTCAAACTAGCTAGATTTATACATTTTTTGACTCATTCACCCAGTCCATAATGAGTTACACGCCAAGTGAAATCAACTTTTAATCCCATTCTGGGAGGTCGGAAGGCTACGCACCTTGGCACTGAACTGGTTAATTTCTCCATTCTCGTGCCCAGCGATGACGAACTCGCCCAGGGGACCCCACACTGCGCTGGTGATCTTTGACTCGCTGCACGGAACCGACACGTACGGGGTGTTGTCCTCTGAGGAGAGAAAGCAACACTGCCCGTGAGCTTCGGATAAGCACAGAGAACCGCAGTTGAGCCGGTAGGCATGCAGAAATGTGTGCAGGGAACTGCGCTCCAACTGAGCGGTCTGATCTGTGACACAGCAAACCCTTGACGCTTATGCAGAGAGGCATGTTGGATTTTGCAGCGCCAAAGTGCTGTACGTGCAATGCTACAGAGAAGTTATATGTTTTTCATTGCACTGCACAATTATTAGAGATTCGCACCTACAGGACCAGGTCACCTGCTGTGGGCAAGATAAGAACAACGGTCCATCAGCACGCCGTTATAGTGCTAAAAACAAAAAAGTGCAGTTTTCGGCCATCGGAAAGAAACTGCTGGTGGCTTACCGATCTGAGATGGGTCTCGGAGATCAAAGAAGTTGAGGTAACACTGATAACCCATCTGCTTGTCTGTGGAGAACATGATGATGTTCCCGCTAAAGTCGAAGCCACAGGTCCTCACCGCCGAGCTAGTCTTCAGAAAAGCCAGCTGTTTACCTGCACAGACAAACACTTCAATGTCAATAAACCGGAGCAGGAACCACAGAGTGAGGCAGCAGAGACCTGTAACAGCTTGTGATGATGGCCAGTGATGCTGTACCTGACCTTCTACAACAGGTGGGATTCATGCACAGTGACCCATCAGCCACTGCAGGACCAGTAGCAGAGAGACCCTGAAAGCAATGAGAAAAAGCAGGGCCCAGCCAATATACTCAGCACAAACTATCAAGACCCAGGACTGGGAGACAGATCTACAGCACAAGCATTACCGCAATGCAAAAAAAAAAAACCCTGAAATTAGATCGAAACTGAATTCAAGGGAAAAGTACACACCTGTCTCGCAGTCCCACAGACGGCAGCTGTTGTCTGCAGAGCCCGTCAACACATTTTTTGTGTCCCCTGTGTCCTCTGGTTAAGGCTTAAAACAAAGTGACAAGGAGAACAGGCACAGATGTCTCCCCAGCACAGGGCATCTCCACGTACCCACTGACCCTCCACACAGCCCCTTGAAAAACTGCCGAGTGGTCAGCTTCGCTCCCGGGCAGAAAAACGACTTGCAACAGAGAGGATTCAAGACAGTAAGGAGCATCACCAGTAACTGAAGCACACATGTTCCCAGCACAATCAGACGTGCTTCCAACTGCTGCAACAGATCGCTGTGTAAAAAAACAAAGTGCCTTCTTTTACTACTTTTAAATTCACTGTCCACAACAAGATCCACGGTGTGGAGTCTCGTCAGACGCCAGAACCTCGGTTTCAAATATAACCAGCACGTCTCGATGCAAAGACTACAACTACCGCCGCCAGAAGGAAAGGACCTGCGTCAGTCCCAGTGTTGCTTTTAGACGAGTAAGAAAACCCCAGGGGACTCTACTACTGGGAAACAATTCATTGCGGTTTTTCTTGACGGATGCAAGTCTGAAACAACAAAAGATTGAAACTTCTTTGCAAAAGGATACAGTCCACGTCCACACACCACACGGCTCCAGTGTGCCCATTGTAGGTGCCCAGCCTCTCTCCGTTCACCGAGTACCACACGTTCACCACCTGGGCACAACACCGCAGAACACAACCGTAAACACCACGGCAAAAGCGTCTCTCTGCAAGCCGTCGAAATTAAGACGCAATTTAGTGCAATTAAGACGGGGAAATCAGGGGGAAAATGATCGAGTCAGGCAGGCAAGATAAGAAAAAACTTGCATTAAGGTAAAATTACAGACTTCTCCCCAATGAGCGACGACAGACACCAAAGGTAAAAGAAAAAAAAAACTCAAGGAAACTCGTACTGTGTCTTTAGCCACGGAGAAGAGGAGGTCTCCTTCTCGGTTGTACTTGATCTGTGTGATGGACCGTTCATGGCCCTGCAGAAGAATGGGTTTCTGAAGAAAAACAAGAAGGGCAAAACCGTGAGAGGGAAATAAGACTCACGATCACAGTTCACCGCGAACGCTCTTGACGTCTGCCCGGAGGTCAGTTAATTCCCCATCGTTTTTCCTATCATAACGGGTTGTCATCTTGGAAAGGTTAACGGGTTTTACCAAATCAACTAAAACAATGTGTGAGACAAGGCAAAAATAATCCAGTGGAAGCGCTACTAGTTGAATGAATCCAGTAAACTTTCCACTCCTTAAAACGAACGACACTTCAACTGGCACACAGCAAGGATCTGACAATTTTACATTATGAACGGGATTTTAATTCCACTTTATAACTTCTTTAAAATATCAAGAATATCCAATAACAGGCTGAAGCACATCGTCATGAATTGAAAATCCGCCTCCATAGTTTCGGCTTGGCCACCCTCTGGTCTTGACTAACGCAGTTTAGATACCGATTAACGCCCAAAACAGCAGATATCCGACTGGACTCACCATCTTAGCTCTTTTTAGTATCGGATTGTAAATCTGATCCCTTCTGCTGATTATTTGTTTGAAATAATGAGAATGAAACAGCAGGCTAGTAAGGCCTTAAACAACAGCGTGCGCCACTACACTACACACCCGGCTAAAAGGAAAGAACTACTTCCTGGGTCAAAGTTGAAAAAAAAAAGAGTCACGTGACGTTGCCAGGTTTTTTTTTTGGTGTGGCGAGTTGCTATGGTATCTTTAGGTGAGCCGTTTTCATTTCCTAACAATAATCATGTTGTAATTTTAGTACATTTAATAATTTTATCAGAAGGTGGTGTAGGATGCATTAGTTCGGGTTTTAAATGTTCGATGTTATAACCCGAATTATAGTACATGGCTGATACCGTGACAGAGGCATAGTGTTGTCATACTGGTAAATAAACTATTGTGAAAACGACATTATTTGTGCAAATAAAATGTCCAGAACTGAAATATTATTTTATATGGTCCTGGGATTCATGACAAAGACCCGCTCACTTCACCCGCTTCCCATAGAAACGTGAACACGTACGAACAATAGTTTTTTTTATTAACCAGTACAATTACTGTCCATGTTTTGGCCTTTCTTCTTACAGCGGAAGTGCTGTGCCTGTGTGTTGTGTCTGTGCTGTGGGGAGGCACCAACCCTTTCCTGAAAAAGGGTACTGAGGGCATAGAAAGAGTTAAGGAGTGCAACATTGTCCGGCAGGTCGTAGCCGAAATTAAGTTTCTGTTCCTCAACGTCCAGGTGAGCCCTCTGCCAGCGTGGACGCGTGGCTTTGTCCAGCCCTGAGCACCTTGTGAAGCTGACATCACTCTTCAGTTTAACTGTTAAAAACAACAAGTCCTGTTGTGTTATAGCTACAGGCGTTGCAGGGACTAATTCAGTTAAGTGTAATTGGTAAACTATGCATTTTTTTCAACCTGACACGTATTGCTTTCTTTTAGATTTTATTTTCCATTCCTAATTTGCTGTTTCTTTTTCAGTATTTGGTGCCCTTCCTCTTAAATCAAAGTGGATCAGTAGTGTATTATTGTACACTTGCCACCACAGGTGAGTATGATCTGAGTATTTAACACATTCCAGTAACCCAACAAGTCATTTTAAATCCACAAAGGCACAAAAGTTAGTGAAGATGTTGCTTTGTGTGGTTTAGTTAATATTTTTATAATAGCCCATGTTTTCATTCATTAAGTTTTCCCTACGCCCAACTGTATTTTACCTGGTCCTGTCGGTTTGTTCATTTTCACCCTCTAAGTCACCACGGTTGTTCTCTTTCAACAGATTTGTCACTAGCTGTGCCTGTAACCAACTCTCTCACCTTCCTGTTCACACTACTTACAGGAAGGTTCCTAGGTGAAGAGTTGGGAGGAAAACGTGAGTCATTGCCTTTTGCTTGTTTTTAACACCAAAGATGTTTTTTTCTTACATCGGAAGGGGATTTATGAGAATCGTATTCCAAAGATCTAGAAAACACCCCTGTTAATAAAAATCTTAACATGCCATCCAGATTAATTCTAATCTGAAAACGTTCAATTACTACTTTGGTTTTGGTGGTGGCTCTTTCTTGGACGGTGGATAACTTGGAAGTATACAGTATGTAGGAAAACCACGTTACGAATGAATGGAATAAAAGGTATTATTGCCAGGTAACAATACCTCTCGATTGAATGAGTTTAGCTTTAGGATGTGGACGTCTTGAAATTAAATATGATTTCCTCCTTGCTAAGGAAGTTAAATGTCAGTACTGCTAGTTTTAAGGTGTGGAAATTAGCTGACTAGGCTCTTGTTAAAACTCCTGTCTCATACTACATGCAGTAATATCTGTGAGAGACGCATCACTTCTCCATTTGATGCTAAGTGTCCTATCAGGTGCTATCTTGCTGGTTGTCAAAAGAGTAATAGTCTCCTGTTCTTGTCCATGGGTGGGCCAGGACTAGGTGGTGTGGGCCAAGTTTAAAGAGACAAATTTTCACTTTCACAGCAGGTTGAAAACAAGCAGGATGATAGCCTGTACCAGATTCTGCTGTTTGGAGGGTTCTTGAAAACTGCACTCTGTTTCTTTGGCAGGAGCTGTCTTCGGAATGTTTCTCACTATGATTGGCGTTACGTTATGCGTGGCGAGTTCTGTGGGTGAGATGACCCAGAATGACCAGACTTAAAATAGATCACAGGCCGTCTGGAAGAAAGAGGATAATATGGATCGATAATACACCAATGGGATCAAGAATCTGAAATGTTGCATATGGAATTGAGGGGCTATCATCCACCAGGTGGTTCTGTATAATAACTTATCAATCCAGCCTTTGTGTGGTCCTGCTTTCTTGCACTGGAGGATCTGAATGTGGACGTGGAGTTTCTCCACTTGTATAGCGTCAAACCCAGATACCATAAAAAAAAGGAAAAACTGCTACTTGAACAAGTTTGACAAAGGAGTCACTTCTTGCTGCTCAGGAAATTCCAAGTGAAGGAAGACTATTTGTTACAACAACAGAAATGTTTAATGCCTTTTTCACATCATTTATCAACACAGCTTTAAAGGTTTTCTTTATCCATTCTTTTCATTGTATAAATATTGAACTGTGTTTTTTTTGCTCTGTACAAATATGAGCCATTGTGTCAGAATGTTTTGTTCTGGTTTTGTTATCACCCAGGCTGAATAGTGGGTAGAGAGTAGTATTACTCAACTGTGATGTAGAAACAACTGACCAAAATGTGTGTTGCATATTTTGGGAGACTAAATCTCAATAAGTGGTGAATTTTAACAATTTAAAAATAAAATTTGGACACTTTTTGTAAGACTGGTTTTAAATGCAGCTCATGAAAAAAATAAAGAGGTAAAGAAAATTCATACAATAAAATGATGAAGAAAATTGTGATATTAAAAGCATATATATACTTCATCATATTATTTTATGCTATGACTTACACCATTATAACAGGAAATACTTCCAATTGTTAATGATATACATTATGTTGACTTGCATTAAACAAAATATAGATACAAAAATGGTCACATATCCATAATCAGAACTACAGAATTAATCTAGTCATGCAGGGAGGCAAATTAAAATGTATAGGCATTATTCAAACATTGTACATTAAAACAAAAGTAATGCTATTATAAATCAAGATCTAATGTTCATGGTTTCTCTATTACAAGATGAAGTTGATAATAGCAGCCACATTACTCTCGAAAGGTCCTTACAGTTCTATATCATATTTAATTTCTTATTACTTTCTGATATAAAATGTAAAAAAATACAGCAGTTTGTAATGAAGGCCGAGTCCTAAATGGTTCTTTTCCTTTTAAAAAGGCACAGATTGCATTGCTTGTGTTGCACCACAGAGTATTATTAAGGCTTTTCAGGTTCCGCAGTGTGCAGGGGGCTGGGGGTCTTTTCAAGCCTCTTGTCTGTGGGTAGACACGTAGCTTGCTCTGCCAGTGTGTTGTCCATCGCTTAAATCTTGTGAGTTACGATTTTCTGCAACAGAATCAGCTTTGTTTTCCCAAGGGGTCATCTCCTTAACCAAAGGAAAAGAAGTACCTTAGTTAGTAAAGTTAAACACAGTGATGATTTGAGACTTCTCAAGATTTTATCTACACCTTACCCGATTTTGTTGGTGATCATTTTCATTTATTACTTCATCTTCAACCGTCTCTGCTACTCTCTGACAAATACAGAATGAAAATAGAGATTAGATTAGACTTGCAGGCTGTTTTCTTAAGTCTTTCGAAGTAGCATGCCTTCAATATTTGGTCTCATCAATCTGAGCACCAAAGTGCCATTATATTTTTAAGGCTATTAATTTGGCTGACGTTTCTCATCGAAGCAGCTTATGTTTCTTCCCATTTACAGCTAAGCATGTTGGGAGTTTTCTGAGTTAGCACCAAGCTCAAAGGTACAGCAGCTGCAATATGAGCTCGCAGCCTTCCAGCTAGTCCAGCCCCAACCACTATTACACACTGCTGCCACAGCTGAGGTGTTTCATCCATGTGGTAGTAAAATTACAACAACTGAGCTACTGTGGTGTTAAAAATTGAAATTGAAGCTAAAAGAGCTCATATAAGAATTCCAGCCTGCAGTTTACAGCAAACCTGTAGTACATGGAAGTCGGCTCTATAACAAGCAACTTTCCAATCGCCTCTTATCCTTTTAAAAACCTCAGAAACAAATGGTCAGCTTCTCTAAACAGCTAAGTGTCACGTAGTTCTTGGCAGGGTTCACCTGTTGCATTTCTTACAGAACACAACGTGAGCATTCGTTTTTAATGTCCCTCTCTTATTTCTCTGATTGGCATGCGAGTCAGCGCTGGTACGTCCTGCCTGTCGACGAGGAGGGCCGTGTGGATGTTGGCGGAGGCGCAGTAGCTTGCGGTACCTGGTCGACAGGGAGCTCCACGGCGGTGTTCTCGTCTTCCGCCACCTCTGCTGCGTCTTGCACCTCCCGCCTCACGCGGCTTCCTTTAAAGACCCCCTCCTCCCCTGCAACACACCCGTCATCGTGCTCTGTGAGTCGCCCCTCTCGTCACGAGCGTCTTGGAAGACGTAAAACTTAACTCGAGCACGTTTTAGAGTCATGGCTTTGCTTTCTCTTCCCTCCAGCAAGAAAGGCCAAGAAATACATTACAGAAAAATGAAACAGTCTATTGACAGATTGTTTAGCCAAGTGTATGTTGTAAACTTACACTGTAGTATTTATCGCAAACAACCGAAAGGACACAGTAGCATCCATCCACACCGGAGACTCTGCGGGTGTGCAGCGGCTGTTTTGCTCATTAACAGGTACTCGCCTTCTTCCTTCCTCAGAGGAGGGGGTTTGGGTTGGTCAGTTCTCTTCTTCCTGACCCTGACTGGTTTGGCATAGAAGATGGAGTCTTCTTCCTTGGCGTTCTTCCTGGGCTTCCTGCGCACGGCCCGGTGCGCCACCGCATTCCCGTTACTCTCATCCCCCGTCGACCTCACTCGCCGGCCGTCCGACTGCAACACGCAGAAGGAGAGTGACCAGGGCGGCCCTGGGCGCTGAGCAGGGCCGCAGAAGGCACGAGAATGGGCTTTACCTCTCCAGGTGATTCCAGCAGGCCAGGGTCACTGTACCCATCCTGTGGGACACTAACTGGTTTCCTGTACTGGCAGAACGAACAGTGGGACTTGAGTAGCACAGCCCTCAACACACCAGAACATCCTGATTGCACAAACACGCTTGTACTCACTGTGCCTTAAACAGAACCTTTAAACCAATTCTGAATTGAATTTAGTCTCTTCTTTAAAGTCTTCAGGGTTCATTAATGCACTTCAAGATCAATGCAAAAATAATAGATTTTTACAACATGTAAAGTTCTACAAAAGATGGCCTACCTCCTGTTTCTTTGTTAAGAATCTCCTTCCTGGATGGCTTCTAAGATAGAATAATGGAAAAAGATCCATAAAAACAGCCTGACACATTAGAGAAAGGGTAACTCACTGTTTTGTTACACAATTAGCCTCCTCTACAGCACTTACTCTCTGCTAGCGCACGTTTATCTGAAAGGCAAGGCAATTCTCCTACTTGAAGTCAGCTTACCCTGACACTTTCTTATTCAACCCCATTTCATAGAACTGTGGGCCCATGCACATTATTTCTTGGGACCAAAAAAAGCAAGAAACAGTGCAGTATTGCGGGGTGAATTGGAGTACTTCCATTTAACCCGGCACAGGACTTTGATTCAGTGCTACGGTGAATTGCACAATCGCTGATTTGAAATCTCTGAGGGGCATTCAGAGCAGAGCGAATTAAGTTTCCTTGCATGTCAAGATAAGGAGCAGACTTTGCTATTTTCTTGAAATCTCCCTTTCTTGGAATTTCTACTACAAATGCAGAATCTTAATTTTCATATTCCCCAGTATAGAGCTCGTTATGCTGTGTCCTCCCTACCTGAGGTTGTGCAATGGAGCCTTGGGCACCAGGAGCTCCACATACGGAAGTTTCTTGAACTTCTCACTTCCTACAGCGACATAGTACTGTCCGTTCTCCAGCTCTTCGCCACTGGACACAGCGTCCCCCTCCAGCGTGCACAGTCTGCAGGGGGATACAGGGCCACAGCCAAGCAGGGCAGTTCAAAACGCAAGATCAGCAGTCAAAACCTGGTGAACACCGCCACCTGCTGCCCAGATCTCACAGTGTTAGGAAAATCAAAAGCTGGCATTTAAATCCTTACACTTATCTAGCACTTTTCTGGACACTCCACTCAGAGCGCTTTACAGGTAATGGGGATCCCCTCCACCACCACCAGTGTGCAGCCCCACCTGGATGATGCGACGGCAGCCATAGTGCGCCAGAACGCTCCCCACACACCAGCTCTCAGTGGGGAGGAGAGCAGATTAATGAAGCCAGTTCAGAGATGAGGATTATTAGGAGGCCATGACTAGTAAAGGCCAGGGCAAACTGTGGCCGGAATATTGGGGTAACATCCCTACTTTTTTCCCCTTCTTTTTCCAAGAAACGCCCTGGGAGTTGTAATAACCCCAAAGAGTCAGGGCCTCAGATTTACGTCTTATCTGAAGGACGGCACCTTTTTTCCAGTATAGCGCCCCAATCCCCGTTTGGAGATTTGTTTTCTTATCAGTATTCAATTTCTTGGTTTGAAAGTGTTGAACACCATTATCTTATTCTGATAACTTTTCACGGACCCATCTCACTTCTCTCGGAGTCGGGTTTATTTTTGGAACCGCTACCCATATTCCCATTCTCCGCCCGGCCCCTCGCCCTGACCTCCGCACTGCGCCAGTTCTCAGGTTGGCTCGTTCTGTAAGCATGGTGAGGATACTCCCCCAGTCCTGAAGCATGTTCTTGGGAATGATTAGCCGGAATGGGGGGCACAGGAGATCCCCGTTTCGAAACACACTGTGAAGGGGAAAAAAACAGCAGACTATTAGCTTACCTCGGTTTCTCTGTTGACGGGCTCCTAAGGAAACACAATCCATCCGTTTTCAAACTGTGTAATCCAATACAGGATTGTGGGGTAGCTGGAGCCTATCCCAGCATGCAACAGGCACAAGGTGGGATTCACCCTGGATGGACAGCAGTCCATCGAGGACAGACACAGACAAGCACAAGCAGAAGCACGCACTCACGGCAGGGTCAGTCATCCCAGGAGCCACAGCTGCATTGCAACAGGAAAACCTCCATATTATTTCGACAGCCACTATTGACAAGGCAGTAAACACACAAATCTAACTTGAGTGTAGGTATTTCAGACCTTCAGATCACTTACTGTATGACAGATGGCATGTGTATAGTCTTTCTCCATTTTGCAGACACATTCAGTCGGTAGACTGTTCTTACCTGCAACAGAAGAAATGTGAACCCCATCGAAGCCAAAGGGAGCTCACAACCAGAGTCCGTGCATACATTTAAATTCCAAAGGACAATACACATTTATTGATTACATGAAATAGGAGTGCTAAAGGATGATAAGCCACACAAGACTATCAGAATTAAGTGTGCAAAGGCTAAGTAAGCAAAAACCAAAACCTTTTAAAAATGGAAGCTGGCCCTGATGTGAGCGTGTGTGTGTTTGTCTGCCCTGTGATTCTGGATGAAGTAGCAGGGAAAAGGTTGGATGGCCATGTGGCATAAAGTCTATTACTTTCAGTTAAAATACAGGTCTGCCCGGGTCTATGACTTGAACCTGAACAGCAACTTAACTCTTAGAGCACTGGTCACTGGAGTTGATCTTTTAACACAGGAAAAGAGAGTGCTACTAATCAGCATTAATATTGCAAAACAATATTGTTATGAAGTGTCTTAAAGAATCCAGATAATAATCATACTCTTACACTTACATAGCACTTTTCTGGACACTCCACTCAAAGTGCTATACAGCTAATGGGGACTCCCCTCCACCACCACCCATGTGCAGCCCCACCTGGGTGATGTGACAGCAGTACACATCAGCTATCAGTAGGGGGGATAAGACAATAATGAAGCCAGTTCAAAGATGGGGAATATTAGGGAATTATGATTGCTAAAGGCCAGGGACAAGTTTGGCCAGGTCACAGGGGTAACACCCCTACTCTTTTTGAGAAACGCCCTGCGATTTTTAATGATCACAGAGAGTCAGGAATTCGGTTTTATGTCTTATCTGATGGACGGAGCCTTTTTTACAGTATAGTGTCCCCGTCACTATACTGGGGCATTAGGACCCACACAGACCACAGGGTGAGTGCCACCTGCTGGCCCCACTAACACCTCTTCCAGCAGCAACCTGAGCTTGCCCAGGAGGTCTCCCATCCAGGTACTGACCAGGTTCACACCTGCTGAGCTTCAGTGGGCTGCCAGGAGCGAGTCGCAGGTATAAGCAGATAAACTGCTGGCAATAACACAATACACAATATCACAGATAAAATGAGAAACATCTGGGTAGTGTCAACATTTCCAGCTTCAATGCAAAGGGATGTTTGCTGAGATATAGGGGTCCCAGATTCAAAGCAATTGTAAAGTTACTTTGGCTTCACTTGTTTCATTACAATATTATTATTTTATTTTTTATCACTTGAAACTAGGGCTTTAAAGAACAGAACTGTTTAATACTGAGTTAATTGCTGAACAGAGCTACTTCCTGATCCACTCTCTTTAAACATGATCTCTTCTGATTGCACAGCACACTATAGCACACGGGAAACACTGGGTTAGACGAGTGATGAAATCTAAAAAACACACTGCCAGAGGAAAAGAAAACCCCTTTGTAACTTTGCACTGTTTACATGCACAACAGTTAAAAACAATGTTGCCACTTTGCTTGAAGGAGCTGGGCCACAGTGTTTATTTCAAACACAAGAGGTGTAGGTATGGGCTCAAACAAGTCTGGGCATGCATAGCTCTCTAATAATCAGTGCAGCCTTAGTTTTGTTCTCCTGAAAGAATGGCTGCTCTTCGGTCTGTGCTGCTTGGGGCTGATCTCCACTGCAGCTCCCACAGTGAGCTTCGCCCCAGCAGCACAGTGCCCTCCAGCCTCCTGCTGTCCTCTCCTGTCAGGGGGACCTGCCCGTGCGGCCGTGGGGCCGTTGCCTGGGTAACCAAACCCTCAGTTGCCACGTTGACCTTCTCCAATGACTTCTGGCCAGTAGTTTTTCCCACGGCTGCTCTGCCACGCCTCTCTCTTGCCAGGTAGGTCACGCGTGTTCGGTGCCTGCAGTCTTTCATTACGGGTAACAGTTTCTCCTTGCTGTGGCCAAGACTGACACACCTCAACCCTGGGTGGCCACAACGTCCAACTCCCAGACCAAAACTTCCTGTGTGAAACAAAGCAACTGCCTCGCGACACTGAAACTAAGGAAACCTAACAACATGCAGGGCGTTCCCCAGAGAAACTGATCCAGATTAAGTGTCTGCTGTAATTTAGGACACCTTGAGGCTGCGTGGAAATCAAAGTGTGATAACTGAGGTCTGAAGAGCTCCCAGGAATGTCACCTGGAACACAGGTGGCTCTGTGAGAGACATCATCGGAGCTACTGCAATCCTTTCAAGTCTGGGCTAACGTTCAAATCACAGGCATGCTAACGGCTGCAGAGGCGTCAGAAGAAGTGTCTTCTGTGCTCTCAGCTCCCATTCTTCTTGTGGTTTCACTCCTAAGTTTAATTAAGTTGTGAATATCTGATTCTTTAAAAGCGGCCATCCGTAATGACACCAAGTGACACCAGAACCAGAGACTCCTGTGAGGAGCTGTTTGTCTCAGAATTGCAGCCGAATTCAGACACTCCTTATTAATACCAAACCAAGACCCCCAGAGCAATCCTGGAGGAACAGAAATCAGAGAGTGTGGTGGCTTGATATACAGAGCTGTTGCTGATGCATCTTCAAATTTAATAAGCTGCTTTACATTGTCTTACAAAGTCCCCAATCATATTAATCTTCCAGGTCACTTTTAGCCATCTTTACTTCAGGCAACATGCCACACAAACATTGCTTTATAAAAGAAGCAGTGACAGAGAAGACAAGGAATGAGACAGCCTTGCGCAAAAATACGACACAAGAGACAAATGAGCTTGATCTCCAGCAGCTGTTGTTGAAACGTCCGTGATTAATTTCGCATCTGTCTGTAGCATATGGAAGCGTCGGGAATCTGTGACCAAACAGCGAGCTGTGAGGAGAAGGTCGCTCCAAAGCATATGCGTGCCTGTTTTAAATGAAATCTCTCTGCGGCATGTTTTCAGACAAACACAATACTTCTGACGGTCTGCCCATATGGAAAAACTAATAACATGAGCTACTTCTTTGTCAGACCCAAGAAGATTCTCAATAGGATGGTGAACTACAGCTACAACAGATTACTATCAATAATGGGATAGCAGTTTCTCATAAAAACGGTTCAGCTAAACTGTTCAACTAAAACTTTTGTTGAGATCTCTCCCCACACTAACCATTTCAAAGCTGCACATTGGCCACATTCAGAAATTTCTTTCTTTTCTTTTGCTATAGCTCTTCTCCTTAAATTAACTTATTCTTCAGTCGGCAGCATCTCACAACAATGTCCTGAGACCTTGCTTGGTGAACTGTGCTTGGTGTTTTTTTCTCAAGTCTTAATAATACAAGGTGGCAGCAAGGCTAATGCTGTGTACCTTGGTATAGAAAGCTATTGGTCTGAAAAATCCCGATGAACAATTTTTTCTTTTCACCATTAATGTTATACCCTTAGGCCCGAATCAAGTCAAGAACCTTTCCCCCACCTGTCAGTCACAAATTCTAAACTCTACAATTCCTGGCATCTTAATCTAAGTAAAGAAATCCTACCAGCAAACAGAAATCCAGATGTGTACGTGCAAAGATTGGCAGAAGAGGCAAAGTTTTAATTTGATCTCGGCCATGGTTACCAGTGTAACTCCATAAAACATTTCATCCTTAATCCTAATCTATTAATACTGACAGAAACAGGCAAGTGTTCGTAGCATTGACCTAAAATTAATGACCAAGCGTCTGTATTTTGTGAGATTTCATTGTATCACTGTAATGAATGTTCCTTTCTCGTTTCGGATTTACAAATCTGTGTGCTACATTCCCATCCTGTTAGGGTCAATCTCACTGTATGTTATGAATTGTTTTAAGGGCCGCTGTCCTTGAAAATGGCTCTTTTGCAATATAAATGGACCAAAAGACCACTCCCATTAGTGCTACGTGAGTATGACAGACCTAAAAACTCAATTTTCTACTTGGCTGATCAAGGCATAGCAATGGACAACACATGTACTGCTTCCAGCCAAATCAAGGCATGTGGTCAATGTGTTTCAAGGCTGCACATTGACCACATGCAGGGAATTCCAGTCTGCCATTTATCTTCGCAATCACTGACTGCACTGAGATTAATAAGTAACGTCCTCAGTTTCGCCTTAAAAAAAACGCTTACCTGTATCTCCTCACTTCTCTTTACCGGCTTTTTAGACCCTGGGTTCAAATAGCTACAAATGAAAGAGAAACACGTTAAAAAAATCTCTCCTACAACTAATCATTAAGCTACAATGCAGGTACACAAATGTATAATGAAAGTATTAAAAAAAGTAACAAGTGCTCTCCCGTGTGTCAGTTGTTTCCAGCTTTACCTCTGAGGTTTACTGTACCTTCAGGATCTGGACAGGTACCTTATTATACCTGAATGTCAAATTTGTAAGGTCAGCGGTAAAATAAAAAAAAACTAAATAAAATTAGAAATAAATAACCTTGAACATTATAGTTTTCAGATGGTCACATATCTGGTTTTCCACGTACTTTATAATTCATAGTAACTACATGTGGGAGTCGGACCTTTCTTTCCTCCTTAACCCTCTTAGATAAGCTTTCCTTCACTTTCTCTAATGCATTTTCATTCAGCTCCCTTTCTTCATCTTCTACAACCCCCGGAAGATGGAAAGAAATCAGAAGCATTCTAATTGATCAGTATAATGAAAACAAGGTGACTACTTAGGCTGCAGCATGGTCCAAGTTTAATAATATTTCATCTTCAGGGAGATATCCCAGGAGGGTCCTGGATGTCACTTTGGACTAAGAAGTCTCAGATTACAGGTTCCTTAAGAAAAGCATTTGGAGCCGAGCACCATCACAATGTTTTCAGCCCAGAGATGAAGTGAGAAAGCCTGTTCAACGCGGCGGGGTACTCACTCCAGCCTCTTGAACTTCTCGAAGCCCGCGGCCACGTACTGACTGCCGTTCTGCAGGTCCTGGAGCTCGCGGACCCGATGACCGTCCCGGGGCGTGTAGAGGGTCCTCACGGCCGCCGGGGCCTGGATGCTGTGGGTCACCTCGTTCAGAAACGACTCGAAGGTCAGGAACTGCTTCTGGTTCACCACCAGCTTCCTGCCGTTGAAGAACGGGTCCCCGTTCTTGTACACCACCACGTTCTTAGCCAGTGGGAGCACGGTCCCGTTGGAGGTCATTTTCGTCTCCCACCCCCCTCGCTCCCCACCTCGCAGTTTCACAGGCACTCCGACAAAATCTGGCTGTTACTTTCCAAGTATGAATGCTAAAACAAAGACGGAACAGAGGAATTAGAATTCTAGCAGCAAACACCTTTCTAGGTTTCTGGTTCCCTGGGCTCTCCTGCCTGGTCTGTAGTACAGGACTGCGCTGTGCTGTGAGTATTTCCTGGTTGCTATGGTAGCAAGCACAGCGAAGGCAGTATTTGGAGGCCGAGTCACCTACACCACACACACACACAACCTCCTCAAGGCTAAGTCAATAAGATAATCTCCACACCTCACTCTATTTTTCTGTGTGGCAATGCGGCCTCCTAAAACACAAAGCCGCCTCTTTCACCCCGGCCAGCGGCTGACAATTATGTGCCACTGGACAAAACAAGCAGGACAAATGGCTGAACTCCAGGAGCCGTAAAAGCAAATAAACCAGAAGGAAATATGAGTTTAAAAAAAGTGTTTTGAAAAGAGGTTACTTGAAACTCAAGAACAATTAAATCCTATAAAAGACCTTTATGTGTAACTCTATTCTAGATGAGGAAACTGTGTGACGATTTAGCTGTGACTAAGAAAACTGTGCTGCTCGTAATGAACATTAAGCCAGCAAATGAGAAACGATCTGGATCCTATTAGCCAACACCTCCCAGAAGGGCAGCTGATCCCTATGCAGTAGAGGATTTTGTTAACATGCAACAGAGAATGCAACTGGCTCTTTATGTGCATGAAGCACAGTAAACAAACTTATTTTCAATCAGAATCTGCACAACACAAAGGCTTTGTCAACATTGTAAAGATACAGAATAAAACAAGCCTGCTGTTATAGAGATATCAGTGAAAGGCATATTTAAGAAGCAAATATGGAATATTATTGACAATATCAACGCACAGGTTCACAAATCCTCATTACGTTTTTAAGAGCAGGGAGAACAGGCTGTAAATAATCCAGCTATGAACCCAATAATACAACAACTAAGATCTACTGGAAAAATAAACAATTTTATTATTTTCAACAAAATATGAAGCCGTATGACTTACATTAAGTGAAAGTGCGGGTATCATGAAGTGAGATTTGAAAAAAAAATTATACATTATTTACAGAAAATTTGCTCATGAAGAACTCTAAAAAAAACAGTACAACTTCCATTTTCCAGTTCACCAAAACATGCTTACATCATTAAATCACAAGATTAACCTTAACCCATAAAGCTATGGGTATGTAAGGCTAATGGTACAAATGCAGAATTAAGCTTTGCATTAAGTTACTTTCCTTTTAGGCTTTGTACTCACTGGTCACTTAAAAAGGCGTATGTTTCCAGCTTTGTGTCAGCTGTCAGTATATCCCATCTAGTATCTAACGAGGTGGTCTGAGAAGCCTGAGACAATTGAGCCAAGTGCTCTTGAACATCTCACTGGTTTTGAAAACCATGACCTTTCCTTCTGGGGAAACAAAAGCCACATAGAAGGAACATCTCCCCAAATCTGAACTGTCTGATGCCACAGTTTTCCACAGCACTGAAGCTCCTGAATTCTGTCCGAGTAATCAGTCTGTCCGTAGATCAACAAGTGACCTTCATTGTTCACGGTTACGGCGTTCCCAGTCTCTGCTTCAGGACCAGATACTAAAAGAATTGAATAAAAAAAATGAAGATCAACTTAGTTTAGCTTTTGTCTTCAATGATGGAACTGAATGCAATATAAATGTGGAGATAATCAAGGGAGCAGTAGTATTAAAAAGAAAAGGCCTGGCTGTCTATCATTAAGATAAGGTTTTTTAAAAGAATAATTTATGAAAATTTGAATTTCATAAATTATATATCTATAATGCAAATATATATAGTAAAATCTAAAAATGTTGGATAAAGATTCTAAATAAAATGAATAAAATATAAGTGACTTTAAAGCACATATACTTATCATTTTTAGCATTTGACAGAACTTAAAAGTACAGTAAAATGTGGCACCAGCAATCCGTTTACTTCTCTTCTATACCAACAATGGAGGAAATGTGCGTTTAAGGTGTCGTAACAGACAAATAAGTTCTGGATCCCGAAATGAAGTTGAAACAACTGAGTTTATTGCATGCAAGGAACAAAAAGATCAAAGTATTATAGGTACAAAACTTCCAGTTTAAATGGCAAACTTCAGCCGTTTCTGACGCTAATTGTTACCATGGTAATGGGGGGAGGTCACCTGTGTTTGGACATTCCCAAGACCTTGGCCACTTTGAATGGGCGGTTTTATCTTTCCTTAGTTAGGGGGTCTCTATCTTGCAGTTGGAATCTCTTTATCAGTTAACTCCCATCCCTTCCCAGAACTTAAAGGTGCTCAAGCACCTGGAGTGTCTTGTGTCAAGAGACGTCTTCGTGCAGAAAGAAATCAGTTAACCCCCTTTTCACACCCTACATCTTTCTTCGAAGGTCATGACACGTCCTTTGCAGGACGACTCACTTTCTTCCGACTGGCTATCGCCTGCTGCAGCCACAGCAGCTCCATCGCCAGGTCGTTCCTGCGGAGCCGCAAGCCCTCGCGGGTCGTGGGCATCTCCCTCCTCTGCAGCCGGTCCCGCGACTCTGGAACGGGACAGGGGCCGCTCCTTACACTCCCGAAACTGGCTCAGGCGCCGAGCCCCGCGCAGCCAGCTCGCCTACCTGCCCGAAGGACGCCGGAGCCCGCGTCCAGATCCACGCTGTCCCGCGTGGCTGTGGCGTCGGTCCGACTCCCCGACTGTCTCCCGTCCTCCCAGCCTGCGAGCCGGCCCGTACTGTCCGCCTGCGGGCCGGCTCTCGCCTCGCTGTGCTGCCCCACTGCCCTGCAGGTCTCCGCGGGGGGGGCGGGGGCAGCGGGATCCTCCGGGGCCTGCTGTTCCCGCGTCCCGGACGCGTCTCTCTCGGGCTGCAGCACTTCAGTCGCTGGGCCCGGCTCGTTCCCGCGGCTCCCAGAGCCAGGTTCCGCCCCAGGCGGGCCTGCAGCTGGACCGTCCTGGCTTCTGGGCCTGGCACCTTTCTGTGAGAGAAAGCCACCGCGGCTGAGGAGGCCTCTGTCTGAACTACTGCTGCAGGAGACTCATGGGGAGCAGCACCTGGAGAACACTGCTGGGTCAAGACACACACAGAGCAACCTCCTGCTCCTGCTTGAGGACCTTGATAACTTTCCAGTTGTAGTACAGTGGGCTTACAGAACTGAGGAGCCAGAACATCTATGAACTGGCTTCATCACTCCCTTCTCCTCCCCAGTGATAGCTGGTGTGTGGCAGGTGTACTGCCATCGCATCGTCCAGGTGGTGGAGGAGGAGAGTCCCCATTTCCTTTAAAGCACTTTGAGACGTGTGTCCAGAAAAGCGCTGTATAAGTCTAAGAAATAAATAAATACCAGCTTGACTACAGGTGAGGGGGGAGGAGTAAGGCTTTCAAAATTGGAAAAAAATGAAAATTTTAAATAATCTAACCACAGTGCTGACTCGAGGATGGGAAAACAGTTTGTAATTTTATAGAATGATGTTTGGTGACATTCTATCAAGCCTAACAGAAACATTATTTATAGCATAGGGACCGCGGTCTGCCAATATTCATTCCAGTTCAAAGCTGTCAGTTTACTGAACTTCAAACAGTGTCTTCCCAGCTTGTTCGCCGTTATATCTGAGTAAAAAACTCTGAGATGGAGATGAACTTCTGGAGAAAAGACACACATGTTAAACATTGCCATAATGAGCATATTTGTCCGAGGGCTAAATGCTTATATTTCAGGCAACACACTTGAATGAGAGATACCAGTTATGAATCCCATGCAATGTCTTAAGGAGATGAAAGCTGATCTAAAACTACACCCCGAATAGAAAATCAAAATAAATTAGCCTGTGATGATGAACTCGGCTAAAGAAAAAAACAGAAGAGAGAGCTTATGAACTATGTCTGCACATACAATCACAAAACCATATCGACTTATTCATATCAAAACTTAATATCAAATGGGGGTACTTCGGAGATGAATAATTTTATCTTTATGGAAAAGCAATACCAATTCATGCACAAGCACAGTTTACCCACCTCATATGAGAAACCAGGGACAGGTATAAGGTTCCCATGCCATTCTAGATGGCTCAAATCTCCATCTATCTCTCTGACAATTTCTTCATAATCACCCCGCAAACTGGAGAAGTGTCGCCGGACAAGGAACCCGCGGATGAGTGCCTGTTACAGAGAAACAAACCCGAATTACCTGGTGGTTTTTTTAACAGAATTGCCGATTTCGTCTAGCTCTGACTCTCTTCAACGTGCAGAGCTTAAAGGACACGATTAAAGGACGACATAATGTGGTTTACTCTGTCTCGTTTAACATCTACCGTGAGAGACAGTGACATTTCTTTTTCGGATACTGGCTCTACAAAGTTAATAGAGACATCGTCACGAATCTTTAAAAAGAACCTATCGATTACCTGAAATTATTTTTAAGCGAAGAGGCACACAGAAGAAAGAAACCTTGACTATAAGAAGAACCTAATAACAGAAAGACAACACAGTGTTAGGCACACCTGAAACACTGTCAAGCGGCGCTCCAACTCCGGATTCTCCATTTCAAACGGTCCGCAGGAAATCACATCGTAGCAACTTCCTTAGAAACGGGCTACACTTCCGGCTGGCAACAGGCCGTCGCTGTCAGAAAAGAATTAGGCCATGTACTGTACTTCTGCTATTTGTGCTTCACATAAAAAAACAAAAAGGTGTGCTACGTGTGTATATATCTCTGTTATTGGTGATTTGTAATTTGCTGCAGTTTAATTGTAGGTTACATTGTGTTCTTATATATTTGAATTCTGCTACATAATCCACTTTATTTGCCCAAATTGAGCATAATGAGGAATCGCTTGGGAATATCCTTAGAAGACAAATCCCAGTATCATGTAATACCCCTGAACTCCTCCTCACAAATTTACGGTTTAGTCAGAAGACACTGGAGCAGACGGGTAGATCACGGGGGAGATATTGTCGCTTGTCGCTGTAGCGATAATTTTATGTTTAGTGTCATGTGTTAATACACTTTAATAATTCTCCCACCCACCTTTATTAAAATTGTTAACAGTTATTCCGTCTCAAAATGGCCCAGTTTCAAGATTTACAGTTAAATGACCTGGAATTCAGCGAAGACCGAACCAACAACTGACCATTTACTCTTTTCAATCGAAACGCACTGCAAGGCCTTTGAACTGATCCAAGAAGGAAGTCGGAGTGAGATAATAATGTTGTATTATTCTATAACTGCGCTGTAGGCATATGTTGCCACCCGATTCCCTAGAAAATCCTTTTCTTTCCTTTGAACATAATGAATAAATAACTTGAAATACAAGGGCACAGCTATGGATAGCCTTACAGGTTAAAAGCAGTTTCAGATTCTGTCGTTAACAAGATAATGATCACCAATGCGAGAGTTAAGGACATTGCAGGTGTATCATCCATGATGGGAAGAGACACATTTAAACAAAATGGCTCACTGTATTTAACTGAAGGTTTCTTATTCACATTTTATTTTGCTTATGTATAATGGGAATAAATAATCTTCCGCAGATCCTGATTCCTGGCCTAGTCTTTGGCGGCCTCTTGTGGCAGGTCGTTCGAATAACAGTTCCTTCACAGTTCGACCTGCAGGAAGCTTAACATTAAGCACATTTTCAGAAACAAAATTAATGCACTTTTCCTACACCAAACATTAGATTCAATGAAAAGAAAGAAAATGTGAATATACCGTTATTTTCTTTATTTCTAAATTAAAGTTAATACAAAATCCATTCAATCTAGAAAATACAGCTTAGTATAACATATATGACCCAAAATGACAATGAATGCCAACAATTAGTGCACAATAATTATGTTTTTCAAATGACTACTGGCAGCAAAATTATGATCAATGCAATTTTATTACAGTAATAACATACAAATGGGCTACTAGAAACCTCAAACATTATATAAGAAATAGATACCTGAAACCTCTTGGCTTGCTGAAGGTTCCCTTGAAAATACCACAAAAACACTTAGCACCTTTGCGGTCTAATTCTGAAGTCTACTCTTAATTTTTCAGCAGACATTAAAACTTCAAAACACCTTTTAACATCCTAGCTGCCTTTATTTACTCGACAAAGCTCAAACTATGGCTATAATCCCATTTAAGATGGCTATCTGCATAACTACTTAATCTTTCCACACGTGAGAATTTCCTTGTCACGGTTAAAAAGTAATGGGATGCCATTGAAGAACTCACAGTTTTTCTTAACTCCAAAAAATCAAAAGGGGGTATTTTCCCGAAATGTTTTAAGTGAAACTAATTTTTATTTAACCTTAAATATTTAAGATTATTTTCTCTTAGTAAATCTGCACTATAAACTTGCAATGGCATTCATAAAATGAGGAGTGGCGTTTGAGCTGAAGCAAAAACAACTTCGTAGATCATTCTGCACAGTAATTTAAGGGATAAATTTAAAATGTTTTCCAGTACATAGAAATATAGTACAGGGCTGCAAATATTTCCCCTTAACAATTTCTACAATTACCACAATCATAAATGAACAGTCATCTTCTGAGGCTTGATGAACATGAGTATAAGGTCTTATTCATTGTCAGTGTGGATTTACTTAGCATATCACATGCATTGAGATGGCTGTTTGAGTATGCTTGTGTTTCATATCTGTAGGTACCCATTTCTGTAGGCTAGTTTTCCAGACTGTATATGGCTACATGTCTGTTTGATAGCATAGAGCTAAATGGAACAATTTTAAATTTATACTGTTTGTGCGGTTGCTACATTTGTGTAATTGCATTCAAATATCAATCAATTTTTAAATAGCACACATTCTATGAATCAACAACAGATCTGCACATGTAATAGGGCTTGTTTGAGCCTCATCACAAGTACAATGCTTGGTGTGAGATGTCTTAGCAGCAAAGTGTCCAGTAAGGAGGAAGGAACAGGCGTTAGATTGTGCAGACAACTTAATTTGGCAGAAGCTGGCCTGAGATCCAGTTCAAGAAAAAGAAAATCAGTTGCCATTCTCTGCTACATTGTGCCTTTGAATAAAGCTCTAAAGATCTGTAGTTATCTGCTCTGGAACTATGTTTGCTGTTGTAATTGCTACATGACAGTACTTTTTAGCACTGTTGTTTTATTGGTGCTCTTGCTATTAAACCAGAATGGCTTTGCAAGTCTCCTTTAATATGACTAAAAATAGCCAGGCGAAATCAATATTGTAGTCCACACAGAAAAGCAGAATGGACACCATATCCAACAGGCCAGGACTGCCATTGTGATCTCCAGCATCAAAGCTTAGCTGCAAAGCTTTTGTAGAGCTGTTGAAAGGCTAATAATCATCATCATCATCATCATCATAGTTACAGTGATGCCCAGAAATAAAAAAGTAGAATATAATTCCTGCTATGCTGGTCAAACATAATTGGCCCATGAAAACGCACTAATCTTCCAGTTCTGGTTTTTCAGACTCTCATTTCCTTTTATGCCCACTGTGCTCTTTAAATTTAGCACCTCAAAATTGTTTTGTGCTTCCAAACAACACGTGCCGTCTCTAGGCCCAATTCAGGCATGCACATCTTCATTTACTCAAATCCTAAACAACAGTTTTGCCGTTTTCAAACAAAAATTTGCATACAACATTTAAAATACATACGTTTATGGAACATTCTCTTTCAAGGTTCAAACACCATTTTAAGAACTCAGTAGGTAAAGATAATCAATTGAAACAGTGTCAACAGCACAGCTCATTTAGTCATGCACCTAATTATTCCAATCAAGTACACAGACAACTACAGATACTGAGTGTCTGCAAAGCAATCCTGGAAAAAAAGTTTCTCTAGCGTAGTGATTAGGTGACCAAACAGTCTCACCCTGCACTAGTTACAAAATCTTAGGTTATGAAGTGACATGGAGTTCATACTTTAAAGAAAAAACTGCCTCTTTTCAGAATGAGCCCTTATTTCTACACTCATTTGCTCCTGAGGAAAAGGAGAAACAGTTGGAAATGGATGGAGATGAGCAGGATGACTAGTGCTGAAGACATCACAGTTGGAAATCACTGACAGAAAGGCAATGGATCACAAACGTCTTTTAAAAAACGTAGGGATAGTAAATAATCACCTGAAGTCTCTCATTGTTTGACAACAGTCACACTGGCAAGATCGTCTTGTGCTTGTGCTCTACTGACTGTAAAAAGCTTAAGTGGGCTGCCTCAAAGTAATTATTTTTAAATCACCCGAAATATGAATAAACTGCGAACTGAACATCTGAACTGTGAAATTTGTATAATGCAAAATACCTCACAGCTTGCTTAGAGTGGATCTGTGCTTGATCGATGACCTGCCCTACACACTCCATTTTATACCTTGCTACAACAGATTGCCATGCTCACACAACGTCCCTTCACACAAGTCACTCTTTTCCCCTTGGAAGTTCCTCTTGCTCCTTTTAGCCCTCAGTCTTCCTCACTGGGGCTCCTCTTCATGAAGCAGGTGTCTTAGGGAGCTCTTGGTTTTCTGCTAAATGTAATTTCTGTCTGTAAACATTTTGGTGAAGGAAAATACAGGGATTTTAAAAGAAAGTACTGAGGAACGTTACCCATTCCAGGAGAGGGTAAGACCAGAGAGTGCTGGAATAAGGAAGCAGAGGTGACCATAAATTCAAGCTGTTCTACTCTAACTACACCACAAAAAGCAAACAGTGCTACAGTGAATAGATATCATTACATACCGGTAATCTGTTTTTTATAAGGAAGTGTTTTGGAAAAATAGCGCCGACGTGCTGACATTATCTTTTGCAATATTTAAATCTGACCACTTTAAAAACAGTATAATAAGAGACCTTTTGAGTTCTACCCAGCTGCTTTGAATTAGTCAAGGTAAAATGAGCTACAGTATATGACAGAGTATGTCAAACCCCGAAGCCACTCAGTGTGGGAAGAGAAAATGTCAGGCTTTGAAGGATACATGGAGTTGCTGAGTTCCTCCAGCTGTAAGAAAAAAACCCACAACGCTGACTGATACACATTACACAACTTAAGACAGTGTCACTACAATATCTCCAAGTACAACACATAATTTAATAAAACACTCGAGTGAATTCTGAAACAATACTGCAGTAGGTGTGATCATCTCCCCCACATAATGTGACTTCTAGGAATATTTAAGACAATGATTCATCTTTTTTGGAACCTCTGCAGAATCCCTTTATAAACCAGGGCTCTGCAGTTACTAGGTATTAATTTCCTGCTCATCTGAGAGAATGGAAATCTTTTCTCTGAAAAGGAGCAGCAGCTTTTTAAAATAAACTTGTCCAAGTTGTGAGCTTCCCTTTTAAAAATAAATCAGTATCAGGCAATTTCAGTCCTTGGAGGTCAAATTATAACTCGTTTTTAATGGAAGACCTAAAAGAACTAATTTTCTGACATTGATAAGAAGGTGACTTCTTTTCCAAGTGACAGTCCTAAATTCGATTCTCTAATGAAAGCAGCGTAAGATTTTAGAGAGCTCAGTCAGCCCAGTATGGGTCTATTGCGCTCAGTGCTCAATCAGTAAATTCCTGAAAAACAGATGATTTCAGGACTGTTGGACTTCAGATCAATTCAAATTTCACAGCATCTCCCAGCTCTTCAGGTGTGAGAGTTTTAAAGAGTGGCAGATGCCTCTTTAATGGGTCTGTTGACATTAAAGTGGCTTTACGTAACCCCTGTACACTACATATTGAAAAGTCCTACTTAAAACATTCATTTTAATCCTTCTAGTTCTCAGCAGGCATTTCTACATAGACGTATCCTTCAATTTCAATAAGGTATGTCTGTGGATAGACTATCACGGCTTTAAAAAGCAAGCCTGATGGGGTATTTCAACCAACTTAAAACTTGACAGGTAAGAACTCATTCTAACCCTATCACAGGGTACCCATAATTCAGTTAAAGATTTCATCATCGGACATGCTGCCAGCTCCACGGCGCTTTACAGGAGAGTTTGCACCGATTGGAGGAGCTGGAGCTGGACTAAGAGTGCAACCTCACAGCAGGCACCATCTTCTGGCCCTCCTCGGAAATGCAGGTGGACCCCAGCCCACCCGTCCCTGGCAGCTCTCAGCCAAACAGACCCGCACTTTGGACAAGCCTGACAATCTTATTCATGACGGTACGCGCCGCGGGAAAGGGGAACAGGAGCGGAAGTCTGGAGCCGACAGCCCCCCAGCGGCATGCCCGTGCCAGACTATCTGGGAAACCTACGTTGCACAGCAGGTGCTCCAGGTTGTGGTCGGAGGCGGATTTCTTCTGGTCCTCTGAGAGCTCCTCCACGTGGCTGTCCAGGCTGAAGTGCAGGCGGGCCAGCTTCTCCTGCATCTCGCGCACGTGCTCCAGCTGCTCGAACGAGCACACCTTCCCTGGGGAAGAGAGAGAGGAGGACTCTGGACACACCTTTCCCAGCCTGGTTTCCGAGGCGATGAGCCGTCAGCCTTAACGCCCACGTGTTTGTACGTGACAGGGCAGGTAACTGGTTCTGAAGGTTGCTGGGTGCACATGATTTAATCCCAGAGGCTCTTTATACGACTTCACTGCACAAATCCATCCATTTTCTAACCACTTCATCCAGCCCAAGGTGGCCTGCAGGGAACGGGCGCCAGGCTGGGTACACCCCGGACGGGCAGACACACACACTCACACCAGTGCCAATTCTCCCCGAAGCCAAATAACCCACCAGCAGTGGGAGGAAACCGGAGCACCCCGCGAAAAAACACACGAACATGGGGAGAACATACACACTCCACGCAGACAGCACCCCAGGGTCCCAGCGCTGTGAGGCGGCAGTAATAACCCCTGCGCCGCCGCGCTGCCCTCATCTCACAGATGATCTGTGTTACGCTGCCTGCCGGACTGGGGGTTTCCTGGATCGGGCCACGTCACTCCTGACTGACGCAGACCGGCTCTCTCCAGGACACAGGGAGACACCACGGGAGGAGATCTGTGAGGCGACGGAAACGCGTCTTTAAAGCGTTCAGGTGCCCGAAGTCACTCCCCCGGCGCCGGCGTGAAGGACTCACCGAAAGCCTGCAGCTTGCCCGAGTGGAAGTCGTTGAGCAGGTTCAGGAGGCCGCCCTCCATCTCGCGCACGTCGGACACGTCAGTGAGGAAGGAGTGCTGCAGGGGGGACGACTGGGCCACTTTACCGGGGCCGGCGGCCGGGGGGGCGCGGGCCTTCTCCCTGTGCGACCTGCAGGGCACAGGGCAGATCTGGAACACAGCTCTCACTGCCGCGAGCTCGGGCCCTGTCGCCGCCCTGTCCCTCGTGCCACGGAGGTTCAGGAGCCTGTCTGCACCAAACCGCCGTTCAAGGCGGGATTCTCCAGAGAACACAGACCCCAAGGTCACAGACGCACGTATTCCACACTGGATTTCTTTGCTAAGTGTCGAGCCATCTCGCCAACAACTTCCTAGGATCATTGATGATTTGATAAGCTTTTAAATTTAGATATTATTTATAGCAGGTGGCTGCGTCAGCATGCGCAGGCTGCAAAGGCACAACTAAAGGTTTATTCCCTGCTGAAAAGAGAAGAAAAGAAACACAATGTTTCTTCGGGTCAACCTGGAGAAGGTGAAGGTGAATAACCCTTTATGATTTATAGTTTAGTTTTCTTCTCTCTTCTTTTTTCAGCATAGAATAAACCCTAACTTGTTTCTGTGCAGCCTACACATGCTGAAATAGCTCCCTACTTGAACTATTTGTAGTTTAGTACTTTTATACCTAAATAACTGCACATCCTTCATTCAGGTACAAGAGATATCTTTCTGCCACTGTTCATACCATAGATGTGGGTGCGTACACAATTTCAATTTTCACACACTACAAATTCGTCTGTGAGGAAAACCTCAAGAGGAATGAGAGGTAGATGCGTTTGAAGTGGTTTTTGAAGATGGAGATATCTGGCTTAACCTACTCAGCCGCAGGGCGAGGGGGGCCCTCATGCAGACCGAGGGGTGAACCAAGAGGGAGCTGTGCGGGGGGAGAAGGAGGGGTGTGCGAGACACGTGAAATTGGTGTATACATAACTAACGGTGTATACATAACTAACGAGAAATCGAGACGTCAGTAACAATTTCAATCTAGAACATTGGGGCGAAGGTGGCTTGGCCGTCATCATCATCATCACCCTCCCGAACTGCAGTCAAGACCTCCCAACTCTAAACTCTGAAATCTCCGGCTGGGTCCAGGCACATCTCCAGCAGTTCCTCCCGCTCTCTCCAAAGGCTCCAGCAGGGCTCAGCACAGCCCCGCGTCCCGGCCGGCCGGCACACTGACCTCTTGAACTTGCCCCGCGGTCTGGGCGAGGGCGGCTGCGGCAGGCCCAGGGAGAAGGTGGCGCTCCTGCTGGCGGGCACGGAGAGCTTGCGGGGGTTGGCAGGAGGCGGCGGGGGGGGCTGCACCAGGGACACCTTGGGGCTCCTCTTCTTCCTCTTGTCCTCCATCTGCGGGCAGAGAGGAGGCCTGCACTGGAGAAGGGGGCTCAGTCACTGCATGGGGGCAGGATCTCGGCTTTGGGGGAGGGCGGGGGCGTGACACGCAAAACAGAAGAAAGGAAACACAACGTTTCGGCTGTGGAGCTGATGGGACGTTGCGTTTCTTTTCCTCCCTTTTCAGCAGGGAATAAACCTTTACTTGTTCCTTTGCAGCCTGCGCATGCTGACGCAGCTGCCCACCTGAACTACTTCAGCCTGTCAACAGGAAGAAACTGGGCAGCGACTGGGATTCGGACCCATGGTCGGCCACACTACCCTCCCAGCAAACTGGGAGGAATACAGTCTTGAAGGAATTTTCCCCCCAGCACACTGTTTACTAAGCCTAGTAAACATCCATCCAGTTTTGAACTGCTTCTCCTGATTCAGGCTTGCGAGCAAGCCAGAGACAGTCCCAGCAAGCAACGGGCGCGAGGCAGGACACACCCTGGAGGGGACGGCAGTCCATCACAGGACACACAGACACATGCTCACTCCCAGAAAGAAGCCAATTAACCCACCAGCATGTAATTGGACTGTGGGAGGGAAACCCACGTAAACGTGCTGAGAACATGCAAACTCCACGCAGACAGCACCCCAGGAAGTGAACCCAGGGCTCCTGCGCTGTGGGGCAGCAATGCTGACCTCTGCGCCACTGTGCTGCCCCATCTAGTACACCCTGGTCAAAAAGAGTGCTGTGGGCACACTTTTTTTCAAGAGTTCAAAGTATATGTTGACCACCAAGTCTTAACACACAAAAACATCAACTTTAGCAGTATAAGGTTTCACCCTCACACTCTTACTTTGTACTTTTCATGATTTGAAGCGCAAAACAAGCATTTTATATGGATAACTGTCTGCATGTGTATTTTATGCCAAGTGCAAGTATTAAATGAGATCATGATGTGCTGATGTTAATGCGGGATATGTCTGCCGGGTCTTTAGCTGTACGGAAGATTGTGACGGTGTCACCGAGTTCAAATAATAAGCTCTATTATTATGTTCATAAAAAATCTTCTGATCTCCTCAAACGACTTGCGAATCAAAGGAAAGTTAATTTTTAAAAATCATATGGCCCTAACCCTAACAATATACTTTTGATTAATGTATCTCCTGATTTTTAAATTGAAATAATATAAGCAGTGTTGGAGATTATAAACGATACCTCGCATGGAGCCTGTAGCTCTAAAGGGTAAAAACAGATTTGGTCTATATAAGCAAAACCTAAAAACAACACGAGCAGTCGCTTCAGTAAACCGATGTTGAAACCTGAGCAGAACTACATTTTAAACCTCAAATATAGTCGAGATCGGGCCTCAGATCTGTCCCTTTAAGCATGGTGCACAGTCTGGTTTCTCTCCGATTCAATTCACTAACAATGAACCTGATTCGTATGTGGGCCAATTGTGTGGAGTGAAATCAAAACACATTAAAAGCGTCACTTTTACGACCAATTAACACTCACAATTTACAGTTTACAATTTACAGCTCCTTCATATTACAATAGGAATGAATATTCTACCCGTGTGTTAATGAAAAAACGATTTTCAATAACAATAAGCACCACTGCATGCCTTTCTGAATTATAAAAAACAGTTTATTTTACAATAGCAATGGCAGTCGACCACATTTCCATTATTTTTATGCTCGTAAAATGTATTTCCTCACAAAGACCTCAGAAATTACGAAAATAATAACCGCAGCGTGTAAAGCTATTTATAGCTGCATAATTCCTTTGAGCACTATCAATATTGAGGCTTTAAACTAAGAAAAAGGTTATCTGGACTATCCCTTTAGCTGAAATGAGAAATTGGGATTCATAAAATGCAACATTTTAAGAAACTGAACCACTCAAATGTGCAAATCAGTCTGGTACCGTCTGGATGTTACTGAAGTTGCGTAAATAATGATGATGATAACACGCTCTGAAAGACCGCCAGCAAAGCTAAGCTGTCCGGTCACATCAGACAAATTCTCCCAAGCAGCGGACGGAAATGCTTCGCTCCTTACCGTAAAGACGGGCGCAGGAATAAAACCAGGAAACTGAGGCGGTCTCGCTCGGACGAGGCTTTCTATAATCTGACGTTAGAGTCTGAAATTCCGACCCCAATTCAACGCGCAATTTGCGGACACGCCGAGCCGCTCATTCGGATCTGAGCCCGAACAAAACCCCAGCGCCCGGCGTCAGGGAAAGGTCTCGTTTGCATTTAAAGAGACAACGCACCGCGTCTCCTTCCCCGCGTCGCCACCTTCAAATCCCCAGAATAAAGCAGAACAAACGCGTCTGAGTTCACATCTCCGCGGAGGAGCCGCGGTGAACACGTTTCTGATCAATAATGAGAGAAATCCCAATTGAACTAGATCGAAAGATTAAGTTGCACGGAGAGAGAGAGAGAGTTTTCCCCGGAGAGCCCTCAGGGAGAAAAGCAGAATCAAAATAACCCGTGCCCCCGGACAGCATGTAATCCAGTTCCACGGCCTCTTTCGAAAGTGCCTTTAGGAATAAAGGCCTGTGAGAAACGCAGTCGAGCATTCCTGTGCCCGGAGGAGAAAAAAACCCCGAATCTCGACGGATGTACAGCTACACAGCGGGACCTCTTCTTTTTATGCAGGCTGGCGGTGCCCCAGCAGGCGTGTGCCAAGCGCAGCCTCGTCGCCTGGCACCGCGGAAGGCACACGCCGGGTGAATGCAGATGAAGCTGACGCTTCTCCCGGCGGAGCGGTTTGGGGAGGTTTGCAGGTGAAAACGGAGGAAAAACGTTGACACACCCCTGGCACCTTGTTTTTCCGCTCTTCTTGGCTTATAAGCAATCCGCGCATCTTCTATTACGGCGGCGCACAGTCAAAGGCAGTCTTCTGTACCCAATGATCCCCGACTGAAGAAATAACCCTGGGATCATTCTTCCATACTGAAGAAGCAGCACCGAAGTGTCCCGACTTCAAAGTCGTTCTTTTCTCGTCTTCCATAGTTAAACCCTTTCCACAGGATGCACCCCTTGCACAGAGGAATGAGCGTGAAGATCCTTTCTTGAACACACCCCATGGGTATACCTCGCGTACTGTAGGATACGCGCACGGACAGAAAACCGGGACAGCGTGACCAAGATGTTTACTTGATTAACTTCTTTTCCTTTATTACTAAATAAATGTTTACAGACAGTATGAAAATGACCAAGGAGTAACATGTAACACACAAAAACAATTTTACAAAGTGTGTGTGTGTGTAATGCGATCTTTGGTACCTGATTTAAGCAAAATTAGACGTGCTAACCCTATAAGTACGATAAACAGTAAAGAAAAAAACATTCCATAATACAGTACAATGACAGTGACACACATTCAAAGGCGTGTTGCCCATGTGTAAAGACCTGCTTTTTAAGATTCTGCAGCATATACTGTGGATGTGGAAGGCTTAACTCATAGTAAAGAAGATTCAAGTTGCCTGTAACCAGTTAAAGCCCTTACAACTTTCCACCCAGGCACAACCGAAAAAAAAAAACATCACACAGATGGGGGAATATTGTTTTTTTAACAAGAGCATTGTGACCCATCGGGTATTTTTTAATTACCGTGTAAAATCTTAGTGTCTCATTCTGAAAAATACCCGAGCAGTGCACTACATTCCTATGACCTTGTCATCAGATGATCATGACAGAACATGGGCTTATGTCAAAGATCTCCACTGAACTGGTCTTGTTCCATGGAATGTCTTAGCTCTTAGGACTGACCAGCTTATGAGGCAGAATTTGTCTGCTTCACTATGACTTCTCTCTTAGGAATAAAATCAAAGCGAAGAAAGATTCTAGCTCCATAGTCCAGCCCAAACATTTGTGTAAATCTGGTTACCTGCACTCGAACCTGTTACTTAACATTCACGATGGACGCGAGTCGTGTATTTTCCAATTAACAATCTGCAGATCACAAAACAATCACAACTAAATTAAAGGAAACTTTCTATCAATTCCGTGGAGTCTGTGCATTTTTTAGAGTGATTCAGATGAACTGCTGTTAAAGGATTTGAGTAAGTAGGGAACCTTTGTTACAACACAAGCGCTGTGTAAAAGAAGTGTGAACTTAGTTAAATGCTTTGCATTACTCATTGCAAAGAGAGATGGCGATTGCATAGTAAAACCAGGAACGGTCTGTGTTTCTCTTCCTTTTTATTGTGTCCAACCTGAAACGTGAGTCTTAACAAAAAGAGTACAAAATTTGAGAAAAGGTAAAGATTAGCAGGGGCAGATCTTATTATCTATCTGCTTGGGTCAGCATGGCATGAAAACGATATAACCAAAGGTTAACAATTCTCCTTCCTGGCACACCTTGTTAACATTTTCTGCAATCAAGGAAAATGATTAAAAACAAGGAGTTCCACATTTAAGATTAGCCAATGAACATTCAAGAAGTGGCCTGAGCAGTGATAGTTAGTTACTGTCATTCACAAGCATCTGTGACTCCCCCAAAGCCCCATAGAACCATTTAGAGCAAGTCAGTTAAAAACACTGGAATTGTGAACTTGTTAAACCTAATAGTTTCACTGCTTCTTCCTGCAGGAGTTTTTCCTAAAAGCTCTAAACTCTTTATTTGAACTATAAAAATTAGTTTCTATTCTGTCTTGCTACTCTGGAATGTTGCTAATGTTCTTCTGAAACAGTAGTGGGAGTACACCAAAAAGTATACCACAATTTTAAAGGTAGTAATACATATTCCAAAACTCTACTGAAATCATATAAATAATATTAATAAGGATAATCCCCACGAGATCTTCATGAATGCGACTGCAGTGTTGTTCCAGAAGTAAAACTAGTCTTACGAAAGGGGACATTCTGAAAACACAGCTGAAGCCCAGGGCCAGGAGCTGTGCGGGGCTGATTATATGAAAAACCTAAGTGTTTTTAAAAACAAAAAGTAAAAAACAGAATGGTCTTTTTAAAGTCTGTGATATTATTTCACACGTTTCAATGATATGCTGATAGTTCCCTGAATCTGAAAATCCTCACCGAGTTTCAAGAACTGTTGAAGTCCCTCAAGAACCCTGACTTATCGAGGTTATGGGTCCTGCCCCAGAGATATCTGTGATTCTTTGTAAAAAAGAAAAACTTCCATTAAACCCCAAACCACACCATGCACCTTTGAGGAAACACATTAAGGCAGAAGATTTATAGTTCTGACTGTAGCACTCAGGGTGCCTTCAGCTGGCGTGCTGAGCTAATGTCGTCAGGTATCTGAGAACACTTTGCTGAAGCCCAAGATTTGCTTAAACTAAAATGACAAAGACCATGAAGAGATGCATTTGGAGCAGGAAGGCATTCTGTTCCTAATAAGGGGAAAACGTTAGCGCTGGAGCAACAGGAACGTGATGGAAAACCTCACTGCAAAGGCGTGTTAAATGCTATGCTCCATGTTTCTTTTTTTACAAAGGCAGCATTGTTACCCAATGTTTGTGTCTGCAAGGAATGTGTGTATACAGTATGCACTATATATATAAAAAATAGTAATAATTTTTTGTGAAGGAATAATCTTTCCTGGCCAGATAAGGTACGAGCCTCAAAGATTAGTATCACCCAAAACAAAATTGCACAAATACTAGACCAGGAAATGCATTCAGTGGGAAACCCGAGAGTGCAGCAGTGTGGGGCTATGCCTGGGAGGCCTGTGCGTTTGACTCCACGGCTGTGTCTGCAGTGCACTGACAGGGATCGGAGCAGGCCTGCGCGCGGTCTGGAGGAGTCCCTGGGTCAGGGATGTCCGGGAAGTCTCCGCTACCTTCGTCGCAGTCCGCCGCCGGCGCGGGCGCCTCCCCCTGCTGGCTCAGGCTCTGCACCTTCCTGCTCAGCTCATTGCGCTCGATCTGCAGGGCTCGGCACAGCTTCTCCAGGCGCTGCACTTTCACCTGCAGGCTCTCGAACTCTTTGTCCCGCAGAGTTTTCTGAAGGGGAGCGAAAACGTCTGTCACAGCGCGGCTCAGAAGGAATTGTCCTCAGACACAAACTGAAGTGTTGCACAAAAGCAACACTGTACCGCAATTTTTGCTCTTCAGAGCAAGGACAGTAGCTTCACGTTTCCGACGCATACAATACTAGCAACAAGTATAGCACTGAAACAGCCGCTCTTGGTGGCCGATGTGATTCACACCCATTTTCCACTGCTCCAGTGAGAACACTCCTAACAGACTCAATTGTTCCTCTAGCCCCTGCATGGAAAGGATTAAAAATGCAAGTGCCCAGTATAATTCCTATTTCTAGTTGCTATACCTAATTTTATAGTGGAATATTGTCATTCATTAGGACTTCAGTTATTTTTGAATGTTTAGGTATTTTAAAAGTCTGTAGGAGTGAAACAGACATCACGGTGGTGCTGCAGTTAACGTTACTGCCTCACAGCTCTTGAGTCTCAGGTTTGATGGGCATGGTGGGCATGGGTGGACATGGACATGCGTGTTCTTCCCTGTAGTCATGTGGGTCTTTGCCAGGTGGTCTGGTTTCCTCCCATAATTCAAAGACACAGTATATGTTAAACACCAATTCTTGTCAAATGAAGAAAATAAACCTGCTTAATAAAATTTCAGCCCAGTACTTCACATTTACCTCCTCAGCCATCTCCAGCAGGGCCTTGTTGCTGCTCTCCCATCGGGAGCGGTACATGGTGGTCTCTTTCTCCAGCTTCTTTATCTTCTTCGTCATCTAAAAGGAGGTGAGCAGATAGCAACAGATTAGGTTTGCTGGCAGAGTTGACATTTTATTCTTTTTAAAAAAATACCCCAACAAAAGTACCTTTTCCATCTCTTGCTTAAATGTTGTGAACACTTCGTTGCTTTTAGAGAGCGTGTTTTGGAACTCTTCAAATTTCTCAGTGTACAGTGACAACTGTGGAATGACAGGAAGGAAAAAAATAGTAAGCATGCTTTCAACACATAGCACGTGAATAGAAAAACGGCTTAAAAAAGTCTAACAGCTCAGTTCAGTATGGAACCTACAGAATGTTGGTAACTTGGCAAATGCATATTATACACCTTTAACACAACTGTCATCCTTTGTTTTTCAAGAACACCCATAAGTTTTAATGACCTGTTCCTTAAGTTAATAATAATCATTCCCCTTGTATATCACCTTTCTGGACACTCCACTCAAGGTGCTTTACAGTAATGGGGACTCTCCTCCACCACCACCAGTGTGCAGCCCCACCTGATGATGCACCAGTCTGCCCACCAAACACCAGCTCTCAGTGGGGAGGAGAACAGAGCGATGAGGCAAATTCAGAGATGGGGAATGTTAGCCATGATTGCTAAAGGCCAGGGGGAGAATTTGGCCAGGACACTGGGGAAACACCCTGGAATTTTTAACAACCACAGAGAGTCAGGACCTTGGTTTTACATCTCATCCAAAAGACAGCAAAGTTACCTGTTGCTTAAGGTGAACCTCTTGTTGCTTCATCAGTTCACACATCCTCTGGGACTCCACTGCCTCTTTCAGAAGCTGGGAAAAACCCAAAACATGGAGGCATGTTACAACACAGGAAAAATGCTCTAACAAAGCAAGTAATCTACCGATACAGCACAACTATGGAGTTACAAACAACTTGATACTGTAACAGGGCGGTGCAGTGGCACTGTGGCTAAGGATCTGCGCCTGTGGCTGGAAGGTTTCCGGTTCATATCCCATGGCCGGCAGAGGAATCCTACTCCGTTGGGCCCCTGAGCAAGACCCTTAACTCCAACTGTTCCAGGGGTGCTGTATAAATGGCTCTGACCCCATGTCTGTGTGCCTCATGGACAGCAAGTTGGGGTATGCAAAAAGAAATTCCTAATACAAGAAATTGTATATGGCCAATAAAGTTATCCTATCCTATCTACCTCATAACGGAGGTTGTTCTTACATTGTTTTCAGAAAAACACTGTTGTTGTGCTTTCACAAATCTTTTTTAACCGATAACTGACAACTCTCATTATCACGGACTGAAAAGATTTACATCTTTATTATGCAGTAGAAATTGCTTAACCTAACCACAGAACAGATCCATCTTTCTTAGCTTGTCAGATTATGTTACTAATTCTCCCCTTAATTGTTCGTACAGAAGTTTATTTATAATGAACGTGTAGTCTACACCAGCGGTATGTCTATTTCAAGGCCTCCTCCTTTTCTGAAATACGTTTTTCTTTCACTGTGCTATCTTAGTATTTTGTTATCCATGAAAAAAACCCACTGTTTGACACTATTGCCAAACTTTCTTACAAAAAAATCTGGTTCAATACAATGCACTAAACCTTAAGAACAAAGAATCCAGCCTCTCATAACTTTGTTTTTTTTTTCCACTACTGTCAGTTTATATAGTTCAGGCTTTAAGTGCACGATGCACTTGTCTACATGGTTTCTTTCTTTCAATAAAGTTTTTACTTTATGACAAAACCTTCAAGGTCTTAATCCTAACATTTTACAGTCTTGGTACTTTTTTTTTTATCAACAGCCTAGAAGTCCTTAATTATAATGCCTTCTGGCATTAATCTGGCAAGAAAACGTAACAAGCCAATCAAGAAGAGTGTATAGTGCTTCACGCATACTGTGAATACCACTCATCTGAAATGAGCATCAAGCCCCATTGGAACTGTCTATGGTATTTCTACATTTTCTTAGTTTTACTAGTTGCCTGTGTTACTCTTATCTTGCAATGCCTTGGTCTCCTACAGTTTTGCATCATGGTAGAACAATTTTGAGTCCTGCTTCACAAAACGATCTCCTTTCAGTGTTTTGTGAGCCCCGAGAGGTCTGACCGAGGGGGAGAGCCCTTACAAAATCCTTCTCTCTCTGATGCCTGTCCTCGGACTCCTTCAGGAGCTCCTGCGCTTGCTGCAGTTTGGCATCAACCAGCTGCTGCTGCAGGTCCTTGTGCTTGAACACCTTGTCGATGTGCTGCAAGACAGACAAGCAAGCTACAGTACACTCAGGATACACCAAACAAACCCCGCCTACAACGTGCACAAGTCAGAGCCTATTCACATCGCTAGGTAGGAATATACCTACATACCTGGGATCCGCAGATAACCCTTTGCACAGTGGAATTTCACAGACAGCAGTGTTACTCAAGACTTTAACCCGAGACACATTGCAATATGGCACACTAACATTAGATGGAAAGCAATCTCATACTGGACATTGAGAAACCAGATACTTGCATGTTATTTCTCTGTTTTTGATGAGATCGATTAGTTGACAACCCTAAATGGTTTTGCAGAAGGCCATTTCTAAAGCAGTCTTCACTTGCACCGCGACAGCGATCCTGGGAGACGGCGCCATGGCGTTCATGCCCACCTCCTCCCGCAGCTCGTACTGCTCGATCAGCTTCTTCAGCTTCTCGGCCAGCTCCATGTTCTCCTGCCGCAGGCTGGCGTTGCGCTCGTTGTGCTGCTCCATCTGCACCTGGATGTCGTTCAGGGTCACCTGGAAGTGCGAGGTCACCTCCTTCCTCTTCTCCTCCTCCACGCGGGCGCGCTGCATCCCATCCTCCTGCAGGAGGGGACCGGGAATTAAATCACAATCCGAAGCCTCACTGGCAGACTCCAACCACACATAAGGGCACAGCCTTGGGATCCCGCCGAGGAACATTCCGATGCTTTTATTCCGAGTTCACATTTTTACCTTTACATGGCACAAAATAACAGGCACCAATCACGCCCCTATTGGCCTTTGTCTCTTCACAACATGAATCTTTAGGGTTTTTTTTAATCATCAGCATTATATGCCACCCTTTACAATAAACACGATGCAGATCTTCTGCAATAAGAGTCTCTTTTAGTACAGATTCACATTTTCCTGATAAAGGTCCATCGAAAAGCAAGACAAACAGCAAAGAAGGATCTAGAATAACATTAGTGAGGACGAGGACTGATGTGGCGACCAAAGACTGGGCTGAGGCCTAGGACTCTCTGCTCTGTCTGGAGCAGCAGCGGGCGTAGCGAGGACAGTGGCAGCTCACCTTCAGTGTGCGGTTGTGCCTCTGCAGCTCCCGGCACAGGCTCTCCAGTTTGCTGCGGGCCAGGATGGCTTTGCTGTGCTCGTTCCTCAGGTGGTCCTTCTCCTGGATCAGCTGGGTTTGCTTCTTCTGCAGCGCTCTCATCTGCTTCTGCGAGTTCCTGTGTTCTTCCAGCTAGAAGAGGAAGAACGACCTATGAGCACTTGGAAAAAATCTCACCCCTTGAGTCCTTACACCTCTCGGGTTCACGACACTCACCAGCTCGGCATATTTCTTGCAGAGCGCAGCCAGTTTCTCCTCTGGGGTGCTGAGGGTGTTCAGGGTCTGCATCAGCAGCGTGATCTCCTTTCCTGAAGGACAAAGGAAGTGCACAACTTGAGCAGGACCACTGACATTACTGAAGACAGGCGGGTGGTCATGTAGGTTCCAAACCCCACGTGCTGGACAATGTCTCGTCTTTGTTGCCCCCAGTTCAATCTAAACTATTTCAACTGAGTCTAAAGCCGCAGGAGAACTGCTCCACTGCTCCAAAGTGCAGTGACCAGCGAGTGAAAAGTCTTACCGAGGCCCTTAACCTTTTTCTTCTCCTGCGGTTTCTTCTGGTCTTTGTCGGCGACGTCCCCGTTGAGCTTGGGCTCCTCCGTCTTGCCGTCTTCCTTCTCCGCCAGGCCGTTGACCACCAGGCAGTCCAAGTCGGGCTCGCCATTGCGGGGCGACTCGCTCCTGCCCTCTGCTGGCTCCGGCGGCGCCCCGTCCTCCCCGCTGTCCTCCTGGCAGTACGTGTTCAGGATGTCCTCCAGCTGCCGGCTCAGCTCCTCCGACATGTCGCGGGACACCGCTGTGGAGGGCGGGACGCGCACCGTCAGCGCGGCGCCGACACCAGTAACGGGGAGTAACGTCTGCAACTACTGAGGCAGACACTCTCGTCTAAGCCGCTCAAGCTAACCTCACTTAGAGACACGGTCTAACAGTTCTAGGTTTCAGATCGAAATTTTTTAAGATGCTACATTTGTATCCAACGGACATTTGCAGGTCCCATCAGGACACAGGAGAGCATGGAAGGAGTGTAAGCACTCTGAATGGTGGCACGTCTAAGTAACGCTGGCACATAAAAAGATAGAAGCATCATCACCTTAAGACCTGAGGAATAAGGGTTTAATTGGAATAATAACTCTTCTAATAGTTCACCAACCACAAGGGATCCTAAGGCTGTTCATGACAAAGAAATCTAAAATAACAGCTACATTGTGGTCCCCTCTAACAGGGACTGGAGAGCTCTTTCCAGAGAATGTCAAGCCTTTCACCAGTGGGGCCTTTAAGTCATCTTTGACCTTCAGGACAAGAAGCAAACATCACATATGGACATTCTGGATTGTCATTTCATCCGTTTCCTAGTGCCTCGGCAAGGTTTTGATATTTGTTCCCTGCTGGGGAGCTGCAATAATCTAAGGACACTGCATTCGTAAAGCCTGCGATTTGACGAGATGTGCAATGAAAAACATCTTTTACCTATCGCCGGAATAAAAAAATAGATTAATGCTTACTGGTGATTGAAGATGTTTAAAGCCCCCATCAGTTTGCTATTTCTGGTAGCTCCAACGCAAGCCTGGACTGCAATCATGTGAGCTACCCTAGCAGGGACCAAACCTATCCCCCCACTGGCTGTTAGACTGTCTCCACTTTATTCAACTTCAATTTCTTCTGTCCTGAACTTCAGCCAAGACCAGGACTAGCTGCTTAAATGGTTTCCCACAAGACTAAGAGGTTGGGGTGGTAGGTTCTGTCAGAAGACATGCAGTGCGAAGTAGTGTATGATCTCCGGGTTATTTCTCTGCAGCGCTCCACAGATGCGAGAGCAGATTCCGACTTACCCCCATTCTTGGCCTGCGTCTCCGGAGGCGGAGTGTCAGGCTGCTGGTTGTCCGCAGACTCCTGGCTGCCAGCGCGCTCCAGAGCCGCCTCTTCCCCTTCTCCGGGCTGAGCCCCACTGCCTCCGCACAGCTGCTCGGGCCCTTCACTGTCCTGCTTCTTCATCACGGCGGCTGCCAAGAGGAAGGGCAAGGCATGATGGCTGGAGCTCTGCAGTGGCCGCCGTTTTCACTAGACGCTGCTGTTGCTGCGGTTACACTGCAACTGAGGTCGTGATGATCACTACCCATGCCTGACAGTGACCTCTAAAAAGCCAGCCATTCCAATGGCTTACACGTCATGTATGCAAGGGATTACCTTTTCAATTTTTAATTTCAAGGAAAAGGCTCAGGCGCAGTGGTTAGTGCTACTGCCTCGCAATGCTGGGGCCCTGGGCCCAGTTCTGGACCTGAGCTGCTATGTTCACGGAGTTTGTACGTTCTCCCTGTGTTTGTGTGGGCTTCCTCCCAAAGTCCAAAGACATGCTGGCGGGGTAACTGGGCTCTGGGAAAACTGGCCCAGATGTGAGTGTGTGCGTTGGTATCCCGCGACCCTGCACTGGTTAAAACGGTCAGAAAAAAACATGGATGGATTTCTAAGACAACATTTCCTCCTCTCAGAGCAGAAGAGAAAGAACGACGAAGAAATCGTGAAACAGACACAGAGCTTCTTCTGAGCGCGCACCCCTGCTCCCTTCGACACCCTTCAGGCGACAGGCACACGTATCCTGTCATGAGCTACGAACCCTATTAAGAAATTCATTTCTCTTGCGTGATTTTACATCATTCCAGGGGAAGGATCACGTTTAGAAATGCGCACACATTTCCTGGATTTCGCAGAACCAAACCAAGATGAAGCCAAACGTGAGAAACAGGAGACAGTGCAACAACTGACTCGGTCTGTTACTTCAGTGACACGTTTCCCACGATTAGCCGTTTCTTTGAAGCCACTTACACCGATTTCAAAACCAGCCTCTACAATATTATTCCGGATCAAGGCTCCAACAGGACTGCAGTAAGACCCCGATACGCCTGCGTACCTACACTAAAATTGACATGAGATTCCGTTGTGACAACGTTATTTTTTGTTTTGGAAAACACTGAACTTCAGTGGCTCCAACCGCCTGAAGCCAGCGCTACGACACTTAAGTGTCTTATTAGTATCGGACATTGTTTTATTTTCGCTTCGTGTATCAATCCAAAGTTTCTGTTAACCCCTCAACAAATACAATCATTACTTTAAAACATGCGTAGGGTTGTCCATGATAACGCATTTGAATAGCATCACGTAGGTGGGACAACACGATTAAAAAAGGCAAATCAAGTTACATTTGGCCGACTGTAATAGACAGTCCCCTTTAAAACCAACAGTGATACAAAACTAGTAACAGACTTTCTTAAGCAAAAAAAGGGGTGAGCTAAACTTAAATCTCTTTAGAATATAATCGAACAAAAAATCCATGTGGATCACAGCTAACGACAAAAGTCACTACGATATCAGCAAAATAGGATTACTGAAAAGAACCGAATAATTCTTCATCACGTTCACTAGCTACTCACAACTTCACGTTATCGCCTATACATACAAAACACAGTTTCGTAATTCCAGTCTTGCTAAACAAAAATAGGCATTTTGTTATTTCTACGACACTTACCACTGAAATAATATCTGTATCGTCTCAAACGAGCAAATAAAACACTTCAACACTCTGCTTTCCTGCCAACTGACACACCGGAAATACCGGTGAATTGGTACATTCTGATTGGCGCCGCCATAAGCGGATGTGCAAGATAAAAGGAAAAGACGTTGGGGGAAAGTTGGAGAGGGTGGGCCGGAGTTTCGCAATGCTTCATGGTCGATGTAGTTTCTTCCTGCTTTTAGAGGACTTCAATCACCACAATGCGTTTGGAAAAATAAACTTTCTGTTTCCCATAACCGTGACACAAAAAGCTGTTGGTAAAAAGCGAAACTTACTCAGATAAAACAATTATGGCACTCCTAAAGCTAACAAATTCGCCCCCGGACACAAAAGACAATTCTAAATTATTGTCCAGATCTAAATAAATAATGATAACCGCTCATACTCTATTATTGGCACCTGTTAAGGTCTGTGATATATTTTATGATTTGAGCATAATACTTTAAGCAGTGATACCAGCGTGTAATGTTAAAATAAACCTTTAAGGTAGTGGTAGTATATAGCCATAAATGAAACTTTTTTTTTACTACTTTAGGTAGGGTTTCCATTTGAACGTTCAAAAGAGAGGCCACTCTGTCGACGGATGACAGTGGTATTTGTAGCAGGGTCTATTAAAGTATCTAAGGAAAAAAATCTGTTTTGAAAATTCCTCCTGGACAGAGAATTAAGAACTACAGGAGTGGACACGTCTGGAAAAAGACGTCTGTATGGTAACCCCACTTCATGGGAATCCTAACAAAATAATACATTTTATACATGTACATGTATTATTATACAATAATACGTGTTTTTTCACACATTTGAAAATTTCCAATGGTTCTCTGCAGCCTTGAAGAGTTTTTTTTTCCTGCTTTCTGATGTATTTACACTTGGATTTTATATTTATCTATTTTTTTTAACAGCTTTATCCAGTGCTTGGTCACGGAGAAGCCAGAGCCTATCCTGACAAGTGCCTGGGGTCCAAGCAGAGTATTCCGTAGGTGGGACACCAGTCCCTGGCAGGGCACACACACACAGTCACACTCACGGCAGGGCCAACTTTCCCAGAGGTCAGTCAACTTACCAGTATGTGTTTGACTGCAGTAGATTGCCACAGGGACTGTGGGAGCAAACTGGGAGAACCTGGAGGATCCCCACAAGAAATGGGGGGGAACATGCAAACTCCACTCACATGGCACACAGAGAATTGAACCCAGGGCCCCAGTGCAGTCGGTATCTTTGACCCAAACGCATCCTCGCCTCGCAGAGGCTGCCAGACTGGAATATTCCAGCAAGGACTGCTCCATTACGGAGGGGGTGTGACCCTGATCCAAGATCCTGATCTGCAACCCACATCTTTGCATGTGGGCGTCCTCTGGGTACCTCATTTTCAGGATGGACACGGTGTTTGGCATGTAATGTCTCAGCACTGCACTAATGCTGTTTGTGACATCTGAAGGAGATTGGAGATTGTCTCAGTAAAACGTCACATCCCAGTCTGAAGCTTGATCACGCTCTGCATGAGACTATCATACGGCAACACACGTTCCTGTTAGGAAGCAATATGTCATCTTACTGCAGAGGCGCCACAAGTTTCAGTTGAATCAATGGGGCCTATACGCTGGCCATGCAGCTCAAAGAAGTCTTGAGGCTAATCATAAGACTTTATTGATCCCAAAGGGAAATTGAGGGATCAGATTAATCAATTAAATTAAGATCAGACAAGATTACTTTATTAGCCATATACAATTTCTTGAATTAGGAATTGCTCTTTTCGCATACCCCAGCTTGCTCTCCATAGGACACAGGCACACAGACAGAGAGAAGCTTGGGGTCAGCCATTTAGACAGCACCCCTGGAGCAGTTGGGGTTAAGGGCATTGCTCAAGGGCCCAATGGATTAGGATTCCTCTGGCGGCCGTGGGATTTGAACTGGCTACCTTCCAGCCACAGAGCCACCGCCCCGCCCGTTAGGGGTAAATACTTCCTGGTCCCAGTTTTTATGTAAAGGATGTTTGCAGTACATGCAACATGTGAATCACAATTAACTGGATATGTTCAGAATTTATGTCAGTTTCTTCTTCAGGGCAGTGTTTTCTGTTTCACCAAGGAAACACAACATGAAACATCAGAATGCAGATTTTATTTTAATCACACTGGTATATATGCATCTCTCCTGATTCTGGTGCATACTAAGGTATGAAAGACAATTGGTAGATTTTGTAAGTTCCTATAACTGGTCACAACACAAAGAAAACACAAAACAAAGATTGCAACAAGATTTCAATGACATTTTTATTGAACTTTTATTCTCTTACAGTATTTGTAACCCTACATAACCTTTTTCATTTATTTTGTTAATTTCTGTTTCATGTTCATGTATATGTGTATCATGTTCTGTTCGTGTTCACGTCTGAATCTGTCCTCACACTCATTCACATGGTCGGCTGAAGAAGAGTCAGTGTCAAAGCGTCAGTCACAAGCAAGCCAAAATCAAATACAAAAAGAAAATAAAGGACCAAAAAGGGATCTCAGGGTTATCCAGTATAGCATATATCAAATCTGCAGAAACATTTTCTACAGCCCTTTCCAATTCTGTCCTCACTCCCCACCTCATTACAAGTACGTGATCCATCCTGAACCATAAAACTCTGCTCTGTGGCACATATGAAACGTGCATAACTACCCTGTAAACTGAATTGGAATACATACAATAAGTGTTTAAAATATGCAACATAACAGCACAAACACCTTGCATAAAAGCTCTGTAAAGGAAACAGTAAAATAATAACACCAAGACGTATCGGAAATGGAAGCAAGACAGGAAGGAGGGAATTAAAACAGACTCGAAGGATCAGTATATGGATGTGGCTATTTTAAGCTACTGGCTGATCCTGATTTGTGGAATTCATGACCGAAGACAACGAACACTTCTGCAGTGTGAGAATACAACTATCAACACATGAAGTTAGTGCTACAACTAGCAACTGGATTTGTTCTTCCAAGTTTCTTGATTGATATGTAAGAAACAAACCTGTGCTTAAAATTCCACCAGATTTGTAGAATATTCCCAACCACTTAAACAAGAAGGGTGGATTTATCCTCTGTCCGCACAAATAGGGGGAGGTTTCTATTGCTATATCTGCATGGTTCATGTTTTCACAGTTTGATTCGGGAGGTCTGTAAGGAGATTTTTTTAACTAGAAATTCAGAAATTCCGCCAGTCAATTTTATCCCATCCTAATCCCAGCTGACTAATGTCAGTAACCCCCACTGACCACCAACATTCAAAGAAGACTGGAAAAAAAAAATCTGCAAAGCTGGTGAACAGACTGTGGAAGTCTAATGACTGACCAGAGGTTCGAAAGCCCAGAAATACTTTGTGCTGACCATTCTGTGACCACAACCACTGAACTGAGACAAAAACCAGAAGAGCTTGCGATCGCTCGACATGGAAGAGCCAAGCAGGTGCTGCCCAAAAACCGTGGCTAACTTCTGCAGCATGCTGCCATGAAAACAGGGAGGTGCACCCTCAGCACGGCAGGTAAGGTTCATACAAAAACAATGACCAAAACTCAGGATACAGATACCATGGCTTCCATCACTAGCAGATCTGAAAACAGTACTACACAATAAATTAGAAAAACAGATCAACCCGACAATTAAATAATTCTGATCCAATATAAAGAATTTAGTGCAAGAACAGTAAAGGACACCACTTTTTTTAAAAAAATGTAGCAGGTAATGTAACTTCATCAGTTAAGCAAATAAAGCAGCAAAGTTTGCACAAACAATTGTGCACATTCAAGTACAAAACAAGAAGTCATAAAGACCAAGAAGATACTCAGACAAACCTTCAGGGACTTTATTGGTCAGATTGGCACTTCAGTGAATAGAGGAGTGCATTACTCTTTTTTGTTCCAAACAATATTCTCACATTCTTCTTGTGGATATGTTTCCTGTTATTTACATCTACAGGTGCAAGTAAACTCTGGCTCGCCAATCCAGTAAAAAGCTCTCGGGCTCCACCCTAAAGCAAAAGGAGATGTTTTTCTCCATTCCTTCTCATTTAGACATTTTTATTAGTAACACACCTGTTGCTTAGTTATTATTTTTACATGCCAGTGTATGGCACTTTCTTGTAGAACTTTTTTTTCCCCCCAAAATACCCAACACCTATAAAAAAAAATCCAAGACCTAGATGTATAAAAACATCTCATTTTCAAACAATTTGGAATATAGCCAATTGACAACGTAGAACTAAAATGTACAAAAACTGTCAATAAAAAAAAATACTGGAATATTAATAGATATTAAAAGGAAAACATGAAGATGGGGAACATTATCACAGGGCTGCAACCCAGCTGCATTTTTGCATAGTTAACAGCCTACACATCTGAGCTTTGAGGGCAGTTACTAAACCAGCAGAAGTGTCTTGTATCTGTGAACAGCAGCAGGACAGAAAAGCAAATGAGAAACTAGATTCTCACAGAAAGCACGCCCAGCTCTGCTGTAACGCACTGTGGGAGCTTTCTGAAAGGATGAGAATGTCTTGCAATATTGAATGATTCACTCTGGATAATCATTCAAACATCACACAGAAGGCAAAGGCAGCTGAACCTCTCTCACAAATATATGCATAGGTACAAATCACACCCTTAAATAACATACATTCATAAACACACACACAAATTTATATACATATGCGCACACACACGACATGCATCCTCTGAAATGTCTTTTATGGTCAGCTAAATCGGCCATTCCTTTTACAAAAGCGTGTTACACTTTTTTAGACTTTTTTTAGAATTTAGTTTTGACTTTCAGTTGCCTCAGATGTTTTAAATTGTGCTTGGAATACAAAGCCAACATAAATTAAGCCTAGTAAAGATACGATAGTGGTACTTTTTCCTGCAAAGAAGAAAACCATTCTTTAGAGCGAGCCCTGAAAAAGTCAGTCCTTCTGCTGCAAACAGAGAACACATGCTACTGCTGTATCTACATCTCTGAAGCGTGTTCACACTCGAAAGGAACAAATTCTCAGTAACTGCACATCCTGATACTTGGGAGCTTACGGTAGATGGCAAAGCTCACAGACCTCTCTAGTACACAAATGTGGAAACAGACCTCTGCCTAGAACACAGCAGGCTGGGACAGTTTGCTTCAGTGGCATTGACTCAGAACAAGGCAAACGAATCCTCCAGCCTGGAGCTGGCCACCAATGAAACTGCCAGAAAACAGGGCCAGGAGCAGATGCATGGAAAACAATGAACCGGCCTGTCAAATCCAGTCCGAGGACTAGTCAATCAGCCCAGCAAGAGAAAAAACTGAACTCAGCTCAGCTTGGGACATGTGCTCTCTCCGTCAGCTGGGCTGTCTTAAATTTGAATAGCTCAGCTCCATGTCCACCTCTTCAGGGCAAGCTTCACGTGAGAAATGGCATCTCAAGACGTGTGTGGAAGACACTAGAAGGGGAGGCCTAAAAGCATGATCTCAACCTCGGCAATCTCCACCTCCCATCACCTGGAAGTCTCTCCGTGAGCTCGGCTGAGGTCCCGGAGACACAACAAGGACCTCCAGGGGAAAAACGCCTCTTAAACCCGAAGATTATTTGGCTGATTCTTAAATATTGCAGCCCCGCCTCAGAGGAACAACAGAAGAACATACATCGCTCCGTGTACCATCAGGTGTGGCAAGAAGGTGAAACTGACCTACTTTGCTTTTATAGCCCTCATTTGGAAAACAAGCTCAATTGCCCAGCAGATGTTCTTTAAATGCTCTTCTGGGTTCTGTTCAAGCCTTGCTCAAAGGACTAGACCGGAACAACCTTTAAGAGCGTTTTGCAGTCGTCACTGTAACACTCACTAATCCAAAGGCAACAATCTGCCGAGTGTGTGGATGAAACAGCAAAACCTCCCGTTATTAGTATTCTTCCCAAAGCCCAACCACCCAGAAAAGAAAATGCTGAATTTATAATACTTAGGATAAAATGCACACAAGGGCATTTGAACCAATCTGGAGTGCATTACAAGATACAAGTGTCAGTTTGAGACAAGAGCAGATTTTGCAAATCTGAAATGCTCGCCTCTGGAAGGGTTTCTCAGTATGAAAAATAAAAGATAGAGAACTGCAGCCCCCAGGGCCCCGTTCAGGAATTTAACAACGTCCTGAACTGTTGTTCAAGCCACCAAGATCACATGTCTTCTCTGTACTCCTGCAGGCTTTAAAAAAAAAATTCCCTTCGGGAGCTGCTCGGGCCTGGGGAGCTGCAAGGTTGAACCCAGTGGAAAACCGAGTGTATAACCAGCCTCGCTCCACCACGAACACTACTCAGTGGCTGCACCTCGCTGCTGAGGCCTGCCACATGCCTAAAGGAGACATCTGCAACGCGGCTCATTGCGTAACCTCCTTTCGTGTACGAAGCGGACGCCGGAGGGAGCTGCCATCAGCTCCGGTGAACGAACGCGGACACTACAATCTCTCCCTCACACGTCTCCAGTCAGTCACAGTGTCACACCCACACCACTCGTCTGCGGTCTGCCTCCCCATCCACGGCAGAGGTAGAGAAAAACGCTTCCATAATCTCAGGGGAGGACAGAAACTGTTCTCCCTCAGCAATTGGAAAAAAAAAAAACGAGTCACAGTATCTTTCGAGGTAATTACATTTTCATTTTTTTTTTAAAAAAAAGCACAAACCACACTTTTGAAATTTGTTTTCCATTTATCAAGATTCTCTCCACCTAAACTCTCCTCTCTTCTCAGACTGAAGAGATTCTCCAATACCCCCAGATATGACGTGGGGTGTGAATTTTTCAGATGCTCCCTCCCACTCCCCTCCGCCAGAAAGAGAGCCCTAGTGCATTTAGTGACAAACTGCTAAAAAAAAAAACATATCTGCCAAAGTTAATAAAACCACGTTCACCTTAATCAACTAGGAGCAACACTAAACTCAAGAGCCCCAGAAACGTGCTCCTTTGGGTCTACATTATGGAAGCTATTTTCTTCTAGTACGATGCAGTAATGGCTAGGTGTGTGAAGTGTCTGCATGTGTGCAGTGGTGTGTGCTTGTGTGTTACATCGGTTCAGCTTTTACTTGTCTTAAATGTTAAGAACTTGTCCCTTGCCAAAGCTTGGATTTAGTCAGCTCATTAACAGAACGAGGAAACAACAACAACAACAACTATGGTAAGTCATGAATTATTTACAGCAAGAGCCTTGTTTTCTTCAAATTCAGACCATCACTGTCAAAACCGAGAAATTCTCCACTGCTTTTCTTGGATGTGCGTTTTCATCTGATGCCTTTAAACCACCTTCTGCAAGTACTTGCAGGCACGTTGTTTCTCTTACAACTTCAATTTACAGCTACTGACTATGCTCCTCTTCCCAATGGACATGCAAATAAGATCTGAACAGATCACAAAAGTTGCCTTACAATAATTTTAGAACAACATTGATGATAAAGTCTTATTCCGTTAACTCTGAAGATCATCAGGAAAAGGAAAACTGAATCCAGCAGCAGGGCACATTTTCCCAGGTAGTGGGGATTACTGAATTTAGCAGGACTTTAATCAGAAATCAGCAGATTGCAAATATGAGTTCACACGAATTCAGTAATAAGAATGAATAACCAGCTGCAATCATAAAAAACATCTTTAATTGTTCATGCGGTAAACTGGGACAACTTTGTGCACTTGTAGCTTAACCTTTTTTATGCCATATTAAGATTATACACAAAGTCATGAGAGAGAAGTTAGTGCTTTCTATTGCAATTACTTCAACATTCAAACACCTGTATCTTATCGAAATTTGGGAGTTTCCTACAAAATTAACTAAGCCGGTCTAATTCAATTTTGAGTCAACACTGCGTTTACTTGTTTTGCCAGACAAAGCTGCGTTGTCCTTTAAGACCACACAGCAGACACCACACCTCTGTGCATTCAAATTGATTTTCTTTTTTGTGCCCAAGTAGCCACTTTTTTCAACCACAAGAAATTCCTTGAAAAGTGCAGAATGTGTGCTGAGAAAAACGCATATTAAATTTCAAAGCAGTTCCAGCTTCTTTCTAGAAACTCTACCGATTCCTTCATTACAAGAACTACAGTTCCCAAGAGTCTGTGAAAGCTTGCACATGCTCCTTGATATCGATTCTGCCGATTGTACCAGCTAACAGAGCAGCAGTATCAAGCGTAACGGAAAACAAAACCCTGCGGACTTCCGAGAGCCAAGAGGAGGAACTACGGCGAAAGTGCACGTGCACCAACTATGAAATTTAATTTCTTCAATTCCCTTAAACACTAGTGCTTTTTCCTGCTCTTCTGCTAAGACAACACCAAGTCAAAAACACACACATTTCATATCTAAATGCAACACGCTGGCTCTGTAAAGTTTTCTTCGAGGTGGCTGACGATTCCATGTGCTCTACACCAAGAATTTGGCAAGGGAGGTAACACAACATCTTATATATTATAACACCATGCGAAAACCCAAAGTCACCCAGCTGACGCTGCCAGGCCTGTGCACCACAGCCTCGTATTTACATTACTCGAATTTGAAAACCGGAAAGCCGAATTTTGACTCTCACAATATATATATTTATATATAAAAAATAAGCTCAGTTTCAGAAATGTACACAATCTGTGGCTATAGCCTGCACAGCACCTGGTAACTCAGGCGGGAACTTTTTTCTTGCATTTTATTTATTGTTAATAATTACACGGCACACAACGTACATTTTATCACTACTTTACCAGCTTTTGGATAGCGGTTAACCTATATATATAGATGCTTTCCTTTCTAATCTTTCACAGGGTAGCCAAGACCCTGCACCCCCCCCAGTACAAACCTGCTGTCCACACCCTTCCTCACACCGTCACTTTCAAGAAAAAAAAGTTAAATTAAACCAAATCAAGTCAAGTCTTTCACCATTTCCCCCCCAAAAAAGGAAAAAAAAGTTTGTTTTTCATTCAGAATCAGTAGCAAAAGAGCAAATGATTTGCCATTGATATTCAGTGCCAAATCTAGGACACGTATTAAGCTACTTCAGAAAGCACAAGGTCTGAAAGTAGGATACTGGCTCCTGGAGTATTAGCAACCGGGCTCACTGCATCTGCTGAACATGGATTTGCCAAAAAAAAATGTTTTGAAAAGATGCCATTTCTTAAAGTGGCTTAAAGAAATTGTAACAAGTACTCAACCCACAGACACCAATTTTCTCTCAACGTCTAGTCTGCCATTACCCCCCGCTTGTCAGGCTGGGGAAAGAGCATCTCTCTTGGAAAAAACTGCCTGGTTTTAATGCTTAGAGTAACTACGCCAAACCTCCCCCAGCCTCAGAGCAGACGTTGTCCCCATCACGGAGCGCCGAGGCCCTCAGGATTAGCTTTGCAACCGAACCCCCCCCCCCCTCTCAGTGGAGAACCGGCACGTGGCGAGACCAGCTTCTCTCACGAGACTCGACTGAAGAGAAAGAAACGGGGCCGCTGTGGGGGCCGCCCGGGGAGGATGGGGTTCCTCGCGGTGCCTCGGCTCTCTGAAAGCAGCGGGCTCAAGCAGCGTGCGCGGGCCGAGGCCCTGGTGGTCTAGGGGTCTGGCAGGGGGAGTGTGCGGGCGCCTCACAGGCCCGGTTGCCCAGCGTAGTGTTTTGGAGAATTATTGAAGTTTGACTTTTGCGGCGGCGGTGGTCTTGTTTGTTTGTTTGTTTGTTTTTTCGCGCGGTTTGGTGTCTCCCCCTCGGCCAGGCGGTCAGAGCTGGAAGCCCTCCATCGGGGCCTCCTGCTGGGGGAAGAGGTACTGCTGCTGGCTCGCGTCCACCTGCGGGGCCAGGCTGGCGTCCTCCTCCTCCACGCCGAAGTAGTGCTCGATCAGGTCGAAGGCCTTCTGGTAGATCTCCTGGTTCTCGTGGCTCTGCAGGAACTCGATCTTGTCCAGCCCTGAGGGGAGAGAGACGTCCCAATTCCAGATCTGCCCAACACCGCAATTTATTATTCTTTCACACAAGTATCGGAGATCTAGTTCATCACGAGGGTTGCTCCTGACTAGATAAGTCTGCAGAACTGCTCACTTGTCAACAAATAAACAGAAGGAGGTGTGCAGCACCGTTTAATTTTTCAGCCAAGTCACCAATTTACTGTTTCTTTGTAAATAAAGGAACAAATACCCCACTTTTTGGCGTAAGACCATCTGCGTTAGTTTTTTTTTTTGAGAGGAAGCAACAACGCATGCTAAAGCCCATATTTCTCGCACAGGGCCCGTAGAGGTTTCTCCAACACGTCGAGGTCACAAGACCAGGTCCAGTAGAGAGGAAGCAGCATGCATAAAACTGTCAGAACCCGAAAGAGCAAGTGCTGATAAGAAGCTGAAGAGGGTGTGCAGGTGTGCAGACATACAGGCAACAAGCAGAAAGACAAACCGACGGACAGAAAAGCAGATTTACAAACAGGCCGCCACCATAAACATCAGAGTCAGTGCCAACATCTGTGCCTGTTCCAGGAAAAGAACAGTCCCGTCACACATGCCACTCCATGAGGAGAGGAAAGAGGAACAGCGGATCGTCATTACCGTAGGCCTCCTCGATCAGGCCGCAGTAGGGGTTGATGCCTGTGCCGTTCTGCTTGGCTTCCTGCTCGCCGAGCCGCAGGATGTTCTCCAGCCCGTTCAGGGCCACCTGAACGATCTTGGAGTCCATGACAGTGAGCAGGTCGCAGAGCGGCTTGATGCAGCCCAGATTCACCAGGTACCTGCGGAGACAGCCACTGTACAACCTGATCTGCTGTGCAAAAGCGCTCGTTCCAAATCGGTCACCCTGCAAAGAGCCAGTATCTGTTGTATGTACGAAATTCAAACTGTACGTAACGTCCCTTGAAATTCAGTCTGTATGAGACCTAAGAAAGACAGCAGATGTCATGCTGTTGTTGATGGAATTAAGGGGCGTGTTGGTTTCGCTTTGCAGCAGCTCACCTGATCTGTTCCGGTGTTCCCCCTGATGTGGCGTTTGTGATCGCCCAGGCAGCCTCTTTTCTCGTGCGGAACTCGGCTTTCTGTAGTATGTCTATCAGCACAGGAAAGATGTTCGCATCTATGACAGCCTGGGATTCAGAAAGAAACAAGCAACCCACTTAGCCTGCATAGCCATTCTGAACACAAGCCACACTCGATTCCTTCAGGGTGTCCGCTTTATGAAATGCAGAAGCAAAACAGCAAGGTAGTGCACCACAATGGGCCTCGAGACTTAATACGTCTGTGCACAGAGTATGACGATGGGGATTGTAAATGACAGCCCTGTATTGCCCTTCAATCTGTATCAGAGAGGCTGGTTACAGTCTTGTCTGCTACCTGTATCTGTGCTCTGTTTCCTGCTGTGATGTTGGAGATGGTCCAGCAGGCTTCTTTACGGATGGACTCCTTGGGGCTGCTCAAGAGGTGCAAGAGACAGGGCAGGGCTGAGCAGTTCAAGACCACCTGCACAACAAAGCACACAAGCAATACGCATGAATCAACAAGACCTTCTCTTCCATTAGCTTGCCTGCCCTCTCGTCTCTTCTAAGTCTAGTGTGCGAGCTGACTTGTTCTTATACCATGACTTTTAAATGGGATCAAAGAGAAAAGAATCCAGCCCTCAACTGGACATAACCTCTCACATGAACAAGTAGTCTGCAAACACCGATTTAACAAACTACAGAACAAACGGTGTTGTCTTATAGAGCTTGGACATCAAAGAAAAAGTAAAATTGCTTAATTACCCCATATTCCCCTGTGTATTGGAAAAAAAGACAAGCCACAGCTCAATGCAGTGTGTGGGAGCCTGGATTCTGAACAATGACTTACCTGTGTCTGGATGTCGTCTCCTGTCACAATATTCCCTACAGCTCTCAGAGCCGGGGAAGCCACTTTGTAGTCCGTGTGCCTTGGGAGAGAAGAGAGCTTGGGAAGATTACTCAGGATTTGCTTAGCAAACATCACAGCCAGTACGTAGGTCTACTAGATACAAAGATCCATCCAGGACAGGCTCACTCTGCCAGCTCTCGAGTGGCTCAGCCGCTAAAGACACTCAAACGCAGATAGAGCTGTATGACACAGGACACGTGGGTTCGAGCCTGGTCATGCGCGCAGCCAACTGTGAGTGGGATTCCTCAAGCTGCGGAGCACCATTGGCTGAGCGATGCTGGGGCAGGGCTTGGTGTAAGTCAGCTCCCGGCAACACAGCGACCCCCTGCTTCTGTGAGGAACAGGCCTCTGTTCCGCTAAAAACACCTCACAAAGTGGTTTATCAGCTGCAGCATTTTACATTCAAACTGCCTTTTGATTCCTTCAAAACTTGTAATTAAGTGCCTTCAAATCGGCGCAAAACGTCCTGTACAGAGCTGTGCCGAATGGCTCCAAGGATGGTGGGGTGGATTACACTTCCCAGTTCTCCCTGCGTGTGGCGACTGGGAGCTGAGACACGCAAAACATTCCACAGCTGAATCCATATGGGGTGGATAAAAAAAAACAATACCTGCAATTTATAGAGTCAAAAAAAGGTACAACTGCGTGTTAGAAATCGTCTTCTCTTTCTGAAAGGGCTCCAGGAAGAGGATGCAGACATTCAGTGAGAATATAGAATGAGATGCAGGTGGATTCAGTTAAACGTGCAGCACTGCTGCAATAAAGAGGGCTGAAAAACTCAAACGCTGTGTCCAACTCTAAATTCCTGAGACCCAAAGCTTAATGTTTTCCCAACAGAAAACGTTCAGGATCTGCTTTAAAACGGACCCTGCTATTTCAGCATCGCTGAAAAGAGAAAGGGAAGGGACTAACCCCACACTGAAAACCAGCAGGCACCCACCTCCTTCAGTTTAGGCCATGACACTAGGGTCTTACCAACTTATCGAACACTCCTATCCAAGGGATACAATTTGAACAATTCAGGTGAAGGATCTTGTTCAGTGTCAAACAGCAATGTCTTGCCTGGAATTCGAACCCACTACCTTCCAGGTGCGAGCCCAGCACCCCACCCACAGTGCCACACTGCTGCCCCGGTCTACAGTGTCCTTCAGTGTCCTCCGATGGCCTATACATAGCAGCAGGAAATGAAGCCCGTCAACGGTGGGCAGCACCTACATCAACAGCTCCACCAGTCTCCTGCACACCCCCGAGTCAATCACGGCCTGGATCTTCTCATTGGGCCCATCGGAGAGGTAGGACAAGGCCCAGCACGCGTCGGCGAGCAAATCCGGGTCGCTGCTGAACAGGAGTCTGGACAGGACCGGCAGACAGGGGGACACCTGGAACACAACAGTCAAGGCGTAACCTTCTCCTCCTACCGCCACCAAGTCCGCTGAAAAGCCGCGACAGGCGACATGCCTTATGCTCATCTTCCGCGGGCGGTTTGCGGGATTAAGGGTCGAACCAAACAGTATGCACCCATATACACAGTTCCAAAAAACAAGAAGCTTTTTATTCTATCCAACCCAACGTCCACTGTGACCAAACTGGGAATCAAATGCTGAAACGAAAGCAGAGCAGTTCAGAACACAAATTCATAACCAACACGGAGCTAGAATAAACCTTTTTGCAGATAAAGATTCTGTTATACGTGGATTTGGATGATCATGGTAAAATTAACCAAAAGTCGATAAAATCAATTTATTTTTAGAAGATCAAGAATGTTTCAGAATTTTAACTACAGCTGCATTTCTAAAGAAATGTGCTTTACTTTTCTTTGATTCTCTGTGACTGATATATATATATACTGCATTAGTCTATAGCAGATATATGGACTAGTGCAACAGGCATTTCTGGGCCAGGCGTACGCCTTTCACTGAGGCACTCTGCAATCCAGAGGAGTGGTCCGGAGAGCAGAGCACAGAGTGTGCCGACAAGCTGCCTTGCAGTGGTCTCACATAGCAGCCAATTAAAGCCTTGCTGTTCACGGCTGGTTACTGTGGAAACCACTAGTGTACGCATGCCTGACCCTAATGGGGAGGGATTGCACAGCAATAAAAGCCCACCCTGGGCTTTCCAAGAAACTCAGCTGGTAAGATGATCATTATAAGACTGCAGGGGTTCGAGTCTGCACTACTGCAATAAGATGGACATAACATGCATCCTTTCCATCAGAGGCCAAGACATATCCAAACACCACCTGATCTAAGTGTGGTGTGTAAGAGCAAGCCCTGTGGTATGCTGGCTGCCTGTGAGTCTGTGGTCTGGCTAAACCAATTGACAACTGCTGCAAGTGCAGAGGGTACACAGGAGGAAGAACAAGATTCCCCATGTGTGTTCGCTGAAAAGCACGTGAACAAAACCCCAATGGGTTGCGTGACAGCATGATAACATACCTTCTCAAAGTCCGGGGGCGGGCTCTTCCCCCTGCACAAGTTAGAGAGGGCCCAGACTGCGTTCCTGGTCATCGTCAGCCGGGTAGATTTGGTCAGCAACCTTAAAGAAGGACAACCAGGGGTCAAACACACCTTCACCCACCACGCCTCATTTCACTGAGAGGTACAGAAGAAGCAGGCAGCATATTTTGACCGTAGTTTCCAAAACCACAACAAATACGACATAGCTACTTGCCAGGCTGAATCATTCAAGTAGGTTTATATCCTGAGTGCATATAATCACAGCAGAAACCGAAGCACTTTTCTTTCCCGACGGCCCATGTACTTACATTAATAGTGGTGGAAGGATGTTGCAGCTCAGGACGTAGTCTCTACACACTGCGCTGTCTCCTGCGATGTTTCCTAGAGCCCACACGGCCTGAAGATGCAGGGAAACTCCGCTTAAGTTTTCAATTCAGTATAACTTTGAATTTCTAATCAATTGGCTAAAGCACAGCTACAGCTATTTCAGCCAGCCAACGCTGAAGAATTACCAGCTGTTGCTAAGATGATGCCCAATGCAGCCAGCACCTCCACAGTGCCCTCGGTACCTAAACCCTTCACAACAAAACCAGCTACAGAAGCCAGAGGTGTGACACCTCTGAGATGTAGAGGCAAGAGTTTTAACGACTGAAATCACTCGATCTCCCGGATCCCCAGAGCACGGTACAGTACGGCGGTGGCTGTTCACCTGTTCCTGCACGTCCTCGAAGTCCGAGTTGAGCAGCTCAATGAAGATGGGCACAGCCCCCGCCTCAATCACGATCTTGGTCTGCTGCGAGGTTCCAGACGCAATATTTGTCAAAGCCCAGGCAGCTTCAAACTGGGGGTGGAGAAGTTACGAAGTCAAATATTAGATAAAAGTTGTATTCCCCCCATGGGTCTGAGGTTAAAGTCACACTGTCCGGTAGATTTTTATTTTGTTCTGAAAAGCTAATAGTTAAATTATGAAAGAATTACGAGGATGATGTATATGGTGTGAACTATATTACCTGCTGGAATGGAGGATCATGTTCAAACACTACCTACCAATTTGTTTTAATGATGAATTTACTTTCCTGAATCATTTAACAATTAATCAATCCATTTTAATCGCTAAAATTATGACTTGTTCTTAATGGGAAACCAGGATCATTATATTCAATGACAGAGGTGCAAAAACTGAACTTTAGAGAACAATCAGATGTACTCTAAGTGGACACAGGGGCCAGAACAGCCCTTTTACTGTCTGTCCTCAAACCTGAAGGAAACCACAAGTGACACCAAATCACACGACAGCCCCACACCTGTAATGTGCAGTTGACACTTTTTTTCAGAAACTCCACAAACCGCTCCACAACCCCCGGTGTGTTGATAACTTCATCGATTGGCGGGTTGGGTTCTGTAAGAGGGCACAAGAAGTGGGAAGAATGAAGGGCAGAGCCCAGGAACACACCGGCTCCTCACATGGCTCGACACGGAGCAGGGCACTGCTGTGTGAGAGGAAGATGGGGCTCCCAGGCCTAGCCCTGGTGACCCCCACAACAGCTGTTTTTTTAGCTAAACAACCACTTAACCTAAACAACAAGGAAGCTTTGCATTTTGTTTCTGATCGCAGGTTGCATGCAGATCTTGAGTTTCTTATGAAACCCTTTAGTAAACAGGTACTTCCTACAGGCTTAGAAACTGAACCCAGAGTTTAAAGTAAAACTAGGTTTAGGTCTATGAAGGGCTGAAGAGCTAAATTATTTAATGCAACACGAAGCAACAGGTTTGTGGGCTCCCAGGACCAGGACTGGGAACCGCAGGTTTCGGTAGTATGAACAAGATACCTTTCGACAGCAGCTTTCTGAATTTCTGAGTTGTTGAGAGCTGGAGCTCAGGGTCCTCTGAAAAGAGCATTTCCACCATGTCTCTTGTGATGACTCCCTCCTGAAACCACACAGAGGACAAGTTCACCCCCAACTAGGGAATGCAACACACAGGTTCATCATACTGGCCAGCGAAGGAGGAGCTGAACAGAAGCCATCTCTTCCCTCTGAACCTCTTCCACATCCTGTTAAAGAGTTGCTTCACCCGGACAATCTCCAGAACCGAACCACTGGTCCAAGTGAAGCCTGCCGGGCACTGCCACTCACCCCAGGTGTGGTGGAGCTGACGAAGGAGTCCATCAGAGGACTGTCGAACACTCCCGCCTCGTCATTCAGCATCTCCACGTTTCTCCTCTTGAAGAGCTGAGGAAAGTGGGAAAAAAAGTCTTGAGATGAAATAATCCGCACTATTAATGTGATGCAACATTTTGTGATGAAAGTATGCCAAGGATTAGCAAATGCGCTACTTTTCTTAGACAGCTGGGCTAATGCACACGTTCACATTAAAATTGTCCATCCCAATTTCTAGTATTCCAATATCAGACCCAACATGCCCTGCAGGATCTGGATAAACCGCTGATCTCATCCCGGATTGTGCCAGGAGACACAGTCTAGGTGAATTTAGAGTCCTACCCAGCCAAGTCCCCAGGTCAGGCCGGACCTTGTGTTGAACTCCTGTTTTGACACGTGGTAAAAGAAAAGAAAGAAACTTGGAATTCAAAGGAAGGCTACCTGCTGTTCTCGTTTCTGTTTTCTCAGCTGGATTCCCTCTTCCTCTCTCCTCCTGCGCATCTCCTCCAGGTTCAGTGCTTTGTTCTTGTACCGGTTCATTCTGTAATTATCTTTCGCGGGACTCGCTGTGGTTTCTGTCAAAAGGCAACAAGGACACAAACGCTCAGACACCTGAAGCCCTCGCCCTGTATTTATAGATTCGCACATTGGATTGAAACAAAAGCAGCTCTGCAGCTGCTAATCTGCAATTTCATGAATCTTTTCACTTACTGATACCCAAAAATCAACACGGCTATTTCATCACCACACTTTTTCACCACATCCATGCAGATCACCTTCCCAGGAATCACCTGTTGTCCAACGTGACGTATCCCTCACGTGGTATTTCCTGCTTTCCAAGGCAGAACGGCGCAGATACGTTCCACAGGTTTATCTTTCAATTCACCCTAATTCCTGTCTCGGTTAGGTTGACCAAAGAATTCCAGGGGGAGAGTAAGAGGAGGCACACTGAGGACAGACGCATGAAGAACAGGGCAGCTGACTGACGGGAGAAGAAACCGCTGCGGTTTCCAGCAAGTGTGAGCCTGCCTGCCTGCAGTCCCGGCCAAGGCCGAGTCACAGCGGGGAAGCTGTATTCACAATAGCTCGCCTGGCCTGTACTTCCAAAAGAAGAGCCCCTCAAATGAATAACGAGGCCCTTTGTTTTATCTGTTCACAAAGTTAAAACAGCATGTGCATTCATCAGAAGTGCCAGAGTCAGTAACTGGAATGTAATATTAATCTGCAGTGAAGTAAGTAAGGGAGATGTGTGAGTGCTATATTCAGCACTGAGCACATCAGCTACAGCAGACAGTGTACTAAGAACAACAGAAAGCAGGAACACCGCGTTCCCTTCTAGACAATCTTTCTAGGAAACACTCAGGACACGCACAAAAGAAGAAGTATGCATCTGTGAGCTGAGGATATGAGGGTATTTCTCAAGAACTGAGCCGGTTTATTCTCTGCACGGTCCTTTCCGATTACAAAAAGCTGTGCCCAATGTAGCTGCCTATCAGAAAGAGGAAGTGGCCCATTGCTTCCAGAATAGAACCCAGACATGGCCAAAGCCATAAAGGCCGTTCTCGTGACAAAAAAAAAAAACTGAACAAAAAAATTGAACTGCCCAAAATATAAACAGTCATTGATGATACTTCTGAGATTTCCTTTCCCTACTTGACAATTGTTACATCTCATATTTGTGACGGATCACAATGTTAAACCCCATACTACACAGCAGCCTGTAGGTCCCTGTGCAGAATCTACCAGGTCAGGGATGTCCCTACATGCACAGGGGTGCAAACTCCTGTTTTTTGCCTTTTTTCTTCATCAAATCCATTTCTATATTATCCCGCAACATATAAAACCTGAAAGTTAAAAAAACAAGGGAAATGTCTGCACCTGAGGAAATAAATATCTAATGTTAAACTGTACCAATCTTAAACGCACTCACAATGGGCTTGAAAGCAAAGCCGAATGCTGTTTCCGGTTGTGACAGGTGACAGGCCTAAACGCTGTTTATCAAGCGCACAGCTAACGTCTGCAAAATCAGTCCTTCGGAGTGTGGAAAAACAAATGTGAAATCCTGACCACTTCACAGCACGTTAGCCTAAAGACTGCTGTAATGACCACAGACAGCACACTGGGCTGAATCACAAGTCAGTCACTTGGCAAAGAGAACAAATAGCTTTATTCACAGATAATCACACGGGATGAGTTGCATAACTCATAACATCACTTTATTAGCGTTCGAGAGCTGGGAATGTCTGGGCTTGATTGATGAGGTTAACATTTAATGCCTAAGCCAGGCTCTCTTTGAAATCAACTCTTCGAGCACAATTTTTTAACAACAACAACAACAACAACTTCATTTTATTAGCCCAATACAATTTCTTGCATTAGGAATTCGTATTTTCGCATACGAGACACACAGACAGGGAGAGAAGCTGGGGGTCAGAACGCAGGGTCAGCTGATGTACAGCGCCCCTGGAGCAGTTGGGGTGAAGGGCCTTGCTCAGGGGCCCAACGGAGTAGGATTCCTCTGCCGGCTGCGGGATTCGAACCGGCAACCTTCCAGCCACAGAGCCACTGCTCTGCCCTTACTCTCGGCGTCCACCCTCAGCTTTAGTGCGGGCAGGCAAACGCCCAGCCAATCGTGAATCATCCGAGGATTGCTCAGAAGAGTGAGGCCAGGTAGCATAGTTACTTTGCAACAGGATTACAAATTTGTGTCTAGGTTACCGTGACTCAAGCAAGAACTTTCACTGATGTCAAACAGACTTACAGAAACAGGTACCACCAAAACCTTAAGCTACGGTACGTGGTACCCTTGTAGTGTAAAAACAAGGAACCTTAACTCCCAGCACCTCTGAAACCTCAACAGACCCACTACTTCAGAATGAAGCTTTTTAATACTCTGCCTTTTTGAAACCAACTCAAATCAGACTCTCTCATGCCACAAGCTTGACAGTGCATTTAAAGAAAGTTGTAAAAGAGGTAAAATGTAGAGATTAGGGTTGTGTGAAATGGAAAAATGTAGAATCTGGAACAGAATTAGACTGTTGTGATACAGGACTTACTTGATCAGTAATCTTTGGACTGACTTCACAGCTGGAGCATACTGTGGCACAGCATGTCTGAACTCAAGGCTGTTCACCACTTTATTTGTTGTAATTAGTTAAAAAAGTGGCATACTCGTCAGAATATTGAACAGCTAGATTTGCTTAAATTAGTGTACTGGATTAGCTAAAACAGAGGGCACCGATTCCTAAGCCTAGGATTTCAGGCAGTCCCCGATTTCTTCTAGTGATGCAATCAACTCTCCCAAGTGCTGAAGAGACCCGAAACCATGAACAGCCTGTGATATCTGATAATCCCAGACTCCAGATGGTAGAGCTGCAGGCTTCAAAAATAAAACGTTATGGCTTCGGTACAGATATTACATGCATATCACTAATTTTAGAAATTATCACGTTATTCTGGCCTTGGGTAACCAGGGATGCCTCCTTGTGTCGAGTTTAACCCAGCTTCAGCGATCCCGTTTTAGTTCTCTGGTCACATGGGCCTTGCAAAAAAAAAAGAGAGAAATGCTCGGCATGTCAGCCTTACTATTCTGGATGAGTGCTCCTGGCTCAGCCTCAGCGGCTCTGCCAGGGGAAGATGCAGGAGCCCTTGAAGCTCCCGCATGGGAGCTGCCAGCTCCTCCACAAGAGGAGGAAGCCCAGCAGGCACACTGTCGGAGGCTCAGTCAAGCAGAGGAGTCCCTGCGGCCTGCCCTGCGCCTGCTTCAAGCGAAAAAACAACAGTACTGATGGGCAGACCGAACGAGCCTCTTGCCCCGAACGCTTCTGTAGCCCGCTCCTGGCTCATGTCACTGCCTGACTGGCCAGGGCTGTGCCAGTGTGCCACCTGAGAACGATGAGCATGAGCAGGCACAGGCCTCATTCCACCCAAAACAGTGACTCCTGCAGGTCTGCAGCCTCTCCAACTGTGCGGCCAGATCAGCTCAGGCCTGAGTCTCCAAAAAGGCCAGTAATCCTTTCGGTTCAAATGCACTGTCTCAGCTCTCCTAAACTGCAGCAGCACCATAAAGAATATTTTAATGCTCTTTCTGCTGAGGTTCTACCATTGATTCATTTCTGCACACGATTCAAGTCAGTGGTTACCGATTATTAATTAGCTTCTGCAGCCACACGCTGCTCGTCTGGAAGACAAACGCTCTTTTTTTGGGGCACACAGCAGAAAGAGGCTAATCTATTTACAGTGCTTTCAATTTGGACTCCCAGCTCATGGCCCTGCATGCTTTATTAGATAATTAGTTAAAGATAATCTGCAGAGCCTGCAGGGTAAAGTACCACAGTTCTTTTGAAATAAACTGTTTACACCAAGAGTTGTGAGAGCAGGGAGCAAGTTGCCCAGCCTGTTCTAGAAGCCAATACCCTGGCTTCTTTCAGGAAATATATGGATGAGATTCTAAAAAAATCTATTAATTGCAAACAACCAGAATCGGCTACATGGGCTGAATGGCCTCCTCTTGTTCCTGATCACTGCCATGTTGTTAAATACGGGCTACGACTATCTCTTTCAGAAAACGCATTCCCTTACATACACCAGAATGTGCACGATCTGACTGAGAAGAAATGTCCTGCCGCAGTGCTTGTAGAACATCAATTTCTGAACTTGCAGGGGAACCTATTATTTACTTACTATAAACAGGACATGCATGGGCTGAAAAGAAATTCAGAGATCTTTAAGAACGGAAATGTGAACGTCCTAAAGCCTGCCCAGAATCCGAGCTGCTCTGGTCAGTTAAATGATCAAATCAGCTCACTAAATTGATCCTTGAAAGGTGACTTCCAACAGGCTGGGCTGTGGTTCTTCAAGAACACGCCTGCCCATCACAGAAATTGCTGAGGGCCTGAGCAGCAGCAGCAGGTCCTGCAGGACAGTGCTTCATATCTGGCAGGAAGAAACCGAGTACCTGGTGTCCTCTAGCAGGGCACGTGAACAGTGCTGCAGACACACACTTGTTCTGCACAAGCTCTGGCAGAAACCAAGTTCTGCCTCAGATTCACAGCCGGCCAAGCAAATCACGGGTGAAGCCAAGCGGAAGAAACGGGTCTGTTTCTGTCACCATTTCTCTGCGGCAATAATTACTGCCTTTTGCCCAGAAGTGCCATCAGACACCCCTTAAAGTGAAAGATCACAGATTTTAAAAAGCTGGACCTAAAACATCCTTTGTTCTCCCTGTGGAAGACATCTGCTGAAAATGTGTTGAGAGAAGCCAGGGTTCCAGACCCCCACAACACAGGCCGTAAAGTGAGTGCTTTCTGTTCGCAGTTTTAAATGTTCTCACAAATCACTCACACCCACCCAACAAAAACGCACAAATTTGCTAGTAGTTGTACAAGCTTATTGTACACACAACACTGCCATAAGAAATCAGTTCTCTCAGACATGCTGTTATGATACTGTCAGACATGCTGTTATGATACAGTAAGAGGCAACTATTAGCTCTTTAATAGAGCTACTAACTACCAAACAAGTTAGATGGGCCTTATACCTCATTAAAGCATTTCCCATGCCTGTAGTTTAACTGTGACCCTTCAGCATGAGCACCTGCATCAGGCCCTGCAATGCACAAGGCCAAGCTAGGAGCTACTGCCTCATTTGCATTTGTTGTCCCATGTACAGACAAACCTGTCAAAACTACTCGTTTTACAAAGGCAGAGGAATGAATTAGAAAAGCAATTTAAAATGGGGCTAGTGCATGACATAAAATGTCATTCTGCAGATGCTAAAGCAGCTTGAGAAAAATTGGGGGTGAACTGGTGAACTGTGCATCAGCAACTAGTCCATTAGTATCACTTACAGCAAGATAACGTTTACATTACAGGTTGATGCAGAGTCAAAGCGGAGTCAATCAGTTGCAGAGATGAAGCTGGACCCAGGAAACCCATCTACCTTATATCCTGGAGCACTTTGCCTCCTGCAGTCTACCAACTTGTCATCCCCACAGGGACTGAGTCAACCAGAACCAGGACTTTCTGATACTGCTGAGCATGTCAGCAGCATCTTTTGATTTTTGAACCGCAGGGTCACATCAGGGAGAAAAAGCTCCTAAAATCTAAACTGGACAAGGCAGGCAATGGTTTGATGCCTTCAACATGCTGCACTTCAAAGCCCTGAAACAATTCGTCTCACAATTTCCTTCTATAAGTTTAAGACACAAAGCCCTGCTAAAAGAGGAAAGAACAGAAGCAAATTCAGGATGGAAGACCGATAACTATAAGCTAACAGGACCATATTCCTGACCAAGCAGCTTTAGGCCTTCATCGAGCAGCTGTGTGAGAGCTGGCAGAAGGGATGCTGTTCCATCACAACAGGACTGAATGACACAAGAAAGATTACAGACAAGAAGGGGCCATTCAGTCCAGCAGGCCAATTGGTAGTTAGCAGCTAACTGGTCCAGGGATCTCGCTCATGTGGCCGTTTCGTGAAAGAAGCCAGGGTATTGTTTTCCCACAACAGGGCTTGTTCCAGGCACCTGTTTTCAGCTCCGGTGGAAAAGTGCCTTGAAAAGAACAGGGAGACACCTACTCTCTGCAAGCTGCTTGGGACCGAAAAACTCAAACTCAGATTAAGATAAAATATATAAAATGTAAGGTGCAACTAAGAGATCTAAAGCAAAACGTCGACTCACTTCAAACTATGCAACTGAGCTGCATGACACAAAAAGTATCGAAGATATAGAAGCACTTGAAAACGATCGCTTCAGAGTTACCAGCAGCAGAGCAGTTAGCAGCTCCGTCTGTTTTTCCATGGATGCTGTGCTCCTGGTCTGGGACACGCTCAGGGAGCTGGGAGGCAGGGCCAGACTGCACACACGGATATCCCAGCGCAGACGGCACCTGCCTGGGCTTCCTTCTCAGGTACGAGATCAAACCGGACAACTTCCTTCCAAACGAGCAAACTCTCCGAGAACCTCCATTCCCTTCCTAAAAGGTTCAGGGGTGACTGCGACCTCTTCCGAAACCGCTAGCAGGAACTGCATCTCCCTCTGGCACTTCGCAATTCAACACCCCACTGTGTTCTCCTAACCTCAGGACAAACGTACAGACGTCCAGTTCATTTTTTAAACACACAATGCTAGATCAGAACCACTGTAATCGGCCAGGAATGAACAATCCAAGGAAGTCTGAAAAGCCATACCAAGAAGAAGGTAATTATTTTTTACACAAAAGACCTAAATTCAGTCAATACATGTGTAAGTGATCAAAAATACAAAATGTTCTATGCGCTGTAAAATGTATGACCCTTAATTTACATTTATTTAAGCTGCTGAGAAAGCAATGCATCACATATATATGCTTGTGACCGATACACTGTGATACCTTCAGCAGCCCCAGACTATTCACTCTGGGTCAGAGCTGTCCAGCAAGTGCCAAGGCCTTTTTGGACTGCCCCATCCTGGTCCTAGAGATCCACACTGCAGCTGAGCCCCTGACCTATGAATCCTTAACTGGACAACAAGTTGCCTGATTGGAACCTCTGCAGGTTTTTTTTATCCTGGTACTCAGAGGTGGTGCTGCACACTGGTGGTTGTGGAGGGGAGTCCCCATTACCTGTAAAGCACTTTGAGTCAGCGAGTCTAGAAAGGCACTATGTAATTGTAAGGAATGACTATTATTATTATTATTAAAGGCTGTAGATTTTACTGACAACTTAATAGTTAAAAGGCAGCCGCATAAATCTTGAGGAACTCCAGAGAAAGAGGTTTTACTTGACCTATCATTAGCTATATTAAAGGAGCGATTACTTGAGTGCTCAGGTGGCAGAAACACTAACGGGTCTGTGGTTCTGCAGGGCCAGAATCGAAACCCCTGGCTTAGAGACGATCAAACCCAGGACACCTCCGCATTTACTGGTCCCTTACGACTCTGACATGCAGTTTATCAAGTACGATGCCGCAGAGGAACAGTTCACGATGAATATCGGGGGCCACCGACTTTCAGAAATGAAGCGTTTCCCAGCTAGGCTGAAGAATATACTCGAGAGAGCTTAAGCACATGAGTCACTGCCTGACTCAAGAGCCTTGTGCAAATATGAATCAGATTCTGCATGAACAAAACAGACCTAAAAACGTGTGAACAGAAACCGACCCGTTTAAGTCAGACAAAGGCAAATTGAATTATATCTGAAAAACCGGGCACAATTAGATCCTTTAAATCAAACTCCATTCTACTTTAGCGATACTGCAAAAAAAAATCTAAATCAAATCGGGAGATGATTCCCTCTTTCTTTAATACAGAGGTTTCAAAAGACAAACTAGAGAGAAACGGCGGTAGGCCTGCCAGTTAAAATGTCGGAAGCCGCCACACCAGCGGTTCACACAAATTTCATGTATGTGGAAATATTGTAATTCTTGAAACGCCGTTTTCGATCCCCTCCCCGCAGTTTCTCATACGACGGAGAGGATATATGAAGAAAAACAAATACTGTGTTGTACATCCTACAGGCCAAAAAAGAAACAAGAAAAAACTTCTGATAATGGAAATCATCGGATTACTAAAAAGCCACAACACGTCTAGTACTAAGACAGTGCATAATGAGCCACTGCTATAAACATCCAAATCAAGATCACGTTTTGTAGGGTTTTTTTTATTATTATTTATGTTACGTACCATGCAGACAGATGGAGTGACACTGTGAGAGTGGGTAATATTAGGGAGCGTTTCTGCAATTTTTCCGCCTATGGCTGCTGTAAAAGGTGTGTTTTTTTTCCGCTCCCCTCCCTTGGAAACAGCCGCACGGCCTCTCCTGAGCTCAGGCCCGTCCACACACGGCCCACACCCGGGAGCCGAGCCGCGCCGCGCCGCGCCACGCCACGGACCCGTCCCCAGACAAAACCTGCCGCTTGAGTCGAAACGGATCCCACGCCCCTGACACAGCGCGTCCCACCCCACCCCTGCCCCGTTTTCCAGCAGAGACAGGGCCGGGGTTTGACAAGCGTGATCTCCCCCCCGCCACCAGCCCGCACGGCTGAGAGAAACTGTGACCGGGGAAATCGGCCCGTCTACCGACGCCCTCTCTCCGCCTGCTCTGCGGGGAGCTACACGTTTTCAACTCACCCATTGCGGCAGATATACGTCCGGTGACAGCCCCCCCGTGTCTCTCTTCTGTCCCGATTTCTGTTAATTTTAATCTCACACCCGCTCTCCCTCCCTTCCAGAATTTGCTGTCCGCAGACAATATGTCGGAAGACGACGGAAGCCCGGAGCAGCCAAATGGCTCGTCGTCGCGTTTTAGAAAGCGGTGGGCGGTTCAGAGCCGGCGATTGCTCGGCGAGGAACTACGCCTGAACAGCTCTGCTGACTGATGCACGCATGCCGATGACAATCCAAGTTGAAGCATTCATTCAGAGCTTCGCAGTTAGATAATAAATGATGCCATACAAATTACTCACACGTACGAGATGAAAAAAACTCTCTCTGAGAGTCAGTCCTTATTTTAACTCCCAAGTAGTAATAATAATAGTAATAATAATAAACTTTATTTTATATAGCGCCTTTAAAGGTGGCTTCTCAAAGCGCTTTATAGAATGACAACAACAATAAATAAAAAGAATACACAAGATAATACACAAGACAGCTAAGGTTCAGCTTGTATTGTTAATTTGTCTGTAGCCAAACAGCAATTGCAATTTATGCGTGTTCTGGCAGTGCCTATCTTGAAAGAGCTGTCAGATCTTGAGTGGGATATTATGGTCAGGATAAGTTGTGTGCAATCCTTCCTTGTCATGTCTTCCTAAACGTTTTTTCAGCAACATTCTCCAAGGATTCAATTGTCTGTCTGACATTACTAAAGAAATTATAAAACCAGCCAACACCTATCCGAGCACCTAAAGAAAACACTCCAAACATGCCAGCTGCACACAGAACGTGCCACTGTCCAGAATCGAACCCAGGACTTGAGAGCTGCGAGGCAATGCCACCATCCCAGAAACAAAGACATTAACCATGTCTAGAACACAAAATTTGTAATGTTGTGTTAATTTCACAGGAACTCATACCTTGATTATTATCAACACAAAATCCAGAGAACTGATTCATTTTCGATGCATTTAAAGCTTAGGCCCCTACATTTCAGCAATCCAGCTGCATCAAATTAAACTGTAACAAAGTCCGTGAGGGGTAGATTGGTGAACGGCTTACTCAGCAGAGTCAACTCAATAATCACTCACACAGAGCACACTGATGAACTGTCCATCACAACGCACTCTGAACAACAAAAGAGCTGGTTATCTGCAAGATAGATTATCTTCAAAACAGTCAAACTGTCCTCCATCTGAACGTCAAGCCCACAGCGCCTTTGCTCTTTACTGTGCAATCAGGTGTCCAGGAAAGGGACGGAAATAAAGATGATCTTGAATTTATTTTGGCTGCGACATTTGTACCCTGAACCACAGTCGCAGCCCAAATTGTTTTATTGGCATCCTTCATTGCAAGCAATTGTGAGTAGTGCATTTGACTTGGAGGATTTCTATTCTTCAGTTACAAATTATTCAGCTATATCTTTCCAGGGGTTTAATGAATAGCGATTCATTCTGTTCACCGGTGGTAAGGATTTTCAGGCAAATCGGCTGAACCTAGACTACCAATGATTTTATCAGCAGTTCCAGGTGTATCCAAAACACTATCTTGCCTCATAAATTGGAGACAGTTGTGTTTTTCTGTGCTTACATTTGGACTCTGCACCCAAGTGCCATCTTTGAAGAAGAAACAGAACAAACATTCCAAGAGAAGAAAAACATCTTCATTTGCCGTTCAAACACTTTTTAACTGAGAGAAGCAGTGATGAGACAAAGCCGGCAGTCCAAGACATCTGGAGCCACAATGTGTTGATGTGTTGACATTTGCAAAAGAGTATCAGGGGAAAAAACACTATCAGACTGATGCAGTGTGTCATTTTATTTTCTTTCAGATCTTTTTTATTGTAGGCAAAAAATCTTCGGAGACATCTGTCCCAGCCAGTGCCATATACTCTGAGGATGCCCACACATTTCTACCATTGTACTGTCTACACACACACAACCCCAGCACACAAGCGTTCAGTAACACCTCAAATACAACCAAAGAAAGAAAGGAAGACTCTTTTAAGGGAATACAAAAATATGTTTTTTTATTATGGCAGAAAAGAACCAAAAACAAACAACAACAACACGAAGAAAAAAAAGCACTTGTAGAAAAAATACAAAGCTCTCTGGCATATTCTGTAGTTGTTCCATGGCAACATTTAACTTATTTTCTGGTCAGAAGTGCTGCTTGAGGAATACGAGTAAGCCTTCCCTAGTACTATCCTGTCCCGGAGTAATTTGAAGAAGGCATAATAATTACTGAAGAGGATTAAAGCCAGCGATATCGTCTGGTGCCACTTCTCTGAACAGATCAAGGAGTAGAGCTGGTAGAATATCATTGCCCCCTCCAGGATGATAAGGATGTTCAATATTCGCAAGGGCTTGTTGAAGAAAAACTGCGGAAGAGAAAGAAAGACCCGACAGGTGCAGACTGGGTAAGTGCACATCATGTTTGCTATAATCTCAGGTGTGCTTACCTCACCGACATACATTCAAATACATGTTCACTCTCAATCTCACTGTCACTCATTCATAAATATCCTAACACAGTCTCACTGACATACTGTATAATCATATACAGTTATATTCTTCCTGATCTATATTAATGTGTTTTCTCACACATTCTCACTGACATATATTCATAAATATTCATGTATGTAGTCACACATTCCCCCTGATGTATATTTATAAATATTCTCACTGACTCCCATATATTGTCACACATTCTCCCAGATGTATATTCCTACATATTCTTCACGATATATATTCATATACAGTATATTCCCACGCATATAAAATATTCTTATAACCCACCACTCATTATTTACTCATTTATGAAAAGGTAGCCCTTTCAGTAGAATTGCAATGCTATTGTAGGGAGTTTGATGGGGTGGAAGAGTTGTATAGGGTACATGCTGCTCCACACATTGTGCTGTAGGAGGTACTATCCTGCAGGTGAGATATTAAACTGGGGCTCCAGGGCTGTTTGTAAGAGCAGAGGTGCTAACCCTGTTGTCCTGGCTAAAGTTCCCCCTTCACTGAACTTAATCTGCCGAGTAGTGGAGCTGCTCTGTGTCACCCAAGAGAGAGAGCTATGTAAAGTAATTACTATTACTTACATAAAATCGATAATGTGATACATCCGAAGGAACTGCTACATTATAGTGACCCATTGCTTTGTAGACATTCTTGTTGTGTTTGACCAGGACTCCGTGTGGCCACATGTACTCTTCTGTCCACCTGTGAGGAAAACACTGGTCATTACAACAGCTCGGCCCCGGCAACAGCATCTAATACCTGTTTATAATTAAAATAACACTTGCCATATGCTCCTATTGACAGACGGTGCTTTTGGACATTTCAGGTTGTATATTGCAAGAATCAGTTTTAACCTTTTATGCCCTGAATTTTTGTTTTCATGTAAAAAAAAATAAGAAGTGCTCATTCATTATAGGGATGCTTTGTTAATATAAAAAAAGAACACACAAAAGTTTTGATTGTCGTACAACAAGGAAGAGCCGACATCCCAGGGAAGGAAACAGTTCCATCTTCGGAACAACGGGAACGATGGGGTTTATTTCCCAGCACTGCAGACGGCTCGACGGGCTGGCGGACACTAATATCCGGGGTCAAGCGGGGGGCTGGAATCCTGCGCGATGCCAGTGGCCTGATGTTGCTGCTGTACGGAGAGCCCACGGGCAGAGAATGGTGAATGTGGCCCCCGAAACTGGAGAGAATGGTGAATGTGGTCCCCGAAACTGGAGAGAATGGTGAATGTGGCCCCCGAAACTGGAGAGAATGGTGAATGTGGCCCCCGAAACTGGAGAGAATGGTGAATGTGGTCCCCGAAACTGGAGAGAATGGTGAATGTGGTCCCCGAAACCGGAGAGAATGGTGAATGTGGCCCCCGAAACCGGAGAGAATGGTGAATGTGGCCCCCGAAACCGGAGAGAATGGTGAATGTGGTCCCCGAAACTGGAGAGAATGGTGAATGTGGCCCCCGAAACTGGAGAGAATGGTGAATGTGGCCCCCGAAACTGGAGAGAATGGTGAATGTGGCCCCCGAAACTGGAGAGAATGGTGAATGTGGCCCCCGAAACTGGAGAGAATGGTGAATGTGGCCCCCGAAACTGGAGAGAATGGTGAATGTGGCCCTGAAACCGGAGAGAATGGTGAATGTGGCCCCCGAAACTGGAGAGAATGGTGAATGTGGCCCCCGAAACTGGAGAGAATGGTGAATGTGGCCCTGAAACCGGAGAGAATGGTGAATGTGGCCCCCGAAACTGGAGAGAATGGTGAATGTGGCCCAAAAGATCATCGGCCGTGGTCTCACAGAGATGAAACAGCTCTATGAGGACCGCTGCCGTGGTAGAATTCTGGCCATCACAGAGGACAGTCACCACCCCGGGCATGAGCTCTTCACCCCACTGCCCTCAGGCAAGAGATACAAGAGCATACGGACACTGACCACCAGATTCCTCAATAGCGTCTATCCACAAGCAGTGCGGTTGGCAAACACATTTGGCCATGCCCCTCGGAGCACACCTACACCATCAACCTCATTACGATTTCTTATTTACTGCACATCTGCAGGCATTGTTTACACTCAAACTGTTTACTTGTACATTGTCTACTGTTTGTTTGTATGTTGTCCTGATGCATTGTCTGCACTTTGTGTTTTTACACTTTTTAACAATCGAGAGACTTTCTGTAAGTAAGAATTCCACTGTACCAGTACACGAACCGGGTCCACATGGCAATAAAGCTCGAGTTCAAGAGGACTCACGTGTGCTGCAGGACGTTGGAGCAGAGGGAGGGGTCCACTTTCTGCCAGCAGCCCAGGTGGGCGGCGGCCTTGTGCAGGAGGTCGCAGTAGCGGGGGGGCAGCAGGTGGCGCATCAGGATCACGGAGGTGCTGACCGCCACCAGGATGAAGAGCTCGCAGGACCACCTCTTGTCATAGTACTGCGTGCTCTGCAAAAAGGAGAGAGGGATCTGAGGACCACCTGCACAACGGCAACTTAAAGCACCGCCCGGATCATCCTGCGGTCCAGGGGCACAGGGCGGCAACCTGATCAGGGGCTGTCAGTCACATTTAAAAAAGGGCGATGAGTTTATTGGCGTTCATCCACAAACAGCAGAGCGCTCTCCAAAGCTTCTACAGTCTAATAGTTGAAAGTGCACAAAACTTGTAATACCACTGAAGGCAAAAAAAAAAAATAGACAAGCAAAAATAACCGCATTAAAAAAAAGCTGACACAGACAATTCTTTACAGGATTTCTGCATCTCTTGGTGAAAAACTAGAGTTGCTCTAGTGTCCAAAGCCAAGGCACAGCCATTAACACCGAGACAAATGCAAAATGGCAGGTTAACCGCGCACACCTTCACAGAAAGGGCAAAACAAAGCTCTCGTGAAGGTCTGGTGGCAAGTCTTGAGACACGCAAGAGCCGAGCAGGAAACTCACTTTCACAAACCAGACGGGGACGAAGGCCACGTAGTAGGCGCTGAGCATGGAGCTGACCAGCACGTCCTTCATGCGCGAGTTGAAGTCTGCCTTGAGGTACTCCACCTCCTTGCGGATGAGGTCCGGCGACAGGCAGCAGGCGTGGGTGGGCATGGCTTCCTCCCCCCGCAGCTGGCTGGTGTGCTGCTTCCAGGTCTCCTTCAGCACGCTCAGGTAGTCCTTGCCCCTGCCCCCGTGCGCCGGCCCGCCCTCCCTGGCGCCGATGCTGGTGACCGGGGCCAGGAGGCCGGGCCCCCGGACGTCGCAGTTCAGCCGGAAGAAAGGGAGGTACATCCCAAACCTGAAACCGTTCCAGTCGCCCCCGTTAGTCAAGAGCCCATTCTCTGGGCTCTCCTGCATGCAGGCAAATAACAAGAACACGCAGAACGCACAGAAGACCTGCACTCCTAAAGCCTTCCAGGTACTTTGTTTGTTCAGAGCTCCCCCTCAGAGAACGCGTCGGGACCAAGACCAGGTAAGGGAGCCGCATATGAAAGCGGACTGCACTGCGCGCGGGGGGACAACAGAAATTGAAGGGCGAGAGAAAAAAAAACAACGGTGTTGTTTTGGAGTGTGATTCTCATTAACTGTGATTCTCATTGTGCCAGCAGCCATATCACCCTGCAGCTCGCCGCTGGCAGCCCACTGAAGCTCAGCAGGTGTGAGCCTGGTCAGTACCTGGATGGGAGACCTTCTGGGAAAAACTAAGGTTGGTGCTGGTGCAGGTGTTAGTGGGACCAGTAGGGGGTGCTCACCCTGCAGTCTGTGTGGGTCCTAATGCCCCAGTATAGTGACGGGGACACTAGACTGTAAAAAGGCGCCGTCCTTCGGATGAGACGTAAAACGGAGGTCCTGACACCAGGGTGTTTCTCGAAAATAACCAATCATGGCCTCCTAATAATCCCCATCTCTGAATTGGCCTTATCACGCTGTTCTCCTCCCCAATGAAAGCTGGTGTGTGGGGAGTGTACTGGTGCATCATCCAGGTGGGGCTGCACACTGGTGGTGGTGGAGGGGAGTCCCCATTACCTGTAAAGCACTTTGAGTGGAGGGTCCAGAAAAGCGCTATAGAAGCGTAAGCAATTATGAGCTCATTTCATTTTTATCCTAGAGCAGGGGTTGGGAAACTACAGCCCCCTGATCTTTTCTGAGTGGCCTGCGGCTCACTGCCGTTTGAATCTTGAGGGTTACTTTTAGCATCATCTATTGAAAATCCTCCGCCATGGCCTCTACTCGTTAGCTCTGCTGCTCTCCCTCAGCACGAACGGTCAATTGCAGAACAACACCTATCGAACGATGCATTTTACTTTCAGTCTATCAGACGTCAGCTTTCGCCCAGGTTACATACGCCTGCGCTACAACCGATTCCTACCGTAAATTCATTAGGATTTTTGTTGCCTACTGTGATGATGTCTAGTGTGTGCTATCTTGTTTGAAAGCAGATAATGATTTCAAACGGTTCTTAAAGTTATAACTGAAAAGAGGCTAACTGTATGTCATTCCTGTCGCAAAAAAGAGAGATCGATGCAGAGGGTCGAAAATTCAACGACAAATGGTCAGAAGAGTACTTGTGTGTCCCTCAGAAAGAAAAAGGGCATGTGTCTTATCCGTCAGGAAACAATCGCCGTGGTTAAAGAACACAGCATAAAAAGGTGTTACGAGACAAAACATCAGGCTACGTTTTCCGAATACACAGGAGACGGACGGAGGGAAAAATTAAAACAGTAGAAAAAGTTGCTTCAGGGGCAGCAAAAACCATTCAAACCGTTTCGAAGAAAACGTTGCGACTACCCGAAGTAGTTATCGAGTATCACAGCTTCTAGCAGCAGCTGGCCAACCCTTCACGGGCGGTGAGTTTATTCAGCAGTGTGTGCAAGAGGTCGCGGAGGAGATGTGCCCAGAGAAACACGACCTATTCCAGTCGGCGAGTTTATCAGCTAGATAGAGGATTTCTCAGATGGTCCTTCAAGGTTAGTAAAAATGTTTTAGTGGCCCTTGGTCTAAAAAGTTTGCCAACCCCTGTTCTAGAGTATTGCTAGTTGAGTGCTGCCCTCTGCTGGCCTGGTCCACCTACTGCTCAGCGTACTTGCTCATCAAAGCGCGCGGCTCTGGACAGACTTCGAGCTTTAGCAAGAAGCGCCTGCCCGGAAGGGCAGGGACTGCTCTGAAACGGAAACAAGGCAGCGCCTTGCCACCATCTCACACAAACGCGGGGAGAACGTACAAACTCCACACAGACAGCACCCTGGGTCTGGAATCGAACCCGGGGCCCCAGTACGGTACAGCAGCAATGGTGACCACTGCGGCACCGCGGCACGCCGGCAAGGAAGCTCGGTTCTCAAAAAAAAAAGTCTGGAGAGCAAAGGCAAAGCAGAGTGGCGGAGTACTCACGGGTAACACAGGAACAGCAGGTTGAGGAGCGAGTACGTCCTGCAGAGATAGATCATGGAGCGACACAGGCTCCAGCCCGTCCCCGTCAGGACCGCAAACCGGGCCGTCACCAGGAAGACGGAGTGAGGGACCGACAGCCGGCTGCTCTGAGAGGCCTGAATCAGAACGACAGAGGACATCGGACCTCAGGCAGAGCCCTGCTGACAAAACGCTGCATTTTCTTAACAGACCGCACCTCAGTTTGCCTCATGCCCTTCTCAAGGTATTTCAAAACAATGCGATCCAGTCCTACTTACCTGATGACTCGACGTCCCAAGAGGTTTGTTTGTTATTTACAAGGTGGACGTGGGCATTATAGACCAGCACAACGAAAATCCTCTTCACAAATTCTCACTGCTTGATTTAAAATGAATTTATGGTTTTCCATTGTGAAACACCCATTGTTTTTTTATTTAAGACACTAAATCTACAACAGATTTAGCTGCTGTTTTATTTTAAGTGCACATGCGCAGCAATATTGCAAACACCTTTGCTGACGAGTGAAAGCGTTAAGGAGTAGATCGTGTTTTTACCCCTTTTTCTTATAAGTACGGTATAAACCTGCAGGACTGACCTCAAATTTACAACGTTACATTTTACCTCTTTCACAATGGCTGCGATCAGCCTGCGCGCCAACACAGTGATAGTGAAGACAAGCAGGTTGTAGTCAATGAGGTGGAAATTCTGTAAAAGAATAAGGAGAAACTGTTATGTCTGTATAAACTGGACTACACTGGCACTACAGTGATCTTAATTTGTATCTCATCCAAATCCATAAGGAGTGCAAGTTCACTCAGATCGCTTTTTAAATCATATTAATGCAAGCGACTTACAAAGTTTATGGTATTTTGCTTTCTTTAGCTCTTAAAAGTAAAAAGCACTTAATATCTAAAGATCTTATTATCGCCTTCATCAGACAGGATTGTCACTTCCAGACGAAAAGAGCCAAGTCACCTCAGTGTTGTGCTGCAGGGGGCACAGATTCATGCGCCGCAGAGCAGAAAGCACTCCGGCTTTTGTTCCAAAACATGGATTCATTTTTCAAGTCGATGATTCAATAACCTACACCGGACTCGGATCCCGTAAGCTATAAAATGTTTTTTTTTTAAATAACAAAACGGCAGTGTAATTTTTTACCTTTCTCTGTAGTCGAAATCTATTTTTTCCCCCCACAAAGTGCACAGAGCCGCCTTGAACATGAAAGGCATCGTACAATATCAGTGATAATAATTTTACGTGCTTGTGCAGCACAGACAAAATTTGAAATAAAAGCTTGCCGACTCCTGAAACAAAATGCACTTAAAGAAGAAACTCAATTCAAAATGCTATTAACTTCTACTTATGCAAGGTGATGCAGAGCCTGAACAAAAAACAATGCAGCCCGAATACTGGAAAAACGAAACAAATCCTGCAACTGTCCTTCCCGATAGAGACGGCCTTCAGTTATCAATCGTACTGAAGCTACTTTCTCATCAGGCAGGAGTGTATCCCAGTGATTCGTCCCTGGATGGTGTTAAAGAACTTCGGACAAAGTCTCGGCAGCAGGATCCACAGCCTGGGGGGGGGCAAATTTATTCCAAGCTCCCGGGCTGCTCTCTTTCTTAAAGCAGCCCTGAAGGGGCTCCAGGTCAGAGGGATTTAGCAAACTTCCCAGCCCCGAAACCTCTGCCATAAGCACGAGCTGTGAAGAGCGATTTCTACTGAGTGTTTAGGGGGTCCTGCCGTGCTTGCAGAGACGAACCCCAGTGCCCCTTGGGGGGGCGAGCAGCCTCTTACCAGGGAGGTGTGGGAGGGGGGGTGCGAGGCGGGGTACCACCACACGGTCTTGTAGATGTTGATGTAATGGACAAACAGAGCGATGAGGTGGCAGAAGAAGAGGTGGAGCTCGAACAGCACGCTCTTGTCCCTGGACAGCTCTGGGATCTTGCAGTGCTTCAGGGGCACCACCGTCTGGGCGGCCAGGGGCGGGCTGGACATCCCCGTGCCGGAGCCACTCCTGAGGACCGGTGGAGACACACAGGCGCCGTTAGCGTCACGCACACACAGCATGCTGGGTGAGCACGCGCCCGACCCCCGTGGGGTCATGCTCTTACTCTCCATATTGCGGTCTTAAGGGCCATGCGTGACAGGGCCCTTGAAGGCAGCGAAATGAATGGGGTCACAGAATCAAGACCGATATTATATAGAACACAGAACCAGGATCAATAAGAGTTCAAACATCTGACATATGTTGATATGCCTAAAATGTCACCAACGCTAAAATGGGGTGTGTGGTCAAATTCTAATTACAACGAAACAAGCGGATGAAAAAAAAATAGTTCGGCGTTTGGTGTGAATTTGCCTGGCTAAGAAAACGACAGCCTTGGCCTGCCTCTCCAGGGAGGAATGAACCAGGGAGGCAGCTGCAGGTGTGAAGATGAGGAGGGGAAGGGGAAAAGAAGGTGCAGGGTAGCTGGTGCATATTTACACGTGAGAGAGCTGTGCTGCCTCTCTGCCCTTAATCCTGAACTGGCTACTGGACAAACATGGCTTAAAACACATCAAGCAATGTTATGTAAAAATTGCATGGCACACTAGCAAGGCCTCACTTAGAATACTACGTATTCAATACTGTGTATTGGTCACCAGGTTACAGGAAAGATACAGCTGCTCCTGAATCAGTCCAGAGAAGAGCCACATGGTTCACTCCTGGGCTGCAGGGAATGTCCTACACTGACAGACTGAAAGAACAGAATCTTTTCAGTCTTGGACAAAGATTACAAGAAGACTTGATACTGTACAGTACTGTACAGGACTTGATACTGTACACAAGTACTGAAAACCCTCAAGGGCACAAAATAAACCCAGCAGACGTCCTTAAAATCAACAGCGAAACACAAACCAGGGGTACACAGGGGGAAACTATGTGGAAGTAGATAGAAAACTGAGCGCAGGGGGCAGTTCCTCACTTCAAGAGTAGTGGGAGTCTGGAACAAACTACCTGGCTACGTTGTTGAAGCAGCTGGATGAGTTCACCAGAGGATCAACTCACTGCTGATAACCCTTCCTTGTGCACAGAAGGAGCTCATCTGAGCCAGGGCTGTGCGATTAACTGACACAGGAGAGCCCTGAGGAGCTGATGGCTCGGCTCGGGCCGGCCGAGACTCACCGGGCGCGGGACCGGACCGACGTGACGGGGGAGCTGGTGGAGTGGTTCCCATTGCCCACGGAGCCCGGCTCGTTCAAGGGGGTTCGGCAGTAGGAGGTCCGGTTCGGTCCTCTCCTTCCGCCGGCCATCCCAGAAAAGGCCCGCAGCAGTCTTCTCCTCTCAGCCGGAACCTGGAAAGGACAGGAGAGGAGCCCCTCAGCGCGTGGCCGCGGACGGCTCGCTCCGGTGACGACCCAGGGCAGCTCCTCAACAAAGCAACCGAGCGAACACGCGGTAAAAGACTCTCTGCACCGCTGAGACACCCCCATCCTGGCCAGACGGTTTCGGGACATGACATTTACAAAAAGAGGGGGACGTGGGGCAAAGCAAGCTGGCTGTGTTTACCCCCGCGGTCGCACCCTTGCAGTAAGGAGACTCTGCCAGATTACTGTGAACTGTCCAGCTACTGAGCAAGACTGAAACCATCTCAGGTTGTTCCCAGGAAACGCAGAAATGTAGGCACTTATCCCCCTTGTGCGATTCAAGAATGGTTCTAAGTGGGAGGAAACAATTTGGTAGGCTTGTAGTTAATTGACCCAAAGCTGTCTCATTAAAGAAACAAAGGTATCAGCAACCACAGTATGGGCTTGCTCCACTCTCCCACAGCTCTTTGTGTAATGTAGTGACTATTGTTCCGATCAAAGGGTCGTAACCTGTCGTTTTCTGAAAGAAGCTAGGTTATGGACATCAGCAAGGGCTGGGCAGCCTGTCCCACACTACTGCACCGGGTGAAGACGTGCTTATTGCTGTGAGGTTTAAATGCTCTTCCACATGCAAACGACGCTTGCTACCACTGCACCATCTCAAATGTAAAGAGACTATTTATTGCGATCACAATACGAACTTGTAGCAGGAGGCGAACGAACTAAACGAATCACATTGCAAAACTAAATACAGGCCACAGCACTAACAACCCGGTAAATTATTGTCTTATTTCGAGCGCTGAGTTCACAGCTCGGGCAAGAATCAAAACACTGCGCCAAGGCTGAGGCCTAACATCAACATTTCGTGCCTTGTGCTCGGTAAACACTCACACACGAACCTTCTGGCTTACCGATGGCGGCTTTTACGCCGAGACGGTGGAGCAGTTCATAAAAATGACTGGTTCTAGGTCCTGGCGGTGAGTTTTAAACAGTTTCCAGAAAGCACGGACGCAACTTTCATTCTGCAAAGGATGAAGAGCGACCCGCAGCTCTGGAAACAGGAAGGGGGCGCGGACTTGTTTGAAGACAAACCAGGAGATATTTTTTTCTTAAAGAGACACGATGCATGTAGCAGTGTTTCTGTCACAGCACACGTGACGCCACGGTGCTTTATCCTTCAGAAATGCGCTGTATTCGAATAGGTTGTGAAATTATTGATTAGTGCATTACATGGTTTACAACAATCGGATCTTTCTATTGATTTAAATAATCTGGGTGATCTACAACTTGTTTTTTTTATTATTAGCAGAGCCTGGATACTGCCATCCCTTCTTTTTATCTTATCTTCCTAAATCACCAGGGCGCGATTCAGTGGCTCTGATCTGGCAGAAAAAAATTATTTTCATTCAGAAATATTTTATTTAGAAAACCTGTACTTTTTCGTTTCTTTTTAAAATAAAATAATACTCTGCAGTCAAAGGTGCTCTGCATTGTAAGGTGTTAAAACTAAACTGTAATCTGGTAATAAATTAAATGAATACACTCCTTAGGATACAAGCCTAAATTCCTAGAATGTTGTGGTTTAGTTATGACACATACTGTAATTAATAATAATAATAATAATAATAAGGTAGAGATAAGAGATCAGTGCTAATTTTATAAATAAGTAATGTTAACTTTACAGCAAACTTTTTTACAAGGATTCGTTTTTTATGTCAGACTTAACATTGTAACTGCATTGCAGAAGTGTAAGGCATTGATGTTGTGCGTGTGTGATTTGAGATATTTCTTGGGGAATTTTTTTATACACATCACTGAAATTCAATTCAATTCAAAATACCTTATTCATCCCCAAGGGGAGCAATTTAAGTTAAATGGCCAAAAAATCATGAAAATGTCAGCTTAGTACAAACTTCCAAGCTGACAAGTTAAGATTTTGCATGAATGTCGTAGGTTGGTGGCGACAACATTGCAAAATCGTTGTCACAATATCACTTAGCTGATGAACGTTAACATCATTCGCTGCACTCCACATGTTTGCTGTCCCACAATATTACTGTGCAAACTTTCTGTGTTTTCCTATGCTGCCAAAACATTTTTTGACCTGGTTGTTTATTCTGAGTTGGGACACAAAGGTTCAGAAGTACTGTCTTTCTACCTAGACGAACAGACTGGAGACACCTCCTGCCAATGCAGAAGCATGTAACATGTGCTGTTGCAATGCATACAGTACGTCATATAAAACCTGGAGAAATAAAGCTGTCTAAAATGGGCCTCCTTGACAACACAATGGTTACTTTACTCCAGAGATTCCTGCACAGGCCTTTGCATTTTGTGGTAGAGAAAGGCGTCTGTACAGTGGTAGCCTTGGGAGAATCTCACATTCACACACAGTCCTGCGCTCGAGTCTCTGATTAAAGAGCTGCCAGCAGGCTCAGCCTCCCCGAGGACACCAGGCGTTTTGTTTTAACTGATAGATGGCGCGATTTCTGCTGAGCCTGTAGAGGGCATGTTGATGCCACCTTCAACAAGGAAATGTCAATTACAGGGCTCCAAAGGGCAGCTTTCATCCCACTCAGGAACAAGCTCACATCAGTCGAGACATTTGTTTCCTTGTTATGACTTTCTTGAGCGGAAGCTGTCTGGAAAACAGCAGCAGCCAGGCCTGGCCACAGGGCCCGCCCGGGAGAGGAGGAACTCGATCCTGTTCCAGTGTTTAGTCATTGAATGAAGATGCTGTATCTCCAGTACATACGGCTGAATCTTGGGTTCCTGCTCTGAATGGACTGAGTGCCCACAAACAGAGTCGCTCATGGTCAGCAAAGCTGTGCAGCAGGTCAAGGCAACACACCTGTGGTCTTATAAAGAGAATTAATGTATTTAAATTGGTCTAAGATGTTCAAAGCACCTGCCCGGGTAGTTTTAATAATAATTATTATTATTATAATAATTGCTTACACTTCTATAGCGCTTTTCTGGACACTCCACTCAAAGCGCTTTACAGGTAATGGGGATCCCCTCCACCACCACCAGTGTGCAGCCCCACCTGGATGATGCGACAGCAGCCATAGTGCGCCAGAACGCTGGTGAAGCCAATTCATAGAAGTGGATTATTAGGAGGCCATGATTGATGAAATCCAATGGGAAATTTGGCCAGGACGCAGGGGTTACACCCCTACTCTTTTCGAGAAACGCCCTGGGATTTTAAACGACCACAGAGAGTCAGGACCTCCATTTAATGACCAATGTTCACATCCTATATATATATATTTTTTTTTTTTACCGTTGAACTCCTCACTGCATTTGGAGAAATTGCGACGTGAAAAACCCCCCAGCAACGTGGTCGCAAGAGCCCTCTTCGGGCGACCGGTTTTCACCAGCCTGTCACACGGAAAACGACCACAAGAGGGCAGCATTGCACCAGCCGTCCCGGCGTGGACACGGAGCCGGCGAGCGCAGGAGCGGAGAGGCTGTAGAAGTAATGATGACATATACGGCTTGTCATAAACTAAACGCTGACTTATGAGCCGACAGGAAAAGAGGATGGATTAGTTATTTATCGTGGGATAAGGAGTCATTGGACGAGAGACTTGCTTGATATGGGCCTGCTGTTTAGAACTCGCAAAGGGGCCACTATCTGAATCATAGTGCATGCACGCCCGTACGCTCAGGAGTAAAACAGAGATAGATGAGACGACTCGAACAATACCAGCGGTAGTGAATTGGTTGGTATCAACAATGCAAACCCTTCAGCGGCGCGCACGGTCAGTTTTACAGTAAAGGGGCGAGCAGCAGGGTGTGGAGGTGTCGGCCGCTCTCAGCTCTCAGCCCAGGCCTTCGCTCCACGGCCTCCCTCTTTAAACGTCTTAACGCGAAAGTGAGGAGCTAAACACGGCGGTCATTACGTGTATCCTTCGGGATGATAAAGTTAGAGATCCTGGCAGGTAGTTTTAGACGTTTCTGGAAGTTTAAAAAAAAATCGAGGCGTGCTGAGCGATGTCGAACGCTTCCCCCCTTAATAAACAGCACTTTCTCTGGTGGGATGAACGGGCTCCACCAACCACTCGAACTTGACAGAGGTCATGAGCTCTTTAACGGCCTCAGGAGAACATACCCAGAGGTTATGCCGACCATAACTAAAACCATGCACATCACGGAGGAAGGAGAACTCTGTGTCTCAAATAGCAGACCTATACCTGTTACTCTCCCCGGTCAGTGGTCAGCAGTGATGGGAGGAAAGGGCGAGAGCACTGTAAGAAATGATTGGAAAGGACTGCAGCTGAGGTGCAGTAGCGGAGCATTCAGGAGTGATCCCATCACTGCGGACCACTGACCGGGGGGACAACAGGTATACGGTCTGCTATTTGAGACACAGTGTTCTCCTTCCATCATGTTATGTGATATGTGCGTATAACAGGGATCTCAGCCGCCGGGCTAGGGGAGGTCTCGTTAAGCTCAGCCGGTGAGTTCGCTGTCACGTGACGCCAGAGACCCGCGTCCGCGCCCAGGCAGTGAGGGATGAACTGGCAGGGCAGGAGTGGCAAAGGGCGGGAACTCCAAGAACCGTCACACGGGCTTGGTTTTAGTAATGGTTGGAAAGCGTCACATTTTCAGTGCGCAATAACCAGGGTTTGGGCATGTTCTGCTACTAATAATCTACTGACACCCAGTCTGTCCCATTAATCCAAGGACCTCATCCGGGCCTTTCCCGAAGGAAGACTTGGGGTCAATGACATGGCCGGGCAGGCCGTTCCAGACTCCCCCAACCCTTCGCGTAAAGACGCGCCTCCTGTTTTCAGTTTTTAAATGCACTTCCATGGGGTTTCCATCTGCGTCCCCCAGCTCGTCTTTCAAAACCTTGCCGCATATAAGGCGACGCGTAGACTCAAAATACTCTATTTGAAACAAAGAACCATCGGTTCAGATTCTTTGCCATTTGATTTGATCGGAAGATGGTAGAAGACGGTAAACAGTCAAAATCATTCCAAGAGCTGTATGAACATGCAGGTGGGGGCACATGTCCGTCACATCTGGGAAACAATGCAAGCTTTTCTCCAACTATCACCCTACTTGTAGCACGAGGAGCGAACTTCAGAGGCAAAAGGGGTATTGAAAAATCATAAAGGTAAGAGGCATTTCCATGCAATCTCCGCATGAGACTTGCATCGGCTGTCAGGGTGTTGAATACAGAGCTTTGTGAAAAGAACTTGAAAGGTCTGATTGCAGGTTGCTATTTTCTTTTTGCACACAGGAGTACGCCAGCAGCGTAAAATATACACTGACTGCGACTTGCAGAGGTTAAAAAAATCCAGCAGCTGTGCAGATTTCCCTTGGCTTTCTTTTTTCTTTCTCCAAAATTACAGACTTGAATAAAAGGGGGACCAGACACCCTCCTAGAGAATATTCCTTCCAGTCCTTGAGGAATAACAGGAAGAGATCCAAGCAACATACCAAAAGGGTCTGGAATGCATATATTCTGCACTCAGACATTAGCTATTCAGAAGCACATTTTGCAAACTGGGAGCTTTTAGAATGTGTTGAATTTTTCAGCATATTTTTAATATCTGAATCTAAATATTCAATCAGAAGGGTGAAGGGCTAAGAGCTCTAAAGTTCTACCTATTGAATCCACACTCCTGTTCCAAAATCACACACTCAAACCAGAACTCTGTGCATGGAAGATGGACATGATACAAACCTGCAATGACGTTTCTGTCGTCTGCGCCCTTATATGTATATGACCAACAGGGGCCTATTGTTGCTGCTAATAGGAATTAGGTGTACTGAAAGGATTATGGAGTTTTTTAGTCGAAAGTGTGACTGAACCTGCTTGGCTGATGGCTGACTTCCTGGCCAGAGCACGAGGAGGCTGGGACCCCCCTGCAGAGTGAGGGGTGACCCAGGGGGAGAGGGGGAGATGGGGTGGAGGTGTGCTAGTTGCAGTGTTTTAGGAGAGGAAATGAACGTCAGGAGTGATTACTGACAGCGGAGTCTGATTGAACTTGGCTGTGAGATTTTTGGATATTTCTGGGGGCCTCAATGGGCACCGTATCCAGCTGTAATTTCTTAACAAGCTTAGATGGTTCTCAGAGCACCGCGAGGCGGCGCGGCCATCAGTCTCCGCAGCAGTCCTGGCCCTTGGAGTGGCGTCACTGTGTGGAGCTCGAAGCCCGTCTCAGACAGCGTTAATAAGACGGGTCTCTGCTCCGCAGGCTGACGAACTGAGCAGGCTGACTGTGTGAGGGAGGGAGAGATCCAAGCACACAGCAATATTCAAGGTTAGGTCAACACTGCCCGAGGACAGCCTGGATTCGAAGAGCGGGCAATCAACAGCACGAAGATTGGAGATGGAGAGAATAAAAATGGCAATACCGCTGCAAAGGGGCCCAGAGTGCGAGCTACTTGACCGAGAAAATCAATAGCCATTTCTATTCAAAGTTGATTTAGTTTGTCTGACATGATATGGCGTAAGGTAAACTGCACATAACAAATGAAGGGCCTGCTGGATCTATAGAAACACACTGTGCCCCTCCTTTGTTATTCAGGGGCATCTCATTTGTCTTTTTGTCTCCCATCATGCACTGCGCCCACACCTTTCCCTTCGGCTCCCTAATCTGTAAAAGCCACCAGTAATCCATTCTGCTAATGCCTCTATTAAAGTCGTGCTAATTTGCCGTCTCCGGTCTGTATTCTGAAAATCTAATTGAAAAGTTCTTTGATGGGATCTGGGTAATTTGTCTGCCGCCTGTTTCCGAAGGAGAGGAGAGATGGTACACGTTCGGCCGCAGAACAGGCTGCAGCCCGGGTTCCTCCTATAGCGTGGGCCGGTCTGTGCAGCGTTTCGCTGGGTAACCGAATAAAAATAAATGTACGTCGCCCAGGCCTTGTTAAAGCATTAGCAAGTGCAGGAGAGAAACAGCTGGAGGAAACTAAGGCAGACATAGAAGCTCCAAGGGAAGAGAAGGCAGCGATTCATTTCACCAAGTTAACCTCCGAGGGCACAGCTGGGGTTGTGGGGTTAGACAGGGCCTATTTACCAGGTGGTGTGAGTAATTGTACCACAGGAAACAAGTACATCAGGACAGAGGATGGGGAGGACAGAGTTACAGTTCCTTTGTGTTGTTCTTTTAACAGAAAATAAAAGAAATGTAATACACTCGGAAGCCTTAATAATTGCCCATTCTTCCAGTCTGATTGCCCTTGTTGTTCTTCCTGGGAAAATGGCTGCAGGCTTTTAGGTTTACCATGTTTGTTTTTTGTCTGCGCTGCTTGTTTTCCTGTCCCCTGAAAGCATTCTTCCTTTCCCCTTTCCAGCGCGAGTGATAATTATTAAAATTTTTCCTGCGTGTGCGTGTAATCTTTCCTAATCCCAGGGGCCCACTGCCTTGTCCCATCCAGCTTAGCCTGAGGATGCTTTGAACCACAATTGCAAAACCAATAAAGTATTCCAGTTAAATCAGGACAAAGGGAAATAATTAAATCCCGAGAAGGTGCAATAATCAGAAAAACAAAGCAAACAACTGAGACAGAATTAGATAAAATAATCAAACATGCCTTTTCGGAGAGCGATGGCCTCTTGCGGTGTGAATAATGAAAGACAAACTTCAGTAATTTCCCCAGGGAGTATGTGCCTTAGCAAGCTTGGGTTCCAGAAAGGATGTTATGTTTCAGGTCTCTCATCACCTAAAATCTGCAGGAAAAAAAAAAACAAAACAACAAACTCTGCTAGCGGTATAATGTCAGAACCGCTGGTGTCTGTGATAATTATCTCTTGATCATCCCTCTGAACACCCCCGCCCCACTCCTCCCAGCACGCGCCAGCTCTCGCTCCTGTGACAGGCACCGAGGCCGTGGTCTCGTTCTGGAATGTATCCTCCAGGCTACCCGTCTGGCAGGAAGCAGCCCGTGTCCCAGACGGGCCCAGTTTCCCGACGCCTCCCTCTTGCAAAGCGGTCCGTTTCAGATGCATAGACGCCTCGCGGCTGTTTTGTCTCCCGCCTCCGGCCGTCGGCGCGCTCCCGAGGGAGACCGGGCGGCTCAGTCTCTCCCCCGGCGCGCCGCCCTCCTCTACCAGACGGTAATGAGAGACCGAGGTGCAGCTGGAGCTACACTTCCTGCCAGGGGCCTCGCCGGGGCCCCACCCCCAGCCCTCGCTGTGTGGGCACAGGAGGAGACTGTAACCCATCTCCCGGGGCCCGGCCAGTTTGCTGAGGCTTTCTGGGCCCAGTTTCGGGACTGGTCACAGGCCCTCTCACCTCACGTTTCCCTGACCGCTGCCTTCAGTGTATACAGCATCTCTCCTGTCACGCTGCCCTCCGACGTGTCCGACAGGATTGGGGACGTAGTGAACGGCGGAAAGGACGCCCCCTGGTGGGCGAGAAACACAGGGGTGTTGAAAGGCATGGAGGTTCCAGTCAGGGGAGCAGGTAGCCTGGCCCTGTCCATTGTTGGAGACAATTATCGCCTCAGAGACCTGTGGAGAGAAGAGGAGGAGGAAGCAGAAAGTCTGTGGAAAATGGAGGCCATGGGACTGTGTCTCACAACCCTGGGATCTTGATAATCACGTGAAGAAAAAAACGGCGTCTGTCACGTTTGGAAGCGTTTCGAAATGACTTGTGAGATAGCACGCCTGCGTATGTATACTTTTGTAGCTACATAATACCGTAAGGTTTTCCCTTTTGTGATTTTCTGTATTTGTGAAAAGAAAATAAAGTTCTTAAAAGTCACAAAATCGCTGCACAGCTGTGGGAGATGTTGGAGAGAGTGGGAGGAAGGTTGGAGCGTCAGATCAGGGACAGTACAGGCTGCTGGGGTACAGAAAACAGTCCTGTGGCTGTTCCTCTGTAGAAAAGAGAGATCTTTGCTGCTACCTGTATGTTGCTGCAATATATTAGAATTGCCCTGTAATGTGAATGCGTACTAAATAAGAGATATCATCGCCCACTGGTTTTGACTTTTTGTACATCATGTTGTCAGAAGAATGTCTTGTAAGAACAAAACAGCAGCATCTGCCTTTTGCAGTGGAAAACACAGCCACTGCAACAGCTGAGACAGCACTCAAGTATAGCGTTGTTCTCCGCACATCTCTGACTCTTGCATGAATGTCAATTTATTCACCATGCTGCTTTAAAAAAAAAGGGCTTCTTACCGCTTTCACGGACAAAACAGAAACCCACAACTCGCTGGGTGAGCCAGCTCGCATTTCGCTAAGTACAGTTTTCTCGATACAAAGTGCAAGAAAGAACGTTTCAACAATCAGAGAGATGACTGAATTATGAAGACAAATACAGAAACCTATATGAAACCTCTAATGCTGCCGTCGCATCATCCAGGTGGGGGCGGCACACTGGTGGGGGTGGAGGGGATCCCCATTACCTGTAAAGCGCTTTGAGTGGAGTGTCCAGAAAAGCGCTATATAAGTGTAAGGAATTATTATTATTATTATTATTATTATTATTATATGGATATATAACGGTGAATCAGATTCAAAAGCACAGTTCTGGCCTTTTAAACCCCCCCATACGATGTCTATTCTAGTGTACCCCCAGTTGCGATTCCCCGATCATACTTCGCCAGCTCGGGCCGAGGAGCCAGTCACGGCCGGTTCGCATCTCAGTTTCTCCGGCTCTGGGACCCAGGTCCACACAAGACCCGTTTCTTTTCATCGCTTCAGCCCGGGATGCCAGGACCCCCACCCCGCGGTGCTCCCCGCGCCGACGCGCCTGACGTTCCCGAGGCCGCTGTGTGTGCGGTGGAGTGTACCCCTTGGCTTCAAGGGGCAGATCTCGGAGAGCCCGGAGCTCCACACGGCCCACCACCAGCACAGCCTGCAGAAAGAGAAGTGCTTTATCTTCGGAGCCAGACTGGCTGGATGGCCCCTCTTATTTCTTACCATTCTTCTGCTTTGAGTTTTATCTGAGGTGCATTCAGTGTGCAAACAGATGCTGTAAAACGAGCTGTATATCTGATGCCTAGATACCCATCAGAACCACGACTAATGAAAGTCTATTTGTACAGTTCAAGTGTATCCTTTGACAGCTTATTATAGTATATTTCCCATATTGCCATGGTAGCCTAGTGTACCCATGGTGTAGTGTGGTAAAGTACAAGTAAGACACTGAAAAATAATGAAAATCCAGAGCCACACCACAGCAAACTAATTGGAAAAGTATAACAGTCCTATTGTAAATACACTGCAGTAAACTGACATAAGGGAAGAGTCCTAAAATAAGTATTTTGCAGAGGTTCTGCTTTGTAAAATGACTTCAGTTCAGCTGGTGCATCAAGTCCACACCTCTCCGAGACCTGCGCACCTGTGCAGTGGGGCTGCTGGTACAGAAATGGCTGCCAAACTACACCCAAGGGGTGGCTGCACTTCAGTGCAGGATGAAGAGGGCCCTCCCCAGCATGAAAAGCACATCGTGATCCTTTGGGATGAATGGCGCTGTATTAAATGCAAGGAATAATGTGCCAACATTGCACAGTGCCTGTTTGGACAGGATTCTCTTTCGAGATAAAACAAGCTGCTGGAAACAGACAAGAGTGAATGGGAATCTCTTTTTTTTCCCCCTCTTTGTGTTTTATGGGATGCTCCTGGAGCACTTTGATCAGCTGAGTCCTAGAGGGGCAGCAGGACCCCAGCCCCCCCAGACCAGACGCGCTCTCTGCAGGGCTTCGAGAGGCCAGCGGCCAGGACCCCCCACCGTCTCCAGGAGCCCCGTCTGCAGCCGAGGCTGTGGAGAGATTAATGGGGTGTGAGATAGAACTGCCGGCTCCAGCAGCTCCACAGCTCCCACTCTGGCTTCTGTTTACTCTGCTTTATTATTGCACAGGATTTCACACAGAACAACAACAAAGAAAAACCACAGACAATTACAGCCGGTGCCACGAACACATCCATTTGCACAGGTTCCACAAAGACAATATTGCAGTGCCGGGAAAGATGGGCAAGAAGGTCTTGTTTATTGTGAAAGAAGAAGACAATAAGGTGAAATGCCAAAGAATTTGCTAATAAATCATGGCTTGCAGTATTTAAACAGTAGTTTGACTGTCGTTACAGTCTGGCCCTTATGATGATGGTTATGAATAACCACACTGAAGACCATATCTGCCTCTTCTGAGTTCCTAAATAAAGATTAATAGGAATGGGGTATTACGGATGCCCTTATCAAATGAATTTTTTTACAGGTATTGACCCGACTAAGATGTAGGGACTGTCTGCTCTAGCCAGGGAAGGTAGAGACAGTCTGTGCAGGCAGCATATCGCCTGCCTACATGCCTGTATGAGACACGTTCCCTGCCTAACCACCTGTGTCATACCACATTGCTTGCTTGCCTGAATCTACATTCTAATTGTCAGAATATCTCTGAGGTGGGGTATTATTTTGAAGAGTTCCGTTTGCAGTGAGAAAACGTGGTGCCCCAAATATTAATTGATTAGAATTCTAAAAAGAGCAAAACATTTATCTATGAGGTGACAGATCTTTATACTGTTCCTCAGGGGTTCAGCTGTGCTCGGAGAGGCACACAGCAGCTTCAATCTGGCACAAGGAACCTGTCAAGATCGCCATCCCTCCTTTACAGGGCACTCCCACCTTGTATCATTTGTCATTACGCGCACCTGTCCCCTGTCCCCTGTCCCCTGTCCCCTGTCCCCCCTCTTCTTATTTCAGCCCGGCGTCTCCGGTGTTCAGGGCTCAGCACTGGGAGACGGACGCCTCCCAGCAGGTCCAGGAGAGACCCGACGACACAGGCTTCATCACGGAGTCCTGACCGTCTGAGTCCGGGGCTCGGAGCGCCTGGCCTCGTCATGTTCCTGTTCCTGGTTCCACGTCCCTCTTCCCTGGTTCCTGTTTTAAACGGTTTTTGTCTTGGATGGATCTTCCGGTACCTGGACCCTGGACTGCGCCCTGTTTGCCCTTATTGGAATTCCCTTGTTCGGACTTGTTCGCCTGCGCTCCCCCCACACACCGGATCCGGATCCCCTGTCCGTCATCCCAGCCACTCCTCGCCGTGTCTTCCCTGATGTCCTCCTCCAGTCTCTTCCAGATTATAGGGTCTTTACGGGAGTGGGATTCGGCTCCGGAGACAGAACCATGTCCATGCACACCTCCTGTCCAGAGAGTTTAACTAAGAATGTGCCTGACACTTTCGTAAAGCATGGGAGATAATGAAGGCGACACGCTTCACATAGAACAGCGCATGAGATTCTTTTCTGCCAGGAACTGGGCACATATTCATACAACCAAGAACATACAGTACGGGCAACAGGAAGGCTGGCTGTCTTCTCCCCAGCCCTCTCCTCTCTGCCGAAAGAGGAAGTAACACAAGACCTCAGATTGTACAGGATGCTGGTGGAAGAGCATCTAAATCTGAGAACAGGAGGCATCCAGGATGTGGGAGTGTGGAACGAGCTACCCGGCCATGTTGTTGGAGACGACATCCTGCTCTCTTTCAAGAAACAGCTGGCTGAGGTCCTTGGGTCTCCTAACTACAGTACCATCTACACGACCTGCCTATGTTCACTTATGTTCATAGCGCTAAGCATGCGAAACAAAATTAAGTGTCACCAAACTAAGACGGACATACGGCTATACTTTCAGATTTTTCATGGCTTCCCCAAAGGTATTAATTGATATTTGTATCTGGCGCCACTGCACCCTGCTGATCCCCTCGGCTGAGCGTGCTGTCTTGTGATGAACCTCAGTGCGTGCTCGGCACTTCTCTTTGTTTGGTTTCGATCGCTAAAAACGCCGAGGATACTTCCAGCATTTAGACGCCAGTGCAGCGGACCGTGCTGACGGTCGGTGATTAATGTTCAACAATTCCTGATACAAGCATCGGCTCTTGATCTGGCGAGATGCTGTACAGCATTTGAAAAAAAAAACAGCTTAAGACTTAAAATTAAGGATTCCTAAGACAGATCCAATACTGCCCAGGGGTATGTTTACTCAAAATACGAATGATTTGCCAACATATTTTTCTTGACATTTAAACTTCAAATGATTCATCGACTAAAGACCAGTGAACAAGATTTGTTTGTTGAATTAGGGAAAAGGTATTACACTACGATTACATTCCACATGACTGTACGGCTAGATACGTTTCAAAGATACAAAATGACACGGTATTGATATTTTGTGTTCAGCTCCAGCATCTGTGACTCAGAAGCGAAAGCCGTAGTGATTCAGCGATCTATTTTAGAGATTTAAATCTGGAGCAATTTACCGGTCACAGCCCTTAATCAGGGTTTGATTAAAACCCAGCTTGCTTGTCCTAAAACCCTGATCAGCAACTCGACTTCGCGCAGCTTGAAAAAAAAAACCCAAATTATTTTGAACTTTTTTTAAAAAAAAGGACCCTTCCGACTTTGACATGAAGTCCCATCCTTGGCTTGATGTCTGCGATTTTGAATTAAAAAAAAACCCCGCTAGACCACTCAGAGGCGGGGATTGTAACTGATAACAAAAGCCAATTCCTATCCTGCCCTCTGGCCATTCCCAACAATATTATACTCCTCATTGGCAATGAATTCCCATTACGTTTCGAATGGGGATTATGGAAAATCGGAAATATCAGCTTTGAAACGGTTTTCCCTTTTCAATAAAGGGGAGGTAAGGTAGGACTGAGGAGAGAAAAGCACCCTTATAGCCTTATAACTACCAGCCTGCCACTATCCTCCCTGACTGCTCTGTTAGCGCCTTGAGGGAAAGCATTTTGATAGAGGGGAGCAAAACGTCTTTATTATTAAAACCCGCTACGGAAAATTGACCCTTCACATTATGCGCTGTTATCTCGCTGGCCCTGCCACACAGTGGCAATATGCTCAGCGAGATAGCGAGAGAGGGACGCGGCCGAAGCAGGTGGCGCAGCAAAATTATATGCAATCTGGGGAGATGTGATCTTATCCTGACTCCGGCGCGCCGGGCGTGCACCAGCCCTACAGAAAAATGCGTGCGTTCATGTTCACGGCAAGCGGCCGAGATGCCCATCTAAATCATCCTCTATTTTCTTTTCAAAACCCTATTGGGTTCCGCTCTCGAGATTTTCGACGGGACACCGAATGTCGGGGACGCGGGCTATGAAATGCCATTGTTAGCGATATCAAAGCAAGTTTAACGATAATAGATTTTAGAATATTTATGATAACAAGCACACTCTTAAAACACTCAAGGGCGGGCGAATGCCAGGGATCGAACCTGTTCATCTCCCGCAACGCGGTGAAAATGGTTATCCCCTTTCTGGAGCAGTACTGTGGTACTATAAACAGTGCGATCCACTCTTCCAAATTAATTTGGCACTGTATGTAACCCTTCGGTTTTATCGCTCTGGAGCAGAGAAATGCAATATGAAAAAAAATGTTGAACACAGCATGTGTCTAAAGTAGTCTGCGTTGTAGAATTGTAACATCAGTGAATTTATCTGTTCTGTTCGCTTGTGCACTCCCCCCCACCGAAATGGTGTTTTAGCTCAAGTTCAGGAGGAGGTCAGATCCCCCCCATCGCCTCCGTCCGCTCTCCCACGCGGCAAGATGTCGCCGCCGAGCACCCCGGCGCGCTTGAGCTGGCGGGGTCACCCCTGCCCTGCCCTCGCCGGCAGGCATCTGCTCCTTCAGACGGGCGAGTTAGCGCCGAACAAGCCTTCAGCAGTCGCCTTCAGTAGGACTTGGCAGAACTCCTGCCCAGGCAAACGGCGACGAGGGCCGAAAGCGCCAAGCTTTCCCTCAAAGGGCTCCAAAAAATCCCGACCGGTCCAATATTTCCTGCCCTGAAAATATCGACCTATCTATCGGCCGGATTCCAAGTCAGTCCTTGTTTGGGGGGGTGCAATTCCTTTTTTGTTGTTGTTGCTTACCGACCAACAAGAGGGGTGCTTCATCAGGATCGGGAGTATAATGACTCACTTTTCAAAAAGTAATAATAATAGTAATCATCACTTTTCAGTTTCTTGCGTGTAGGCGGAATTGATACACTCTAATTATTTTCTCTTCCCTTGAGGTAGAAGCGAGCGGTTCTGCCAACGCGATGAAAGGACCGTGTTTTGTCACCCCCGCTGGGCTTTTGACGTGAAATTGCTCGGCCGCGGCGAAGGTCGAAGGGAGTAACTCCGGACAGCAGATGGGAGCGGTCCGGACTGCGGCTCGTGTGCTCAGATTAGGGGTGTCAGCAGCACTGCGCGCAGAACACTGGAGACCGACAACAACTACACAGGCTGCATACGATGGGTAGAAACACCAGGACGCTAGACCAGCTTTTATCTGCAAACGTCAGCCTAGTTGAATACGTCTTTATCCCCCGAGCAAACATTTCCGGTCACAGTGTTGATGGCATTGCAAAACCTCGTCGACCACATGTGACATTTTGAATGTTTTTTTTTCTTCCAGATCATCCCCAGTAACGGTGAACATTCCTTAAAATATGAACCGTAAAAGGTCACCTTCCTGGCTAAGAGACGGTCTATTCGATAGACAAAATGTCAGTTTGGAAGGGTTAGTGATTTGATGCGCAAGACCGTCAAATCTATAATTCGATTAGTCGGTACAACCAGGTGGTAAATTTGCTCGGAGCCTCCTCCCAGATTAACCCAGTCTAACGTACATGCAGATGCTCCCACCCTGCTCATCGTCAGCTCTTCAGGCGTCCACCTTCACCCCCCAACAACAGGCTGGTGGCGAAGAGAAACCACAAAGCACCGCGCGCCTCTGAAAACCAAAACGCTTCCTTCGTTAAAACCCACACAAACATAATCTGAAAGGGCTCCCCTCCCTCACCCAACGTAAGTGAGTATCAGAACAGTGCGTTAGATTGGTATCATTCAACAGCCTTGTTCAGTTTTTGCCTTTAATTAGTAAAACTTTAGTATGACCAGCTCTGTCATACTAAAGAAAAATGAAGGCTTTCTGCCGGATACAGGGTGTGGTGACATTCTGATCTCCAGGTGCTGGGCTGTTCTGCTTCCCCTTCAATCTTGACCCTGACTGTGTCTAGTTCCTCCTTATGACCTTATACTGTATAGAGGGGTCCCTGTATCTTCCTTTTCTCTTTCTTCAGGAGAGTGTGGTGCCCCTGTCTCTCCTACCGACACGCCCACTGTAGACTGAAAGGGGCTTCAAAGCCCCTTTTGTTGATACTGTAGCGCCTTCATCGGGCAGTGAGGAGGCGCTGAGCAGACAACCAATGGGGCTGGTGGTGAAGTTAGTCCCAGGAGAGCATACTGGGATAGAAGGGAAGCTGTCTGGGACACTTGGGGACTATCAGGGACGTTGTTAAGTCCTGGGGGGAAGGACAGGGGCTTGTGTGCGTGGTATGTGAGTGCACATGTGTGGCCGTCCCACGTTCCACCATCCTGATCTGTGGCCTCGGGTTCCCACCCTGACCTCTGTGGCCTGTGTTAGGACACCCCACCTTCACTGTGGAGCCCACTGGTTTCTTTCAAAAGCAATCACAGCAATCACACGGCACTGCAATACTTTTATCAGCCAGACACACAAAAAAAGAATTACCACGTCTTGGTGGACAATACAGTAATCTGAGCACAGATAAAAGCCACGCTATAATTATTATTGTATTAATTAATCTAATTGTGTGAGATTGTGTTCAGCCAGATCCCATTCTCATCATATTTGAATTTCCCTTGCTCGAAAACACTAGAGATAAAAACATGACGCACTCTGACTGCAGAGCACATTTTGAAATATGATGCAGTACAGGCCCGCAGCCTTTTCTGATTCTGACCAGACTGTGTGATGGACGTTCTCCTCCAGCTCTTCAAGCCCAACCACACAGTGCCCATTACAGAAATGAAGATCTCTTCCGTTTTCACAGGGACTTCCTAATCTTGTGGCCAGCAAGTGCATTCCTGTGTATCTCACCAGTGTTAGTGATCGCTGATCCTGGCCTTTAATGTGGTGGAGTAAGTGGAAGAAACTGTAAAGCAGAGGACAGAAAAGGGGGAATAAAGTCTGATGCAGAATATGAAACACGGATAATTTGGCAGCAGGTAACGCAGGATTCAGGCCTGTCATTTTAAAACACCCTTTGCTCTGTTTGCATACTGATGTCCCAGGAGCCTTCCTTGTGCACAGCTCTACCAAGGTCACTGTGCTGTGAATTTATAAGCAAACAGCTGCATTTTGAGAAAATGCTTTGAGCTTCTAAATAGCTTAACATAATTAATAATAATAATTGCTTACACTTATATAGCGGTTTTCTGGACACTCCACTCAAAGCGCTTTACAGGTAATGGGGATCCCTTCCACCACCACCATGACAGCAGCCATCCCCACACACCAGCTCTCAGTGGGGAGGAGAGCAGAGTAATGAAGCCAATTCATAGATGGGGATTATTAGGAGGCCATGATGGGTAAAGGCCAATGGAAAATTTGGCCAGGACGCCAGGGTTACACCCCTACACTTTTCGAGAAATGCCCTGGGATTTTTAATGACCACAGAGGTTCAGGACCTCAGTTTTACGTCTCATCCGAAGGACGGCGCATGTTTACAGTCTAGTGTCCCCGTCACTATACTGGGGCATTAGGACCCACGTCGACCTCAGGGTGACCGCCCCCTGCTGGCCCCACTAACACCTCTTCCAGCAGCAAAAGGGCAAGGAACTGAGCGGTCAGCACCAGAACCTGGAAAATCAAACCGAGGAGAGGCACTTACAGAGAGCTGTTAATGTGTCACTGCCCCCCACACATGCAGGGATGTGTATGTCATTTACCTGTCCTGTTCTCTCTGCGGACCTGGGCTCACCCACCCTGACTTGTCTCTAATGGATCAATAACGCTCCATCCAGAGCGCCGCCCTCCCGTGCCCCCTGCCGCAGAGAGGCTAATGAATGACAAACAGACTGACACTTAGAAAAGGTTAACTTGTTTGACCCTGCTGTGCTGAGAGACAGCCAGCTCTGGGGTAGGGACGTGAACAAATACTGCATAATAAAACATCCGTCGTTTCATCTCGGCAAGCCTCGTAATCCTCTCTTTAATAATTCATTTACCCTTTTTTTTAAAAAAAAGAAAACAACAACGTTTTGTCTCCTGTTGAGGTGAAGCTTTAAAGCCAGTGCAGGGGTTTCAACTGCACGCTAATAGCTGCTAATATTATCTGACACCAATTAAAATCCCACTGTAAATTTATTTGCAAGCACTTTGCATCTTTGACATCTTTCCCTTTTAACAGTGGCATTTTGCTCTTCACGAACATCGTGCAACGTTCCATAGCAGCAACTGCATGGAGATAGTTTAGGCAAAGAGAAAGGAAACATGATCAAATTTGGTTAAAAGACAGACATCACAACACACATAACATCCACCCATCCACCATCCATTTTCTACCCACTTTATCCAATACAGGGTCACGGAGGAGACAGACTCTGTCCTGGCAAGTAATGGGCACAAACAGGCACAGGATCACTGGAGAGACACAGACATACGCACCAGGGCCAGTTTTCCCAGGAACACCTCTTCTGCTGCCCCAACACACAACAGAAAACAAAGAATTTCCAGTGTCACCTAACAAGCAGTTAATAAAATAATTCTTTCAGCACATTATCTGTGGCCTGAGACCTCTGACACAGACCTCTAAATTTGCACCTGCTGGTCAGACTTATATTCACCCATTGATCCTTTTCCCTTGTTTGTAACAAAACTGCAATCAGACAACACACAGGTTCAGAGAAACTGGATCAACGTTTTTTTTCTTTTTTCTAAACTCGTGTTACTAAAACCTGTGTTCTAGTTATGAGGTATTCCTATCTAGCATCGAACAAACACCACACTAAGGAATCTGCCATTCCTTCTGATTTTAAGGAAGTTCCGGTGGAATTTCTTTCAGCTATCAAGTTCATCAAGAAAACCCAGAAGTCCAACGTTCACCTCCTTCTCATAGTTTTTATTTGTGTAAACCATGTCTTTTGGGGAGATTTTCTGAATTCTCAACAGCAACTTCTTGCAACCTGTCAGAAGCGGTTCATGTATTGGTAGCTAGGTTGCTAGCTAAAAATGTCATGAACCGGTAGAGTAATAGAAGTTAATATTGGCTTATACACAGATTGATCCATGGCAGCGGTAATGCAAGGAATTAACCTTTGGGGATGAAAGGTTGGCAGGCTGTACTCATGCTTAATTAACTACGAGGAAAAGGTTAAAAACTGAGGCCAAAAGAGCTCTGTTCTTCATCTTCTACTTTTTTATATATTGGCAGGCCATGGCCTTTAATTACAACTAGAGCCATTTTTACAACATCATGACCAAACTGAAGATCTCAGCAAGAGAGCAATTCATTTAGCTTAAGATCTCTTCCCCCTTCCTGACCCCCCAGTATCATTGAGCTGCACGCTTGTATCAGACCGGAGTAATGAAATGTTCATCTCTCCTGTCCAGTCTGCCCCGTGTCTTATGAATAATGCTTCCATTTAAGTGTTTTTGATCAAATCTGTGCTTGACCTTAATAAACCTTCACTAGAGATGTCATCAACCTCCATGTTTTTGAGTGAGCGCACTAGAGAAAGAATTGCATCTTAATGAGTGAATCACGCAAAATTATCATTTTAAAGACTGCCCCTTTAAGGCTTATTGGAGCTTCAGCACAGAAAAATAAGGGTGTAAGACTAATTTTAAGGCATGTTGAGCCACAAGACTAGGAAATTGTCACGGTCACCATCCTCTCCTCCAGAGGGCGCTCCAACCGCCTCATGTTAGTCCTTTTAATTATTACCTGCATTAGTTCCTGGTGTGCCTTGTTTTAGTTTCCCTATTTAAAAGTAGACTCCTTCCTGCCTTTGGAAGCTCAGCTTTGGTACTTGGTAGCCTGATGGCCGCCTACCGCCAGGCTTCGGGAGGAAGCCTGAGGGCACAGTCCTGTTTATGCTCCCCGACCCGCTGAGCCTAGGGCTTGGAAGAGAGCCCTGTATTTCCTGGATTCTCGTCTTGTCAGTGTTCCCGTTCGTCTGTGTCTCCTGACGGATCTCTCAGCTCTGGACTTATGGACTGCTTCCTGACTTCCCCTTGAACGTCCCTGGATATGTTTGCCTTCGGATTTTCCCCGCACTCCTGCATGCTGTATACATGCAGTAGTTATTTAGTTGTTGCTTTTTTTTCTCCAGCGTGACTCATGGAGACCAGGAGATTGAACATTCAGCACAGACGACTGCTACAGTACGGTGTAGTACAAATCGACCTCTCATCTGAAGGTCGACACCCAAAGACGTTCTGTAATCTGGGAAGTTCCCAGAACATCAGCGGCAGAGCTGAGGCTTGAACCAGGAACCTTCTAGTAAACAAGGAGGTCACCTGTGGACCACTGGGGGCACCTCTTCACACAAAGGATTGTGGGAGTGCAAAAGCAAGCTACATGTGGTGGCTCTTTGGCTAAGAATCTGCACCTGTGGCTGGAAGGTTGCTGGTTCATATCGCGTGGCCAGCAGAGGAATCCTACTCCATTGGCCCCCAGACCAAGGCCCGTAACCCCCAACTGCTCCAGGGGTGCCGTATAAATGGCTGACCCTGTGCTCTGACCCCAACCTTTCCCTGTCTGTGTGTCTCATGGAGAGCAAGTTGGAGTATGCGAAAAGACAAATTCCTAATACGAGAAATTGTATGTGGCCAATAAAGTGATCTTATCTTAAATGGATCAAATAACTATTAAGTACCTAGATGTGCCAAAACGACATTAGGAAAGGTCTTGTGATTTGGGTGAAGAAGCAGAACATTAGTATGGGTAACTTTTGAGAAAAATAAAAACTTACATGACCTGTTATTGAGTGGCTTCTTAATAATTTAAAAAGATCAATTATATCTTCATGAATAATGTATCAGTCATAAAAAATTAATCATCTAAAAAAAGATGACTATCTTCCTATCCTGCTATGTGGTATTTACATCTTTTTGCTCCTCCTATCGGAATTTTGGCTGCAGACACCTTCCTTGGCGTTCATTCCAACTCAAATCAACATGACTTAATCGTCATTTCTTTCTTCCTTCCTCAGCTTTCACAGTTTGGATTAGGTTGGATTGTTCCCCACAGCAACAGAGTGTCTCTCTCTGATTTTTGATTTTTTTATCTTGCCTTTTTTTTTCCAGATTACTGACGTAGGAGCCCAAGGCTTGATCTGCTAATGTTGTGCTCAACTGCAGGATGCATGCATTTTTCTAAAGTACTTTTTCAAAATGAACAACAATATTAACTATTTGTGCTATATGCTTTTAGTTTAGCAGCCTTTAACTCAGAGTTTGCTACATGTAATTAAGCATGCAATTATGCTGGAGTCAATATGGAAAACTGGCATGTTTTCTGCCCATTTATTTATCACCCAGACTTAACTCTCACTTCATCCTACAGAGCAGTGAGGATGAGTCTCAGTCTTGAAGGGCTGCAGACTGATCGCCAGCACTGACTCTCTAAAAGGTATCTTTTGCTGAACGCCTCTGTCATACTTGTAATCTATTAGGTATCAGTCCTCAGTTAAGTGTCTGGTGCTCATGGTGTATCTCACACTACATGTCTGCTCCACTGGATGTCTTCAGGGTAATTGATGACAGAGTGGATGACCTTGTCATCAGGAGTTTGCATGTTTCCAACCTATGTCTGTACTTTCCAGTTGCTAAGGGTTCCCTCCATTGTCCAAAGTCATGCTGTCCAGATTAACTGGAATCTCTCAATCCCTGTATGTTTGTACACATGGTAATAGACTGGCATGGCGCATGGTCTTCTCTTGCACCGCGTGTCTGCCGGACTAAGCTCCAGCCCAATGTGATCCTCTCAAGATAAAGTGGTAACTGAACATGGTTGGATTAATCTCCTTCACTCCAGGTTTAAGCCATGTAGCATATGTGCTTGGTGAACCATTTCTTTTAGTACAGCACTGTGCACATTTTATTGTAGTCCTACTATTGAAAGCTAATTGATTTGTATGTACAGTAGGCAGCAACCAGATAAATTTAATAATGCATACAATTTCAGATCCCTCACTGAAAGCCCTTTAACAAACACACATTATCCCATCTGTCTCAAAACATTAAAGATAAAACTCTTGTGTGCTTTATACAAAGCTTTTCCTGCTTGGTTCAGTTGTGCTGCACAGTGAAAAGTTTGAAGGTCAATGCTTGAAATTCTCTATAAAGCTATTTTTTCTTTTTCTTTTTTTTTTAACCCACACAGCCCACTTTCCTAACTCTGGCAGGTGATCAGAGAATTTTATTTCAGCCTGTGTGGCAACCCCCCTTTGACCTGTCGATATCCCTTCTCCTCTAAGGTCCAGCCTTTACTTTCTGCTCCACGAAGGGTAAAGAAATGCATCTTGGCCGTATGCTGAGACAGTGGCTGCGGGGGGAGGGGAGGCTGGGGGCCGAAGGCCTAGTATGTCAGGCTGTGTTACCCCCCCACTGCCAGCCGACAGAACCACAGATGCTCCAACCTGACATTCACTCCTCTCTCCCAGTAACCTTTCCAAACAACCTTTCTAGGAAATCTCTGCATTTCGGCTCACTAGCTAATGTTGAACGATGTGCAAAACTTGCCCAAAATCTGCTCGTAGTCATCTGGCATGTCATATGGCATCGATAGAACAAAAGTGACAGTCCTGAAGCGAGCCAGCACCCTTCCTGAACTGCAAAATCACCCAATCTGTACGTACAGAGTTTTTCACATCTGAGGCAAAGCTATTTTGCTGTACTTGCTTCTCAAGACTAAGGTTGTTTATTCATGTTTTAGGATTACAATTCCCAAGTGTATGGCAATTCGTATTTTTTAAAGGTCAGTTTTGAGATAACAGTTGTACTTGGTGGTAAATGTTCTAACAGTCTCCCGGTTGAATATGGAAATATTCACAGTATGAAATTTCAATGCCATTGTCAATTAGCGATAACCTTTTTAATTAGCTGTGGATCCATGCAGTCCCTGGCTGTTTGAGTAACTCTTTTCTGCCACAAAGATAATTTTGTAGAAGCGACGACTCAATGTCAACACAAGCATACTGTATCTGCTCTGTCCCACGTGTGTGTTTTCCTTTGATCCAGATGTTGGCAGGCTTGCCCTGACATCTGGAACTTTAATGGAATGGAAAGACAGCCTGTGCAGTAGCAGCGTTTACAGCTGGACGGTTAAGGGGTAGAAAATGTAATTGGATTATTTCTAGATTTGTAAACAGAAGGCAATTGATGTAGAAATTAACCCTAAAGGGAAAAAAAAGCAAGACACCAGAAAATTCAAAGGATCAGTCCACATTGAATCATCATGGTGTGTGGACAACCTCACACTAAGTTAATTATTTTACAAACTGGGTCCTGCTGTGCAGAATAAATGTATTTTTCAAACAATGTCAGTCCAATTAAACTTTTGTCAAAGTTTTACAGTGGTATTGATTTATAAAACCCCATGTAATCCTGACTACCAGAGATCCAGATGGATTGGTAATGCATAAGACATGTGCTGTGTTTGCTACCAGTATGCCAAAACCTACAGAGCTCTGCCACAAGAGCAACAGCCCTGATGCAGATGTAATAATGTGAGACTCAACATTGGGCACCGAATGGAGCACACTGAACAGGAGTAAAAGGCAGTTTGGCTTTGTCAGTGACATGAAGCAGGGCCTCACACAGAAGCTCATGCAGAAGGCTGACATTGATGCCATGACACACACAGCAGGGCTCTGTTAACTAGCACTTTGCACTGAAAAAATAAATTACGTTAAATGCTTTCTCCAGCCGTTAATGGTGAGAAGTAGAAGTTGTTAGAATATTTGTTTCTGCAAACTCCAGTTCTGAAATAGAGATCACAGGAGTGAGGAAGGCTTGACACTGAATGCTTCATTCACTCACAGAGACGAGATACACTATCGCAAGATATGAGCAAGGATGATTCCTATGCGTGCTTCATCAGCGTACAATCTTCAGGCTCCACATTCCCTGTCTTATCGCAAATCTCTCTTCTCAGAATGCACCACTGCCAGATAGGGTATGGGGAATGAATTTTCACACTGGCTTTTAGATGTGAGATACCTAATGTAAATGACTCACTCTAATTTTTTTTAATCTTGCACTTGGAACTGTGTCATAGTACAGAACCTCTAGTGTTTTTTGGCAGTTGAAAAGGAGAAGTATGTTTGTTCTGGTGTAAGCAGGTCTCCCTACCAGCAGAAATGCATATCAATTGAGTACAGAGTGGCTGGTGCTTCCCCTGTAAGCACTGAGAGAGTGTGAGGACACACCGTTCTATACAACTAGGGAAGACAGAACTTCATATGCCCCTGCAGGAGGCAAACTAAATTCCCTCATGCTGTAATGGAAGAAGGAATTGAACGGTGCCTTGGGTTGATACTTTTTTGTCAGCCCGTCAATATCCACAGAGAAAGAGCAGCCTTGAAGGCCAGGGTGTTTTGTGTGCTTTGCCTGGAGAACTAGGAGAGTATTTTGCATGGTAGAAGTTCCTGCCAGGATGATTTCCCACACTCCATCAATAGAATGCTAGGGGGGCATTGAAAACAATACAGGTACTGTAGGTGACAAAAGCCTCACCTCAAAGAGACAGATTTGTGCTTCAAGTGTAAAAACGTGCTGAGAATTTTGGCATCTTTTCAAATTCTGTATCTAGTTGATCAGGCATGTTTAAGATTTTTTAAATACTGTTTTTGCAACTTCTGCATACATTTTGCATACATTATGACACGGACTTCTGGTTAGAACTACAGGTAGCATACATGTTTAAGTGGTTTGAAAGATGGAGAAATTTTCAGGAACTTTTGCCAAGTTCTAGTGTAACAGACCTTAATTGACTGGCACAGTGTTTCTGCATCTGCTAGCTCTCTGATTTCTTTAAGACATTTTTCTAATCCCCCATTGAAGTCAGTGATTGTGCACCCTGTAGTTTTGAAAGCAGAATGCTCCTGGGTTTCTAGCAGATGCCTTGCTGAGCAGTTCCAAATCATCTGGGCTCATCGTCTTTTTTTGCTTACAGAAAATCGGAGAAGTGATGAAAGGGTTTGCTCTTATTTATTGTCTTTCATGAGAGCCTGTCTTCCTGGGAGGCTTTTATTCTTTTTTAGAGCATCAAGTGTGCATATCTGCTAGACTTGACCGATTTTCCTTTGTAGAGAGGAGTGTTTTGCTTGGCAGGCATCATTCTAGTGTTGCAATCCTGTTCCTGGTGGGCCTGTGCTTCCTAGGAGCTGGGACAAGCTGTCAAATTGGAGCCATTCAGCACTAATGAGCTTCTTAAAAGCTGAACTGGAAAGAAAACTGGACATGCCCTCTAAGACCAGGATCGGATAGCCCTGCTCTAGTGGTTCTCTTTGTACGTAAAGAGGTCAAGATCCTTTCTGATTGGCTCACAGGTTCCTTACTATGTCCCACCCATCTGGTACATCTTGATTATCTAGATAATTTTATCCAGAATATAAGAAACGACATCAAAATCCAGGGTGATGTTTGGAATGGAGAAAACCATTCTCTCTCCATCACTTCTGTACCCATCCACGAAAACAATATTGGAGGAAATTGCTTTCTTTTCCCAGAATTAAATGCAGAGATAAACAGCATTTAATTCCTAAATAGTAAGAGAGTCCCTACACATCTATTTCCTACATTTCTGCTTTTAAAACTCATACAGTACTCTGGAGAGGATTTTCATTTTTGTTTTGATTACGGTGCAATAAGTGATGTTTTAGTTAAACAAAACAAAGACATGGGATGTGGAGGACGTGTGTGCTTTCATCCAACCCACTCATGACGAGAGACCTGGCTGTAAAGTCCTCATGCTCATTTGTTTCCAGACAGGAAGCTTTGCTTTGTCATATCTCGCAGTGTGAACTTGCGGTTCCTGCCAAAAGTCATCAGAGCAGCTCTGAGTGATGTCTGCAGATGCACTTGGAGGACGTGCACTGTTTGGAAATGGAAGTCAGTCACCATTTTCTTCCAGTCAGTTGCTGCTGTAAATGTTTATTTAGTCAGATACGTCAGTCGCTCTTGTCGCTCATCAGTCATAAAATAAATTCAAGTGAATCATGTCCCCAGATATCTTAGACAACAGATAGCTTTTTTATAGACTGGGAAAAAGAGACTCTTTAAAGCCTGATCAGGATGGTGTAATAAAACCTCAAACAACAGCTTGTGATGGAAGCATTTCTGCTAATTTTAAAGTTAATAAATCGTAAAAACAATGTAAAGTTTTTCATGTTATAGTTAAAGGCCAAGATAAAATTAAAAAGTAGGACAATCCAATATAAAAAGATTATACATACTATTACTTATTTAATGTAAACAAAGAGGAGGTCATTTTTTAGTTCTGCTTACTAGTCATTTTCTTTTTTTTCCTTCCTGCATCAGAGAGCAGAGAGTGTCATGCTTCTTCCCAACTCTCTTTAATTATTTTTACAGACATTCATATTGACATATCTGAAACCACATCTCGCTGAAACATCTCTAGCCCATTCAAATAGTTTGATAAAGTGGATTTCCATACATTTGCTTAGGTCAGCCTGCTATGTGGCCCATAATAACCTATATAAATCAGTGGGGAGAGCAGGGCTGGTTTTCAGTCTCTCTGGCTTGCAGTCGAGCAGGCTGTCTCCGACACCAGCAGAGACTTCCCTTTGAAAGGAGGACAGCTGCTAAGAGGAAAAGGGAGTTTAGAAATGATGAAGAAAGGCGAACGACACAGCTTGAAAATTTATTAAAGTTCTGTGAGGAAAACGTTGGGAAATTATTTTCTTCCGTGTGTGCGCACACTGCAGAAATGTGGCTGGTGACTCGTCAAGAGGGAAGGGATAGGCTGACAAGAAAAAAGAGTCCAGGAGGATGGAGGATAAATTCCATAGGCTCCCAGTATCCGTCACTCGTCCGCACGAACCTGAAGCAGTTAGGAGGGATCTGAGTGACTCCTGTGGCCCTTCAGATGAGGAGCCAAGCTGAAGCTGGGTCAGACATGACGCCAAGCTGCTGGGCTGCACTGGGACACAGCTGGGGATGGAACTACTAGCTTTAAATTCTGCATGGCTGACATGACCTTATTGTGAGTCTTGGCTCCTCATTCATTAAAACTCCCTCTTTACGTACGGTATGTGTCAGCATAAGAATATACTGTTAAAGACAGGTAGTAGGTCATCCATTGCAGAAGACAGACCTTCAGCAGGATACGTAGGTTATGAACATTAGGTGGGGCACTTTTGATGTAGAAGTAGTTGATTTCCCAGTAATTTGTCTTTAATATGACTATGATTCAATAATGTCGAACATGTAGACACAGAGAAAGGAAAACGGGAGAGCTTTCCCACTATTGAAGATATTCTCTATTTTTTGGAGGGAAGGGGAGAGTTTATATGAGACCTACCTCTACAAAGCAATTAATCACAAGTGAAGATCAGTCACAGACAGCAGATCTGTATTCTTTTGTATTCTTGATTGCAAAAAAAAAATAGAACTGTGATCTGTAGTTCATCAAGAGGGACTGATACAACTGTTCTGTGCTCCTGGGCTCCTCAATTCTGGATGAAGGGATGTCAGTAGTATTTGTGTTCCCTTGCGCCCGAAGGAGAGTTTTCACTGCCCAGAGACTTGTTCTTCCACAGGCTTGTAAGAGCAGCAGATGGTACAGCGGTGCCCTTATATAGCCAGCAGGGCCTCTGGCACCATTTGTGAGCTGCTTTGCAAAACAGTTCAACTAATGTACCCAGGAAGACAACACAGACAATTTGTGTTTGACTTAAATCAGCACATGACGGAGTTAGGTTCTGCAACAGTTCTAAGGCATGAAGCTGCAGACTGTTAAAAAAAGGAAATATGAGCAAATTTTAAAACACCAGAGTGCTGAGTTAACCCCCATAACAATCCCTGTGTGTGCAGAATCAAAACATTTAAAGAAACAAGCCTGTGCAATTAATAGTGCCTAACGAGCTAAACAGTGCAGAAGGGTATCACCCAGGGAAAATATTAATCTCTGCAAAATCTAGCAGCTCCTCTGTCAGTCCACTGATCCATCAGCAGCCTGATCGATTAATTAATGGTGACAGTGCTAGCACGAACTGAATCTGAAAAATGCAAAGTGACTGTTGCAGTGGCAGTGTCTTACAAAGCAAGGACAAATGGAGGTCTTCGAACAGCACACACTTCACTCCCAATATTTCAGTAAACCTTTGTTTAACCAGTCAGTTGAGAGGAACTTCTCATTTACAGTACGAATGGAGAAGAAAGAGGTGGTCGTTCGGCCCACCTAGACCATTTAGTAGCTCAGGGGTTATTGACCCAGTGATCATCTCATCCATCCCTTCTTAAAGGGAAGTCAGTGTACTGGCTTCAACAGCACAGCTGGCTAGCGTGCTCCACACTCCCACCACCTCAGGTCAAAGACGAATAATACAGCAGAGCACTTTCTGGAGCACTGTGAGTGCAGTGCTTTGCTCAAGGGTACAACAGCAGCCTCACATCTGGGATTTGAACCCCTGACCTTGTTTTTTTAAGTCCAAAGCCCCTAACCACAACTCCACACCGCTGGAATCAGCTGCTGTTTAAGACTCGGCTAATGGCAGCAGAAGAAGGAGAAGAAGGGTCTGCAGACACGGGCTTTACAGGGCCATCAGGACTCCGTAAGGAGAGGGCTGCTCAGGCAGGGCCTACCCTTCAATGCTGCAGTTGCTAGTGGTTCAGCTCTGCCTGGGGATAGCTGATACTGCTGGGTAGCCCTCACACCCCTGCCCGAGCCGCCCACCAGCACCTGCAGGACAGGAAATCTTCCTGTGCTGCTGGATAAGCTGTCTTTCCTGTCACTGACTGGCTCTTCCACTAACGATTGCTCCGAACCGCTGCAACAGCATGCCTTATTTTAAATATTAAGAATGTAATCTCTTATGCACGTTTAACATGAGCTGCCGTGAACTCGTTAGCTGTCGCCCAAGTTTCTGTCTGACATCTCACGTCACATTATTAGTTGTGTTCATGCTTTCTACTCTTTGGATTTTTTACAAGAAGATTTAACTGACCACACTGTGTCACTTCTCTGTTGCCGGACGAGACATGCTGTGACAATGCCTGGTCACGTTGGCATTACGCCATTCTAGATAATGTCAGTGTAGGCTTCTGTTTGTTAGGGCTGGGAAAAAAGACGTTATTCTCCTGTGCCGGACTGTCATCCCATAGAATGAATGTATATTGAAGTATACATTGAGGTGAACTGAAGTATGGATTTATACACAGTGTATATGATCCTGGGCAATTGCCAAGATATATGAAAATATGAAACAATGAATCATTTCTGATACAATCAAATCAGAATCTGATGATATCAAATCTGCAGTACAGTTACAAGACCATTACCTCAAAAGCCAAAATGTATCAACTTCACATGACAATTAACAGCATATTAAGGAAACATAAATGACCTGCAAACAGTTGTTCTTTCCGGTGCTTTGTTCTTACACGCTCTTCTTTTAATTAACAACGGGACTATTGTTTTCGAGAGCGTGAAAAACATGAGCCCATGTACTTCCGTTTCTTTCTTCCTTTAAGCTCTCCCCATGAACGGAAAGGAAAAAGCACATGGAAGCCGGATGCACAGCACCCCTGCATTCACTGCAACACGATGCTATAAAATGCAGCAAAGTGCCGTGCAAACCCAGGCAGAGAAACTATTGCCAGGCTTCTCTGCAGACAAGCGGACACATCTGACAGCTGTGTCAGTTCCCTTAACCGCTGACTAAATCTCCGGAGATGCCTGGTGTCTGTTTGTGCAACTAGGGCTGCCCCTACTGAAAAAAAAACAGTGAGCTCTTGGAAAGCATTTAACCGCCTGATCTGCATGCGTGGATAAGCCCTCTAAATTACGTGCAATGCTTTGGGAGGCAGGAGCATCACAAAACATGAATTATTGTATAGTTACCCTGTATGGAACTAAAGACTTCATTGTCTAATGCTTTCTTATTGACCTTTATTAACTTCAGGCCTTTTGCAACTTCATTCTGTTAAGCTGGGAGGTGAAGAGGTCTGCGTGCTTTACATTAAATTTATTATGCTGATTTTCTCTCAACCTTTGATCCTAGGGGACTTGGTACATATCCAAACATTCCCCTCCGCCTCTTCCCCCCCACCTCCACCTTCTGTTATTTTTTTTTAAAAGCAGTAAAAAGGTCAGGCATGCAAACCGTGAAGGCTTGAGACTCTGGGGTCCGTTCCCTGATTAGTTAACCTTTCATTCACAGGATATCACAGAAGGCAGCTCTCTCAAGTGCTAATGAAGAGCTTCCTCTGCAATCAGCTCCTTTTACAAAAAAAAAAAAACAATAGACTAAAGAGAATGCCTGGCATTTTCCTACAGGTTCATTAGTCCCTGACAGGTTAACCTTATCACAGACGGCCTGTTGAAACTGAAGTCACTCAAATTGTGTTGCAGCACATTAAAATGGAGAGAAGCAGAGAACAAAGGGAGTGAGGGAGGACTGCTTTTTTATTAAGGAGTGTTGTTACAATTCATTAATTTCCAAGCCCGAAGGTTATTCAGATGTCTAGTGTTCACTTTCTAAATAATGCAGACGTTTCCTCTCTTACATGCCGACCTCAAATTGTGAACTAACTTAAACACCTTGAAGACCTTGCGACTCCTTGACCTGCGAGGTGACCTCTCCAACTTACCATCTGCCCCCTCTTCTTGTGCTTAATATTAGCTTGTGTTTCCCTTAAGCAATACTTAATGAATTCCCGTTCGGTTTGGCAGTGCAGTCTTCACATCAGTAAATTATTCATACAGAATCTCGGCCTGCCTTCAGAATCCATTTAAAAGACACATCGCCTCACCTGTTCAGCTTTAGTTTTGGACCAAGACAAAGGTTTCATACTATGAAGAGTTAAAAAATAAACCTGCACCTCACATTTCTGAATTCGTGGCTTTCGCACAACGGGCATTTTTTAGATGTATCACCACAAGGGTGTCTCTGCACATGAAATTCAGGGTCTGGAAAACAAGGATTATCCAAACCAATTCATGATGATTTGTTCAATAAAACACTTTAAAAACCGATAAGTCAATGAAAGTTCGAGATCAAGTTATTTGGGTATTTTGCACGCAATGCATCCATCATGTGGTCATTCCAGAATAGCAAATCTTGCAAATCATGACTTCAAAGGACATTAAATAACCTCTGGTTTGACATTGGAATTCAAAGACTGATACAGCCTTATCGATGGCTGATGAAACTCATTTTTGTCGCCATTCAGCTTTAGGACTGATAAAAGCATTTTCAAACCAATTAAAAGGCGAGAGTCAAAAGGCATCTTTCTCGTCTTATTTATTCCTTAACTCGGTGCCAGTCTACGGCATGCTTATGAAAAAGTTGATCTAATCTTTTTTCACAGTAAAGTGACTTGCAAAAAAATCAGAAGCAACTTGCAGCAAACTGTGACTGCATCTTCGGAGATGTAGAAGGCTCAGACGACAGCACCATTTTGCTTGAAGGACAAGCAATTTGGAATGGCAGTGATGGGAAAGGCTGGAAATTGTGTGCTGCAGCAGTAGGTTCTGAAGCTATTCACTCCTTCTGTCACGATTATAGTTCCCCCTCCTTAAGGGCGCTCCAACCCTTTCACTTTAGACTTTATTCTGTGCACCTGATCCCTATTCCCAGCCCACCTTAAAAGCCAGGCACTGACGCTCATCCGGGCTCTGCATCTGGTTTCCGCACCGTGTGAGTCCGGGATCTGGAAGCGGCTGGTCCCGTTAAGGTTTTAGTCTCTGTTCCTGTTCCTAGTCCGCCGGTTCCGACCCGGTTCATGGTTTTAATTCCGTGTTTGGGATGGATCACCTGGCTATGGACTTACTCTTGTGTTTTTGGATACCCTTTATGGATTACTCTTTTGGATTGTTTGCCTCGGCCACACCTCCCCCGTGCACCAGCGCACTTTGGACACGCCCCCTGTCTTCAGCCCCGTATTCCTGCATGACGTTTCCCCAGTGTTTCCCCACTTCTTCGGATTGTGTCGTCCGCATAGGGTCCGGAAAGAACTGTTCATTACACCTCCCCAACAAAGACAAAGATTTTACACTTTAAAATTAGTCGCAGTCTAAATAACCTTTTGTTAAATCTCCTATCAGATCAAACCTGCAGACCGGTTTTCACACTGCTGTCAAAATATTTTTTGGCTGATACCTACTGAGATTTTTTCTTACCTTATTAAATTCAGTGCCATTTTATTAAGTTTGCTGCATAAGTGCTTTGTCAAAGTGCAATAGTCAAACCCTTGATGCAATTACTGTGCATTAATTCTGTGCTCTGAATCCTTTGGCTGAGGTAACCAAGACAGTGCAGGAATGCAGTATCTCATGGGCTCCTCACTGACTCACACCAGGTGAGATGCAAGGAAGGCCCAGCTCAGGCACTGGTTAATTATGGAGATTGAAATGGGAAATCCATTATGTCCAACAAATTACAAAGAAAAGAAAGAAACTTTTCTCTAATCATGTCTGTTTGCAAAGTTTGTGGTCCAGCAGCCACCATTTGAAAAGCATGCAGATAAAACACATTCTTATACAAGGATCTATGAAACTTGACTTGATTTGCTTGTAATGTTGTAATCACAGAACTCTATTCTCTCTGTAGGCTGGTGTCAGAACTCCAGGTCCTCCCTATTTTATTCAGCTTCGTTCTTCAGTCTGCAGCAGCATTTGAGACACTCTCAGGATCCCTCCAGGCAGCTGCGAGGCAGCTCAAAGTCAGCCTTGAAAATGTAAGAGCATTGGCGAGGAGGTCTGAAGGGAAGGGACACAGCTGGAAGAAACACTGCCCTGTGAGAGCCTTTACTGTACCCCCGAACCATCCTCACAACACTTTAAAAAATGAGTGTGAAACGCCACAAGTTTGACTTATTAAAAAAATAAAAATAAATAAAATAATAGTAACGATTTTCATTTCATCTGAGCTCTGTTTTAAAGTCAGAATGCTGCGGGAAGCCTTCAGGAGTTATTCAGGGGTGTTGTTTTTGAAATACTTTATTCATGAGAATAAATGGGCAGTGCAGTGATAAAATTAATCCCATGGATCTCACAATGATGCTGATTGCTCCCAGTACTCCTGCACTGGATTTTTGGAAAGGCAAGCCTGTTTTTTATTTTCCAAACTGGGGATGTGTGTTCTCAGAGCAACTTCATGGATCTTTGTAGATCCACTCTCCAAACTGGGTTTTAATCTCTGATTCTGCCTGCCCTGAAAGACACAGCATCCAGAATTCACTTTGTATTAATTTTGCTAGCAGGAATGCTCCTTCAGCCTCGGTCTCTGTGTCAGGTGTTGGCAGGGCATGACTGAAGGCTGTGTAGACTTCAGGTTTACAATATCACTCCAGGCTTTATTAAATCCTCTCAACTTGTAGCTCCCCACTTTGTACTGTATGATGTGGGGAGATCTCTATTATACCTGTACAGTGAAACTGCAAAGTTACAGAAACTCCAGCTTAAGTTGTTTAATGCTTCAGACCAAGTGTTGTGGTCACGAAAGATAAGAATCACTTTCCAAAGAAAAGGGACTGTTTTTTATCACTAAATTTATCTATCTTAACGAACATTTGTTTTCTCCAGGAGCAGCAAACATCTTGATAAGTCATGCATATAATAAATAAAGTTTAGAGGCATTTGATCCCACACAAATCCTGTAATTTCTTGCACAAGACTCTTTCCAGAGTATTTGCTGGAGACGCATTTGTTTTGCTGGATGACATGATACAGGCAGCTTTAGTCTGATGTTTAAATGACTTAAGGAAATATCATCAGTGCTGTCTGGGGAAATAAGCTGTTCGCTGGAGCACGAGGTATGAAACAAGGAAATTATTTAAAAATGATCAGAGAACTATTTTGCTATTATAAACTATAAACTATAAACTATTATATTTATAATCATTATCAGAAGAAGGAAAGAGGAATGAAGAATATTTTCATGCAGAAAGGAGTGTTCATTTTATTTTGTGTTGTGATGGCCTCAATATCTCCAGTGCATCTCATGACGCTTTTCAGGTAATTAAGGTTAGCAGTGCTCCTTTGCTCCAGACAGAGTGGATAACAAGGAATAAGAAAAAACACCTAAAGCACAAAAATGCACTTGAAAAGAGATGATGTGGCGATGATGGCCATAGTCCAACAACCAGTCCCCGTGCAGACCCTCTTACAACAGACCTCACAGTAAAAGGCAGTAGAGGATGATATGAGGGGGTACTTAATGGTGAGGCCACACTTTTGTACTATTGTACATACTGGCGCTCAGAACCTTCCCAGTCTCAGTGTCTCTGTGTCTGGCCTGGCCCTAGAACTGCTAGGATGCTGATTTGATGTTGCAGCTCAGACTCTGAAGAAATCATTTTCCCGACTCGATCTTTTAGACACCTGACTGCTCTCACACAGTGTCCCTGCTCTGGTGAGCTGATGCACTCACGATCAATTTAACAATGTTGTGAAATGAAGAATCGATCAGGCCACCCACCAGCCTGCCATGACCTCGAAAGCAAGTGATGGAGATGGAAACAGCAGCCAACAGCTTTCAAAAGTCGCATTCAGTCCAACATTAAGCTTATTATTATAATTATTGCATTTCAGAAAACAATAAACAAATTCTGCATACAGAATGTTGAATAAATATTGGATAGTTCATTGGGTCCATGAAATACTGGAGATTGCTAATGGAGATGGAGACGAGTGCAAAGTGAATGGACTCACAGACGATGCAGGACAGTACCAACTGCCTGCACCGGCTTTTATCTTACAGTTACACGAGGAACACCCTGAGACATTCAAGCACCTGCAAACACAAACTCTCCATGCAACAGTGAGCACCTTGATGGTATTGACACACTCATCAACAGCCCTGGCTTACCCTGATAACTCTCTTCATTTCAGGCCTGTCAGAGGATGCAGGTGAGGGCACGCATCCCTAGCTATATATTAAAAGCCCAGGCTATGAAGCAATTAAGAACTTGTTATACAAACCAAGCAGGTCAAGTCATCGCGTCGTCTGTGATGAATTAAGATTCCGGCCCTTGCCTTAACCACAGCACACATGAAAAGCTCCAAGTTGTTTAATGTGCAGTTGAGGTCCTTGCTCCTTTTTAAATGATTTATTCTTTTGCAATCTTGGGAAACTTGTGGTTATGCTAAAATATCTATAGAGTATATGTTTTTTTCACTTGATGGGGCTATACAGTACATATAGAAATAAAACTGATAAATGTCCTACAAAAAGAGGCATGCAATTTTGAAGAGGGATATTATTGTACTTATTAATAATCTATGCAATTCAATCACATTTTTAATTGTTTGATTGTAAATGCAAAAATGAAAGTTCTGAGGCTCTCAGATTCCCACATTAGAGAATATAGAGTTAAAGAGATACTGACACTGGGATGAGGTCTCACCCTGGAGATAACCAGGACAGAAAAGCTGAATACGGTTAATTACAGATGGGCAGACAGCTAGCTAGACAGGCAGCAGTGTGATGCAGGGGTTAAGGTTCTGGATTCATAACTGGAAGGGTGTGAGTTCACCTCCCAGTTGAGTCATTGAGCAAGCTACTTCGCCCAAATTGCACCAGTAATCTACCTACCACTGTGAATGGGTGGAAATGTACTTTAGAATAAAGCATTAGCTGAATGAATCACTTCATACTGCACGTTTGGACCCAGACACTTTGCACTGCAAGTGAAACTCTTCTCATGAAATTCTTTAAGAGTTTGTGTCTTTTCAGACAGGTACTGAACATGGCTGGTGTTCATGTACTTCTGTACACCCTGTGCACCATGGCTGGTGTTCAGATATGTAGCATGCTTTCCTCCGTGGATGTGGGCCAGAGGAAATCTGGGCTACCTTCAGCACTGGGGCGATGCTAGTAGACAGAGATGGCCAGGAGAGTTCATCTTTCGTGAATCCCCTCGTTGTTCTTTAAAACGAGGGGCAGCGAACCGCACCCCTCGCTGCCCTGCTCTCCGTGCCACGCAGAAACTGCCAGATGGCACAGCGCCGCAGACGATAATAAGACCTGTGAGGGTCATAAATAATGCAACAGCGTTCGGAAAACTCTGTGGAGTCAGCACACAAACTTCGCGGTCTTGGAAAGTGGATTTAATCGCTCTGGAATCCCAATTTATTTTTAGGGATTAAAGAGCTAACAAATCGCTCACAGTGGCAGTGGTGGTGGCGGGGTATTTAGAGGCTGTGCAATGTATTGTTTGACAAATTCAAAGAGAAACCCATGGATATGTATATAAACCAGGACATTTACTGAGATTTAGAATTCCCTCAATAGCATTAAGCCCACCTCAGAAGAGGAATATCGATCTACTCTAACAATGCCGTACTGTACCTTGAGTCTCACGTATCTCTGCAGGGGGCTGTAGTCTGCAGTGTGGAGCAGGTGTGAAGGACACTGGCCTGGTGGAAATTTCCGTTCATTGCCACAAAAAACTGCTTCACAAGGGTGACACTGGGAGAGAAATTATAAAGCAGACCAGTTTAAAAAAAAAACAGTTTATGCATTTTCAAGTGTTTGTTTATTTCCAGCCGGAGAAGTTGGCTGTGGCTGACACTTTGCTGAAATATTTAACGCACTGTCGGCAGAAACTGCCCTGCAAACCCTCCCTATAGCTACACCCTGCTCTCCCTGTCAAAGACGATCTGCAAATTCACACATCAGCCCTGAATTATTTACCACTCCGTCGGCAATATAAGGCATATTGAGACTGAAGTGAGATAAAGATGCACGTGTAAGTACTTCAAAGATGTAGCCCTGCATGCAAGTTTAAAACAGCTCATACATATTCCAGACGGTTGTTCAATATGTGCCTAATGGGGAGTTTGAAATGTATTACAGAAGCTTTACAAAAGATTGCTTTTTAGTTGTTTTGCTGTGTGGACCAGTAGGCTGCACTCTTTGCTCCAGACAACAAAAATCCATACTAATGCCTCTGCAAAGTCATCATTGATGAAATCCTGGTGCAATTGCCATAGCCTTCAGGGTAAAATACATTATTTTCAACAGGTCACTGCTGTTAAATCTATTTAAATATAACTGTATCTCTCAAACTCCTCGAAAGCATTGCTGAAGTCAACCCTGTGTGCTTTTACCGCAAGCAAAAGTCAAATACAAATCAGAGAACATAAATGGAGCACTTTTCAGAGTGAGAGCAGGAGGCACTTTATTTGCACAAAGGGTTGTGGGAGTGTGGAACAAGCAACCCAGCTGCCATGTTGTTGAAGCCAATACCCTGGTTCCTTTCAAGAGCCGGCCGAATGAGATTCTTCGATTAATTGTCTCCTAACGACCAAACGGGCAACAGGGAGTTAGTGGCCTCTGTTCATTAGTAGCTGTTCTTGAATTCTTACAAATTAGAAAACATTATTCAACTGCAGGAGGTTTGCATTTCCAGAGAAGTTAGAAAGGACCTTTGAATTTTGTCTTTATGTTACTCAAGGGGATGTGTCCAAGAACGCTGGGTTGAATTTAGATGCTATAATGTCAGGCGGAGAGACACACTTTATTTCCACTCTTTTGCTGCATGGCTACTATAGATGATTAGAATTTTAACAGGAACCGTTGAGCATGTTGATTGCTTTACACCACGGAGAGTGAAATAAAAACAACGCCATTGAACTATTTATTACCTATGCTATAGGAAACTGACTGTTCAATTATTGATATCAATGCTATCTATGGCCCATACCTCCAACTCCTTGAAATATGGCTCTTGAACAGGGGTCGTTGTGTTTCCCCAGGAGAAGAATTTTACGCGAGTGGTGTACAAAACCATTGTCGTATTTTTTTGGCTAATGATTCCTTACACCTTGAGACTCTGCGGCGCCAATAAAACAACAAAGACTCAATATTACGGAGTGATAAATAGTTTCCAGGGACCTAATTAAAGAGAAATGCTCGAAAATAGAAACTTCAGGGTTTTTTTGCTGCTTACTGCAGCTTTCCTTTTTTCCCCAATAAATTATTTTAATTGCGAGATCGTGAGGCAGCAATTTTTTTTTTGCCAGACACCCAGTAAAAATGCATTGAAACATCCATCCAGAATGGGAAAATCTCACTGCAGGAGCTCTGAGGGTGCGTCCCCTGCTGGAAAGGTCTTATTCTAAAGGACAAGCAATGAAAACATCATTACTAATGCACCACTCCTGTAAACGTCTTTGGATAAAAAAGATTGGTGGGATGATGAATTCCTCTTATTATTGTGCCATCTAATGGGGATTTGGGCTCTAGACTCCAGAGGCTTGTGGGTTCAGATCCCAGATGGGACACTGCTGTTATACCTTGAGCAACATACTCCACTGCAATAAAGACTGAGCAGGAGCCTCTGTTGTATAAGCTGGACTCCAGGTCATCATTTAGAAAGAGGATTTGCTTTCAGCTTACCCCCTCAATAAAACTCGTACAGAAATTTCCCTCCGGCCGCGTGCTCCAGGTGTAGCAAACACTGATGAACTGGAGCAACCATCACATTTAATTCCTGAACATTAGTGCAGCATGAAAACCGCAGGCAGATCTGGGTCTTTATGACAGCAATGTTGGAGGCCCTGGGCTCTGGGAGATAGAGACACAGATATAAGTTGTTGCAACTCACAAGGACCTCACAAAACTTTCCCATTCCCTCACAAGGACTCTCTGCCCCCTCCCTCCTCCGCCACCCCGCCTTTACAATCACATCCTCAGCCTTTAAAAACTATAACCAGCTTCCCTCCTGTCTCTGAATCGAGGGCAAAGCCATTTCAAGAAAATGACAACTCCAACATTACCGGTCTAATCACGCCTCCCACACATCTGCCAAGGCTCCCTCATATTTATTGCAGCAGGCTGGAAAACCAAACAGAGCCCCGCCAGCATCCCAATAATCCCTCCCTGAGTGTCCACAGCCTGCTCTCCACTGTGAACTTTCCTTTTGTCTGTAAACAGAGCTGTTCTGCAGCACTGGCCTAAAGAGCCGGGGGGGGGGTTAGGCATGAGGTTAAACTAGCCCAGTAATTAATATGAACAGGAGGGCTCAATGGGTGTTAACAGAACGGGATTGTAATAAAAAGTGATGATGCATTTTGAGGAATCCTTTCTAAAGCTGGGAGAGGCCTTATTTGCTGCCTTGGGGGCAGGTGGGAGCTGCATCGGAGAAGTGGCCAGGCGGCTCTATCAGTCATGTTCGGCACGGCGCAGGCAGTGATTGATTTTGTTAATTAGGAGCCTGGCTGTACGCAATGGCAGCGGGAGCCCGCAGAGTGCTTCGGCCTCTTTGCCACTCTCCGATGAGCCGGGAAAGGCATGACAGCGGGAGGAGAGCACCGAGGAGGTGCAATCCCCGAACAAAGAACAAGAGGCAGACGTGGGCGGGCTGGAGTGAAGAGGGGTCTTCTGGGAATTAGGAACAGGGAAAATGGGCAACCAAAAATAGGGCCTCAGACCTCAAGCTGTTAAGGAGACATGTGACGAACGGATATGTGCTAATGTGATTGGAAGACTCCGAATGACCAGTACCTGGACAATACAATACAATAAGACTTTTTTGTCCATTCTTAGACATTTGTTTTGCACCCAGACAGCTATGCTTTAAACACACACAGATGTACAAAACAACAGACAAACAGCACATTTACATCAAAAATAAACATAACGTTACATAAAAGACAGCAACCCATACATAGTCCTTCAACACCTCTCCTACAGAAATCCACAGGGCTACACCGAGGCCTGTGCGTGTACTCTCCCAGACCTCACCCCTTCATTTTAACACATCGCCTCTGATCGCAATTCCCATTTACCAGCACTCCTGTATTGTGAACTCATTTATTGTGTGGTTTAATTGAATTCCTCATTTTGTTACACCTGCATTGAGGGACTCTAAAACTTCTGTTCCAAGGCATCAGTTTTTATTCTCCATGCAGAGCACGTGAGGGATCAGAGGGATGCACTAACATCCAGTCTCAGCACACTCTTCATGCAAGCAGTTTGAAAGCCCTGCGCAAGTGGCTGCCCCTCTTATCTCAGAACACTCCCCCAAGAGCCTGGACATGCATGATGAACTGTGGCTGATTGACCGTTTCAAGTCATATCAAGTCGTGTGGGGAACTGTCCCAAGAGCGCAGTGTACAGGCCGTATAAGGCACTAGACAAAGCTGAAACAGTCAAAATGAATTTGGGACAAAAACACTTATATTTTAAAAAAGATAGGACAGCTGTTATGCTGTTGAACAATTGGCTTTTATAAGAGAAATAGTCTCTGGCATGCAACATGCAAGGTGTCTTTGTCCAGGGATTCTGGGAGGCTAATGGTGATTCCAAAGACAGGGAAACAAGAGAAGGTATATTTCTTTTGAGAGAGAGTGTCTTTATTATCCCCGAGGGGCAAATTTGTTTTACAGCAGCAGATAACATAAAGAAAACACACAAACATACAATACACATAGACATGAGCAAGAGAATCAACTATTGAGCAAGATCACGGCCATAGTTATTTTGGTTATGGTCATTTTGATCTTTTGGACACCAGGAGCCAACAAATTGTTTTTCCTTTAAGGAATGATCCTTTGTTTCCAGGATTGTAGGATGTAAATCCTGCTCCTTGCTGTAAATCCTCAGAGTACTCAGCCTGTGTTTTTTGCAACTGCTTTATCTGTCTCCTTGGAATGCTCATCAATCGAGGCACAATTAAGTTCATATAAATCATCAAGTATTCATGAATTTGACACTCATACATTTTTATAGGCATACCAAAATAGTTCATAATGTCTTCCACCTCTAGCAGAAGTCTAGATCTGAAAGCCTTGGTTTTGAATGTTGCTTTGCTTCTGTTTAGATGTAGAACTTTCACATTTAATTGCTCTTCGTAAGGTTCAGCTCACGGCAATGTAGGGGCGAAATGTAAATGAAGAAAAGGATCCTCCAATTACATAAATCTAAAAATCTTTAAACGAAATGGATTTCGAGAAGCCTATCTCCAGACACTCTCCAAAGGTCATGTAACACCGACAACAAAAATCAATGCTACACCAGAGCTCTGAGCTGACCCGGAGTTCTCAGGTGATGAAAGAAGAGTGAGCGAGTGAGTTCTTCTTCATCCAGCACAACGCGTGTGCGCACACAACCCAGCGTGCGCCTTATTTCCCTCTCACACAAGAACACGCTTGCAGGGGCTTGTAAGAAACAGACATATTTACTGCAGCCCCTCCGGGATTACAGCTGCCAGGAGTCTTCAGTGATTTAAAAAAAATATGATAAAAAATAGCAGAACAGTAAAAGGAGGGTACAAAAGCACAGCTAGGGTTTCGTCTCGAATCACCAAAGGGAGGGTCGCCTGGGGCAGGATTACTGCTGGTTTTCTGTCTCTTGTTCTGGTTTTGTAGGCCTGAACAAGGGAAAGAAAGAGCTTTTATGCCCTGAAAAAAAGATTAAAAATGGGAATAAAATCAGATCCCTGTAGCATAATTCTCAGAAAGCTGGCATGTTTTAGACAGTGAATCTTAGGATATGGTTGACTGAAGTAACCGATCAAATTGCCGGATCTGGTAGCTGTGTATAACCTCTCTCATACAGCAGATTTTGTTCGCTTAATTTCTGTTTGCAAAACACATTTAACAGTCAAACACCCGTGTTTAAACAGCCCCTTCTTCTCTGCGCAAGGCATCTGCTTCAAATCATTTTTAGAACTCTTTTATTTGAATTTCTTACAGCAGTTCCAGCCTGTATCTGCCACCTGAGGGAATATGTTATCAGTGACAGGAAACTCATATCTGATGATGCTGCAGACCTTCGACTTTCATCTTCAGCACCTTTGAAGTTTTTTAATTTGCCAGCCAAGATGCTCCATAAGATTTTCTCTCTAATAGGTTGTGCGGGACTGATGATTTTAATTTTTTCCCCCCTTCCAGACATGTGTGGTGAGAGATGGAAGTTGGAGTGACAAGACAAAGACCTGGATATCAGTTTTTCCTAAACGACAATCTATGCAAAACATACAAACGAGATCTAAAAAACAAATATCGGCATTTATTCAGATCCAGGAGGGGCACCATTTGAACGTACATTTGTGATATTTTGGATCTTTCTTCTTCAGCATGGGAGCAAGATTTGTTTTTGAAGCGGGCTCTCGATTTTTTATGGCTTTAATCTGAAATGCCGGCTACGAGCATCCAGCAACAGTAAAGCGATAGATTTTTTATCACCTTGTAGTTTATTGCAGGAGGCTATATATACATTAGGCTATATATTTAATTGCCGCAGAAAGAGAACGCACAGGATCTGTGCTTTTGTTGTTATAGTGACAAGGCATGAATTAACATCAGCAACGTGATTAACAAAGCCAGTGTTGAGCCTAACATCTGTTATTGCAAAAAGAAGAACAGCCCTAGTGGTTTATGTCAACGTGCGTAATACTGAAAAATTGAAGAAAATGTATTTGATTTTAAGTTTGGCTTATCGCCACATACCTATGCAATTTCATATAAGACTTACAAAGCCGGATGAACTCTGGGTTTGAATCCCATTCGAAATTCCCAAGACTTACACTGTACGGCTAAACACACGGGCAGAGCAGGTTTCATCTAATTGCCTTTTTTTTTTTACAAAAAAAAAAAGAGAGAAAGAGGGTATGTTGCCGGAGAAGTTAGTAAACAATGCATGCTCATGAGATTCTGAAAAGTAATTTACTCAAACTTCATTACACCTCGTCTCCAATACAAAATTAGCCTTCGGGGTGAAGGTGTAAGATGACCCCGTAGCAAGACCGCAGAGGAACCAGAGGAGACGACGTGACAGGCAAAGAGCTTGTTTCACACCCGAGTAGTTCAATCCTGTAATCAATATCTTTGAATATTAATATTTTCTGCAGAGGACGCTAATGATTCGAATTCACGGCCCAGGTGCTGTTGCGTTTGCCAAACAGTGGGGGTGTATAAATCTTTACTTACTGAGCCCTTCCAGCCGCTAAATTGAGACTTCTATTTAATTTTTTTTATAAAGGTAAAATCTAAACATTCTCTCTAGTGCCTGCTGTCACAGCTTTTTATAGTGCATTTTAATAACCGCATACTGACACCGAGCTTTCCGCTTTTATAAAGTTCTCACCACTGAAAAACGCCACATTTCCAAGCAGTTAGAAGCCCCTCTAGGCAGGCTCTAGGGAGGAGACAGTAAGTGAACTGGTGAAGACGGAATGATTCCCCTCTCTTCCAGAAGAGGGAGAATGAAACCAGCACTCGTCGCAGCACTGCCTCTCTTTATGATTTAACAGCTCCAGCTCAGCTTTGCAGGTAGAGAGAAGACCGCAGTTTCTCTGGCCAACCAGCTTGCAGTTCTTTAAAACCACCAAAAACACAGCCACACATACAGTACTGTACAGTACATCCACCAATTCCTTGGTTCAGTGTTTCCCCCATACTCCAATGAAACAAACATAAAAGAGAACAATTCAAATGTATAATTATTGCATAGCACCTTAAGATGATCTAAGATGAAAGGCACTATATAAAATAAAGTACTATTATTAATATACGTTACTAATGCACTAATGGCAGAGGTGCCCTGGAAAGTACACTTCTTTTTGAGCTCGTAAGCGTTGTACTGTAGCTGCCTCATTTCACAGACTGATGAATCAATCACATAATGTTTCTTTATTTATTAGCCCTATACAATTTCTTGCATTAGGAATTCATCCTTTCACATACCCCAGCTTTTCTCCATGGAGACACAGACACACAGGTAGGGAGAGAAGCTGGGGGTCAGAGTGCAGGGTCTGCCATTGTACGGCACCCCTGGAGCAGCTGGGGTTAAGGGCCTTGCTCAGGGGCCCAACGGAGTAAGATTCCTCTGCCAGCTGCGGGATTTGAACCAGCAACCTTCCAGTCACAGGCGCAGATCCTGAGCCACAGAGCCACCGCTCCGCCCACATGTGGAAGAAAGAATCAAATGAGGGGAAAAAATCAAATTACCGGCCACCTTCATCACCTTGTGAATTTGTAACTCCAAAACTTTCTCATCAATGAACGACTCGCGTCTTACTGTTTTTTTTTCTTGTGCCAAAGGAATATTATTTGGAGCACAATTAATTTGAATAATATCTTCCCAATGCTCTCCCAGGGCCCAGGTTTCTCCCAGGGGCTGTGCTGTGTGTGCTGCACTAGACGCTGATTTTAATTGTGCAACAGGTCTTCTTAGGGGGTGTGCAGGCAGCCGACTTGTGTCCTTTGGTGTGTTTTGGGACTAATTAGCAAGGGAGGAAAAGGCTTTTCCCCGAAATTAGAAGACTTTTTTTCCATTGAATGCAGCTGATATCAGGTAGTGGAGAGATGTGGATTAGTTCCCCGGGGAATGTTTGTAAGTATTAATTATTGGTCCTGTTTTTAGTTCTCTGCCAATCATGTTGGCCCGCTATATTAAAAATCGAAATTAAAAATGTTTGATTCCATATTCCAATGCGGAGATGGAGAGGTGGGAGTCAGATTTTCAAAACTTGCAAAGACAACTCTCAGCTGCAGTTACAGAGCTGGGCACTGATAACCTCTGACTGAAGATGGTTAACGCCACTCTCGCCACTTCAGTCTTTAAAGACATTCAAAACATTAAAGACATGGGAGGAAACGTCAGTTTGAAAAAAACTAAACAAACAATACACACTTATTTAAAATAAAAATGAGCAAAAAACAAAGAAGAAAAAAAAAACATTTGCTCCATCAAGTTTATCTGCTGTTCAAGGATTTGTTTTCTCTGTTTCATCATTACTCTTCTGTCATTTTTCCACAGGCTAAATCCAAATATTATCCTCTGCGTCTCAGGAGACATTCAGACTTTTGCCAACAGGTTAACAAAGACAAAATCTCCATGAGAAACGAACAGACGGAATAGTGGTGACATTAAAAGCAAGCACGGCCACAAATACCACCTAATTTAGCTTTTTTAACCTTTTCTTGCTTCATACAAGTCTCTTGGCCCTTTATAGATTTTTGTTCATTTCCCTCTAAAGCTGACTTTTAGCGTACTGGAGTGTCGGCAGAACGGTGCATTCTGACAGGCCTTGAACCCACTCTGAAAGTGACTTTTCTAAATAAGCTTTCATGCACTGTTTGACTGGTTAGAACTCAACAAGATAGAGATTGTGGAGGATAATTTTGAACAGAGACCTTCCTCTGGGCAAATACCAAAGCCATTTTGTCATTTGGCTAAGCTTCTAGTGCTACTACAAAGATGTACCATGGTAAAACCAGGGTAAAGTATAGTGATACAAAGAGAAATCACAGTAAAAGCAAGGCTCTGTATTGAGAAGCATCTTGAAACACTGGGTCAAACACTGAAAAGCACAGAATACACAATGTAAAAGCTTGGGCAAAACCTGGAAAAACTGCAAAAATACAATGATACATTTTCATGAAGAGTAAGGAATAACTACACTGGAATAAAGAAAAACAGCACTGCAACTCTGGTGTGTGGCAGGCTTGAACAGGAGAGACTGAAATTGCAGGCGACTGGCCACTAGAGGCCAGATTAGGCCTCTAATTTCAATAAATAAACACACTGGGTGAAGATTCACTAATTAATTGGGTAATTGGTGAAGAGCTCAGAGGGCACCTTCTCACATGGGTGTGATTAGGAATGCTTGGTATGTAAAGGGCCTACGTGATACAGTAGATGGTGGTTGGGTTTTAGATTGGTTTGATCAAAATAACCACCATGTTTCCACATATCGTGAGCATTTTCAAAGTGCTCAGACCCCTTTAAGCCACATTATTTAGCTAACATCTGAAGAAGGCTCCATAGCCGAAATGTTGTGTTTTCTTTCTTCTGCTTTCAGCCTGGAATAAACCTATTACTTGTTCCTTTGCAGCCTGCACATGTTGACGCAGCTACACACCTGAACTTATTTAGGATGTGACCCATCGCAATATTCTTCTCTACACCACCTAAACCCATTCAGTATCTTGACTGGTAACGGCTTCTATGGTTTGTGCTGCTGGTTACAGCCAAGTGAATTGAGCTTGTTGTCCCATCTGCCTGGATGACGTTTGCTCTTCACTATGAGCTTTTTCACGGCATCACACAGGGCGACTGAACCACAACTTTTCCAAACAAGTCTTCAGTCTGCCGTTCTTTCATTTTCTAAATAGGGTCACTACACAATTCATTGTTCCCCTCTTTACATTCTGGTACCTCCTGTTATTTTATGTCTTTCCTGTATTTTCTTCTGGTTAAAATGGGTCTAAGATGCACTTCAAAACAACTGCAATGAAAATGGAAGAAAGCAACAGAAACAGCCTTGCCTAGCAATGTGTTAAGTTGCAAAGTAAGGATTTGTTTCTTTGATTACTAATCATCTCAACCCCTGCATTTGGTCACCTCTACAATTTCTTATCCTGGTCTCATTCAAGTGGGCCTGTAATACTAATACACAACTCTTTTTTATCACAAAGGATTCTTGATCTGTGCTTTTGATATGGGTTTACTCTGAGTAACACAGCAGCCCCATCGCACAGTAGATTTGAGGGAGGAGTGAGAAATTACTTCAGCAACCCAACTGCCTGAGAACTTGAGGGTGACCGCGCTGGACAGCCCAGAGGGGAATGTAGCCAGGAGTAAGGAAGTGTTAACACGCTTCCTCCCACGAGCAGAGCCGTAGGCTCTTTATTGATCGAGCAGTCAGTGTCTCAGTTTTACATCTCTTTCCAAAGGATGGCACCTCCTACAGCAGTGTACCCTGTCACTGACCTGGCCATTGGTTTGGAAATTCTGGTACAGAGGTACAATAGAAGTACTGCCTACTCCCCCGTCCAAAAATCTCTATTAGTCTCCAGTAAGGATTGTTGGCTGTTTTACACTTTCAGACCCTTCTTGGAGGTATTTATTACAAGCCAGGATAAAGCAGAATATTTCTGGTATGTGATTTCAAAAAGCTTTCTGACCTGCCAGTTAAATAAAGACAATACTGTGGAGGATGGAAAAAACAGCTTTTAAACTTAAACAATATGCCCCAGTTTTTCACCTAAATTAGTCAGGACATCTACAGAGACAGGCTGTCTACAGCTGAAGTATTTATGTTGTGGTACAGAAGAGGTTTCTTCCCCAGGTTCATTTTTTAAAAACCATCTTCTGTACAGCTCAGATAATACAAGTAGATACTCCTGTTGTGAGCACACATGCATACTCTCATGTTCCCTATTATTAATTAATTTGGCTCATGCATTTAGCTAAAGCGACTTACATTCACAGAGTGAGGCTTTTTTACTGGAGCAGTCTGAGTGAAGCATCTTGCTCAAGGGCACTAAAGCAGTTCTCCACCCAAGGTTTGAATCTACAACCTTCTAGTTATGAATCTAGAGAGCTGGCCACTGCTCCACACTGCTGTAATTTATTGAGAAATGACTTGGCGTGGGTGGTGCAAGGATTATTGAAACATCAGCAATGCATTTTACATTTGAATTCTTTACACTTAACTGTTTACCTTTATTTATTATTTTTTTACAGGAATTGAATTACAATTTCATGATGTGAGCAGCTGCATGTTAATGTGTCAACAATAAGGAAGAAGTAATAGGTTAGTACTTATTAGTAATAGGTTAGTACTGACTTCTGATTGATTATCAAAAAGGTATTTTTGCTGAGCATGTCCAGCTGTAGTCATTACAGGGGGCAAACTGGAGGTTGTAGTGAAGGGGTGGATTTGGGGGAATCAACAGATGATGTCTTAATGCAAATCTGGAGGCTTCAGTTTTGTGGGGGTGTGGGGGTGTGTGTGGGGGGGGGGGTTGTAGTCACACCCAACCACCTTCCATAAACACTAGTAGCATCAAAAGAGAGGCACAGCCTGGATTAAAACCTGCAGTCTCTAGGCTTAAAAACTCAATGAACAAGCAGAACTGCAGCTCCTTCAATATAAGCAGAATGGGAGTGGGGTTTTATGAATTTAGAATTAATTTTCATTAGAATTAATCTGATCTTCTGCTGAACAGTCCTGAAATGTAGAGGTTTAGGAGCCTTGAAGGCAGAGACGTAAGATAAGGCAGGTTGTATTTGAACAAGCTAAAACTAGGAAGATAAGAACCATTTGGAAATATTAAAAAATCAACATAGAAAGGGATTGAATCATTTCATAATTAAACCAGGGACAGAAGATTCATGCAGTCCTGCTTAGCCCAGTCACTGTCACAGTGAACATACAGCCTAATTGCACTTTGCTGGCTAGCAGTGAACGTCTCTTAATTCATGCTCAGTGGAACATCATTTGCAAGGAATAAAATTAAAATATTATTGCGTGTACATAGTTTATGGTTCTAATTGTTGTTTTGCTTCGCTTTTCACAGTTATTTATAATTCCACAATCCACTGGAGACCTCTAATCAGAGAAATTAAAATTTTACTGCCTGAAACAACAATGTTGAAGCAAGTTAAACGCAGCTATTTATTTTACAAGAGATAACATTTCAGTTTTTTTTTCCTCCTGGACTCCCATTAACACTCTGTCACGTGGAATGCTCTAGCACGTCATAGATTTCAAACCTGAAAAGGTTTCCATTTTAAAACGCCACACACATGCTATGTGCATTGTCATGGTCTGCATTGCACCGGTGGCGCTGTGCGAAACGCAGAATTATAATTGCCTTAATCAATGCTAACACAGCTGAAGGATGCTGTTTGCCAAGGCTGTTGGCCAAAAACATTGCTTTCAATTGTAACTGTTCCTGATAGTAAGTCTGAGGTGTAGTTTATCATTCAGCCCCAGAAACAGCTGGAGATTCACATAAATGGTGTGTCACCTGTCCCTTTTCACGGGACAAATACTAACACATTACATTGCGCGGGAACAGGTATGATCTTGTCATGCACGTGGAGGTGTATGGAGATTGAGTGTGGAAGGTGTCTAGACTTTGTAACTTCACAGGTGCGTGGGTGTTTCTGAACACATCTCAACAAGCTTTCAGCATTCACTGAAGTTTACTAGAGATGCTGCACAGAAGACTTAGACTAAAGGGTACAGCCTTTCCCTGCGGGCAAACTACTGTACATGTACGGTACCAACAATTCCCCAATTCATTCATTCATCAGATCATAGCCAATTGGTGCTTCGTGTCCAGGTATTTTAAGATGCAAGCAGAAAAGTAGAATAGTTAAATCAGAGTAGAAAACTTGTGAGAAGAGTAGAATAATGCAGTGAAAGAAATAAAAAAAATGAGTTTTTTCAGCTCACTGACAATCTCTAATTTCTCAAATCCAGATCTTTATTTTCCAGACCCTTCCTGTAAACTGTTGACGCATTGAGGTTTAAAATGTTTTGAACTGGAGGCTTTACATTCGAAGAAGGAATTATGCACCTCACATTATTAGCCCAAATCCAAGCTATTTTTATTTTACAGGATATTAATATGCATCAGTGCGCAGTAAAAAAAAAAAAAAATGCTCACTGCCTCTTATCTTCCTGGAATGATAAGCTCCCTACCCAGCCTGTGCCCACCCACCACAATCACCCCCACACTCTTCAGCACTGGCAGTCTGTGAACTGGGGGAATTAAAAACGACAGCACATAATCTGACGAATGACATAAAACATTAAAACAAACAAGAGGGATGCAAGCGCTTGTCCACGGCCTCAATTCAGGGCGGAGAAGAATCACCCAATAAATGGATTTTGAAAAGACAATTTATAATCGGACCACCGTGATATGCATGGATACCGAAATGAGCATGTTGGCATGAAATTGATTTTCCCCGTTACACAAAGGTAGCAACTTTCAATTAGAGGCAGGCCTCCGGAATGATTTTCCACAGCAGACAGCTTGATCAAACTGCAGTACCCTACCATTCAGAAACCCGCAGAGTGACAGGTGTGTGATTGCCGAACAGTTCCTCCTTTTTCATGTTCACTCAACAGAGACATCCCATAGTGGATATCTAGGTAAGAAAAATTAACGGTTCTTTGTCTTTAACAGAAGTTTAGAGTACACTACCAGGGTAAAAAGCAGAGCTTAGTGTAGCGTCGCGCTGGGAAATCCATGATGAATGCGTACAGCATAACAGGGCAATTGCATCTCGTAAGTGTGGGAGAACGAGTGAAACTTTACCTTTGGAAACCGAAAACCCCATTTCAAAGTATTCTCACTTGAAGAACACTGGCAAGATCAAGGGCAAAGCCTTGCTCGGTCAGGGTATCTGCCCTTCTGTGGTGCACGGAAATGTGACCCAAGTAAGGAAGTCCTTCATCACAGTACATACCGCTGTGAACCGGGTTTGCTTTACGATAAGATCATGAAAAAGTATGCAAACAGGAGATCTAGCCCATGTAGATTGTTTTGATTTCAGTAGCTAATGGATCCCAGGGTCTCACCCGATGTTTCTTGAACCAAGCCTGAGTATTACTTCTCACTGCTGTGTACTGGGGCTCCTGGGACATAATGGGTCCCAAAGCTTCAGCATTCTTAGAGATGAAAAGCACAGTGTATTGTAAGTGCAATTTCAGTAGTTTTGTTAGATCCTAATGACTGTGGCAGAGGGATGGAATATGTAGAGAAAACCTTGGCTCTTTGACTCTCTTAGCTAAAGGAATGGCAGCCTAGCTGTGAGGATAAGCTGCCTAACCCCCCACCACCACTCCCCCCACTCACTACTGCGAGGAATGAGATTTATACAGTATATGAAGGCGAGTGGAAGTGGGTGTGATTATGATCTAACCTTCCTCCCAAACTTCTCTTACAAACTCCATTAGCTGTCAGCTTTGACGGCACAGGAAGGTAGTTTGCACATGCTGATGAAGTCGAAGGGTTTGGAGATAAGTGAAAATACTTGGATTTTGGATGTATTATGTGCAGTAATGTTGGTTAGCATGTAAGCTTAACAGGCACTCTGAAAAAACGTGCCTGTTCATATACCGTAGGTTCCTATGCTACAGAATTGGCTTTTGACTCTCTTACTGCCTTTTTGGAGAGGGACAGGTGCCTTGATTCCAATGCTTTGTTATGTGAAGAATTAAAAAACCCAACAGTACAATTGTTTCAGGTAAATAATTAAATTGTTAATTAAAACTTTTTTATTTGCCTATTTTTCTATAAATTGAAGACTTGGTAGTTAACGAAGAATAGGAAAGGACAATTGAGCCAATCCACCAAAAGGCTGTTGCCCCTCGGGTGAAAATTTCCATTGCACTGAATTGTGCTTCTTTTAAAAAAAATAATAATATAGAAACGCAAGTTCTTTTTATCAGTCACACAAAGCCCTCTCCACAGAAAAGTCATTCCTAAATGTTCTGGTTGGTTTGCAATTCAGAACAGAGGGTCACCAGCTGTGAAATGAAAAAACCTCAGTTTAATGTCAGGTACTGTATCTCTGCAGGTGACCTTCACTGTGTTTTAACCTTTATGTTTTTCGCTCTTGAATGAGGCTTAAAGCTGCATGGAAGCGAGTTCAGAGACAATGGCTGACACAGAGGTAATTTTGAGAGACTGCATAAAAAAATAACCCTTTCATTCCGGCAAACGTTATGCCTTTTGATTTAATTTCATAATCATACTGTATGTGTTATTTATTTGTATGTACTGCAGATATCTACACAGCAATGCTACAGTTGCGGCGGCAGAGAATTAAAAGTCGGCATTTCTTAAAGTATTTTTAAAAAACAGCGCCCAATCTGACACTGCGCATGTTTGCATTTGACATAATAAACATGGTGTGCAGCTTGTGACAGACAGGCAACAGCCACTGCGCAGGGAGGAAGGTGGTGAGAAAGCAGCAGAACCCTTTGACCATCCAGCTGTTATCAGAAAGCCACTGGTAAGGAATACAGCAACACTGAGCCTATTCCAGAGACAGGACTGCACCCTGCACGGGACATCAGCTCATTGTGGGGCACTCAAGCATATACAGCAGGGAGAATTTAAAGACAGCAAGAAACCAAGCCAGCATGTCTTTGGAAGATGGGAGAAAACTGGAGAAAACCTACCTGGATATGGGGAGAACCTGCAGATTCCACACAGAAGGCCCACAGTCTGGAACTGAACCAAGGATCTGGGAGCTGTGAGACCTGGGAGCAGTGTTAACGTCCTTGTCTACACTCTTTAAACATGTTTGATCTAATTTAACTCCATTTCAGCTCTTCAGACGTCTGCAGTGGTTTGTGACTGATCTGTCCTCTCCAGGCGTGAGCATCCTTCCCCTCTTCAGCGTTGACCTGGGTGCGAATTCTCCACGGCCTGTCGATACAGGGAGATGCTTCAGTACCTAGATAGTAAATAAGCTGTCCTCTGCACCAGGAGTGATAGAAGGCATGTCCTATTTCCAGCACATATCTGTGAATAAAACGGAATTGTTATAGTGGAGCTGAGAATGTAAATATACATATATACAGTACAATACCAAATGAGTAGAAAATGGTATGTTCCATAGGAATGCAAAAATCCAAGTCTCTCTTGGATAAATGATTCCAGAGCATTGCAAAGTATAGCAGACTAGGGGATTTCCTAATGATTGCTATGCCATGAGATTTGAGGAAGATGTACATTGGAGGCATGCTTGTTGATGCACATGCCTCTCATAATGCCTCAATGACAGATTGACAACAAAAACACAAACAAGATGTACAATTCTAGCTACAGGAAGCTGCAGAGGTGCTACCCACATCTCATCCAGGACTGTGTCTGCTGCTGCTGACCGAACTGTCCACAGACATCTGTGAACAGCTGTAACAATCAATACTGTCTTCTCTTGCAGATGTAATCATCTCTGGGGGTGGACTGACCTGCTTTTAGAAGTATTCCCTGGTGTTCAGTAGAGCAGTATAAATGTATATTTATGCTGTATATAGAGAGATTTATTCATATGCATTAATATCAATTTAGTGACAGAAAGTGAGAGAAAAGCAAGCCAAAGAAAAGAGGCACTCGAAGTTCCAGAACCCAAAGGTAAAAGATTACTCTACAAATGTTCAAGATGCCTGGCTGCCTCTTCTGCCTTGCGTTTATTCCCTGACCTTATTTCTTATTTGAGGTTTATACTGTGTGATGCCTTGGCTTCTTGCTGGTAGATGCACCCTGAAATCTGTTCCCCAGAATGCCACAATGCTGCTTCACACAGACGCCAGGCTGTCCCATCCCTGGCAAAGCACAGGTGGTTCAGTAGATGTGTGGTGGCACTGTCACGGCGCGATCTGCTCTGGCCTGCAGGAGCAGATGTGAACCAGCCTGTTGTGAAGAAGCGCAGAGAGCTCGGTGTGTCAGCCTCTCTCTGCGTCAGCTCCTCTGACCTCCAGATGCAGCAGTGCTCTCCCGTACATCATACGGTCACCAGCGGGAGGAAGAACAGGCAGAAACGAAAGTCATTTATTATTTTTTTTACAAAAACACAACAAACAGGCATCTGGCCGCACGGCAGGATCTTAACTAGCTGTATGAGAAAATTAAGTCTCTGTGAACATTTTGCAAAAGTTGCTGGACTTCGCTGAACAAAAGCGTGGTGTCATAAAGAGTGGAGGTAATTAGTTAAACACTGTGTCTCCACGGGGGACTAGAAGTTTAAAATTAAAAAGTAACCCTCTTTTTTAGTTCAGGACTCCATGCAGGTAGTGACATTGCCTTCAATGGCTGTTTGCACAGTCTGATTGAGACTCTGCCAGTGGAGCTTCTCGGAGAAGAGCCCTCATTATTCCAAAATCCTCGTTAATAGGCTTGGAGAGAGGTTCATGCTGAATGGCTAAGGACATATTCTGTTTCAAAACCTGAGGATTTTCTAAGATATCAGAATAGTCTTTAATTGGTGCTTCCCACCAATAAAAACAGAATGATTAGGAAATAAATATACTAACAGAAATGTTATTCTCTACCTCTCTCTCCCCAAACACAACACAGGAGAAGTATGTAGGTCGCCCCATTTAAGGCAAGATGTGGCTGCCTTCCCTCATTATAGTGCTGTCCTTAGAGGCCAGGCACTCTGCATGTTATAACAGGCTGCCTGCAATAATGATAGCAGAGCTGTCAGGTTCTGTGTAGATGCAGAAGGAGAGAGAGGAAGAGAACGAGACAGACTAAGGATGATCGTTTCACAGAATAAGGCGAAGCACGGCGCTTAATTTTCCCATTTAAAATCAGCCAGAATTGTCGAAGTTGCATCACCTTCACCTAAGGCAAGTCGCGGGTCCAGAAAACTCAGTCTGATTCCCTGTTCGGCTCTTTAGCTGACCTGCCTGTTGTGAAAACTCGAACAGTTCACTTGGCCAGCAAGAATGACATGGGAGGAAGCAGCAGAGGAGCCCCCTGGAGAGAAACACAAATTTATTTCTGTCTTAAGCCGAAACGTTTTCCACAAGTACTGCCATCACATTTTTTTTTGTCTCTCTCCAGAGATTTGATCTACAATATAATACATACCGGTACTGTATAATTTTGTTTTTTATTTTCACCTACAGTCTAAATCCCAGATTCTTTGACAAACACATCTGTGTCTAGGCTATCCAGATGGGAAAAACAGAAATTGTTGTTGCTAGGTGACGCACAAGTGGCTGCACAAAAAGTGGATAGTATCAAAAGTTTTTCCAAGTTACTGTCTCAAAAGGTGCCTGGCTGAATAGTTAAAAAAAGAGATTTACAAAAGCTTCAAAACATTTTCTAACCTAGAGTGGAGAAAAGTTAAATTAATGAACACATTCAGTACTGTATTTTTTTAAAAGAGAAGTCTTTCATTGTAAAGCAAATCTCTAGATTTGCAGACAAAGGCAACAGAAACATGAGACCAAAAGAGGTGTCTGTTTTCTCATTTTGCTCAATGAATTCACTACAGCTGAATTCCTCCAAGCCATTTCTTAAACACAGTCTGTTTCAACTACGCGAGAAGGGAGTGTCTCCTGTTTTCTGTCCTGTCTTGGATGTTTTATAATTTCAGCGACACAAGTAGCTGTTGGTACAAAATGTAACTATTATTTCTCTACATACTGTATGGTACTTTTAGAGAAGTGGAAATAGGTGTGATTGTGATCTAACCTTCCTTCTGAATTTTTTTTATAACCTCCATTGGTTGTCAGCATTGACAGCACAGGTGGGTAGTCTGTTCATGTTGATGAGGTCTAAGGGGTTTTAAGATAAGTGAGAATGCTGGGATTTGAGATGTATTCCCACTGTGTTACGTGCAGTAATATAGATTTACAAGTAAGCTTCACAGCCACTGTGAAAACAATGTGCCTGTTAATATACAGCACAGTAGGTAATACAGAATTTAACTTCTCTTGCTGCCTCCCTGGAGAAGGACTGGTGTCTTGATACTTATGCTTCACTAATGTGTTAAGAATTAAAAAAAAAACAATTGATAGTGTTCAATAGTTTACGTTTAATTATTGATTAAATGTGCTCAGATTTACACTGTGCAAGGACTACAAAAGCTTTATTTTTGTTCCATGGATAACTGTTGCTACACTGTCCAAAAAATGAATTAATTATCCTAAAAATCTCTTCTTTGATTAATTTATGATTTAGGATTATTTCCCACCAGGGGAAACTTTGTCCTTTCATCAAACCTAAAAAACACCGCGAGGAAAGACATTTCCTAACAAGCTCCCTTCATTTCCATGCATCCTGCCGCCACGTTACAGTCTCAGAAATGGGTTTTCTTTATTTTTTTAACCAGCCAACGAGTGTGATAAGATGAACATGTGCGTCCACCTGTCACAGAGAGGATGGAGCAGCCTGATGGATTGCCTATCAGAAATATGAAAAAGCAATCTAGTCAGATATTGACAAACATCATGCCTGGATTAATCTGTCTTTAAATTTCTTTAACAAGGCACCAGGAGCAGAGGCTTATTTTACCCCCCTCTAATAACAATTGGGTCCGGAGGAGGAGACGATATGAACCAATTTCCTAGACAAAAACTCCCTGCAGAATTTAATCTTGGCAGCCTCTTTCTGTCTTTGCTGTCAGAGCTTTCCTTCTGTTTTTCATTCCTCCATTACGTGGGTCTCAGCAGATTCTCTGTTTAGATTTATGCGACAGCAAATTGCTTTCCGTTCCCCCAAGAAGGCACAGAATGAAACGCCGGAGGTTAACCTTTTGATTGGCCCGGCAAAGTTCCTGCCTGGCACTGTGCACATCAGAGGAGCAGGGCCAAACTTCCTGGCACAGGAGTGCGGAGAAGTGGCTGGAGCCCAGGACTTCTGGGAAGAGTGTGCATTCAAATCCTGCAGTTTTTCACAGGATCAGCATTGATGCAGCAGTCAAATCCCCCTCCTGGGATGTGTTCAGCCATTCCAATTTCTAACTGTTGCATCTAATATAGTGTCAAGGGACAGCCAGAGCCTATCCATGCATGCAACGGGTGCAAGGCAGGATACACCCCGGGAGGAAGCCAGTCCACCCCACACACACACACACACACACACACACACACACACACACACACACACACACACACACACACGCACGCACATACTCATGCGCTCACACACTCACACACTCACACTCCACACTCCACACTCCACACACCACACACACACACCAAGGCCAGTCTTCTCAGAAGACACTTCAAAAATGACAATAAATAATTATTAGGACGACAGCACAGATGGTCTCTGGTGTACCTGATAGTTTACTAGTGTCATTTCTATCATCAATGCTAAAAAAGACACTATGAATGGCTGGGTGAAGTGGTGGGAAAATACACTATTAACCACTTTGTTGTTGCTTCTCCTGAGACAGCACTAAGAACAAAAAAGAAGAAGGTTATGTTTAAAATGGTAGGTCAAAGAAAAGATACAGTATGTCACACATACACTGAGTGGTGTGGAAAAGGGAATATGTACCCTTGAGCTGGAGTGAAGATTTTCCCTTTGCAGCCACAAAGGTATTTTCTAAGCATGCAGAATTTAAAAACACATTTTCAGGCATGCGCATTTCCCCACGTAAGGCAACACTGGGAATCGGCAGAATGAAGAGTCACCAATGCACTTAATCATACAGATTTTCAGGAGACAATTTCAATAACAAACAGTCTCTTCATTCTAAATTGCCTTGGCTGGCCCTGTGATGGAAAGCAGCTTACAGTTGTACCCATTTAGACAGCTGGACATGTTACTCAAGCCTGCTGAGTGAGAGGTATCGTCTGCAAAGTACAACTGCACTGGGGAGTGCAGCCCTCCGTGCTCCACTTACAATCCAGAGCTCTAACCGCTAGTCCACACCGCAGCCTAGGGGCCATTCTGCCCTAAGGCACAATTTCCATGGCTCTCAGGCTCCCCCGGAGCCTATTGATTGGACAACGAGCAAAGAGGAAAAAAAGGAGAAAGAGCGCAGCCCAGGGATGATGAGATTATTGACAGCTGTAATATCATGTTTCCAGCTTCTGGTAAGTAACGGGCACTTCGAGTTGTAAGTCAACGTCGAAAACAAGGGACAAAGCAGAATCCCTGTCCATCAGGCCGAATCCCGTTTCTGAGTCAGTTCACATGGACCCCGGGAACAGGCAAGACAAAGTAAATATGTGTATTAATAATCCCTTTTTTTATTGACGTACATGGTTCTATTACTGCTTTTGTTTCTTTTTTGTCTCGCTCTTAAATGTATCCAAGAAAACAAAATGTTATTCTGAAGTAAAACGACGGTTCTGAATTAGGGATCACAGATGGGAGGAAAACACCCCCTCCTTTCTGAGCACAGCGGATCTGCTCTGACACCTGGGGATCGGTATTATTTATACTTAATGGTTCTGATTGTACTGAAAGGTAAAATCAGATTCTGTGCTGGTACTGGGGGATCCATGTGAAGAGTAACAAGAAAAAATCTGAAAAGTTTAAAACCCCCTGAGCAACTAACTTCTCTAATTTCCTCCATGGCAGCTGACGTATCTCCGGCCAGGACGAGGGTAGCAGCAAGCCGTATCTTGCTGGTGCAATGCTTCAGAATATTCCACACGTGCCCCAGTGACATTAACCCCAGAACTGACACATTAGTCAGGCCTGCTGTTGCTTTCACAATGCACCTAAAGCACATACTCCAGCCATCATGCCTCTTGAATGCTACTTATGTCAGCCTTCCATATTGCTCTGCCTTCTAAGGAAAAGGGTAGTCTAATATTCTGGGCTGTTCCTAGTGTAGCGCCCTCATCAGGCAGTGATGGGGCACTGAGCGGACGAGCAACGGGGCTGGTGATGTCAGCCCCAGGAGAGCATGCTGGGATACATGGGAAGCTGTCTGGGATACTTGGGGACTATCAGGGATGTTGTTAAGTCCTGGGACTTGGGAGGAAGGACAGGGGTTTGTGTGCGCAGTATGGGAGTGTTTGTGTGTGGCTGTCCCATGTTCCCCCATCCTGGGCTGTGGCCTCGGGTTCCCACCCTGACCTCTGTGGCCTGTGTTGGTCAGCACCTTTCTTCGCGGCAGCAGATGAGGAGAAATTTGGTAAATATAGTGGATATGTGCTGTTCTGCCTCAGAACAGTATTTTTATTACCTTGGAACAAGTATGAAGGCTCTTGAAGAAGACTCCACAGCTAAAAGGTTGTATTTATCTTTTCTTTTCAGCGGGGAACAAACCTTTACTTGTTCCTTTGCAGCCTACTGTTGAGTAGCCTACATGCTGAGGCAGCTACCCACCTGAATTACTTCTATTACCACGCTACACTAATAGGGTACATGGCCTTCTCTGATATTTCAGTCAGGGGGAACGTAAATTATTGCAAATGCACTTCCAAATGCAAATGTTTGCAAACCAGAGCAATTAAACCGAAGACACTAAAATTTTATAAAATCTCTCCTTTCATTCATCCATACACACCTACAGTTTTTATCACTACGGATTGCTGGGTACAGTACATGCATTCCCTCTGAAGTGTGACATGACAACGATCGCTACGCCTGTCCCTCCAATGAGATAGAAACATAGAAGCTCTTCGCTTAGGGCTGCAGGAGAGCCACCGTCGCTCCTCAGAGAGTTTCAGGGGAGCGCTTCTTCTCTTTGGGATTCGCCAGCCACAGCCTGCCATCCCCACTGCAGTTTCCATTAGGTTTTATTTGGATTTCTTTTCCCCTTAGTGTGCAAAAATATTCCGCCGAGGCAATTGAAAAACATCAATAAAACAATCCTCCGTGAGTCTCCGGTTCCCACGCGTCAGCGGTTATTGCCGTCCGTGCGCCGGCCGCGGCTTCATTTGTTGTGCTTCCTGCCCTTAACCACGACGGGGGAGCGAAAATACTGGGAAAACGGCAAAACAACTGGAGCTCAGATGTGGGAGCAGTCCACGGGTGACACGGACTGAAAAAAAAACAACGAGGGTCTTGCAAAGAAATGCTTTGGAAAAACGTAATTAGAGAGAAATGCACCTGGCTGTTGTGGTATATATATAGAGAGAGATTTCTTTGCTATGTGAAACTGAATGGAAAACTAAGAACGGCCGGTGCGATGGTGGAGAGGTTTTCGCGGGTTATAAAAAGCGTTTTCCATTGCTTCTAAACAATCATGCTGTTTATTTAGTGCCATGAAAAGCAATACTGGATAATTCCCGCGTCTGTCATCGCAATAGCCATCCTAGAGGACAGTGAAGATGGTACCGCTGTAGGCGCACGGTTCCAGACGTTTAGCGGAGTCGTCTAGAAAGTGGCACACGGGTGGCTGGCTTTGAATCGTGTGTTTGAATCATTACGAGCCAACGAAAAGTTTTCGATTAGTCCAGTTTTTTTTTCTAAATCAAAATAAACTTTATTTCACAAAACACGTTTCACAATAGGTAGACATTCTAAAAAAGTATTAAACTCACATCGGATAAAAACTTTCTAAGAGTGCCGATTGTCCATTATCTATCCACGCAAGTGGATTTGCACAACGACAGAGTCCCTCCAAGCCCTACCCCTTGCTTTTGTCTGTGCCGTTGCCCTGACCCGGCTCGGAAACGGCGGAGCAGGAGCTCGGGGAACAGGGATCCGTACTTTAGTCCCTGTACAGCGCTCCCTCGGCGTGGAGACGCCCCGTCTGGCCCCATCGCGCTTCGTCCTCCCTCGACCCCTGGAGGTCCACCGGGATGCTCTCCTCCAGCTCCCTCGCTCCCTGCTCTGTGCTGTGCTAGATGACCTAATCCTAATCCTAACCCTAACCCTAACCCATCCTTCCGTTTTTTACTCACTGTATCCCGTACTGGGTCACAGTAGAGCCAGAAGCCAACTAGCCCACCAGTACAGCATGTCTATGGAATACGGGAGGAAACCAGAGAGCCTGGAGGAATCCTACACAAACCCGGGGAGAACATGCAAACTCCACACAGACCGCACCCCAGGAGCTGAGCCCAGGGCCCCAGTGCAGCGAGGCAGCAATGTTAACCACTGTTCCACTGCCCCGCCATAGTTAGGCTAAAGATGAATTAAATTAGGCCTTAAAGGGGAACCTCAACACTATTTTTACATTCCGGGGTTGGAGAGAATCCGCATTGATGAGTGCATTTCAAACCACGATAAAAGTAAAATGTACACAGTCACTTGTAAAATCTCCAATTTACATTCAAAGCTAGATGAAATTTCCAGGTCTGAGCAGCGCCACATTCTGCTATACAGGACGAGGCAAAAAGGCTTCCAGTGACATGATGCAGCCCCATGGCACCATAAACAAGCAGGCTTGTGGATATATCTCTTTTAATCCAATAGAAATATTGCTCTCAACTTCGCGATGTTTTTTTTCCAACAGATACTACTCACTTATTAACTCTGCATGCAGCTCACGTTGGTGAAATGTCTGCTGCACAACCTGGACTTACTGGCTCCTACATCGCATTACATGAGTCATTACAGGGACTAGCGAGCAGGAAGGGCCGCATCATGAACATGAACTCTGGCTCTCTCCTGTGGCGAAACCAGGGGTATGCAACAACGTGGCAACGTCACGATTCTGTGCTTATTGTAAAATTGGTACGTTTTTTCTATAATGTAAATGAATTGATTTTGTCACAAAGGTTTAATAACCGGTCGGAGAAGAGGAAACTGCAGCTCCTCTTTAAGGGGCTCAGATCTCAGTGAAGAGAACTTGATGGCCTGAGCACCCTTAAAGATCAGAGCTGAGTCCATTGCTACACAAAGGGCTTATCATCGTCCGCTTTGACTCAGACATCCGAGCATCTCAGCTAGTGGCTCACCTGTCTGCCGCATTGTACAGCATCTTCTCCTGCTTAGAGAGGAGCACGGCAGGTGTTTTTAATTCCTCGCAAGACAAGAACCTTCCCAGGAAAACTGACTCAGAGCCTTCAGAATTCTATCAGGGCATGAATGAGATGTTGGCTCAAAAGGTCAGAGGTGTCTACATTTTTTTGCCAAAGGGGGGATAATTAAGGGTGATGATCTGAAGGGCTCCTAATTCAGACGTGTGGAAATTGGACTTTGCTAAACCAATTTTTTTTTTTATTGATTCTTCTTCTATTCTCCAATCTACAACTTAAAAAAAAATGTTAAAGGGTATTATTTGGCACAATTCTTTTGATCCCTTACAAACCTGTCCATTTTTAAAAAAGCTAAATAAAAAGTAACAAAATGTACCGAACAGCAATAAGGCAGCTTTCCATCGGAGACTCAGAACTTCTGACTTTCCACACGCACAATCCGCACATTACAGAACATAAAATCTACACACTGTATCAAATCAAATAAGTCTTGGCCCATAATTTCCACACCTTATTTTGCAAAACGTCTTGTGTGAAAGAAAAACATTTCACAATTTCACAAACAGCTGTTGCTATGCTGCAGCAGGAGCTATAAATAATTTTCAGTCATGCATTATTACCAAATTCTGTAATTATGCATTTCTGTTACTCCTTATTGCCAACTGATTCCTCCTCTGAGTTTAAAAAAACATCTTAGTAAACAACAGACACATTGAGTGGCATTATTATGAGCTCAAGTATAACAAACATCTTTAATTATTTACAAGTTTTAATGATGTGTTTAGACAGCTGAAAAAAACATCAAAAACAGGGAATACAGTTTTTTTGATGTGTCTCAGTCATAGCTTCTGACAGATGTATTAGCGCCTACAGGAAAGACTTTAAGGCTATTTTGGCAAAGTCCACATCATATAAATCATAGGAACTCTGTCTGATTGCTTCTGACTCCTGTCTTGGTGCTGTGGAGATGTCTGACAGACTGTCATCACACTGTGTGTGTACTTGCTTTGGTGTGCTAGCATGTAGGCGTGCACGACTGTAACACTGAGCACGTGGCAGGGATCAGTGCACTGCGCAGACAGAGGGAGGGTGCTAGCAGATTTTAAAGCTGCGAGAAGACAAAATCAGAGCGATCGGGCCGCCCTGTTTTCTGTTGAAAGGAAGTGCCGTGTGTAATAAATATTGATGCGATTTTAGATTAGTCCGTTGCCGGTGGAGAGCAGTAAAAAAAAATTTTCTTGCCGGCGGAGCCTGTCAGTGTTGCCAGGTCAATATGGGGATCGGATGCCTCTTGTTTAAATATTTAAAAGCATTTGAAGGGATTGTTTGATGCAAGATCTCCAAATTAATTTCTTGGAGCTTATTCTTATTCTCCAGTCACTGCAAAAACCTAAAGTCAGTTCTGCAGCTGTGATGGACCTGAATGTGAAAGCCAAGCCCTTCTTGGTCAGAAGGTCACGAGTCCTGGAGATCCTCACACCTGCTGTTTTGTGTTCCAGCTGCACCTAATTTCCAATTAAGATCACTGCTTAATTGAAACCTTAATTGAATTTAGATATTGACTGATTTGAACCTTTGCAAGTTGTATTTCTACTCAGAAGTTGGTGATGTTAAGTTTGTGAAAGGTTAATAAGTTTATTTCTGAAACACAACGGTTAAAAGGCAGATCTCTGGCATGTTTAACAACTGAAAACAGGGTTCGACTTAATCCAATTATTAGGCCAATTAGTCAACCACTTGTGTGAGAACTCAATTTGAAAGAAAACTAGCACTATGTGAGTCCTTGAGCTCAGGTTTAAGAACTACTGTACAGGGTCAGTCTCTGACTTAAAACATACCAGGGCAATCACAAACTCACTGCAGCTAGATCCTCACCATCAGTCAGTTCTGTACTATGAAGAATTCTATGTTGGAAAGAAGAGACACCGTGACTGTGATTTATGTACACTAGCAATGTTTAGTGTTAACAGGCTCAGCCCTTTACAAGTAGAATTCAGGCTAGCAGAAACATTAGCCTTACCTTATGCAGAAGACCACTTTGCTAAAGTAATTAAAATAATTTAAGTATACAAGATTAGAGTGAACGTAAATTCATCAGGGGGTAACTGCTCTAAGCTTAAGAAGGCTAAAAGGTATGTACTGTATACCACAGTGTGGTGTCCACAGCCATCATATACTGTACATTGCCAGGTCTGCGCCTGAAAGGTGCCAGATTTTAGGGGGCAGTGCCTAGGATTTTTCAGTGATGCTTTGCAGCACATTTAGATGAGTACAGAAGGGTGAGAAATACTGAATGCATTTACCACCTCTACCACTATTACAGCATATACTATACCTTTATTGCTCTGAATGACTAATATCACCACCATTAACGCAGCTGTACAGTACGATGTCGGAGTGTGGAAAAGTGGCACTATGCGTTGGCTCAGTTTAATTCCACGCTGGAAGGAATAAACACCGTGGGTTGGCTGTTGAAGATGTAGGGACAGGAAAACGACGGACAGCACAGGTGAAGGGAGGTCTAGAGGAGAGCTGTGAAAAGCTGAAATTTGTAATTGAATGGAGAGGTTCTAAAGAGAAATATACAGCAATAAGACAGCAGCCCAGTCCAAGGAGTGTTTTTAAACCACACAAATGGAAAACAAATACCGTAGACACCTTGCTTTCGTTACAGAGCCATAGTGTGATTAAAACACTGTAAAACAGTGCCCACTGAAGACCGAAAGAAGAAAAGAGGTGCCCTGCGCTGGGGCACACAGGGAGCTCCACCCCCACTGATCGTCCGTGCAAAAATATACCCTTTCACAGGCTGATGCTTTCCTTTGATTGGAATTTTATTCTTCTTACTTTAAAACAAACCCAACAAACGCCCACGGCTGCGTGCCATTCCTTGGAACAGACAGTCGTCTATTGGAGCCATTCTAATGAACAGCAGTGGTATACAGCGTGCCACTCGACCGTTTTAATTCCTTGCAGTGCATTCATGGAACCTGCTGCTCCACTAATTACCAATTAAGGGAGGTGAAGAATCGTTTGGGAGGGAAATGTCTTCAAAGGGTTACAAGATAAGCAGCCTTGCTTTGTACTGCTTATGAGTCATACTGCCTGCTTTGCTGTTTTATACATTAGCTGGAGCTCTGTAGGACCTGTTCATTTTGCAGTGCTTCTTATGGTGTATGACTGGCCAGTGAAGTCACAGACCCTCTCATCTGGTGTTTGTCAATACATAGCAGCAACAAATTACTGGACCACTGTCTGTAACTCTAACACAGAGCAAAACTGATGCCATCTGGGTGTTACGCCACGCCCCGGGAGGAATCGGCATTCCACCTCACATTCCAGCAAGTTCCCAATTAGCCCTTTTCCCAGCCTATTTAATGCTGCCTCACACTCTTCCCGTTTTCCCGTTTTCCTAGGGTTTTCCTGGCTAGAGCTACCCCCATTCTCATTGACATTTACTACTTGGTTTTTGGCTTCCTGACCCTGGTTTGTTCTCCGTCTACGTCTCCTGGTTTTGTCTTGGTACTTTTGCTCTCGTTCTGGTTTTGACTCTCTGCTTCCTCACAGTTTACGGCTCCGCTACTGGTTATTTGTACTCTTGACCTGGATAGTTTACCTTCGGCTTTCGGACCTCGGATTGTTCTTTCGACTACGCCAAGGAGTTTTGCCCTGGTTTTGTGCATAGGGTCCTCTCTACTTATTCCTAGTAGAGTGCAGAGCCTACGACAAGGACCCCACGGATGGCACTCCGGATGTCCAGGACCCCACCTCCCCGTGGATTTTTTTTCTTTTAGGGCTTCAGAGCCCCCCAGGAAAGGAGGGAGGTACTGTCACGATTGTAGTCTCTCCCTCTTAAGGGTGCTCCGGCTCTTTCACATTTTAGTTGATTTTCTGCTCCTGCTCCCTGTTCCAGCCCACCTTTAAAAGCCAGACGCTCACTCTGTTTCGGGCTCTGCATTGGAACACGGACACCCAGAGGCCCGCCTATCACCGAGTCGCCCTACATCCGCGACTTTTTCTTCCTGACCCCTCACCGGATCCCGCTCCGGCTTTTAACTTTGTCCTGTCGTCCTTTGGATTCCCTCATCTTTGGACTTTTTCCCTCTGGACCCCTTCGGATCTGTTCGCCTGGACCACGCCCCCCCAAGCACCAGTACACACTCGTCACGCCCCCCTGTTCGTCGACTGGCCCTGTTCCTCGTCTCCTCCCCGTGTCTGTTCACGCCCTTCCGGATTGTGCTGTCTGCACAGGGTCCTGAAAGACGCTTTGTGACACTAAAGCAGATTCCAATCAAGCAAAGTAGATTCCGTCTGCACTAAAAAAAACCTAAAGCTATTAATTTGTCCAATTTGAAAATAGTTAAGAAGCACAAAGTCTACAGGTTAATACCTGTGTACACAACGGCAGAAAAAAATGGTTGATCAGACTTAGATTATGTTTAAATGAAGGATGTGACCTTTGCAACAGAGTCACCCTACATGGTCTGTCCACTGTTTGTGTTTCCTTGACTTGCTGCTAGTGCAAAAGTGACAAAGACCCCTTGACACAAAAGTGGGGTAGTTCACCTTCTAGAATCACATACAAGCTTTGCAGGAAAACAAGTCAAAGCTGACTTCCAACTTTAAGACATTCGGTCCCATTGGAAACTGTGTCCGACATTAAGATGCAGCTCTCGTTCTGTTACTGTCATGCCTGCTCTGCAAGGTAACTTTCTGGTGTCTGAAAAGTGTTGAGCATCACAATGGTTTAGGGACTGCAAACAGCCATTTATAAATCATTGATGAATGTTGTAGTTAATAAATATAAATCTACCAACAGAAGTACTGCCTATCGGGGTCATACACATTATTTTGTTCATACCTGTGGTTTCGTTGAATTCTAATTGATTTTGTTGATTCTAATAACACCTACAGTATACAAAATATTTTTTTAAATATTTTAAATATACTATTTTCATATTAAATCATACTTTAAGGGTCTGATTGTAACTCCTGAACCCAGACACGTTTAATTACAATGAACACAAGCTCACTTTCACATGTCACAACAACCTTCGCAAATAGAGGGCCTTCCTCCAGTCCACACATGCACGTACAGGAGTACAAATTAGGTTAGCCTTCTGTGTTCTCAATAGGATTAGGTGCATTTCAAATGCACTAAGTTAAAAACACTATACGATGTAGTAAAGCATGGTGAAACCACAGTTCATGAAGATACAAGGAAGAACTGGGAAACTGCAACAAGGCAAAAGAGTCATAAGAGCAGGGAAAGCAACAGAAAAACACTGACATGCTGTGTAGATGTATCATGGCAAGCCTTCGACATAACCATGTACAGTAGTTGTACTGTAGCTGCACTTGTTTATCAACCGTTACTGCAGAGATTCACTACCCGTTTAGAAAGACAATGCCAAATGCATTCAAAATGCTGCTCACAAAAACTGAGCTGTTGCTGATGTGGCTGAAATGCAGCAGGCAAGCGGTGCAGGCTGGTCTCTTTCCATATCAGCAGCTATATTACATTGGGCCTTTTCTGTTCCCTGGAGACCCAGAACCACAGGGCTACAAAACTCCCATTTCTGGTAGGCCAGATGTCTTTCTATGTACAGGAGTCTGGTGTGTTGAAGCTCAAGGGTATACTCCAGACGGATGTGTTTGCAAGCATTAAAAAGCCTGAGCCTCATTGCATATCATTATAAGTCATGGAAAAAAATGCTTTAGATACACATTTCCTCCCAGCCTCCCAGCCACGTACTGATTAACATTTAGTATTCGGTTTGTGGGCTTGAGCTGCATCTTCAGATTCCTCTGCTGTTTCATGTAGGGATTCAGTCACCCCTGCATGTTAATTACCGACAGCTAAGATTGTCTATATATATCCTTGCATTAGAAACTTGTCAAAGGTGACCTTTGATTTGTGCATTACCAGGCAACGTTTTAGTTGCACGATTGCAAAGGAAAACTTATAGATGGCCGAGAGGTTTTCTGACCTCAACAGAGATTAGAAATGCAAGTTATTTCAAGTCAAAAGGAGGATGTGTGCTTATGCTTTGTTTTCTGAATGTCTGTTTTTCAGCCTTCTGAAGGATTGGGTAAAAGTGTATTCTTAACATTACCAAAATGCTTATCAATAAGTCTGTCTATTGAGTCAGCTTGAAGTGAAATTTTAATGATCACAAATTTACTCAATGGGATAAAAACAGCTGGTTTCGGGGTGCTTTAAATTGTTGCATCATTAAGCCCAGAATGCAATTTTCCTGGTACACGACACACTTAAATCTTAAATTATGAAGGATGGGCAAAGTCTTTGTAATGTTTCCTATAAACAATATTTTGCAGACATTCTGCATGCACCCTTAATGAAACAGTTTCCAAATTAATTTAACAACTTTCATGCAGAGTGGAAACTGATTACCTATCTACATGGAAATGACTTCTATATTAATTGCGCACTCAATCAGTACTAGAGTTATCGTCCTTCAAAAGAACGCTGTGCTCAGCAAGCTCCCTATGTAGATGAATGCTAGGTACACCTGAGCTTTAAAATACATTATGAATAACAAAAAAAAAAAACCTTGATACTCCTGAAAAAGACTAAGGAATATACAAGATGTTTTAATAATATTTAAAGTACTTTTAAGATACTTTTGTAATAATCTAATAAGACCACATCATTCCTTTGAGCCTGGGGGTATACTGTACACTACCTGTGTGCTGAGTCCAGTGCAGTGATATCTTTCTTGTGACTGCAATTATACACAGTATTATAAGGGAATCTGTGGTTTTGGATAGATATCTGGTTAATATGTTTGCTTTTAACAGAACAGAAAGTGCAGATTAGGAACGTGTAATCAGTGGAGTACCACAGGTTTCTGTATTAGGACCTCTGCTCTTCTTAATTTATATCAGTGATCTAGACTCTGGTATAGTTCATAGTCAGGTTCACAGCTGAAAGCAAATTAGGTGGAACAACAAATACTCTAAAGCTATAAATCTAAGATGGGAAACAACAAGAGTGAAAAAGCTATCAATGAAAAAGATTTACCTGTAGGTGTTTCTGTTGATACACCACTTACATTTTCTAGAAGACAATTTGTGGAAACAGTTAAAAATGCAAATTGACAGTAAGATATCATTAAAACAATATAATTAAAATGATGTGAATATATGGTACAATCCACTAGAACAGCTCGTTTAAACAGCTACTGCCAGCAGTTTGAGAATTTATCTTTATGAGGTTCATTATCAAAAGCCTTCTTTTTTCCAGCATGGAATAAAAGTACTCTTGTTCAAAGCTATTTGTTTTTCTCCTTGTCTTTCACATTAATGCTGTCCCTTTGAAACACCAGATGAATACTGCAAAATCCTAAAAAAACAAGCTGTGGAGCCGATGCCAGGTCCGAAAGTTATGTTAAGTTTAGTGACAAGAACGATGCCGTTATGATTCAGTGGCAGATGCAGCTGGTGTGATGTGGTTTAGTCCATCTCCAGCATGCCACTTCGCACACTCTGACCCTTCCACTGTGCCTCTCGGAGCAGTACTGAATCGAGGGATTTTGATGCAAAAATAAGAGTCGGCTAGTTTCAAGTACTACATGCTTATGGAATGAGGTGATGGAGCGTATGGAGATCTACCAGTTCTTGCACTGTCCAAACAGCTCTTCTGGTCTGGGAATGATGATACTGTGGTTAGCTGTAACATGGCAAGAAAGCAGCAGTCAGTAGCAAATTTATTTTGATACCTGCTTTGGGAGAAATATCCCATTACATACAGATTAACCTAACACTCAAGAGAGGAATGTACTGCACTTTTTGCCAGCATTTTTCAAACAAAGCCTTATTGGAAATCCCCCTAAAGAAATGCAATCTTGTACAGTACATATTTGTTTTTAGCAGTGGGGGAGTTTAGGATCCTTGTCTTTAACTTTAAAAAAGTGGCCATTTATTTAATGTGAGATATGTGTTATATGACTTTGAAAGACATCAAAGAGGAATGATTCATGGTCTAGGGGTGTTGTCATAAATGGACAAGTTATAGTAGCTAAATCTCTCTGATCTACATCAAAGGATATTGAGAGGACATTTGATCCAAGCATATACAATCCCAAGGGATATAGATAGGGTCAACTCAGGTTATAATTTCACAGCCAGTTGGAAAGCAAGGATACAGGGTCAGTACTGAAAATGAAAGGGAAATCATTTAGGACAGACAGAAGGAAACTATTCCTGGGTATCATGGGTAGGTGTCTCCCTTAGAAAACGGCTGGACAAAATTTTAGACTTGGCTGGGGTGGAGAGGTGGCACTGTGGCTAAGGAACTGTGCCTGTGGCTGGAAGGTTGCCAGTTCAAATCCTGTGGTTGGCAGAGGAACCCTACTCCATTGGGCCCCTGAGCAAGGCCCTTAACCCCAACTATTCCATGGGCGCTGTACAATGTCTGACCCCAAGCTTCTCTCCCTGTCTCTGTGGCTCATGGAGAGGAAGCTGGGGTATGTGAAAAGACAAATTCTTAATGCAAGAAATTCTATATGGCTAATAAAGTGATATTTTATCTTATACTAAAGCCCCAAATGAACAAGATGGGCTGACTGGCCTCCTCACTCTGGCAACAGTCAACAGCACCAGGCAGATGTCTCACACCTTACAAGGTTTTAGAGAAATGAACTTAATTCATTGGATAAAGAATTCCTGGAGGACCTCAGTGTTTTAGGTTTGTGATCCACCACAATCTGTTTACTCCAAGGAGCCAGATTCCTCTCTTTCCCCGATTCCACCCACCCATCCATCCATCCTTTTTCACTCTGCTTTTCGCGTGGATCAGCCCAGACTTCCCTGTCCCCAGCACCAGATTCCAGCTCCTCCTGGAGGATCCCCAGGCAGCCGAGAGATATAATCCCTCCAGCATGTCCTGATTTTCAGACCTCTGGACTGGGACACTGGGCTCTGCTATAGGGCTTGAGGACCCCTGGCAAACAGGATGGATCCCCAGCCCGTGACTTAGCAGGTAAAGACAACAGAGGACAGGATGTTGCTACTGTACCACTTTCTGTTAAAGGACTGTTGAGAAGAGGAACCAAGGAGGATTGACCTATCATTTTCAAAGACACAACATGTTGAAGTTATTTATTGAATTAGTTATTGACTGGAAAAACCCCCTGCTATCTCTGCATGGCTGAATTCCCTTGAACACTTTTCTGCACTGCGGTGCACACAATAAAGGCTGACCCTAACTGAGTTTTGATTCTAAACCGTAAAACTATCTTCCTACAAGACTGCCACTGCGGTCTACGATTTACAATAAGAATGCTAAGTTCTGTTGAAGACTGTTTTCCCACTGCAACGTGGCAATGATGACAATGAGAAGCCATTAGGAAGCAAAATACATTTTAGATTTGTTTGTAAAACCGTTTAGGTACAACGTGGCATTTTGAGGGAATGACAATTGAAATATTCCAATGTTTTAAGTGTATATATAACTGCTGAATCAGGCTAGACGGGCTAGAAAAACAAACAGCCAGGAGATGCTGGAGCCAAGCTTCAGATAACCTTTATTCTTGAATATTCAAGTGAAACGAACTGCAGCTAATGAATTCAGAACTGTGTCAAGGAACCACCCTCACCTTGCTTTATTGTTTACGATGCTCTTTATAAACACCCATATCATTTGTGCAGGGCTTCAGCATCCCTAATGAAACCACAATTAGCACTGGGTTTGCCAATTACGAGCCTGGGAGATTACAGCCAGTGTTTCTGGCTCTCGGAGGAATAGGTGCAGCATGCACTAAGCACAGCTGCACAGAGTGGTGCATCTGGCAAACTCAGCAGAAAACAACAAGGAAGCAGTGACCTTTGTATTTTAAGATCTCGGGAGGAGGGATGGTGAGACAAACAAAAAAGGGGTTTACTTCCTCGGGAATTGCTTTAGAATCAGAGCAGACAGGGCAAGACTAACAGCCTTCTGCATTTCCTAAAATGCATATGCCCATAGTGCACTTCAGCAACAAAGTCCTTTAACAAAAGGATGCTCCAGAAATCAGGGGAATTGCCATTCTTCCTTTGCTCCAAAATGAGGACTCACTCATTCAACAACGTTTTTATATTTTCAGATGTAAATCCTCCAGACTTTAATCATTTTTAATTTGCAGAGCTTGACCCAGACACAATATGAAGTACTGTATTCCTGTTGCACGGCTCACAGATTTTGAAAAAGGGAGATGTGTGTCATTATAATCACTTGTTAAATTATGTCCATTTTTTTAAAACTACTACCTTAAATTGTTTTCTTCTCTCTGTTATTGCGGTCAGAGGCCTGAGCTCCCTGCTTCTCCCTACCATTCAACTACTTAAAATGCAGGCTTTTAAGTCTAAATGGTTATTAATTTTTCTGGCTGTCATTTTTATCCCAAGTAACATATTAAGAACACATTTACGCAGTTAGATATTTTATTCAAGCTATCTGAGCGAAGCTCCTTTTTAACAGTATTACGCCAGTGCCCAGCCTGGGATTTGAACCCGCAACCTCCCACTTACAAGCCCAAAAGCATAACCACTGCTCCACGGTATTCCAAACTCTTTAATGAAGCTGCTTGGAAGTGATTCCACCCCTGAGCCCAACCCCTGTGAACAAGATGAAATGTTTGATCTGTGAAGGTCTTTGCAATCCAGATGCTGTGTAAATGGAAACTGCTCTCGGGCTTGACCGCAGTGTCAGCGCTCTTCATGGGAGGGAAGGTGAGAGAGGTGAAGGCTTTATTCTGACAGGCGCGTACAGGATGAAGCGCCAGGCCGTCAACCTCTCTTCAATTAAGCGCAGGCTCCTCGTCAACTCTCCGCCCCCGGCTCGCGCGGTTTCTCTTGAACGTTGAACTCTCCTCAAGCTCAGCCCGCGTTTCTAACGCGCGGGGTTTCACCCCACGTCTCACAGACTTCCTGCTGGGCTGTTAAACACAATTTGAGGACACCTCCCAGGACTGCGTTTGCTCGGCTTAAAAAAAAAACAGTTTAACCTGTTGAGGTTGAAAGAAAAAGCTGGGAGTGTCAAAGATCTGCTGCGATGGAGCTGGATGAACGTGCGAGATCCTGTAACTAAATTTGAAAAAATGTGCTGCTATGTGCCATGTGCTCTTGAGTCTCGGGTTGGAGTTCATTCTGGGGTGCCTTCTGTGTGGAGTCAGCATGTTCCCCCTGAGTCTACGTGGGTTTTCTCAGAGAGCGATCCCTTTCCTTCTGCACCCCAAAAACACGCCATCCGAGTTCTCTTTCAAGGATTGTGCCACTCCCACAACAGATGTGGGCACGTGTCCTGTCCAGCCTGTATCCAGTTAGGCTCGGCTCCAGCTCAGTGCAACACTCTGAACATGAAGTGGTTAATAGAACGGAAGGGATGAAAGTGGACAGAAATATTATTTACAATATTATATCAGAATCTACTTGTATACATATAGCAGTTTGCAGTATATGCGTATTTTATAAGCCTGCAAAATGAGGTGATAACAGTTTGACCTTTCTACCTTGGAGATACACATCATTGTAACAGCAATTGTAATGAAGCTGTAACTTCTAAAAGGCTCCAGTTTACAAAATATATTCATTCTTTGATGTATATCCAATATCTGAAATTCAGCCAGTCTCGGTTCAGCTACAATATGCATTGAAAACAGAGGGAGTCAGCATTTATTTACATCATACACCACATTTTAGCATACCAGGTCTCTTAGAATTTATAATCTCCTAAAAAGGAGAAATCGTGTTTTAGGAGGTGCAATTTGCTTTGCCAATTCCCAAAAGAGCTTTCACAGTCCAATTTGTTTCCCTCTGGCTAAACACGAACTCCATTTTCTTGTTAAATCCAGGTTTCGGGGGCTTCGTGTCTTGAGCTGAAGTCTGCAGGTCGGAACACGTGGCGGAGTGGATCGGGAGCATTCGAGAGAGCACGTAACTCAGTAAGCCATTTAAAAAAAAAAGAAAGTCTTTTTTTCTTAAAAGGTCACTTCGCTAGGTATGACATTTCAGTTAATTTTCTGGTGGAATCTAAATAAGCTTCACAGAGTGAAGAGTGATTTTTTAAAAGGATTTTTTTTTAGAACATCACACTATAAATATATAGCGGAATCTGGAGCATGTGCAAATTGCCATGGTGATGAGCCACTGACCGTGCCAATTAGGAGCTTTGGAAACATGAAAGGTCTATTCTGACCGAGTGCCAGCCCGGCGTGGTGCATCATTAGCGCTGACAAGCGCTCTTACATACTTCATGACGGGGGAATCTCAGAGTGAAACCGAAGCAGAATGGGGGGAAAAAAGGTCAGGCTCTGGCGAGGAATGAAGAAAGTTTCCTAAGTCTGGCTGAATTATCCTACAGTACAGAGAATACTTCACGTCCAAAATGTCATTTGCGCCACTTAGCCTCAGAAAAGCACACCTGCTAATGTCGCAGACCCGCATGAACACTGCAAGCCATGCTTGCAAACAAAAACAAGCCTCTTTTTATCTCTTTCTGTAACCTCGCTGGATGGTTTATTTTGGTTTGAACAACAAAAGGAAACAACAAAATAGATTTATTATGCCGCGCGGGTTGGCATATGCCTGTGGAATCCCCCCCAACGAGTCACGAAGATACGCCGGAACCTGTGAGGTCTGGGAAGGTTTATCTGCAGTCTTAAGAGCGCTGTGTAGCACATTCATCACACCTGGGATACATGGGACATGATGTCCTTGAATGCAAATGTATGCTTAAGAAAAACAAACTGGAATAAATCAGGCTACAGCACAATGCATTGTGGGGTGTGAGGTGAAGCACGAGGTCCTGGAGTCGAGGTCCTGAGTGGCGGGACAGGCTTCCTCCTGTAGCCGCGGTTTGAACCTTTTTATCAGGGTTTGAGCAGATCCCCAGCAGAAGACTCGTGCACAGCCGGCAGGTCCGAAGAGAAGCCCTCGTTTTGAACTGATAGCGATAGCCATTTGAACACTGGCTATCATTTGAACCCCAATTGAAGTGGCATGAAGCGATATTATACAACTGACGGGAACGCAACCCTGATTGGTGACGTTACACGCGGGGTTCTGTATGTCCTGCACCTGCGGCTGCATGACATGGGACCCCCGTGCTCGACTCTATCGCTGATCTGCACAAATCCAGTCCCTTCATTCACCCGCTTTTCATAAAACTTACTCCTTACTTAACGCACCGTGTTGTTATCCCACTGCATCAGGGTAGCGTGTATTAGTTCACAGCGTGCACCGCTTCTGATGGTCTTTCATTTAGAAATATTTTTTATCTGAAATGCTAACATTCAATTACTACCCACAAATCCTTTAGAAACATCGGTGAAAATCAAGCCAAGCCACTCAGTGATAATTTTGGTTGTAACTATGGTTGTACTAAGTCAACATTAACAAAAAACCCCACCATAATATGAAAAAAAAACCCAGCAGGAGATATAACTGAAACTTGACTAATGCCTCAGTACCCACATGCTCTCTAGATTTAAGCATCTGTCTTTACTTTTATTTTAACTTTTTTTTGGCTGCAAGTCAAACACGTAACAAGCACCGAGATCTCAAAAATGTGTGAGAAGAGGCTTGAAGAAGATCAGGCAAAATATCGTTTCGTTTTCTACATTATACACTGTAGCGCTTCAGAGGAGTGATTGATGCTTTCTGCCTCCAGCTGCACTGTACAGATACAGTAGTGAAAAGCGTTGTTCTCACCATTAATTAATTTTATAAAGCCCTCTCCTTCCCCCTCACAAGCCCAATAAATCAAAAGCTCTATCCTCCTTTGGATGTATCTACCAGATTCATCGCTGTGCGATCTCCAGCCTTCTGCGGCACAGCCCAAACAAAGGAATATCTCAGGATGACAATGCCCTTGCTAGATAATGCAACAGTAAAGGGAAGAACGCAATATTCCCCATACCGCTTATTATGATAATTACTAGACGTTCATCTTCCGCAGTTCCTCCTTGCTGCGTACGCCTGTTTTCAATACCTTAGATCTATTAAGTGCATTTCCGTGTTTTATGTGAGCCAATAATCCAGACAGCTGTCAAACTGATAATACCGCTTGCTTTTTTTGAATTCCTAGCGTTGCTGTTTTAGCATTCGTTTCTTATTCTGTTTTTTTTTTTTTACATTTTGGCAAGAGGTGCCAGCACTCTGAGGTGCTGGTGTACACGATTTCTACTTCGGAGCAAATTCTTAAACCAACCCTGACTGTTGCCTCTCCTCACCATCGACTCGAATGAAGGATGGTCAGGCAATATGTATAGATTTACACGCACTCTGATTTCAGAAACTCCGTTTTTGGGATGATTCCAAGTGGAAATGTGCTCATTTTACGTTTCCCCTTGTTATCTACAGTATGTGATGGTGTTTCAGTTCTGGTCATATACACACCTGACTGTGACCCCGATTCTTCAGGCTGTGGCCCGTGATTGGCTGGCTGCCGGGGTCAGGTGGGCGGAGTCATCTTGGACCGAAGATGGCGTGAGGATGACCTTCCCCACTCCTCCATTGCAGGCTGCCTCTGCCGTGCGCCTCGGGGGACCCAGGATCTGACAATGGCTCTCCCAAAAGGCTACGCATCCCCAGATACGATTTCCTTTCTTAACCTCCGATTCAATAAGCCTGGGTTTCAGTTTTTTAACCCCCAACACTACTTCTTGTGGTGACGAGTGCTGAAGGGGGCAGAGTCTCACATTTCTTCAGACTTTGTGGCTGCATAATTGAACCGAAAGAATGAAAAAAATTGTGAAAAAAAAGCTAAAGCAGCATTGAAAATATTTATACAGGGATAATGAAATTCTACAGCTGTTCAGGTTGGATGGAGCACAAACGTTTCAAATCTGCCTTCACATCACTAATTACTGTACATGGGAATGATTGAAATAGTCTATTATACTGTTGCTACTCGATAGCAGATAGCTTGCATTTGCATAATCCTGAATGCTGAAAAAAGAGCAACATGCCTGGGACTCATTTTCTTTTCCAAATCCCTTTTTTGTTAAAATAATTTTACTCATTTGATAAAGGAAAGATGAGAAGCGCCAGAGACCTTCTCAGATAAACATTACTGGAGTCTGAGCTGGCTGCTACAGAGGAAGGATATCAATCAGCCAATTAATTAAGGAAGCCAATCAGGAGGAGTGGAGACTTGTGAAGGTATCCAGTCCTGTAATTGAAAGCTAAATGAATGAGGCACTCATTGCTTTCAGACTGAAAGACCAAGATAATCACTCCTCCGATAGATTAAAACCCTTTATTTGGATCCAGTCCCAGGCAGACCTTTGCACTCTGTGACAAAGAGATTTCGGGTGCTAAACTTACAAGAAACCCTTTGCAATAATTCTCCCAAAGGAAGCTCAAGATACTGATACAGCCTACATTCTTGGCCACTGAAACATTTTCAGATTTTTCTATCAGCAAACACCATGAGACCGTCTTGGGATAACATGGGAAACTGTGAGAAGCAGACAGATAATTAAATGTTTGATCCTAAACTGACTATCTGGCATTTCACTGGAGATGTTTAGATTTACAGCTTAAATGTTATGGTTGATATAAACATGGGGATATTAAGGTAATTGGTTATTCATATTTCCGCACATAGTTCCAAAACCTGTTTTGGAGTAGCGCTTAGTATACAGTACCACTTTTAAACAGATGTTCCCAGATGTGTGTAGATGTGCAGCTGTTTAAAACCCTGTGAGCAATAAGTGCTGGTGAGAAAGTTGACATGGAAAGAAATGTTTTGGATGGCAGAGATGTTGTTCGCCAATGAAGATGGCAAGAAAACCTGTTTTTTATTGAGTTGTTGTGATACGGGGAATGGGGATCCTTGTCTCTGAAGGTCAACAGGTTCTGGAAGGAATCCCACCTAGTTGGCTTGCAGCGAGTGGTTTCTGTAGTACAGGGAGTGAGGGACCAAGTAATAGGTTTATTCCATGCTGAAAAGAGAAGAAAGAAAAACATTATTTTTGCATTTTAGTGGAGTCTGGCATGATGAAACTATAGATTTTAGGATTTTGTTTGGCTTTTGGATGTCACAATATAGATCAGATTTGTGGTGTGACAGTTAGCTCTCTGCAAAGCTCTCAGGTCCTGGGGTTGATTCCAGACTGAGGATCTTCTGCATGGAGTTTGCGTGACCTCTTCAAGTTCATGGGAACATTCTCCATCCAATTTCCTGCCAGATTCTAAAGATATGCTGGCTATGTTTACTGCATCTCTAAATTTCCCCATGTATTTACTGTATGTGCTCTGCAATGTCCCAGTCAGGATATAGACACTCTATAGCCCTTACCAGGAATAAGCACCTTACTCAAGCAGGATGGATGGATGTTTTAGAACATATTGACCTAAAGGTCCAGTTCCCATAGGAGCTCCTAAAAAAAGATATGACAGGTGAAGGCACACATATATAAACATGAAAGACATTAAAAAAGAAATTAAAATTAATTAATTAATTAATAATTTAAAACAGTGGTATATTTGGTAATAACCAGCAACATTCTTACATTTCATCCTTTTTTTTTCTTTAAAAAAAACATTTCAGGAGCAAATTAGAAAAAAAACCTTAGGAAAACTCTGTTCCCAGAACTCAATTATATCCACGTACTAATATTTGCATTTTTTATTGCCAGGAACAAGTTTTAACTCAGCCTAGCAGCAGAGTCTGTCTCTTAAACAAAGTGCTGGACCATGAGAAAGGTGGTTTGACTTGAGCCAAGTCATTATTAATCAGGTCTGGCACGTTTCAGAAGAAATGAGGTAGAGATAAAACTGCATAAATGGACACCACTGCAATCACAGCCCTGCATAAAAAAAACACTCAGCTAACAGAACAGTATATATGGTTAATGCATGGTATTCTGACATGAATTTTCATGCATTTCTATGACAACATGAATGTTAATTAGGCATAATCAATGTTTAATATTAATGAATGTACACTGTCTTCAAATAATGTTTTATATGTTACATAGTACTAGGCCACCTTATAAAAAGGCTGCTACCATGTATTCGCTATGTACAAGGTAATTACTGGCTACATATCTACATATATATTTTCCCATGATTCGCAGACTGCCAATATGTCAAAACATTCTTGAGTGATAGCATTTTCCAAGCCTTTCAATTGTCTGTTAAAAAAAAAACAATGTATTGATTTTTTTCTTTTGACCGAGTCTGATCATTCTTTTCTATAGCTATCATGTGTTTCAAAGCTGAACTGAGTCTTTTTCACTGCTTGGAAACGTTTTGGCTAAGACTCAGAACACACAAAGGCAGAAAACACGACTAGAATTACTGGCACAGTAATGATATTTTTTAATGAATTCTCCTGGAAACATTGTAATCACATGTATTGGCAATATAATCTACAGCGCCTCTGTTCACAAATTAATACAAATGCCTTTGCTGCATTGTGTCCAAGACACAGAATGCAGATCATATGCAGGAAAAACAGATCCAATGTCCGTGAATAATTAAAAGCGCAACCAGTAGATTGTAATGTGATTTATTGAATGCCTGCTTTTTGTCACTTGATAGACATGCACTTCCAAACTCCAGAGGTGTAGAAGAGCATATTGTATGCAAGATTATAATGGAGAGAAAACTCAATAGCCCTGTTCATCCGTAGCACCCCTGCAACCGAACATGAGACGATTAAAAAATAATTCACAAGATAGCAGCAGGGAGCAAGTGAGTGGCAGGCCCTATTTTCTTACCTGACTGCAAAGCTTGTCTGCAAAATAATTAAAGGACATGAACCTAGCAGTCAGGGACAACATCAGCCACTGCCAGCCTGTCTGGAGGGCTTGTTTCCAGTGATTAAAATCCAGCACATTGATATGCCTCCTGCCAGTGGCTGCAGCACTTTTCATTACCCATCGCTATTAAGAGTATCAGTGAAATTAGGGGGAATTAGTATTTGTGCATCTTCGGCAGGCAGAGAATAGTCACAATGTTGATGCTGGAATGAACTTGCGAGTCTAAATTGGACTGTAGTTATAATTAGCAAAAGCACTTACCGCCACTGAAATTGGCCCTTCAGGATTCCATCCGGGATAAACCAGCTCACTGCAAGCAGCGTTTAATTTGTAAGCTGAAGCGGAATGGCTGATGCAAAGAAACCTGATTGCATCTTAAATTTGTTTTTAATTCCTGGCTGTGAACTTGAAGAAAGAGCCGACTGGGGGAACCAGGCAGCCTGCATGCTCACGTCATTTATTTTTTAAAACTTTGGTGTGTTTTGCAAACCTAGACTGGGTACCCTTAAGGGGAACCCCCCCCCCCCCCAGAAAATTAGATTCCTTTCACATTTTCTGGTCACTGTGAGCCAGACATACAGTAGCATGACCTAATTGAAATAGGTTTCAGCCCCTTTCTTAAAAAAAAAACCTCTCAAGTAAAGCGCATGTCAGCTCAGTGCATTTAATTGATTATGAGATCTCACCCGCAGTGTCTTGGATAATACTGGCCAATTAGTATAAAAACTCTTTGCCGTTTATTGTCTGGAAGATTAATTGTAAGATAAATTGATTAATTAGGCAAGAAACCCATACACGATCAGCATGTGTACACATTCTGCTGTATATATTTTTTCTTGCCTCTAGCAACAATATCTGAACTGTGCCACTGCAGTACTGTATGCCCTAAATCTGTATCCTCTATGGGACAATAAGTTTCCCCTGCTCTGACAGTAGTTAACATGATAAACAAGTGTCTGTTCCACACTGACGTGCTTTGGGGATGAAACTCTTATTTTTAGTCGGCTGTGGAGGGAACTTCATTCATCAATTTTTTTGTGTCAGCAGTGAGAGAAGCTGGGGCTGGGTGGGTGGGGGGGTTGTTGAGGGGCCAAATGATTTGAGCAGGTTCCTGGAGAAGACTAGGGAATGGAAGCACACTGCCACTTCACAAATGAATACCGCGCTCTCTCGTTTTCATTCATACGTTCTGGAAAGAGCTCTGACAATGAAAACCAGGAATCGATTTAGCTACTGTACAATGGGCAACCATTCTCTGTGCTCTCTCTGTGAGTGTAGCACTGGGTTCATCTCCATTTTAGTCACACATACCACGACTTGCAGAATAAACCACTTTACCAGGTAGTGGCAGTGATGTGAGCACTATATTCTGTCACAAGGAAAAGATCATTTATTCTACTGTGTGTTAAGTTTTCGGCTATGGGCTGTGTTAAGGGTGCTGAACTCCGAAGTGTCATAAAGACGGTATTTCCATTTCTGCATTTATTTGTCTGCATCCCTTTGCCCTCTCCCATCACCATCAGCCTGACTACTGATTTTACAGCACTTTGGACATATGCTCAATAGTTTTCTCTCCAGTTTTTTCTTCAAAAACCAAGCTCTCACAGTTCCTACAGTCAAGTGGTTCTGTGCTAAACATCCTCTTTAATTAATCCAAAGAAAATCCAATTACTCTGCAGATGGGATCTAGGTGGTAGTGAGTTTCATTATCACATTTTTCTGAGGTTTCCAGTAAGAGGACACTCATCCTCTCAGGTGTTAGTTAATGTAGATGTGAAACCTTGAACGTCTTGTTCCAATTGAAGAGGGAACAACAGGGGAAACAGTAGGACAAAGCTCAATTTTAAGAATAAGCCAAATTTAACATTATTTCTGTCTTTATAACCCTGGTGTATAACGTTGGTCTTCCTGTCTCACCACCACAGCTCCTCACTTGAGAAGAGGTTTAGCTTGCAGGACCTGTTGAATTGGAGAACAGGCACAGGTAAGGTTTGTAAGGCTGCTCTTGGTCGAGACAGGCATGTAGGCAGGAGAATCATTAACATCCCCCCCCCCCGCCATCTTGCTTGAACGGTCAAAAAACAAACCCCCTCCTTGGTTTTATTAGCCATGCTCCACCAAGGGAATGCTTGTCTGAGAGTGAAGCTTCCTCCCATTCATGCGCCGATATCCACTGAATTGGAATTGTCATGCCCGCAGAGGTTACCCCGGGCTAAGTCCATTTAATTGCACATTCTTTTATAAAATACATGAGTTAAAGATAATGTGGATTCCATTATACAGACGAGCGCTGTGTATGCCACACGTATTAAAGATGAATGCCGCTCTGCAATGTGAGCTAGGCAAATGCCCATTCAATATGGATTAGAACCTGCAAACAGCTGAGTGTTAATAGCAAGTTTAATAGAAATCTTGTTCAATTTTAATAGCTTATGGTCCCTGCCCCGAAAACCCATCCGCTCATTTCGGTGCAGTGTCTTCTCATTACCACAACAAGGCTTGGAGATAATTGGGTTTTTTTTTTCTCCCTTCTATCAGTTTAATCTGCGTGAAAAGGAGGCTGGCATATTCTAGGCCATCCCTTGGGGGCTGACGAAATGCGTTTTGTAGGTTAGAACTGGCTCATTGAATTGCTCCCTTTGTTTCTCAATGCATATCTCAGCCAAGTGCAGTCAGATGCAGTGTGAGGGTGGACAGATATAGCTGTCAGGAGATGCACAGTGCAAAGGCAAGGTTTGGGCTCAGCAAAGGGGCAACTTTCCACATGGCACAGTTTATTCCCCCCACCCACCCCCATGTTTCTCCATCTACTGGTGACATTAGTAAGATTATCTTTATCATCTCTGCGGCCTAAAACCAACAAAAGTTATTTTTTCTTAAATACATTATTATTATTCCAACAGACCTGCACATCAAACTGGATTTTCGACCCTATCCCCAGCACTGACCCGGGCTGCAAACCCAAGTGAACACAGGGAGAGCAGGCAAACATCCCCCCAAGGTAAATTAGAATACAAAGATTTCACTGGAAAACAGTATTTTAAGGTACAGTGAAAGAGCAGGGCCCTTAAGGTTCGGATCAGAAAAGTCATACCTGAGAAAGATTAAAGCTGACAGCTTCACGCCTGCATCCCATTGGCTGGCTCTGTAACTGGCAGGCATGCAGGCGAGAGTGGCACTGCCCAGTGGGTGAACAGTAACTCAAGAAGACCGCCCTGGGCTGGCTGAGCAGCAGTAGGGCCTGATAAATAATTCAACCAGTTTACTATCATATGTGACGGATAGCGGTGATGTTTATCCAAGGTGGGGAACCTGATGGCTTAAAGAAGCGATTTTGCGATTTCCAGCTCTATGGAAAGTGGGGCAAGTGGCACAGCCTCCCGTGCGAATTCCCTTAGGCAATTGTCAGGGAGACCAAATTAAACTTCATTTCACTTAGCTGGAACTGGAGCCAAATGGCCCCTTTCTAAGATGAGCTGCCAGAGCCCGGTTTCTGACCACGCACAGCTAGCTGAAGGCCAATTTTAAATGTTACGGCCATGCCTGTAAAAAAATAAATAGCACCTGTCCGTTCTGTTGTTATTCTGGGTCCGATTTATTAACAATCCACGAGATCTGAAAGGGAATAATAACTTTACTGGAAAACAAATTTACACACCTAATTTCGAGGCTTACATACACTTCCTTCATCATGTACCAGCCAACATCCGTCCATATGCATTCATTATACATACTGTATCACTACGCTGTCCTTACTAAAGACTTCTGGGGGCAGTGTAGAATAGCGGATAGGGCTCTGAACCTGGAGGGTTGTTAGTCCTAGCCTCTACTGAGGACCTTCCTCCTGTATCTTTGAGCAGACAGCTTTATTCCACTCTCTCTGGGTTGCTCAGCTGTATCAGTGGGCACCAGCATTGCAGGGAAAAGAGAGTGTGTGTGGGGTTTAATTTGTACTGGACTAGCAACCCCACCAGTGGGAAGTCATGTGCTTTGAAACCTGCCTGATAACCAGACAAGCTCTGGTCTAATGAGCCTCTAGCCTTCAACAAATACTTCACCTTTTACTCAAGTCTCAGTTTCTTCTCTGATTTCAACTTTCAAGTCTCTCATACTCCCCTTGGCAGCTTTCTGAGAAAGCCAAGTAAACAAGGGTTATTGCCTGTCGACACCCTGACTGCTACACCCCATTAGAATATGAGCTTACTGACAACAGTGAAACCTCTGTTCCTCTTCATTTGAGATTCGTGTTTAATGGCTACACATGGAGAGAAAGAGGAAGTGCAGACAGGCCTGCCCATTGATTGAGGCTTTTCAACATGAGGCAAGTTCGGATCTGTTCAGAGGGGGCATGTCCCTCAGTGGTGTCAACGAGAAGCCCCAGGAGTCACTGTTTCTGTGAGGTACCAGACGCTCTGGTCGGCACATGATAATCCTGTCCCTGGAGGCTTTAATCCTTAATTTAAGTCAATAACATGAAATGCTAAGAATACAAACCAAGGGAAGGTGCAAAACATTAACCTCTTGTGCATAATATATATTTTTTATTTTCTTCTGCACTCTATTCCATCATACATTTCTGGATACCACGACAACCAAGGAAAAGCAGTTTCCATCTCATCCATGCAGTGTAAGCCACTGGAGGCCCAGTACAATTTAGAAAGTGGAACCTTAGGAAAGGACACTGCTATTACAGGCTTTGGTTCAGCTGTCAGCTTCTATATTCAAACTAAATGTATAAAAAATGAATCGCTACCTCCCGTCTTTGACATGACTGAATTACAGCTCGTCTTATCTAACAGGGTCCCAGAAACCCATACCGGCAGAAACTAAATCTGTATTATCATTTAATCACACAGGGGACACTGCTAACCTTCAGAGACGTCATTGGCTTATCTCTTTCCCTCAATGCACCAGGTTGGCTTCAAATAAACAAGTCACTGAGCTAAAAAACAAAAGCCGCATCTGACTTCAAGATTTTAATAGCTTCTGAACATGTGTTTTATTGATTTGATGTTGTCACTTGGTTGAGCAACTTAGTAAAACACCAGTGCCAAGTTATTCCAGCAGTACATGTCAGCATTGTATATGCATGAGTCTAACTGCACAGAATATATATACATTTCAACAACCTCCGTAATACAGGCCAGATCGCCAGGCAGATGCTCAAGGGCAAATTTTGTAGGTGTTGTTTTTTTCTTAACAGAATAAATTAATCCCCCAACCCCATCCCCCCTCCAAACACACACACAGCAAAACAAACAGGCAAGCAGCCATAGTGCAGATATTAAGTCAAGAATGAGATTTTGGGGGGGGGCGGGCGTAAGATTCCAAAAGTACACTGGGTGATTTATTTAAAGGTTTACCAGTCTGAAGTGCCCATTTAATAAACGCACACATATATATATATACTGTATGTGTGTGTGCCAATAATATATAATTAAAACCGAACATTTTATGTTGAAGATTTATTGGGCTTTTGTGATTTTGCAGCAATAATGAATTCATAAGCTGTTTTGCTTTTTTGCTCCATACAGATTACTGGGAGATGTATCAGTGGAGCAGTGGAGTGGTCACTGGCCCGAACCAGTCATTTGGAAAAGTCTTCTGTTATCTGTTAGATTACCTGCACGTAGGTTTCTGGTTAGATTCCGGTGGTACTTGTGACCCATTTTTTTCCACTGTGAGGTGCTCAGTGCCTTCAGGATGGTGAGCGTCCATCAGAGAGTCTGACAGGACAGCACTTCAGACTGTCGGTCTGGGGTTCATGTCCAGGGGGATGCAGCCTGGACCTTCCTCAGATTGCTCCTGTCAGAGTCCTCCGCAGGCCATCGCCGCACATTTTTAAAATGGCTCTCGGCTGACTTATCTGGTCAAAAGGTGGTAAGACCATCTTGCTGGTAGGAGTGCAAACACTGAGGTCTGGCTCGCTGTCAGCTACCATGTGCAGGATCCAGCTCAGAGCTAGGTAACAGCGCAGCCCAGACATACGCCCTCTGTACTGTATGTGGCCTAGAGCGCTCAATATGGGCTCCAACTGAGCGTCCGGACTCATGGAGCTCCTCACCATCTGTACTTTTCACATGTTTGACTGCTGTACAATGGCCTGCAGTTTGGTGAGCAAGCTTGCCTGGATTTGCCAGAACCCTAGAAATGAAAAGGCAGTGGAACTCAATCTCGTTAATACATGTTGAAAACCTGGCCTGGGGATGTTCACTTTGCAGTCTAAATTATTAAATGAGAACTGTGTTTATTTTTCAGCATATTCTTCACGCTTTGCATTTTTAATGCAAAAGCCCGTGGAATATGCAGCATAGTTTGGCACAGGCTTTGACAAACGCTTCAGAATCAACGAGTTACTGCGCTGTATTAACCGATTGCCACAGGGATGTACTTATACTTCATTAGCCTTCTGGAAAAAACTCATATGGGAGACAGCTGGCAAATTTTCTGATGAGCTCCCAACAAACAGACACACGTGAAATTTAACTTGCACCAGCTAGAAAGGATTATGTGTCTAATTTCAAAGACGAAAGGGCGGCATATGTTTATTATTCAATAAATCTTTCCTACATGTCTTTGAGAAAGCTGCCTGGCAACCTACTGAGTTCATGTGTTCAGTACCTGTTTTCATCTGTTTTGCGGTTGTGCCCTATTGGGCCCTATTGATGAAATCTGCCAATTTACTGTATTTTTTACATTATGTATGTTTATAACCTGGCTTCTGTCTGCTTGGATAGATGGCAAATCTATGAATTTATACTAGTTCAAAAAATCAACTCTATTATATATAATTTATAATATATATTTATTATATTATTCTATTGTATTTTGTATAAGTACTATGACTCGTGACCTCCCAGGAGACAGCATAGTTTAATTCTGGTTGAAAAGCATGTCCGGCTCATTTAGCTACTGAAGGGCTCCCCAAGTCCAGACCTTGAGCGTAGCACTCTGTCACACTTGTGAGGTCTCCTCAAATCATTAGCAGTACAAGGTATCAAGAAGAGGGTTAAATTCACTGAATGAAAGTGTAATTGGACTAATACAGCCCTCCTGCATAATCAGATGATTTATGCTGACATACTATAGAATCTCTGTCGGACTGTTAACTCAAGACCTGGACGTGCGGAGTTCCAGTTCTGCGCTAAACTGCCAGACTGAATTGCATGTTGATGACTCAATTGAGATAAAAGACGGAATTTATTAATATACACCAGTGTATGTCAAATCACTCTTCATGCGAACGATTTTACAATACTGTGCTGTTCTGAAGGCAACATGGCGTCTTAACAGCATGATATGCTAACAAAAAAAAAACGTTTTGTTTTCAGTTTGTTAAGATTAAAAATTGATAGTCCATTGGATTGCTCAGAAGCAATAAAGTTCACAGTCTGGAAATTGTTAGACAAAATAGTGGAAAGATGGGAACAGATGAATTGGGAAATTGGTAGATGATTAAAGTGAAATGTATTCACGTCATCTTCGTAAAGCTGTTAGAAAGCCAGCAGAAACCCCGTGCATTAAAAAGAAATGAAGAATGAAAATTGCCGACAACGAATAACATTGTCTATATGTTTACAATCAGGGATAGTAAGTGCATGTATAATTGATGCACTGGAGAGAAGACCTCAGGTCACTGCTCCTGTGATCCCACTGCATCTATAAATATTTCATTTATTCACTGGAGGGGGGCCTGTAAATGATTTATTGGCACACAGGAGTTTGGCGTGGAAACAAGACCCTGCGTGTAATCTTTCCCTGCATTGCTTCAGCCCTCTCCTGCTAAGCTTGAAAGCCCACTGCAGGCTCCTCTCTCGCCCCGCTGTCAGGGGGTGTGTTTCTACAACACTCGAGCCACAAGGACACAGGCAGAAAGGCTTTCCTCGCCTGTCATCTCCTTCTGATTTTAAACATCGATGTGATCTTCTATGCTCTTTGCCAGGGAACCCTGAATGAATGAGCCTCTAGTATTTTTGCATAATTCTTTTTCTTGTGGTTTTAGCCTTTCTTTAGCACAGACCTCAGAAATGTATTCTCAACTTTATGTAACTTCATGTAAAACTACACCCTTTCCCCCCTTTGAATTCCCAAAATTTTTAAGGTTTAATAAAGTATAAAAAATCAAAATGAAACAGTTTATTGTATTCCAGAGGCTATAATCCTCCGCTCTCAGCAAACTTCTGCAGACCTACAGTAAAATGTAATTCCTAGGCAAACATTGCTTACACTGCAAGAAACTGAGGATACTCATCAGCATGTGATGACTTGCACATTGAACACAGCTCAGTGAAATCTGATTTGACAGAGTATAACCTGAATGCCAATATAATTGCAAATAAATAACTGGAAACTTATGTATTCTAGGTGGTGCCAAAAAGCATAATTTAAAACTCATCTTTCATTTTCCCACACATCAGTGCTTGTTACTGTACGTTTTCTCACAATTTCAAGTTGTGGGAGCTATCAGCTGAACACATCCCTTAATAGCATGCATAATGTGCACTGGACAGACCAGCTTAGTTATCAATCAAACATTGTGCTTTCACCCCTGTCACAGACCAAAGAAAGATCACAGGTCCTTCTAGATGACTCAGGTGGACACTGGAATGACTTCTAAATGACATGGATAAGTACACAATTCTAAGTAACAGAATAGTGTGTGATAAATTCATTGCTGGGGTGTGGGCATGTGTGGGTAGGATGGTGTTCATCATATATCCCTTAAAATCACCAGTTTAGTCATTCTTCACCTTGAGTTTGTCATCCCTTTGAAGGAGAGTTGTTCCTGATTGTTCCCTGTTAGTTTCAGTGAAAGAAAGGAACTGATTTTCACTTTATGCTGCTATGAATAGACGCCTGATTGCTGTTTGCGCCAATATTTCAATTTTTTCCCCTTGGTTAAAAGTGGAAATTATGTTATCACAGTATTTTTTTTAAAAAAATGGTAGCTGTTAATTGCATGTTCTCGGGGTTGTGATCAGCATTACTGTGCTCACCTCTGACTTTCTCTGTTTGAGTCATAGGATTCATAAAACCATCTCAGCCATTAAGGCAGGGTGGCAGAAATGGAGACAGATGTTAATAATGGAACTATATATATACAGTACACTCGCATCCAAAGTGGTAAAAGTCATTTGTGCTACAGAAAATGGTTTGGAATCTGTTGCTGCGCTAAAGCTTTAGCAATCTGTTTCTAAGAACTGCCAAAGACAGATGCCAAACCTTTATTGTTGAGTTTAGCTGCATTTATTTTTATTGAAAAATTCATCATCGAGTGTTTAAAAATTATAGGTGGCAAGTCTATTTCCAGCTGCTGGCACAATAAAGGCTTAATAACTTAATCTTCCTTCTACATGTCAAGTCAGTGTGTCATGTGTGTCATGTCAGTGTGTGTGTGTGTGAAAGAGAAAGACCGTGAGACTATTGTGATTGATGCAGTGTGTGCATGCAGCTGTCAGAATCAAGTGTTTGAAAGAAATTTCAGCTTTCACAGTGTGAAAATGGTCATTTGGTAGTTGGCACTACAACCTCACAGTTCAAGGGTTCTGGGTTCAAATACAGCCTTAGGCATCTGTTTGTGTGGAGTTAGTGTGTTCTGCCTGTTTGTGTGGTTTAATCCTACTTTTACATATAATGTCATAAATTTTACCTGGTGTTAAAATTTACTCCTTCCTGCCAAGGACTTGAGTATTAATGGTCATTCTGAATTGTTCAGGAGTAGACCAGACATCTGTTCTTATCCTACCCAGTGCCCCATGTGATATAGACATGGGCTTGTAGTGCCTGACACTAGGAAAAAGTGTCTTTCTGACAACGATCTGATAGGTTTATTAGATGCCAATCAAGACACAAGCTTCTTTTATTTTGACCCAGGCTTTTGGAGGTTAGAAACGTAACTGGGTAGATGATCTCCAAGCTTTCCCAATGGGCTCCGCTCAGAAAAAAACAGCCAGGTAATTAAATTGCACACCTCCCAGCCAATGCCGTAGTGTAAACACTTTCAGAATTTTAAGTGAAGCGCATAAACTGAAAGAAATGTTGCTCTACCACAAGGAATAAAACAAGATTCACACTTAAATTTTCCAAACGCCACATAAACTATTTCCTAAAAGCACGTTCACTTACCTACTCAAAATATTTGCCCAGGAAAAATCCCAGGACCTGACAGCTGTCGCTGCCTTGTTTTGATCAGGTCTGTGCCTAATTTGCTCACTTCTCTTGCCTTTGCGAAACAACCCCCCCCCCCCCCCCCCCCCACAACAAACACACATGATCGGACATTTGTTTCTGCTTTGCTCATCAACTGCTCCTAACGAGTAAACTGTCAATTCATCTTTCACAAGTTAATTATTCCAAATGAGCAGGCTTGCTGAGTCAAGCCCTGCGCTGTAACAGTGCTGGTGAATTTGAAAAGCAGTGCCTGGCGCACACATGGGTACTCTTTCTTTTTTCATTAAACGTATTTACTGTTTTGTCATACGTGAAAGAAGCCCTCAGTTCCTTGAGGAATTCATATTCACATTAAGAATGCAAAAATAATTGTTCCTCTCATGGGATAATGTTTGTATTTACAACTACAGTATGCGTTACAGTCATTCATTAATGCAAAACTGGATGTTTCTTTTGTTGGGGGGAGGTGCAGAAAAGACACAGTCAGGCCAGTTATACAGGACTACCAACAGCTAACACCAGCATCCAATCAATATCTTAAAGCATTTACTACATACAGACATAGGAGTGAGATAAAGGTTGTAATGAATGAGTAACTTTAGTGTATATTTTTGCAGATTCTTTCTATTCAAATACAATTTCCTATTTATGAGCTCTTAAAAAAATATAAAACCCCAAATTAGACTATTAATTTGAAAATTAACAGCTGTTTCAAATTCCGTAGTAGGCAGCTGACTCCACTGTAATTAATGGTTACAACAGAATAAATTAAGGTATTTCTGCTGGATCTGTGCAGGAGTAAATCAGAATTGATCTAGGGCAGGGCTAGGCAACTTAGGCTCTCCCATGGCTTGCCATTACAGGATTTTGAACACTCCAATAAACCCATTTCTGAAATCGTCTTTAATTGCTTAATTAACCCAGAAAATAGAAAGGAAATGAAGAGTGTTCTGAAAAACACTGAAACATCGAGTAGCAATCTGGGCACCTACAGGAAAGTGACAATATACAGCACAGTACTGCATGTAGGTGTCTCTGCTGAAAACTAACAAAAGACATTTTAAGGAATACTTCCCAAACATCTTATTAAGAAAATGTAAAAAACAGAAGAAAAATAAATAAAAAGTAAATAAAAAATTTTAAGGATGTTTCATTGCTTTTTCTTTTGTACCCCTGGCTCTTTTTTTTCCGGCAAAGGAAGCTCTTGAAGTCGTTCTGTCACCACTCGACCGTGAACTGGGTTCTTACATCCCGAGCGGAATTTCAAAGGCCGGCTTGTTGTGCTCGGGATTAATCAGCGGTCCCGGTTTTCCAAGGGAAGCTTTTTCCGCGGCGCTGAAAACCGTAACAAATTACGCAGAAATCAGTTTGGCAAGCCTGAAGTTCCCACCTGAGCTTTAATCCCTTGTAACAAAAACATCAGAGCCGATAAAGCAGAGATGAAGCTATTTCATCCATAATTGATCTACTCTCAGTCCTGCTGTCTTTATCTGCAGTCAGCCTGTGCCGGCTGAAGAGCTTAGCAAGAATGACATCCACAGGTTACTGCTACCCCTCGCTTCTTCCTTTCCAGTCATGCACACACGTGCATACAGTCTGCATATATACCAGTAAATAAGTATTTTACTACTGGGAACATTTATGTTCAAAGCACCTAGTCTAATCTCTATTCTTTCTTTTCCCCTTATCTCTTTTCCAAACCCATGCTGATGGAATTAGAAACAAACTGTGCAAGCTACAATGTCACGGTTGCTTCATCAACCTCCCCCCCCCAACTTTTGTGCAAACCTCATAATCACCTCCCTTTCACCCCCCCTTCTTCTGAAACCTCAACTCTGCTCGCTGTCCCGGGCCCCTCCTTTCCAGAAACACTCTGGCCCAAGCTCATTAAAACTAAACTGCACCTTCCATCTGAGAGGAATCTCACCACAACGCCCCCCCTCCAGCTCCTACCCTCCTCTCTTTGAACACACATCACATATAATGTGTTTAATTCAATGCAAAGCCAGCACATAAATCATTATGAGCTTCTCACAGTCAGAGGAACCTAGGGGGCTACTTGGCTAATGTTGCCTGTTAATCCAATTGGGCAAATCCCATCCCAGTGGACAGATATATTGAAACAGCAATAGAAAGCAGAAATGAGAACACAGAATGGGTTTAATGCTGTATATTGCACATTTCTGCTGCATGCTGATGCTATTTATTATCCATAGTTTATTCCCGGATTCAAAATGTCTCTCCTTGCTTCTGGAACTGACTGCATTGTTGTGGCCTTGAATCAAGTTGCCGTTTGAGAACTGCGCGGTTATATTGCTGATCGCTGGGTTGGGGCGTCAAAGCGTTTTCGGCGCCACAGAGAGTCTTGTTTTTTTTCTCACACGCTTTGTGCATGAACAAGGGATCCAGGACGACGATGTGCTGCTCATAAAATATTTACATATACTGTAAAGATATGGAGCATTATAGGGAGACGGACTCACTGTTCCTCAGGCTGGGACAGATCACATACTGGGCTGCCAGTTCAACAGAGTTCCCTCCTCCCTCTCCCAGTAGAATTGGGACCCGTTGTGATTCTGGCAGGTGTGGGAACTCTGGGATTAGATTTCTGAATTTAGGGAAGACGGTTTCTCTAATCCCAGAATATCTATTTCACCCTTTTCTGCTCTCTCTCCCCCCTGGTTCCCCGACTCGTTCTGCAGCTGCTGGTGTTTAACGGAACCCTGAAACTGTGACGGCGGCTTCTCTGGTTTGAGTTCAGACAGCAATTTCATAAATTGGGCTTGGATGTCTTCTGTGCACGTTCACACGGACTGAACACAGTGCTTCGGCCTGCAGATTTCAAGTCCATACCCACACTAAAATACTTTGTACACAGGGGCTGGGTAGTTCAGAGCTCCCTCAGAGAATCCTGTGCACGTCCTTGACCCCTGAGATATGCCTCTTCTTTGCATTCTGCGAAGACGGTGCTCGTTAAGAATTCGGCTCGACTGTGACTGTGTGTTTCTCCAGGAATGAGCTCTTGTGTACTTTGTCTGTTTCTGGTCATTATGGATTTTTAGTGTAGAGATGGTGGGATTCAAATCTGGCATTATAGAATTGTAGCATCCCTCTCAATTCTCAATTCTAAGGAGGGATCCGCTTGAACTTTGTCACAGAATACATTACATCCTAAACTGGAAATGCATTTTAAACACAGAATGGGGGGTACTTCTTTACCCAGAGGGTGGTGGGAGTATGGAACAAGTTGGCCAGGCCATGTTGTTTGAAGGCCATATCCATGCTTCTCTCAAGGAACAAGTTGATCAGATCCTTGGATCAATTCGCTGCTGTGGCAGCTGGGCATGACGCAGGGGGCGTGCCCAGTGTGGAGGCGGAGCCCTGGTAGAAGGACGACGCCTCGTCTTTGTAGTCCCAGCTATCCTAGAGGATGCGCCCTAGCTGGGCGGGTGCTATAAAAGCACACTGGACACGCCCGGAAGGGGGAGTTTTCACTGATAGTCCCGGAGGGGACTGCACCCGCGAAAGACGTTTTTTTTCTGCCTGTCCCGCTGTGCAGTACCAGCGGGACAGGCTGTTTTCTTTTCCCACAAGTTTTATTTTGTTTTTGGCCTTACGCGCCCGGCTCTACCAGACTGGACCCCGCTAAATAGGGTCAGTCCAGTCCAGTCCAGTCCAGTCTGGGCTGGTCGCCGCTGTGCTAGCGGCTCTTTTTTTTTTCTTCTCCCGGGCTGGAGATTACGAGGCACAGAGGTCACATGTTTTGTTTTTACCTTTTCGGGTTTTTTTTCCCCCACTTCTTTTTGTGTTGTTTTTGGTCCCTGCTTACCTCACCCGGCGCGTTGACGTTTCACAGGTGCTCGCCGCGGTGTCTCCCACTCCACACTGTCACACTGCTAAGTACCGGATGGGCCGAAGGTCCTTGTTCCTTTTCTTCTTACGGTCTGAAGAGCTGGAAGTCGTTTATAACGATAATACGAGCAAGCCGCACGCACACTGCCCGCATAACATCACCTGTGAAGCGGGCTAAGTGAGCACGAGAAGGCGGAGCTCCGCAATGAGCAAAGCAATGTAGAAATTCCTGATTTAATTTGTGATATTCAAACACAAATAAATAATGAAAAAAGGGACCGAGATCCCCGCATACTAAGGTAGACATGTATGACTTCCTGAGAAAACCAGCTTTTCTATCTGTGAGATGTAACACGGATGAACTGGTACGATCTGTGCAGTCCGGCTTAATTACGGATGGCATCGCCGGCAACAAATCAAAGGTTTGCGAATCATGTTTTCCCAATAAAGCCTGATCACATTTCTCTCTGGGGCTCTCCAGCCACAGCTCGGCTCTGTTAGGCAACTAGATGGGTCTGGGAAGCGATTCCTTCTGTTGCAGCCTTTGCACAAGTGGAGAGCATTAAGAGGACCCGGGTTCGGATATTGCGATTAAGCGCGATCACTAGGGACGAGTCCACGCAGACTCATTCATGCTCTGAAGGAGACGAGGCACTCTCCTGTCACGTGGTTCCTGATGCGCGCATTTACCACACGTGAAAACAGCGAAAGGAGAAGGATTCAAACTGAATTGGAAGGAAAACCTAGTTTAGCATAACCCACTTAAATCTACAGGCAAAAGGGAACTTGTAAACTCAAAGCATTAATATAATTCACAAGCAAGATCTCTCTCTGAGTCTCAGGAGACTTAATACCACTGGTTTAAGTCACAAGTTTTTTAATTTATGATACAACGCACCTCCAGTAAATATTCTTTAAATGCTCTGCTTGAATTTTGTTTTAGATTTCATTTCATCATATTATTTCACAGCACGCAAAGATTACCAGTAAGTGTACCAGTAATTAAAGCAATGGTAATTAAAGAATGCAGCCAATTTTCTGTTGCCTTCTTTAATGATACGCATTTTAAGTGGAGTGAAAATAATGGCAAGACAAACAGGCAGTGTTGCTGGATGCATGTCTGTTTAGTGTTGTAAGAATTTATAATGGGTCCAGACGTTCTTGTTCAATGTGGTTGTTGACAGTTTATGCTTCCTGACACTTTGTAATGAATAAGATGTTCTCTGTCCTCCTGGCTGCCACTGTGACAGCCTGCGTGAGAGTATCAGTGTGTTTAAGTTATTTGGCCTTGAGAATAGAAAAAAAAAAACAGGGACAATCAAGGACTTTGTGTATTAATGAGAAAAAACTGGAATCGCACGTTAATGTAGCATAAAAAAAATTAACGATGCATCTGACTTCACGAGAGGCACTGAAGAAGGAGTGCTGCGAGACAGTTAATTGGACACTGCCTCTACGTCCTTTCCTTTCCCAGCATGGAATGTGAAATGCCCCATAGGTGAAAGAGGCAGAAAGTAAATTGATTTAGAAACATAGGAAACTGCAATGATTTTTACATAATCGTGTCATCATATCCTTTCATTCGGCAAGTGATAGCAAATCCCAGAGTTGTACTGTAGTGTCAGAAATGCAAAAGCATTAAAGCATAAAGAGATTATGCAATGCATACTGATTTCTACCAGAACAAGTGCAGTGAGTACTTTAGTAATACCGATCGAAAGGGTTGTAACAGTACTGGAGCTACAGTATATCAAATCTTTCACCAGCTGTCAATCACCATGGACAACCTGTAAGTAAAATGATAATTCTATTGTGATTATGAATACAAATCACTTCGATTCACAAAACCCTGGTGTGAGGGTCAGTCCTTGAGGAGGGAAGGGTAACTAAGCCAGTAACACATCTACCCCCAGTGCCTTGATGACAGTGGGGTTGTGCTGGATGCCCAGTGAGGCACAAAGGAGACAGCAGAGAGCACTCTGATGGGCCAAGTCAGGCATCAATCTGCAAAACTCCCATGAATAAAACCCAAATAAAACCCCTGAAAATACACAAGATAGAATACAGAGCAGGGTGAGCAGACGTTGAATGCAACAAGTACAAGCAAGCAGCGCAATAAGCCAGTTCACCTCACACTCAGGGGCTTTCACAGCAGGCTGACATAGCCATGATGTAAAACACACACATCTGGATGACCTGCAGAGGCTGGGTGCTCACTGAACAGACCTGCTTCTCCGCGCTGCTGATTGCACCGTTAGGGTGTTCGGACCTGCGCCCTTTGACCGCAGCATCAAACTCAGTGTCCCCGTTTTCTAAACATCTTGTCAATGTGCTGGCCTAGTAGCTTAAGGCCACAACACAGAGGGAGCCCACAGACAGCAGCAACAGCAAGACCGCAATTTCATTTAATACAAGAGAAAGCAACACCTTCAAAGGAGCTGCAGTTATAAAAAAAGACCCCCCAGATCCTTAAACAAGATCCTCCACTGCAAAGGGCACCCTTAAGTTTATATATACTTTACCCCATGAATTCAGGCAATGTGTATAACACAGCCAAATGCTATAGCATACCTCCTGTGCACCTTTCTTCTGACAAGAAATAAGATATATCACAAACCGTCAGGCACCTCTTCATAACTATACCTGTTACATAAAAGCACTGATGTACAATAACATCCCAGCAGTATTTTCCAAAGCTATTAATTCATGACAAGAGGCACCTTTCTGTGCTGTCCATCTTCGAGCAAACTAATAACTCTCGCTCCGAAATAGAGCTCGGCACGGATGGATATAATGGCTTTCCATGTTGCAATTCAGGGTGAAGCAATGAAATAAATTGTGTGTGTATTATATTTGTAATTGGGTTATTGATTGACTGATCTCAATGCAAAGCGGACTAACAAGGCAGAGGAAGACCTCCGTGCATACAGATGCACAGAGCTGTTCAACAAGGCTGATTGACACATCCTTATAACGAGGACTGTGTGCAATCAACACACTGTAGGACACTGCTTCCTCACAATGCAGGGTGACCTCTCCTGCATAACACTGGAGAAATACATCCTCACATCACTCTTTTTCCGTGTGTATGCAAGAAACGTAATGTGATACTAAATTATAATTCAGTCTGATCTCCTATCTCTCCAATTGCAAGTCTGTGAGTTGGATATGAATGAAAGCAAGACAGAACATAATTTATATATCCGTAATGTAAAGTTTTTGACAACATTGTGCTCAGATTAAGCTTTACAGTAGAAACTATCTATAGCACCTGGGCATTACCTGTCTAGATGTTATGAAACAACAGCCCTGGGAGGAAATCCACACCAGCACGAGGAGAACATGCAGAGTCCACACAGAAGGATATCCACCGCCAGAAACACACCCTGGATCTATAGTCTGTGAGGGATCAGTGTTGATCCCAGTGCTGCTGTGCCACCTGTAACCAGAGGCTGGTCGACATGACACGGCTCAGGAAGGAAAGGAAAGCCAAAAGAAAAGAGAGTGCAATCACTCTGCAAAGCTTCTGAGATGTAATGAGACCTGCTGAGGTGGTGAGATCAAGGTCAAGGAGACAGAAGGAAAGCTGACAGTGTGTGTCTGAAGACGGACAGCAGAGAAAGGCAAAAATATCCATCTTGAGTCAACTCCAGAGTCTCAAAGCCGGTGCAATTTCAGCTTCCAAATAATTACAGGAGGTTATGTTGCTCATTTTCCACTGGGAGTGTTCCTCCATATCAGCAATCAACCTGTTGCGTAAGAGCTCTGAAACTGAAGAAAGCTTACATTTTATCTGGGCAATGGTTGTTACTTATTTTGCTGTAGTTTTTCCCTCTTGGAATTTAAAACGTGATACCTTGTCAAGTCTTGGCATTGTCTGCAAATGACTCATTCCCTGCCAAGTCAGTCACTACTCGGGAAGCAGGTTCAGGGGGAATTTTGTATATTAGTGTAACATCCTGGCTGTAGAGCAGCTATATATAGTGCTTTCAGAAAAAAAGCAGCTCTGCTTAGGAACTAGAAATGAAAAGCATGTCGTGTCACTTGAACACTCAGTCTCCAAAACCTCACAAAACATGAGAAACTCTGAAAATCTTCTGCTCTAATCTGCTGAATAACAATAACAATAATAACAACAACAAAGTTCCATTACTTCACAAATTGACATTCTATAATGACTGAATCCAAAATCAACAGACACACAATTTCATTTTTTCACTAATCGTAAACAAAGACACTGTACACTACAACTCAGATCTCACACATTATTTATAAGTTGCTATTTACTTTGAAATTGCATGTGATACAGCTCCAATTTTTGAGTTAATTGCCTGCTAATCTATTTAAGCTATATTTACTGCATTGAAACAACTTTGCCAGAACACAATTTTTCCTTGGATTTTCACTGGCTTCTGCGGATAGGGTGGGCGCGAAGCAGTTATATCATTTGCATATCAAGTTTCTTGTAGGAATTTGTTCATTTCCACAGAAACCAGAAGCTTTTTACTGCCACCTACTACTTCGTCAACACAAAATATATGCAGACGTCATTTTTCTCTTTGCTTGTATTCCATGTGTGCAGTGAGATTTCTTTTCCAGTTTTTCCAGAATATGTCCAAGGGGATATTCTCTCCCGTCCTTTACATTGGAAGGACTCAGAATATTTTCATTTCACTTATGCAAATAATTGTGCTTCAAGTTATGGTTCTGAAATCGTTATGGCAGAGATTGTGTTTTAGGAGACTCCTCACTTACAGGGCCAAGTTTGGCACTTCAGACTGCACTGAAAGATCAATCAGCCATCGTGAAATCTAAGGAATTGGAGGTGTTTTGGGGGAGGGCGTGTTTGAGGGTCCTGATCGGTTTAAGTTCTGGTCTAAAATGAACGTTCAGCCCACGATGAAAGAAACTGGAAACTGAAATGAAGAGCTGTGGGTCCCTGTGACAACGTGGTACAGCAGAGTGATCTGACATCTTTGAACTATATAGATTGTTGAAAACTCAATAAAGGAAAGAAGTGAGCTGTAAAATGATTTTTTAATGGTGTGGACAATGAGCAGGGGTTTGTGCCTGGGGTGCCAATTTCACTCTGGGATAAATAAAAGGAAACTGGCAAGCCACAGATTCTGAACGGATATGCCGATCTGAAACACAAATGGCGGTACATCAGAAAATGCCAGTCAAATTCTAGTGAAACCAGGCTCACTTTGATTCCTTAAAGTACTTTGTTTCTAAATGCTAATTGTACAGGAGAGTGCGGAAGCTCTAAAAACAGTGAACAGTGATTTACAGATGATACTACTGGGTACCCTCCCAAAGAGAACCATAATCACTCCTACCAGACATCCTTGGACATGGATTCTCATAGATTTCTTTTATTGTAAACACCAACCTGGGGATTAAGCACAGATTTTTGCAAAACCTCTTTCATTTCCAAGCCTGATCTGCCAAAGGCAATTTGAGCAACAGGCAGACCTCAAACAATGCATGTCTATATCCTACCACTTAAAAAACGGAACAGCATCAAAACCTGATCTATTTCAGAGACAAGGCAGGTGTACAGAGTACAGCATTTGCCAGGATGTTTTGGGGAATGAGGTTTCACCAATTTAATTCATAACTCATGCAGTTCATGCCCAACCGATAGAGGTTCTCTGATCCACACAGCTGTTGCGCAGCTGAAAGTTCATTTGTTTCATCAACCAACCTGCACAATATTGCTCAAAAGTTACACAATCCCTTTCCATCCTTTTTCATGCGGTGGAGTGTGACAATTTTAGGCCTGTAGCATGCTCTGAAATGGCAATTCAGAAACAGATCTGTGCGTGTGTGTGAAATCAGATTTTCGATCTGTGCCAATCAGATCCGATCTAAGCCTGAGCTGTTTTGAGAACATGCTTTTCTTAAAAACACACATACAGTATTGGCTTCATCACTTTATATAGCATCCTCAGTTGGATAGAAATGGGTCATCCCGCCACTGTCAAAAACTGGGAAAAATACACTCATTCCAAGCTCTTTCCTACAAATCATTCGCAAAACTGATAAAATAATGCCCTGTGAGATCATTTCAGCAAAGTGTCAATTCTGTGTGATAAATGAACTTCATAGTAAATTGCATCTTTGTGCATCTGGAGAGGGTCCAGGTATTCCTTGGAACCTGGGAGAAATTTAATATCTGAGAACAAATTCACTGAAGTAAACCGCTGAAGCCCAGCAATTATTCCCTCAGGCAGTCACAGTGGCAGGAACCGTCCGAACATTTGCAGGTCTCTGAAACTCCCGGTGATGTTGTAATTTCTCAGGTCTGTCCAATTTGTTTTCTTAGAGCACTGCGACATAGACTGAAACAGTTACAAAAGAGGAAACCTTTTAAGAGCCTCACAGGACCCCTTCAGACAGGCGAGAGTGGCATTCTTTGTGCCACTTGGCACCATAACAAAGTGTTTGTCTGCACAGATCTTTTTTTTCCCATGATGAAAGCGCTATGTCAATCAATTATGCAGACAGTGCCTGTGCAGTGAATTTAAATCGCACACAACATGAGTGAGGTATAATGGAGATTGTGGCTCACTTCTGCCAATCACAAATTGATGAGGGTTTTTGAAAGCTTTATTTACCAGTTAAACAAAATACGCTTACTGTTACCGGCGTAACAGCCCTGTTCATTGTGATTTAATAATCTTACGCAGTTCCTACACACCTTAGCATTTGAGCGTGTTGCATAGCAAATTAAATTCTAGGGATCATTTTTGCAATTCGTTTTCTGTTACTATCACAGACATTTTTGTTTGTTGAGGAAACAAATCAGTAAGTAAAATATGTGGGTCAAATGAGGGTCACTCTTGCTTTGACTGTCTTTTATTACTCACTGGAAATGCCACAGAAGGAAATTAGTACCGTGACTGATTGTTTAATTTACATAAAACTCTCACATACCATGCGGAACAGGTGATATGAAAAGAGGAATGGAGAACTGAAAGAACTCGGAATCTGCTCCGGTAAGAAAGAGCCCATGCACCTGTAATTGCCATGCCTGAATATGAATTGAAGCTAAAATTTCTGAGAGCTGCATTTGAAAAAAAAAGTGTTTTTTTTTTTCAAAATGTCATTTTCATGGTTGGTGCTCGTTAATGAGAAGAGATATTACCAGGTTGAAATTGCCAAGTCTTTTTTGGACCCAGTGTTGCACTCAAAACTAATTTGCTTCATAACCAAGGCGTACCTTTGAAAGCAGGGTTTAATTTTCAAGTTCAGCAAACGTAAAATCTGTTTTAATTTGGCACTTTTTACAAGTAATCTTATCATCGCTGACTAGGAGAGATGAATATTAAGGATTCACAGTTGTTAGATCTTTTAAGCATACGGCATGATGCATTTTTTATTTATATATATCAATGCGAAATTGAGATTTGAGAAAGTTCCTCTTAAGGCAGAGGGAAAATTACTTTTTCCACCAGCACACCATTTCAAAGGACAAGAACGAAGCAGAAGAAAAGCAGCAGTGACAGAAACACATTCTTTGTAAGCAATGCTTATTCTCCTTGGAATATCAAAGCAGAGTGTGACAATCTTCGGTGCACAGATATTGTTCTCATGCCTGCTCAAGCCTCTAAATCTGAGGTTCCAAGCCCTGGTCCTGGAGAAACACTGTCTGCTGGGTTTCATTCCACCTCAGCTCTTCAGCTCAGCTCTATTTGATGACTTAATTGAACCGCTTGCTTGTTTTAGACATTCATGAAACCTACTGTATACATCAAAGGTGCAGTTTCCAACAACCTCAGCACACAGAAGCTTATACAGCCTCTCCTCAACTAGTTCGCTGTAATTTCTGACAAAACCATTCTCGGTCGCTGATCGAGTTGATGGCAGTCGATGAGCATTTTTTCCTTCTGCGGGGATCCAAATGGTTACATTTTAGGCAGCATGCCCGACTGAGTACAGTCCTGAAACTCGGAAATTGGTAGAGGGTTGATAACTAATTACAAATCCCGCTTGACCTTTTAGGAGCTGAAAGCAAGTTTTAAAATATGGCCCAAATGGAAAACTGAAATCAATCAGCCTGTGATTAAGCACTCAGCTAGGACTAGAGCTGGGAAACAGTGCTCTAAGTCACAGTAACAGCAAACCTTCTAGTGTTGGCAAGATAGCCTCTGTGTCAGAGTTTCCATGCATTCACGCACTCGCCGCCGCATTCCAATGTGCTCTCTTCACTCCAATGAACCTATTATCCAGCCTCTGTCCCCCTTTTGTTCTAATTAAACCTTTCCACCTCCCCTCTCCACGCTCACTATAGAGTTCTACTCACCTGAGCTATCCCTTTCGCCGCCTGATAGTCTCGCTACCTTTTGCTTAACGAATACTGCCTTCCCACCGACTACGGACCCACCTCACCGATCGGATTTGGTTTTCGGACTCAGCCCTCTGGGTAGCGGATCTCGGCCCTCCTTCCTGACCACAGTACTGCTTTACGGTTTGGACTTTGGTAACGGAACACACACTCTCTCACCCCTGCCCCACACAGGGTCCTAAACTACGCATCGTGACACTCTAAACCTTTGTACTGTAGCTTTATGGTCCAACAGTGTTTTTGAAACCCCTTAGAAACAAATTAGTCTGTTTGACATAACGGCACAACATCTAGTACAGCACCTTCCTCACACCTTACTGGCTGTTCTGTTGTGATGACCGAGTGACCTTGTTCTTTACCATGCTGATTGATACCATTAGCACATGATTTAGATTCTGTGCCTGGAATAGAGACGGTGTAGTAAGAATGTACATCTTTCATTAAGAAAATGTGTGCATCCTTGAACTGGCGCCAGTGGGCATGCATGTTATTTTATATACTGTACATCCTGTACATCCACAGAAGGGTAGACGTAAAGCAAGAGACCTATAGCAACTAAGATAACAAGTTGAAATACGTTTGCAGATCGGGTGATAGTTTAGAGGGCAGTGTGGTGGCGCAGTGGTTGGCCCTGGGTTCTGTGCTGCACCTGGGTTGTACTGTGTGGTGTTTATATCTCATTCCTGTGTTCCTCTGGGTTTCCTCTGGGTGCTCTGGTTTCCTCCCACAGTCCAATGACATACTGTACCAGTGTGTGTGCATGTTTGGGTCTGTAATGTATGTGCTCTGTGGTGGATTGGCGTCCTGTCCAGGGTGTGCCCTGCCTTGCACCTGTTGCTTGCTGGGATAGCTCTGGCTCCCCTGCAACCCTGAATTGGAGGAAGAGGAAGCGTTAAACTATTAGTGGATTGATAATGGCTGAAAATAATGATAATGATGATACAATTATCATTAATGTATCAATTAATGATACATTATCATTGATGAACAGTCATATTCCAGCTTCAGCCATTGTTCAACGCTTTTACACATTTATTCTGGCAACTCAAAACTAGTCTGCTTAGGTTAATGACCTATATAATGACACACCTGAAGAAGGCTTCACAGACAAAATGTTATGTTTTCTCTCTTCTCTTTTCAGCATGGAATAAACCTATTATGTATTCCTACTGTATATAACGGGCCAATGTCTTAGAAAAGAGAGGGTAAACTGCATTTTTTTTCAGGCTGTTGCAAAGAAAAATCCCTGCTGATGTTTTTCATTTTTTGGAATGTTTAATCTTCACTCAGTTTGCTGCTCCCCTGGAAGGATATTTACAGAAGGCATGTTTAAAAAATCACACTGTGTTGCATCTGAGTCTGTTTTTCAGTCTCAGAAACTGCATACAGAGTAGTTACAACCAGCTATAAAAATAAATCTGTTCTGTTGAATGCTTCCCTATAGTAATTGTGTATAGCAGGTACTGAAGGTACAGTATTGTAAGAACATGAACAAATCCCATTTGGTTTCAACTCTACATAAAGAACACCTTGCTCCTAAGGAATTACACAAATGCTTCTTTCCGTAATTCCTAAATTAATACATTTTTTGAATGAACAAGACACAATTTAAACGTAGAAATGTCATCTCTATAAATTTAGAGCAGATAATTGGTTAAAAGATTTTGTTTGAAGTCAGCGTGGAACTTCGGAACAACCAGCTACAGCACATCATCCTGTGGTAATTTCAAGTGGAGGGAAGAATCTATTTGCTTCTTTCTCGTCTGCATAATTGAGAGAGAGAGTGGCCCATCAGCGACCGGTTCTGCAGTGCTGGAAACTGCATGTGTCCCTGTTCTGCCTAATTGTCAGGTCCTGGATTCCAAGAGCTTAGGTGAACAGGGCCCTGTCTGCCACTCAGGAAGTCAGATTTGTAATGGAGTGCAACGGGTCAGAAACACAGCAGTAAAGGAACACTCACTAACAGATAAAAATGTGTCCTTTTTTCAGCATCAGCAATATCTAAAAGCTTTCACATATAAAAGCATGTCAAGATTGATACCTGATTGTTATTATGCATAAGTTTTATTTTCAGCCTAGAGATCTGTTTTCTTCCCTCAAACAGCCACAACAGTAAAAGTGCATTACAAAGGATGGCATGAGGTATAGGATCAATAGCCTCGCAAAGCTGAGCTCAAACTTGTGTCTTTTCTGGTGTCCTATACTTTCATAATCTCACAAAGACTGGGCAGACACAGAGCCACCATGAATATTCATGCAGGTTCGTTTCCTTGCTCATTAGAAATTTGCTGATTGTTTTGTATGAGCATTAACAGAGACTCCACTGTGCTTATTAAAAAACACGTAGATTGTCTGGAATCAGAAAAGTGCTTTGAGTGTATAATTCAATATTAATAGCGCTAAAAAAAAATACCATCCGAAAATAACAATTGCTTCATCTCTTAACATTAGCATACTGTCTCATACACATACTGAAAAAAAATATTTTATTGTTTTTTTCCTGTACTGCATTGAAAAGGTCATAAACAGGCACTCAATACATGGGTTATAGAGAATATGATAAACAGAGAAAAAAAACCCAAAGTAAACGAAAGGGTGACATCCTGTTATACCAACACATGACTTGCTATATATATATAGTACTCACTCTGTAGGTTTCTAGAATTTTAAAGAAGACTGACCATTATGTATTCCTGTCTAACCTTTGTTTATGCTTAAGAACCAACCTCTGAAAAACAAAAATACTTTAAAAAATTTTTCTTTAGGCAAAACAATATTATTTACCTTTTAGAACATCTAGTATCCCGAGATATAATTGTATTATAAATGGGTCCCAAGAATAATGTTCAAAGTGCATGGGATGTTATGTTCAGTTTAGGAAAAGCAGTCAAAGGACTCTCAGGCATTTGTTAAAAAATCCTATTTTATGGCAAGAAAGGCTAAAAGTATGGTTTTGCCTGAGACTACATTAATTTATTTTATACAGTACATTCTCTGTTTGGGTATATAATTTTTTTTTAAACTTGTATTGCTTTTTTTTCTTTTGCACACTTTTCTATATAGGATTAAGAATATAATACAAACCCATATTCCCAGTGTCTGGAGGATTATATATTACAGGAGAAAAACTAATCTGGCCAAGGTTGGAGGTCTTTTATGACGTTTATTAATATATATGTGCTGTATATTTGAAGATAAAGGCTCACACCGAGGGCCCTGAAAGGTAAAACATGACCTGCTATCTGAGATGTGGAATCTGGGATGACTGTTTCTCAATAAAATAAAATGAAATTTTCATCAGTTGGGATATCTTAGGAAGGATGTATAACCAAAGATATGAGGGAGTAATGAATCTAAACATATTTCCTCCCACACTGAAAGAATCTATATTATATCCTGAGGAATTTTAAAATAGGAAATAAAAAATACCCCCCTTATATATATTTAGTCAGCAGCTAAATTTATTGCAAAGAGGTTTCAAGGTTAGAATTATGTTGGGTTTGAAAATTGTGGGGAGGGTTACCGTCTCGCTGAAGTAATAACTGGCCATGATGGCAATAAATGCCTGATGAACTGAATTCTTTTCCTAACAGTTTCAGACTCCAGCATTTCTCCCTTTGTTCTCTAAGCAGGAATAATAAATGGGATTGAGATTTTTAGAAAAAAAGGGGGCAAATGGTTGATAACACCTCTGCCAAAAAAATGTAACACGTTCTGGCTTTCCAGTGTGTGGGACTTTGTTACTTTAGGACTTTGTTGGGTCCGTAAGTGAACGATAGGCAAACCAGCACTTAAGAAATTAAATGTGGAAGTTGAAGATTCTGAAGATTCCCAAAGTTAAGTGTGAGAAGAAATTTATAGTAATGACACTTGACTGTTCCTGTCTCTGCCGTGACACTAGCTTCCTTTTTTAGTTAATAACACTTTCTGCACAGGGCACATTTCTTTCTCAGGACCTGTCACAGTCATTTAAAAACGCCCTTGTTTTTCTTCTGATTTTAGTGTCGTTTCCCCTTCCCGTCTTGCAACTCTCTTATCCAGGATTTCACAAGACGAACAGCTCTGAGCTGCAAGGGCTACTGTGCATCATCTCGCAAGATGATTGGATATTATCCTGCAATTTAGACCAGACTGATGGGGAAATGCAATCAAATCGCCACCAACAAAAAAATAATACATTAAAATATTAATGTAATTTCCTTAATGGCCACAAACGTGTGCAGCTGACATTTGGTGTCAGACGCAGCTAAGTGCACTAATAGATTCTCAGTCTTCCCTGGGAAATTGAAAATTGATTTTTAGCACTGGAGAAACAATTGTGTCTGTAATGGCTTTCAGAATTTTACCATTGACCCACATCTCATAAAACCTGATTGAGCGTATTTAATGTTCTGATTGCGGGGCATGAATTTTCTCCCAGAGCTGCAGGTCTTTTATCATTCCTCCATCTTCTGTATGATTTTTATATACTGTATGTATTCTTTTATCTCTTTAGATGATAGGTGGAATTGACTAAATAATGAAAAGTGATAAGTTTTTGTCTATAAGATCTGGCATATTAATAGTTCTATGAGTCTTTTTTTAATTCTTTCCCCTGCTTGAGGTATCATACATTTTATTTTCCTTCCCCCACATCCCATTTAATTCATCTTAAGTCAGTGGAGATTGTGTTAAAATTGTGTGATTTTCTTTTTAATCTTTGCAACTTTCATGCTGCTTGGAGTTAATGCCTCCCCGGTGCATTATGGGCTGTGATCTGTGCTGGGCACACCACTGACTTCATGCAGCCTACACTGACAGGACTCAGTACCAGATTCAATCACCGTGGTCATCATGGCATGAGCCCTCACGCACTCCTAATGACGCCAGGCCAACAACGAAAATGAATGCATAGTCAGTTTCTTTGACTTTCCTTGGAGTACCCATTTTTTTTTACAGATTGGGATTGCTCCAAACTCCTTTTTGTCAGTCTGGTATTACAGCACAAAATCCTCCTTAGAGCATTGTCATCTCAAAGATTCAAATTCTTCAAGGAAATGCATTTAAAACTGAGAACAGGAGGCACTTCTTTACACAGAGGGTTGTGGAGGTCCGGAATAAGCTGCCCAGTCATGTTATTGATGCCAATACCTTGGACATCCTCAGATTAAAAACAAATAAGGTCGGGACGAATGACTTTCTCATGTACATGCTTGCATCAAAGCTCAGATTTGAGGAAGACCGCGTCAGGTGCTGCCGCGAAGTGGCTGGTTTGGACCCTACAGTATGCGAGGCGGTAGGAGGTCCATTCCCGGAATGGGCTCCGTCAAGTACAAAAGTATCCAAGCCCGAAAAACGATAAGCGAAGTCGTAGTCAAGAGATAGAGCAAGAGTTTCACGAGCCAAACTGTCGATCAGAAGAATAGTGCCTTTCCAAAAAGAAGGGCAGGACGCAGGTCGAGCTCAAGGGAGAGAACCTCAGCTGTGAGCGGAGACGGAGTGGAGTGTGAGGGTGTAGAAAGGGAAGATCGTGTGGAACGATAATTGATTAATCATTAATTAGTGCGTGACTGTCTACGGTGAGAGGCGCTCGTGGGTATGCGGTGACGTCTGAGTGCTCGCGTGCGATTCTAATTGTAAACATTTCAATAAATACCATGCCTAAGTTTACTTTTAATTCTAGTAGTATGCCTTTAAATGTAACATGTAGTTTATGCGCAAGTGGTTATTTGCTGAAAGCCATGAACTGAAGTGCAGAATAGTTAATTGGAAATACTTTCATCCACTCTGTTGTTTTTATGAAGATAACTATGACAGCTTTTAATAACTCTCAGATCATCCTTACAGCGAGGGTTAAAATTGAGCATCTGGGATCTTAATATCTTACTATTACCTTCTAGGAGACTTGAGCTATTAAAATATGGAGAGATATTAAAAATATGGGGAACTTTTAAAGGGAGGAAGACTGGGCTTATGATAGGTATTTTATAGATTGATCAATCAATTAGTTAATGTTATATATGGCTTTTTTTTTCTTTTAATTTGATAACTGCTGAGATTGCTGAGAAGAGATCACAGACAGGAAGTTAAAAAACAATTGCCCCTTTTCAAGAAATACACAAATTTGATATTAGAACTAATTTCTTCTGAGGGCTGTAAAGGTTCACAACTGAGTGAAAAGTGACTGTGCTGTGAATTCCTCAACTTCAGCTTTCAATTGTACGTCATTCCTTTGAGAACAAACGTGTTGCTAATTTCACATATGTGGTTATTGAATCACAGTGTCTAAGCAGGAAATACCAGGTGGTGTGCTTGAGCCTGAGATGATTCAGAGCCAACCATTCTCAGCCCCAGTCTGACACAAACACAAGCCTCAACTGCTACTCCTATTCCAGGGAAGTTCAGTACATCCTCTCTGGATGTAGTCAAGAAGATGTGTTTAGCATTTCAATAAGGCAGAGCCAACAAATCCTTCACAAAAATCAGTATTACAGCCTGAATATCTGACTGTATCATAATCCCACACAGTGATGGCTGGTGTTAATTCACATGACCCATTGCCACAGAGTGAGCACAGACGTGTGCTGCACAAATGAGGGTCAGGATTTATTTATCTGCGGCAGGAATATGTTAACAATGACTACTAAACAGCTAAGCAAAAATTGTCGGTCCTGGTTTGTAATACAGACACACGATGCCCCTGTGAAACATTCTGCATAGCGAGTGGGAGCTGTACTGTATATGTCTGTAAAGGCACGGTGCAGTGTCAACTCACAAGCACAAGCACATGATGAAACTGTTGCATTAACTGGCAACATCAGAACTACAGAGATTAGTTTATGGCCAATAATGTATTCCAAGCTTAGAGTAAAAGATGGCGATCTGGACCGATAATCAAAGGTCTGTGATATGGATTTAAATTTGCAAAGCAGAAAGGATGATACTTTACCTTGATTGACCCAGTCTTTCTAGCTACCTTTTTGTCCATTGTTATACAGCATTCCCCAAAGGTCAAGAAGACCAACATCTCAGGTAAGGCAAGTCTGAAAGGGGATCTACAAAGCTATCATTTTATTTCAGGGTTAGAAAGATTCTGCATTGATGAGTGTATTTCTGACCACAATGAAAGTAAAATACACTCAGTAACATGTAAAACCTTCAATTTACCTCACAAAATAGACAAGATTTCCAGGTTAAGCTTAGTATCATGCTCTGCGATTCAGAGGCAGCAAAACATCTGGTGACGTAATGAGGCCCTGTTACACTGTAAACAAGCATCACATTTAATCCAGTTGAAACATTGCTCTCGACTTGAGAAAGTTTTGCCAACATATACTACTTACTTGTTAACTCTGCATGCAGGGTTACGCATTTGCTTCTACTGTACTGTACGTCGCAGTACATTAGTCATTACAGAGACTAGTGAGCAGGAAGGGCAACATGACGTCAAACTTTGCGCGAGCTCTTGCTCTCGCCCGTGGTGAGAGCAGCGGTTTGCAACAAAATGGAGACCATACAGTACTTTCACAAAGTTCGCGATTCCTAATTCACACATTTTTGGCCATACTGTCGACTGATCTGTTTTGTTACCGTGATTTATTAACCGATCTGAGAAGCTAGGACTGCAGTTCCCACTTAAGCTCTCAGTCCGGGCAGTATTGTAAGTACTAACTCTGTGCCTCTGATCTTGTCACACTGCGATCAGTACAAAGTGATTTTGAATGTAAGTCACCCAGCTACAGTACCTTCCCTGTCTAATTAATATTTACTCCCGGGCGTAATTTTATTAATTACCGTACAGATGTCTCGCCGAGGCTTCTGAACGAAAGATGCCTGGGACACGCGTTTCCGAGTACGTGCCCACAGTGTGCCTGGCGCTTCCCTAGAACAAACAAAAACAGAATTCCCCAGGGAGACAAACAGGATGCAGTGGCTGAAGGAACGATTTCAGTTTAAGCCGCGGTGATCCGCAATTCCCACGTGCGCACAGGAAAAAAACAACCCTGCAAGACCACAGCCATCAAAACGGCACTCGTTCATTAACAGCCCACTGGAGGCAGCAGCCGAAGAAGAGAAGAAAAAAGGTCTCAGCGCTGGAACACTGAGGTCTGAAAAGAGTGATAACGAACTCACAGGGGTCCGATTCGGCTCTGCAAGACAGAGGGCCTGTTTGGATAAATAAAGCAGGAAAAGGACCAGGGTCATCTGCCACCCGGAAGATTAATGGGCTGGTGGAACCAGGAGTGAGATCTACAGCTCACATGGGGAGTCAGGCTCAGGTAAGAAGAAGAGATAAATCTCAACGTGGCAGTGTCCTTATGGTAATTTACCGGTCTATTTATAAACCCCTTGCCAGTTCTTGATGGCCCAGTCAAAAAAAGAAAGAGAAAGCAAAGAAACAACTAGCCTTTTCCAAGTGCAAGCAGAGTGATTAATGGAGAGGAACAGAATGGGCTGCACAGACAGGAACAATATAGGAGTGAAAAAGGGTATTACTGAGCCTACGAACAAGTAAGGAATTCATGACTGTCAATGAATAGGAGCAATTCAACCCTGAAACGTCAATCCTACATTCTCTCAAGAGGAAGAATGACCTCAGAGTGAAGTAATCTCACCTTGCACTGTATGTACTGTATCATGTTACTGTTAAGTGGATCACATCCTTTTTTTTATACAGAAATGAATCCTGCAGAATTTGAAAAGGAGTGTCCAACAAAACCTCCAAATGCTTTGATGTGCAAATTGAATTAGACACCCGAATCGGTCTGCAGATCCGTTTTTACGTAAGTAGAATCCATTGAAACATCTCTCTTCAGAATCCTAGAGGCTTGATGCCATCGGTACTTCTAGAATGTCAAACGGGCAGAGTGACTTTATTGCTTTGGCATGAAAAGAACTATCGAGAGCCCAAGCCTAAGGTTTCAGTTCAATTTTTATCAACACTTAAGCAGTTGTTGTAAACTGTGCAATAACATTAATACTCCTCTTTTTGGCAAATGCCATCACACTGTCAGTACTAATATTACTACAGTACTACTACTAGTGCTAATTATTAGTAATATTAACTCTTAGTGACAGAATACCACTAATGAACAGTAACTCCAGATGTTGCATGTTTGAGCCTGGATCTTGTCACTAGCCGACTGTGGCTGGGATTACCCAAGCACTGGGGCAAAGTCACTGCAGGCGAAGGGCTTGGATTGGTTGGCCAGGGCTCCAGCACAACTCCACCTCCTTTGACCTTCATGGGATCTGCATGCTGGTACTCTTAATGACTGGCACGCAGCAACTTGAGCCATATTAGGTCTGCAAAATGCAAGAAGGGTCAAGGTGTGGAAGGACAATTTTATTGCAGCCAATTAAACCTAACGTGCATGCCCTTGGATTCAAACCCAGGACCCAGCAGTAGTGAGGCAGCAGTGCTAGCCTCCATGCCCCTGTGCTGCTGCAGGGTTGCAGTGACGTCCATGTGTCGCTGCTCCAGTTGGCCCTGCACCTCCTGTCAGGCACTGTGGAGCTTCCAGTGTGTCCAATGGTAAATGGCCCTTTAGATAGGCATGGTGCAAGAGCACCCCTTCTATCTCACGCAGGTACAGGAGCTGCTGTCGGGGAGCAGAGCCTTGAAAAATAAGTACCAACTCCAGCTCCAGTGGGTGTGCAAGTAAAACGTCACTGGGACGCCAAATCCAAAAGGAAAAAGAGGTAGCTTGATGAAGCAGTGCGGGTTTTGGATTAATTCAAAGTATTGAAAAACAAAGTGATGCTTAAATCCACCAATTGAAGCACTTGAAACGTACAGCACTTCAAAGACATAGACACCTTATACTTTCAAAGCACTTTCAGTTATTACAGCATATTTTGTTTTTCATCTTCAAAGTGAAAACGTATTCATTAGGCCCTTACCAGTATTTTAAGACAAAAAATCCCTATTCCATTTTATGGCCTTTTATTTATGTATGAGAGCACCATCTTGCAGCGTTCAAACAGATCTCTTCCTTTCAACTTGAGAGTGCTCATCAACATCTTTTGAGTTCGCGTTTTAAACCCACCCCCTGCTGTTAAAAATGCAATAAATTCATCAAAACAACAGCTTGCTAGAGCTGAAATTAATTACAATTTAGATCATCAGGTAGAACCCAAACAATGTTGCCCTCTTTTCACAGCTTTTGCGATAGAATACAGGAAGGGTTTTGCAGCTCGGTAGTCCTGCGCACTTTGGTTGAGCCAGGGGCTTTGGTGGAAAAATGTAAATTAAATCACTTGCTCCTGTTTGAAAGCAAAACTGCAATAGATCTTAGGGTAAACGAGTTCCAGGGCACCTGCTCCCAGGGATCGACCATTTAATCACAGCAGTCAGGGTTTGGCATTTTTAGGGGGAGCAGGGAACACAATAAGGGATTCCACACTCCAAAAACCTCAGCTGGGAACTCCAGGTCTAAACAATCAAACAACGAAACATTTCCTGTCAGTCCACCCATTCATCATCTGAAAATCTCTTGTTCCTGGCAATGGAAGCCAACCAGCCCAGTGCCTGTCCTGCAACCCGAAGGCGCCTGGCTGGATTACACTCTGGACAGGATCCCAGTCTATCCCCGGGCACAAACACGCACAGTGACAATTCAGAGACACTCATTAACCTGGCCAATGTAAGTGGACCACTCACAGAAGCTCCGTGTCGGGTGTGCGGGAAATAAGCAAACATCGGAATCCCACAAAGGAATCGAGACCTGCAAGGCAGCTAAGTGTCACATCACTGTAACACCCAAATCCCCAGCCGTTTTTACCAAAATAATATCATTCTGCTGGGACATCTAAGCAAATAGGAAACACTCCTCAGATTGACACTGCGACACTGTTTGTTTCTATTTTGCTGTAAGAATGCAGTTTTATAGAAGGAATCCTTCTTACACAAAATGGATGAATTCTTTTTTGGTACTGTAAATTGAGTAGCAACAAAATAAAAATCCCAAAAAGTCATTATAATATAATTCCACACTGCTGTCAGTTTCTCACCTTCAAAAATGTCTTTTTTTCACTTGGGAGCCAATGTTTTTTTCATTCAAACATGCTTTCCCAATGGAAGCCAAATGTTCTCACATACAGCCCTGTAACCTTGAAAAGATTAATCCAGGAGAGGTGTTATTTAGCAGAATACCAAAGGATGTTTTAGGTTGCTAAGCAACCAGAGGCCCTATAGACAGTGTGAAATTACATTAGTTTAGCCTAAGAGAGGAGAGGCAGCTTCAGCCAAGGCAGAACTCTGACAAAAAAAAAAACTTTTATCTCTTGTAGATACACGTACAACACAGTGAGCAAATTCAATGGCCAGGAAACTCAGTCTCCAGCTCAAAGTGATGTTAGGTCGCAAGATAACTGGAGGATAGTATAAAACTGCAGTCAAAGATCCCGTCAATTCTTTGTGTAAGGAAGAGGTTCTTATTTTTCAAGCCCTGAATCCATGTCGTCAAAATTTTACATTTTGGATTAACATGGAAATAAGTGTCTCCTGAACAAGCACAGAGTTAATCCAGCAGTCCCTTGCAGAGCACAACAATCTGTGTGACGGAGAAGTACAGACATTTTTTTAAATTTTTTAAAAGCAAAGGGAACTTGCTTTAACAATTATTTCCAATTTCCCATTTTTCTTTTTATGTTAATTTAAAATGTGAAGATATTCCGATATAGCCTCTAACACACTTTACTGGAACGTGGGTTCATGCAACCATCATAACCACATACAATATGGCATTACAATACCGTTTAAAGTAGTTCCTGACTGATTCTTTCCAAAAGACATAGCAGATGTATTAATATCCAGAACAATACATAACATTTGTTGCAGGAATGGTCATTGCATGTGATAAGGGCTGGGTTCACACTGGGGTTTAGAACTAGATTTAGGATTAGGATTTTGGTTAGGAGCTTTATGAATGTACTGGTTATAACAATTGGAAAAATGGATCTTCAGGGCTCTGAACGCTAGTGTGATGTTGCTACATAAAGACTAAATTCACACACAATGTTTTCCTTGGTGCTCAGCTTCCACAAGCTCTGACATGATCACAGGATGATGCTTTTTTTTCTAAAGCCTCAGAAGTGGTGTGTGAGTTATTAGAACTCTCCGGTTAAGCTTTTCTTCCCACTGTCCATTTTCATGAGTGTCAGTAAAAGTGCTAATGTAGGTGTATTAAAAGTAGCTGGATCACACCTCCGGTCAAGAAGTCTGATCCACAAGCCAGAGGGGTCAGGCTCGTTTGTGCACGCTGTTGAAAAGGCTCTCTCTCATTCATTCTCCTGTCTTGACTGCTCGTGCTGGATTTCTGCTCATTTTGTTGCCCTCTGAGTCAGCACATCTTCTAAGTACAACATGTTTAAAGTAATTGTCTTTGCTGTGCAACGTTTGTCATTGTAATTATTATCATGTATCAGCAGATGTTATTATCCACGGCATGCTACGAACTCATACATAACAATAAAAATGTGTTATGGTGTAATGTTTTGTAGAATGTTTTAACTACATATGGGATAAATCGATTGCACTAAATTACACAACAAATCAAAATCATGTTTATAATGTAGTACCCTTACAATGCAGTCAGTTTTGCGTTTCTTCTCAAATACAGAGAACATTTTAATTGCAGAAAATGAACCCAAAATAATGAGGTGCTCTTGATCCTGTAGTGCATTTAACATTGTAATTTCTATCCTGCAATAATTGCACTATTACATCCTGTGGGTTCTCCACTTTTTGATTTTTATTTATGTGTGAAAGCTGATTATTTTCTAAAGTATAGCCTGTTCTGTATTACTCTGCTTTGCAAGTATCCCTAAAATTCTGTAAAGTGTCTGCCAGATATCAGATAAATAGATGTATAAAAACCCAGATAAATATAAATGAAAGCAGGACATTTTTAATATCTGGGCTGGTTGGCTATCAGGGCCTTTTTACACTACTGATCCATCATAATGTGGCAGGAAACTGTGTTCCAATAAAGAACTGTATCTTTGTGTTGAAGGCATGGCGACTCTGTTCCTGTGATCCCTTTCTAGCTATTCCTTTTCGCTTTGGGATGCAGCCCTGTGACAGGTGCGGTATTTCGAAGCACAGCTACAGTGTGTATTTGGACAGGTTTAATCAAAAAGGAGCCTCCCGAGACACAACGCCGTATCCTTAGGAAACCTGGACTTCAGAGGTGCCAAGGCAGGAGTTTTTGATTGGTGCTAGAATGCCATAGTCTCGGGGGCAGCAAAAAGAAATATCTATTTTTTGTTGTTTGTTTTCAATCTGGTTCCACCGGATGTTTTCAAGCTTATTTTTCTTTCACTTCCATATAAAAAGGAAGACCTCTTAATTGGCCAGAAACGTTAATGACGCTACACAGTGCGGCACACCGGCTGACCCATTCAAACAAAGTCAAGCTGGGGGCTTTTAAAGCTAATATCTTTTTAGTTGTTGACCTTGGCTGTGGGTTTAAATTACAAGTTCAGGAACTTTTGTTAATGGATGAGGTAGCTGTCACTTTTTAATATATACTCCATTTATTTACCATTAAGTGCAATCCATCATTATAAGATGATGAAAAATATGTTAATGATCACAGCATAGTTTTGCATGTCTTTATTTCCAAGCCATAACATGTTGTAATAAATTTATGTATTGCGCATAAAAGGTAATCTGTATGCATATTAGAATGTATCTATTCTGCACATATGTCAAACTTCAATATTGGAGACATAAATTCTAAAGTCTTAACATTGATACTCATTGATTGGATCTAATTCTGGTAGGGGATAAATCACAAATCTAAAATTTAAAGTGTTCCACCTTTTCCACTCTTGATAGAGTAGTAAACATATCGGACAATATTATCTGCTTCATTCAGCCTAGTAAATGTCTTGATTGTTGGTCCACATTTGGTGTTGTGCTCCGGCTGGATTATTGTCCTGCGAAGGCTGGCCACTTTAACAAAAGCCATGTCTTCTGCCTACCACCAGAACCAGCCAGAACTGTCACCAGAACCAGCCAGAACCACCACCAGAACCAGCCGACACCTTCCCACACCCTCCACCGTCTGCGAGCTGGTGGTGAATTCTGAGAACGGGAGGCTGTTCAGAAAGCAGCCCCGGGGGAGTAATTGAGGGCCGTCTTGTCGTTAACCGAGGATGTGACTGATCGCATTCACAGATGTGAGCCAGACCTTGCCTGTGTCTTAATTCCTCACAGGTTTTTTCTTTAAAAAAAAAAAAGATTGCAGCATTTGGCATTTTGCTCCATATTAACAATGCCGCTCAGATTCCAAGGTTAATAAGGACACAATTACAGTGGCCAGGGAAAAGATTGCAGTTTAACATTTTGAGCTCGTGAAGAAAGGTCTGTCTGTTGACAGGAGTGCTGACTGCACACTGAGCAGCTGCTGACCCATCAATAAACCAGCTTCTTTAAAAGGATCTTCTGACTTTTTCTCTTTCCACGACCAAAGCCTATAAGCTTAAAAGGGCTTTAACCAGAGGTATGAACCCATCAGATATGCTCCCTGCTAAACTAACCTTACATATTGCAATGGCTTTGGTGCAGAACTGGTTCCCATATATTCATTTCTGTCTCTGCACTCAAGGAGTGCATCCTCTACCAATTCTGTCTTCATCTTTTTAAGTTAAATGTCTCATGAAGACATACATTATGAATCAACAGTGAAACATGAACCAATACTGAAGGTGAATACTGAAGACACAAATGGCAGGACAGGGAAGAGCTCTTAAAACTGAGAACAGGAGGCTCTTCTTTGCTCAATGGATTGTGGAAATCTGGAACAAGCTGAGCTGTCCATCCATGCTGTAGAAGCTGATGCTCTGGTTGCCATCAAGAAAATTAACTACTAGTAAACAAATTAGATGGGGCGAACAGTCTGCTCTAATTTGACAGAACGACTTTCAGATAACAATGGGATTCCCAATGGGTCTTTGGGAACCCGGATTTACAACGAATGCAAAGGAATTCATGTCTCAAAGGTTCTCTAACTTCACAATTTTTTTAAATCCCATCAGAAACTTGACACACCAACGAAGTTGTTCTTAAAATGACAGCAAAAGATGTTCTTAGCAATGTAAAAAAAGAACTGGAGAACAAGAGGTTAAAGCAACAGAGAAACCTCAGCTTACAGGCTAAGTGAATAACATTGTTATTTGAAAGCTGCTCCTCCTTTGAACATTTAAAACTCTTTACGCTGACAACTACAAATTCCATCAAACACGCCAGAAAGAAACATTCCTACAGCTTCATTACTGTCTCATTCACAGAACTTTAGAAGGTGGTTATAAGAGAGTTCCAACAGTGTTATAAATTGCGGTAGTGCATCTAGCTGCATTTTAAGCTATTGCCAATAAAACAACATATTTCTAAGTTGCCTCTTCTACTGTATGCTCAATTTCACTCGCTCTTTCAAAGCGTTTCAAAGCAGCGTCTGAATGAACCGGTCGGGGAGTCTCATCTTATCTCCAAGTCTCAGCTGCTGTTCTCCAAAGTGCCAGGGGTTTTCGCAAAAAAAAACAAGGCAGGAGAAAGGCAGGTGGGAGTGATGCTAGGCATCACACATGAGCAGTGCTCGAGATACGGCCTGAACTCCAGCCTCTTTGCATTCAGATTGCATGTCAATGTGTGCTGGTGTGTATCCGTGTGTTACAATGAAGGACTCTTTGAACTGACAAGCCGGAGGTAAACAACACTGTGCATCCTTGCAATAAACCCCCAAAACCCCTAGTTGATAAAAATGTATAAATACAAAACCTACAATTGCCGCAAAGCAACCGACAGACATTATCAATCAGACCACACGAGAAATATCTAGCAGAGCCCTCTGTCGTTATTTGCGTTTTCCTAAAACAACAAGAGCCCAATTTATCAGCTCTAATTAGCCTTGCCTTGCTTGTGCAAGGAACAAGCTCAAGATGTGAGCCCTGGCTATGCGAGATGAATCCAGCCGGACAAATCCTTCAGGATAAATTGCCTGTGTGCAGCAAATCCCACGTTGAAAAGCGTGAGCCTGGCGAACTGCAATCAGGGAACAACTGGTGCTCCTCTCAATCACCAAGGCCATCCAGGACCTGCGACGTCTTTGAAGAAAGGTGATCAAATGACAGTAGGGAGGCTCTTTTGTTTTCAGTGCAGCTTGCAAATAAAGGAGAAAGATTTGCTTCAAAGCCGTCATTTTCCTTTAAGATCAGAGGCTATGCATTCGTTTTCTCTGGTGGTGTCTATTTTAACAAAAGAAAGAGCCGTGGATTGAAATAGGGTACAGAGGCGACTCCTGCTTAATGTTAATTCTTTCAGAGCTAGTCTCTAGATGTATAACAGAACAGTGATGTCCTGGTCTATTCAATGGCTGGTTAATATTCCCTGGACACATGTCAAGACATAACTGGACAGTTCAGAATCAAATTAACCCACCCTGGGAATAATACACTAGTTACAAGGTTCAGCAAATGTCTTTTTGCTAATAAAGAGCGGTTCTGATCATTACAGAAAAGGAAATGTGAGTTCTCCCCTTCAACACCTCTGCCTCTTCTGCTCTAACAAGGCAGTCTATTATCTTAGCTGGGTCAAATTAAACAGCTATTCAACTAATGCATTAAAAAGTTAATTTTAACAATGCATATAAGATTTCATACAGACTTTATAAAAAAATATCTAGGGTGAATATGGTTTTGTGTTTATCCCATGCCAAATCTTTTTAAGACATCAAGGCCTCCTGTCTGTGTGCTCTTTGATTTTTAAGGTAATTTTGTTGTTCCCTCTGTCAGCGGTCAGCAATGGTCAGTGAGACCAAAGTCTCACCATATCAGAATCACTGTGTTGGACCTACTTTAATGTTCCCTGTCATCTTTCGAAATAATATTAGATGCATCAATGCTGAGTTTGTTTTTAATAACATTCCTGGAAATCGTAGCTCAGAAGACTGTTCTTAAGCTTGTGAAGAGATTGCATTTTAAGGTTACAAGGGCAGTCCTTCAGTTGACTACTTTAATGGGATGTTCAACTGTTCAAACAGAGCCGCCCTGCTAAAATTAAACCTTTTGTGTTCACCAGTGAATTTATCCTGTTTCAGAGATACTGCTTTCTGTTCCTACTAATTGCTGTTGCCCGGGAGAATCGACAAGATATCACTCAGGACTCAAATGGTGCAATGTGTGACCTTTAAATCCCATCAGTCCTTACGAAATCTAGGAAAGTAGAATTCTGATGGTCAGAAAGATCCACCAAAAAACCCTGCAAAAGATCTGGAAAGTAATATTGGAAGAATAAGCGGCACAAGACCTTCTGTGCAGTGTTTGATTCCACTGTATTCCCCATAACTTGTGTAAGACTGGATGTTCTTCATTAAAGAGAAGACACCACAGCAGCATCTGCAGCTGGACCTGGGGAGCCAACCTCCATCTCAGAGTGCCCAATCAGCATAGTTCAATGTCATAACAAAGCTTCTACGCAAAGACCTGCTGCCTGTGATGTGGGTGATTTATATGTTCTTGAGAAACCAATGACAAGCTCATTATGCATGTTAAATTCTGCTATCATCTTACTTAAAACTTGCACAGAACAGAAACAATAATCCCATTAATCAAATCAAATGTTTAGTCAAGCAGCCGAGAGCGTAAGTGGACACAGAAGAAAGGAAACAGGAAATGGGCGGATGAAGAGGCCTTCCAGTGGCTCAACCAGTCAAAGGGCTCTGGGGTTCAGGGGTCAGGGGTCAGGGGTCGGCCTGGGTGATGCCACCAGACAGTGACATCCTGGATGCCTGAAATGACTGTGCAAAACTGGTTGGGTGCAACTTGGGTATAAGTTGACATTGCAGGAGCTGGAGTGGCCAAAACTGCAACTCCTGTCACCCGTTTGCATCTGCAGATGGGTATATACTGTAATTACATTATTGTGAATACTAAATTAAAAAATTGAGAGCCCTTTAGAGATGCCTTTAGGTGTCACATTGATGCTTTTCCAAGTACTGCCTTCAAAACAGCCCTAAACATTCAACAAGAACTTCGGAGACAATACAGCACTGATAAAAGCAGAACCATGCTCACCCTACAGCAATTTCATCTATTTTTCAGGATAGAACTGCTCTCAATCCTCAAACACGCAGGCAAACACAAAAACAAATCCCATTTAATGTCATTATCGTAGTTTGGACAAAGCTCTGAGAGCTGGACAGTGAAAGCAGTGGTACAAAGAGAGAGTGACCTAAGTTCCTTTCCGTGAGCACACATTTCTCCAGCTGAAACATCCAGGGTCTTTCATTTTTGCTTCAAAGGTCAGCTGTCAGCAAGAATATAGCAGATAATAGGTGAACAAAACATGAAATAAAATGGTCAACACCATAGTGCACGATAATTGCCCCTGGCAACATTCCGCATTTCCCTGACCCAATTTTTGGAACATGGATTTAAAATGTGCCTAGTTTTGGCCCACAGAACTCAGAGTTAACCCCCACCTGACAGACCAACCACAGACTTAAGATCTGAACCCACCACTAACCACTAACAGCCTGTACAGGTATTGTATAGCATTGAATATTCCACCACACCCCTGAAAAGATCGGCAAGTACATAAATACATCAGCCCAATGCAAAATTGTTTGCAGCAACATTAGTAGGATTGTAATTACAGCTGTGCACCTGCACCTTTACACTGTAATAGTAATCAATGCTCACTGTGTGAGGGATAAAGTGGCAGCACTACTCTCAGAGGTCTTTTTATAAGTTTTATTTATTCTGTGTTTCAGTCTTTATAAATACATTTGGCCTCGGTCAACTTGTTTGCTCAGTGACCTTTTACAAGCTGTAAAATCCAATGGCGACCCTGGTTTAGTCTAGGAGCCCAAGTCTCACTGGAGAGTGGCTTGCGCGTTATGGCAGTACATTAATCAAATTCCCCCGGTTCTCTGCCGTTCTTGCAAATGGGCTGACAGCCTCTTAAAATTCACACAATCAACAAGACATAAATGTCAGTACAGGACACGGCAACAAGAGTGTTTCGGTTAAATTTCTCCTGTGTTATTTGAAGTTCTCTGTAGTCGCGTCAGCTCTGCGCCCGCTAATAGGATAACCGAACAAAATGCTCGCTTTTGTTCCTAACTCGGAAACTGTAGTGCTGCTAAAAAAAAAAAAGCCTTGTCTTGCATTAAGAGAAATGTCAGACCAGTCAAAACAAATGGCTCGCAATCCGTGTGAGAAATCCTGCCTCTGCTTTGCGCTCCTTTCCATCCCACTCAGTATCTCGGTATGAGCTCTCTCTTGTTTTTTTTTGTTTTGTTTTTTTGTGGTAATGGCAAACAGGGGCACTGATAAAGGAAATACGGAACTTATTTTGGTCTCAGGCTAAAAAAAAATAATAAGAAAAGGTTTTTACACAAATTGGCCTTCTCTGCGACGTTGATATGAGGTGAGACAGGTCAGTGTCTTGGATTGAATTTTGCGGTTTTAACGATATATTGTACAGGCTAAGGCAGCAGCGGAACTGTACGCTCCCAGCCCCGAACTGGAGTTTATTGGATTCCTCGTTCGATTTTAAAGAGTTCTCCTTGTGGGGGTCGATTGCCTTCTGCGATGGCGAGTGTGTTGGTTACAGAGGGGAAAAAAGATGGGAAAAAAATCAATACTCTGAATTCTACAGCACGGAAGGCAGAACATAATGCACTGTGTCCCAGCTTGGCCATTATATTTTCTATTGCTTTCACTGGAAAATAAATCGAGCAGCCTCTCATATCATCAGATACCATAAAATCAGAGAGAAAGACAGAAACAGGGAGAGGGATAGGCAGCTGAAGAATTGCCTTTTTTCTCTTTCATTTTAAACAAAGAAAAAAAAGTTTCCAACGCTTTTGAAAGCATCCTGTCTTGCTGTGTTCAGTATGTGGCGTCTTTAATTTATCTGGATCGACGATGGCTGCGGCGACATCGGGCAGCCACAGCGAAATTGTGCCATGCACTGTGTGCTGTACAGTATGTCCTGACTGAAGGGGACAGCATTACAAAATAAATAAAACTGCATCTCAGAATTCTGATTTTATAATAGAGAGAGACTCTGCTTATGAATACTGTTTAAAAAAAAAGTCCCGTGGGGCTCAGGGGGCTTAGTTCTATGAGCCAGATGTCGCAGACGGCCGTGCAGCTAGAAGGAACTATTCTCATGGGCGGAGTATCCGTGACATTGTAATTCCCACCTGCGTCTGCTAATCATAGATCGATCACCTATTGAAAGCTGTTTAGAAAACAGAGGAGCTTCAGGCGCAGCTGTTCAAACTCGGGAGCGGGCACAGAAAGAAGTTAAGTAAAACTATAAACAAGCAAGTCGATCGATTCTTCAGGGCATCAATTAGAACTGGTGAATTAGAGCAAGGCTTCAGGGAAAAGGCGAACGGACGCTGCGTTGCCCCAGAACCAGGGCTGGGAGTCGTGGGGTTGTAAGAGCAGCAAGCTGGCTGTTCTGCACTAGTTTATGAAATGTAACAAATAGCGACTATACTTATTTGTCATCTTCTAAAGCACAAGAAGGATCACTTGTTATAGCAAGGGTCAATACTTTCTTCTGCATCTGCAGATGCCCTAATACATACAGTACTGTATAGACATAAGCCTGGTTCATTAACTATGGCTGCACTACTGTCGCTGGGGAGAAGCGAAGCAAAACAAGCCATTCGTTTCCTCTGTACATAATGGGGTTCAATGGCAGGCCATAATTTTCTTTCATTAAGGTCGTTATGATTTAACTGAGTAGGATGGTAAGCTCATTGCACCGCTATGCTGTCCCGCATCCATCACGCCAGGGTAGACATAATTGCACATGGCATGAAGGAAATATCGCGTGGTCTCAGATTGCCTGCTCCTTCCTAAATGCAAGCCGTCACCCGACGCCACTTAGACTAAGCGCACGGTGAGATTCATGGCATGGGGGAGGTGTTTTGATCACAAGCAGATCTTTGGTACTCTACGAGAGCATCAGAGAAAACTGAACCTTCAGGCTTGTTTGCACTTGTACTTAAAAGTGCATCAATCCTGAGGACAGGTGTTGGAGGATAAAATAAAACTGATATTTCAGATTTGCTGAGGAAGAAGTTCAGAACCTGGAACCAGGCAGACAATCAGATAGCAAGACGTAAGGATGCAATTTTGATTTCAAGCGTCCAGGAGCTCCATCTAGGCTTCTAGGAATGTGGGTCCAATCATTGCAGATTTACACTGCCCATAACGGGCAAAGACCTGGCACTGGAGGATGGCTTACTAATGAGAAGATCTGAGTGTCAGATTCTTGGAGGCAGAGCGTGACCCCAGAATTGAGGTTTACTCTCCGTCTGGAGTCAGACTCTCCTGATGTCCTGGTGAAAATGCCGTAGTGGGTGTGTGCATTGCAGAAGCGCCTGTCAAGGGGAGTCACTCGTGACCTGGCTTTTAAAGAAATGCAAAGCGCAAACCCCTGTGGACTCTTGTTCTTGTCCGCGCCTGGGCAGAGCATATTTTTAATTGCAAACCAATGTCTGCCAGGCAGGACCCCAAATAATTCACATCACTTTTCCACCTGCATGCTCCACAGCTCGTGCTATGTTCTTTTCACCAGCCGCCCCCTTGTGTAAAACTCTCCATTTCACGGCTTTATCCTACAGCACCTTTCTTACACATGGGTTCAGGAATGGCGGATGAAAACTAAGATCTAAAATTGGGTATTCAGTGGCTTCCCACCCTCTGGAGTCATGTACAATCATACCTCGGAACATCAGTGCCTGGTAACCATGGTTTCCGGCTCACTCCCGTTGTTGTTTGTGGAGAAGAAGGCTTATTATTGAATCTGCTTTACAATAACACAGCAAACCGCTTGACAAAACGCAGGATGTGTCACCCATCTGTGAAAAGGGAAGATGAAAGCCTGGCGTTTGCCCTTTGGGCCCTGTTGAACAATTAATCCAATCTGCAATTGCCAAGCTAACACATTTTCATCACAGCTAACAATCGCCGAGCAGGCTGCCTGCCTACAGTTTTTCTGTTCATTGTAAATAAGTTGGAAATGTTTTGAGTTCCTAGCTCTGGCCACCACGATCAGTATCTGAACCTTTTCATAACATTAGAAATGTTACTTAAAAGTGACCCAAATGCACACCAAAGAGAGGTCTGTGTATACTTTCTGTAAATCGTTTCTACAGGTGCATATCTGCACAGGAAAAAAAACAGAACCATTCCATTTGCTCATTCACTTTCTTTTCCTCCCTGTTCCTTTTGCAAAACACACTGGTCCATCACATTAATTTTATCCTGCTTTTGGGATTCCAATCCCAAAATCCCACTAGCCTGGGTGCTATGAGGGCACAGACCAGGCTAAAATCAGATTTGAGGACAATAAATGTTACACTTCCATGATGACTTTCCAAACTATTAAAATTAGCACCCCCCCCACACTCACACACACACAACTCCTCAAAACACTCACTCTTCTCTTACAGAGAGAGTCACTACAAACATGTTGCTCCCCAGACAATTATAACTTCAAACTAAGAACGTCCTGTGAAGACAAAGTTTTTTGCATTTTAATTGTGAAGATCCTTGCTTGACTGGCACCCAGACTGTCACGTATCTGTCAATTGCATTTGTTAAAAATAGAATACAAAGGAATTACAAGGAAAATTTAAAAAGAAAACTAGTCACACATTACTAAACTCCTTTAAAGTACTTGCAGCTAGTGAGCTTTGTATGCTTTACAGTAAAAAAAGAAAACTTCAAATGCCACAGAGTTAATTTTCTAAACCATTTCTTCAAAAACATCCTAAACATCCATTTTTTTCAAAGAGTGAATGATCATTTAAAGTTCAGACGAGCTCATGCTTGAAAGTAACTGCTAAAAGACTGAATGCAGATATCCTTTTTATTACTGTTGATGTCTCCTTCCTCCTGATGTTATTGAAAGATTGATGTCGACAACGTGCGTGGTGCGTCACCTGTGAACCGAACCAGTTTCTTCTGAGTACTTTTCCATATCATCACCAGCAATAATGGCTGTCCCAGTGCGATCCAACATTAATTTTCATGATTAAATGTGCTCATGTTAACACAGAAATAAAAATATCGGCTTCAGTTCAACATACCCAGCAGGGTACACAGATAACGTCAGTGTGGTATCAGACTTTACAATACATTACCTTCTAAACTGAACACTGTTTACGTCACAAAGTGACCAAAGAGTGACCAAAGTTGGGGGTGGGCCAGCAGCTTGGGTACTATACTGACAATACTTAAGTATAATATAATACTATATTTAAATTTGCATACAGTGGCCAATGCTGTTGTCAAGCTGGTGTGTCAACTTGCTTCTTTGTTCTTTGAGCTTCCCTGCAACCAGTGGGGCAAGTCCCAATCAACAAAGATTAACCAGCACACTGGTTGCCTGGACGCCTGTCAATCACCACACATGGGATTGTGGGACAGGTCTAACTAGGCCCCAGACTGGGAGGCGGCTGTGGAACAGGGGCAGAATGGACAATGCATCACTACAGCTGTCTACCTGCATACAGTCAGTTCATTAATTATCCCAAAGCTGTGAGCTCTGCAAACACCCAAGGCACCATCAAAGACAAAAGTCAGGAGGACTCACTAAGAGAAGAGTCCGGGGGACACAGATTGCACCACTGGAGCAGGAGAGGAAGGCTCTGCCATCATCTACCCCCCCCTCCGTCCCTGTGCTGGATTTGTAGAAACAGGGGTGATGGGTGGGGGAGCTCAACAGACTCTTTCTGGGAATGCCTTGACTGGAGAGAAGGTCTCGGCAGAACCTAAGGACCATGCAGAGTTTCTTCTTCTCCTGGTGAAAGGAGGGATGTCAGGGCACCTGCCAGAGCTATTTCATGACAGCGGTGCCATTGGACTCTTTATTTTCTGTCTTTGGTTGCGTTACTGGGGAGCCAGCGGTTCATGTGTTGGTTTTTGTGTGTGTACGCCCTTGGTGGAGGCTGTTCTTCTTGTGCTCCTAACAGGGGTAGACAGCGATGACTGATGGTGCTTTTTAGAGGAATAACAAACTAAAATTACATAGGACAGCTGTCTTGTCTGGTCCGGGAGAAACAAAGAACCTGTCTTGGGACAGAAGGGTCCTAGCGACCTTAAATATGCTTACTGTAGGTGGTGTAGTCAGCTGAAAGTTCAAAGTTCCTGAAAAGTTGTCATGACATTATATTTACCCAACAGAAGGACACTAATTAATAAGTGTCATAATTGCCTGACCAAACAAATTGGCCGTTCTATCGTATCACTAATGTTTATTTTCACAAAAACACACTGTCATATTCCCAGTGACAGATGGATCCCAGGAGAGGAGGACAAAGAACGTGCCATGGCTGTCCAAATTCTGGACCAAATCAGAATTTTCTTATTGTTTGACTTTACATCCAGTCCTCCTCATCCTTCTGGGTTATCCAGAGGATGCATTTCATGTTTCTGGGACGAGGTGCCAGCTATATCAGGAGGAAGGTTACATAAATCTCCATTAGATGGTGTCCCAGTCTGGCAGAGGGACCTGTGTGTAATGGCGAAGTGGGAGCTGGCAGAGAACGAAGAGACTGCTGCCAGCTGGCAGGTCACGCGAGGTCACAGACGACAATCCCCTGGCACAGCAAAGTGCAACATCTCAGCCCTGCGTGTCACAAGCGAAGGGGCTTGGGGGAGGAGGAGACCTCCGACACTCATATTTCAGATGATCATGGACGCAACTGGATTTTCTGCACTTAACAGCCTTCATGTCGTCCATGAGCAGGAACCATAATTTAAATGTTCACAAAACGACAACAACACATTCAATAACATGGGGCAACCATTGGTTAAATCAGAAGCTGTTGCACTGAAAACTGTGAAAAAAGATCACCAAAAATCAACTAAAATATATACTGTACATGTAAGTATAAAAAATTTAAATGACAGCCCCATGCTATTTCACACAATCGTTCTGAAAATGATGACAGTCTTCTCGCTCTGAATTCCTCAACACTCTGCCAGACACCTGCCTGTAATTGGAAATACCTGGCCTTCAGAACAAATACAGCCTTCCCCTATGTCTACCGCGAAGTGTGTAGCAGTCCATCCTCAGATCCAATTAAATTTCCGTGAAGACTGGATCCAAGTAAATAAATCGTAAATCAGGTCGCAGTGTGAGTCACACACCACGTCACCTACGCGGAGAGCAATGATTATTCACCGGTTTGATTATACGGTTGCTGAATTAGTTTTTCGTGCTACTACACTAAGAGATGTAGGCAGATGCTCAGCGCTACTGATTTGAAAGCAGACATGCATGAAAAAGACAAAAGTAAAAGAACACGAACGGTTTCCATTATAAATGATAAAACACAGAATGTAGAGTACATGTATAAAGAAACATAGGGTTTCCTATCAAGCACTTAGAGATTGCTTTTAAATGCTACATAAAGTTTGTTAAACATGTTAATGGCAGCTTTGAAAGTATTTAAATGCGGAGAAGTTCATGCAGTTCATTACATGGGTGTTGTTACATACATTATAAAGGGCCATAAATTCAAGCAGCTTGGAGATGCATTACTTTTAAAATAAGATTAATTATATATTCCATAATCATGAACATTAAAAGCTGGCATTAATCTTTCACAGTGCTCTCCTCCCAAGGCTTGCATTGAATAGGGCAAACGGTATAGCACAAAGGCTTGCAGAGTTCTGGAACAAGCTACTTAGAAAATGTTGTTGAATCCGATCCCCTGGCTTCTCTCAAGAAACGGCTGACAAAAGCCTCAGATCAATCAGCCACTGCAAAACCAATTCAGCTAGAATACGGTTTAGTGGCCTCCTCTCACTTGTAACTGTTCTTATTTTCTTACGCTCTTCTGGAACACAGAGTGCTGTGGGTGAGTTGGGGGAGTCATACAGAGAACACAGAATGACCCCTCTGATAAAAAAAACATTTAGAGATGGTGTCTGCCTGCACTGCAGTCCTCACACAGGGCAGAGTGGTGGCACTTTGGCTAAGGATCTGCGCCTGTGGCTGGAAAGTTTCCGGTTCAAATCCTGTGGCTGGCAGAGAAATCCTACTCCGTTGGGCTCCTGAGCAAGGCCCTTAACTCTAGCTACTCCATGGGCACCGTAATAAATGGCTAACCTGGTGCTCTGACCCCAATTTTTTTTCCCTGTCTGTGTGTCTCATGCAGAGCCAGCTGGGGTATGCGAAAAGACAAATTCCTAATGCAAGAAATTGTATCTGGCCAATAAAGTGATCTCATCTCGTGCTTATATGAAAGTGGCATAGGCACATATATGCTGAGTCCCAGGCATGCTGCTCTTCGTGACCTCAATGGAGCCTGTAACCAAGGATTTCTATCACGATTGCAATTCACGGAGAGATGGGAGAGGCTCTAGCTGCATTATTGCCCCAGATTATTGCCCCTGTATTGCCCCTGTATTGAAGGTCTTGGCTATTTGGTGTCTGGCCTCAGTAAGTTTGAATCTAATTTAGGATGCTGTGCTTTGTCCCCTTATCGCGCACATCACTCTTCTGTTTATTCAGGAGAAGGACAGCTCCAGGAGCATTGCAGTCATTGCAGGTTTGATGTTAATGACCTTATTGAACTAACTGTTTGGACTCCAAGTCAAATCATTGTTTTCTAGGACTCATCAGTTGCAGACTGAAAATAACCCTTCAAACCTCAGGCCTCCGGGACTGAAGATGGCCTGACCTAAAGTCCCTGTTTTAATAACTACAGCCTAGCCCCACCCCCCAGCTCCAGTAGCAGACAGCGACTGCTGATCATACAATGCCTAAAATCTAAAACACTGACCCTATGTCCTTGTAACATCCCTTCTGGTTTAAAGGGATTTATAGCTACTGCTACCAATAGGGCATGTACAGTACATTCACTTTTCAGGAATTCTAGGGTACAACTAATAATGTCTATGCATATATATAAATCTATAAAGGATACCTAAAAACAAACCTAAAATGTTAAGGAGACCTTTTTCTCTTTCTTCAGTTTCTCGATGGTCCTCATGTTCATTTGTGCCCGTTCCCATGGAGGTGACGTGAGTTTCAACACAGCAGCACATTCCTGGGAGCCAGCCACTCTTGCAGAAACAGCAGGGATTTTTCAAAAGAAAAAGAAAATGTATTGGCTGGATTGAGGAGTTTCTGCTTTGGGCAGAGGGGTCAGTAAGGAGGGGTGGCGGGAGCAGGGTGTCTCTTGAACTTGCTCATTTCCTCCGGATCAAAGAGCGCCGATCCCCCCTCCGTGTGTTCAGCCAGGCCTTTGTTAAAAACAGAAAAGGGGAAGACCAGCGTGGGGCCCAGGCTGGCGATGGAGAAAGATGAATAAAAACTGAAAACCTTGCTTGATTTTGGCTCAAGTCAGCCACACTCCACAGCAGCGCATGTACTGTATACTGGGCTTTCGTTCCTGCTTCATGCTGTCACTTACTGCCACCTCACCACCCCCCACCCAGCCCCCACCCCTTCCAGTCTAGCTGCAGCTATGGAGACAGGGCCGGGCTAACAGATGGAGGTGTCACAGGATTTTTGATAGAACAAGGTCCGTGGCAGAGTGTGAGCCTTATTTGCATGTCCCCGAAACGAGCTGTGTCTGCTAGGATGACAAGTGCGTCGTGCTGCCCATGGCTCGCCAGCCGGAGCCGAAGGGGAGGCGGCTGAGCTCTGGGGGGTGGGGGGGGGTCATGTGACGAGCGAGACGCTAATTGATTCCAGCAAAGCCGCCACATTGTTAAGGGACGGGACTCGAGGTGTGTCTTTTCTGACATTTCACCGTCGGGATGCTGAGTGGATAGGACATCGGTCTCTCAGAACCTGCCGTCAGGGCTCTGGAGCGACACTGCCTGCGGGCCAATCTCCTGGTCTCGCCATGCGAAAACTAAAGGCCGCAGAAGCGAAACTGCGGTTCTTCGTCTGCAGCATTTTGGCCAGCAGCTGTATCACCCTGCAGCTCACAGCTGGCAGCCCACTGAAGCTCAGCAGGTGTGAGCCTGGTCAGTACCTGGAGGCGGGACTCATGGGAAAGCTAAGGTTGCTGCTGGAAGAGGTCTTATTAGTGGGGCCAGAAGGGGGTGCTCACCCTGTGGTCTATGTGGGTCCTACTGCCCCAGTATAGTGACGGGGACAATACACTGTAAAAAGGTGGCGTCCTCCAGATGAGACGTAAAACCAAGGTCCTGACTCTCTGTGGTCAAAAATCCCAGGGCGTTTCTTGAAGTAGGAGTGTTACAACGGTATTATGGCCAAATTTCCCATGGGCCTTTACCAATCATGGCCTCCTAATAATCCCCATCTCTGAACTGATGTCATCACTCTGTTCTCCACTCCACTGAGAGCCTGTGTGTGGGGAGCAGACTAGCGCACTATGGCTGCTGTTGCATCACCCAACTGTGTGCTGCACACTGGTGGTGGTGGAGGGGAGTTATTATTATTACTTTTATCATTTTGAAAAGCGGTTTACCCTTGATTCAGATAGTCAAATGGGGCACTCAAAATCTCTGCCAGGCCAGGCTTTTGAGCACTGGGATCTCCAGTTCCAGTTAGCAGGTATGTGCTTCTGTACGTGTATCTCACTGCTCCTGACTGTCTCAGCAGTGGGGCATAGTCCTAGTGGGTCGAAATCTAGGGTAAAACACAAGCTTACTTCTCAGAGTTCATGAGCAGCTGATCACATATGGTCACATGCTCACAGTTTCACCTGCCATCATAAATACCTATTTCTGGTTTCCAAACCTGGGCTTTTCTTTGAGCTCACAGAGTATTGAACTATACCTAATAATAGTGATTATTAAACTATACTTGCCAGTGATTACCTCTTCTAATTTCAGTGACTAAATCACTCATCCTGGCGAAGTGACATCTTTAATGCACAGGGCCGCAGGACTCCTCACTGCAGACGCCTCACTAGTGTTCGCCCTTGAGCTGACACTGGACCAACTGAGGCACTGAGCTCCCTTTATTCCAAGCAGGCTTTGATTGGGATGCGCAGAAGTAGGCCCTTATGTCTCTGCCCAGCTGTCCGGACACACAGCTTTCACCCTAGCATGGCTCTGAGCCCAGTGCAGAGTCCCCCCGTTACTCTGCACTCCCGCATCAGCCTCTAATTAAGAGCATTAACATACACTGACAGGTTCGCAGTGACTCTGGGGCAGGCACTGAGGGCAGAGCAGGTAAAAGCCAGGCTGCACATCATTAGGTAGTACGATTCCGACTTGTGGAGGCCCCTGAAGGCAAAATCTAATTTACTGACATTAAACTTTCGCGGTGAAACCGTTCCAGTTTTTCCTGACAGGTGGATCTTAAGGTATAATAATTGCATGGTTGGGGAGCGGAGCAGAAAGGACAGATAATGGGCACCTTTGTTATGCACACATCTCCAAACAGGGGCAAGCCACAGGCGATTGCCACTTAGGGAAACAGGTTTATCCTCAGTGGGTTCTGAGTCTCTGGTTCGTTACTGTACCCATGCTCAAGCACTAGGGAATGACACAGTAGCTGCAGTAGGAGTTTTGAAAAAGATAATACCAGCTTTTGACTTATACTTAATGAAGATGGTCCTTCTTGGCTTGCTATTGAACTCTCTCCAGTGGTACACTGTTTTGTTTTATCACTCTCTATCTCTATCAACATTACAATCTCATTTCCCTCCCATTTTACACCTGTCTTCAAGCCTCGGTTTCATACTCTGAGTCGGTCTAATCATTTTTAGAACAAGTGTTTCCTGCCCCACCCCCACTCTGTCTCTTACCCCACTGTCCTGTCAATCTCCCCATTTCTTACAGAGACACAAAACCTCCTCTCCTCTCTTCTCCTCCCCCCTCCTCGGCTCTCCTCTCCCCACCGTCTCTGGGCTTGGCAGGCTCCTCGTTTTACGGTCTTACTTAGGTCTCGAATGTCAGGCTCGTCTCCAACCCTGCTCTGCTCTGCCTGTTGCCGTACAGCTCCACCTGCTCTGCTTGTTTGACCACAGCGGCTGCTGGAAGCTCATTTTCCAGACATGAAGAGTTACCCCTGTCCCGTTCAAATTGCATTCCAAGAACGGCCGAACTCCTCCAAACTCCACTTCAATCAGCGAAGCCCTTGCAGAAATCCTCATCCAGGGCATTTATACCCTTATCTCTTTATTGTGGGCTGCCCTTTTTTTCCTGTCCTCCTGTCTCTCACACACTCATGCTCTCCTCTACGAAATTGAAACTTATCTGGTATTCTGAGTGGCTCTCGAAGCCAGTGATGAGTTGAGAAAGGGTGCGCTGGGCTGTGCTATAATGCCAGATGAGCTGTTGAGCTCCAAGAGCTGCTTGCTTCCAGGAGCATTTGAATAATCAGCCTGATTTCTTAATCACGCCGCCCCTCTCGGAGTGTTTAGAGTCTCCAGTTAATAAGCAGCCTGCTCAAATTTAAACGTTAGCCGCAGTCAACATCGTCAGTCGTCAGGAAGACACAGGGGACAAGGAGATGGAGCTGGGTTTCAGATCAGGGAGGAGGGAAGACCGTTTGCTATATTGCTATTTTCATCCCCACAGCCAACAAGGAGAGACCGATCAGAACTACTGTCCGACTTGATTTGAATGATTTGAATCAACAAGAAGATACTAATGGGTGTCAGGGTGGTCAACACTGCTGCCTCGTAGCGCTGGGGCCGTGGTGCTGACCTGGGGTGCTGTCAGAAAGGTGTTTGTACTGTATGTTCTCCCCGTGTTCTTGTGGGTTTCCCCTGGCTGCTCCCACACTTTAAAGACATACTGTACAGGCTGGTTCACTGGCTTCTGGGACCCTTCTTGGCCCTGGTGTGAGTGTGTCTGTGTCTGTATCTGTGTGTCTGCCGTGTGATGGACTGTGACAGGCCAGGATAGACTTCGCTCTCTCCTACAACCCCAATTTGGAAGAGCAGTCAGAAAATGAATGGGTGGAAGGAGATATTGATTAGACAGACGTGGGCTTATGCTTTAAATGCTGAATAAAAACATTTTTTAAAACTAGAAATGAATGTAAAGATATGTTAGACCATGAAAAAGCAGTTACATTTTTGTTTTTCCTCTCATCACGCCGGCTACTAATATCTACTAATATTAGTAGGAGCTTTCTATTGACACAACTTTTCTTCACTTCAAACTGCCCGCTGTGTGCTTGCAACCACACTGTTATGAACTCTAATCCTTTCCCTGTGCCCAATTATTAATTATTAAGTTTCTAATGCCTACTGTAACACCCTGTGGATGCAGATGGTTGAGGCAGTGTGCTTCTCTCCAAGCTGGATAAAGTAGAAAGAAAGAAGAGAATGAGGGTCCTTGGTCAGGGGTACAAGAGTAGTGCCCCACCTAATTCCTTACACTTCTATAGCGCTTTTCTGGACACTCTACTCAAAGCGCTTTACAGGTAATGGGGACTCCCCTCCACCACCACCAGTGTGCAGCCCCACCTGGATGATGTGACAGCAGCCAGAGCGCGCCAGTACACCCCCCACTCATCTTTTGGTAAAGACTCAACACCCTTGCTTTAGCGCTGATGGCTGGGGTTTGAATTCTCACTAGGGAACTGTCCGGCCCAGGACCGTTTCTGTGCTCATTCTTAAATTTCCTGGATTACACAGCAATGGCGTCTCGCTAGCATCATCCTAACAAGGATGTGTTTGCCTCTTTTTACTGCAGTATGACCCAGTATTTCCCAATCCACAAATGATCCTCACCCCCCTGATCTCAACACTCTAGCAGTGTGGGACCCGTCCACAGGCACACCCAAGTCACATTAAATGATGGGACTACAAATGCTCAGCGAAAAGGTCTTTTTTCAGTGTTGGCTGCACTTCAGCAACATGCCTGCGTACCCAGGGTGGGTGTCTATACATTCACAACAAGGCCAAGCACAAAACTCAGCTTGCCAATAACGTTTTTTTTCAATATTTTTTTTTTTTTTTACAGGTCAATCCTTCTCCTGACCTATGAATCCTCTGCCTTAACCCCGGTATTGACTGCATCTTTTGTTATTTAGGATAGGGGACATTCTGAAATAGGGAGCATGTTGTTTTCACAAAAAAAAGACAAAAAATCAATAAGATGAATTCAATATTTTTGTATAGTGTGCTATTGTTAGAATATATACTACTCTGCTATAGTTATATGTTATGGGTAGAATTCCAACATTTTCTAGTACAATAACTGGGAAAAAAATTGAATTATAGTTGTCAGTTCATCTTGTAGGTCTCAAATAGACTGTGAGACTGAAAGAAGGATGATAGATTTAAAAATTATAAACTGATAATGAGGTTATGATGTGTTAAAGCCAAAGGAGTGAAAATAAAAGGTACTGCCATGGAAAACTTGTACCCAGAACTTCATCCACTATTCAAATACACCATCAGTACACAGCAACTAAGGCACAGAAGATGCAACTGGTCACCCTGAAGACTGAGCTGTAGCTAACGGTTGCACCCCAAGCAAGTGATTAAATAAGTCCCCCCCGTGACCTGGCTAGAGAGCCAGAAAAAAAAAAAAACAAACAAAATGTGCACGAGGTGTGTCTGCGCTGAGCTCGCTTGTACTGTCAGAGTGGCCGTAACACTAGAGGCTGGTGTGGTTGGTCATCACGGTTTGCTTACACAACCCTCTGGCCAGAAGAGCGATGGCATCACTCCTCTGCTTTAAGCAGCGTGTACTGTACAGTCAGTTTGTCTTCGTTACACAGGCTCTTCAGTCCAGATCTAAGACACTTTTTTCATACGGCTAATGACCCTGAAATGAGGCTGTCTTGCCATACATCAATGTCACCGGTCCCTCTTCCAGACCCCCATGGGGTGGTAGACACACATTACAGCAGCAAGCTTGCATCTAGAAATCTCATTTTATACTGTACAGTATATACCTATCTGAATATAGTGTTTGTTTTAACGACAAGAAATGAGCACGTAACGCACTACAGTGAAGCTGGAACTACAGACTGATTGTTCTTGATTGTCCTAGTAATTGAAAACATCCCCCTGATATATGTGAATTTCTGTAGATGGATCGGTTATATACAACCGGCATATACAGCGCATATACAAGAAAATGTTTCATTATCAGGGTTTTCTTGTAACTTGCATACATTGTATGCGCTGCTCATACAATGAAACTCCTACTTTATTAGCAATTGATAAAAATGTTTAAAGAGGCTCAGTATAGTGAATGGCTGAAATACTTTAATACATTTGAAGAGTATGTAATGCTTTTTCTGTTTGTTACACCATTAATGACATGTTCACAGATTTCTAGACCACTGTAATGGAGATCAAAATTGTGTATGATGTGCTTTAGGGATTCATTCCTCTTGATTCTTTAATAATAATTATTCAATAATAAATAATGTTTTCGATTTTGATCACCCTACCTCTACTGCTTCGGAGCCTCCTTGGCATGGAATATTTTTCCCATTCTTTTGTAGTCTGCTTCTCTAAAATGACAAACCCTAATCTTATGTGCAAGTTTTAGAGATTTAAACTCTACAAATATATTACATTATAGACACAGCCTTCCAGTGGTTAAATTATATATCATATCTATTTCCTTAATTGTATGCTGGTTATTTGAAAAGACAAAGACAGCAAGAGCACCCCACCTACTGTAACACACACCTGTCAAGTGCCTTTACAAACTGGGCTTAATTAACTATCACAACCATAGTGATAGTTCAGCTTCTGGATCCCCCATCACAAAATCCCAGTGTTGCTTCAGTTCTCTCGCTTGTAGGTTCATTTGTCTGTAGTCCCACCCCTCCACACCTTCCATTCTTTCTGAAAAGACATGTATAGTAGTAGGAATTGCTAAAAAAGAAGTCACTTTAGTTCAATCTTTGCACAGCATTGAAATTCTGAACTCTTGACTCCCAAAGTGAAAATCCGATTAAAAAAAAAAAAGAATACAAAGAAAAGAGAGCATTGTACAGAAGCCATGTAAGATAAGGGAATTCTTAATTGGAAGCTTGCCGGTACTAGCAGAAGTATTCTGATGATTTATATTCATATCCTGTCTCCGAGTCTCAGATCCTCTTCGTTGCCTCATTCAACTCTCATCCTCCTGGGCTATGATGTAATCTGAACCCAATTACACACAAAGCTTGTAATACACTCAGCAGAGCTGTAAAAGAGTGTAACAATAAATGACTCGGTCAGGTCTCCTAGTGACTGCAGGCCAGAGGGATATCTGTCTTTGTTATCGATTAGGAGGAGGCCTGTGAAAGAAATGTATTTACCTATACCGAAGGTCACCTAGGCCTTAAGAGCTGGCATCTTCATTTATCCCCTAACACCTTCTGATGCAATTTATGTTAAATGTAATGGCACCCTGCCCCTATAACTTGGCTCCTGGTATAAAGTGTGTGGATGCCTGTACTGTTTGCTATCACTACACCCAGCCCAGTGCACTGCAGGCTTTTGGTGAGATAAAGGCTGTTATTGTGATGGCAGACTGAGGTGGAGGCTGGAAACTCTGGCCTCCCAGTGTGCCTGAATTAATCATTAGTGTTTAAAAAGGAACAGAGAATTTAAAGCGTTATACAGGACATTACTGCTTTATGTATAGATACCATTTATCAAATAGAAAGTCTTGCATTTCTCCTCGAATCTAGGGAAGAAGAATGAAACACCTAATGCATGGATGATGGCACTTTTTAAAGCATCTAAACGGCTTCTTTGATATTTAGCACAAGGTTCACAAATTGCATTTGCAATTACACATCATGTTATGTAATAATGAAAAGAAAACCCACAAAAAGAGCAATATAGTTGTCCTGCTTTTTTTGGTTCTTCTCGTCTCCAAGAGATGTTTTAATTTGCAGAAAACAAACTCTGAAAACGTAGAATATGTGTATGGTGGGAGGCATGAGGCATCTGATCTTTAACTGCACGGACAGTACAACCCAGGTCTGACCCGGCAGGCTTTGCAGGTCACCTTTAAATCACCAATTTTCAAAGACTTCGAATGGTGAATAATAATCCCTCGCATTTATACAGAGCTTTCTTTCCCAGAGCACCCCACAGAACTTTCTATTACTGTCTAGCCTGCCCACTGCAGAGCATTTCGCTGTGATCACTTCAGCAGGTGAGCTGTTAAATTAAGCAAGGGAGAGATCATCTGGAACCACAGTCTGTGCAGTCTTCAGCCCTCGAGGGCTAGTTCCCTAAGTGAGCAGATTACTTACTGACTTCATCAGTAACTTACAGATGTTCCCAGCCTTCAGAGACAGGTGTCCTGTGAGACCAACCCGAGGAGGGATCTTCAAGCCCAGGAAGGGAGATGCCTGCCTTACACTGCTGGTACAAGACAAAAAGGCAAGTGGCCGTGCTTGAGAGTGAAAGAGACATGTTGCTGTTTGGAGTTCCAGTTACTCTGTTTTCATACTACATTTCAACCTCTGCCCTTGTTATGTGACTTTGATTGCGCAGCAGTAATTGTTTTATTTTAGTTTGAACACTGCTTGTATAGATTTCACACCGTGTCCGTCTTCTCGGAAGAATATTGGCTTTGTCGGCTTATTGCTGAGAGCTGGAGGATTTTTCATGGTCAACGGCTCTGGTATCCCGTGACACTGCGTTACAAGCTACTGGTGGAAGCGCAAGGCAAGAGTCTGTCGCATGTCTCCAGTCGCTTACTTTTCTGAAATTAAAATCAACATGCACATTTACACGACACCCCTCAGAGTGCAGGGAAGATGCACGCCCCTTCTTTTTTAAATGTTTACCGCATCTACTGGCAGAGCCGTAAGCAAGGTTGAGTGCTCTCCGGCCGTTCTTAAACACTGAAGGTTTTAAGTGTCAGTCGGCTCCGCCAGTGTCATTCAAAACCCTTCTCGGACAGCCCCGTCTGGGAAACCGAATAATTATTTCAGGCACCGCTCAGTCTGGAAACATCCTGGTCTTTTCCAATTCCCTGCTCCATGACATGCCATCCGCTTCCAATCCCTTAATATTTTGTTGTGTCATCCAAATGGATTAGGGTGAGGAATTTATCAAAAACACTCTCCCCAAGGTCAAGGAGAGTATAGTGAAAAGGCAAAGTTGTTTTGTTTAGACCTGTCTTGTCCTCTTATTTCCTTCTTGCTCAATAACAAAAATGCTGCACCGAGCCTGAGTGGCTAAATGTATTTATGTACTGTATCTACTGTATGTAAGCTCTTCTCTGTATATTTTAATGGATTTTCCCCTTCTTTGTGTTTTTAAGCTTGATTTGAAAGGAATTTGGTTCCTATTGTGGAGAGGTTGGCGTTACACAAAAAGCTTCACTGTCTACAAATTGCAAATCAATAGCAATGATCCGCTGGACAAAAGGCTCTTTTTCTTGACAGTTGTGCCCTTCCGGAATACTGCACTCATAAAGGATGGCAGGGCTGTCGCAGATCTACTGTGGCCAGACTCACTGCCCGGGGCTCCAACACAGAACAGCAGCTTGTCTGAGTTTCTTTTCAGCTTGAGAAAATATTAGTTGAAGGCTTAGAGGTCACCAACAGTTGTGTTAGAAGCTATCCAGCCTACAGCTGTTGTTGTTTTGTTTTTAATTGTCCTGTCAAAAGTGATTGGTGACCTCCCCAACACTATTATTCAACCTTGCTTGACATTTTTGTTTCGTAAAGCAGTGCTACTCCTCTGCTTGAGCCAAATTAGTCAAATGGATGGTCTTATGGGGGAAATATTGACTGTTTTAATAGGGTCTCATAGCTGCTTTCCTCATCACCTTGCGGGTTTCGGTGGAAACCAAAGATACTGAACACACAAAACATACATTTAAAATAACAAAACCCTACTGGTTCCCAGAGATTGAGAGATTTGCTCTAAAATTTCATCGGAGAGCAGGCCATCATGGCCTGTCTGTTGGCGAACGTCACAGCTGAATGTCAGGCTCTCGTGAGGCCTGGTGACACTTCTTTGGTGTCAAGACCGAAGACAGAAGATTCAAACTGATAGACCCTAGGTGACTCACTGCGCCCTTAATTAAAGTGTGTCGTGATTCCTAAGGCAATAATACAACTGGAAAACCACTCAAGCTTGAGGGACAAGAGAGAAGAAGAATGCTCCCCGGGGGAGCTGTCTCTTGACAAACAGGCTGTGAGTGAGCCAGTTTTCAAGACACACTTTTGGACAGGTACGGAAAACCGGTCCCTTCACATACGACTGCCGGCCCGCTGGCCCAAGCTTTCCAGAAAATGGCTGCGGCACGGCCTGCTGAGGCCTGCACCTGGGGGACCCTGCACGGGGGAAAGAGAACACTCCAGTTTTCTCCAGGAAAAACCGGGAATGTAGTTGCCGAGCAGAAGCCTTGTTTTGCAGTTGTCGGAGTGCTGTGAAAAGCTCCTTTGTGCCTGCCTTTGATCATTTCCTTCATTAATTCCACAGCTCGAGCAAGAAGTGCAGGAGCCAAATCCCTTTCTTGTTTACTCCCCCCTCCCACCACCAGAATGAGACAAACACAAGCATTCTGAGCCTCTGTTAAATTAGGAAGATTTTAAGAGGCCCGGACAACCCAGGTCGATGCCGCGCTGTGCAAAATATTTTTTTATATTCAAGTCGAAAGCAATCCTTAAGAAAATGTTTTTTAAATGAACAGAATCTGTGCATGAATGCATATCTATATGTACTTTTTTTGAATGTATAAACCTGTAAATTTATGAACCTGTGTGCAACAGCCTTGGCCGTAAGAAAGAGGTGTTAAAAGAGAGTTCTGAGAGGGGTGGTGCCGTTTATTCAAAAGAGCACTCCTGAAATTTGTTTCAGCTGCAGATCCCCCCAAAGGCGCTCCCCAAATAGCGACACGCTGCATCCCCCCAATCCCCTGTTTTTTGGTGCCTCGTCCTGCGCTGGGATGTGCGCTTGTTGTCACCAGGGGCTGCACACGCCTGCTCTCAGCAACGGCCGGAGCTGGAGCTTGACCTCTGCTCACTCTCCCCTCCTCAGGGCTGCACTTTCCCCTCCTCTGTGCCAGGTCTCCTGGGCATGCCCAGGGGGCAGAGAGAGATCACCGATGCCAGGGAGCGAAGGGATGCCGAGAGCTTGCAAAGGGAAAAATACTGAAAATCAAAATCACTGAGACCTCCTCATCGTCCCCACACCCTTCCTCCTGTTTGAGTGTTTTCATAGAAAACCCTGAGTAAATAATGACAGAGCTGCATTAACATAACAGAGTGCATGAATACCATTTGATTCTATTGTCTTCAGAAACAGAGAGCAGTGGCTAGCACAATTATTCACTCTCTTTGGCATTCTTGCACATTTTGCTTACTTCACGGAATCAATTGAACTTTGTCAGACAATTGTCTGTTTTTTATTTATAATTAACTGAGAAGAAAAATTAGAGCTCTTCTTCTATTTGAAGAGTATTTTGTGTTGAGATGTATTTTGTGTTATGGTAAGAATTTCCATATAAATCCATTTTGATTCCATGATGTAAGAAAACAAAATCTGAAAGATGCCAAAGGGGGTGAATACTTTTTACAGCCACTGTAATATAATATTTAAGAAGTTTGCCATTGCACCCATAGTTAGTAAGTGAGAACTTGCGATTTGTAGTATGCTTGTTTGAAATATGCTTGTTTGTCACGAGGAAGTTCACATGCCTGCAGATTGAAAACAGTAAAAACACAACCAGCCCTGGGATTCGGATACCTGCTTTCTCCTGACGCTTGTCAGGTGCCTTTCTGTCAGTTAAGAGCTCCACAGGCAACATATAGCTGTCATACTCTGCATTTGGGTTCAGCGACTTTCAGACTTTTCTGACTTCTCGCCGCATAATGTATTCATAGCCCTGTCTATTTCACTAGACAGAGGCTCCGTTTACCATAAATGACGCAGGAACTTGGCACTCAGGCCTTATTCCTTACAAGAACTGCCTGGTACCAGGATTCTGTACTTGGGATTAAACAGGAAAAAAAAAAGGAACCAAAATTATTTTTTGTGTATTTGGTCACAGAGGAAAACAGGCTGCAGGTAAGAATGTCCTCAGGGCCATTTTAACTAGGGAATGGGAAAGCTATACGACATTAATTACCCCATAAATCACCACCATGTAGAAAAACAACCACCTAAATGTGTAGTTCGAAGGAGCTGTTGTTCTGCTGAGGGACCCTTCCTTCATTTAACATTCTGTAGCACTTCCTGCTCAAGTCTTGACCATGACAAAAGGAGAAAGCTAAAGAAAATTAATAAAAGAATAAGAGCCATACGGAGAGAAATGGCAGATTGAGGAAACATCATGATGGTCTCATATTGCTGACAGCAGCTTCCACAACCTGGGTGAGTGAGATTCTGATATTCAGGAACGCACAGTGCATTGTAATTCGGCTGGAGGCTTGGCAATTTACTGCAAACACAGCAGAATGGCCCTGTTATATTCTACATACTAATGATAGAGCCCCATGTTACTCGAAACGTAGTTTTAATGGGACGCCCAATGTAGCCTGCAATAACAACCTTCCAAAAAGCACATTCAATAGTTATCAACAAGGCAGCTTGTCTCCCAGCCTACAAATTGAGTTTCTTGCTGCAGATGTAAAAGAGGCAAAGGCAGACAAGGAGTTTATATCCACGCTCATAATTTCACAAGCACACTGTTGCACACTTAGGATTTGGCACCCTGCTTCTGAAACAAAGACTTTTGCTAATTGCTTAAGTGAAATGAATAGTTTAACTATAACGTAATTTTAAAAGGGATCTCTTTTTTAAGATTAAGGATGGCTTGTTCATTCTAGCACTGGTTTGCAAATTAATTTTAAGTTGCAAAGGGGAGCCAGGAATTGTGTGCACAACTGTTATACGGCTTCTGGATCTTCAGAGAGTTCATATACTAATTCCCTTCCCCTTCACCCAACAAAACAGCATTTCTGTGGGGCGTAAACATTTAATCTTATAAATGGGTTTCAAGCATTACTTGTTTAGTGCAAGCACAACGAAATATCACTGATTTATTTTTAAACAAAGATGTGAAGGTGACTTTCAGGACAGTGAGAAAAATCACCCAGGGGCGAAAAGAATTGTTCAGAAAAAAGGTTTTAGCCTGAAAGGGCCTTCAGCAGAAGAAGAACAATGTCTCTTAAAATCTTTCTAATTCTGTGCATTTTTACAGTTGTTTTCATCCCAAAGGACCCCGAAGTCATTGGAGGGGATCCACTTTTTTAGTGCTGCAAACATCTGATATACAGCTGCCAATCTGTGCCAACGAACAGCAAACCAGGTGGAGTGAAAGTGAAAATTGCTTCTTCAATCAAATTGATGGGAGATTTATGGAAGTCAGATTATACACTGTGGAATTTAATCAGGACACTGCTATTCATATGAGCAGTAACATGGGATCTCTTAATGACCAAGTAGTCTAGTTGTCTGGTTAACACCTTAGCAGTATGTCCTGCAGCACTGTGTCCAGTTACCATTCTGTGGAACTGGTTTTGAAATTCTCATCTAGAAAGAAGAGCACCACCTACTGGTCCACCCACACCAATTGCAGCAGCTTCCTTGTTTTCCTTCGAGTCTCCCATCCTAGTGATCAGGTTCAGCCTTGCGACTTGGCAAGTAATAATAGTCTTTGACAGTGTTTGTTATGCAAATGCATGTGGTTTAATCAGCTTTATCAAGTACAGAAGTCAAATTCAAAAGCGATGTACTGTACAGACCGCACAAGCCTGTCTTTGCTTTTGAACTGAAAAAACAACTCAGCTAAGCTCTGAGCTCCGAGAAGTCTAATTACAAAAAACTTTTTCAGTTTGTTAGTTGTTATTTTGTTTTTTCTTGTTTTTGTCCGCTTGTTGACATATGAGTGCTATAAAAGTCTTTATACCTCCTCCCCAATTTTGTGGAATAAAACAGATAAAATGGAACAGCCTACTGCAAGCCCACTGTGTAACAAACCAGCACATACACATCCCACCCCATGAATTTTAATGCGAATTACTGGCCCACAATCTCTTCACTGAGCATCTTTCCTTGGAGTTCTGTGTTGCTCGTAGTAGAAGCTACAACACTGCAGCTCTCAAATCTGTCAGCAAATTCTCCGGTGCTCATCTGAAATCACTGAGAAGACATCCACTGTAGAGATTCTTACAGGAATAATAAAAAAAAATATTTAAAATGTTTTATCTCGAATACTGATGCAACTTTTCTGCAGTATGCATTTTCTGGCAAATATTAATGATTTCTGACCAGAAGTAAACAAGGATATAAAGTATAGATTGACTATACAGTCCTAGGCAGAGTTCTTAGAAAAATCCAGAGTGGACCTTAAATATTAGAACAAGAAAGAGTTTCAAATGATCCAAATAAAAAATACGAGGTTTAATAAATATCTTGGGCTGCTCATTTGGAAGCAATATAATTTTTACAAGAGCTATTTATACTTTTCAGAACCAAAATATACATTTGGTTTTGCTGCCAGCATTTAGCAATGAAACAGGTTGCTAAACAGTGGTTTCAAGCAGACATGGAATAGGCCATTTTCAGCTGCTACTGAGCTCTACGTGCTGCAGGTTTTGTGTCCTCTGCACTTGATCTCGCCATCAGTGAAGCAGTTTTCCTGGGATTTCATTACTGGGAAGAAAAGTGAACCAAACACTTAAGCGACTACACAATGCAATGTTCAATATTAACAGACCCTTCCTTAAAATATCAAAACTAGATTTTAAGAAAAAGTATTTAAATTCGATCCATTTTCTATTTTCTTGGCTTATTATTAGAAAAATAATTAAACCTGTTATGGCTGAGAAACCCCTCACTGCAGGAGGGACCAATACATGAAGAATAACCAATCAATACAAAATACAGCCACCTCCCCATAACCCCATCAGTGCAAAAGGCTGTTGGAAAGGGCTGAACTAAGTTCCAGACATGACGAGACTGGTACAGTTCTTCAGGCTAAAGATTTTACAAACCCAGAACTACGTTTTTCATGGTGTCATTCACAATATCAGCGCAGAGTGTAAACCAGCCCCATGTGATGAGGAATAGGGGTAATGTTTATTTCACAAAAACTGGAATCCAGAATTCTAATACTTGTACCAATCCTCTCTAGCTCTGTCATGTGTGTTAATGTTGAATTGTAAAGACCTAGAGAGTTTCCTGGATTAAATCTTGTGGAACTTGAGACCAGTCGGTTGGTCATATTGGATGTCACTTTGAGGTTCTAATAACATCACAGAAAACATTAAAAATCAATAAGCTTCTAAATATGGAATAATTAAGAGCCATTTAGGCAGATGAAACTAAACTCCACCATTCCTTTTTTAAAAGCTTGTTTTTCTTTCATGTTTCCCAAAAGATTCTAGCTTCTTCCCAAAGGTAACATTGGTTATCAAGTACTGTAATTTGTGATTTGCATGGAGGGTCAGCGTATTTGCCATTCCTTCGCCTAATAAATAAAGCGAACAGATCTTTCTGGATAAAGTGTGTTTTGTGACGATGATGTGATCACAGTGATCACACAGGCACAGCTTCATCAGAGGTGATGAAGGGATAATGGTTCTAGTAAGGTCTGAGGGATCATCTAGCAGACAGATTGTCAATGAGAGAGATGCTCCAGCTTGTCTTTGAGATGGAGGATGTGACTAGTGGCTGGGTGGGGGATTTTTTATAAAACACCCCGGAGATCAATTGGTGGGGCTGAATTAAATGCCCAGAGATCAGTCTCCTTTCTGTACAGTGCCACGTTAGTAGAAGCCAGTAGTTCATCCATCAGTAAGGCGCAAAATAGACTGGGCCAGCTGTCATTACGCTGGAAAATGAAAACGTAGCACTTTTCCAAGAAACTAATACAAAACTGTTGAACAAGTGGACAAAGGGGAGGAGAATCTTTTCTCCCTATTTTTTTCCCAACGTCTCTTTCAAGGCTCAGCTCTTCTGAAGTGCCTGTTGTAGTCATCCTCATCTATCTGTCTGTACTTCTCTGCAGTCTGCTTGGATTAGATTGATAGAGCATTTCAATGCTCAGGCTGTGGCTCAGGCTTTTACTGGCAGTCTCCACATCTCCACAAAAGAAAAGCTTTGCTGTTAATTCTAGATAAGCTCTCCAGTGGAGGTAACTCCTCTTCCATGTAACCGTTAATAGACCTTTTTTTCTGTAGGCTGACAGGCATATAGAGACGTGAACAATATCAAAGACTTCCTAAAAACACACACACAAGAAAGAGAACCTAGCTTTTCCTGCACAGCCACGAGTAAGGAGCGTGCACCCTTGCCCCCATAAAAATGGCTGTAGTTTTTTTTTTTTAGACTTTTATTTTAATCTCACTTTTTAAGAAAAGGTGGACGCTCCTGTGCGCAGAGCAGGCGAGCTCCTCTGATGTTCAAGTGGAGGAACCCGGATCAAACATGCGGCATCTCCGAGCGTGTCGCGACTTCCCCCGACTTGCACGACGCGGATTTGAGCCGAGTAAGAGCCGAGTTCAGTGCAGGAAGATTAATGAGTGGGACTGCTTTATCAGTGAAGCAGCCTTCCTGCAGGGATTCTACACCGCCATTTGTTCTTATTTGCTGTAGAGTAAATGAAAACAAAGCGATGCACTGTAAACATACAGGTGAAGAAGCCACCGCTGCAGTGATTTCTGGTCGCCCCCCAGCCCTTTGCGAGAGTATCTGCACAGGAGACAGTTTGTGGGAGGCTCTCCTTTCCCGCATGAGCTGCTCACAGGCGTCTTTATTAACTTGGAGTTAAGTGGAACAAATTGGAGAAGGGGCCGCATAAATAGAAATAATTGGTGGTTCTATATTTTAATTTATTCAACAGCCAGGTAGAAAAATACGCTGCGAAATATTATTTATCGTGTAGTTTTTCTGCACTAAAATCTGTGGAACATTTGTTAAAAAACAAAACTGGCATACTGTATGGTATTAGATGATCAGTGTTAAGATGAAAGTGCAGAATTTAGTGCAGAATTAACCCAGAATTATATTTTTCAGCATACTTTTCTCCTTGGCTAATGTGAATACATTAAAACACAGAATCACCAATTATTTATCTTGATGCATCACCTTCTCCAGAAGTGTAACCTCCAAATTGACATGGGGTCAAATGTTGAAGAACATGTTCACCACTATTCATCACCCTGAAACCTGCCCTTTACGCACCATTTAACTCAAGCAGGCTCACCTGTCTGAGATCTGCTCGGCCTCTGCAGAACTGGTGCCTTTCGAAGGTTGAGAAGATCACGGACAGGTGAGATTGATGGAGCCGAATGGGTGAACTTTAGTCAGTGGACGAATGATGACTTCTTCTGAAATAACTCTTGTTAAGTGTCTGGGACAGATGGAGTTTTTGATGTTGCTCCTAAATCAGAATTGAAATGATGAGATGACTTTCATTCTGTAATTGACACGGGTTTCCTTTCTGTTGAAAACATGCACTTTCATTATCCATATGAATGGTGGGTAGCTAAGGGTTACCCAGTGACACATACAGAAGTCACACAGAAACGAATGGCAGACATACTGTAACTATACATTTGACTTCAAAAGGCGCCATTTAATCTAAAGGGGACAGTGAAAACACAGGGACTGTTAACTCATCGCAGTGTTCAATAAGTGAGACCAAACAGGCTAAGGTTCTAGAACAACAGTGCTCGTTCTTTAAGCTGTGGCATTTTAAGAATTATTCTATTACCTAAATCTTACTAAAAACATTGGTGCTTTCTTGCTGATTCAACAATAACTTCAGATACGAGGTCCATCTCTGTGTGGAGAGGGGCAATGAAAATGTGCACACTAGAATGCAGGTCATGTGTGTCCAACTCTGGTCCTGGAGTTTCGGAATCCAGTTAGTCTTAGCCCTGACTTCTTTTTAAAGTCTTGGACAAAATCTAAGTCAGGAATCTCCAGCTGTGGTCCTAAAGAGCCCCATTTTTATAGGTTTATAAATTAAGTTAATAATTTAGAATTTTAGATCTGGACTCCCACCCAAATCGTAAATGGGACAATTCTGCTGTATACTTGAGCAAGGGACCACCCCCAAATAGCATCAGTGAATACCCTGCTCTATATGTGGGACTTTGTTCTGGTCATACCTGGTAAAAATAAAGAGCTAAAAATTAAACAAGTGCCTCTGATGTTTAAACCATTTAGAGCTTTTTCAGTACTTCTAAAATCCATTATTACATTTAAGTGCACTTTAAGAACTTTAGAAGTCTGCCAATATGTATTTAGAGAGATTTCTTTGCCTTGCGTATAAACACTAGTGATTTAGTGATCATCCTGATATTTGCAAATAGATATTCTCTGCTAGGATAATGCACTAAAAAAATCAGCAGGGAGCTATTTCCTGAGTGTGTGATGCACAGTCGAATTTAAATAAAATGTAAATACCACTTCTGTTCAGGAACAACCAGGGAAGCAAGATGGGCCAGTTCAGCCAATATATTACATCACTTGCAATACCAAGGTAGAACCAGCAGGCTGGACATGTTGCTGTATGTCTTAGTTAAAACAGCCAGCTCTGGCTATGTTCATTAACTTTGTTCATTTACTGGAGATCATGGCTTATATTAAGTTGTATAAATGACAATATAGTAGTAAATTTATAGAATATCTTTTAACTAAGGTTCTGTAGTATCTGAAAGCATCCACAGACACTCAATATAGAGGTTATGGTTAGAGACAGGGTTGATGTGAGCACTACTGTATATCTATTCATGTTTAATTAACTCTGAAGCATCCCAGTTCACATTCAATCGATCATTAACAGGATATTTACACATACTTATTTGTATGGTTTAATCTAAAGTATTGCCACCTCTCAATTCACTGCAGGGCAAGACAGGGAAAGGGATGACAGATGAAATGAACAAGTGCATGAGAACACATTCCCCTTCCAAAGCAGAAAAGTGCAAGAAAGAGAAAGCAGAAACAAAGATCCTATTTCTGGTAAAGGTGTGAGCGAAATGACAGATGAATTCATGAAAAGAGTTCTTTATAGCGCCTGTGACAGTGTGTTTATTTGCTGTGGCTGTCTCCTTGTTAGCCTCCTCATTTTTTTAAGCCAGAGAGGTCAAAGTGATTTCGTGAGGAAGAACAATGCCCAAGAATTAGACGCATTCGGGAATGTTCACCGAATGTCAGGCGCAGGGGAGAGTTGGCTTCGCCCACGTGGCTTGGGGTAGCCCCCTGACTGTCGGGGGAGGGGGCTGGACCCCACGCAGAGCGAGGAGTGACCAAGGGGTGGGTGGGCCGGTGGGGATGAAGGTGGAGGAGGGAGGCCGATTGCAAGGAAGTGAGGCTCTCAGGGTAGTGAAGATGACAAGTTTGGGCAGCTGAGCTAAAAAAATAATTTTGTTGCCATTATCTCTCCCAGTCCACCGTCAAACACTTCATTAATGAATAGTTGCTGTTAAGCAGCTCTTTAGCATGTGATGCAAAAGTGCTTACATACATTCAGAAGCGATATTTAATAATATTTAAGGGAGCTGTGGCAGTATCTCATATTTGGTCAAGAACTCAATATTGTGTGCAGGGTCAGGCAGTAAGGACTCCAGCCCTTATTCTAACCTGGCACGAGTCACTGTCATGCCTCCAGATTAATACTCTTCATGCTTAAACTGGCACTAATTGTGAGCGCACGTGTGATAAGTGAAAAATGTGCATTCACAGCCTTTATCTTTCCTGCCTACCTCCAGAGAGTTGACAGGATGGTCAGGTATAGGGGCACAACAGTGAAGCGCCTGGAAATAAATTTCAGAGCCCCCACCGACTGTTCGTTCGGCGAGTAATTCAGTCACTCAGACAGGAGAGAAGCACCATCTCCTCCGCAGTATGGATTGCTGCCTTGGCCAAGTGACTTGCTGAGATGCTGGTATTTCTGCTAATGGAATTGACCATAAGCTGTCAATGTGTAGCTCGGGGCCTGCTAGCAGGAGGAGATCAATGCTATCGGACAGGCTAATGAGCTGCAGCATGAAACACATAAGGAAGAGAGAGAGAAAAAACCCTCTTTTCCTTTTTTTCCAAATTTCTATACAGATTCTTTGTGGTTTCCCCCCCTCCAACACACACACACATTCTTTAAACCTGGACATCTGATAAATACTCTGGCATGCAGGGTCTCAAGGGATGAATCTGGATGGGTGATCCACATGCTTTCACACATGAAGAGGTCTGCTTGTTGAATGACCAAAGTATTGTTGGCATTTTGAAACAGCGTGCTTGTTTTAGCTGTGCAAGTTATTGGTTTTGCATCATTAGTCACGTAGGAACCTTTTCTTCAGTTGCTCTGTGATAATGATGGTTGTGCTGAATGCAATGTACATTTAAATTATGCCCAGTAACTATCCTGCAAACAGGCAATGGTGATAAACACTAGACTTCAGCTTAAGAAAGTTCACTAAAGTCAAATTTGACAAGTATCTAACAAACGTTCTGCTCGGTTTGTGAAGCTCATACCACACATATACCACACAGATCTCCAATCTTTGTCTCATGTTCTGCCATTCCTCTCTTTGTTTTACCATGATTTTGACTATAGAATACCAGGGTAACGTTTTATATGCGCAAAGATGTGTGAAATGTTAATTATAACATCAATAATGTTTACATGCTGTATATAAATGCACATATCGGCCAGGAGAGACAAAGGGTTTCGCACTTCAGTTCTTTTGCCCACACATTTCTCTTGGAGGCTACTCACAACAGCTTATACTGTTGCGAATTCTCATGCATAATGCATCGCAGTGCCGAGGTCTCAGATCAAATCAAGTCGGTGTTTCACTCTGCTTCTGGTGGAATGGAATGCATCTGATTTTCAAATCACTTTTAAACCCGTACACGCGGCCGGCGAAACAACATTTAGTCTTTCGCAAGCCTGAGAACGCAGAGGCATGGAAAATCCCGTCAGGGCAAGGTGAGCTTCCTGGCTCTGCTGAGAATGGAGTGCAGGCCGCGGGAGTGATTCATGTTAATGGACTAACATGAAGCACTTCAGCTCACTCGGCTCCTTCTAACTACACGCTGGCCCTGCCTTCTAAACAACACAGACTCAGGTCCCTCGGATTTAACCTGGGAACGATCACTGGTTTTGGATCTTTAGCAGCAAGTCGTGTTTGGAAACAGCCACCAGACCTCATGTTGAATGCATTCGTGCAAGAGAAAATACATTAGAGATTAGGTTGTAGGGAGGCACAGGGAGCACCTACAGGCTAGAGAAAAACCAGGGTAATATCTCAACAGATCCCCATGTGGAAAAGCTGCCTAGATTGCCAAGGAAGGAAAATCAAGCAGGAAAACAAGAAAAAGGGATCCAGGCAAGAGACTGCAAACTAGTGCATTCGTTGATGCACAGCAATTAAGTGTCATCTGGGACCCTTGGTTTGTTTTCATGACCTTTTTGGACTCTCAAGCTAAACATCACATATTGAGAAAGCAGAAGAAGAAGTTAATGTAATTATGAGGAATCGCTGGTGGGCATTTATGACAATGCCCCAGTTACAGCCTCCCTTTTCTCAAAGCACACAGTACTTTCTCAGGTCATTCGTGAATGGGAGAGTGAGTGGTTCAGGGATCAGGGCTACACTGTTGGCAGCCATTAGGAATAATGGAAAAGCATACCGCAGTACACAATTGCATATTTCTGTTCCCTGCACTTGCAAGTGACAAAAGGATCACTGGACTGAGGCGAAACGGATTGCAATCTGAGCACAGAAGAGGCTCAAATGTCGGTTTCCCCAGTTAGAATTGATGGCCCTTGCATACGGTGCGCACAGATGCTTTTGTGAACTAGAGTAACAGTAGTGAAATGGCCCACATCCTGACAGGCCAGCCTTGCTGCTGCTTGCTGGGGCTGCAATGTGTTTAAATAATGTTGTTGCGCGGAAACATTAAACAGGCAATCCGTGACTCAAACAAGGAGAACAGCTCGTGAAAGAGCTGTGGTTCTGGGGTTGTCTTGGACTCTAGACGCAGACTTCTTTCACGACAGCTTCCGCTCTCCGCACTTCTATTTTGTTTTGTTCCTGACAGAGACAATGAAGACATTCTGGCAAAGCTACACGTTTCCTATATTTCTCATTAATCATCCTGCAGCAGTATTGCGATGGCATTCAATTTCCATTCTTTTGCGTTGTCAAGTTACAGAGAGTTAGTGTTCTGCAGCTCCCTTGTGATCTCCCTCAGGCACCACTGGGGAGCGATAACAGTGACATTCTCCATGTGGCCGCCCTGAACTCCACCTGTTCCGTGGTGGAGATGGAGTATTTAGGCTTCTAGCAGTGCCCATCAGACTTTTTATTCACAGGCAGAATTGAAGTACAGCACACTATTTATTGGCCAATTACTGCCGCGCTGCGTAATTCACCCTGCTCTCTGAGAGGCAGGAATCGTGCTTTAGTTCGGTGATCCAACGCAGGGACGCACAGACAGATCCATCCTCCCACAGTCAAGCGCACACACGCAATCACACACCTTCGGCATCTGCAGTCAGGCCTGATGGCTGACAAGCAAAGATTTCCATCAAAATTCTCACTAAGCACCTGGGTCATACTTTACATTATCCAGCTTTAATCATCTCTAATTAGGATTATTACAGCACATTACCAAGAAATGCTGTAATATTATATTAACCTAATCCTTGCCCTCACCCTAACCTTTCTGAAACATACAGGACAGGGATCCCAGTAAATGAGTGATTAAAACAAACCAGATGTGGTACTTGATGGAGCATTAAACCTCCCGGCTTTAACTAAATAGAAAGATGGGCTGAAACGGCCTTCTACCAATTGATTTCTTTCATCTGGACATGAGCTGCCAGGTAAGAGATCTTTAAATGGAAGGGAGGTCGGTATAACTCTTAATGCAGCACATCGCATTCCACTTCTATCTTTTTTTAATTGCCTCATATCGTTGGAGAGGTCGTCCTTCCTATCTGTAACACGGCCCATTGAGAATTTGGGGACGTGAAACGTTTTAATCAAATGCTTGACGTGATTGGAACAGAAATGACTTGTGTCTGACGTTGGGCTTTAGAAACCTAATTCTGAGAAAAAACACGCTCTCCTTGCAGGGCAGTCTGGGGGAAATACAATCTGAGAGGGCTGCAGCCTGGCAGGGCCCCCACAAGTCTCTTTTACCAGACACTAGAACCTGAGAGGAACCCGGGTGATTTGATATCGTAATAATTGTAATAATATTCTGATTATAAAACTAATAATAAATAATATAGGGGACCCTATATCCATGGGGAGAGGATGATTAGTCACAATCTGCACTTGTGAAGAATGATTATTGTAGTGAAAGGGCTGTTTGAGATTCTAAGTAATGTAATTCGCAACATATGAAAGCTAACAAGATACTTACAGAAATAAGGAAATGCGAATGATACTGGTTTTTGATTTTATTCTCAGCACAAAACGAGCCCCTTGAGCTATTTACCCAGCATTACAGTACATATATGCTAATTTTTAAACAACTGGAAACAATCGTTTTTTAATCAGGGAGATGTGCAGTCCCCAGCCTTTTACTCTGGCACAAACTGCAGGACAAATATTTACATGTGTTCTGCTAATCACTGATCACCTGCCTCGAACACATTCACTCCAGGTAAAGAAAAAACAATAAATCGGTTAAGCCGCTAAGCAAGAATCATCCGAGAAATGATTCTGGCAGAACAGGGAGTACGGGTTTCTAACGGACAGGTGGCGACTATAAATGGCTTCATCTTGGAAATGCCAGCGCGGACATACAGGACTGTGGCACTGCGCGTGGGCAGTCTTTTTCAAAAAGTCCTCCCAGTCTGTGCAAAGTACAGAATCACACATTAGACTGGGGGAAGGAGCTGGCAAGTGACCACTGAGTCTCACTGAATCAAATCCCATCTGCGCAAAACTGTCAATGGTATAGACAGAGCGTGCCTTTCTCATCCACACAGTGTGACTGCACCAGTGCAGGTCTGTTTATGGTTACTTGATCAATCTTTGCTGTTAGGAACCATGGATGCTTTGTGATTTGTATTGAATTTAACATATTTTAGATTTGCTACTGAAATAACTGTTGCCGCCATGACCAAGCCATTCATGTATCAGAAGCCACCCACCTTGGATACCTAATAACCTTTGAATAGAACCGAAAATAAAAGCCTAGAGTATATTTTGACAACAATGGACCCAAGATAAAGATGCATTTGGTCAATACGTTAGACTCTTATGTAAGCGCTCTCAGTTTGAAAGGAGAGAGGGTAGGATTTGATTTTATAAAGTAACATCCTAGAGCCAAGACTAAATAGTTTAAGATGTGACACTGCACCCACACGGCAAAGGCTGGAGTGGGACACAGGGGGATTGACTGAACTTTACAACATGTGCATACAGCTCCAGGAAAGGAGGCTCAGAAAATGTTGCTTAGATTTTGAAGTTTATTCCATTTAGGGAAAAGCATACATTTGTAATGTTGCCAAACTCAATCAAACCACTCCTAATAAAGATGACATGAGTTGGATCTCTCTGGATTCGTCCAGATATCATGCAGATACAGTATCATGCACGGAACAGAGAGGATCCCAGCAGCAGCAACAAGCAGAGTGCCGAGCTGGAAACATTTCAATCTGTGCTGCTTATCTGATTCCACAGTCTTATTTGTAAGCCCAGACCCTGTGCGATACAGCGTGCTAGCAGATCTGCATACAAAGGAGGTGTTTGTTACATTCCCCGTAACCCACAAGCCCCAAACAGTTTAAAATCTTTCCATCAACACGTGGTAACACGATAAGACGAAACGCTATTGAGCTAGCCTGTCAGCTCAGGAGTGCAGCAATCAATAAATGGGAAGACCTTACAGTCAAGGTCGCCACACACTGTCCCTTTGCCTTGCTAATGAAATCTGCCAAGCAAGAGCAGGCTTTGGTGTATTGGCCTCCGTCGACACTGCTGCTGTATTAATGATCAAGCCATGATGTAACCCTAATGTAGCATTTGCACTGCCCCCATCCGCACTGGCCCGTTGCTGTAACCCCTGGAGATACATTAGTGCCATGTGACTTCATTGCTACAATGCAAAGAACATCATTAGAAGAAGCAATATACTTCATCCCTGGTGCTAAATTCATGGCTGCAAGGAACACAGTTATTTCTAAAGCTGTAGGAGGTCTTGGCAATGAGATTGGTTGAATATCTGAGTACTGGTACCTTAACTTACCATGCAGATTTTATTCCCTCAGACGCATTACTTTCACGTATTTCCCATCTTCCCGAGCATGTTATAGAAAGGCTTTTATTAGGACAGTAAACCCATCTATAAAATTCTCCAAACTGTGCATTTGTAATAGAAAGGGGCAGTAATAGGGGTAATCGGCAGTTAAAAATGTTGAAGGGGTTAGTTAATAGCTCAATATCAATCAAATATTATAATTGAATAGCTTTTGCATTCCCTTTCCCAGTGTTTGTTTTCTCTCTTGATATCATTTCAATATTTCCATGTTTCCATGGAACGATATGTGACAATATTTTTAAAGACTTCAACCTGTTTGGGGCTTATTCAACATATAGATATGGAGCTCTCCAAAGCACGGCTGCTGTTTTATTCCTTTATTTTTTTGCAGATGTGCAGGTTTTTGGGCTCATTACAAGCAATGCCCTGTGACTAGGTTTGCTGGAATCTCAGGAGGGTACAGCAGAACACAGGGCAGTAGATCAACACAGTGCTACGTACCATGTGCTACGTGCACAAGGAAGTGCACTGCATTTTAAAATGCCTCCATCAGGCAGCCCGTGATCAGAGCTTAACAGATTTTTCAATCCACTTTTTTGTTCTGAACAGTTGAGACAGCAGATTCAAATCTGCTTCAGATTTGCCCCGATTTGGAGCTGGGGTCACTTTCTCGGCCATCTCCCAGTCATTCGTCACCCTGAGCTCAACGTTGCTCAATCGAAAATCTTCCCTCTGCTCTGCATAATTCATCTCCCACTCCCATCTGTCAGCAAAACAGCTCACGAATGGGAGCCTGTCCTCTGTTTTCTCCAATTAGCGCTGTAATTAGTTTTTCCGGTCTTCCACCTCATTGTGGCACAAGGCCTTCGCACACCTACCGATCACAAAGCTACTGCAGTCTACCTTTTCAACGATACACCTTTCCCTGCAATGTGCAGACTGCTGTAAATGTCCTTGAATTATTTTCTCCGATAAGGGATATAACCAAAACAAAAATCATTTGCAGGCTACTGATTGGTCTAAACCATGCCTTTTTGTGACGCACTGATTAGACTGTATAGTGAATTGTATTAGCAGGTTGATTCCAAGCTATATTCTTCACCAGATGTGACTGGAGTTACCTAATCAGAAGGGCACAACTGGCCAAACACTAAGAGGACTGGGAGACCTCAGCTTGTCATCAAACAGCAAGCCTTTGGCCTTATTAAATGCCTGCATGCTTGAGTGCTGTGTCAGTTCTAGAGTCAATGCTAGTCTGCTGCTGGTAATGTGTGGGGTCTTCAGTGTGGAAAATGACAGATACTGTAGCTCTGAAAACAAATGCATGTTTCTCGGCATTCACTCCTCCCCTACTGGTGCACCAAGGGTCAGAGCTGGTTAACAACTTCCAATCTCAAATTGATTAAAATAAACAGTACAGTCAATCTAATAAAAGATACAGGAGATTCTTGTTCAAACCAATTTCCTGACTTCTTTATTCACAGGGAAGCCCCTGGACATATCGCCAGAAACTAACGACCTGTAACTCTCCACAGAGCAGCCAGTAAGTGTCTCTCTGCACCCTTGTGACCCACTTCGAGAATAAAACGCCTCTTAGTCTCAGTGCACATTAATGGTTGATTTTCTGTCTTCAAGCTGCTGTGGTGATGCAGCCAAACCAGTGACATTTTCAGACAACTTACAGTAATGCAAATTCAATGGTAACCCGAGACCAAGACATAGCCTGATCTGTGTGCGAATCAGGTCTCCCGAAATTTGAAATACATCTGTTGAAAATGAATTATAAACAAGTGCACTTACAAATCAATTTTTATAATTTAGACAAAATCTAATTTAAATGTGGGGATATTGTTTATTACAATGAAAAGAAACAGCCCATCTTTAGTGTTAGTGATTTCCCCTCTCTAATAAGCAAAACTAGTTGCACTTAACGAAAAACATATAAGCATAAATAGGCTACCACTGGTTTTAGCTTAACACCCGCTAACATTTTACTTACCAAATTTCACGTTTTAAAACACCTTCATTGTAAACAGCTGCTCTGAGAAGTCACTTGGACTAGAAATCAAAGAAATTCTGATTAATTCCTTAACCTCCAACGCAACCCTGTATTCCTGCACTCAACCTTTCACCAGTAACATGATCACAGAGCCTGAATTATTGCTGTGCAAAAAGATTTCTTTAGCAGAAGTAAAAAAAAAGAAAGAACTGGCCTTGAACTTTCTCTTAATTGCTAACTTCACCAGAGGAAAGATGATAGGCTGTTAGAGGTTGAGGCTTGTTAATAAAAGGTGTCTTCAAAGACATTGTTACAGAAAACCAAGGAGGGGTGTCTGTACTTTTTTCAGTAGCGGAGGGGTCAACAGAACCATAGTGGGTGAAGCCTGAAAAGCTCACTCTCGGAAGAGAGAGGAGTCTCATTTGTTGTTTGCGAGTTTGGTGGAGGAGCTGAATCTCTGTCCGAATACGAAATCCAGATGAGCCCTAGCGCAGCCCTTCACTTTCTTTCTAGGGAAGATTTAGAGACAGTTTTTAAAAATCCCGCGCACTTCCTTTCACAAAATTGGTATCCTTTCAATAGAACAGCTTTGACCTCTAGTTTGACAGGGGTGGTATTTGAGAGTGTGAAGGGCTGCATCTCTACGTGTCGTCCTGTACGCACGAAGGGAGCAGCACAAGTGTTTAAACCCAGCACCCCCAGGGGCCACACAGCTTGCTAGTCCTCAAAAGGGTTTGACTGTCGTGCTGGTGTCATCATTCGCACTTCCACTCCTCCCCCACTAGAGGGCACTCTCACAATCCCTGGAGTAACAGATCTATAACAACATGGCTGGCTCACAAGACTAACGTAGTATTCTCTCCCCTGTGACAGGCAGGACTTATAGCAACATTCTAGCCCATTATTTAAGTGGATACTGCATAGGGAAAAACAATAATACAAGAAAAAGTTTCCTATTAATTAGCCCTTGTTGCATACATAAAAGTCAATACAGCTTCATCTTTCTTGTAGGACCTATTAAAGATAAAGTATTTTTACAACAGACAGAGCACGCGATACCTTTTGGTGCAAAGTGACTGCGTCCTCAAAAACCCACCAATCTCTCAAATCTGAAATCAGATCACGGACAGACCCATTAAGGGATTATCTGCGCATTCATACTGTACACCCAATGTGTCCCTGCAACCCCACGTGCCCAAAAGCAGAGCCCGTGCTGAAAAAAAAAAGACATCTCCTAGTGTACAGCAGCTGTCTGCAGCCTTGGCCACACACTGCATTCCAGTCAGTGAGCGCTGAGCGACATAATTGGACCAATTATTTGCTTTGCAGTATGCAACTTCGAGGTCTGTAGTATTGACTACTTCGAACTGCCTATAAAACTCCCCAGGACCAGAGTCGCTGCCCTTTGCACCATAGTTATTGACTGGAAATTGGACAGTTATAAATTGTGTATTTATGGCGTCAGTCAGCGTAGTTCATTTTACGGATGCAAAAAGAATTGGCTCTGTGGCAGTTTCATGGGGAAAGCTGTGAATAGGAGGCTAATTTTATTTCACAAAGACAATTAGCTGAAGGTGCAGAGAATGAGATACAGACAGAAGGAGAAGAGACAGGTTAGAGCTTGTACAACTTACAAGGATTAGTCACAGGCAACCTGAAAGCTGGCAAAAATAAAAAAAAAACTAATAAAAAGTATAGCCACAGCATGTAACTCCAGGAGGAAATATTCATATTTGGAGCTGAGGTGAATAGTGTGTTTTGTCAGAATTAAATCTGGGGGAATGTTGACATATTCCAGATTTTAAATCAACAGAGTAATATACCACAAAATGGGCTGTGGTGCTCAGGAACAGGGTTCTTTAGGCTGTGGTATGATTTTTCTCATTAGAGAGTGATTAATTGTCCTCTGGGGAGTCATTGCACTGATGAAGAATCGTTTCACTATGGTGTAAATGAGGCTGTATATAAAAGAATAAAGGCCATTTAATTGCTCATTGGAGGCCAGCAGTTTCTTCCTTGTGTACCAGTAATTGAAATTAAGCCCCCCAAACTTTGCAAGCTGGCTGATGTCTTCAGCTCATGAATGTTTGATTCCCTCGCTTGGGAGGGGATTTAAACTTGAAGCACCATTTTTTTCTATCAAAACAACGCGTGTTTAAAATAAACACATGCCGCAATGCAATTCTGTGATGCACTAGTAAAACTGAGGTGTCCGTCTGCATTCCACACACACTTAATTGCTTCTGAACCAGCTGTGGTGATAACATGAATTTGTCAATAAGGTTTCCCGACGTCATGCGACAATTTGTTACTCAAATGGGTTACTCTAATCCTGGAGTTTAATGGCAGGATAGCATTCACATTTTAATATGCTGTGCATGTTCAATTCATCAAGTTGCTGCAGTCCTTTAAGAGTATGTCTCATTGCTTGTAGTGATCAAGACAGCTTAGAAGCCATTTTTAAACGCAATCTTGTGCTGGGGCCCTCTGTCTGTAGCTGTCTCTGTTATGAATTAGGCAACTGCCTGAGAGTCATAAATTGCACAAGATAGAAGACACAGGAAACACAGAAATATTTATCTGCTCCTGTGCTTAAATTTTGTAATGTAAACCACATTCATGCAACTAATCCCTGACCTTCTTTTTATTTAGTGATTATTTGTACCACAATGTATTTGTGTCACTTGTAAAAACTATAACAAATACAGAACCATCCTTGGTCATTCAACAGTAGTTCTGTTATAAATATTGCACAGCCATAATTTGTTTAATTTTTCAATACAAACCTTAGGAAAAATGTCCTGAAAAACCTAATTTCCCCCATGAATGAGAATTTGACACAAGCAGTAGCTCATATCACTCCATGCACTATAAGATCAACTAAGTTATTTTAATTGCATTAGATTTATACCATTTAATGTGCAGGCCAATGACACTCCTTGTGCTATGAGTAACAACTAAAAGAGCTGCAGTGTGGGCATGCTGTTTTTTATTAGGAGATGATAAATGTGGAGTACAAATTTCACTCTTCCTTCCAAGCAGCAGCAAGAAATAATTATTCACCCCAAACAGCTTCCATGCACTGTGAGACATGAGCACCAAAGGCAACTAATCTGCTGTGCAGTCAGATATGATGGCTGTTAAAGCTACCAGACAAAGCAAGGCTTTCTTATAGAGAAAGGGCCTTTAGAGCAAACTAACGAGCAGGCTGTTGCAGTTTGCACTGAAATCCTTGTTCCTGTACTGGAGACTTGCTGTGTACTACTCGCATTGTACTGAGAGAAAAGGAACACACTGATGTTTGTGGAGTTTGGAACACACAGAAAAAGCTAAACAAACTGGAGCATAATTAACAAGACAACAAGAAAAAAGCACTGGTGAATCCGTGCACCACTGGAAAAACAAACGTACTCTACTTTAAGAAAAGGCCAGTCTGAACTACTTGTATTTTTGTACTGTTTGGTCACTCACATTGAGATGAAAAGTGTCCCATCCAGGTGTTTTAACACTCTTCTTAGTGGCACCTCATGGCAGGTCTAATAGGGATGCCAGAAAGTTTACTCTGTTGACTTCACCGACAGGAGTATGCTCACAATTATGGTCCCTCTGGAACAGACTGAGGGCTTTTTGTTTTGCTCCTGAACATACTTTGGAACACTGTTAAAGCTTCATGAAACAAAGACTGATGTTCTCAAAGTCATTAGCAAACAACAATGGGATTACAGAGAGAAAATAAGGATTCCAGGATGCAAAAGAGGCAAAAACCAGGTTTCATTCAGCCAGGAATATCAGTAAAGTCAGCCTCTCAGTGTGGCTTTTCTAGTAACAGATCCACAAGAAACCATTCCAATTTGTATCAAAAGTCAGGTAGATAATTCTAATTTCAAAGGATCATTTTGTGTCATAGGACTCTGCATTTTTTTCCCTTTCTTGATGCTGTCTCTGTACTGCTCTGCTCCTCATTGAGATGCAACTGATGTCCTCTTCTGCCATGCAGCAGACTCATCTATTTCAAAGTCTTGTTAGGAGATTTTAGAGTCAGTGAGGGAAAGAGGAGATATCCCTACACTGGCACAACAAGCTACTGGCATTGCCGCCTGCTATAACTCATGTTTGTGCTCCCATAATTCTCCTGTTTATTTCTTGTGCAGATCCAGCTCCATTAGGCTTGTGTCCTTGGTTGGCAGGCATTTTACAGTGTGGTGATGTGCTTTTGATAGTGACACCCGTCTGAGAGTCAGAAAATCAAAGGACAGTAAAAGAGATATATAACATGGAAACATGATCAAGATGTCTGCAGCACTTTACAGCTGCATACGAACATGTTTTTTTCAATGAAATACGTGCAAACAAAATTAGCAGTGACAATATAAGCACCACAGAGTACATGATGTTTACCCAAAAGTGGCACTGCCTCAATGTTTTTCTGTTTGCTGGGTCATTGAAAGGTCATTCACATTTGGTAAATATCATGTTATGACCCTACCATTGCACCTGGACATCCCAATCAATCTTGATGAGGTGTCGTGACTGACTTGAGCTGTACCAGATCATGGCTCAGCATTGATGAATTGTGTTTGGCTGGAACTTGCCAGATTAGAAACTGCTGGTTGCAATTAATTAATCAATTAATCCAGCCCACAGCATACCCAGAGCACGAAGATGTTGCTCTCTTAGGAAGTACTGCAAATTCTTTTCTCTTTCTTGTTTCTCATTAAACGTGAAATTCTAATTCAACACGTCAAACAACATAATAATAATAATAATAATAATTAATAATTGCTTACACTTATATAGCGCTTTTCTGGACACTCCACTCAAAGCGCTTTACAGGTAATGGGGACTCCACTCCACCACCACCAATGTGCAGCATCCACCTGGATGATGCGACGGCAGCCATAGTGCGCCAGAACGCTCACCACACATCAGCTATCAGTGGGGAGGAGAGCAGAGTAATGTTGCCAATTCATAGAAGGGGATTATTAGGAGGCCATGATTGGTAAGGGCCAATTGGAAATTTGGCCAGGACACCCCTACTCTTTTCGAGAAGCGCCCTGGGATTTTTAATGACCACAGAGAGTCAGGACCTCGGTTTTACGTCTCATCCGAAGGACGGCGCCTGTTTACAGTATAGTGTCCCCATCTCTATACTGGGGCATTAGGACCCACATGGACCACAGGCTGAGCGCCCCCTGCTGGCCCCACTAACACCTCTTCCAGCAGCAACCTTAGTTTTTCCCAGGAGGTCTCCCATCCAGGTACTGACCAGGCTCACACCTACTTAGCTTCAGTGGGTTGCCAGTTGTGAGTTGCAGGGTGATATGGCTGCTTTTTCCAATCATCTCTCTCACTGAGGATGGTACTTAGGGCTTGTGACACAGTGAAGCCCACTTGAGTGCATCGCAGTGTCGCAGGAATGATCAAAACGATGTCACATGCGTTCAGCCGAGTTCTGTGTGTCAATGGAGCAGTGTGATGCTTTTGAGAACTTTTCAGCTTACAAGACCTGTTCGGCACTGGAAAAAACCTTCTCCTGGGAAGACCTCAGCCTGGGCACAGGAATCAGATCAGCAGATAGGAAAAGAAGAGGATGTCAGCCTGTTCTCAGCAGCAGCAACCACCACCTAGTTAAAGCTCCGACCTTTAGCTTTTTATGAATTATTTATGCTTTTTCAAAAAAAAAAATCACAATCGATACACCAAACATACAGAAAACCAACAGTTTCTGGATCAAAGCAGGCGTAAGCAGCTGTACAGCTAACTGCAAACCTTTCAAAAGGCAGACAAGCCCGGAGAGCCCTTAATTGCTTGCGGTAAATTCTCTCAGGTTGTTTTCTCCCTGTCTTCACAGAGAAATGGCCTGCATATACCTTGCTAATATGTCAGACATTCCTGCCACATTTCATCTCTTTGGGCTTTTGTTTCCCCCCTCTTACAGCAGTAGTCTCCCTGAGTGGAGGAGGGTGAATGTGTCATCCTTAATTAATTCTGTCCGTCCATAAGAAAATTAGAAGTGGAGCCTACAGCGGACTGCAAAGGGAGTGCACCCCCTGCCAAAAATCACATTGCTGGTGCCTTGATTTGCTTTCAGGAATTGAAAAAACTTCTTACCAGGGCCAAAAATGAAACGGGACTTTATTCTGTGCAGCTAGGTCTGTTTGGACACGAAGGCACAACTGCACTACTGTACATATACCGGGCAATTTTTCTTTGACTGCAGATGAGTAATTACGTTTTATTTTTCAGCAAGTGTAATTGCTTTCCATACTTCTTTGTGGGAGCTCAAGAGGTCTTGCAATTATGTTCGCCTTTAGTATTATGTAAATATAATTATGGTAGGTTAATTCTGAGAACAAAATTCTTATTTGTAAATATGCACAGTACAGAAACACATAATACACGTTTTTAGAAATGGCATATTGCACATCTTTTTATTGCTTGTGAGGCCCTTGATTCCTGTTTCATGGGATTTTAAAGTTGTTGTAGCACAAGAAGTGCAGTCTTTGTACTAACCAATACAAAGTGCATGCCCTGGGGGTTTAAACAATGCATTCATTTAAACAGTAAGCTCCTTGTCAATAGCACAGGAGGGGATTGAAATGCTTTGTCTTCATGAGTACTCTGTGAAAGGTTGGGGAAAGGTCTGTTTTTAATTTATCTTCAAATAAAATTACTACTAGCTTTCTGTAATGGAAGGTGATTGTGAAGTGATGATGAGCATAGTATGGAAGCTATTCAGCTGATGCTAGATAACTGAGATGCTTTTTGGAGTTTGTTTGTTTTGAAACCCGTGTGGAAAAAAAGTTCCTTTTTAGCTTTTACAAATTGTGCCATTTGGGGTGGAAAACAATTGAGAACAAAACCTTGTGCAGTCAGATGTATAGGAATCAGTCCAACTGAGGAACCCAGCATACCTCAAAGAGTTTACGTTGTACAAGCAATCAAGGCTCTGGGTGGTAGCAGGCTCTGTCCCAGTGTAATTCATTGTGATCCCTATTAAAATGATGCTGATTGTACCTGAAAAGCAAGTCTGCAAAGCCCTGAGAGCTTGCAGGGTTTTTATTCAATAAGCAAGGCAACAGCGTGACTAGGTGTTTTGGTAATTTTATTAGCGCCAAGCTGACACACAGTTAAAGCCCAGGAGCTTATCTATTAGCCTAAAAGGGAATATCTTGCTTCTAAGCGTGTGCATCCAGAGGGGAGCCTCTCAGCTTCAGAGAGCTGAGAGGGTATAGCTAAGCCAGGTTCACTCCTTAACCAGGTGCACAGCATGCTCCACATACATTAGTTATGCAAGAATACATAGGCACTGTTTCTACATAAATCATCATATGCAGCTCCTGTCTCTGTGATGTATGGCATCATATAATATTCAGTAAAATCTCTGCGTAATTATAATATGTAATTTCCTGTTGAGTTCATGCTAAATACTCATGGGTTTTTGCCCGTCCTTTCATTTAAAAGGGGCTTTGCTCACCTGTGCAAAATCCTCTCTAGTGGTAATGCTTTTGAACTCTGCTGATGTTGGCCTCCCAAATGAAAAGGGGAAACTTTCTTCATGCAATCATTTGGCAGACTATAGACGTACCTTCAAATTGTGCCTTATTATTATTATTATGTGGCAATTCTTGCACACGTTCGTATCGTGATGACGTCTTGGATTTAAGCCACCAAGGATTAAAGTGTGAGATTTCTAGCCATTCTACACCGTAACTGTAACAGGACAGAAAGCTCCCAGTCTCCACACCTCCCAGTGCATATGGAAATCCACATCTGCTCCGCTGCAGTCCCTCCCACCTCGCCACATGTTTAATATGCACACATGCAAATTATCAGCCTCCTTCCAGGAGACTGGGGCAGCAGCTGTGCAAACGAGGCAACTTCAAATAAAAGTCATAACAATGCAGCTGATTTCCTAGGCGAGCACCAGGAGGCTGTTATTGGACTTTGTACAAAACTAATTCCTAGAATTCCTGCAAGATCTGGGGAAAGGACAGCCAGGGGCTTTGGTATTTCAGTTTTATCTTTTTGGAAATTGATTCTTCTGCTTCTTTCTCATCAACAACTTATTTTGTCCCCAAAGCCAAGGAAATCAGTGCCCGTAATCCACTGCGAGGAAAGATACGAGAGCTGCTGACATAAGCACATGATTAAACAATTATGCTTGTCTTAATTTTCTGTGATGCAATAAATCCATACGAGCAACCACAAAATATTCCTCTTTTGTCTCCCCCAACACTGAGTCTCTGAATGGAAAACCTATAACTTAAGAGACCAAAAGAAATCACTTCATTTCAATTGCACCCTTGCAGAAAACACTCACTGAAACCACACAATGGTAATTCTGACAACTGAAACAGCGATGCTTCAGTTCTAGACGTTTGTATTCTAAACTTGTTTAATACCAATAACATAATGAAAAAAATATTTTGTACCTATATCCTGATATACTGTACTGATACTTAAAGGTTTGCTCTGTACTAACCTGATTACTTTGAGGCTACCGCTTCTGGGACAACTTAACCACAGTACCAACTCCAAACTCTGTTCATGTGTTCTTAGGATATATATTATATTTACTTATTCTTTGCTTCTCTGCCCAAGATAAACAGTTTTTAATCATTCTAATAATCTTCCATTAGGTGATTTCCTTGTGGTTCCTCGGGATATTCCACTTTGTGCTTTGGCAGGTTTAAGGAGTGTACTTCCATTTTTTCCCTCTCCAAACTGATTTCCTCTGTGTGAAAACACTGCAACTTCAAAACCTACTGGTGACCTAACAGGAACAATAACTCTTGAGCCTCCACTGCTGCTTAGAAAGCCCTTCATTATTGTTAAGAATACAGCTAGCGTTTTGGAGAACAAAAGCCATTTTAAGAAAATTACACTTTTCTCAGAAGGAACTATGCAGTGCTCCAGGAAAAATGGTAATTATCTAGGCAGGCACAAGGCATACATGTTTTCAAAACAAGCACCGAGTGATGCTGTACAAAAGCACAATCCCTGGTCCAGCTGGGCTCTGGGTTTCTTGTTTAGCTTTGAGACGAGGAGCCGATTCTGTCTGGAGTGTGAATTTGTTCAACAGTTATATCTCAAAGTCCAGTAAATGCTTAATTATGGCTGAGCAAGACATTTGTTTTCAATGCATCTACCATACCATTAAACCCTTTTTAATGTATAAAACAAAAGGCCAATTTTGGTCAGGAGAATCACAATGAGTTATTTATTTCTGACAGATCATTAGCTTCCAATATGTTGATGTCAATCATCACATTATATGACATGAGGATGCCTCATGTTCAGAATTAAGCTAATAGCCTCTCACGTTAATGCAACTCCTTAGAGGCCACAACAAGTCTTATGTCATCCTCATACAAATGTGTGCAGTAAATGTTAGAGCTGAAAGGGTAACAGGCACAATTTTAAGATACATCTATAGTCTGCCAAATGATTGCATGAAGAAATAATTTCCTTATTTTCATTTATCACCTAAATGTTCAAACATGGTAACTGATACCTATCACTGCCATCCATTCATCCAATTTCTAACCACTCGATCCAATACAGGGCTGCAGGAAAGCTGAAGCTTTTCCTAGAAAGTAATGGGCACAAGGTGAGGTACACATTGGATGGGACACCAGCCCATCGCAGACATCGCATACACAGACACAGACACAAACACAAACTTACCAGTATGTCTTTGGACTGTGGTAGGAAACCAGAGTACCCAGAGGAAACCCACCTAAATACAAAACAAGCTCCATACAGTTGGCACCCCAGTCTATCTAATTTGGCATTTAATTTGATAGTTTTTCTTTCAGGTTGGTGTTGGCTCAGGCCATGGGAATCATGATGTAAACTCTAACCTCAACACGTGACTCAGACCACATACTGTATGAACAGAACTTCAACACTACATGTTTGATGTCAGTAAAAATGCAGCTATAACATTAACTGAAGCTTAAGTTTAAGACTCTAACTCTAGATGCACTGCATCATTATTTTAAAATTGAGAGAGTAGGTAGAGATGATTTCTATTCTGTTGGGAGTTTTGGATGTACAGTAGGTACGTAAATGCAGCTGAATTCACAAGGATACATTTTGGTCACTTTTTGAACATATGATGGCTTGGCTAATTGACAAGAGACGAGAGACTATCACCATTGATTACCAGTAATCTGAAAGAGAACATTAATGAAAAGCTACCCAATACATGTTGTAAACTGACCCACAGTGTGAGTCCATTTGAGAAGTCAGATGTCCTGGGACTCTCAAGGTCATGCAGGTCTCATAAAATCAGTCATCTTCTAGGACTTTTAATTGTCTTATTGTGACCTCCTTTGCACAATTCCTATGCCTGTTTCCATCAATATTCATTGAGGAATGGGAGATAAGTTATAGGCATGCTGGAGTGCATCATTTGAAAAATCTATTAATATTTTAATCCCCATAAAGATTTCAAGCCAAATTTAATGACACTGTAGATACCCACACTCAATCTGGGCCTATTCAGAGAGACTACAATTCACAAATTCAAAAATACTGCAATCGTTATTCCGCCATTATTTTCTTTTCCTCTCTAAAGGACTGTACGGAAAGGTCTGTTGAACGTTGACTGTCTTTGTCCAAAAGGAATTCATTCTCAGGGCTATACTTTCTGTTATGAGCTAGGGAGAGAGAATTACACATTTCTCACAGCTCGCACTGAACGGAGAGGGCAGGGCTGCAGGATACGTCTTAAAAGTTTAGCAAACCCCCGAATAAAATGTTCAGACCTTGCTTTAATTGAATAACGCGTAGCCAGACTGTCGGCTCGTTAAGCTTGGCAGAGCCTTGTCCGGGAGGCGGCTGCTCTTCTGTGAGGGAGGAAACGATTGCTTCCCTTCTGCCCTGTCTCTCTTTCACGGGGTTGTTTTTTAACTCGTTGCGGGGAATAACGACACCCGAGAGAGGAAGGTACAGTACTGTACGTTTGGGGGTCGCTTAATATTTTAGGTATGGTGACATTTGGCTGAACCAACCTGTTTTAAAGTCAGCCCCCTGGCTGTCGGACAAGGAGGCTGGGACTCCCAAGCCGAGCGAGGAGTTAACGAGGGGGAGATGGGGTACACTAGGCTAAATGCGGAAAAAAGAGGAGTGGGCATGATATATACGGTATACAGCTAACGAGAAATGACGCCAGGAATAATTACGGTTTAGAACAGCAGCGTGACAGCTGTGCACTGCCCCGACCTTAAGTTAACAACTTCCATTTCAACAAAAATGAGGCATATGTCATTCAAATGCTTCCGATTTTCTTTCCACCGGATTGGCAAATGCGACCAAGCTCTAAAACACTGAATACATTTAAGAAAAAGGGAAACTATTCATGCGATCTTTTTTTGGTTTTTCACAAAGATTTCTCTCCTTTCTAGAAGCACCTACAACTTTCGAGTATTGGAGCAGACCGTCGCCTGAGTCAATTAATTTTACATTGGATGAACCATTGGGAAAAGCCTGGAAACCGTTATTGTTTTGACAGGAGGAGGCAAAGAACTGAAATGATGACATCATTTCAATTAAAATATTTTTAGAGGCTTTTAATGGACTCTGTAGCAATCTCTCTTGGAACGCGAAAGGCGTGTTTGAACATAGACATTGGAAAACGTACCTAAAAAATGTAGTCTATCACTAAAGTCTTGGAATTTCAAAGGCCAGCGAAGCGTGTGTGCTGAATTATAAAAAGTAGGTTTCGACGGGAAATGGCGAGCTAATGCACTTTCCTAGTCGGAGCACAGGAATTTAAATTATTAGAGGCATTAAACATTTTCTGCAGTGACAGAATGGCGTTTTGGATCTGTGACCTGAAATGCAAAAGACCTTCCTCTCCATATATCAGTTTTCTACAAAGCAGGCTGTTTGCATGATCTGTCTGCCGCCCATACATCTTACACACTGACACAGGCACACACACAGTACCCTTTCATTGTTCACATCGGTTGCTCACAGTTGTCCATAAACAAACGTTGCCATTATTGGGTTTCCTAAAGCTGAATGGAAATTTAATAAGGCAGAATGCACATCTACTTTTTACTCATTTGTTGTACTACAATACAGTGGTATTAAAGACATACATTGGTATTTCTCCAATACCAATTTAAGATATTTGATGGGAATGTCATTATCTTATATAAACTCTATTATTCACATTTTTTTAATACAGTTGAGTTTCACAGGAATGCTCATTAGTTTTATTCTCTAATATTACACTTTTCTGTTTAGAATGGGATGTTTCTTTCCTTCGGGATCTTACAGATCTCAATGTAAATTTGCAACGTGCTGGTGTATAGTACCCTCAGTAATTACCAAAAATTTCATCAAGTCCTTTTTTCATTTTTCCAGAGGAATCGTGATCTTAAGTTGTGGATTTATTAAGGCATGTTTTTACTACTGCTACTGATACTAATACTACTACTTTTACTGTTGCTGATTCTTCATAATACTAATGCTACGAAAATGCTAATAAAACATTTTTATTTATAAAGGAACAAGTAATAGGTTTATTCCATGCTGAAAAAAAGAAGAGAGAAAACAACGTTTCGGCCGTGAAGCCTCCAGCCTCCTTTCACACCTGAAGAAGGCTCCACGGCCGAAACGTTGTTTTCTCTCTTCTTTTTTTCAGCATGGAATAAACCTATTACTTGTTCCTTTGCAGCCTACGCATGCTGACGCAGCTCCCCACCTGAATTTTTATTTATAAGCATGTTTAAAGAAATTTAGACACTATTGAAACAAAGCCTCTGACTGACTAACAGAAAAAAATTACATGAATTGCAGTCATATCCACCGAAATTCTAAGGAGCACAAAGTGTAGAGTTGATATCTGGCATTCCAATCTAGCATTTGTATCAATTTCGTCCACATTAATTCCCCTTAGATCTAAAAATCGGCCCTAATAACAGATAATCATTCAGCAGGCATTTTTCTCCAAAGTGTTTTAGAGACAAGAGGGGACAATCAGACCAAGTTCAGCAGCACACAGTCATTTCCAACAGCAAACTGTGCTGTGCCTGTGTAGAGGGTCAGGGGTTCGAGAAGGTTCAGACACACAGCTGCGCCGTCCTGCTTTAAATCCGTTTCGCCCTGGTGTCCAGGACTCTCCCAGAACCACAAAGCCCCAGGCCCATCAGCCACTTCCAAAAATCTGCTGCCATGACATTGCAGTTATAAAAACAGAAGAGTTTAATTAAACAACCCCAGCACTTACAGTTACCAACATGACATTTTTCTGTTAAAAATATACGACGTTAAAACCAACTGCCTGAGAAAGAAAGGCCAGGCTTTTTCACACTTTACGTGTTCAATGAAACAAAATGCTTACTTTGACCCATCAGTTACAGAAGGAAACTGTCTATAGTCGAACTCAGCGTTTCTTGCTTTATAAGATTACTAAATCACATGGCTTTTCTTTAAAAGTACTGTATTCAGTAAAGGTGGTTATAAACAGAGTTAACAAATAGACTACACTGCATATATCATTTATGGGAGGTAAGAGGACCCCAGAATTCCATTCAGTGTTTCAAATGTTTGTATTCTTCCTGGAAAACATGTTCATTTTTTAGTTTGTGGCACTGCTTAAGTATTCATACCAAAACACAAAGCACCTCTTAGGTAATGTCAGCTCCGAAGACATGGCTACAGCCCAGCTGTTGTTATTTTTTTCCTGCAAATTCCATGTCTTTTGAAAGACAGATTCCAGCTAAGCTACTTGTCAGAAAATGGTTCTGTTGTATTTGAGCTCTATATCATAGTACTACAGGGAACTGGGGCAGAATCAATTATTTAAAAGCCGTAAAAAAAAATCAGAATCCATCTATTCACAGGCCTTCTTTCTTTCCGGAAAAAATAAATTAATGAAATTCTCCGTCTCGTAAGCAAAGGCAGGCACAAACCTGGCTTTCTAAGAGTTTCACCAATATTAAGGCAACAGAACAAAATAGAATCAACCAAGACGATCAATCATATATCAGATCCTAATAGATCCGTGACTTGATTTAATTTAATATAAGAAAATGAAAAAACAAATATTTTATTGATGGTTAGGCCCATTGGGAAGTACACAGTGAAAGCAGAATTGCTAACCTTTGACTAACTTAAAATTTCCCGCATAATAAAATAGGTGCAATATAACACAATCCATACAAAGCCACCAAGAACAGTACAGTAAGTCATTGAGGAATTTTCAACCCCATTCAGATTTACATGTTACTGAGTTATCATGTATCTATATGATATTCTGTATTAGGTTTTTCATACACTGTAGATAAGCATGTAACAGCTATTTCTAACAATCATTAACAATCTCTTTGCTGCAGATTAACTGAAAGCAGTGAAAGACCTTCCACACAGCACAGAAACCACATACCCATAAAACTAGCATGATGGGGAATAATCTGTATTTTACAAATGTTTTCAAAGTAATCAGCAGTGACGGGAAGCTTGAATATGAATCCTGCTGTGTTTTAATTGAAAACAGTCAACAAAATAATGGGAAACTGAATTGCCTGCGCCGTGCTGCTGATTAAAATCACAACTGGTTAATAAGTCCTGAATTGTGCCATCAGATCAATTAAAGGAAAGGCTAGCTTTTTTTTTTTTCTCCAGGAGTGAAATCTTTTAATTGCGCTGTGCCTTAGCAACAAAGCAAAATGACAGCATTGTACATCATTACTTGCTCATTCACCTAAAGATTTTTTTTTCTCGGAACAAGAAAGGAAAAGGTCTGTGATACAATCTGAAGTTTTCTTCTGCCTCTGGACTCTTAGGCATACCTTCGTTTCAGGCAGATGTTCCATGAACTCCTTCCACACTCACATCCCAGTTATCCACCTTGTATCCAAATTATACCAAAGTATGGATTTTTGTACTCCCACAGAAAAAGTGACACTTTCACTAATGGGGTGGTGGGGGGGATTATAATTCTGTATCTCTGTCCTGTCTACCATCTGTTTGTATCTATGATTGTTAGAAGACCTGAGGAGAGCAAAGAAAAAGGTTCTTGGTTTTAAACCATTTTTTAAAGGAATCCCCTCAAAAACGTATTGAATGATTTCTGTCCAGCCATATTGAACCAAAACCCCCTTCAGATTTTCTTTCCTCTTTTCTCCAGATACAAACAGGTTCCACGATATTTCTGTAGTGGTCACTGGCGTTTCAGACAGAGGCAGAGGTAGCCTGCGGGTCCTGGCAGCTGTGTCTAATGTCCAATTCCCAGAGTGCTGGGGGCTTATCAGTCCTTCCAGAGGACATCTGTCATGGGTTCCCAAGAGGACACTTGTCAAAAACAAGACAGCGACACACCAGGCCAGCACACGGGTACGAAATCACAAAGAGGCTTGGTTAAACGAGGGTCCACTTGAACAGACACGTGCTTTGACAAATCACAAAGTCACAGGGCCTCCACACCCGAGGAGTTTTCAAAATTAAAAACTGCCGGCACAGGTGCACTCCGTGTGGGATCTGTCGTGGCGACTTTTCTTTACCTGATTTACGCTGTTTTGCATCTATTTTGAGAGACATTTTCAAGTATCATTGTTGCATCTCATTCTGACGCTGCACAGCTGTACGTTGGGGAAAGACTCCCAGATTACAGTGCTGAAAAACAAAGGACACTGAATATTTGAGCGTAATCCCTTCTGAAAGTTTTCCATGATAAATGTTCCACAGGATTTGCACACGTTTATGGTGTTTTGCACCTGGGGGTGAAGGCAGGGATAATCCATAACTGGGAGACAAACCAGTGGCTCTGATATATTTCATACTGTAGATATTTATATATACATAATATGGATCTCTATTGGCACCTATTCAGAATTGAACATGTTCTGAAAAATGAGAGCTTTACAACAGTGATGTCTATGCTATGGGCGACCCTGTGAACGGTGCGGAAGGGAGATAATAAATGTCACATTAAACGGTGTAATATTAATCCAGACCCACATTCGCAGCACGGAAAGCCTGCTAAACCCTGGAGTGCAGAGACCTTTCCAGCCTCCGTCAGCTAATTAACTGGCGGAACCGAGGGTCTCTCCTCGCAGGTGGGAGCGAGGAGACTGCTGCCCGTTTGTGTCTGGTGGCAACAACACCGCAGGTGGTACGCAGAGAGGTGAGTGATTCATTAGAGTGGCCGCAGGGACAGAGAGCGTTCAGCTGTGCGGCGGGTCAGCTAGCAGAGGTCTGCTAATGGTCAGCTGCACAAGGGAACGTCACTCACAAGAGCCGCAGTACAGCTGGAAAAACCTGAAGGGGCAGATCGAGGCCTGCTCCTCCACTCTGCGCAGGAGCGGTTTATTAATCACCCGTCTTTGCAGCACGTCCCCAAAACCCACTTCCTGCCACCGGTTCTGTTAGAAGTCGGCATGAACCCAACTTTGAAATGTTGTGAACGCTTAGAAATGTGTTTTTCGTCTCGTTTTTCTCAACTTCTAAAGTTAAGAGGAAACAAAAATCAGCTCTCGATATTTCTGTGTTGCAAAGACTTGGCATTGAAAAGAAATGAGCAGCCATCTTTATGAATTTGGGATAGCAGAGTGCTGACATACACAGATTCTTGGATTAATTAGCATATTTGCTGTAAAAATCTGTTATAAAACAGGAATACATTTGCTCAAATGGCTCTCTGCTCCCATCCTTGACGGTGTCAGTGTATCATGTCTTACTGGTTCCTTAAGACAAGCAACCGCTTAAGATCAGAAAATGCAAAATGTCAGTTAATTGTACAAATAATTGTCTTAGTTTGTCATGGCAATCATTTCATTTTTTACTGGCATGGTCAAAACCTATGATCATCTACAGAGAAAGGCTGATGCCTGATTTACAGAAACAATCTGCCTCCATCTAATAATCACAATTGACTATGATCTTCACGATCTGTACAAAACCATTGACAGGACCTCTTGTGGGACTGGGAGCATGAAGGCCATTGCTTTGGTGAGTTTTATTTAAAATTCATCCACACACTCACATTCACTCGTACTTTCTTTACACACAAACAAAAACAATCTAAGAAATATCAATTTACTGCAGATAACAGTCAGATGAGAGAATGACATCCTACTGAAACACACTGTATCCATATCTCTTCAGCATACTTCAGTGCACTACCATACTATTAACACTATTGCAGACCAGACTGAGTCACTTTACAATTCCAGCAGAACATCTTTAGGTTTAAATTATTGAGAGCAATGAATCGAATCTAGTAACCTTGTGAAACCCACAAACAGTCTTGTTGGAGGCCCATCAATCAATGAATTCCTGAAGCAGGACTTCTGTAAAGAGTGTACTGTAAGTGCAGTTAAAAAAACAAAGGTTAAGTGGCCCAACCACCCCTGTATCGTCCTTTTTTTGTAAGTGTCATGTTTAAATAAATCATTTATGAATTTTAGTCGTCTGATTTCTGTTCTGTTTCGTGGAGATGTCTCCAACTTGATCCTTCACCAGCAATGCAAGGGGTTTATCATAATGCATTTTGCAAGCTGTTCTCTGTTGTGCTATCACATCGCATCGCCCGAAATCCGAAATGACTCTTGCAATTTGAATGGCGAAGAGCGCAGGGCTGCTCAGTAGCCTCCTGTCAGGTGTTCCCTGCTCAGGAGGAGATAAGTGAGGGACAGAAGACGGCTCGTCTCATGGCGAGGCGCTGCTCGTCTCTTTTGGCAAGCGGTCTCACCTCGCAGATGGCCGTCAGGATGATTTATCAGAGCAGGTCCTTGTCTCCGGTGCTCCAAGGAAACCGTATGCCTTGGCACCCTTCCTCCTTTCTGTCTGTGAACAGGCACCCGCGGAAAGCTATTATTTGCATAATTTAGCAAGCTGCGTCCCTGAATGGCCAGGCAGCTAAATGAGCCATGTGCCTTTGACAAATGAAGAAGGCGATGTATCCAGCACAGCACCAGGAGGTGAAAATATATATATAATGAAAACGAGTTCTAGATATGAACTAGCATGAAAGCCGATCATTCACCCTCAGTGAGCCACAGATTGGCCCTTTTCCTTCTTACTTCAGCTAAAACGTCTCTAGCTGCCTATACGGGATTTCCAAACCCTAGTGCAGTGACTGTACTCTGCACCTACACATGAAATACCTTTTTGGAAGCTCAACACACAGAAGAACTGCCTTTTCCTTTGGGACACTCAAATAAATGCTTGATTTTGCAGCGTTTATAACCACGCCAAGGTGGAAATCAGCGTGTGAAATTGCCGTATGAAGCCTAGAGACGCCTCTTAGGGCCGGGGAGAAATGAACAAGTGGAGACTGTGGAAATGGGCTTCAGAACAGACCCGGCATCAATGCCATTGACTCATAGGCACTGAAAAGGCGAGAATTACAATTACTCACTCTTGGGCTGACCGCACGCTCCCTGTAATTTTAGTCCTCGTCTTGTTTTCCAAATGGTCCCCACTCAGACATCTAAATCACGGCAATCTCTGCTAGGGGGCGTACCCACAGAGCACTCAGGAATGATGTGGCAAGAAAAAAAAGTGGATTTGAGCACAGCCTCGTTTGTGGAAAGAAATGTATAGTATTAGTTTTCATATGGAGTAGTTTTCATATATACAGTATTTCCCCACTTGGTACAAGGTTCATGATACCATGGAAGTTCAAAAGACACAAAGCCGCTTATTTTCAGACTGCCCAGTGTAAATTATACCGTTTCATCCACATGCAAAATTCACTATTGCTAGTCTGCTTAATGTTACTACTACTAAAAAGCCTGATCTCATTGCTTGAGGTCTTGGGTAGGTCCCACCACGCTTGACAGAATATCAGCTGTAAGGACAGACTGGACGCCGTGGGTCAAAGCACAAGGAATTTGGACAACGTTCCTCAATCTTTACTGCCAGACACAGGCGTGAGGCCAGGAAGGGACCAATCCAGAGCCAGCCCTCCAGTGTGACTTTTATAGATTGAAGCCAGCTCCTGAAATGCTGTAACCAGAGCACAGATGCCAGACCCTGGCAGGAAGAGGCCAGGCTGGTTTGTGCTGAGGGAACTGGAGAAGTGTAGTGGCAGAGTCTGTAAATTTCATCCTGCATATTAAAGCTTTCAGAGGAAAATTAATGCACAACTAAGTATAACCTCCTAACGAATACAAATATCACATCATATGTATTACTTGTGTGCAAAAATATATTGCATTATATAATTCTGTACCATTTCCACATATAGACCCTATGTATTTATTTAATCTGAATAAAGTGAATATCATTTTCCAACACAAAAGGAGATAGTAGGGTAATTCACTGTACTCTTACTATTCTGTATAAGAGGGTGCCAAAACAGCATTTTGTGTTTTTTCGGGTTTAGTGCATATTAATCTTTAACTGCCTGCAGTCTGGTTTACGGTAAATTTATCGTTTTTTTAAGTACATGAGACATATTGAAGTTAATAATTTTGCAAGGCAGCATTTTGTATTTTTTGTTATTAGGCATGCGTGTTTTTACTGCGGTATTTTGTGCAGTATGAGAAAAACTTGATTTGACCTCTGACCAAACCATAACTATTGTGGTGTGTGGACGTGGAGAGGAGATAAGAGAACGCGCCCAGGTCGTGCATCTCCTGTTTTCTTCTCCTGTCCCGATAAAGTCTGATAACCGTCAGGCTCTGTTTTTTCATCACCCAAATGCCCGCAACCTTAAACCGAACGCAGGATTTTACACGTGTTTTTACAGACGTGGCCGTCTGGGGCTGCGGAGTGCCCGCGGAGACCGGTGTCCACGGAGGCCTGGCGCCACGCATGGCAGGGGCAGCTGTTCTTCTCTCCTCCTCAGACCGCAGCACTGATGTCCAGGCCCTTGGTCAGTAGCTCCAGCCGGCCACCTCCCCCCCTCCCTCACGGCGAGAACCGCGCAGCACCCATTAAAGAGTCACCGCTGGCGTCGGCGCAACGCTCAAGTTTCCTCTGCAGTTCCGTCAACGAGAGGAAACGCTTCACAGCCGAAACGTTGTGTTTTCTCTTTTCAGCCTGGAATAAACCTATCACTTGTTCCGTTGCAGACTACGCATGCTGACGCAGCTACCCACCTGAATGACTTCAACGAGATTCTCCCCCGCCGCCTTGCAGCACAGCTGGAGCAGCGAGACCCCAGTCCGAGCACCCCGGGGGAGAGGAAGGGGCGTGACGTGCGTGGGTCCAGGAGAGGCTCATGGCCAGAGGAGGAAAGTGGTGGACGGGGCAGGCGCGTTCTCTCTAATACTGACATGTGCATGGAGGGGGGTGGGTCCTCACTGGGGGGGCATTTATGTGAGGCAGTTTCACTGATTGCAGATCGACGTTCCACAAAGCGGCCTGAAACAACGCTTCATTGCGGCACGTTGAAATACCAAAACCGTTCTACACAAACGCATAACGCGTTTCTAGTGGATCTTTCCGTCAATTCATGTAATGAGCCGAAATTAAAAAAAAAATCAGCCAATTGGTGTGGTTGGAAGATAAGGTGTCATTCTGAGGGGGAACCTGATGTCTGTGGCCTCATCTCTGAAGAGGAACAGAGCGTGGTTGGGTGAAGCAGGCATTGGGCTAGATCACAGGAGACAAAAAATGACCATAAAAACATGATGATGATGAAGGGAAGAGAGGTACAAAAGTCATAGTGCACTGGAAATAGTATACATCTTTTACGATATCAGAAAGAAACAATTAAAAACTCTTGTGTTCTGTAAATGTGTACACTGTATAAAATATTTGTTTTCTTTTTTTCACCCAGAACACGTTCAGGGTAAAACAGCCTAATCAGATAAATTCTCACCAGCATTACAGGGAAAACATTCACAACATGTTTATTATTCATTCTTAGGCTGGAAGGATTCTCGTTTCTGTGTGTGGTGCTATAATTCTGATTTTGATCCCCAAAGACACTTTAAGCTCCAGTATTCCTCTCCAGGCCTGTTTTTTTTTTTCTCATGAGTGTCTGATAGTAACAATCTCAGTATAAATGGATAGAGCCCCGGGCATCTCAATTTTTAAGTAAAAATAAATAAAAACAAGAACATAACACTGAACAACTGGATAAAACAGCCACCCCCCAAAAAAAAAAAAAACCAGCCGAAAGGCCAGTGAATCTCCAGTCATCACCTCAGATCAGGCAGGAATGTTTTGACGTGTAACACACCAAGCCTGTACTGTGCCAAGGTTTGCTTGGCATGTGTATTAACTGACCAATAGACCCTGATGTTATCAACATCAGACCCTGCATTCAGAACTGTATGGGACATTTTTCAAACACATGTCACTGATAAGACAGCAGTTCCCTATCTCAAAAGACATGGATTTCTGTTAACAAGCAGACCCAGTAAGCAGAGAGCATCAGGAAGGAGTAATGGGTGATGATGTGATCTGCATTTCACACAGCCTTGTCTGAAGCTTAAATCAAACATTGACATTTCAATACGAGCGCCTCAGTTTCTTGGCTTGCACACCACATGAGACTACCAGCATAATGGATGTCCTTATGTTCTGGGGCCAGGAATACAGACCACTTTCCTGGTTTCAGCCTCGTACTACAGTACAGAATGTTTGGAGTCAGGACTCGGCTCAAAATGTTGTTAAATAGAATTAGTCATCATAACCCATCAGAAACTATTTCTTTGCATGAGGTCATAAATCTAAGATGAAAGCATATTCTCTTTAAAAAAAAGATGCAGTCATTTCAATGTATATAAATTGAAAATGCTCTTTCGAATAGAGAACCCAGAGAAACTAACCCGATCAAAACTATTGTACTATTCATCTTCAGTGCTGACCCAGTGATACAACACATTTTAGATTCAGATGAAAACGTTATTAAATGATAATGAGACAGGGATAAAGTCATACTAAAAGCATTTGGAAGTCAGAACATGCTTTTTAGTTTACTTCTTTTTGCAGGATGAAGAAAAGAAGGGAGAAGGTGGTGTATATCAGGATTCCCCAGCTGGAGCCAGCTCCAGATCCCAGTCCTGTTGGAAACTTGCCCCGTCTTTATTTTCATCGCAGCCGCAGGGGAAGGCGCTCCTGATCCTGAGGAATGGGAATGGAATGGTTTTGTGGAATACAGGCCCCAGCCGTGTTCACTGTGTCCTTCCTGCTGCTCGCAGAGGCCACACATGGCCGGAGGATCTTAACATCCCCACACGACCGCTCCCACATTCCCATACATTCGTCTTGCTGCCTCCTCTATCCCACGCATCCCTCTCCGGGAGACATCGCCGCGCTTCTGGACTCAGCAGCTCCCATGGGTCTCTTTCAGCCTGCAGCACCTGAAGAACTGGCTGAGGCCTGCGGAAAGAGAGCGTGAGCAGATTCTCAGACGCTGCAGACCCCCAGGGCTGGAGTGGTGCACTCCTGGTCTACAGGCCAGCTGTGTACTGGAAGCACTGGAATTACCCAACAAGACCCACAGTCACCTTAAACCAATTCTGTGCTCTTGAAGTTTAATGTGACATGAAGTATGAGGGATCAAAGCGTCAGAAGACAAAAAGCAAACGACCCAGCCGTTTCCCGCAGCAAAGAGACTTTCAAGGTCAATCTTGTGCCGTTGTTTGTCGTGTCCCCCCCCCTCCTCCACCCGCTTCCTCCTGACTTCGGGCCCCCAGCTTCTTGCGCACTGACGTCTCACAGATTTTAATTCCTGCAGTCCCTCCGCATCCGGATTTACCAGCGGCTGAGCCGTGTTGTGACAAATCAAGATGTACAACTCCCACTTAAGCGGGTCAAAGGCTATGTTTGCAGTTATTTCACACCATCTGAAATTAAAATCAGCCTCCTGGTAATAAAATTATTTCTCTGCCGGCGGCGGACTGAATCAGTTTACCCCCGTCTTTGATGGATGCTGTATTTGACCTCTCCGCATTCTCCTAATCCTCTATAACAGAAAATTATGATGTACATCATACAGAGTGGCACGCTGCCTAGTGTATGCACTCTGCAGACATGATCTCTCCACACATGTGTACGCCTGTGTGTAGGAGAGGACGGTCTGGTTTGATTTCAGTCGTGTCGTTCAGTGACAGTGTTGCACTGAGCGGTGTTTGAATGTGGCCCACAGAGTTGTTAACCGCCGTATGAATGATCAGCGCTTTCCACTTCTCCTTGATAAAGGAACAAAATTCAGGTTGTCTGGAACAATGGAGTGCGTGTGTTTCTATGATTTAATACACAAACTGAAGCACTCCACCAACAGAAATAAAAATTCAGGAACATGTGGACAGCAGATGCGGAGGATACACAAACCTCCTTTATACTCACCTTGATTACCCTGCAGTCTCGACAAAATCTTGGGATAGCTTGAAAACGGCATTTAAATGTGTGTGCACTCTTTTTCTGGGCACAGTTTCTGAGAGAGGGAAATCATTCCCCACTCACAGAGGTCTATTTTTGTTTGATTTCAGAGTATGCCTTTTCCTGACAGTTGTCCAGCCAGCGGCTTCTGTTTATTAAAGACTTCTTCCTCATTTATCCGTGACATTTGTGTGTAAATAAACAGTGAAAATAAAGGGGGAACTGAGAAACTGTGAATGGGTAAATTGTGCTGCATTACAGGGGCTGGGCGGGCATGAACTACTGCCTGACACCTCCTTCTTTTAGGAAGGATGGATTATATTTGTAATAATGGGCCACACGGGACCAGGATACTGGCTTTCAAACCACCTCCAGTCCGCTGATGGGAACAGGACCGAACCCCTGGGGAGCACAGCTCCAGTCCTCGAGGGCCAGAACGCAGCAGTTTTTCTAGGTCTCTTTCACTGATTAACAGCTGCAGACCTGGGAACAGTGATAATCCGGTCCAATTTCAGCTGATGATCTGCACAGCCATGTCATCAAGAGCAGAGGTGGAATGAAAACCTGGAGACACAGCGGCCCCCCAGGACTGGAGTTGCACACCGGTGCCCTCCAGGGGGGCACGCGTTAGTGTTGCCAATCAAACCTAACTTTCATGTCTTCGCGAGCTGCAAGCAAAACCAGAGCACACGGAATTAACCGAAGTAGCCATGGTGAACATGCAGACTCCGCATAGAAGGAGCCTCTGCCCAGACAAGAACCCAGGACCCCAGAGCTAGGAGTCCGCTGAACTCACCACAGTACCATCAGAGATCTACTGTCATCTACTGCTGCTCCCTCCCTGACCTTTTAGGAACATTAATCAATGACATAGTGCACTGGCTACAGAATATCCCTTCTTAAAGTAATTCAAGATGTAAAGGATTTAATTTAATAGCCTTGCATCAGAACTACTCCATTTCCTTCATAGCTGGGCCTTGTTAGAACAGCATAAATCTGCAGCTTGGAGCAAGGACAACGGCATGATCTCATTTACAGAGATTGATATGATTTCGTGAAGTGCAATGTGGCAGCAATGATCAGAGTGTCATTCAAAATCGCCACGATGGCCTGGGAAGATGAATCGCGGAGGTCTAGGAGCTGGGTATTTTAAGCAAGAGACCTCTTGGGCAGTAACCGCACAAACAATATGAACAACAAAACAACAATAATAAAACTTTTGAAAATACAGACATTGAAAACATATTCACATATCTCTGCAGGTCAAATTCAATGCGTCTGTGTTGACTCTCTTGACAGCCGAAAGACCAGTCAACTCCACTTCTTTGCCTTCGGTTTGTACTCAGGAGCCACAGAGTCTCTCTTACCTGGCTTGAGTGCCCCCCTGCTTCCCACAGATTTACTGTACCGCGGTAAATCTGTATTTGTATGATTTTTTTAGTTTTTTTTTTACTGCACTTTACAGTGCATTTGCCATCACTTTAATAACCTATTATAGTAATATATTCCATCCTCCAATTAATCACTCCATCAATTGCTGATCCAGAAGTTGCTTAAGTGATCAGCTAAGCAGCCATTTATGGAAAAGCTATTCAGAGTCATAACTGGAAAGGCAGCTCGCTAATCTAAGATCAACCACTATCCATCCATTCATTTTTTACTCACATTATCTAATACAGTATAGGGCTGCAGGGGAGCTGGAGCATATCCCAGCAAACAATGGGCACAAAAAATGGATGGGACGTCAGCCCATTGCAGGGCTGACACACAAACACAGACCCTCGCACGCTCACACCAGAAGCCGGTTAACATTCAGAACAATCCCGGGACAAGGCTGCTTCGGTCCCGATGCCGTGGCTGTCTCCGTGCGAGGCCGAGCGTCTCGCCGTGACTCCGCGGGGGGGGGTTGCTGTTAGTTATGTCTTTCGGGTAAAGGACACTTTGGCGTATGGTGGCAGTTCAGCGCCACTCGGCACTCGCTGGCGCGCAGCCTTGGCAAGACCCCTGCGTCCCCACTCCGCTCCTGTAGATCACGGGGCCCTGAAGAGGGACCGGCTCTGTATTTCATACCTGAGCTGGCTGCTTCCGTGAGGAGCCAGGCATCTATTACAATCAACCACCTGAGCCGCCCATCTTTAAGGCCAGCGGTCCGTAGTCAGCAAAGACTTCTGCCTGCGAATGTGAATCAGCAAACAGACGCAACTGGCCGTGCGAAAGACAAATAAAGAAGCCAGCATGAATTCACTCTGAAGAGCTACCCTTGACGTTTCTGTATGGGCAACTCCCTGTATATTGACAGCTGCCACTCCCAGCCCCAGCTTTAGAGAATTATCCTCAAGCATGCATCTGCTAACACGATCAACATTATAAGGCTGATTGCGTTACCGCAGGTAAACATTTGAGGTTACCCGTTGAAGTCCTCAGTGTTGTATTTCATCTTCCGGTGCTTCACATCCGTGGGCTTGTTTAACGTGCCGCTGGAATACGGCGGCGGTGTTGGTATCGGCCAGCCGACCAGCTCCGCGACCCCGTGCTTTGGCGTGGGCGAGCTTGTTCTTGTCTTGACGGCGAAGATCCTTCTGTGAAAAGCGGCCGCTGCTCCAGAATGTGGCCCTATCGATGTTTGTTATTTCTCTCTGCATTCTGAGTGGGAGTGCAGCCAAATAATAATAAACAGAGCGAGGATAAGTATGCTCGGTAGCACAGGTTTTTACAAGGGAAAAAAAACACAAACAAAAACTGAGTTAGGCGGTTTTAATATACACACAACAGCGATCCATTATCAGTATGTGAAAGCCTTTTTCTGCACATTTTTGATGGGAAATGCAGCCTAGATTAAAATCTGAAAATATTAGGTCTATCCTGGTGCTAGGATCCCACAGTCCTGCAGGGTCTAATGGGTTATGCTTAATTGTCCTTTTTTCTAAAGATTCATTTAAGACACAATATATTAATCTATTTAGCAAATAATCTGCTCTGCAGAGCTCCAAGGTGGACTGGTCTGCTCCTCAGAGGATGCAGGAAGGGTTGTTTGTGATTTTCACTCCTAGATTGTCTGAATCGCTCCATTAAGCAAATGACCTGCTTAACTAGCTGCTGTAATTGATCGACACTTGTCAAAACTGTTTAGTGAAGAGGGCCTATAAATTTGCTGGGCTGTGACTCTGCAGTGCCAGGTTTGGACACCTCTGATCGAAGAAGTGGAGAAATGAGTTGCTCTTGTCATTTGTCACAAATCTTTCTTCATTTTTAAATTGTGAAACAAACTCTTATTCTCTTTAGATACACTCTCATTTCCTCTTCTCTTACACCTCCATTTCAAAATTCCATTCCTTACACATGATATCCTTCTAAGCTAGTGGCACAAGTGAAGTTCTCTGTAATGGAGAAATAATGGAGCACATCACTCAACGGGGCTAGAAAACTAGAAAAAATGTCAAGCAAAGGTCTTGGAGGCTGTTTAGCATGGTTTAGAGTTCCTCAATGAACATTACAAGCTCATTGTTGAGAACTAACTCCAGATCACATTCCACATTCTGATGCATTTGTAGAATTCAGTGTTCCCTGTCTGCTTGTTTTCAGGCTGTATGTGCAGGCTGTAGGTTAGCACCCCAGTAATCACAGCTTCCATGTGCCAAAGATCTGAATCCTTTCAATTCCCCTGCTCGGGAAACAATCACAAATTCTTTCCGTGTCGCCATGTTTCAATCATGTCTCCCTGCACAGGTAGGTCCTGTCCTTCAATCCAGATAGACATCTTAAAAACTTGTTTTTAATAAATGCCTGGATCTGTTTTGAAAAAGGCCCAAGTACCTAGCTTGACCACAACCAGATGACCGTTGACAAGAGAGATTGGCCAATCTTTTCAGACATCACAGAGAATATCTTCAAAGGACCAATGGATCAACTCCTTAAATTCCCAGCACCCCAAAGATTAAAAAAAAAAACAAAAAAACAAAGAACTGTAAGAAACTATGTTCATCAACCTTATAAGGTTTAGGAGATACTGTAAATGGGTAAATATTTTATTTTAATATCTTCAGGACTGTGCAACAACAGCAAGATAAGATTAACATTATAAGCAATAAAAGTTTTAAAAGGTCCAAGTAATATCCTTCAGAACAAGTACACTATAGTCTGACTTCCAACCATGACATGATATCAGTCACCATCTGTTAAATCATCCCCCCTGGACTTGGATCGAAAGTCAGATAAAGAAAATTGATGTCTTCATGATGCACAATGGAAGCTATTGTAATGTTGACAAAAACTAATTCATCTAGGCCTGCTGAGTTCTTATAGATCAACAAAGCAATTACTGTTCCATTATAGCCCCACAAAGCAATTCATATTATTATTAATAATCGTGTTTTGCTTTTATTCCATTGGTTGACAGTTATAATGGGAACTGTGCAAGTTCCTGTAATTGTGAACAAATTAGGCTGCAACAGAACAGCAGCCTTCGATGGATGTTTTTTATCTATTTTTGCCCAAACAGTATATGAAAGCAAAGCAAAATCCAGCCTGACCCATTTATTAGCGGACTAGTAATCATGACATAGATGTCAAATGAGTGAATTTGTGTCACAAAGCATGTCAGTATTTTAGCCTACAAACTCCACTTTTTTCTGCTTCCTGTGCACCAAGGTACAGCCCTGGGTTCCTGTCGGAATGAGACAGGTGAGGTAGTTAAGCTCTTGAGATATCTGAGACGACTGAGACAACAATTCCAAAGTTGATTAGTCAGGACAATTTGGAAGTCTGGCGCAGCTGTAGAGATGATCCAACATGATCCCTAAAAGACTCTAGTAAAGAAAAAAAGCCAGCAACTGCCTGTCAGAGAGTCTACAGCTGGCAGATTAGGCTGGAGTCCAGTTTTGGCACCAGTCCTCTCCCGCAATCATTAGTTTGTAAATTCCATTTGCTGGAACAAGTTGTTTAGCGTTTCCCTTTAATTGGCTTAATTAGTTTAATAAATCGCCAGTGTCTTGATAAGATGGAGCTATGTGATTATCTCTATTCCTCAGAATTCTCCAAATGGCGCCATGATGAGCAGGAAGAGGCACTAACAATTAAAAACGCTCCCTTATCGAATTAGAGGGGAGCAGCAGAAGGCAGACGCCTGGTGTTTGTTCCCACTCTGCAGGGAAGGGTGTCCTAGCTGTGAACTCTGCATCTCTCCTAGTGCCAGATAAGCCAGCTGACCCGTGCAACTGTACACAATTAACACAAGTGGAAAGTTTTACTGTTACAGCAATCTGTGGCTCAGTAAATGTCAGATATAAGAGAGTGAAGAAAAGTTGGTGGCTTAAAACAAACAATTATGTGTACTTTTGACTGCATGATGTCGGTATATAAATCTTTGTTCCATTACAATTTATGGGTTTGCAGAAATATCTATATAGGCATCTACATGTGTACGTATACAGTACAGTATTTATGTATTTTATGCACTCGGGTTAAAAATGTGTTTTAACAAATTACAAATTGAGGCATTCACTTTAGCAAGCTGGAGGATTGCTTTACTAAGCTGTAGAGACTTCCAGCTCTTGCTGTATCTCACAGTTATTTTCAAACACAGACTGTTTTCACCGCAATGTTGCACATTTCAAGGTAAGAGAACAAAAGGGACGATCTTTTTCTGAAAATATCTCAAGAGGTGAAGCTCTCGCAGCAGTGATAACGCAAACCCATCCATTTTCTAACTGCTTTCTCCAGTACAGGGTCGCGGTGGAGCTGGAGCCTTTCCCAGCAAGGGACACACGCAAGGTAGGACACATCTTAGACAGGACACAGTCCATTGCAGGGCGCACACAGACACACACTCGCACAAGGGCCAGTTTTCCCAGAAGCCAATTAACCTACTAGTATGTTTTTGACCGACAGAGGAAACTGAAGCACCCCGAAGAAACCCAAACAAACACAGGGAGAACATACAAACTCCACACAGACAGCACCCCAGGTCCAGAGTTGAACCCGAGGCTCCACTGCCGTGAGGCAGCAATGCTCGCCAATGCTCCTCTGTGCCGCCCAGGAATGCACATTTATTTAACCTAATGACAGAGACGATGGGGTTTTGTTTGCGTTACTGCTCAACAACTGTGGATTGGGGTCGTGCAGAAGATCACTTCCCTTGCTTAAGAAAAGACACACATCGTTACAGGTCGACATGCAAGCCAAGAGCTGCGCTGAAGCTCGAGGAAATGTGACGTTGTCTTGACAACCCTCGTTCCCTAAAAAAGGAAAGGTCACCTTCCGGAGGCTCTCGGTGGTCCTGACTAGAAACTGCTGGAGATGAAACCGCCCAGCACATGAATGAAGGCTGGGCCGGACCGGTACCGTAGGGGCCGGTTGGACTGCTCTAGCAGAGGTCACAGAGGCAGCAGGTCCCCCTCGGTCACAGACCACATTCTGGGCTGCAAGCCCATGCGGGGATCTGTACTGTGTTGCCAACAGACGAGCTGGACAACATTCGCAGCGTCTTCCCACAGGGAAACCCGCAGCAGGTGGCCCGGTGTAGTGATATCACTGGGTATCGTTGTCAGGCGAGCTCCCCTGCCTCCTCAGGACACACAGGGCTTAGGTCATGCGTACTGGGCGAGACACAGGCCCCTCTGTGCTCGATCCAAACCACCTGTTCCTCTGCGGGATCTGACTTGAAGGGAGTGTGTGCACCGCTCTATATTTAGAATCCATTCGTGGGTGAACCACCCCAGCCCCCCCATCGCACGCCACAATCCCAGCCACCTTCCTCAGGGAGTCGGTCACAGTGTCGGGCTTCATTTACCAACGACACAGGCTTCCACTCCAAAGTGGCCCCAAAGTGGGATTTTGCACGTTCCCGAACAGCGTTCCCGGAGCCATGCTCCTACAGCCACTGTCTCCATAGACCTGTCATTACAAGATGTGTGTCTGTTGAAACTTTTCTCTCTTCTTTTTTTTTTCTCAACCCCGTGTCAATTTGCAGTTTCTCACTGTTCTCTTGACAGAATGAGGCCACGCAGTGGCAACTCATTTTCACCGGCTGAGGTTGGGGGGGGTGGGTGGGGGGGAGGCAGAGAAGGCGATAAAGAGAGACAGTGGGAGAGAGTGAGAGATAGCAAGAATCAAGAGCTGTCGCTGATTTGCACTCAAAAGGCTGCCAGTAGGCCAGCCTCTTGTTTTTGACTGCTTTGTACCAGCTCGCCCTTTTTTCTACATGAGGATCAGACCAAGTTGCTCTGAGATCTGTGGCTCCCCTCTCCGAAGCCATCAGAGTCAGCCTGCTAACAGCTCTCACCTCATAGTGACCCTGCCAGCCTGCTCAACACACCAAGCATCTTTTAATCAGAGTCAGCGCACTATCACACTCTGTCTCACACACACACACACCTTGGAAAGGATGCTGTGCTGAGCTGTGGGCTCAGCATCTTCAGAATGGAGACGAGCAAAAAAAGGAGCTCAAGCCCCTACAGGGTGCTGGAACTCAGCTTTACCTATTTTTCTGGACGTAGGTTTGAGTTTCAAGCAGCTCTGCCAGTGCCCATATCGATGTGCACAGTTTGCACACCACTGTAAAAACAGGGGAGAGGGTAGTCAGGCTCAGCAACGTCATGATGAGGGCACCCCTAACAACAAAGCAAAGATAATGCATATTAACTTACAAGCATGGAATAAGTCTGGAAACTTTCATCAAACTGTTATAATCATGTAAGGATCCATTCATTTTCCAGTAATGACTTTACCCCCCCACTAACTCTCTGCTTAGTCTGTCTCACTATTCCCCCCAATTAACTGTTACCTTCCATGGCAGATGGACAACAGAGGCAAAAAGTGATAATGAACACACTCCACAACTAGCCTACCTCCAGCCGGTGACATTTGTCTGGAGGTGTTTGACAATAATTGCTGAAAGCAGGTAATCTCCCCTCTATTGTGAGGTAATAGCTTTGATATTTGAGATCTGGTATTTTCTAAGGCTCCAAAAGCGTTAAGCAAGCAAGGATGATATTTGGTTTTGTGGGCCTTTCGCAGAATCCTGCTGGCGTTTAGCAAAGCAAATAAGGTCAACCCATCTGCGGAGGAGGAAGGCGACACCGTTTGAATAAATAGGAAGAGGGAGGCCTGATAGCTGTCAGTCTACCGGGGTCCGGAGCCACAGTAGGATAAAGGCAGGGAGGAATTCTGACGTGTCGCTGGTTTCCTGGAAGTCACAGAGACCTTGGCCTCCAGCGGTGCCCCCCACCTTCGTCCCTCACCAGTAAAATAAACAATCAACGCTGAGCATCCGCAGAGGAGGGAAACAGGACTTGTTCTCTGCGGGAAATTTCAGAAGCTGGAGACAGAACAGTAATGAAAAGCAGAATTCTCAGATGTGAGTGGGGAAAGTACCGTTCCTGAGTTCCTTCAGACAAAAATATACAGCATATATATACTATATACTATATAGCTGTACCCAGGTCATGTAAACAGGAGCATAGCTGTTCTGCTGTCTTGTGACTTGGGGTCTACACTTCCATAAATAGTAGAGTAAAACTTTAAGGGCTGCAAGTGACACTTCAACCATAATAAACAAGGCACTAACACTCAAACAAGCAAGAATAAGGCAGTAAGAGTACATAAAAGAATAAATTGGCAATTGTTAATAAATGTGTGATTAATCCATAGAAGTGAGTAGTTCCTACCATGTCCTTGTAGTAAAAGTACAGTCCTGGTAACAGAACAACAAATTGAGATGTAAAGTGCACCTATCTGCTCAGGTCCTGGATGTAAAGGACCTGAGATCATCGCCTTTTTCATTCCAGTGCAGCATATGAATGGAAAAAGCATTTGGCAGTTTCACAGACCTTGGATCCCACTAACAAAGTTGCTGTAACAATTTCATACTCGCACGCAAATCATTTCCTTTTTTATTTGGTGTCTTTAACAGACAATATCAGCTGTCAAAAGAAATCATTCTTTTTTCCCACTCGGTCGAAAGTGCCTCAGACTGAGCTTGTCACTCAGAGCATCGTGAACCCTGTGTTCTCTCACAGGGCCAGAATGAGATCACACAAATATGGCGCTGTGCCACGGGAGACCTTCGGGCCAGTCACGAAAACTGGCCTTTTCTTGTTTGACGGATCGATCCAGCTCATTTTTTAAAAGCATGCTTTTTTTTAGGCATGGCCTCAAAGGAACAGGATAAAGATCAGTCACTGTTCTCCCCAGAGTCCCTATCGCCACCTGCGGAGCCACCGAGGAAAGAAGATGCAGACCGAAACCCTGACGCCCCCAGAGCAGTCCTTCTACTCTTGCTGGGACAGAGCCGCGGCAAGATGAAGTCATCAGTGCTACACACTCCCCTCCCCCACAAGACACCTCTTTAAGAGTCTCAGGTCCTCCCTGAAGTATTGCCATCTGTGCTGCTTATTGAGTAGAACAGCTGTATCCCCAAACAGCCCAGCGTTGGAGCCTTCAGTAAATAAGTGAATTACACACTGTGGAGCTTTCCTAGTTCTGAGGCTGTAATGAGAGAACTCCTCTGTTACAAAAAACGTAGACACTCATTTTTAGTTTCTGCGTGCAGATATCCGATGTCCCTGCAGACTGTCTTTGCCGATTGACCACCTAAACACATCACCCGTTCGATTCCGCTGATCTTCCGGGCAACGAGGTGGAAACATGAGACTGAAAGAAGCAGAGGACACATGCATCCAGGCCGTGGTTCAGTCTGTCCTGTATTTAATAAGAAACACAGGTGTACTGTTCAATTCCTGGAGACCCCAGGACAAGGGCTGGTGAACCCTCCCAAAATCCTTTCAGTAAGAGACAGGGCCAGAGGCCAGAAGAAAGCGTGCTTGTATGAGACATCTGTCAACTGGGTCAGCGAGGTCAGCTTTCATGGTAAAACTCCCCATGGTAGGAGTTAAATACCCCAGTATATCTGCCACCCAGTCGGATACCAGCAAGTCTGCCATAGAACCAGAGCCTCATTGCTGCCTCTCCAGATGTATTTGCAACTGCTGGGGTCTGACGGGGTACCGGTATGTGTTTTTTAGAAAAAATAATTTAAGACTCTTAATTTAGAACTTCTTCCTTGACTCGTTAACCCAGCCTTCGTGTGGTGCAAAGATCCCAGGGTCGGAGGTGGACCTAAAGTTTCCGAGCAGGGCGGGACGCAGCTGTGGCAGATGGCCACAAAGCAAGCAAGCCTCAGGGGTCACTGTAACTGAATCCCAGTCACACCCAGAAGTGCTCAGCACGCTGCCACATGGGAAATCATGCAATAGAATATAGAACGAGTCATGTCTGCACTACAGGACCCCTCCAGCACTCCACACGGTATCCAGATACCCCTCATTCTCACACACTGACCCTCAACCAAGAGCCAAAACTGGAACCACGGCCCGAAATTCCATTTGTAGTGTGAGGACTGATGACGCTCTAGAAATCCAGAAGCCGCAGTAAATTTGATAAGCAGGCGGATTAGCAACCTACCTTTCCAGCTCCTGACACAGGCTTGTGTTGTAAATCAGTTTTGTTTTGTTTTCACACCCAAAGAGAAGCAAACACAACCACCTACCAAGTGTGACTCCACAGAGCCCAAAGCCGTGCAGGAAAGACACGAGTTTTCATTCTCACATAGCCGTAATTGCCTCGCACACCGTGACATTGTTGGGGGAATTTTTTTATTTTTCCTACTTTGTTTTGGTATCATTCCGTGGCGCTGACTCCACGGAGTGTAACAAGACGGATTTTGATCTAAACAGTTGCTCGCATTTCATGTGTTTGGCACTGGGAGGCAGGCCGAGGAAAGCAAGGGAAAATGCATCATTCATGCTCTACTCCAAGGTCGTTCTGTGGGAATTCGCCATTGCTGATTATGAAGGGTTTCTTACAGGAGACCGACAATCTGCTGCAATAGGTACTGCACTATTGCACTTGACGTCTAACAGAACAGTAATGAACAGTATGACGTCTAACAGCCATGGCAGCTACCAAACCCACAACACCGTAACTTTCTGCATTTATCACCAACCATTTACACTGCTTGCGCCTCCCAACACGCAACAGCCAAGGCCATGATTCCTGCACGATTCGACCAAAGCACAATTAATTAAGAGGCCATAAGGGACACACTGATTGATTCATGCAGTCCAGTTTTTGGAGTTGTTTTCTCTCAGATTTTCTTTGACTCCTTGTTATTTACAAAGCTAAACTGCAATAATTTAAAAATACCTTCTTTGACAGTTTTCTCACATTCAAATCTGAGCAGCCCTAGACGTTAACTGAGCTTTTGGTGAACACATACTGTATCAAGGAATATGCAGTACTGCCAAACACATTTCTCCTGTCAGACCTGTGTGGTTTGGCACTTTTCTCATTTAGAAAGCGGATTGAGCATTGCAGGGAGCTCCAGTCTCCATAAAGGAATGCATTGAAAATCATTTAGAACATCTTTCTCATCAAACAGATTCTTTTAAGAATAATTATAATTATATCTATATAATTTTTAGATGAGCCTAGGCGACAAACCAACTCACTCAATTGAGATTGTTCTAAATTAATTTACTTCCTTTCTGTGCTGCTACGCTTTTTCCTTTCCTTCAGGCAAGAACCTAACAAGAAGAGCACAAGGTAAAAGATAACTATTAAGATGTAATTCCATTATTTTAATTAAGTTTGCAATACTGGTTCCATTTTTCTTCACAGGTTTCTACATACACACTGCAGGCTCTCATGGGGAAGGATCCTGCCTTTTAAAAGCAGGAAAGAGAAATCTTGCCTTTCCTTAGGGGTGAAATAGCTTTGATGGAAAAACTCTTGTCCCCTTTCATCCTAGAATATTTTAAACAATTTGGAATCACCAGCCCTATTTATACTTGCCCAGTTGAGCATGACTGGACTTTACAGGTGGAATTCTTGCATTACTCGGGAGAGAATGAGACACGCCCCTCTGCACAGCCATGTGCCCACTGATACGCTATCAGCTCCACAGCGCCTAATAGGAGAGTCAGCTCTGACTGGAGGAGCAGCACATCTCTTAATGACCTCTCTTCCAACTTGCAGGCACCTAGCAACAGAGTCTGCCAGCTAATTGTGCGCCACTGCCACACAAGTTAGCTCATGACATGGCCCAGATTCAATCCAGCTGGGCTGGAGAGCAAGGCTGCCCATTCCTGGTCCTGGAGGACCAGTGTCTGCCGGTTTTCTTGGTCTTTTTGAAGCAGCAGCAACTGAAATGCAGTGCAAAACTGCCAAAACAGACTAATTGAAAGCCTACATACGCACTGGCCTTCCAGGACAAGGACTGCACAGCGCTGTTTTAGTCTTTGAGACAATCCAGAGCTCCTTGCCCTAGAAATGTGGCTACTGGGACAGCTGCACCCTTGCATTTCATCCTTCTGCAAACACCAGTAAGACTTGTGGCTCAAGAAGGCAGCTCAGGCAATTCAGAAAGTGCATTTAGGCTGCTGAGAAATCATAATGTGGAAACAGGATTCATGGTGAGCTGAGAATCCTGGATGAAGCAATAAAGAAGCAGCCAGCAGTGTTCCTTTTTATTCTTCTGTATATGTGGCCTCTGATAAATGAACATTTCATCTGCTGAAGCCAAGGAAAACTTTCCAGGCTTTCCTACCACTCTGTCACAGATGAAACACATTCTGATCTAGTATTCTTGTGATTTCCTTCTGATTACACTTTTTAAGGCGCTTTCTAAACGCCTTCTTTGTACTGCTGAGACATCGTCAGTAAATTAAATCCCTCAAGGTTTGGGGAAGCAGCTAATGAGAGCTTTTAAACCCCCCCTCACACACCAGCCCCCCTACCCCGGAGCAGGGTTTCAAAGGTTGGAGAAGCAGAAAAGCGTGATTTTGAGATTGCATCCATTTAGTTTGAGAAGGGGGAAGTTCTGCAAGGCTAAAAGCGAGAAAGAACCCCTGTGCAGTTAGAGATGAAAACCGTGTTCTTTTCTAATAATATCTCCCTCTTCCATAGACTATCTCCCTTCTGCTGTTGCTCAAAGGTGCACGGCTTGTTCCCTGCCAGCCACCCACACCGTTCTTCACATGTTTCTGCACTTAATCTGTGTGCAGGGCTGAAATGGATTCTATGGTCCTCGATGAATGCTTTATTAAGGCAACTACATGTTGCACCGTGGATATGTTGCACTCCAGCCAGTGTGTAAGATCAGCCTCTTGTAAAGCCTGGCTAATATGGGTGGGATAAATGTGGTAATCCACTTACTGCTGGAGAGGATACTTTTTTTTGCATGTGTCTGCTGCATGCCAAATTCTCATTAGGTTTTTTTTTTTTTGGCCCGCCTGTCTTCTGCAAACAGAACCATCATCTATTATGGTTTTAATTACAAGGTTTCTGCGTTTCAGCGCCTTTGAGAGCTTACCACGGTACATTTGCACAGTAAATTCACCATGCTCTCCCCCATGGCTGTGCCAGGCAGTGATAGCAATTTATGATAATCCTTCTCCACAGCACTGCAATGCACTTTCAGCAGGGGCATCATGTCTATAAAGATACTAGATTATACTGCTGTATGTGTTCCTTTGTCATACAGGAACCCCTGTCTCTGAGCTACTTTTTAATCTCAACACTGTTGCTGTTGTAAAACAAATTATTATTTTTATAAAAGAAGACCTGAAGAGTGTCCTGTATTTTGCAGTTTTTTGTAGTTCTTTTAAGATGATTAAACCAGTCATTCAATTTGTATTGTTAGTTCTAAATTATGGCTTGCAGTTATTTAGAACCTCTCTAACCTTTTACCATGCTTTCCCTCTGCTTTACAATGGTATACCAAGGTAAATCTTATTAGGGAACGGTTCCATCTCTTCAGTGCAGAGATCAGCATGTCCGAACACAAGAGAAAGAGTTACAGATGAGAGCCTGTCTTGCTTGTTAGGCTGTTAGCAGCCTATTGATCCACAAATGTTTTGCAGTCATTCTTGAAAGGTCTCAGGGAGTCAGCTTCAGCACCATGGCTGGGTAGTTTCCGGCAGCACAGCTGCCACAGAAGGCAAGGCCTCCAGGTTCATGATGCCCTCTATAGCAAGAGGGCAAATCCTTTGACCCACCGCTGACACTGTGTGACTTTAATCTGGAGGACGGCCAATCCCAACATTTTCCATTCCAAAGCACATTTCCGAAAATGTCGCCTGATGCAGAGACTGCTTTGAACTCGGTTCACCATGAATAAAATGTGTCAGGGTGAGGCAACAGCATTGCATTATCAGTATTAGAATTAACAATAATCATCCTCATTAATTATTTATTCAATTCATTTAATGCAATTCAAATCTCTTTTACAGAATGAAATAAAACAACAGCAATATAAGATTTACAGAAAAGATATAGGTAAAAAGAAAACAACTTGATAATACCTGATAATATTTACACCAGTGGAGGTGTAAATACAGGTCAGAGTTCCACGGTGTAACAACACATCTTCTCCTTTTCTTCTGTTGTTCACCTCTGAAACACAAAGCTTTCTGTCTTCAGTCAGGAGATCTTATGTACCAAATATTTTGGCTGGTATAAAGTCAGCATCCTAGTAAATCATGTTGTAGCAGGAAATTCAGAACTTTGAATAATAACAGAAGAGTGTTAAAATCCATCCTGTAATGCACTGGCATCCAATGCAGCTAAGCCAGCACAGGAGTGATATATGTCTTTTTTGTGAGTTTTGTTAGAATTCAAGCAGCTGCATTCCACACTTATTACAAGTAATTGTAATTTAGTTTAGATTTAATTAAGGCATGTACTTTTTATCTTGGCAACCGACATAGGAAGGAATATTAATATTTTACCTATAATATTAATATTTTACAGGTGATATACACACATTTAACTAATATATACAATGTTGAATTCAAAGCATAATTCACAATTAAGGATTACCCCTAGATTTTTCACCTAAGACTTAACGTTTGAGGTTAAAAAACACATCTGTTTCTGTCAGTTCTGTGCATTGCTGGGAATTTATTAGTATAACCTCTGTCGTCTCTTGACTCAATTATAGTAATGAATATAGAAAAGGCGGTGTGAGTTGGAGAGGAGCCAAGATCCTCTCACAAAAGAAACACCACTCTAGAGTTATTTAAGCTATTCTCACAAAAAGGCTAAAAAGTTTAAAATGCCTCTTAAAGCAGATATATGGTCTTTGAGGACAGCTCTTTTAGCTTAATGCATGGTTTATTACTTCTTCTCTGCTACACATTTAACTCCAAATAAAAACTTGTCATGTACAAATAAACCTCTAAGGAGAGGCATTCAAGAGACAAAAACGTTCTGAGGTGTTTCTTGGACGCGTTTATTTCTCCATTACTATAAGCATAAAACTATCGGAAAGGTTTGAAATGAGAGGTCGTTTGGCCTCTCCAGTTCGTCTGATTGATGTCATGTGATTAATCAAGGCAGGGCTTTGCTATCGGCAGCGTGGTTGGGTATGTTGTTCTGACTCCCACAGCCTTTAGTGTGACGAGGTACTGCCTGCTCTCAACGTGCGTTTCTCAAGGTATAGTTTCCACTTGCGACCTATGTTTTGTTTTTAATGGCTGAAATGGTTTCATTTGGTTGGCTTTATGAATACCTTAGAGAACTCTGCTTTGGACTAGATTAATAAGTGTAATAAGGAAAAGAGCATGTTCCTTACCTGTCAGTGAAAGACATTCCTAAGCCTGGTCTCACGATTTGTGGGGATGCAAGAAGTCACAAGGCAGGTCACCGCAGGTTTGAAATGAGTTTTTATTTGCTATAGAAAGGACTGTTTTTCTTAGAAACAGGAGCACACAGAATTGCTTTTTCCTGTAATGCTCTGCACCAGTGCATTTACAGGTAGCTTTTAGACTTTGGGCCATCTCTCTCAGTTATGATAAATGCCGTGTTTGGGACAGAGGCTCTTGCATATGTATTAGAACTAAACATTTCCATAAATATTCCGATGGTTATTTTTGCAATGGTTATCCTCGCCTTGCAGCTACTCGGAATGTCACATACTCTCTCTGTAAATACAAACAGTGTCAAATCTGTCTTCCAGAGCACACACATCAAATTCTACAATGAATCCCCACCTGTCATTATTCTATCATGTGCAGATCATTAGATAAACACAACATATTTGGGACTCAAAGCACAGTGCCCCCATTTCAGAAGGCACACACTTAGAAGCACTGCAGGGACACTTTCTGGAAAGCGTGCGTTCCAATTACCCATCCCAAGGATTCCTTCAAATCACTGCAGCCAGCGAGCTACAAGTCCCACTCAGTTTCTCCTTTCCCTTTCTATTTCTAGTCTGCAGAATCCTCATACCCACTGGCATAACCACACACAAAATTGCTACTGGGGTGAGCTTCCCTTACGACTTCTCCACATTATTACAAGCTAATATTGAACATATGGGATTTAGCATGAACTGTAATTAAAAAAAGAGCAGAGTTCCAAGATTCCAAATCGCACTACTGCTCTGTTTTTCCATATTTTTATTGTCAGTGGAATGGAGGGAAACACATAATTATTGCTTTCTATGGGTATCATGTCACCCCTCCCTTCTCTTCCACTAGGCCTCCAATGGGGTTTGACTGGGGTGCTGTTGCTTAACCTCCCCCCCACACACACACACACCAGGTGATGATCCCTATATGTGCAATGTCCAGCTATAATCATGACAGAAAATAAAAATCTAGAAATCGCAACTGTCCTAGTCCAAATTCCTGACTCCTCACTTTCTGGCTGTGTGCTGTTTAATGACGTTTTCTTATCCTTACAAGTGGAGAGGTGGAACTGTGACAAAGGATCCAGTAGAGGTATCCTACTCCCTTGGGCCCCTGAGCAAGGCCCTTAACCCCAAGGGGCTCCAGGAGCTCTAGGGGTGCTGTACAATGGCTGACCCTGCGCTCTGACCCCAGGCTTCTCTCCCTGTCTGAGTGTCTCATGGAGAGCAAGCTGGGGTGTGCGAAAAAGACAAATTCCTACTGCAAGAAATTGTATATGAACAATAAAGTGGTCTTATCTTATCCTTTTAGCAGTTCTTTCCTTGGTCTATCCATCATTGTACATCTTGAATAAACTGCAAATGAATGGGCACATCTCAGGTGAAGGGATGTCTTGTCCCACATGTAGGAAAATTGGTTAGCACTTCCCCTTGTCTCCTTGAGGATTGCCACTAATGAATCAGAGCAGCTAGACAGCACAGACTGCGTAACTGTAGTAACCGGATTTACCAGGAACAGTGCACAGCTGTTTCACGGCTAAAAAAAGCATTATGACACCAAAAAAGATCACTCATTGGTGGGTTTTCATTGAGTAAACCTCCCTGGCAAGTGGAAACCTGAATCGTCATGAAAAGTCATGAATCAGTGGGTTGGAGACTGCGCCTCTGTCAGCCTTTATAAACTGAACAGGGGGCTCTGTTAATTTTCATTTTTAAACTTGTGAAAGAGGTGTCGGCCTGTAATAAGGCAACGGGGTATTCTGTTTGCGTCTCCTTAGAACAAACCCAGCCACAGGGCATTTTTAAGATCATTTCCGGCTCCAGAGAATGTGTTCCTTCACAGAATCCTTGAGGAAACATTGCCCATTCAGTGTAACAGAGTCTATTTAGCAGCTGCTGAGGTGGAAAGCCATTATGCTGCTCTGTGCAACCGGAACAAGCCTTGGGGGTCCTTAGTGGGGTTTATGTATTGCCAAATCCCTACAAAATGCTAAATCCCTTAGAAAATACAAGAGAGGAAAATAATGGAATTGCTCATTTTTGTGTGTTTGTCCGGAAAGCACCATACATTCTTCACACACATGTATGAATTATCCTGCTCATAATGCATGTCCCTGCCTCCGAAAGGCTCATTCTGGTGTTCGCCAGAAACATCCTCTTAAACAAGGAACACAATGAGGATGGGTGTTCAGAAATTCATCTTAAATTCTCTCAGGCTATATTCCGGGAGCTGACCGTTACATCATCCTTGCCTCCTCCCAACCTTTGTTCTAATTGGAACACCTGCTAGTGAACAGCAGCAGGATTATGGGAGGATTAAGGGCACTAAAGTACAGCTGTAGAGCGCCCGCAGCTCACACACACACCAAAAAACGGTTAATCCCACGAACAAAAGCAAAGCAACGTCGTGTCCAATATTAATGACACACAGAAAAGCTTATTAAGTACCCACACTGACGGCCTCAATAGAGAACAATGGATCTTGACACTGTTAGACTTCCAGGGTATTGTACTTGTAAGTGTTCCACTGAGCTCCTCAACTCAGGCACCTTCATAGTCAAACAACACAAGGATGACTTTGATGAGCCTCCCAATATCCAGCATGTTTTCCTTCTCTCCCCCCACTGGACAGATTCAAGAGATCAAACTGAAATGAAAATGAACCGGTGGTGACTTGGGGAGGAAGAAACGTGAAGTGGAAAGCCCAGGGCAAAGCCGAGCCTGGGACTGGAGACGGCAGGAGGGACAAACGGCCTTCACCTGTGCAGGACTGCGTGATGAAGGAGGTCGCCCTCTCCGTGGGAGTGAAGGACGAAGCTGAGCAGAATGTCCAGACGTCTGCAGGGTGAAATCTCTCGCCCCTTCCTGCAGATTCCCAGATCGCAGGCAGTGGGCATTCAGAGAAACACTGGTGGATGGACTGAGAATTGGCAAGTGAAAAGAAAACAGAGAGGAAAGATGAGGGGAGAGTGCTCAAACACGAGGTGATGTGATTAGTGGAGTACTGCAGTACATGGTATTAGGACCACTGCCCTTCTTAATTATATCTTTTCAGATAAGCTCAGAAATAGATTGTGAGCTTGTCAAGTCTGCTGCCGATGGGAAATTAGGAAGACTACAAATCACTGTAGAAGCAGCGAAGGATTTTAAAAAAAAATCTATTTGAAAAGAGTAAGATAAAATTCATTACTGGGCAAACACCTGGTAGATGAAGTTTAAAGCAGATGTTGTGGGAGTCTGGCGCAAGCCACCCACCCATGCTGTTGAAGCCGATACACTGGCTTTTTAACAGACAAGCGGGAAAAGGTGGACGGACTGCCAGACGGTCCTAATGGCCACCTCTATCTTAGTAAGTTCTTTAATCACTTTTTAAATACGTTAAGGGACAATCTGTTCAGATTATGGAGAGAAAGAAAATGAACACAACTCTCATTAAAAATGTGTTGTTGAGTGTACAACAGGCCAAGGATTGAATGCAATTAACACTTCCATTTTCACCCACCAATAAGATATTCTAGAAAATAACAGATTTCTGTTAGATTTCTGCTATGTGCCACGCATGCTGTGTTTTTAACTCTTTGTGGCCTGAAGGGATTCTTAGCAAAAACACCAGGTTTTTATCGTCCTTCTCCTGCTGCCATTGTACCATACGTTTTCTGGCTTGGTGTGTTGTGATTTCTAGCTTTAAAAGATAACAGTGTGCAGAAAGTATGTTATTTGTGTGTTAAATATCTCTGTATATAATTCCTCTATCAAATACTATAGTATATCCCTAATAGAGGGTCAGTCCAATCCTGGCAGCAATTACATGCTACAGGATGTTGCAACACAGATTCCACAAATTTATAGCTATGCCCAGAGATGCTGTACACTCAAAGACAGTGAATGCAGCTTGGCGTCAGGTATGCGTAGGGTTTCAGTAGTTCCTTGAAGCCTGAATTGTGTTTCTGTTTTGTACGTGTTGTTTTTATCCTCCAGCCACTGTCCTTAAATGCCTGAAGCTCTCTGAATTAACACATTAGCCAGGTTTGCTGTTGCCTTTAGCAATGCACCAGAGCCCTGTGCACAGCAATCATGCTTCTTGTGAGATCATTCATGTCAAGTCGTATTAGAAGGCATCAGGTGAGCAGTTCATAACCAGCCCCTAGCTGGACAATCTCTTCATAATGTCATATGAGATATGAGCACTGTGTCTGAGTAACGTAGAGCAAAATAAAACTGTAATTCAGGGCTGGAGGCCTGGGTTCAAATAAGAGTCAAATAGATAAGCTGCAACAGCAAGAGCAAGAGTAATTCCAGGGGGGTAACCTGTTAGCCTTCAGTTCTGAATTGTGAATGGCATTATGCAAGATTTCAGTCTTTACCTGTGAGCTGTTATTGCCATTGACAGTGGAAAGGAATAGTTAATTTTGTTTGCGTACCACCTATTGATCTCCAGCCAGTTAATGACAAACCAAATCCTGCACGTAAAGAGGACTGATCTTGGTATACTGAAGCAGGAGAAAGACCTGACCTTCGTCATGTAATTGGCTTAATTGAAAGAGCAGCTGAGCAGAACAATGGGAACTCTAAGCACTGGTTGTAAGCCCCTTACCGCTGCTCAGCTCAGGCAAAAAAGCCACGTCATTGAATAATAAAAATAGCTAACGAGACTGAATCACACAGCACCTTTGCTGTAAGGACAGGGGCACTTGTTTTTGAAGTGATCAGACTTTAGTGATTAAAATAAAGATACCAGAGCATCTAAGATCAGGCATACAGTCAATGTTATAGTCCACAAACAATTGCATTACATTAAAAGTGTCTGCAGAATACTAGAAAACAAGAGCTGTAGAAAATGATAAATCTGTGTATATTTAGTAGATAGTGTTTGACTATAAAGTGCTGCACTATCCCGTTTAACAGTGTGGGAAATTGTGGTTCATTTAATATGTTAGTCTACCTCTTAGCACTTAAATGCAGCAATAATCACTAAAAGCAAAGTAATGCCAATGCATTATGCATGACACTTTCATCACAGAAAATAGCCACACAGAACTGGTTGTGTATTTGTTATATTAGTGCAGAATGCAAAGCCAGCTCAAGGCCTACTGCAGTCCGGACAGAGTGGAGGTGCCGTCTGTGCGATGGTTAAATCATAAAGGCACATTTTCTCATCTGACAACTGGCATGGCCTCTTAAGCTGCAGTCGCGATTTGCTCTTGCAGAAATAATTGTGAGACTTCAGCAGCTAGGTTCCTGAGCGCTAGCTGATTGTGTCATCCCTTGTAAGTTATGCCTTCAGCGAATGGGAAAACTGAAGCCTAACCTGACCACGGCTGTCGAACCATGCTCAGACCAAAAGCTCCTGTTCTGGTCGAACGTTTCTGCTGTGTCTTTTTGCCATGCAGAGAGCAAGGAGCAGTGAGCCTATCCACAGGGGCGGAGGTCCGTGTTTCGCAAGGACTGACAGGAAAACAAGCGAATTGCAACAGCTGGCATAGCTGGAAAGGAATCGACAGCATCTTTGTGATTTTGTAGTCAACTCCTCGGTCTGGTTTCAATCAGAGTTCAGGAGCCATCATTTCATGAGGATGGGCTGCTGGTGACGATAAACCAAACTCAACCTCATACTGACTGGAAATAAAAGTAACAAAGCCCTTCCAGGGCCGCTGAGACGTAGAATTTGTATGCATTTCTTTCCATCTTCATGCACTCAAAGCCAACAAATTAAGTATAACCCGTGTACGGTATTAAACTGCAGTTACTCAGTGTAAGTGATTACCATGGTAAAAAAGGTTTGTTCTATGCATGTTACTTTTCACTTTTAAATATAGGCTGAACAACATCTATGTCAAAAATCTTTTGTTTGATAAAAAAATACTTCAATCGTGAGAAACAGGGGTGAGAGGTATTCTGGGTGATTATGTTTCTATGTAGCTTGAGCTGAGATGATATAATGGGAATGCATTTCAATGCACTGTATGAGAAGCACATTTCTCACTTGAAGCTGAAGGCATCAAGCTTCTCCCATTCGGACGGTCACAATCGACCAGCAAGAGGCGCAGCTCTGTGGGGGTCTCAGCCGGAGTGAGGTTGTCAAGAACAGCATCCCCCGGGCACAACCGAGAGTGGTCAAAGCCTTGCTACAGTGTGGCAGCTTGTGCCCCAGCAAAACTGCCCTCAAGCTGGTGCTCCTCTCAGAAAAAGCAGATAAAAAAGCCAACCTGGGAATTGCCAATCTGCTTCAGAGCCGGTAAGTGGTTGGCATGAAGAAAAACAACAACAGAACTTCACTCTCCCTACACTGCCACACTTCCACAGGACGGGCTTAATGATAAGTGACAAGAGGAGGCGTCCAGAAACAGACAACTCTGACAGCTGCGAGCTCTGACTGCGACTCTGTCTGCTCAACTTCAAAGGGAGGAAGAGACCAGCTGTGAATGATCCAGCTCTGCACAAAGTCAGGGCAAGGACATTTTGCTTTCAGGCGTAGACCTGGCCATTTGAGTTGCAAACACAAAAGCACCTGATAATTCAGGATGCCTTCCAGTTAAACTGGTTCAAGGTGAGGCTAATTTCCTATCCAAAGCTACTGGTGTTTGCTTACTGTAATTGTTTTTTTTTAAGCTTTCGTTGGAAATGGGAATTTAAATCCCAGCTTTCATACACACGTGCAGACATTCCAACTCTACTTCAGAATTCTTTAATGAGGGTGGTCTAGATAAACCAAAACTTCTATCAAGGATGAAAGGAAATCCTCATGTAGGAATATGTAGACCTTGTGCACAGGTGAGAAACTCCCACTTGTCCAGCAGAGTAACAGCAGCCACTTGTGGAGTGCTCATTGCTGTCTTCCAGCCCACTCAGCTTCTGATCTTGGCTGGAAGAACACAAGCTATCTTTACAGGTGATTTGACTTCCCATGTATTCAGGATAAATGCGGGGGCGGGTTAGTCAAACAGGGGACACACCCCCTTCCTCAGCTCTAGAGCCAACCTTCGATCGCCATCTTGGCTTTGTCTGAGGATCATGTTCACGGGAGGAATAAATAATAGTTAAAAGGAATATTTAATAAATAGCCAATTGTGGGATTACAGTACAGGAGTCTTGAACAAGCTCCCCAGCTATGTTGTTGAAGCTGATATCCTGGTTTCTTCCAAGGAATGGCTGGATGAAGTTCTCCAATCAAGTGAGTATGCACAAAGGGATGTGGGAGGATGGAAGAGTATGCTGTTGAACCCACAACCCTGGTTTCTTTCAGGAATCTGCTGCATGGGATCCTTGGATCAATTAGCTACTAACTACTAAATGATCTGTGTGCACTGAGTGGCCTCTTGTTTGTAACTCTTCTTCTGTCCTTAAGAAAGCAAAGGTACATTTAAAAAATAAAGCGTTATTCGCCACCATGTTAAAATATCACTGCACTGGTTGCCCTACAGCATGTTTTTTTCTCCAGTAGAGTAAGACAAGGAGGAAACTTAAGAGCAATAAATCCGTTTTGAGCACAACCCCACGCACTGCGGTGTTGACACAGCAGGGCTGGCTGTACAGAAGAGAACCAGTGAAGCACCACTCTCCCAACAGCTCCCACTTAACACGAAAATTGATTCATATCAATTATCGCAGAGCAACTTGTTCACAAAAGAGGTCAGGAAAAAAAGTCATTTGGGAACATAATGACAGACCTAAAAGGCTTAGATTTTTGTGTGAGGGGAGAAACAAGCATGTTTAGTAACATGAGCCATTCCAGGAGTCTCAGCCACTGTACAGAAATCAGCAACATGAAACTCGTTTAAAGGAAAAACTTGCTTTGGTTTCATTTACTTGGTATACCTCAAGTCAAATCTCCAAAACCAGACAGCTTTACTACTGTATTTCAAATCTGGTTAAATCTGATCAGAGATACATCAGGGTACAAGATGAAGATGCTGTAACACTAATGTATCTGATTTGGTCTCTACCACAGATTCACCTGTGTTATCGGACAGTGGCTCAGTAAAGGTTTTTGAGTGCTGTTTAGTCCAGTAAATATCAGTTTGATGTCCTTTTTTCAGCACAGTTGGTTTGTTAATTACCTGTAAGAAAAATCCTGCAGCAAATCAATCTGCTATCAGTGATAGAAATCTGGTAGTGTGACTGAAATGTCACCCTTTTATAGCTTGTTTTCATGGTGGCGCATTTACCTCTGGAGCAGATGTTCCAAACAAATGTTCCAGTATGATGAATGGAGACACTGTGCAACCACACTAAAGTCTTATTTGGTCATAAGGGTCCCATGGCACTGTTGGTAAGAGTACTCGCAGTAGCTGGCCTACCTATATTCCTCACCTCAATCCAGTTGCTGAAGCAGTTTCTCCACCTGGACTGTCTTGGAGTGGGGGCTGCCCTTCAGTGCTGGATGAAGTGGGTCCCCTCCTGTATGTAAAGCACTTTGAGATCCTTTGGGATGAAAGGCACTGTATAAATGCAAGGGACTCTAACTGTAGAGTTGGTCTGTTTCTCCCAGCGGTGTTTATCGTCAAGTTGTGGTGGGTCTTTTAGGAGAAAGCAGGATGCAGGTTAAAGAGCAGCTCAGCGTGGAGAACAGACTTCTTGAGAAAATAATCCTCCTTCCATCAGCTGATGACTTCCAGTTCATTTCCTTTATCCGCTGGCCTGCCATGTGCAGGACAATCCGCACTCCTCGGTCCCCTTACACAAGCGCGGGCAGGGCACTCTCATCCTGCTCATCAGGTTTATTCGTGTGAGGAAGGTATTTTAAGATTATCCTTCCTCAAAGATTACATTTTAGCAAAATTGCAGGCTTCTGCAAGCCCAACTCATGCCGACATCAGAGGATAACAAAAATAAGCTGCTTCTTATGCGGAGTTATCCGCAAGGTTTTGAAAAATATTTGGGGTTTTTAAATCAAAATTAATATCAATTTAAAAACCCAAAAGTCTCTCCATGGTTTTTATTCTGTAGTCAACACTTGAACTGTTTCTAGTCAGCATGGCACACCAGTGCTTAAAACTATTAGCTCGCAGCTCTTGGGTCTTGGGTCCGATGCTTGCCTAGGGTGTCTGTCTGTGTGGAGTTTGCACGTTCTCCCAAGTTCGCCTTGCATGGCAGTTAATTGGTGTGTCCCTGTGTGTCTGGGTCAATGCCCTGCGGTGGCTATCTCCAGGGTGTGGTGCACCAAGCCCTGTGCTTCCAGGAGGGGCTCCACTGTGCAGCGCCCCTCACCTGGAACAAACAGCTTTCTGACAACGGCTGGAGAGATGGACAAAGATGACCAAGCATGCAGATGAGTAATAGTGGGTAACGATGTAGCATGATGACACCCTGCATATCGGTCCACGTCACGAAGGTTAAAAGCTGCAGCTGTCTCATTTGTGATTTCTTTCTGTTGTGATTTCAGCTCTTACTTGCTGTAGGTCCCTTTCGGAGTCGACTGAAGGACGTATTGCTAAGAGAACGATGGACAGCACTGTACAGAGTCCTCTAAACCGTTATGCAGAACACCTGCTCTCAAGAAGTAGGGTACGACTGGAGAAACAGCTCTAAGGCCCTGAGCACTGACAATACCTCACATGTCCGTGTCTCAGCATAGCATCCTGAAAGATTTATGCCGGTTTCATTGCCTTCAGAGAAATATGCAAAGAATTTCACGAACATGGCCCTAATTATATAAAAACACAACCTTGCAATATTGCACATACAATGTTCTTTTTTGCACAGGGATTCAACAGCTCTTGCAAAGGATGATTAAAAAAACTGACCAGAGGTGAACCCTGTGCTGAGAAAAGTCTACCACAATTTTTAACTTGTTCATGAATTCTAGTCCAATTATAGCTCCCTCATCCATTCTCATCCATGAAATCAAATGTAATCTTCTCCATAATGGAAAAACAGTCCCCAACGGAAAGGAAAGTTTGCCAACAAGATTATCTTGGAAAATATTCAGTTTCACCTTGGTAACTTGAACTTGGGTCTATTTCTCTCTAATTTTTTATATATTCAAAGAAGACCAATTTAGGTTGGAGGCATCAGGTCGATATTCATTTTTCTCTGCAAGAGTAAGAAAAAAAATCACTCACATGTGGAATATCAATTTCAAAGAAAAGAAAACCACATTTCCCAGAAAAAAAATCAGGCAGCTATTAAACAGTGATGCACTTACAAGCAGAGGTTGAGATTCTGGATTTGAAAGGTTGCTTTTGGATCACCATGGTTTCCATTTAGTTGCCATTGCCATTGTTGCCATTGAATTTTTTTCCTTTGCCTGCCCACCGAGCATCATTTTCAGCAGTCCTGGATGCTAATGTGCAGTTTTTTTATTTGCTCACTTGTAGCTGAAAGGAGATGTTACAGAGATGTTGACTTTGTTAAGTCATGATGCATTTTGGTATGAAATAACGAATAACAAAATGGCAAAAGCCCTGTAAACAAAATACTTAAGAAACCAAAATGAACATTCTCATGCACAACAAAATGTCATACAGTATATTCTACCCTAAACGTCAGGCATTCTTTCAGGAGAAACAATCCTGCAAGTCTGAAGTGTCTACAAGTATGAATCAGCACTCAGCGCTTAGTTCCCTTCAAAATCAATGGGTGCTCTCGATAGAAAAAATTACACATTTGCTGGGGTAGAAAATGTCTCATTGTTGCTTCCAATGCATCAAGGAAGAAAAGGTGCAAACCAAATTATCAGCTTCCGGCAAAGGCAGCTGTTTCTTCCACATATCCCCAACTTACAATTGAGAAAACGCCTTCCGATTTCTCAAGTTATATTGAACTGCTGGAATCGGCTAGTCCTCCATATCACAAATTAGAGTATCTGGCTTCAGATGCCTTTGGAAAGCAAAACCTTCTCCAGAGAAATTGCTGATGCCCTATATCGAAAAACACCATTTCAACTCCTAACACTCTGCATTTTATTGCTTCAAAGCACAGCAGTTCCAAACACTCCAATCCATTTATATCCTGTCCACATTAATGTGTTAATTTGTGTGCCTTCTGAAGCTCTGCATGTGTGAAGTGCTTGTGCATAACCCTGATTGAGAAAGATCCAAATGTATTGGAACGCAGGGCAAAAGGCAGGGGTGCAACATGTGTGAAAATCAGAGAACTTTTCTCAATGCCTCGCTCGCTTCTGGAAAGTCCTCCTTCTCAACAGCCTGCATTACTGCATCCTCACTTTCCAAGCTGGCTCAACAGCACATCGCAGGGAACAAAAAAAACACGACACACTCCGCAACGGCATCAGAAAGAACACAAACCGCAGGCATTCATTACACCTTTATTAAATTTTATTATAAATTCTTTTATCACAAACACATTGAAAATGACTTATATAAATGAAACAGTCCACATGGATGTTGCAGTCTTTCAGGACACTTTTCCAGAGCGGCTGTATATTGAAGTTTATAGAGCCCTTACAGCAGCTCTGACAGGTCCATGCAAACCCTGCTGGTCCCAATAACCTTAATCAAATGCACCTTCAAGGCCAGGCACTGTTCCCGGGGAAGCCAAGGCAGAACCTCGCAGAAACGAGAGACCGGAAGGCAGCACTCAAGAGACACTGCCTGGAAGACACGCAGCCGAATTCTGCACCAACAGCTGGTGGGATCTAATCTGGGTTATTGTTTTTGTTTTGTTTTTTGCACCCTACATAATAAGCACCATGAAAGCCTTCCAGTCATGACTGCATGGAACAGGATGATCCACTTGGGATTTGATGAGCCTGGGAGGATCAGGGTACAGATGGCAGACAGATTGCACAAGAGTTAACCTCAGGAACAGGAGGGAAGTGCTTTGTCTCTTACTGACAGAACGGCAGCCCTTTCTATGTATATGAAACGGATATCAGCAGGATAGAAATCCACACAATATCCGTACAACTTGAAGGCAACGGCATTGATTGAGCAAAATGACATTTCTCACATACAGCATGCATTTACCAATTGGGTTAGAAGTTCAGTGCACCAAAATTGCTTTCAAATGCTATAAATAACATTTAAACGGATTTGGCTTTTAGTGTATTAAAGCAGAATGCCTCACACTGCAGCTCTGCATTATATTAATCATGGTGCAGGAAACTCTTTTTTTTGCAGGAGTGCAAAATTAATGGAATTTTCCATTTTCTGCTTTTGGGATTTTACATTACATTTCCACTTACCATGGATTGCAGCCTCATTTTCCAAATGTTTAATGGAGCTTCAATGGAAGCTAATGCTTATTAAATCTGTACCAATAAGCCATTTGCAGTTAATATAATACTGCAGGGTCCCATTTTCAGACAATGCAATCAGTACCACCTCTCAATACAAATGGATTCTGTCAGTATAATTGGCAGGAAGTACATTTGTTCTCCGAATTATTTTTTTGGAGAAAAGCTGACAAACCCTTACAGGAAACTTCTCATCATACTACGCAGTTTCTCTCGCTTCCCATCCGAAAGGTAACCTGCTTAACTTGATTGTAAAATAAGGAGTATAAAGGGACTCAACTGAAAAATAGACTGTCAAAAACATGGTAGCTCACTAGTCTGTATGGCACTGCTGTATACTAGCGTGCACACGTGGTACAGAACTGCAGCCTTTTTACAAATGCTTTGTGCTAAAAAGGTGTGACAGTGTGCTCCAGATGAGCAGTATTTATTCATTCAAGGGCCTTCCCACGATTCAAAACAAAGCAAAATCGCAGCAATTAATTTCCACGCAACAAAAAACAGGGAAACACAAAAATGGACCGGGCTGGCAGGGAAATTAATCTTAAGTATACCCTCCTGCAGAAGAAACAGGGAAAAAGTGCTTGGCTGGCAAAAAGAACTTTATCCTGATGAAGGCTATTAAATACACAGCAGAGGAACGAAAGCGTTCCAAAGTGAGATCGTTTCCCCTGCTTGAGTCAAGACAGTAAGGCCAGCGATACTGCCTGCAGGTACCTCGAACCAGAAGGGCTCAGAGCCACTGGCAACGCCCTCCGTCACAGTCCGGGGGAGCTGGCCAGCCTTGATGGCTGTCTGGCCGTGCGTGGCACAGATCCAACACCCTTGTGCCAGTAAGGACACAGGAGCCTTTTTAAAAACCCGCTTCAGAATTAGCTCAAAAGTTTTGGGCCACACAATGACAGGCAAGTATTCAACTGTTCACCATCGTCACCTTGTGAGTGGCATCAAGCAGTCAGCCACTCAGTCTTCCAAGCCCACTCACACACCCTGGACCGGCCAGTTAGCAGAATGCCCTGTGCCGTGGGGGAAGGTACAATGCTGTCCATTCCCCCCCCAACCTTGCCATCATGCTCTGAAGGTATGCGAGGAGTTTTTACAAATGCATGTCTTTCTGGCTCTCCGCTGTAGTCGTCAGAGGCACAGCTCTCTGGCCCGTGCAAAGGCTGGGTTCTTCCTTAAGGAAGGCGCATCGCTTCTCAGACTTCGAGAGGCTTAAGGGCGTCCTCTTCGTTTTAGGGTTTGTGCTGAGCGTCCCTGTGGGAACATTGTTGGATCACGTCAGTCATGTCAGCATTGAAACAAACCCAAGAAGCAGAAGTTGTTAACGTAATGGGACAGGACTAGTAACATGCTCTTCTACTCCACTCCAGTACTGCGTGGTGGACAAGCAGTATGGCACCATTATGGGGTGAAATTTCCCTGTATGCTCACATGCCTTTCCATCCAATAGTTTTCACGAGACCATGACAAGTGCCCAATTCCCATCATGTTGAAGTTAATGCAATCCTCATACAGAAATAGGAAGCTTCACCATGTGCCATATGAACTTGATTCCACAGTTCTGGGGATTTTTGGTACCATTAGGTTCCAGCCAATGCGGCAGAGACTCTTAGCAAGCAGATTCTGTACTAGCGGAGCTCTACTCTGGTCCCACAGACCAAACCCCTCAATGCTGATATTCCACCAATGGCAGGAGCGAATGACACCCCCGCCTTTCTTGGAAAGTTGATTAAACCCAAAATCCCAAATACAAGTGAAAACCGCTCCTCTGATGAGGTTAACAAAGCGCATTAAATTATAAAATGCCCATCACTGACAGATGAACCGAGCTAAGGCTCTCTGAAAACTCTGCAGACTTTCATTAGGGACTGACTGTGGTTAAGACGCAGATTAATTTCCTCCCGTTTTGTAAATGTCAACTCGATCTATTTCGCTTGCCTGTTGTCTCGGTCACTCAGCTGAGCTTTTTTTCCCCCTGCAGTCCATTTGTCACGTTCCACTGTGCTTTCACACAGCCAGACTGCGATTTTGAACTTGCACCAATTAAAATTTCAGCAACCAGCACAAGCAACTCAAGCCTCTAACACAAGCAGTACCTGCTGTTCCATCACTGGACTGGACAGGCACCCTGAACCATCTATATTGTTAAGACGCCCCCCCCCCCCACCAGTGATGGAGCTCCAGCCTGTACAGTACACAGTCACTGCATTTCATTTTTTGCCAAAATAATTGCTTCCACTTTGTTGCTCTGAGCCAAAGGCAATACAGAGTAAGAGTAAATTTAACAAGAAGACTTCAGCCCATTGTGTTGGCACAGGCAATACTGACTGTGCTTTCCAAATCCCAGTTAATTTGTTCAACTACTAGTGAGCTCCATATAGAAATCTTTTATTAGTCAACCACCTACCTGAGTGAAGGCTGTACTCCAGATTCTAAGCAGTTCTTCTAGTTTTGTGTGATAATTATTTTTTTTAACTCCCTGTAAAAAAAAAAAAAAGAAACCATTTAAAGTCTTCACAGGCATATTCAAGTTTTTCCAAAATTGGAAAAAAAGAACATTTTCATGCAAGGCTTACATTACACAGCAAAAAAAGTCATGCAACTCAAGCTTTACAGACTTTTAGGACTTACATTTGAAATACATTTAAAATTACATTAGGCAACATTGAAGATTTATGCTAAATTTATGCAAAACAAAAAAAAGTAGCAGCAGATTAACTGGTCTACATAGATCATGATCTAGATTTTGTATTTAAAGCTATTTTTTAGCAAGAGTTGCATTACTATCTATACTGGGGTATATTAAATGTTAGTACATAGTTAATTTATTTTTGAAAACAACTTTTATTACTGCATAAATTTTAAGTTCTGCGTTTTTCACTTTTGATCTTTTTATAATCGAACAGTCTTTTAACAGCTTATACGCAGTTACTAGCAGTTTATATATATATAAAAATACTATTAAATTACAGATTTAGGGTTAGTTTTACCTTCTGTGATGCACTTTAGGTTTACTCATCCTTTCAGAGTGCTGCGATAATTTTCTTTAATAAAACCAGCCACGTTTCTTTGCGTCAAGCATGACATAAGTGCCCTGCAAGCTTAACTTGAATGATTGTGGAAGTTCAGTTATTTCAGAGACTACAAATGACAATTTGCATTACGTGAAGATACAGTTTCATTTAAAGTTGGATTTTTTTTTTTTAAGACAAACCCAGGCATTAGTGCATTCTCAATGCCTTGTTTTCTGACCACATTACCTCGGTTAAATGGCAGCTAACAGGTTTATTTTAAAGGGGACATAGAAGGTCTTACCTCTAGATCCATTTTAATATAAAAAAAGAGGAGAGAACAAATAAGTTGTGTTCTTTTTCCGTGTAATATCAAGACACCTTTACATTTTTTCTTTTTTTAATTCTTCATACTACATGCATTCATTTAAAATTTAAAATGTTGTTTGAAGGTCTTAAGGAACCTTTATCTCTGATAATAGTTTAAGTTATTTAAAAAGGTATTTCATTATTTTATGATAAAACAGAACAAAGGTAACAAGTTTAGTTTGATAAAAAAAGACTAGGCTTTATTGACAAACTGCTGCAAAACATTTTTTGGACAGATATTTAGTTACCTATTTAGGCAAGCTTACACAAATAGAGCATTATGCATTTTACGGTGAAGGTACAGATTTAAATGGCAATATACAGTTATTTGAAGTTTATAGTATGTACATAGTTTCGGGTTTAGCTGCAGTATCCCTTTTTATAAGGATTATTAGACCCTGTGGAGATCTGGCACAATCCTTAGCAGACCCCTTGACTTGTGGGGAATTTAGAGTAAACTTTTCAGACGAATTTCTGATCCTATATTTTAAAATATGGAGACCAGTACAGTGGCAATTCAATTTGAATTCTGGGCAAGAGAATAGATGAACAGCAATGATCACACCCATCCACAGCCCGTTTTCTTCTAAAAATTACAAGTTGACCTTTTTTTAAAATAAGGATCGTTAAGGATAGTTTATCTCAACAGTGTCTAGTGGGGCTATATTTCAAAACTCTTTAAAGTAAAATCCAAAATATTATCAAACCTAAACTTTCTAAATGTACAACTTTTTAAGAGACTATTTAAAAATTAAGTTAATCTTTAGGACAGTACCTCATGAAAATAAAAAAAAGGTGCCTAAATTTCTGTGGGGGTTAATTCATGTTGCCTATTATTACAATTTTATCCAAGTAAATTAGTTTAAAGGTTTTAAGTTTTGTAAATGTTTAATTAAAACAGAATTTTGAAATGTAGCCTAAGCGGGAATCTGCAACTGCCACTTAATCACGGAATCAGTATTTTTAAAGCAAGTAACACAAAAATTAAGTGAGATCTTCAGAGCTAACAAGATGTTAAATTATACAGTCGTTCAAGGATGTTTACCCCCCACACATTTTGAAACTGGATAAAATCTTATTTTATAACCAAACATTAAAAAAAGTTAACAGAACTGTCAATGCGAATAAGCAAGGGGAAGAAGAAGAAGAAGAAGAAAAAAAAAATCAAAAAGCTTGTAAACAAAGTTTAGCTGTGTTGCCTAACTCGGCTAGGATCGGTTCAGATGTCTCAATGCGTACAGAAGCAGGTTTTCAAACAAAGTCCACAGAGTAGAAAACGAACGGACAATTACTTTTTGTCTGGTTCTTTAAAGCGACAGAGGCCACAGGAGACAGATGTCAGTGAGCAATGTGCTTATTCAAACTTGATCTGGCCCCTTCAGTATCTCCCATAGGGGTGATCCCTGTAGGGCCCTTTAACAGTTCTTGCGGAAGGCAGCTTGGGCGCCGCTCTTGTTCCATTCCAGTCATCCTGACCTGGAAAGAGACGGAAAAAAAATTAATGAGCCATTACCACCAAGGTCTCAAAACCCATCCGGGGTTCGCGGGACTGTTAGCAGTCTGACCAAGTCCCATGACTACAAGAGCCTTTTCAGCCTCTCCTGGCAGAGGTAAGACAAAAAAGGGCAACGCCAAGATTCAGAATGTCTGTCCTGGTCTTCCTGCCAGCGGTTTACTCAGACATTCCCCAATAATCCCTGACAGTGCCTTGGGGAAGAGACCCCAAAAACATTTAAAAAAAAGGCACCATATGATACAAACAGGGAAAGCTTCAAAAGGTCTTGTTCAGCAATCGGTATTTAACTCGCTCAGCTTCAGCCAGCTTCAACAGGGCTGGAGTAGAAATTCTCCGTCTGTGAAGATGTGCACCATTCGTGAAAGAGGGAAGCCACACATCACTTCTGGAGCTTAATATTGACTGACCACTGCAGTGTCCGGCTGAGAGACTGACCTCAGGGACTGGCTGATCAGAAAGGATCTTCGGTTACACTTCAGTGACAAAACGAGACAGCTGAATGGACCCGCTGCGTTTGAAATGAGGGAGAACATTCCCCATTGTTACAGACAAGAAGACTATGGCCTTACCGTAAGGCTCGTATGTGTCCTGGGCCTCCCCGTGGCCATAATCGTAGTATTCTGTGTCTCTGCAAACCCGAAACAGACAGATGTTACTCAAGAGCACTGGCCTCTCAGGAACTGCACTGCTGCCCTATGCAAGCTTAATGCAACACTAAAGGGTTTCAGTTTAAACAATGTCCACACATCATGAACACAAGGCAGGAAAGAGTCAAACTGAAATGCTGGCTGAACATGGCGACTGAGCTTAGATGTTACTGCACCAACACCAGCTTCACAGTTTGCTCTTCAACATCAAAACACCATGGACAAACTGAATCGCCTGTCCAGAACTCCACACAAGTACCTTTGAAAGCAGTATCTAGCATTGCTAGCACTTTGAAAACTTCAGGCTTTGTAGAACTATCAACTGCACAATAAGCTACAGACCTGGTATTTCATGTTTAATTTACAACAATCTCTTGTGCTTTTCTAGTCTCACTTCTATCTGTGCTTTGGGTTCCTTCAAAAGCACTCAAATGTATAATATTTTTTAAGTAAGCATTTGAGAAACCCTCCAGCAAAGGAAACATCACCAGCTAAACCCGCAACCAGAGAATGTCAAACTTACGCCTGGGGTTGACTGTAATAATCATAAGCTTCATAAGTGGGCTCAGCGTAGCTGTCTTCATAGGCCTGAGAAGAGGAGAAAAAATTAAAAACAGTAAGTCCCTCTACTCAACCATGATCTATGACTTCAAAATTATTTAGAATCCAAGATATCATAGCCATTGACTCAAGTTTCATAAAAAATTTGCATTTAAAAACCAACACTGCTGGATCAACTACCCCCATTGGGAGAGAAGACAGGATGCAGGAAAATTAACTTGTAATAAATTCTTGTACCTCATCTGCAAGCCCTATTACAATATAGACAAAACTAGATGTGCTCTCTCCTGAGGCAAAAAAGACTAACAAGTTACAGAGCTAGTTAACCAGGCCTATAATGCGACTCCAACACCCCGGTCAGGGTGAAACACTGAGAAAGGGTAACCGTTCACTCACGTATTCTTCATAGGGCTCCGGGGCAGGTGGGTGGGGCAGGGGCATTCTCTGCACGCCCGGGGCAGGCGGCCTGCTGCGGGCAGCAGGGGCGCCCCCTCGGACAGGCTGCGCCGGGGGCACCCCTCGCCCTGCTGGCGCGCCCCTCACAGTGGCTCCTCTCGCCGGGCCCCCGCGGGGCGCCGCTCCGCGCGGTGGGATCCCCCGACCCCTAGGAAACGCAGGCCGTTAGTTTCCCGAAAGCAGAAGGGCTCAGTCAAGGTGCAGCTCAAGGCGACCGGCCGGAACGCCCTCTTGTGTTGGGCTGTCAACATTTTTCTTAAAAGAACGACACGGGAGCAGCGCGGGGGGGCTTGGAAGGCTAAGGGTTCGAATCGGGGCCCAGGCAGAGCAGTTGTGCCCCTGACGAGACACCTCGCGCAGAACGCACTAGCACAGGGCCCTGCTGTACAAAAGGGTACAGAGGCGCACACTGCTTTGAGCAAAAGATTCAAGATGAAAAATGGGATAGTTTTCCGGTTCCGTCCCGACAAAAAAACAAAACATTGCAGTATTCCTTCACAATCTGCCTTGCGCTGCCCCACAAAGTCAAAGGGCATTTTCACTTTGGTCTGGACAGACACTGCACAAATCTACCTGCTTTCCTTGTCGGTTGTATGTTTGTTTGGACTGGCTCTGCATAATTCTTTTCTATTTACGTTATTTTATCACAGATTGTGCAAGTTTCTCTGGATCAAGGATCCCAGGAAAGCAGAGAAGCGGAGCACATCCAGATCAAAGTAGCCCCATTACCAAAGATCCTCACGGCACCACAGTCACAGTTACCTGGCGGCTGGAGTGGGAGGGGGGGGCGCGCCACGCCCCCTGACAGGGGGGCCTCCTCTGCCCCGGACCCCCGGCTCCTGTCCTCCATTCAGGTAGGACATCTCCATGAACTGCTCCTGACAAATGTCATCCATCATGTCCTGCTTGGAAACAAAAAGGAACTGGTACTGGTCATGCACGAGCTAAGCACAGCTCCAAGGCACATACAAAAGTTAACAGTCTGGTATCTTTAAGAGCCTGCCACTACGTAGCACTTACGTGATGTTTTGAATAGTCAAAAATACTGCAGCCTACACCCCCTCCCCCCAAGTACAAAACCTCCTCGCAATGTTTTCCTCAAATCGGCAGTGATCACACTGCAAAAACCGTTCCTTGAAGATCAAACTCAATTTCCCCTAACCTGAGCTCTAACAGGAATAAACCATCTGCCTCCTCTGAAACACTCCTCTCGGCTCCGCGGCTACAGAGCTCACTCCCCGCTATGTGCATCTTTTAATATTCCCCTGTGGAGGTGCTCAGATAAATGTAATGGAATATTCGAGCAGCTGGAGAAAATTGATCTCCATGCAGTGCACTTTACGATGCACTTCAGACATAAAATGCTGCGTTTTCTTAAGCAACACGAACACTTAAAAGATGAAGGATTTACTTGTTCTCTCTTGAATGGAGTGAGGATATTAAAAAAAAAAAACTTTGATGTCTGTCCAGCCATTAATCGCGATGCACTTACATGGCACGGTTTGTCCCACTCGGTACCAAGCCTGTGCTCAGTTACAAATGACAGGGAAGGCAAAAAAAAAAGAAGGTTCTGACCAAAAGCTCAAGATGAGATTGGATATTGACATGACTAATCCCTAGTAAAAAAAAACTGTAAAAATCAGATCGGCAGCCCATTACAGATGGTTAACTTTTTTCCTTTCCAGAAACCCTGCTTTAATTTAATAATACGGCTCATAAGACACCCAAATGCAGAAATGAGGAATAGAGAGGAGAGCGATTTTACAGCGGAAATCTCAATGGGATAATGAAGGCATTACAACGCTCTCCACTCGGCAGCTCCCCCCATCACACCAACCCTCCCCCCACCGCCTCTCTGAATCGGAAGACCCCGCGGGGCCACCCTGACCGGACCCCCTTCCCCGAGCCGGCGCGGCTCAGCAACGGGGCCGGCCGGAGAGCGCCACAAACCCGGGGAGCAAAAGGCAACACTCACAGGAATGAGGAACTTCTTGACTTCCTCCATGGCGTGCGCCATGCGGAGGTAGGCCTCGGGCACGGGGGCGAACACTTCGATGAAGACGTGCAGCTCCATGGACAGGTGGGCGTACTTGGGCTCCCCTCCCTTCCGCAGCTCCTCCTCCTGCAACACCGAAACCCACAGCCTTCAGACCCCCACGCCTCTGAAGAGGCCCCCGAACAGAGCCGACACGCCACAAACCGCCGGCCTCCAAACGGTTTGCGGGCGAAGCGGGAAGAATCAATTTGCAAACGGAATATCCTTAACCCTCTATTGCGAAGTCCGCTTTTTTTTTTTTTTAACATGGAGCTTTATCAACGGACTGATATCCTGCACAAGATGGTCGACTGCTGCAGGGAAAGGAATAATGTTAAACCTGTAAAGCACACAGACAGCACCAGAATCCATAAGAAACCAAAAGGAGCCTCATTTCTTTTGTGCAATTTAAAAAAAGCTCCTGCATATTTATAAGCCTGCTGGCAAGCAGCGTGTCCAGCCTGAACATATGCTTGCAAACGCAGATCTGCATTTCTTGAAAAGGCCTGCCTGGCGTTCCTGCGAGGCGACCAGAGCTGCACATCCATACCTTCACTTTATCCCTCATGGAGCCTTTTCCCAGGACAGAGATCTTCGCTCCCGTCTCTTCCTGTAGCCGTTTGATCGTGTTTCCTTGGGGTCCCAGAATCTTCCCGACAAAGTTAAACTGAGAAACAGAAGGACAAAACCCATGTAAGATGGCGTGAAAGCAGTCCTGACAATTCCATTGAAGATGATTTAAAGTGCTCCCTTCGCAAAACAGAAAAGATGGCTAAGAAAGTGATGGGGGAGAGAAGACGTAGCGGCTTTGTTGTATGAAAACGTGCAGCCCCTACAACTTTCTAGTCAGCAATTAGAAAAGGGCTCTTGTACCTCAGGAAATATTAAATCATGACGGGCAACTTACAGAACAAAAGGATAAGGCTTAACACAGTCAAGCAGGCAGGCTGGCGTTTTAGTGATGCCACTATTCAAGGAGAGTCATGAAGAAGCACAGTAACAGTGCACCATATTTGAATGTGGAACATAATACAAGGGTGTACACTTAATAAGCACTTTATAAAATAACTAGTTAAAAGGGATTTATCAATTGGAAAGCACAGGTAAAAAGGATTAGAAAGGCTAAAATTGAATATGGCAATGGAGATTCACATCTTTTTTTTCCCCTCAACATTGTAAGAGCAGAAGAACAATAAAAGATGAAGTGTCTTGGGGATAACAAGGACTCTTTAGATGATGGGGAAATGGCTGTTGTATTAAACGAATATTTCACTGTGGCATTTCCAAAGACGAAATCCACAACACGCCTCGGGCTGCGATAAGAGCATTCGATGTTAAACAATATTGGGTTACAAGAGGCAGAAGTGTTACAGGGCGTGGAAGCACTTGTAAAAACTCAAAGGCCTGAGAATCTGCTGTCCCAGGTTATCATCAAGACTCCTCCAACAGTCACTCAAGAAAGGGCTTGCATCCACTGATGGGAAAACCTTTCAAGTAAAATCACTTCACAAGAAAGAACCAAGCAAATTATACACCAACAGGTTTTCATTGTAACGTTCTGGGAATAATACATATTTCTCACTATAGGATCATCTGTATGGCAATAGCATTCTAGAAGATAGTTAGCAGAGATTTTAAAAAGTCAAGTCAAGTTGTTCATCCGAAAGCAGTAATGCGTACAGATGATGCAGAAGATATGGTATATTCCCAGTACAAAGTGATGCTTGTGTACAGACAAGACAGAGGACAGACAGAAGGGATGAATGCTCAAAGCTGGGTGAAGTCAATGGTGGAGAAGAACTGTGATCTCCATTAGGACTACTCTACCATCCTTCCTATCAATGAGCCAGATCTTGGTCTCATTCGGAAACAAGTCAAGCTCATAAATGAGGCCAAAAAAAGGAGATGACATTTCGAGACTGGGCAGACTCCTGGGAGATATTATACATACATATATAGCATGAATATGAGACACTAAACCCTGAACTTGAAATTATGAAAAAGATTAAAGTGTGTTAACTCAGCTTCTAGATAATATGTGAAAGCAATAAAAAAAACAATGCTAGGCATATTATGCCAAAATTGGACAATGAACCAGTTACTAGTGAGAATAGGGTTTGATCACCACAGTGCAAGAAAGCATATCGCTACTGTGGAATTAGTCCACAACAATCGGGCACATTCCTGGGCTTAAAAAAATTATCAGGCTAAAAAACTTTAGTCTTGAACAAAACACTGCAAGATTTTTGTCGAAGTATTCAAAGCCTCAAAAGTACTGAAAACCCATTCGCATATTTATATTTGGCTGATGCATTTATCCGAAGCATTTGAAACTTCCAATCATTTACCCAGGAATCATTTAGTACTCCCCCAGGAACAATTCGGGACAAGGACTTCGCTCAAAGGGTACGCGAGCAGTGTTTCAGCTGGCACACATCCTGAACCACAGCGCCACACCACTGTCCCTTGGTTAATGTTTCAGATGTGGTCCAGAACCAAAGGATAAAAGAAAATGGGGGGGGGGGGGCGGCATTTCTTTACGCAAAGGGCTGTGGGAGTCAGGAACAAGCAGCCCACCCATGGTGTTGAACCGACACCCAAGCTCCTTTTAAGAGCCAGAAGGCTGAAACCCTTGGGACAGCGAGGCACTAGCACAATACGAGGGCGATGGGCCAGGTGGCTTCCTCTTGTTTCAGACCTACAGTATGTTCTCAAACACGCTGCTCTTCAGAGACGAAAGCTATTTAACTGAACCAGGGCTGTGGTTAATGTGCATTACCCGGCTCGTGTACAGTGGTTTACAATTCATGCTCTCTTCCTCACCCCTACATATAATGCGATAACTTCACACCACCACTTGTTTGATGATTCACAGAAAGCTAAAGAATCTCCTGGTGACAAACCCAGAGGAGAAAGGGACCTACAGTAATCTGTACACAGAGGAAATTGTGCTTGCATACCGCACAATGCATTGCTGATCCACACCTGATTTATTTAAGACACCAGCATAGCTATGCTGCCAACATGCAGGTAACGAAGCCTATATAAAACAATCATTTTAGATTCCAGATGCAAAGCACAAGTGATGCACGCTTTATTTTGGATGTTTTTACAAAATACCCCCAGCTTTCTTCTACAAACAATAATCGACAGTCCAAGTCATTAACTTAACATGACCCTGAACATAGAATCAAATCAGTTTGCAGAGAATATAAAACATCCTTTACATACACTGTTTTTAAAATTCACACAACGCTTAAACATTTAGAGCGTTTACAGATCGCATTAAACAGAATCCCGCGCCCTTTAATCGCAACTTGTCTGGCTCCTCAAAGGCAGAAAACATCCTCAGCTAGTTTGTGGGTTACCAGCAGCAAACAGGAAGCTCTAAACTAATTCAAGTGAGCTGAATAATTTATTATTGCTTCAAAATATGTAGTTCGTTTTAATTTAAAATCCATCTGAGCCAACGCTTAAACAGAATTTAACTGTCGGGAGTCCTGGAGCGTTAACACTAATTTGTCAGCAGAAAAATTAGGCTAAGGTAGGTAAACCCCATCCCCCTCCACAGCGAATCCATCAACACCCAGCCACATCCACTGCAATTTGATTTTTAGACAGCAGTTAATCACCATGACTGCAAGACGCAGGCAAAGAAATAAAGGGCTATAAGCTGCTGGGATTTAATACAGACAGGTCTTGCACTTCCACAAATTCCAGCACCCCTGGCGTTCCAAGGGTCCATGCTATACGTTTCAGGATGACGTCCACTGTCAACTGTGTCGATCGATTGCGTGATTAAACTGCACTCCAAGGGAGGCAATATTGGAGGAGGAAAGCTGCAAGGACCTACAGATTTCAGTGTACACCCCTAATCTTTCTTCCATCCGTACCAGTCTAACCCTGGGCATTTCACTGGAGCAATTCTTCATGATTTAAATATAGATCTGAGGCAAAGGCAACAAAGAACAATCTAGTTAATCAGGCACTTCAGTAGACGCCCGAGATTGCTATTTTATGTCTCCTGCAAAGAGTGCAAGGTAGCGTGGGAGGGGTCCTCAATCAAAAGCAGGAAGATGCTGAATGCCAACTGTGTGTGTGCCTGGAATAAGCTCCACGAAATTAAAAGAGAACAAAGCCAGGAGAGAGTTAATAGCTCCAGAACAGTCATACGTTGTAAAACAGGAGCTGAAAAGGTCTGACGTGTTTCAATAAGGAAAACAAGTGAGACCACCAGGAGCAGGATTGTTGGGGAAAAAATGAATGAGTTGTCCAACTTGAAAACTGAAGTGAAAAGCTTGAATTATGCCTTATCATAGAGCCAAAAAATTGGTCTTTCGTCATTAAAAAAAATATATGGGGTGGCTGAGGACTGAATAGAACAGTCCTTGAACCTATCAAGAAATCACAAATCTAAAAGGTTAATGGTTTTGTCCTTTCTTAACCAGTATTCCACGCTGGACCTCCTTTATTCTAAGCCAGTTTTCAATGCACATCCATAGCATGGGCTCCTCGTCAGACAACGCTATGAGCTACGTACACTGACCTTTGGATACTGTTTGACTGGGATGAGGACTCTTTCCTTCAGTTTGACGTTCTTGTGCGAGAACAGGTCCAGATAAGCGTCTTCGTCTTCTTTCTTCGGTTCGCCTTTCTGAATCCTTTCAATTTCTGAAAGCAGGGAAAAATAACGATGACCGTTAAAAAACGATGACAAAGACTTAGGAAGTTCCCGCAAACTTTTTACAACCGATACAGCAAAGATCCAGAAGCTCCTATGATGCTAAGCTTTTTTCCGTGCCGATGCGACGCTCCACAGTTCCAAGCTTGTGCTTCAGCTTAGCTTTCAAGCTTCCTTCTGTGAGACACTATGAAACATTTTCCAGGCATAGATGATATTGCAACAAAACTGTAGAACTAGAGCAGACTAACCGGGGCACACTACATGCCTGCATGAACTGTCAACAGTAGCTATAAGTCACTTCACTGGATAGCAAATGCCAACCTTAACTGCATCTGGCGTTGAGCTCAAACAACTCAGGCAACCATACATCATACTGAGGAAAGAGGCTGGCAGCAGGGGAACAAAGGGGAATTTCGTCTTCAAGATTAATTCAAAGGGCTGTATGCAATGAAGGACTAAGACCAAGTCACCTTCCCTCTTCTGTAGGACACTATTCAATGTCTTTATATCTAAAGCGTATGAACAGACTGTGCACTCCACCACTTAATATGTTGCATTGATCTCTAAACAAAACACAATCAAGAGTTGGGTTGATACAATTAGGAGTTACACTACGCAAAATTAACAGAATGTCTCTTTTTTGGACAACGCAAATCCAGTTTAAATGTGACGTCTGTAGCTTCTGATTTGGTTTGAGGAATGATGAACTTTGCCTGCATTCCAATGCAGAGTCCAGGAGTTATAGACCTGGATTAAAATTTAATTTTGGCAACAAATGCTTTGTTTATAACAAGGATGTATGGACTCTTTTACACTTATAAATCTAGTTGATTTAGAGCAAGCTAGAGCATTGTCACTGCAGAATCTTCCCCTTTCAAAACCAGCTCAAGTGAAATAGAAGAGTCTCCCCTTTAATACATTTACAGCGATATAAACATCTCACACCAAAGAAAATGTGAAAACCTTTCAAACACACTGCGGGAATTTGCAATGTTGCTGCATTAGAATCTCTTATCACAGATTTTCAGGTTTAATTGGAAGCACAAGACTCCTGTTGAAGCACCTTTAAATAGCACCCATCAAAAATGCTTGATGCATTTTGCAAACATTCTAGTTAAACAGCATCCAGCTCTGCAACACCCAGGCAGCCCAGCCACCCGACACACGATACTGGAAGGCACACAGGTCTGTGCTCACAGGCCCCGGACAACACAAAACCTTTCATTAGGCTCGGTCACAACCACAAGCCGGCAATCCAATTAATAACACGAGCTTCTAGAATTTGCCACCAATACCGTTCTACTGCTCACTTTACAGTAATACAGTACCAGAACTGCCCACCCATCAGCGGCAAGCATTCCAAACAAACAGCTGTCGTCATGAATATCAACAAATTCCACATACTTTGCCCATCCGGTCCTGCACACTGCTGTTCATCACAGCCGCTGACCGAACTTTCCCACATCGCGAAAGGACCAAAACTCCTGCTGGAGTCAGAGATATTGCAAAGGCTGAACTAGCACCTCTTTGTCCGGTAAACCGAAGGCTTTCTACAGTACGATCCACCACCCTGCCAGATCCAAGGCCATTTTCATTACTGAATGAATATCAATAGGTAGAAATCAACCGCCAGCCTAATCTGAATGTTATCCCACTGGAGGCAACATCACATACACAAATCCCACAGTGCAACTGCGCATCTCAGTCTACGACTAATTAGCTTCCTTCATTGTAAAAAAGCCACAACCAGCACCTGAGCTCAGTAAGAAAACAGGAAAGCTACAAGGGACACACCACCAGCCCCTCCAGGAACAAGTCACCATGCTCTTCAATCCTCACAGACCGCAGGAAGTGCACTCCTGCCGGCTCTGGGCATCCCTCTAACTTCTCCAGGGCCGGGAGAGAAGAGATCAGCCGCCCCTGTGAGGCACGCCATCACCACTCAGAACCCTCAACCCCAAGTCTGGAGCAGCTGTTGACTGAAGGTGACCCAGAAAAAAACACCAGCACCTCAAGAAATGAAGCTGGGAGGGTGACAGACGTGCCTCCCCAACCCCCTCGCTCTTACAAGACACCTTCTCACAGAGGAGTGCGGGAGTCAGGAGGGCAGTCTGCCATATTGCAGCCGGCAGGAAGAGATGGCTGCAGGTCTCCTATGGGGAACTGGTCGAGACCGATAGGGGCAGGAGACTCGGAAAGGCAGGCAGGCAGGCTCTGGGTTCTGTTCCCCATCAGCAAGACCTTACAGAGCCGTGCAGCCAGCTGGTGTGAAGAAACACGCAGCCTCTTCTTCTTTTCGGATGCTATAATTAAAAATCCAGATCTCCGGAGAGAACCACTGCAGACAGTAAACCAGAAGCTGCAGGTCACACGTCCCCGCCTTTAATAGAGGAACGCTAGAAGTGTCTACATTCAGAAATACGTTCATGCCAATTAGAAGAAATGCCATGAAAATATACCGCAGGTTTCTCTCCATGAACAGCTGGCTAAAAAAAAAAAACAGGTGTAATGCAATGTTCTGGAGTGATTATTTCCAGACAGCGCAGGCTGAAGCCAAGCTAGATGCAAGACTATGTCAGCCGCGGCATCGCCAACAGAACAAGACTGAAACGTTTAAGCCATCGTGCCGCTGGTCCAATTAACACGCTGATGCAAACAGACATTTCAATAATCTTATTTCAAGCCACCAGCAGTGGCGGACGAAGTGAGAATTGAAAGGGGGGTGTAAAAATTTCACAGTGCTCAACACAAACCAGCAACTGCAGGAGCTCACAGGCAAGCACGGGGACACGGAGCATTTACAACCACTTGTGACACTTTTATTGCAGAAACTATGTTCGTCTTAATATGAAACAGGCACACCGTTTAAAAAGCTGGAAAACATTCAAGTTTCCACTGCCAGGGAACCAGAAAATAGTATTCCACGTCTTCGCACGGTTTCAGACCCTGAAAGTTTCGTTTCTTTTTTTTAAATGAGCAAAAACTGTGGATGGGCATTTGACGAGAGGCTCAATGCTGGTTTCAAGGAGCGGGCAAGCGGGCGTGAGAGACCCCCCCCCCCCCCCAACTCGCTTAACATCTCCCGTCTGGCGATGGACTGGGCTATTCTCAACTTCCTTCCCAACAAGAGCAACGTCTGATCGCGTCCTGTTCCAAAATACAATTTTGCCACGTTAACGGTTTTCCTCCACCCCCAGCTTGGAGCGAAAAAAAAAACTCTTTCAGTCTTTTTCAACCCTCTGGACTGTCACAACCCCCCTGAAGACATCCATGCCCACCGGGGGTCTCGCCATCCACTTTAAAAAAAAACTAACAGAGGACTTGACGGTGGCGGGGTCCAAAATATAACAGCGGGCAAGCGAATAGTCCCGAGCTGAGATGTTGGCAGAAGACTAAACTCGAAACGTGCCAAGGAATGAAGTTTCCCCTGCAGAGAGCCTCGCACCCCGACAGAGGGACCTGAAAAGAGCTTTTTTTTTTTGGAAGCACCGCGTTATCTAAAGCGCCTCTTCCTCCGAGAGACTGACTTGTGTGGTTTCTCCCCACCGAGGCCAAGTGAGGCTCGGTCGTTTTAAAGTCATTTATTTGAAACACTGAGGGTGCTGCGGTTACACACACACACACAAACAAATATCCAGAAATAAGGCATCGGGGAACCATCTTCCCCGTTAGGAAAGATGCAACCTGGAATTAGGCTGTAAAAGAACATATCGTTGGACCCTAAATCCCGAGGCTGATAACATTTCTTTCTGAAGTTTCCAAACGTGTCATGAGAAATATTTACCGTGCGAGGTTTAATGTCTCGGCACGGGGTTGATAAACTCCTTAAAACCCGTCGACCAAAAAAAAAAAGCATTTGAGGTAAACCCAGAGCCCAGCGACTGAAATGCGCCGGTTCCGTACATGCAAAAACGCTCAATCGTGTAAACGGCACTACAGCTAAAGCTTGATTTCATCTCCCCACAAAGGGAACAATTAACGCTTCTGCAATCAAGGCGGTCCGGCAATGGAAAAATCTGTTTTTCCCCATTCTGTAACTTTTTCTTTTTAAAGAAAAGGGAGCTTCGCCATTTATCAATTCGCTCATCATATGCAGATCGTGCTTAAAGCTGCGCTACAGTTTAAAAACCTACGTCCCGATTTGCAGCTCAACTAATAAAAAAAAAAACCCGAGGTCGCTTCTAAAATATCTTTCTTCTGCTGATGAAAAATAAGTACTCGGGGGTGGGGGGGGCGGTTGTCCCCCCCCTGCAGAAACGCACATTCATCCCCCCCAGCTAAAACTTCCCATAAATACAAAAGCAGCATCCCAACTTTTCGTGAATTGCAATTTAACCGGCGGACAGGCGTGGCGAGAGAGAAACGCACACACACAAGAAGAAGAAGAAGAAAAATAAAACCGCATCAAGATCGGAAAACAAAAGGGACCGAGATGCAGGTACCGTCGGCACCGAGACGCACACTTTCAATACCCGAGGAGCACAGGCAGGGCGCCATCCTTTCCTGCAACTTGATGCCCCCCTCCCTCCCCGACAGTGCCCTGTTCACACTCCACAAAGCCACGCCGTGGGAAAACACGCTCTCCTCTCCTTTCACCCCCTCCCCCCCCGAGAAACGAGTCAAAAACGACTTTTTTTTTTTTTACATTTTACGACGGCGGCTTCACCGGGGAGCTGCTCGGCCGGCCGGCCGGCCCGGGGCTCGTCGTCACCACGCCGCCGGCAGACACCCGAGACGAATGCCGACCCGATCGGGTTACCGGCTTTAAGTTAAAATTTAAAAACGAAAATCAAAGAACACCAACACCGCCCGACTATGTTAAACACCATAAAAAAAAAACGTTGTGTCGGTTTTTTTTTTTATTAAAAACCCAACAAGTACCCGGCCGTGTGCGAGGGGGGTGAGCGAAACCCTTTGTCTCACAGACACTCTTCCCCACGACGTGCGCTCTTCCCCCCGCCAACTTCAGAAACATTTACGCTTTTCATTTTCACTGCGATACCGTCACAAGCAGCAGCAGGAGAAGAAGAAAAGCCCCCCTTCTCGTCGGCTTTTGGCAGCTCGGCGCCTCGTTTATTCCTTAACACACAAAAAAACCAACAACAACAACGAAAAGTTTTCAGAGCGGCTCGATTTACCTGTGGACACCAGTTTCATGGCGTGAGTGAAGGAGGAATCCAGACTGTCCTTCTCCGCCAGCAACTCGGGGAGATATTTGCTTTCGTTCTCCATTTTGTTTACTATTGTGTCTGCTGCGTTTACAGTCTTGGGGAGGAGGAGGAATAAAAATAGGATTAAAAAATGCGTTTGCAGCAGCGGGGGGGAAAAGCTCCTAGCGGCCTCGTAATCTTCTGCAGGTCTGGCTGAGATCGGGCCCAAGTGTGTGCCGAGCCTCCCGGTCGTGTCGGTTAGCAACCTCGTAATGGCTCCCTCCCTCTCTTTCTCTCCTTCTTAGCTCCCTACGAATGGAAAGCGATTGAGAACACACAAAAAAAAAATCCTGCGACTGAGGGGGAAAATAGCAAGCCGAGAGGAAGTGAGCTCACTAAATTCATTCAAAATGGTCGGGCTCTCCCTCCCCCTTTGAAAAAAAAACAACCTCCGACCGCTGTAATTTTTAAAGGCGCAGCCGGCCCGCTGTTCTTAAATGAATTTGGCGTCGATAAAAATGTTGTGGTTGGGGTTTTTTTTCCCCCCCTTCGCTGTTGGTTGGAGATCACGCCGTGCCCCTCTCTCTATATTTACGTAAAACCGAGGTAACGCGACATGTGTAGATTTTTTTTTATTTTTAACGATATTAAAGTACTTTGTTCGAAATCTGGGTGGTGTGCTTCTGTCGTTTTTGCTCTGATAGTAACAAAGGGGAATACGAAGGCATTACAGGTTAACAACTTCGTCGATAAAATGTTGCTAAACAAACCTGCAGATTTTTTTTTCTTTTTTTAACTCTGAGGGATATTTCTAGGATCTCCTATTTAACCACAGAAATGTCTAAAAAAAATACTCTGCCGTGTGGTTCGATTGGTTAAACAGCACGGTGGAGCATTGCTTTACTACATAGTCTCATCACTGATTTTCTCAGCTCTGGCAAACATGGGTTAACTTTTAAGGACAATGGGTTTAATTGTTCTTTATTCATTTTTCGGAATGCTTTACACTGTGTGTCCGGAAGGTGGAGCTTTTTTACTCTCTATAGGAAATACTGTGAAGTGTGTGCGATGCGTTCGTTAATCGCCCGCAAATCGTGAACCTCCGACCTGTGTATCAGGAGATGGATGATGCTGGGGTGGGCCTGATCAGTGCTGTTGTAAGCGGTGTTGATGGACCAGTAGGTGGCACTCTTCCCTCTGGGCCAGAATTTATAACCCGGTGCCCCAGTATGGCGATAAGAGACAATTTGCTACTCTGTAGGAGGTGCCGTTCTACGGATTAAATGTTAGATTGAGATCCTGACTGCTTGGTCGTTTAAAACTGCCATGGCGCTGTTAGTGTGCTTGTACGATCTGACCTCCCCAGAGCTCCCCCTTACTTCAACTGGGGAAGCAAATTCTCACCCCTCCCCTCCCACTGATCTGTGGGCTGCTGCGCGTCACCCTGGTGGGGGCGCACTTCAGTATTGGACGATGTGGGGCCCCTCCTGTAGGGAAAGCACCCTTGGGGTGAAAGGCACTCGTGCGGATGCAAGGAAATATTATTATTAAAACTAATTATTAAAATTTCCTTAAAATTATTTATGCGGGGGAGCATGGCAGTGCTCTCTCCAGTCTCCAAAGCTCTCTGGTCTGGTGTTCGAGTACAACATAGAGCACATTCTGCATGCTCTCCCTCTGGCCTCTGTCTCCAGCTCACCTTGGCCCTGTATAGGCCTACGTGGTCCGATAATAACTCTTTATAATAATAAAGATGGACGGATGACCGATATCTGTGAGGAACTGATGTATATAAAATGTAACACATCGGAACTCCACTTCTCTGAACTGAAAATATATAGTTATATAGTTCCTACAGGAATGTCAGTTGTGCTAGAAAAAGCACTTTGTTTACCTTTGGCTAAATGTGTCTAATGCATTTAATCTGGTTTTTATTTTCTTACAATATCCTAGGTGCAGTTTGGAATTATGGGCCCATGACAAGTCCCCCGTCAGTCTGCTGAAATGCAAATGAAAACATGGTGTATATCAAGACAATGTTCCCAGAGCTTAAGAGAACAAGTGTTTTGTCAATAAAATACTAATAACACTAAGCGGGAGTCTGGGCTCCCTCTCACACAGAGAATTAAAAATTCACATAAGGGAATGGGAGAAACAAAAACCTAAATCAAAACCTTTCAGGCTGGCGTCTTGTTTATGCGCCAGACCAATCCCCCCAAAATTAACTCTTTTAGCCTCCTCCAAGACAAGACTTCCCGAGTACAATTTTTAATTCCTTCACCACAAAATACCCAGTGTTGTGGTAACGGTATATTTTCCTTGAAGGGATGGGTTGTGTCAGACTGTCATTTTAAACTGTCAGACTGGCAGTTTAAGTTTAGAAACCAGTCCCACCCGGTCCCAGTTCTGTCCTGTTTTTGTCTAATGCCTTGTTCCTGAAATTAAACAAGCCCATTGTAGTCCACCCAGTCTGCCACCACCCAAAACAGAGATGCCTTAAATGCCAAGGAGACTTGTTTTCTGCAAAACGTGGCTGCAATGCACACAACCCAGGCAGAGTTTCAGTAAAACAAATATAGTTCATTAAAATATTGAAGATATGCAACCATTGGCTATTAGCGGTGTTTCTTTTGGTTGATTTTATATCTTACCCCCCTAAGCACATAAGTGATGTATGATGGTAAGTGGCAAATGATTATTTTAATGTCTCATTAATCTCATTTGTAATTACAATTGAAAAAAAAAACATATACCTCTTTTTTATTTCATCTTTACTGTAGCATAAAGCAACACTGGCTCACAATGGACATCCTCTGTTAACCTATGCAGTTGGACAACAGATTCTGTGCAATCAGGAACAAAACAGACAAGATAAAGAGCACAACTGATCTTCTGATATGGGAAAGCAAATGGATCATAGTCCAATAACTAGACTCATTATTGCAGTGCCAGACATGACCACTGGAGACATACCCAGCCCCTGAATACTGAACATCTGAATTGGTCTCTAATTTTGTTTTATTTCTCCAGGCTATAACTATAAAAGAGAACCCCCTTCATGTTAGTACAGTGTAAAATACCATAAAGTGACTTTATTTTCTGACATATATTCCATAGTACTAAAATGTCAGAACTTCTTTCATTCACGTTACTGAATGTTTCCTTTGCTTTGTCACAAACCATACAGCACACCTATTCTCTAGTAGAGCAGGCGTGAGGCTGTCTACAGTCCCTCATTGTTAATTGGGCTGACTGGTGTGACTTCTGCTGTCTTGCAAGTGCGAACACCTTCGCAAACGTCTTGGAAGCCTCTGAGACTTCCAAGAGCAAGCCTGAACGAGTGTGATGACTGCTGCCTACACAAAAGAGCCATGCCCATTGTTCACTTTTGTTTGCTCTTGTAAGGCCCCAGAGGCAGGAGTTAACAACTCCTCTGTAAATTGCTAGAGTTTATAATTCTGCCCAGCTCCTCTCCCCATTCATATTCACCCCATTCATGAGTTTTGCAAGATCAGGCAAAAATGAAAACTACATACTTTGCAAGCTTAATCAAACTGATTGATTACCTGGCTTCTTAACCTGAAGCACACATTGGCAGCCCATGATGTTGGAGGTGAAAGTACAGAAACAGAAGAGCTTTGCAAAAGTATCAAGAGACGAGAGTTAATGTATTATTTATCATAGGTCAGGCATTCAACTTGCTCCATTCATCCTTGAGAAGGATGTGCAGACTGAAGCAAAATGTTGACAAGCTGGCTCTTCCAGGCAACATTGCTGCTCGTAAGGAGGGTTTATCTGAATGATGAGAGTGTGGAAATGTAAGAGGGACTAAACAAGTCAGATTTAAATACAAATCATCAATTTGGTCAGTAGTTTATCGACAGGGGCAGCAGCAAGATTCTTCACTGAGATTGTGCCAGTAGAATTATTAGCTGTAGAGGTGGGGACTAATGCAAGTCACTTGGGCGGACACGTCAGCCACAGACCAAAAGTAATGAGCGTTTTCACTGTGCGATAAACACGGTTTGTGTCGGCCAGATAGCAAAGTGAAAGCTATAAGAAACATTGCTGTGCTGAAAACATTGTTTGCACCGTGACTTGGGCTGTATAACTTTTCAGCTTTGAAGGTACTAAAGCATTGTGATGAACAGAATTTACATCATCTCAACCCCCCCCCCCCTGAGGCACGGGCAAGGGGATTTGATCTAATCCTCTCCACGGTGACCTAATTCAATTCAGCGCTTTAAAACAACGGATTGAGTTCGCCCGTCATGCGATGGAAATGCAGACGTCTCTAAGAGATGAGTGAAAATTCTTTGACCAAAATGAGAATCTGATTCAGGCAGAAGTAACCCTATCCTTGTCTTATCCTCCCTATTCACTGTCTTCATTTGTTATACATTCTTGTTGTTCTGTGTGGTTTGTGTTGGGAACACCGCTTGTGCGAAGGAAGTCTGACACTGTCTTGACACACAGGACTACTGCAGATCAGGAAAAGCAGTCATAATCATTTTTTATCTATGCTGAAGCATTCGGTTTAGGAAAAATATTAGCATGGAATTTGGTAAAGTGCTAATGCAAATCCTAGGTGTTCAATTATGTAAGATCATGTGAAATAAAAGTGAGACTTTTTAAGATGACAAGATATTTGCTGGTGTTAACACCTGTGCTCTTAGGAATGGTCATGGGATCTTTAATGGGCAAGAAGACATGCAAAGTATCTTCTCAAAGCTGACACTTCCCACTGCACAGTTAACACATACTGTACACTATACTGGAACATTCTGGTTTGTAAATTCTGGTCCAGAGGAAAGGGTGCCACCTACTGGCTCTTCTGCACTAATTAAAAGCTCCAGCAATCTGGTTAATCCTTGGGGGCCTCCCATCCCCTTACTGGTCAGATCCAGCCTTGCTGGACCACAGAAACCCGAAGAGGTCAGGCTACTGGTGTTAACTCTGGTTTTTACATGGGTGGTAAAGCTGCTGTTTATCTTTCAAAACTGTGGTGCATCTTGGCAGCTTGTGGCTGGGGATGGATTTTTTTCCCCGGTTTCCAAACGTCCTTGGGAGATGACATTGTCAGCCTCCTTCATGTGAAAAGACAGAGGACACAGAAGGAAAACTAGCCTGCTAGTAAATCAGATGCCCAGTGAGCTCCTGTCTTCCTTTTCTTTTCTAATACTTGGAACAACAAGCTGTTTTAACTCTGTGAGCTCTCCTGGTTTGGCAACTCCAGTCGTTCATGAGCTCGCTAGAATAATGACCGCCTTCACAGGCCACCAGCACAAGGTGGGGGTAAAGACTGTGCACGCTCTCCTCCCACACTACCTGCTGGTGTCATTTGCTGTTTCGCACACAGTGCCTGTATGGGAGCGCAAGCCCTTCCCAGGGTGGGAGATGTACCCCTTGCTAGCGGGTGTCAGCAGTAAGCAACAGGGAGGCTGAGGTGCCAGAAGTCCGCGGTATTCTGTCAGACTCAATATTAGACTGAGCAAAAAAGAAAAATGTATTTGTAAAGGTATGTACCAGATAAGTCTCTTGGTATATGTGCACCTTTGAATACAGTATTTGCAATTGCTTTAGGGAAACGTGGAACAAATCTGTCGTGGAGCACAACAAAGCTTTGAAAATATCAATACTTACTTCTAAACACACAATGGCCAAATGTGAAAGTTAATTTGGTGGGCAGCAGTGTAGTTCTTATTACTGTAGGCATAAACAAATGTCATGGTATTCAAATATGTACATCGCTACACTAGCTAATGAGACAACTTCACAGGTTCTTCTTCCAGTGAAAACAGTCCCCTGCTAGAAAATACATTTTTGTTTAATGAATACAAAAGCAGCTCTACTGTTTTTTTTTTCTCCTTAAGCAGCTTTAAAAACAGCCCTGGCGTACAGCATGAGTAATTTCCAATATCCACTTGAAACGCTTACCCGCTGGGCTTAGAGGGGGTTTCTCTACCCATCCCAATGTGCTCCACATTCATTCCGACTCAGCTAAACCCTCCCTTCAAACAGAAATCGGGCAATTAGCCCATTTTTAATTTTCCTCATCCCCGAAACTGTTGGCGCATTTTAAGATACCTAAAAGAAAAAACAAACAAGCTTGAAATTAGAAATGTTGTAGGAATTATTTTTTTAAAGTAGTAATTAGAAAATCTTTAGATCAATTACAGATCCAATTAATTGACTGAGAGCCCAGTTGGATTAGAACACAGTGGAAGCTTGGATCTCAGCACTGACTTACACAGTGTGTATATATGAATGTATATTAATGTCCAAATGGAACAATTATCATTATAAATTATTGTAATAAATAAATTAATTGGCACCCACCTTTTAGGTTTTCTGTTTCGAGTAGACTTTTGTATGTTTTCAATTTGTTTTGTTACAAAGTTGCAACATCAAACATTTTAAAATGGTAGTACTTGTCTGCTTAACTGTAACTCCAGACTGCCAGTGTTCAGCTGAGCTGCGGTCTCATTTTAATAGTTCATTTCAGATAATCACATAACTGGATAATTTACCTCAAATTCAAAATTCAAATTCAAATTTTATTTTGGATGTAACTTAAAAAGTTAAACAGTGTCAGGTTTCTTAGCATATGTATTAGTTTATTTGAAGAATTAGCAGAACATAGTTACAGTTAATCAAACTCATAGTTCAGTTAAGAGTTTATTTAAGTAATTAAGAACTAAACTGCAAAGCAGCAGCTACAAACCCTTTGTATTAGTATGTACAAAAATAGAGACAATAAAAAAGACAAAAATGATTAAAAACCCAGTGAGACCTGTACATGGTTTATTGAGGCGAGGAACTAGCAATGTGGTGTAGCTGAAGGCCCAAGCTAACCTTTTCCAAAGCCAAGTGTTTCACAGCTGTCAGACTACTGCACGTCAGGTCATTAAACCAGCATCCTGCAGGTGAGTCCTCGCCTCTGTGTCCAAACTCCAGATCCACAGATGCTATTTTCTTATGACTTGCTAAAACACATCCACACACAAACTCCCGTTCTGAGCCCCCCTGACTCCAGACTTTCTCCTGTTCTTACAAATAGCAAAGCCCTTTGAAGAAAAACTCTTGAGCTCCAGTCTGTGCTTCTGAATTTCTTAGCCGAGCTCATAAAAATGGAGGGGGAAAAAAGTTATTTTATCCAATTTCAAGGGAAATAGTCTGTCATTTTCTTTCCCAGGAGCAATTACTTACATCCTTTCCTGCAATTTAGCTCAGGTCTTGGTTGTATTTAAATTTTAATAAGCCTACAGATAGGCCCAAAAATGCAGCCTCAATAATTCAGTCTGCTGTTGGATTTTTTTCAAATTTTCTTTCATAACTAGTGTCCCAGCCTGCAATTCCTCAAGCCTGTTCAGAAGCAGCCAATAAACATTCTCATCTGCCTGGGAGATGAATTCAGAGAAGTTATAGCGCCGAGAGTCGCTTTTATTCTTTTCCATTTTAATTTTTAGAGCAAATTATCTGCAGCCTGCTGAAAAAAAAAACGGTTTTGGGCCAGGATGAGTAAGAATGGGTTTCTTCTACCAAATGTCAAAAAATGATATTAATAGCTCAACATAACAGGATATGATTG